>NC_047047.1:0-1200000 GCF_011762595.2 Tursiops truncatus
CCCCCTAACCCTAACCCTAGCCCTCACACGCACGCTCCCCCTAAAGTGTTGCCGTACCCTCACCTGGACCCTAAACCGTCCCCGTCCCCTAACCCTAACCCTAGCCCGAACCCTAACCCTAACCCTTCCCCGAAGCCTGACCCTCACCCGTCCCCTAATCCTAAACCGTACGCTAACACTAACCCGCGCCCTCACACGCATGCTCCCACTAAAGCGTTGCCGTACCCTCACCTGGACCCTAAACCGTCCCCGTCCCCTAACCCTAACCCTAGCCCGAACCCTAACCCTAACCCTTCCCCGAAGCCTGACCCTCACCCGTCCCCTAATCCTAACCCGTACGCTAACACTAACCTGCGCCCTCACACGTACGCTCCCCTAAAGTGTTGCCGTACCCTCACCTGGACCCTAAACCGTCCCCGTCCCCTAACCTACCTAGCCCGAACCCTAACCCTAACCCTTCCCCGAAGCCTGACCCTCACCCGTCCCCTAATCCTAACCCGTACGCTAACACTAATCCGCGCCCTCCCACGCACGCTCCCCCGAAAGCGTTGCCGTACCCTCACCTGGACCCTAAACCGTCCCCGTCCCCTAACCCTAACCCTAGCCCGAACCCTAACCCTAACCCTTCCCGAAGCCTGACCATCACCCGTCCCCTAATCCTAACCTGTACGCTAACACTAACCCGCGCCCTCACACGCACGCTCCCCCTAAAGCGTTGCCGTACCCTCGCCTGGACCCTAAACCGTCCACGTCCCCTAACCCTAACCCTAGCCCGAACCCTAACCCTAACCCTTCCCTGAAGCCGGACCCTCACCCGTCCCCTAATCCTAACCCGTACGCTAACACTAACCCGCGCCCTCACACGCACGCTCCCCCTAAAGCGTTGCCGTACCCTCACCTGGACCCTAAACCAGTCCCCGTCCCCTAACCCTAACCCTAGCCCGAACCCTAACCCTAACCCTTCCCCGAAGCCTGACCCTCACCCGTCCCCTAATCCTATCCCGTACGCTATCACTAACCCTCCCTCACACGTACGCTCCCCATAAAGCGTTGTCGTACCCTCCCCTGGACCCTAAACCGTCCCCGTCCCCTAACCCTAACCATATCCCGAACCCTAACCCTTCCCCGAAGCCTGACCCTCACCCGTCCCCTAATCCTAACCCGTACGCTTAACACTATCCCGCGCCCTCACACGTATGCTCCTCCCTAAAGCGTTGCCGTACCCTCCCCTGGACCCTAAACCGTCCCCGTCCCCTAACCCTAACCCTAGCCCGAACCCTAACCCTAACCCTTCCCCGAAGCCTGACCCTCACCCGTCCCATAATCCTAACCCGTACGCTAACACTAACCTGCGCGCCTCACACGTACGCTCCCCCTAAAGTGTTGTCGTACCCTCCCCTGGACCCTAAACCGTCCCCGTCCCCTGAACCCTAACCCTAGCCCGAACCCTAACCCTAACCCTTCCCCGAAGCGTGACCCTCACCCGTCCCCTAATCCTAACCCGTACGCTAACACTAACCCGCGCCCTCACACGCATGCTCCCCCTAAAGCGTTGCCGTACCCTCACCTGGACCCTAAACCGTCCCCGTCCCCTAACCCTAACCCTAGCCCGAACCCTAACCCTAACCCTTCCCCGAAGCCTGACCCTCACCCGTCCCCTAATCCTAACCCGTACGCTAACACTAACCCTGCGCCCTCACACGTACGCTCCCCCTAAAGCGTTGCCGTACCCTCACCTGGACCCTAAACCGTCCCCGTCCCCTAACCTAACCCTAGCCCGAACCCTAACCCTAACCCTTCCCCGAAGCCTGACCCTCACCCGTCCCCTAATCCTAACCCGTACGCTAACACTAATCCGCGCCCTCACACGCACGCTCCCCCGAAAGCGTTGCCGTACCCTCACCTGGACCCTAAACCGTCCCCGTCCCCTAACCCTAACCCTAGCCCGAACCCTAACCCTAACCCTTCCCCGAAGCCTGACCATCACCCGTCCCCTAATCCTAACCCGTACGCTAACACTAACCCGCACCCTCACACGCACGCTCCTCCTAAAGCGTTGTCGTACCCTCCCCTGGACCCTAAACCGTCCCCGTCCCCTAACCCTACCTGCCCGAACCCTAACCCTAACCCTTCCCCGAAGCCTGAACCTCACCCGTCCCCTAATCCTAACCCGTACGCTAACACTAACCCGCGCCCTCACACGTACGCTCCCCCTAAAGCGTTGTCGTACCCTCCCCTGGACCCTAAACCGTCCCCGTCCCCTAACCCTAACCCTAGCCCGAACCCTAACCCTAACCCTTCCCCGAAGCCTAACCCTCACCTGTCCCCTAATCCTAACCCGTACGCTAACACTAACCCGCTGCCCTCACACGCACGCTCCCCTAAAGCGTTGCCGTACCCTCACCTGGACCCTAAACCGTCCCCTAACCCTAACCCTAGCCCGAACCCTAAACCTAACCCTTCCCCGAAGCCTGACCCTCACCCGTCCCATAATCCTAACCCGTACGCTAACACTAACCCTGCGCCCTCACACGTACACTCCCCCTAAAGCGTTGCCGTACCCTCACCTGGACCCTAAACCGTCCCCGTCCCCTGACCCTAACCCTAGCCCGAACCCTAACCCTAACCCTTCCCCGAAGCCGTGACCCTCACCCGTCCCCTAATCCTAACCCGTACGCTAACACTAACCCGCGCCCTCACACGCACGCTCCCCCTAAAGCGTTGCCGTACCCTCACTTGGACCCTAAACCGTCCCCGTCCCCTAACCCTAACCCTAGCCCGAACCCTAACCCTAACCCTTCCCCGAAGCCTGACCCTCACCCGTCCCCTAATCCTAACCCGTACGCTAACACTAACCCGCGCCCTCACACGTACGCTCCCCCTAAAGCGTTGTCCGTACCCTCACCTGGACCCTAAACCGTCCCCTGTCCCCTAACCCTAACCCTAGCCCGAACCCTAACCCTAACCCTTACCCTTCCCGAAGCCTGACCCTCACCCGTCCCCTAATCCTAACCCGTACGCTAACACTAACCCGCGCCCTCACACGCACGCTCCCCCTAAAGTGTTGCCGTACCCTCACCTGGACCCTAAACCGTCCCCGTCCCCTAACCCTAACCCTAGCCCGAACCCTAACCCTAACCCTTCCCCTGAAGCCTGACCCTCACCCGTCCCCTAATCCTAACCCGTACGCTAACACTAACCCGCACCCTCACACGTACGCTCCTCCTAAAGCGTTGTCGGACCCTCCCCTGGACCCTAAACCATCCCCGTCCCCTAACCCTTCCCCGAAGCCTGACCCTCACCCGTCCCCTAATCCTAACCCGTACGCTAACACTAACCCGCGCCCTCACACGTACGCTCCCCCTAAAGCGTTGCCGTACCCTCCCCTGGACCCTAAACCGTCCCTGTCCCCTAACGCCTAACCCTAGCCCGAACCCTAACCCTAACCCTTCCCCGAAGCCTGACCCTCACCCGTCCCCTATCCTAACCCGTACGCTAACACTACCCGCGCCCTCGTACGTACGCTCCCCCTAAAGCGTTGTCGTACCCTCCCCTGGACCCTAAACCGTCCCCGTCCCCTAACCCTAACCCTAGCCCGAACCCTAACCCTAACCCGTCCCCTAACCCGTCCCCTAACCCGTCCCCTAATCCTAACCCGTACGCTAACACTAACCCGCGCCCTCACACGCACGCTCCCCCTAAAGCGTTGCCATACCCTCACCTGGACCCTAAACTGTCCACGTCCCCTAACCCTAACCCTAGCCCGAACCCTAACCCTAACACTTCCCCGAAGCCTGACCCTCACCCGTCCCCTAATCCTAACCCGTACGCTAACACTAACCCGCGCCCTCACACGTACTCTCCCCCTAAAGCGTTGCCGTACCCTCACCTGGACCCTAAACCGTCCCCTTCCCCTAACCCTAACCCTAGCCCGAACCCTAACCCTAACCCTTCCCCGAAGCCTGACCCTCACCCGTCCCCTAATCCTAAACCGTACGCGAACACTAACCCGCGCCCTCACACGCACGCTCCCCCTAAAGCGTTGCCGTACCCTCACCTGGACCCTGAACCGTCCCCGTCCCCTAACCCTAACCCTAGCCCGAACCCTAACCCTAACCCTTCCCCGAAGCCTGACCCTCACCAGTCCCCTAATCCTAACCCGTACGCTAACACTAACCTGCGCCCTCACACGTACGCTCCACCTAAAGCGTTGTCGTACCATCCCCTGGACCCTAAACCGTCCCTGTCCCCTAACCTTAACCCTAGCCCGAACCCTAACCCTAACCCTTACCCTTCCCCGAGGCCTGACCCTCACCGGTCCCCTAATCCTAACCCGTACGCTAAAACTAACCCGCGCCCTCACACGTACGCTCCCCCTAAAGCGTTGTCGTACCCTCCCCTGGACCCTAAACCGTCCCCGTCCCCTAACCCTAGCCCGAACCCTAACCCTAACCCTTCCCCGAAGCCTGACCCTCACCCGTCCCATAATCCTAACCCGTACGCTAACACTAACCCGCGCCCTCACACGTACGCTCCCCCTAAAGCGTTGTCGTACCCTCCCCTGGACCCTAAACCGTCCCCGTCCCCTAACCCTAACCCTAGCCCGAACCCTAACCCTTCCCTGAAGCCTGACCCTCACCCGTCCCCTAATCCTAACCCGTACGCTAACACTAACCCGCGCCCTCACACGTACGCTCCTCCTAAAGAGTTGTCGGACCCTCCCCTGGACCCTAAACCATCCCCGTCCCCTAACCCTTGCCCGAACCCTAACCCTAACCCTTCCCCGAAGCCTGACCCTCACCCGTCCCCTAATCCTAACCCGTACGCTAACACTAACCCGCGCCCTCACACGTACACTCCCCCTAAAGCGTTGCCGTAACCTCCCCTGGACCCTAAACCGTCTCTGTCCCCTAACGCTAACCCTAGCCCGAACCCTAACCCTAACCCTTCCCCGAAGCCTGACCCTCACCCGTCCCTTATCCTAACCCGTACGCGAACACTTACCCACTCCCTCGTACGTACGCTCCCCCTAAAGCGTTGCCGTACCCTCCCCTGGACCTTAAACCATCCCCGTCCCCTAACCCTAACCCTAGCCCGAACCCTAACCCTAACCCGTCCCCTAACCCGTCCCCTAACCCGTCCCCTAATCCTAACCCGTACGCTAACACTAACCCGCGCCCTCACACGTACGCTCCCCCTAAAGCGTTGTCGTACCCTCAGATGGACCCTAAACCGTCCCGTCCCCTAACCCTAACCCTAGCCCGAACCCTAACCCTAACCCTTCCCCGAAGCCTAACCCTCACCCGTCCACTTTCCTAACCCGTACGCTAACACTAACCCGCGCCCTCACACGTACGCTCCCCCTAAAGCGGTGTCGTACCCTCCCATAGACCCTAAACCGTCCCCGTCCCCTAACCCTAACCCTAGCCCGAACCCTAACCCTAACCCTTCCCCGAAGCCTGACCCTCACCCGTCCCCTAATCCTAACCCGTACGCTAACACTAACCTGCGCCCTCACACGTACGCTCCACCTAAAGCGTTGTCGTACCATCCCCTGGACCCTAAACCGTCCCTGTCCCCTAACCCTAACCCTAGCCCGAACCCTAACCCTAACCCTTCCCCTTCCCCGAAGCCTGACCCTCACCGGTCCCCTAATCCTAACCCGTACGTTAAAACTAACCCGCGCCCTCACACCTACGCTCCCCCTAAAGCGTTGTCGTACCCTCCCCTGGACCCTAAACCGTCCCCGTCCCCTAACCCTAACCCTAACCCGAACCCTAACCCTAATCCTTCCCCGAAGCCTGACCCTCACCCGTCCCCTAATCCTATCCCGTACGCTATCACTAACCCGCGCCCTCACACGTACGCTCCCCATAAAGCGTTGTCGTACCCTCCCCTGGACCCTAAACCGTCCCCGTCCCCTAACCCTAACCCTATCCCGAACCCTAACCCTTCCCCGAAGCCTGACCCTCACCCGTCCCCTAATCCTAATCCTTACGCTAACACTAACCCGCGCCCTCACAAGTACGTTCCTCCTAAAGCGTTGTCGGACCCTCCCCTGGACCCTAAACCGTCCCCGTCCCCTAACCCTAGCCCGAACCCTAACCCTAACCCTTCCCCGAAGCCTGACCCTCACCCGTCCCATAATCCTAACCCGTACGCTAACACTAACCTGCGCCCTCACATGTACGCTCCCCCTAAAGCGTTGTCGTACCCTCCCCTGGACCCTAAACCGTCCCCGTCCCCTAACCCTAACCCTAGCCCGAACCCTAACCCTAACCCTTCCCCGAAGCGTGACCCTCACCCGTCCCCTAATCCTAACCCGTACGCTAACACTAACCCGCGCCCTCACACGTACGCTCCCCCTAAAGCGTTGCCGTACCCTCCCCTGGACCCTAAACCGTCCCCGTCCCCTCACCCTAACCCTAGCCCGAACCCTAACCCTAACCCTTCCCCGAAGCCTGACCCTCACCCGTCCCCTAATCCTAAACCGTACGCGAACACTAACCCGCGCCCTCACACGCACGCTCCCCCTAAAGCGTTGCCGTACCCTCACCTGGACCCTGAACCGTCCCCGTCCCCTAACCCTAACCCTAGCCCGAACCCTAACCCTAACCCTTCCCCGAAGCCTGACCCTCACCCGTCCCCTGATCCTAACCCGTACGCTAAAACTAACCCGCGCCCTCACACGTACGCTCCCCCTAAAGAGTTGTCGTACCCTCCCCTGGACCCTAAACCGTCCCCGTCCCCTAACCGTAACCCTGGCCGAAACCCTAACCCTAACCCTTCCCCGAAGCCTGACCCTCACCCGTCCCCTGATCCTAACCCGTACGCTAACACTAACCCGCGCCCTCACACGTACGCTCCCCCTAAATCGTTGTCGTACCCTCCCCTGGACCCTAAACCGTCCCCATCCCCTAACCCTAAACCTAGCCCGAACTCTAACCCTAACCCTTCCCCTAAGCCTAACCCTCACCGTCCCCTAATCCTAACCCGTACGCGAACACTAACCCGCGCCCTCACTCGTACGCTCCCCCTAAAGCGTTGTCGTACCCGCCCCTGGACCCTAAACCGTCCCCGTCCCCTAACCCTAACCCTAGCCCGAACCCTAACCCTAACCCTTCCCCGAAGCCTGACCCTCACCCGTCCCCTAATCCTAACCCGTACGCTAACACTAACCCGCGCCCTCACACGTACGCTCCCCCTAAAGCGTTGTCGTACCCTCCCCTGGACCCTAAACCTGTCCCCGTCCCCTAACCCTAACCCTAGCCAGAACCCTAACCCTAACCCTTCCCCGAAGCCTGACCCTCACCCGTCCCCTAATCCTAACCCGTACGCTAACACTAACCCGCGCCCTCACACGTACGCTCCCCATAAAGCGTTGTCGTACCCTCCCCTGGACCCTAAACCGTCCCCGTCCCCTAACCCTAACCCTAGCCCGAACCCTAACCCTTCCCCGAAGCCTGACCCTCACCCGTCCCCTAATCCTAACCCGTACGCTAACACTAACCCACGCCCACACACGTACGCTCCTCCTAAAGCGTTGTCGGACCCTCCCCTGGACCCTAAACCGTCCCCGTCCCCTAACCCTAGCCCGAACCCTAACCCTAACCCTTCCCCGAAGCCTGACCCTCACCCGTCCCATAATCCTAACCCGTACGCTAACACTAACCCGCGCCCTCACACGTACGCTCCCCCTAAAGCGTTGTCGTACCCTCCCCTGGACCCTAAACAGTCCCCGTCCCCTAACCCTAACCCTAGCCCGAACCCTAACCCTAACCCTTACCCGAAGCCTGACCCTCACCCGTCCCCTAATCCTAACCCGTACGCTAACACTAACCCGCGCCCTCACACGTACGCTCCCCCTAAAGCGTTGTTGTACCCTCACCTGGACCCTAAACCGTCCCCGTCCCCTAACCCTAACCCTAGCCCGAACCCTAAGCCTAACCCTTCCCCGAAGCCTGTCCCTCACCCGTCCCCTAATCCTAACCCATACGCTAACACTAACCCGCGCCCTCACACGTACGCTCCCCGTAAAGCTTTGTCGTACCGTCCCCAGGACCCTAAACCGTCCCCGTCCCCTAACCCTAACCCGAACCCTAACCCTAACACTTCCCCGAAGCCTGACCCTCACCCGTTCCCTAATCCTAACCCGTACGCTAACACTAACCCGCGCCCTCACACGTACTCTCCCCCTAAAGCGTTGTCGTACCCTCCCCTGGACCCTAAACCGTCCCCGTCCCCAAACCCTAACCCTAGCCCGAACCCTAACCCTAACCCTTCCCCGAAGCCTGACCCTCACCCGTCCCCTAATCCTAACCCGTACGCTAACACTAACCCGCGCCCTCAGACGTACACTCCCCCTAAAGCGTTGTCGTACCCTCCCCTGGACCCTAAACCGTCCCCGTCCCCTAACCCTAACCCTAGCCCGAACCCTAACCCTAACCCTTCCCCGAAGCCTGACCCTCACCCGTCCCCTAATCCTAACCCGTACGCGAACACTTACCCACTCCCTCGTACGTACGCTCCCCCTAAAGCATTGCCGTACCCTCCCCTGGACCTTAAACCATCCCCGTCCCCTAACCCTAACCCTAGCCCGAACCCTAACCCTAACCCGTCCCCTAACCCTTCCCCTAACCCGTCCCCTAATCCTAACCCGTACGCTAACACTAACCCGCGCCCTCACACCTCGCTCCCCCTAAAGCGTTGTCGTACCCTCACCTGGACCCTAAACCGTCCCTTTCCCCTAACCCTAACCCTAACCCTATCCCTTACCTGAAGCCTTACCCTAACCCGTCCCCTAATCCTAACCCGTACGCTGACACTGACCCGTGCCCTCACACTTACGCTCACACTATACCATTGTCGTACCCTAACCTGTACCCTAAATCGTCCCCTAACCCTAACCCTAACCCTTACCCGAAGCCTTACCCTAACCCCTCTCCTAATCCTAACCTGTACGCTAACACTAACCCGTGCCCTCACACGTATGCTCACCCTAAACCGTTGTCGTACCCTAACCTGTACCCTATACCGTCCCCGTCCCTTAACCCTAACCCTAACCCTTACCCGAAGCCTTACTCTAACCCATCACCTAATCCTAGCCCATACGCTAACACTAACCCGTACCCTAACACGTTCGCTCATCCTAAACCATTGTGGCACCCTAACCTGTACCCTAAACTGTCCCTCTCCCCTAACCCTAACCCTAACCCTTACCTGAAGCCTTACCCTCCCCCGTCCCCTAATCCTAACCCGTACGCTAACACTAAATCTTACCCTTACATGTACGCTATCCCTAAACCGTTTTCGTACCCTAACCTGTACCCTAAACCGTCCCCGTTCCCTAACCGTAACCCTAACCCGAAGCATTACCCTAACACTAACCCTAATCCTAAACGGTACACTAACACTGACCTGTACCCTAACACTTTCGCTCACCCTAAACCATTGTCGCATCCTAAACCATACCCGTTCCCTAATCCTAACCTTAACCCTAACCCTAAACCCACTTATAGCACTATAGCTCAGGAAAATTAAAATAACAAGAAACAACCACCGCAAAGTTTAGGGCTGCTCTGTTTACAAGAGCCTCGACTATGGTACAAATTAAATATCCTTGAAAGAGAGAAATGGATAAAGAAGTTTTCGTACTTACGTACAATGGAATATCACTCAACAATGAAATCAATGTCGTCAGGCCCGTACAAGCATAATGAATGGATTTAGGTACGATGATTCCAAGGAAATAAGTCACACAGAAAAAGAAACTTATCATAAGATATCACTTATAGAGGGAATGTAAACTTGGCTACACATGAACTGAATTACAAAACAGAACAGAGTCTCACATTTAGAAAACAAACTTATGCTTTCTTAAGGGGAATGGTGAGTTGGGGTGCTGCGTAAAACCAGAGATTGAAATTAGCACAGATACTATTCCATAAGCCAAATATATAATAGACAAGATATACTCCTTGCTCAACGAATTAGACTCAACACCACCTATTCACCGCAGAGGAATATATCTGACAATAAGAATATTAAAACATATGTATCTATATGTCTCTGTAAGAGAATCAAGTGTGTGTAGAGCAGTATACACAGCCGTGAAAAATCAACTAAACCCCATTATTAAAATAAATTTCAAAAACAAAGACAGTGAAGGAGAGAAAGTTCTTAAATAATTCGTTCAGGGCTTGTGATGAAACTTGGATTTACCACATCTACACCCACAGCTGGGTGAGACATAAGGCAGGACATTTGGGGCTGAGAGGATTGGTGAGGTTCGGTGAGCAAATGCAGACCCTTTGAAGTAATACTGTATGCTACCCATTCCCTGGGTCCCAACTCTCCTGGTTTAAGGGATTCTTCCTACAGCTCAAACATGCATGGGAAACCCAGAGGATTGTACACCATGTGATCGGGCAACGTTTCTAAAACCCATCTCATTTTTTGTCCCCTGGTACACGGGTTCGCCATTCCAGACGCTTTACTAAACATCTCCCCACGTGGAGAGTCAGTGCCTTAAAACTCCTGTTTGGCACAGTTAGCAATTTCTGCGGAGGTTGAACGGGAATAGGGAGAACCAATGAGAGACTAGCTTAGCTTAGGTGTTTGGACGGTCACATTTCACTCTAATTTCCCACCAGGAAGAGGAATTAACAAAAGGCTCAGCGTGCCGTGATGAAACAAGATTAGGGCCTGAAGCAATCCTGCAGTTCTGCGGCCAGCGCACAAGAAAGCGAGTTGAAGAAAGGACCTCAGGGGCACTGTAATTCATAAACCTGCAGAGTTATAAATGACAGCTATCGTCCAAAAATATATTGAGGTAAGGCTGCGAAGAGGACTTGAAAGCATGGCACAATTGCAGGAAACAGATTTCAGGAGGTAGATGGAAACTGCATTTAAAGCATATGAAAAGCGGCAGAACTTTGACAATGATGCACTTGGCCAAAAAGGGCGTATGCGTTTTTTTCCCTGAATACATGCAGGAAAAAACGCATACGCTCTTTTTGTCCAAATAAGCAAGCCTGCAATGGAGATCTGCACTACAATGAAGTCTCACTTCCCACCGGTCAAAAGGGCCATCTGAAAAAAGTGTAAAAACCAGAAAGGCAGGACAGGCCATGGAGAACTGGGAGCCTTGTTATGCTGATGGGCGGGATGTAAATGGCAACAGCCACTCTGGAGAAGTGTATGGTGTTTCCTGAAACCTCTAAAAAACAAAGCTACAGAGCCTAGGTTGCTTCCACTTATGGTCCTATAGCTTAGGAAAATTAAAATCAACAAGACACAGCCACCCCAAAGTTTAGGGCTGCTGTGTTTACAAGAACCTCGACTACGGTACAATTTAAATATCCCAGAAAGAGGAAAATGGATAAAGAAGTTGTGGTACTTATGTACAATGGAATATCACTCAGCAATGAAATCAATATCATCAGGCCCGTAGGAGCATAATGAGTGGATTTAGGTATGATGATTCTAAGGAAATAAGTCACACAGATAAAGAAACTTATCATAAGATATCACTTATAGAGGGAAAGTAAACTTGGCTACACATGAACTGAATTACAAAACAGAACAGAGTCTCACATTTAGAAAACAAACATGTTTGCTTAAGGGGAAAGGTGAGTTGGGGTGCTGCATAAATCCAGAGATTGAAATGAGCACAGATACCGTTCCATAAGCCAAATATGTAATAGACAAGACCTACTCCTTGCTCAGCGAAGTGGACTCAACACCCCCTATTCACCGCAGAGGAATATATCTGACTAGTAAGAATCTTAAAATCTATGTATTTATATGTCTCCGTAAGAGAATCAAGTGTGTGTACAGACGCATAAACACAGCAGTGAAAATTAGCTCAACCCCATTATAAAAATAAACTTCAAAAACAAAACAGAAAGACAGTGAAAGAGAGAGAAATTCTTAAATAATTCGTTCAGGCTTGTGATGAAACCTGGATTTACCACATCTACACCCACAGCTGGGTGAGACATAAGGCTGGACACTTGGGGCTGAGAGAATTGGTGAGGTTCGGTGAGCAAATGCAGACCCTTTGAAGTAGTACTGCGTGTTACCCATTCCATGGGTCCCAACTCTCCAGGTTTAAGGGGTTCTTCCTACAGCTAAAACATGCGTGGGAAACCCAGAGGATGGTCCACAGTGTGATCGGGCAAGGTTTCTAAAAAGCATCTCATTATTCGTCCTCTGGTACTCGGGTTCGCCATTCCAGACGCTTTAGTAACAATCTCCCCACTTGGAGAGTCAGTGCTTGTAACCTCCTGTTTGGCACATCGTTTGGCAGCGATGCACTTGGCCAAAAAGGGCGTATGCGTTTTTTCCTGAGTATATTCAGGATAAAATGCATACACACTTTTTGGCCAACCAAGCAAGCGGGAAATTCAAATCTGCACTACAAAGACGTCTCATCCTAACACGTACCCTAACCCTATCCCGCTACCGTACCCTAACCTGTACCTGAGACCGTACCCGTTCCCTAACCCTAACCCTTACCCTAAGCTGTACACGAACACTAACCCGTACGCTAACATGTACCCTAACAGTAACACATAGCCATACACTAAACTTTATCCTAACCCTACCCCGTATCCTAACCCTTTCCCTAAACCGTACCATAACCCGTATCCTAATCCTAACCCATCCCCTAACACTAACCCATAACCTAACCCGTACCCTAATCCTAACCCATACACTAACACGTACCCTAACCTTAACCCGTTGTCATACCCTAACCTGCAACCTAATCTGTACCCATTCCCTAACCCTAACCCTTACACTATCCCGTACCATAATCCTAACCTGTACACTAACACTAAACCGTACCCTAACACTTACCCTACTCCTAACCCGTGGTCATACCCTAAACTGTACCCCAAACCATACCCGTCCCCTAACCCTAACCCTAAACCTTACCCTAAACCATACCCTAATCCTAACCCGTACACTAACACTAAACTGTACCCTAACACGTACCCTAACCCTAACCCTTTGTTGTTCCCTATCCTGTACCCTAAACTGTACCCCTTCCTTAACACTAAACCTAACCCTAACCCGTACCTAACACTAACCCATACACTAAACCTAACCATAACCCTGAACGTAAACCGTACCTGAATCCTAACCCATACCCTAACACTAACCCATACCTTAACCCATACCCTAACACTAAACCATAGCCATACCCTAAACTGTACCCTAACACTAACCCGTACCATAACCATAACCCTAAACCATACTCTAAGCCGTACAATATTCCTAACCTGTACCCTAACCCTAAACCTTACCCTAAACCCTAATCCTTACCCCTAGCTTAATTTTGTTTTTTTGTATTTAAAAAAATATTTTCTTGGGTTAAAACAAACTAGCAGAACAACAAAATAGAGGGCTTCGCTGGTGGTGCGGTGGTTAGAATCTGCCTGCTAATGCAGGGGACACAGGTTCGAGCCCTGGTCTGGGAGGATCCCACATGCCATGGAGCAACTAGGCCCATAAGCCACAACCAGCGAGCCCTCGCATCTGGAGCCTGTGCTCTGCAACAAGAGAGGCCGCAATAGTGAGAGGCCCGCGCACCGAGATCAAGAGTGGCCCCCCACTTGCCACAACTAGAGAAAGCCCTCACACGGAAACTCAGACCCAACACAACAAAAATAAATAAATAAATAATAAACTCCTACCCCCCCCCAAAAAAAAGAACAACAAAATAAAACAGAAAGTAACCTGAGTGTCCCTCAAAAAGCTAAGTCTGAAATAGTTGGTACTTCTGTTCTATGGACTGTTATGTAGCCTATAAAAAGTGTGAGAGCTAAATCTGTTTTTCTACAGTGAGAAGCATGATATTCCAGATGTATAGAACACCTGGATAAAATGAGAACTCTACACATTATGCTGGTCGGTTCAGTAAATGGGAAAGGATGGCAAGTGGTAAAATATTATCTTTTCCTTTAATTTTTTAAATTTCACTTGTTACAAAGAACTTCAATTATAATTGTACTTTAAAAAAGTAACAATGGAACTTTAAAAGAAAAAATATATATTGTGTGTTCAGTTACGTTTCATAGAATTATGAAATGCTCCACCCTCTGGCCATTACCTGAAAAAACAGCTTTAAAACCTATGCTAATTGTCACTTCATATGAACAAGTCCTGCAGGGCTGTAAAGGAAACCTGCCTTCATCATGTCTTGCGGGAGGTAAAGGCCAAAGTATTTCAAAATGTGGCACATATTTCAAGAAAACCATTTGAAGAACTAAGCTGTAATAACCGTTTGAAAAATAAAAGGACATGCCTGAAAGCTCAATTTCAAAGGATTATGAGACACATGCAAATCCAACCACACAGAGGTATCAGCTCACACCATTCAGAATAACCATCAGGAAAGAAACTACAAACGATCAATGCTGAAGGGGTTGTGGAGAAATGCATACCCTTAATTTGAAGTGGGACGTAACCTGGTAAGAGTCACTAATGGGAACAGGGTGGAGGTGCCTTTAAAAGGTAAACATTGAGCTACTATATGATCCAGCAGGCCCACTCCTGGGCCTATAACATAAGAAGACATAATTGGAAAGACACAGGCAGGCAAATCTGCACTGCAGCAGTATTACAATAGCCAAGACATGGAAGCAACCAAAAGTCCATCAACAGATGAGTGGACAAAGAGGAACTGTTACATGTAGAGATGGAATATTAGCTCGGGAAAAAAATGAAACAATGCCATTTGCAGCACCATAGATGAGTCTAGAGGTAACCATGCAACTTGTAGTAAGTGAGAAAGCGAAAGACGCCTAACGTATATCACTTATAGGTGTTACCTGAAAATTGATAACAATGAAGATATTTCCACAGAGAAAGGCAATCACAGATTCACTGAACAAACTTATGGTTCCCCAAATCGAAAGGTGTGAGGATTGGATACATTACGATATTGGGGTTAACATAGATATAGAAACACATGTGAAATATATAATCACCAAAGACCTATGGAATACCAAGAGAAGACCACTCAACATTGTGTCATAACCTACCTGGGAAAAGGTTCCGAAGAAGAATAGATATATGTATGTGTGTGAAAGAACCACATCTTGCACACCTAGAACAACAACAACAAAAAAACATTGTAATCAAATTTGCTGCGATAAAAATTAAATTAAAAATATGAACAAGAAATAATGAGACATAAACTGAAAGGAATTTTTCCTGGCACATCCCATTCTAATTTTCAACCTAGAACAGGACTTCCATTAAGGCTCTGTTGCCCTGGTAACCAGATTTGGTAAAGGAGAAATGCTGCCGCCTTGTGGCTGTTTCACACAACAGCAGCTTTAAACCAAGAGGTAATGGTCACTTAATATTCAAAATATGTGCAGCACTTTAAAGGACACCGGGCCTCAAAAAATTTCCTGGGGTCGTAATCGACCAGAAAATTCAAAAGACGTCAACATTTCAAGAAGACAATGTCAAGAGGCATATTTTACGCACATTTTGTCTTTTTTTTTCTCTTTAAAATAAAAGGGAATTGAAAAATGCGCAACATCAGCAATGAATAAAGCCATGCAAATCCAATTACAGAAATGTTCACCTCACAGCCGTCAGAATGTTCTTCAGCAAAAAGTCTACAAAGAATAAATGCTGAAGGGGTTTCAGAGAACTGTGTACCCTCCAGCTGCTGGGGGGGATGTAAACTGGTAACAGCCAGTAGTGAGAACATAATGGAGGTGCGTTTAAGGGTAAAAATTGAGCTGCCATGTGATCTGGTAGGTCCTTTGATGTGCCTATCACCTGAGCAGAGCAGAATGGAAAAGACACAGGCTGGCAATCCTGCACTGCACGAATATTTAACATAGCCAAGACTTGGAAGAAACCAAAATGTCCATCAACAGAAAAATGCACAAAGAGGAAGTGGTCCATGTAAACAATGGAATATAAGCCATGGAAAACAATGAAACAGTGCCGTTTGCACCACCATATAAGGACCTAGAGATAATCACTCAAATTAAAGAAAGAAAGTGAAAGACAGATATCCTATGATATCACTTCTAGGTGTTACCTAAAAGTTGATACTCATGAACTTATTTCCAAGAGAAGGAAAAGCATGGATTAAGAAAAAAAATTATGTTTAACCAATGGAAAAGTGTAAGGAATGTGTGAATTAGGATATGAGGGTTAACAGGCATGTACTAATACATATGAAATATATAATCACAAAATACCTATGGAATACCAAGAGAGGTCTAGGCAACACTCTGTAATAACCTACACGGTAAAGAATGCAAAGATAAATGACAGATACATTGATATAATGAACCAGATTCTGTACACCTAGGAGAAACAAAATATTTTTATCAAGTTTGCTCTGATAATTAATAAAAATTAAATTTATAAAACAAACAAGAAGTAAGGAGATATAAGCTCTTGGGGATGTGCTCTGGCACATTCCACTCTAATTTGCAGCCTACTAACACGATTTCCAGGAAGGCTCTGCTGCCCAAAAACCCAGAGTTGGAAATGTAGAAATTCTGCTGCCTTGTGGCCGTTTTCCGCAAGAGCGGCGTTAAGCCCACAGCTAATGTTCTCTTAACATTCACAAGGACTCAGGGCTGCAAAGGACACCTGCTCTAAACAACTGTGCTGAGGTAGGGAATGGACAATAAAATTCAAAACTGGCAAATTTTTCAAGACGATAGTATGAAGAGGTAAGTTTGACTCACTCTCTTGTTTAAAAAAAGGAAAATGGGTGAAAGCTCAACGTCAGGAATTATTAGACTCATGCAAATCTAATGTACAAAAAGGTTTCAACTCACACCAGTCGGTTGACCATCAGCAAAAGGTCTACAAACAATAAATTCTGAAGGGGTTTTAGAGAACTGTGTACCCTCTAGCTGCTGGTGAGATGTAACGTGGTAAGAGCCAATAATGAGAACAGAAAGGAGCTACGATTAAAAGTAAAAGTTGAGGTACCATTCGATGCAGCAGTCACACCACTGGGCCTCTCACCTGAGAAGACCAGAATCGAGAAGACGCGGGCTGCAAAAGCTGCACTGCAGCCTTATTCACAATAGCCAAGAGAGTGAAGCCACCAAAATGTCCATCAACAGATGTATGGATGAAGAAGAAGTGGTCCACGTTCACAATAGAATATTAGCCATGGAAAACAATGAAACACTGCTATTTGAGGTGCCATAGATGAGCTTGGAGATAATCACAGAATATGAGGTAAGTCAGAAAGCAAAAGACCTATATCCTATGATATCACTTATAGGCGTTATCTAATAACTAACACAAATGAACATGTTTCCACAGAGAAAGACACTCACAGACTTAGAAATTAAGTATGCTTATCTAAAAGGAAAGGTGGGCAGAATGGATAAATTAAGATTAGCGTTACCATACGTATACAAATACATATAATAAACATATATCAAAAAGACGGACCATATAGCAAGGGAGGTCTACGGAACACTGTAATATTTTACATGGGAAGAGGATCTGAACATGAATAGACATATATATTGTACAAATGAACCAGATTGTGTACATCTGGACAAACAATATCTAATCATTACCCCGATTAAATAAATTTTAAAAACCAAGATGTAATGAGACATAAACTTATGGGCGTTCCTCCTGGCACATTCCATTCTAACTTAAAACCTAGGACCACGACTTCCAGAAAGGCTCTGCTGCCCTAGTACCCAGATTTGGGAAAGGACAAATGCTGCCTCCTTGTGGCCGTTTCCCACAACAGCAGCTTTAAACCCAGTGCTAATGGTCACTAAATATTCACCAAACTTGCAGTTCTGTAATGACATCTGCCCTCCAAAAAAATCCTGGGGTCGAATATCCACCAAAAATTCAAGAGGACAACCTTCCAAGAAGACAGCTTCAAGAGATAGATTGTACTCACACTTGATTTTTAACAGAAAGGAAAAAGGCGTGGAAAATGATGAATTTTAGGAATTTTTAAAGTCATGCCAACCCAAATTACAAAAACCTATCAGGTCACAGCAGTCAGATTGGCCATTAGCAAAAATGCTGCAAACTATAAATGCTGAAGGGATTGTGGAGAAGTTCGTACCCTCGGTTCTAAGGGAGACATGGTAAGAGCCACTAACGAAAACACAATGGAGGTGCTTTGAAAAGGTAAACATTGAGCTACTAGTCAATCAGTCACACCCACTGCTGGGCCTATCACCTGAGAAAATGAGAATCAAAAAGTCACAGGCTGGCAATCTTGCACTCCAGCAATATTTAATATAGCCAACACTTGGAAGCAACGAAAATGTCCCTCAACAGAGCAATGCACCAAGAAGTGGTCCATATACACAATGGAATATTACTCCGATAAAAATATAAATTAAATTTAAAAAACAAACAAAAGTAAGGAGACATCAGCCTTTGGGGGTTTATCCGGGCACATTCCACTCTAATTTATAACCGAGGAAGACCACTGGCCGGAAGCTCTGTTTCCCTAGTACCAGCATGGGGAACAAAGAAAGGCTGCCGCAATCTGGCCGTTACCTGCAAAAGCAGCTTTAAAGCCTGTGCTAATGGTCACTTCATGTGAACAAGTACTGCAGGGCTGTAAATGAAACCTGCCCTCAAAATGTTTTGAGGGAGGTAATGGCCAATAAATTTCAAAATGTAACACATACTTTAGAAAACACTTTGAAGAGCTAAGCTGTAATCACAGTTTGAAAAATAAAAAGGACATGCCTTAAAGCTCAATTTCAAAGGATTGTGAGTCATATGCAAATTCAACCACAAAGAGGTATCAGCTCACACCAGTCAGAATATCCATCAGCAAGAAAACTACAAACAATAAATGCTGAAGCCATAAAAAGAAACAAAATTGAGCTATTTGTAATGAGGTGGATAGACCTAGAGTCTGTCATACAGAGTGAAGTAAGTCAGAAAGAGAGAGACAAATACCGTATGCTAACACATATACATGGAATTTAACAAAAAAAAATATCATGAAGAACCTAGGGGTAAGACAGGAATAAAGACACAGACCTACTAGAGAATGGACTTGAGGATATGGGGAGGGGGAAGGGTAAGCTGTGACAAAGTGAGAGAGAGGCATGGACATATATACACTACCAAACGTAAGGTAGATAGCTAGTGGGAAGCAGCAGCATAGCACAGGGAGATCAACTCGGTGCTTTGTGACCGCCTGGAGGGGTGGGATAGGGAGGGTGGGAGGGAGGGAGACGCAAGAGGGAAGTGATATGGGAACATATGTATATGTATAACTGATTCATTTTGTTGTAAAGCACAAGATAGCACACCATTGTAAAGCAATTATACTCCAATAAAGATGTTAAAATAAATAAATAAATAAATGCTGAAGGTGTTGTGCAGAAATGCATACCCTCAACTTTAAGTGGGATGTAACCTGGAAAGAGCCACTAATGAGCACAGAATCATGGTGCATTTAAAAGGTAAACCCTGAGATACCATATGATACAGGAGGCCCACTCCTGGGCCTATAACATAAGAAGACAGAATTGTAAAGACACAGGCAGGCAAATGTGCAGTGCAGCAGTATTACAATAGCCAAGACATGGAGGCAACCAAAAAGTCCATCAACAGGTGAGTGGACAAAGAAGAACTGGTACATGTACAGATGGAATATTAGCTAGGGAAAAAAATGAAACAATGCCATTTGCAGCACCGTAGATGATTCTAGAGGTAATCAGGCAAATTGTACTAAGTCAGACAGCAAAAGACACATATCCTATAATATCACTTATAGGTGTTAGCTAAAAATTGATACCAATGAAGATATTTCCACAGAGAAAGGTAATCACAGATTCATTAAACAAACTTATGGTTCACCAAGTGGAAAGGTGTGAGGACTGGATACATTAGGATAGATATAGATAGATATAGATATAGAAACATAGATATAGATATAGAAACACATGTGAAATATATAATCACCAAAGACCTACGGAATACCAAGAGAAGACTACTCAACATTGTGTCATAACCTACATGAGAAAACGATCTGAAGAAGTATAGATACATGTATATGTGTAAAAGAACCACATCTTATACACCTAGAACAAAACATTTTAATCAAATTTGCTCTGATAAAAAATAAAAATTAAAAAAAGAACAAGAAAAAAAAGAGAAAAAAGGGAAAAAAAGAACAAGAAGTAATGAGACATACACTTAAGGGGCTTTTTGCTGGCACATTTCATTCTAGTTTACAACCAGAACACAACTTCCATTAAAGCTCTGTCATCACTAATAAAGCAGCTTTATAAGCAATGTTGAAGGTAGCTTAAAAGAATTCTCACTAATTATTGACGGTAAAAAGAAAACAAACAAAAGTAAAAATCTCACGGCAAAAAGTATACATAGAGTAAGGGTAGTAGATCAAACACTTATTAAACTTCTGTAAAGAATAAAAGACAACAGTAGTATTTTTTTAAAAAAGAGAGGGCCCAAATAAATCAGAAATGAAAGAGATGATGTTACAAGAGCCACCACAGAAATACAAAGTATCCTAAGATACACACAAGGTAACTCAGGGCTCAGACTGGACAGAGCCCAATCTCCATTCCCCTGTACATGACTTACAGGAGGCTCAGGAACTGAGGAGAGGGTCCCTGAGGAGAGGCACAAGATAGAAGATGTTAGGCATTAACATGACTGCATTCATCTTAAACGTGCCTGAACTACATTCACACGAGATGATTTTGTCCTGTTTGTACATCGGCACCTCTAGTCGGAACTGCAGATCTTTGGCTTCACCACCTCTATGACAGCATTAGCTTCACCTGCTGTGGACCGTCTCCTATAGGATTTCTAGAACCACAAAGCATCGAAGCTTCACAGGACCCAGAGTCTGTGCGACTCCACTCCGAGTCTCAGAGTCTCAACTGCACTCAGAGACTCAGAGTCTCAACAGAGACTCCACTCTTGGAGGACACACACAAAGTAGTGTGTACATCAGGACCCAGGGGAAGGAGCAGTCACCCCGCAGGTGAATGATCATACCTAGCTGCTAGTTTTAGAGGGTCTCCTGCAGAGGCGGGGTGTGGCTGCGGCTCACCATGGGGACAACGACACTGGCAGCAGAAGTTCTGGGAAATACTCCTTGGCGTGAACTCTCCCAGAGTCCACGATTAGCCCCACCAAGAGCAAGCTAGGCTTCAGTGCTGGGTCACCTCAGTCCAAACAACCAACAGGGAGGGAGCCCAGCCCCATGCATCAGCAGACAAGCGGATTAAACTTTTTATTAAACTTTTATTTAATCCACAGACAAGCAGATTAAAGCTCTGCCCACCAGAGCAACACCCAGCTCTACCCACCACCAGTCCCTCCCATAAGGAAGCTTGCACAAGCCTCTCAGATAGACTCAATCACTGGAGAGCAGACAGCAGAAGCAAGAAGAACTACAATTCTGCAGCCTGTGGAAGGAAAACCACATTCACAGAAAGATAGAGAAAATGAAAAGGCAGAGGACTTTATACCAGATCAAGGAACAAGATAGATCCTCAGAAAAACAACGAAATGAGGTGGGGATAGGTAACCTTCCAGTAAAAGAATTCGGAATAATGATAGTGAAGATGATCCAAGACCTTAGAAAAATAATGGAGGCAAAGATCGAGAAGATGCAAGAAATGCTTAACAAAGACGTAGAAGAATTAAGGAACAAACACCTAGAAGAATTAAAGAACAAACAAACAGAGATGAACAGTACAATAACTGAAATGAAAAATACACTAGAAGGAATCAGTAGCAGAATAACTGTGGCAGAAGAACGGATAAGTGACCTGGAAGACAGAAAGGTGGAAATCACTGCCATGGAACAGAATAAAGAAAAAGAATGAAAATAAATGAAGACACCCTAAGAGACTTCTGGGACAACATTAAATGCAACAACATTCACATTATAGGGGTCCCAGATGGAGAAGAGAGAGAGAAAGGACTCGAGAAAATATTTGAAGAGATTATAGTTGAAAACTTCCCTAGCATGGGAAAAGAAATAGCCACCGAAGTCCACGAAGTGCAGAGAGTCCCAGGCAGGATAAACCAAAGGAGAAAAATGCCGAGACACACAGTAATCAAATTGAAAAAATTAAAGACAAAGAAAAATTATTGAAAGCAACAAGGGAAAAATGACAAATAACATACAATGGAACTCCCATAAGGTTAACAGTTGATTTCTCAGCAGAAAATCTACAAGCCAGAAGGGAGTGGCATGATAAATTTAACGTGATGAAAGGGAAGAACCTACCACCAAGAGTACTCCACCCAGCAAGTATCTCATTCAGATTTGATGGAGAAATCAAAAGCTTTACAGACAAGCAAAAGCTAAGAGAATTCAGCACCACGAAACCAGCTCTACAACAAATGCTAAAGGAACTTCTCTAAGTGGGAAACACAAGAGAAGAAAAGGACCCACCAAGACAAACCCATAACAGTTAAGAAAATAATAATAGGAACATACATATCGATAATTACCTTAAACGTGAATGGATTAAATGCTCCAACCAAATGACACAGGCTCACTGAATGGATACAAAAACAAGACCCATATATATGCTGTCTACAAGAGACCCATTTCAGACCTAGGGACACATACAGACTGAAAGTGAGGGGATGGAAAAATATATTCCATGCAAATGAAAATCAAAAGAAAGCTGGAGTAGCAATACTCATATCAGATAAAATAGATTTTAAAATAAAGAATGTTACAAGAGACAAGGAAGGACACTACATAATGATCAAGGGATCAATCCAAGAAGATATAACAATTATAAATATATATGTACCCAACATAGGAACACCTCAATATATAAGGCAACTGCTAACAGCTATAAAAGAGGAAATCAACAGTAACACAATAATAGCAAGGGATTTTAACACCTCACTTACACCAATGGAGATCATCCAGACAGAAAATTAATAAGGAAACACAAGCTTTAAATGACACAATAGACCAGATAGATTTAATGGATATTTATAGGACATTCCATCCGAAAACAGCAGATTACACGTTCTTCTCAATGGCACAAGGAACATTCTCCGGGATAGATCACATCTTGGGTCACAAATAAAGCCTCAGTAAATTTAAGAAAACTGAAATCATATCAAGCAGCTGTTCCGACCACAATGCTATGAGATTAGAAATCAATTACAGGGAAAATAACGTAAAAAACACAAACACATGGAGGCTAAAAATACGTTTCTAAATAACCAAGAGATCACTAAAGGAATAAAAGAGGAAATCAAAAACTACCTAGAGACAAATGACATGATGATCCAAAACCTATGGGATGCAGCAAAAACAGTTCTAAGAGGGAAGTTTATAGCAATAAAAGCCTACCTCAAGAAACCAGAAAAATCTCAAATAAACAATCTAACCTTACACCTAAAGGAACTAGAGAACAAAGAACAAAACCCAAAGTTAATAGAAGGAAAGAAATCATAAAGGTCAGAGCAGAAATAAATAAAATAAAAACAATAGCAAAGATCAATAAAACTAAAAGCTGGTTCTTTGAGAAGATAAACAAAAATGATAAACCTTTAGCCAGACTCGAGTAAAAGAGGGAGAGGACTCAAATCAATAAAATTAGAAATGAAAAAGGAGAAGTTGTAACAGACACCACAGAAATACAAAGCATCCTAAGAGACCTCTACAAGCAACTCTATGCCAATAAAATGGACAACCTGGAAGGAATGGACAAATTCTTAGAAAGGTATAACCTTCCAAGACTGAACCAGGAAGAAATAGAAAATATGAACAGACCAATCACAAGTAATGAAATTGAAACTGTGATTAAAAATCTTCCAACAAACAAAAGTCCAGAACTAGATGGCATCAGAGGTGAATTCTATCAAACATTTAGACAAGAGCTAACACCCAATCTTCTCAAACTCTTCAGAAATTTTCAGGGAACACTCCCAAACTCATTATATGAGGCCACCATCAACCTGATACCAAAACCAGACAAAGATACTACAGAAAAAGAAAATTAGAGACCAATATCACTGATTAATATAGATGTAAAAATCCTCAACAAAATACTAGGAAACAGAATTGAACAACACATTAAAAGGATCATGGACCATGATCAGGTGGGGTTTATCCCAGGGATGCAAGAATTCTTCAATATACAGAAATCAATCAATGTGATACACCATATTAACAAATTGTAGAATAAAAATATGATCATCCCAATAGATGCAGGAAAAGCTTTTGACAAAATTCAACACCCATTTATGATTAAAAGTCTCCAAAGAGTGGGCATAGAGGGAATCTACCTCAACATAATAAAGGCAGTATATGACAAACCCACAGCAAACATCATTCTCAATAGTGAAAAACTAAAAGCATCTCCTCTAAGATCAGGAACAAGACAAGGATGTCCACTCTCACCACTATTACTCAACATAGTTTTGGAAGTCCTAGACACAGCAATCAGAGAAGAAAAAGAAATAAAAGGAATACAAATTGGAAAAGAAGAAGTAAAATTTCACTGTTTGCAAATGACACAATACTACACATACTGAATCCTAAAGATGCCACCAGAAAACTAATGTAACAAATGTAACATCGATAGCTACTGGGAAGCAGCCACATAGCACAGGGAGATCAGCTCGGTGCTTTGTGACCACCTAGAGGGGTGGGATATGGAGGGTGGGAGGGAGATGCAAGAGGGAGGGGATATGGTGATATATGTATATGTATAATTGATTCACTTTGTTATACAGCAGAAACTAACACTCCATTGTAAAGCAATTATACTCCAATAAAGGTGTAAAAGGAAAAAAAAAAAGAAAGAAAGCCCAGAGATAAAGCTACACACCTATGGTCAACTAATCTATGACAAAGTAGGCAAGACAATACAATGGAGAAAAGACAGTGTCTTCAATCAGTGGTGCTGGGAAAAATGGACAGCTACATGTAAAAGAATGAAATTAGAACACCCCCTAACACCATACACAAAAATAAATTCAAAATGGATTAGAGACCTTAATGTAAGACCGGACAGTATAAAACTCTTAGAGGAAAACATAGGAAGAACACTCTAACATAAATCACAGCAAGATCTTTTTTGACCCACCTCCTAGAGTAATGCCATAAAAAAGAAAACTAAACAAATGGGACCTAATGAAACGTAAAAGCTTTTGCAAAGCAAAGGAAACTACAAACAAGACGAAAAGACAACCCTCAGAATGGGAGAAAATATTTGCAAACGAATCAATGGACAAAGGATTAATCTCCAATATATATAAACAGCTCATGCAGCTCAATATTAAAAAAACAAACAACCCAATACAAAAATGGGCAGAAGACCTAAATAGACATTTCTTCCAATAAGACATAGAGATGGCCAAGAAGCACATGAAAAGCTGCTCAACATCACTAATTATTAGAGAAATGCAAATCAAGACTACAATGAGGTATCACCTCACACCAGTTAGAATGGTCATCATCAGAGAATCTACAAACAACAAATGCTGGAGAGGATGTGGAGAAAAGGAACCCTCTTCCACTATTGGTGGGAATGTAAATTGATACAGTCACTATGGAGAACAGTATGGAGGTTCCTTAAAAAACTAAAAATAGAATTACCATATGATCCAGCAATCCACTACTGGGCATATATCCAGAGAAAACCATAAATCAAAAAGACACATTCACCACAATGTTCATTGCACCACTATTTAAAATAGCCAGGTAATGGAAGCAACCTAAATGCCCACAGACAGAAGAATGGATAAAGATGTGGTACATATATAAAATGGAATATTACTCAGCCATAAAAAGGAATGAAATTGGGTCATTTGTAGAGACATCGATGGATCTAGAGACTGTCATACAGAGTGAAGTCAGAAAGAGAAAAACAAATATTGTATATTAATGCATATATGTGGAACCTAGAAAAATGGTACAGATGAACCGGTTTGCAGAGCAGAAATAGAGACACAGGTGTAGAGAACAAATGTATGGACACCAAGAGGGGAAAGCCGTGGGGGGCTGGCAGTGGGAGGAGTTGGGAGATTGGGATTGACATGTATACATTTATATGTATAAAATAGATAACCAATAAGAACCTGCTGTATAAAAAATAAATAAAATAAAATTTAAAAATAAATAAAATTTTTTAAAAAACAGAAAAAAGTTATTCCCTTCACATACATGTATTTATATGAATGAATTATTTCCATGCTTATATCTATAAGAACAAAAAAGAGGAATAAAATCTACCTTGAACCAAAAAAGAAAAAAAAAAACAGAACCCACCAGTTACACAGATGAAAATCCTATCAGGGCACTTGCTCCAGTGGTAAACAATTCTGAAGTTGGTCAGAGGTGGGGAATCGTCTCGCATGCAGCCAGCAGCCCCCCACCCCGCAAGGAGCGTCCTCATTGCAAGCCTGGGGGACCGAGCCGAGGCGTCTGTGAGTAAACGTGAGCTGAGCCCCAGGCCAGCTGCTGCTGAACTGTTCCCACCCTTCCCAGGTAAAACACCTGAATATGTACAAGGACTTGAAAGCCTACAGGAAGGGCCGTGGAGCCACACCAGCGACAGCACACCGACCGACTTGGTGCCTGCAGGCCAGCCAGGATGGTCCTGGCCCCGGGCACTCTTCTGGAAGCTTTCCATTTCCCTGCCTGAGATACCCCTCCTGTCCAGGCCCGCACTGCTTTTTTCCTTCCTCACCTCTGCCCGCGGAGAAATTCCAGCGGCAGTTACGGGTGACACATCCTCTTCTTTAGCAGGTGGCAGCCTGGCAACTGCTGCAGAAAGTCCAGCAGAGCCCCACTCACACTGGGCCACCCACAAAGCCGTGGCCCCTCACTCCCACCCACCAGCCCAGCCCCGAGACTGCTGATGGGACAGAGAATATGGCGTCAGGCACAGTTGCAGGGGCTCTTGCTGCCTGGAGCGGTGTTTATATTGACCTCAACCCAGGCACACCTGGGGAGGGCTGGCCCGCACGGTCAAGCTGCCCAGGTCAGCCAATCCTCACCCCTCAGGGGCTCACAGTTGCAGCAAATGGACCTTGCTGAACCAGCCAGGTCCAAGGAACAGGTGTGGGCTCCTGAGAGTCAGGATAGACAAGGGGCTGCAGCTCTAGCTTGTTTTCTAATCATTTTATCTGGCCCATGAGTGGGAGACAACTTCAAGAAGACCCTCTCCTAATAAGAGGAGCCCAGGAGTCAGGGAGAGGAGGGGTGGTGGGTGGAGACAGAGGCCTTGTGCCCCGGCTGCAGTGGAAGTCTCTGGAAGACCACGTGGAGGGAAGCCACACAGAGTGATGCCCAGGGTCACAGACCTGTCGCAGCTGCTGTTTGTTAGTTCAAGTCCTGCTCTGAGGTGCTCTGTGTCAGCTCTGAGCGACAGGTGAGCTGGGGGTGCTCTGCAATGAGGGCTATGTGCACGGTTCCTGTGTGCCCAGCCCTGCCGGGGTACCTGCCCAGGGGAGCTCTGTATCCTGGGAGGGGCCTGACCACGAGAGCTCCGTGGGCTGCTGGGGACCTGGTAAAGGATGTCAGGACAGTCAGTGAAGCCACCGAGGATATACCTCCAGCTGCTCCTAATTCCTACACCCTACTGGTCATTCTACCATCCACCAGGACATGGTATTCTGTATTAGGCTTAAATGATGCCTTCTTCTGTATTCCATTAGTCCCAGAGTCACAAGAAATTTTGGCTTGTGAGTGGCAGGACTCAACATACAACAAAAACAATACTGTTGGGCCATCCTGCCCCAAGGGTTCAAAAATTCCCACACCATCTTTGGGGAAACGTTAGCTAAACACCTAAAACTTCTACCTCTGCAAAAGGGAACCCTCCTTCAATATGCAGACGACATTCTGATCGCCAGCCCTACTAAGGAGGCCTCTGAACTACCTAGCCAATAAAGGATAGAAGGTGTCGAAGAAAAAGGCTCAAATCTCACAGACTAAGGTGACCTGCCTGGGCTTCATTCTCACAGAAGGTCGGAGAAGCCCATCCCAGGAAAGGGAAGAAGCCATTTGCAGTCTGACCCCTTCTAAAACTTGAAGACAGCTTAGGGGTTCCTGGGGAGGCCGGGGATTGCTGCATCTGGATCCCTAACTACAGTCTAATAGCTGGGTCTCTATATGAAACACTGAAAGGAAAAGATGATGATCCTTTCGAATAGAATCCAGAAGTGGCCTTTCAAGAATGCAAAGAGCAGTCAATTCAGACCCTTGCCCTGGAACTCCCTAATTTAGCTAAACCCTTTGAACTTTACATCCCCATAGAATGTGAATCGCCCTTGGAGTGTTAGTGCAAAAACTGGGACCACTTGAAATGGAACAACGCAAGAATGCCCTCCAGGTAGGATAAACTACGGTCACCAATGGCTTGGCCCGCTGCCCCATCCAGCCAGGATACTGGCAGTATCTAAAAACCTGGAAATCAGCAGCCCGCGAATCCAGCTCCCTCCTAAGGGAAAAGGACCCCACGTGGTGATCCTAACCACCAACCATGCCCTGAAGTTGCAGGGGTCGCTCCGTGGGCACACTGACCTCGCGTGAGGAGGCCCTCCAACTCCAACCTCCAGAGAGACAACCGGGGGCAACGGGCCCCCATGACGGCTCGTGTGACCATCACTTGACCTGGAGTTTCTCTCAGAAAACAACAAGAGTGTGCCCCAAAAGAGCAGACTACTGCTTGCAGGACTTACGGCACCCAGAGGGGAGCTAATAAGCTTGGCGGGGGAACCATATATCACGCTGTCACCATAGGAAAGCCTACAGACACCGCGGTGACGGCGGCCAATGAGACCGGCTGGACTCCTGGCTACTTCAAAAGGCCGTTGACTCAGTGACCGTCATGGTCCTGGATCACCACCGGCCCTGGAGTGCCTGGGAGATGAGCGGGCAGGACTCTGACACCTGGTGCTGTTTGCACGTTGATTCAGGGGCCTAATTGAAGAAAGCACAGACTACTGGTCAGAGCATCTAGGCTGGCAGAAACCGTCAGCCTAAGGTGGCCGAACAAATGTGGGGCGGGGTAAAACCGCCCCCCGCCCCAGCGTCTCTGCGCATCTCTTTCCTGGACCCTTAAAGGTCGTTAGAATCTATAACACTTCCAATGCCGGTGCTCAGGCGGACGAGCAGTGAGGCAGGAGGCCTGGGGACAATCAACCTCACCTGGAGGCTGCTGGGGAGAAGTTCTGCCCCTCCCCCCGCGTATGAGGACTCCCAACTCAGCACAAAGTAGTTACAGAAGAGGGGTCTGCACACACAGCGCCCCAAGGATGAGGAACGGGACAAAAGGCAGAGGAGGGGTTTGTCACCGGCAAAGCCCATGAAAAATTCCTGGGAGATAAAAATAGAATCTGGGCAATAAAATAAAGTCTAACATTTTTTTCCTCTGTGCTTTGTCTAATTTCACGTGCTCCTAGGGTTCCGCACGCAGAGGTCCCACACCCGGCACTTCAGACCCGATTTCCTAATGCAGAATGGCTGGGTCGACACTTCAGCTACCGGGGCCCCATGCACACTCCGCGACATAGAGCTGCAGCCAACCCGGCCCTCGAGAGCTCCGCCCCCTCCCTCCCGCTGAGGCTGCCGGGATCCCTACACAGCAGCCCCGCCCACAGCCCGCGGGGGAGCGCACGCTCTCGTCTCTCCATTCTCTGGTCAAAATATAAAGTTTCCTTTGCTTGTGAACCAAACTCAGTCTCGATCTGTTGGCCCCAATGACACTGGGCAGGGGGACACTTGTTGGGGCCCACTCTGGAGGATCAGTAACAGAAATTGAGACTATTGTAACCTCAATGAACAGATGTGTGAGCCAAACTGTAGTTAACATAGAACAGTGTATAAGGCTCGGGTAAAATAAGATGTTTCTAACACTTCCATTTGATATTTCCATCACTTTATTATAAGCAAGTTCAGTGAAAAGGTTTGTCTTATTTGTCAGGTCAATATTAGAGAAACGAAGTGATTTCTTTCCAAGGATGTACATCTAATAATCTTGGTTAAAGCTTCAATCTTGTTTTAAATGCTTTTCCATTGAAAATGATACCTCTCTTTCAGCTCCCCCATTTCTGAGAAGTATAAAATCTTATAATTTATTATTACCAAAGGGGAAAGGTGGGAGGAGGGATAAACTAACAGTTTGGGATTAACACATACACACTGCTATGTATAAAATAGATCATCAACAAGGAACTACTGTATAGCACAGGGAACTACACTCAACATTTTGCAATAACCTATAAGGGGAAATAATCTGAAAAAGAATAGATATTTTTATCAACATCATCTATCGACGACAGATAAAATGTAACCTAAGGGAGGCCGAAGGTGAGTTCTTCTGACCCTGAAAACTTCAATCATCTAAAGTTCAGACTCTGCCTACTGCCCAAGGCCCTTAGTGAATACACGTGTAGCCGTAGCTTAAAAATTACCTAGTTTGGGGTTCGGGAAGACACTGATTTGGAAAAATCCCTGGTGTTCTCCTTACATGCACTGGACTCTTCCTACTGCTAAAACATGCCTGTCACACCCAGAGGATGGTACACCATCTGATCGGGAAGAGTTTGGAAAAGGCACCACATCTCCTCATCTCCTGGTGCTCGGGTTCACCCCTCCAGCGTCTTTACTAACAGTCTCCCCACTTGGAGATGTCAGCACTGTCAACATCCTGTTGCGTACAGTTTGGAATTTGTCCAGAGGATGAAGCGGAAGGATGAGGAACAATGAGAGACAAGTCCTAGGTGTTCGGACAGGCACATGTCACTCTAATTTCCAATCAGGAAGACGAACTGACCAAAGGCTAGGATTGCCCACGGAAACAGAATAGGGCTTGAGGAAATCCCGCTGTTTTGTGGCCAGTTCCCAAAAACACAAGTTGAAAAATGGAACTCAGGGGCACTAAAATTCACGAAACTGCAGAGTTGAAAATATCTATCGTCGAAAAATGTCTTGAGGTAAGTCACCTAAAAGGATTTGTAGGCAAGGGAGAATGGCAGGAAAGGGATTTGAAGAGGTAGACAGGACTCGCCATTAAGCACAAGAAAAGGGGCTGAACATCGCCAACGATGCAGTTGGCCACAAAGGGCGTATGCGTTTTTTCTGAATATATTCAAGAAAAGGGCATACACCCTTTTTAGCCAACCGAACAGGTGGGCACTGGAAATCAATACTACAAAAGGTATCACTTCGCATCAGTCAGAAGAGCCATCCTCATAAAGTGTAAACACCAGAAATGCAGGACAGGGCGAGGAGAAAAGGGAGCCCTGTGAGGCTAATAGTGGAAATGTAAATTGCCAACGGCCATTCTGGAGAAGTGTATTGTGTTTACTAAAGCATCTAAAAAATGAGCTACAGAGCATAGGGCACTTGCACTCATGGGCGTATATCTTGGGAAAAACAAAAATCGACAGGACACAGGCACCCCAATGTTTACCGCCTCTCTGTTTAAAAGATCCTCGACTAGGATATAACTTAAATGTCTCTGGAGGGAAAAAATGGATAGAGATGTGGTACTTATGTAGAGTGGAATATTACTCAGCCTGGAAATCAATGAAATATGGCCAGTTGTAACGACTCCGGAGGAGTTACGTATGATCATTCTAAGTGACATAAGTCAAAAAGAAAAAGACATATCATAAGATATCACTTAAAGATGGAATCAAAAATGGCTACACATGAAATAAATTACAAAACAGAAACATAGTCAAATATGTAGAAAACACACATAAGGCTGCTAAAGGGGAAAGGTGGGGAGGGGTGAGGCATTATCCAGGAGGTTGAAATTAGCAAAGATACCGTTCCAAATACCAAATTGATAATCGACAAGGCCTACACGGTACCTCAAAGAACTGCACTCAGCACACTCAAGTCAGCGGAAAAGAATATATACGACTGGTAAGAATCTGAAAAACAATTTATTGATGTCTCTCTGTACGTGAATCAAGTGGATGTACAGCAGCAAGAAACAGCATTGAAAAGCAGCTGTAACCAATATAATAATAAATAAAAAAATAAAAGACAGTGAGACAGAGAAAAATTCTTACAACTTTTGCTCAGGGGCTGTGATGCAACATGGATTGAACACATCTAGACCCACAGCAGGATGAGACATAAGGCTGGAAATTGTTCACGTTAAGAGAATTAGTGAGGTTGGGCGAGGAAATGCAGACCCTTTAAAGTAATACTGCCTGGTACCCATTCCATGGGTCCCAAATCTGCAGGTTCAAGGGAATCTTCCTACAGCTAAAACATGCATGGGAAACCCAGAGGATGGTACACCGTGTGATCGCAAAAGGTTTCTAAAACGCACCTCATTTTTCCTCTCCTGGTGCTCGGGTTCGCCATTCCAGCCGCTTTACTAACAATCTCCCCACTTGGAGAATCAGCACCTTTAACCTCCTGTTTCGCACAGTTTGCAATTTGTCCGGAGGATGAACGGGAAGAGGGGGAACCAATGAGAGACTAGCTGTAGGTGTTTCGACAGGCACATTTCACTCTAATTTCCCATCAGGAAGAAGAATTAACCAAAGGCTCAGCCTGCCGCCCCGGAACCAGAATAGGGCCTGAAGCAGTCCTGCGGTTTTGGGCTCAGGGTACTAGTAACAGTGTTTGTTTACATAGGCTCTACGCCTTTCACATGGAAGATTTATTTCCTGCTTTTTGGGAGATAGAGAGGAGGGTCCCTCTTGCTCTCTGCATTTCTTAAGTAACTTTAATTCCAAACAATCTGTCCTACAGAGTGAAGTAAGTCAGAAAGAGAAAAACAAATGTCGGATATTAATGCATATATGTGGAATCTAGAAAAATGGTACAGATGAACCTATTTGCAGGGCAGGAATAGAAATGCAGATGTAAAGAGCAGACATGTGGACATGGCGGGGAAGGGGAAGGTGGGATGAATTGGGAGATTAGGTTTGACATAAATACACTACCATGTGTAAAACAGATAGCTAGTGGGAACCAGCTGCATAGCACAGGGAGCTTAGCTCAGTGCTCTGTGATGACCTAGAGGGGTGGGATGGTGGGGTGGGAGGGAGGTCCAAGAGGGAGGAGATATATGTATACCTATAGCTGATTCACTTCATTGTACAGCAGAAACTGTAAAGCAGAAATGCTTTACAACATTGTAAAGCAATTATACTCCAGTAAAAAAACAATCACTATGCCATTGTGGCATATTTTGGAGTGGCACTCCCTGAGCAACAGCCATGCACATAGGTTGGAATACATGCATAAATTTCCTTGCACTGTCAGCTGAGCACATTTAGCTCCCAAATGTAAGTTCTTAACACCATCCTCTAATAAAAGGAATCAGAGCTCTTTGAAGAAATGGCTGATGCTAAGACTGAGATGGTAGATATACATGTCAAGATAATCTTGAATCTTTTATCAGAAAGTAAGGAAGTACCAAGAAAAAAAAAAACCATAGATGGAGTGAGGAGTGATGTCAAAGGAGACAGGAGCCAATGAGAAGAGGTGTCAACAACCAAATACCCGTAGTGCTGAATTATAACCAAAACCTTAAAGTAACTATCCAGGTGTCCATGCTGGTAAAAATAAACGATGGCATAGGTTTTTTATAAATGGGATTGAACATAAATCTCCTATGCAAGAGAATTCCCAATAATTGGTAGAGACACTTGGCTGTCCACCAGGGAGTGGAGCTAAGCCCGCTCTCCTGAGGTGTGGGCTCCGCAGAGTGACTTCCTCCTGGACGGTCACTGAAACAAAAGAAGTCTGAGAAACTGTCAGGGCCAAGAAGAGCCTCAGGGGTCATGATGAATAAATGTTATATAATACCCTGGATAGAACCCTGGAACAGAAAAGGGTAGAATGAAGGGAACCCGAATGAAATATGGACTTCAGTTAATAGTAAGGTATCGATATTTATTTATTCATTAATGTCACCATTGTGTAGAAAACTAGGGAGGAGAAGATAAAAGGCAAATAAGAGAAACTATTGCATCAAACTGGAAACCAAGAGGAAATGGGCGATTTCCTAGTGAAAACACACATTAACCAGATGGACCCTAAAATAAATACACACAAACCAATTAGCCATCCAGGGACCTCTCTCCTCTGCTGGTTCTCCTCTCATTACTCTGGGGTTTTCATTCCTGGGACAGGGAAAGAAGAGGGACAGAGCTGTTTGGAAGCTCCCCTAAGATCTGAGCCCACCCAGTGTCTTCACCTCCCCAGCCAGGCCCCACCCAGTGAGGGGACCATATGGAGAAAGTCTCAAGAGTATTGATTGATTCTGATGTGGCACCTAAGACTTTTTGATTCCAAGGAAATGGACACACTTACTGAAGCAAAATAATATTATATTTTTTAAATTTTAGAAACAAATTAATACTTGCAAGTGGCAAGTTTAAGAGTGAGTTTGGACCTGGCAGGTCGAGGGGCTCGTACCCTCTCAGTGTGACCTGATCCCTCTCCAACCCTATGTACTGCTAAGTGACTGTGGGGTCCCATGCACAGGCACAGTCTCTCTCACTGCATACGGGGCCTCCAGCAACTCTAGGCTGACACCAACTCAAATCCATTTTACCAGACAGGGTTTCTCCTTCTTTGGGTTCCATGAAAATCACAGCTTTAAATGCCTTTGGTCCAGCTTGGGTCACATTCTCATCCTGGAACCCAACACAGGAACCAGAGGATGGAACTCTGGATTGGCTAGATTTAGATCATCAACCCATCTTCAAGGTGGGTGAAATGTTGGGTAGGCCTTTTGGAGCTGTTTGGACAGAAGGCAGGTAAAAGGGTGTTCCCAAAGGAAAGTGGCAGTGCTGGGCTTGGCCATGAGAACAGATGCTGGGTGGAGGAAAGCAGCAGATTCCCTATCACTGACAGCCCACTGCACAGCTGTTGGATCTGAAGGCCAAGGAAGGAAGGAATCCACTTAGGGTCAGGGCTGCGGCCACCCATCCAGGGCCCTTGCTGTCCTCCCAGGATGACAAGAAGCTCTTCCATTTGCTGTAAAGCAAGGTTGCTGACGGTGGTAAACTCAAGGCTCCTGCTTTGGGAATCAGGTCCCTGAATCTCAGATACAGGCCCAGAATAGCCCGTGTGTCCTCAGAAGAAACAAAGACCTCATTCCTGCCCCTGGAGGGTGGGAACCCGGGAATCACACCTGCCCCCTGGCCACATCAATCACCCATCTCCAAAGAACAAGTCTGCTCATTTTCCAGTCTCTTCTCTCTCCTTTACAAAGAGCAGAGACCAAATGCTAGGGTGGTAAGGAAACTCTTGCTCAGTGAAGCATGGGGAGGCTCAAGGATTACTTCATACCATGGAATGCAGAGTTGGCTGCCTTTCCAGAGATTCGGGGACCGGGCCCTGGACACACATGACTCTCCAAGACGATGTGTCCTCAGTGTGAAACTGTCAAGTGGGAGGCCCAGCTCCTCCCATATCTTTGATTCTTAATGAGTATGAATGTGAAAACCTTGTTACAACTGGAAGGCCAAAGGATTGCAGGATCACGGTCTGCAGTCTCGTTGCTGTGGCCAGGGTCACAGCAAGTGTTTAGAGGGTACTACGGCTCTTGACAGGCTAAGAGGCTGCGAGGGAGGAGGTCCTCTTCTCAACCGCAGGGATGTAGGGAATTGAAACATCCCAAGAGTGGCTGTTCAGTTGCCCAGCAGCACGGTCAGCTCAGTAGTTGGCCAAGGGGGCTTGACAGGGCCCAGGCTGGCCTGAGCTGGAGAACCACAGATGCCTTCCTGGATGGTTAGAGTCAAGGGCTGCCCTGACTGAGACGTGATTGTCTATTGATGTCCACCCAGATGGGACAAATGTTCCACCAGTGCCCAGTAGGGCCCCACCAGCCTTCAAGAAGGCAGCATCGGGGGACTGGTAGGTCACTCCACCCTGTCCTGTATAAATCCACACGTGTCCACTGAGTGTCCTACGTGTGAGGGCTATGCTGAAACATGGGCTGCCCAGAGAGAGTGGGGTCAGCTCCACCCTTCTCAGATGAGAGGGTGGAGTAAAATTCTGCCTGACCTCTGAGGCCTCACAACCCTTGACTAAGGTTGAGTTGGATTTGAAACAGTCAGTGACCAGAACAGACATTTCATTCTTCTACAGAGCCCGGGACTGAGAGACAGAAAAACAGACATCCAGCTGAACTCTCTGACTCATGTGTGACCCTGGGCAAATCATGTCCATCCAGGAGGCTTCAGGGAAAAGGAGAGGAAAGAGGAGGAAGTGACCAGTGATGCTTAAAGCTCACTCTAACCCTAACACTCAAAACCTAACACCCTCACCTAGAACCCTAATTCCCAACCTCTAACTCTATACCCTAACTACCCTAATCCCAGACCCTGAGACTCTCAACTCTGACCTGTAAAGTCTAAACCCTGACCCTTAGCCTCATCCTAACCCCGTCACCCTGACTCTACAGCTCTGACAGTAACCCTAAACCCTCACCCCAACCCCAGACCTAAACACTAGCCTCAGTCTAGCCCAGACCCATACCCTAGCTCATGCCCTAAGCCATACCATAACCCAAACTAATATCCTATCCCTAACCCTAACCCTTAACCCTTAACTCTAACCCTGCAAGAGAACTTGTAATGGAACCCAAACCCACACACTAAAGTCCAAACCTGAACCCTGAATCCAAACCTTGAACTCTGAAGCCCCTAACTTATAAACCTAACCCTGAACCACAAACCCCTATACCCAACAAGAGTCCTAAGCCTAATGCCCAAACCCTATTCTGAGCCCAAGCCCAAGCCCAAGCTCTGAGCTGAGCCCTGACCCTAGCCACTAGCCTTTAGCCCTTAGCCCTTAACCCCAAGCCCTTCCCCAATCCTGAGACCTGAAACTGAACCAGAACCAGAACATGGAAGCAAAACTAGAAATTAGAAACTAGAAACCAGAAACAGAATCTACGACCATAACCAGATACCAGAAAGTAGAAATCATAACCAAAACTATTAACAATAAATCCTGACCATAACCCTTAACACCAGCCTCAGCCCTAGCCCTAACCTCTAAGCCACTAACACCAACACCAATCTAATCAAATCACACAAATACATCTTAGAAAATGAAAACTACAGACCAGGAATCCCTTCTGAATATAGATGTAAGAATCCTCGACAAAATAATAGCAGTATGAGGCCAACAGCACATCCAAAGGATTATGCACCATAAGCAAGTGTCTCTACACCAGAATTCCAGGTTGTTCAACATATCAAAGCCAAGCAATGTAATAGACCACAATAATCATGTGAAGTAAAAACACATGTCATATCAGTTGATGCAGAAAAAGCTGTAAACAAAATCCAATACTAATAGAAACACTCAAGAAAGTAAGAGTAAAAGGAAATTTGTTCAATATGATAAAGAACATTATACAAAACCCACAGCAAACGTCATGCTTGATGTTGAAGAACTAAAGGTTTACTCTTGAAATCAAGAATAAAGCCCTGATGCTGGCTTTCATCACTGTTACTCAATAAGGTACTGGCACCTCTATGCAGAGCAATGAGGAAAGATGGAAAACCAGCCTTCCTTGTTGTGGGTTCCACATCAGCAGATTCAGCCAACTCTGGATAGAAAACAAAACAAAACACAAGTCCAGAAAGTTCCATTAAAAAAACTTGAATTTGCCACATGCCAGCAATTATTTCCATAGTATTTTTATTTCCTTCACAACTATTTACATGTCTTTTACATTGTAATACGTTTATTATACATAATCTAGAGATGATTTAAACAGTACAGGAAGATGTGCTTAGACTATATGCAAATACTACACCATTTTATATAAAGGACTTAAGCATCCACAGATTTTGGTGTCCACAGGGTGTTCTGGAACCAATCCTCCACAGATACCAAAGAATGATTGTATAAACTCTTAAAACAACCATGGGGATAAATAATCATGACCTTGGATTTAGCAATTTTCTTAGATCTGACCCCAAAACACAAGCAATAAAAAAAAAAATAGATAAATCGGATTTCCTCAAAATTACAAACAGTTGTGTTGGGCTTCCCTGGTGGTGCAGTGGTTGAGAATCTGCCTGCTAATGCAGGGGACACGGGTTCGAGTCCTGGTCTGGGAAGATCCCACATGCCTCGGAGCAACTAGGCCCGTGTGCCACAACCACTGAGCCTGTGCGTCTGGAGCCTGTGCTCCTCAACAAGAGAGGCCGCGACACTGAGAGGCCCGCACACTGCGATGAAGAGTGGCCCCTGCTTGCCACAACTAGAGAAAGTCCTCGCACAGAAATGAAGACCCAACACAGCCAAAAATAAATAAATAAACAAATGTGGGGTTTAAAAAAAAAAGAAAGAAAAAAGAATATTATAAAAACAGTTGCGCACCAAAGATGCTATCCAGAGAGTAAAAAGACAGCCCACAGAATGGAAGAAAATATTTCCACATCATATATCTGATGGGAGTCTTTCCCCATAATATATCAAGCACTTTTACAGTTCATCAACAAAAAGACAAACAGCCCAATTTTTAAAATGCAAAAAGGACTTGAATAGACACTTCTCCAGATAAAACAAACAGTCAACAACACATGAAAAGGTATCAAACATCATTAGTCATGAGGGAAATGCAAATTAATACCATAATGCCATACTCCTTCAAACACACTAGAATGCCTATAATAAAGAAAACTAGAAATAACAAATGTTGGCAACAATGTAGAGAAATTGGAACCCTTACACATTGCTTCTGGAAATGTAAAATGGTACAGCCTATGGGTACAATAGCTTGCGATTTCCTCAAAACAATAAAAATACAATTACCATATGGCTGAACAACTCCACTCTTAGATATATACCACAAAGAATTGAAAACATGTGTCCAAGCAAAAAATTGCACACTAATATTCATAGCAATACTGTTCACAATAGCCAAAAGTTAGAAACAATTCAAATATCCATCAGTGGGTGAAAAGATAAACCAAATGGGGTGTATCCAAAATCTGCCATGTCTTTCTGCCATACAAAATAATAAAGTAAAAAGCTGCGGCCACTGTGGAAAACAACAGGGCAGTTGCCTCTAAAGGGTCGCTCTGTGAGCTGTCTGTCTGCACAAGATTCTTGAGTTTGAATGGGTTGCATGGTGAGACTGGCCCTGGGAGAAAGGCTGAGTTTGGGATAAGCTGGGGGCGGTCCTCCCTGGCAGGAACCGGGGGGCTGGCTGGCTGCCAAGGAGACTCTCAGTTATGATGGTGGCCCATGTCTTCTGCGTCCGCGAGACTGGGGGATGCCAGTGGGTGCCCAGAACATGTTACTGTGGGGAACATATTTTATATACGAAGTAAAGTACATACTGAAAAAATGGAGAATAAAATAAAGGTGGTTGATAGTTGTGGGAGAAGCACTGGTAGTGAGATCCATCCAGGGTCTATAGCTCTAGCTTGTCAACACTGCTCTTATCTCTGGGACTAAGTGGACTAGAAAAGGTGCCCGCTGGGCAGTCATTCTGTGATGCGTCTTTGCTGAGGTCAGCTACTCTTACCAGTGTGTCCCTGCACAATCTTTTGCTTTTATGAGTCTGTGCTTTGGAAACAAGTTGCACGTTTCATGTTCCATAAGCCTCAGGGGTGGAATTTCTGGTATGACAGCTTGTAGCTGCTGAAGAAACATGTTCGCTTGTGCCTCTTTCAAAGGAAGCAGCAAAAGGAAAAAGCTGAAGTGAGGAAAAAGAAAAAGAAAGTTCCCATTTCCACAGCAGGACTTAAATATCCTTTCAAGTATCATCCAACATCCACTCAAAAGTCTTTGTGAAGAAGTACTAGTAATGAAATTAATTAATATTTCAGGCATTTATTCCCCCATTTTGTTTTAGGGCAGCCAGCATTTTGATCAGGTGGCAAATTCTGTGCAATGTCACTGCATCTGCATTAGCCCTCCTGGGCCCGTGTGTGTAACCTGACGGGTGTTTATCAAATGTGAGCGAGGTATCAGGGTCAGGGGAGGAGAGGAAAAGGCAGCACATTCCTGACCTGTCCTGGAACAGCCGCCTCTTTGGCGGCTGGTCTAGTGACAGTCAAGGGGAGGGAACACAGTCCGCTGGCACAGGGTCCCAGACTAAGGAATCTCCCCAGTCATCTGGGCACAAGAGCAAAATCAGGCAACCTTGGTAAGAAGGTAACAGCTTTGGGGTTAGGTACACCGCTGAAAACTAGAGAGACTGGATTAGATGATGGATTACATCCCATTAGAACTCTATACCACGACCGCATCAGTTAGTGTCTGGATCCCTGGGATGCCAGATTCTCACAGAACTTGAGTTTAGTGGGGGAACTGCATCATCTCGCTACCTAGAGAGTGACTCTCAGCCCTCGTGGTGCTACAATCACCTGTGGGACTCAGATACCCAGGTCTTACCCCCCAGAGAGATTTGGCTTCCATTTGCTTGGAGCCCAGGCATCATCAGTTTTTAAAAGCTCCTCAGGGCTTCCCTGGTGGCGCAGTGGTTGGGAGTCCACCTGCCGATGCAGGGGGCGCGGATTTGTGCCCTAGTCCGGGAGGGTCCCACGTGCCGCGGAGCGGCTGGGCCCGTGAGCCACGGCCGCTGGGCCTGCGCGTCCGGAGCCTGTGCTCCGCAACGGGAGAGGTCGCAGCGGTGAGAGGTCCGCGTACAGCAAAAAAAAAAAAAAAAAAAAGCTCCTCAAATGATGTGACCAACAAGGGCTTAATTTCCAAAATATACAAACAGCTCATACAACTCAACAACAACAACAAACAACCCAATCAAACATGGGCAGAAGACCTAAATAGACATTTCTCCAAAGAAGACATAGAGATGGGCAACAGGCACATGAAAAGATGCTCAACATTGCTAATTATTAGAGAAATGCAAATCCAAACTATAGTGAGCTACCACCTCACACCAGTCAGAATGGCCATCATCAAAAAATCTACAAACAGTAAATTCTGGAGAGGGTGTGGAGAAAAGGGAACTGTTGGTTGCACTGTTGGTGGGAATGTAAATTGATACAGTCACTATGGAGAACAGTATGGACGTTCCTTAAAAAACTAAAAATAGAGCTACCATATGACCCAGCAACCCCACTCCTGGGAACATATATGGAGAAAAACATGGTTCAAAAGGATACATGCACCCCGATGTTCATTGCAGCTCTATTTACAACAGCCAGGACATGGAAGCAACCTAAATGTCCATCGACAAAGAATGGATAAAGAAGATGTGGTGCATATATACAATGGAATATTATTCAGCCATTAAAAAGAATGAAATAACGCCATTTGCAGCAACATGGATGGACCTGGAGATTCTCATACTAAGTGAAGTAAGTCAGACAGAGAAAGACAAATATCATACGCTATCATTTATATGTGGAATCTAAAAAAAATGATACAAATGAACTTATTTACAAAACAGAAACAGACTCAGACTGAGAGAAAGAATTTATGGTTACCAGGGGGAAGAGAGGAGAGGGATAGATTGGGAGTTTGGGATTGACTTATACACACTACTATACTTAAAACAGATAACAAACAAGGGCCTACTGTATGGCACAGGGAACTCTGCTCAATATTCTGTAATAACCTAAATGGGAAAAGAATTTGAAAAAGAATAGATACATGTATATGTAGAACTGAATCACTTTGCTGTACACCTGAAACTAACACAACACTGTTAATCAACTATGCTCTAATATATTATAAAATAAAAAATTTTTAAACAAAAATTTAAAAAATATTGTATGTAGATATTCCACCCTCAAGGAGGTGAAGCTTAACTCCCCACTCCTTAAGGATGGACTGCAGAGAGACTTCCTTCCAGTGAAGACAGTGTGGAAAGGGTAGGGGATGGGAGGGTAACTTCACGGTGGAGGAACCTGACAAACACTCTCTTTGGCCAGGTGGTTGAGGTCGATATCAACAGTGATAAGTCATGTTGATAGAATGTACACTTGATACGATATGATGTGATGAAAATGGCACTTTACCTCTGTGGTCTTCCTCCTCAAAACTCAAAATCCACCCTTAATAAAGAGAGAAACATCAGGACTTCCCTGGTGGCGCAGTGGTTAATAATCTGCCTGCCAATGCAGGGTTCGAGCCCTGGTCCAGGAAGATCCCACATGCCGCGGAGCAGCTAAGCCTGTGCACCACAACTACTGAGCCTGTGCTTTACAGCCTGTGAGCCACAACTACTGAGCCCACGAGCCACAACTACTGAGCCACGTGCCACAGCTACTGAAGCCCATGCGCCTAGAGCCCGTGCTCCACAACAAGAGAAGCGACCGCAATCAGAAGCCCGCGCACCACAACCAAGAGTAGCCCCAGCTCACCACAACTAGAGAAAGCCCGCACACAGCAACGAAGACCAAACACAGCCAAAAATAAATAAATAAAATAAATAAATTTATTTTTTAAAAAAGAGAGAAACATCAGATAAATCTCAACTGAGAAACAGTCTCCAAAATACCTGACCAGTATCCTCAAAAGTGTCACCAAGAAGAAGAAATGACTGAGAGAAATTGTCACAGCTCAGAGCAGACTTGGAGTCCTGCCAACTACACAGGAAATTAGGGAGAAAGTAGAGAAATCAAAAAAAAATTATGGACATAGTTAATAATAATATGTCAATATTAGTTCATAAATCATAACAAATGTTAATAGTGTAAGATGTTAATAATAGAGGAAACTGAGTGTGGGATGTATGGGAAATCTCTGTACAATCTTCCTAATTTAACTTTAAATCTAAACTGCTCTGAAAAAAAAAAAAGAAACTGTGTATTGATAAAGGCAAGTCTACCATGGGTTTAGAAAGGACAGTGGCCACCTGCATTCTGTCAAGTACATACCATAAACAAAACCAAACAAAGATTTATGTGAAGTTGTTTATAATGAGTTATTTATTAGTGTGGGAGCCAACTTAATCAGAAAATGGTCGAGTAGATTATGACATAATCACATGGCAGAATATTAGGCAGCATTGAGTTATGTTTTCTACAGATACTTAGTGGCAGAAAATGCTTACAATAAAGAGTCAGAATAAGAGATTGCAAAATTGTGTGTTACTCAATTTTATTTTTTTAATTATTTAAAAATAAAATGTAGACATTGCTCTAGAGAGGTTACCAAATTATGTACATGCAACTGAATTTTACTTAAAACGTATATCTGTGATATATGTAAATATATAAAACAGTGGCTACCTTTCAGTGGAATGGTTATGGGTAGACATAGCTCTGGCTTTTTATTTTGAGATTTTTCAAATGAGGAAGAAAGTTTAAAAGAACAGTATAATGAATACCTATATGGACTTTAACCAGATTCACCACAAGTTAACATTTTGCCATATTTGTGTGCACATGTGTGTATGTGTGTGCACACATTTTTGTTCCATTATCACATCTAAGAATGTTTAAAATAACCCCATAATAATGGTTACCTATCCATATTCGAAATGCCCCCCCAAACCAACTGCAATTGGTTACTAGGTAATCTTTAATCTTTTTCAATCTAGAAACAATCACTCCACTTTTTCCCCATGACAGTGAAACATTGTCATGGAACAATGACATGACATTTGGAACATTCCAGCCCAGCTGTCTTATAGAATGTAGATTATGGGTGATTACTAACATATTGTTTTCTTTTCATCTCTTTTATAATTTTTTGCCATGAGCACTTTTTTTTCAGAAAATAACAAAAGGTTTAAAAAACTACCTTTTTTTTTGGAATTCGTTAGGTGACACTTAACAGGAGTTGGGTTTGTTACCAAACTTGGGTCTGTTCATCCGTGTGCAGGAAAGCCAGTCTACGGACACTGGGTCGTGATGAAGGAAAGTACAGAGTTTACTGCAGAAGCCAAGCAAGGAGAATGGGCAGGTAATGCTCAAAAGACCCGAACCCCCTGATGGCTTTCAGGGAAGGTTTTTTAAAGCCAGTGTGTGATCTCAGGGCATGTGATCAGCTCGTGCACAATTTTCTGATTGGTGGCTTGTGAGGTAACCAGGTGAGGTCACAGGGGTTAGCGTTAGCAATCCTTAAGCTCCAGCTGGTCTGGGGTCTCCGTGCTGGTGGGTTAACTTCCTCCACCTGGTAGGGGTTTTAGTATCGGCAAAACAGCTCAAGGACATTACTATCTACAGCCCCTGAGGAGGAACTAAAGGTCCTTGACTTTGTTTTATGGCTAAACTATTATTATTTTGTCTTGCTTGACTGCTTTCCTTTGTTTCTGTATTTTTTTTTTCACTTCTCTGGTTAAATTTGCTCTTTGAAACTTGGGGAAGGTCTAGATGGCTAAAGCTTTTCTATAAACAAGAGGCAGGTGACACTGGGGGAAGGCCCTGCAGGACCCCTACAGGGTCCTGCTTGGTTTTAGGTTGGGGAGGGACTGGTGGCAACGGTGGGCAAACAGCTAGGGGTCCACAGATTTCTCTCTGACAGTGAGAATGGATGGTCACAAATCTCCCAACCCAGCTTCAACGGTCCTGTGATCCTGCAGGAGGCTTGGCAAATGGCCTGGAGATCCTGCACGTGTTCTCAAGGTCAACGTGTGGGACCAAGGGTTTGTAATAAATTCTCTCTTCACCATCAGTGGACTTAAGCACGTCAGCAGTGACCACCTCCTCCAGACCCAGGGACGCAGTGAGAAATAAGTGTGGTGACTGTAAAATGTTCTTCTGAACTGGGGTCCTTCTTAGACTGAGAGGGCTGCTATTAATAACTGAGCCGAGAGGACAGTATAAACTGAGGGTGTCTGCAGGAATCAGAGGGGTTGAGGTCCTGCTTTGGAGACACAAAGAAGGGCTTCTCAGAACTGATGCCAAGGAGGTTTTTCTAAGCCCAGACCTAAGTGCCTTCACACAAGGGTGTTCACAGCACTGGTGCCTGGTATGAGATGCCCAGGGCTGTCCTGAGCTACTCTCGATGGGACACCCCAGCTCGGCTTTGCCCCTGCACAGAGATATGGAGAGCCTGGCTTGTCTGAGAGGCTCAAACCAAGAAGTTTTTGTTTGCTTTATTTACACGTGAACATTTAAATATTTTTTTGAACACTTCAAAACCATGAGACCAGAGAGCTTTGCATTTTAGGAGAAAAGGATGATTAAATGGGCAGGGCGGGGAGGGACTTCCCTGGTGGTGCAGTGGTTACGAATCCGCCTGCCAATCCAGGGGATGCGGGTTCGAGCCCTGGTCCGGGAAGATCCCACATGCTGCGGTGCAACTAAGCCCGTGCGCCACAACTACTGAGCCTGTGCTCTAGAGCCCGTGAGCCACAACTACTGAGCCTGTGTGCCACAACTACTGAAGCCCGCGTGCCTCGAGCCCATGCTCCACAACAAGAGAAGCCACTGCAATGAGAAGCCCGTGCACTGCAACAAAGGGTAGCTCCCGCTCGCCGCAACTAGAGAAAAGCTCACGCGCAGCAACGAAGACCCAAAGCAGCCAGAAATAAAAAATAAATAATAAACATAAATATTTAAAAAAGAAAGAAAAGAAAAAGAAAGACCTGGTTCAGATAAACCTTTAAAAAAAATGGGCAGGGGGACATTCAAATTATTTAACAACCATCATGGCATGGGCGCTGACTGGATGGATACTGGCCAGATGTCCCCCCCTTAGTGGGTGGGCCGTGGGGAGAAGTGGTGTGGGGAGGGTGCTGGAGGGCTCAGGAGCTGCAGCAAGACACCTACCACTATGGATCGTGTCCACACTTCACAATCCACTTGGCCGAGTGGCTGAATGTCAGCCTGGCAAAGGGGCCTGTTCAGGGTAGGTTGCTTTCAAACAGACCCGTGATCTTAGCACTGCTTCCTTCTCCTAGGGTCTGTTCAGGAAAAATACTTGAAGGGATAGCGCTGTGTCACATCTAAATGGGAGCAGACACAAGTCATGGAGGAGAGAAGGGCAGGGAGACCTACCTAGTGGAAGAAAAAGAACAAAGAAAAGAACCACTTGGGTTTTTCCATAAGCAGCTGTGCTACAGCCTCTCAGTGGCTTTAATATATGAATTTAAGTTTAAGTCAGCCCTCCAAACATGTCAACGGTAAGGAAAAACACCAATTTCCTGCACGGGGGTTACTAGGCAATAGATCTAAGGTTAGAAGTGTGCACAGAAATAGATTGCGGGCACTTCCCTGGCGGGCCAGTGGTTAAGACTTCGCCTTCCAATGCAGGGGGTGCGGGTTCGATCCCTGGTCAGGGAGCTAAGATCCCACATGCCTTGGGGCCAAAACACCAAAACATAAAATGGAAGCAATGTTGTAACGAATTCAATAAAGACTTTAAAAATGGTCCACCTAAAAAAAGAAAAGAAAAGAAAGAAAGAAATTGTGATTATGCCACCAAACATGTAGGAGGACCCTGAGGGCACTCTGCTGGGTCGGGGAGGCCACGGGCTCACGGGGCAAATCATGGGGGTCCCTGCCCTTCTTGCCTCACTGGCGATCGCGGGGAGGTGAGAACGGGGCGGGGGGGGGGTATCTTCCGGCACCTCCCTGTCCTTCACAGGCCACGTCCAGTCTGCGAACGACTCCAAATCTGTCTTGCACTGTATTCTCCAATACTCGGTGACAACCCTCTTCAGGTGGCCATGTGGCAGGCGTCCCTACCCCACTGGACGAGGTGGCCTCACTCTGCGCCCCAGTCCTCCCGGGCTCCCTCCACCGCGGGGCCCCCTCTTGACATGCACCCCCATCCCAACCGCAGACTCCCAGGGGCAGGTCTTGACAGAGTGGGCCAAGAGCAGGTGGGGCAAATGGTGTAGAACAGGCCCGACGGGAGCCGAAGTCAGGGCCCAGGGCTGGTCAGGGCAGTGAGGGACTGCTTTGCGGAGGGCATCCTGGAAACGTGGGGCTGAGGAACCGGCAGTGAGCGGGACTCTGCAGGAAGACAAGACTAGGAAGGTGGAAGTTGGGGGCAGGGACGTGTGTCGAGGCAATGGCCTGAAACAAGGCCCAGGTGTGCTCCTGACCTGTCTGGGAGCGGTCGGTGGGGGGCACGGATGGATGCAGGTAGGGGCCTGGATGCCAAGGCCTTCACTCCCCACTTGGTGACTTGGAAGGGGTCGAGGAACTGCAAGTATCTGCCTGAGAGGCCCACACATCCCCCCCCCCACCTCATCTCCATCCACACCCTCACTCTGAGCCCTTCCCTGGTTCTGCCCTTCTCTTTCCTGCTTAAGCTAAAGCCGGCCTGGCCATGGCTTGGGAGCACCCCTTCCCGTCCCCCGGTCCAGCACAGACGGCCCTGCCACGGCCCTCAGAGAAGGCCCACCACGTCCAGTCACCCGGCACACACCCCCTCCCCTCCCCAGAGCTGTTTCGGAAAGTTCCCGTGGAGACAGCTGACTTCCTTGGCAAGCTACAAAACATCGAAGGTTACCCTAAAACCACCAACATTTGTTCCTGCCTTAGGCAGGGATGGTTTGATTCTCCTAACAGAAAACTGTGCGTCACGGATATCTTTTGGGAGTTTTCGGCAATCTGGCTTCTGAACCCCTTTTTCTGTTTGGAGTATCCCCACCACGGGAGCCGAACAAAATCAGATACCACCTTCCCCCTTCCCTTGCCACCAGAGGACGGGCGGCTGAGCTGGGCCAGTCAGATGCTCCCAGCCCAGGTTCTGCATCAAGAGCCAGTGAGGCAAGGAACCAGGATGGGAGGATCCTCTCTGGCGATGGTGCTGACAAAGCAGCAACCCCAGTTCCTGTGGTGGAAGCAGCAGCTGGGGAGGCCCAGCGCCAGCTGCGGGTCACTGGGCCTTTGCTGCTTAAATCAGCCCGTCTGTTCCTGTTGCTCTCATCCAGGAGCATTCCCTGGAGCATATCACTGGACATGGGAGGAAACGCAGCCTGACGCGAAGGAGCTGGAAGGGTATCTGGGAGCCTCCAGGGCTGCGTGCCTCTGCAGGACTCACAGTCCCTGAATCTGCTTCTCTCTGCACATAGACTTTATTCCCTAAAAAATGAAGTTATCTAATTGTAACAACCACATTGGTTAAGCACAAAAAATCCCAGCCATTCAGAGCTATATTGAGTCAAAAGTACAGTCCCCAGCATCCTTCCAGCTCCCTCTCCCCAGAGGTGGTGCTGTGAACAATTTGGGGGGAACTTCTAGCTCTTAGTCAGGTCTTTGGAGCAACACACACCTGTATGTGCACATGCCCATCAGGGCGGAGCTTAAGCTGGGCATCCTTCAGGGCAGTCCTGCCCTGCAGTGCCGGGCCAGTCCCTGCTGGGAGAGAAGATGGTGGACAGTGTTCCCTGTGCAGCACCTGTGTCTGTGACCACCTTAGTTACTGGGTGCTCCATCTTCATCACCCCAGGTGCTCCATCATAAAAACAGGATTATAGGCCACATCAGGTGGGAACACGTGCCACGGGGGAGAGCAGAGAAGGGCAGAGGGGGAGTAGCGGTGCTGGAGTGTCAGGGAGGGTGGGTGGTCAGGGCAAGCCTAGTGGAAGACAAGACGGGAACCAAGTCCTAAGGGAGGGAAGCGTCAGCCACGTGGTTTCTGAGCAAGGGCATTCCCAGCAGAGGAACAGCCAGTGCAAAAGCCCCAAGGCAAGGCTGGCGTCTCCAAGGACCAGCAGGGGCCAGTCTATGGAGTGGAAGCCACACTAGAGAAGCCAGAGGGACCTTCCTTCCAGGTAAGACTTGGGCTCCCCATCTGAGGGAATGGGCACCAATACCAGGCATGAGCAGGGGCAGCCTGGCCTAACCTATGTCTGCTGTTCTGAGAACAGACTCTGGGCAGGGACAGGAGGGGCAGCCAGGAGGCCAAAGCGCAGCCCAGGCGAGTGGTGGCAGCAGGTCCCCAGCGAGATGAGCTGGGATATCGGATACGTTCTGAGGAATAGTCTGATAGGCTGGGCGTGGGTCCGAGAAGCAGGCTCCTTGTTGGTGTGTGTATGCGAGCAGTTGGCATTCCCTTTATCCGAGAAGGGGCAGGTGGTCAAGTGGTTCTTTCACAGGGGACTGACAGGATTTCTGTTTTAGAAGTTTGAATTTGACGTGGCCATTAGGTAATTACTCCTAAAACCTTGGTCGGCAGAGCTGCAGGGCTGGTGGTTCTCTTTGCACAGTTCCTAGACCTCCTTGGGGACTGAGACTTCAATTCCTGCCCCCAAATTAAAATTTGGAAAAGCCTGCTGGTTTGGACCAGACTGGCACTGCCTACATCCCAGGGAAAGTCAGGCACAGAAACGTCCCACCCGGTGCCCTGAAGAGCCACCCTGACGAGGTCCGTGCTTCAGAGAATGATGGCCGAGCACAGATGTGAACCGCAGGGGCTGTCACTTCAGAGTCTGAGCCTGGAACGGGGACCTGGAACCACACCCTTGCAGGCAGGTGCACAGGTCTGAGCAGGAACAAGCTCCACAGTGACACCGGGGCAGCAGCTGTGGGTCAAACCCTGCTGTCTCGGTGTCTGTCTGGTTACTTTTCTTCCTTCTTATCTGTGGTCCTCACCGCATACACTCCACTTTGCTTTTATCTGCTAATCTGATTGGCAGAAAATGAATGTTGTTTCATTTTGCATTTTCGTAATTCCTAGAGGGGTTTGAGCATCTTATATGAGTAATGAATTATACCAAATTGTTGTTATTTCTTACCGATGTTTTGATGCCCGCTGTATTCTTTTCTCTCTGGAGGACAGTTCTCTGTGCTGTGTAATTCATGGCGTGCAAACGGGCACAACAGCTCAGTTCAATATGGATTGGGTGGCCTTTCTGAGCCCACTTCCAAACGTGTCAGAGAGGCCATCCAGCTCACCTGACAGATCTACTTTCTACCCTGGGGCCAATAACTGCTGGTGAGCAGGGTCCGTCCCTGTGACCCACTGCCCTCAGCTGAGGCAGGTCCCTGATAAAGAGGGATGGTGGGAGAAACGACTGGCAGCTCCATCACACAAGGATGTGCCCTCCGGATAATCCCAGTGATGCATGGTGCTTGCCAGTCCTTACCCCAGAGCGGCCAGTAGGGACTTCACTGCTGGTCCAGTGGTAAAAATCCACCTTCCAATGCAGGGGACGCGGGTTCAATCCCTGGTCGGGGAACTAAGATCCCACATGCCATGGGGCACAATGAGGGAGACTGCGTGCCGCAAACCACAGAGCCCATGCGCTGGGGAGCCTGCGCGCCACAACTACAGAGAAGCCCGTGCACCGCAACGAAGATCCTGCATGCCACAACTAAGACCCGACACAGCCAAAAAAAAAATTTTTTTAAGAAAAAAAAAAAAATATATATATATATATATATATATATACATACACACACACACACAAGTGGCCAGTTATGTGGCTTGGACTTAACCAACAGGTCATTGGGAACCTTCATGTGTTTTTGAGTGGGGGAAAGAATTTTCAAGGTGGGGTTTTAAGCATTTTACTCTGACAGTGTGTTAGATGGAGGGTGGAAGGTTCAGCTGGAAATACGCTCTAACAGCAAACCAGGAGGCAAAGGACAAGTGCCTTTTAGGAAGGAAAACAGACCCCCATCAGATACTGTAAGGCAGAGTCTGCACGAGTTGGACACATCTTGTTAGGTAACGGATGGGAATCAGAAGACACGGTGTTGTTTTATCCACGTTCACACCGAGGCTCAGGGTGCAACAAGAAACGCTAACACCCAAGCCCCAGCATCGCCCACCCTCACTGACTAGTCTCCACCCTGGGGACTCAACAGGTCCATGTCCAGCCAACCACTCTGAACACTCGGGTCCTAGCTAGTCGCTATTTGATTAATATGTAGCCACTTTCGCATCATTTTGGCTCTCTAGTTGTTATTTTTCCACAGCCCCAAAAGCCCTCTCTTCAGAATGACAGATCTTCTGCCCAATCCACTCCTAGCCCTGGCCCCAAACCTCGTCAATGTCGTTGCTGTTTTCTGGCTACAATGATTCTGCTGTTCTGTGGGAGCCTGGGGCGGGGGGAGATTGGTAAACATGCTCCCAGGGGGGCAGTGGGCTCCTGAAAGAGCCACACCTCTGCTGTCACACCACAACAGGAGGAGGCGCCTTGCCCAGGACGCAGCTATGATAAAAAGCGACTGATGCAGAAGCCAGAGTACGTAGGGCTGACTTAAGGAAAGGTCGAGGGAAACAAACTGGCCATGCACCTCAGCCTAGCACTTTCTGAAACCATGGAGCTGTAAAGCCCTCTGAGATAGGATTGAGAGGAAGTCTCACAGGACATTCAGTGTCAGGGGAAGGGAAGGTCAAAGCAGGAGGGAGGGAAGCTCTGAAATGAACTGCCTCTTAGAGCTGAGTTAGGGGCTCATCTTACTGCGCTGCTAGATGTCTGTTATCTCTGTGTGGATGGAGAGAGTCAGGGTTGTGCCGAGGCGGTTTTTGTGCAACCAGGTGGCACGGGACACCTTGGCGTACTGCGTGCACCTTTGGCCAGGACACCAGGTGGGTCAGAGGCAGTTCGGCCCCTGGATACAGACGAGGCCCTGGACCGGCGCCCACTCCCAGCAGGCGCACAGGTGGAGACTGTTGCTTCTCTCACCTCTCCTTTCCTGTCTCCAGCTTTACCTCCGCCTACCCTGAGTTTTCAAAGCCTCCACGCTTGTCCCGAGTTGCACTCCTTTCAACCTCCCACCCAACGGGTATTTCTCCACAGCCTCATCCGAGGCATCTGTCGTGGGGAAAGCAGCTGACGTCACGTCCAGTAGAGCGTGACCTCTGAGCAGTGGTCCTCCTTCTGGAAGGCACTGTGACAGATGCACAGAAGTCACCTCACAGGACCCTCAGATTAAGCCCTTTAGGTGATTATTTCCTTTACTCCATGGAAGCCACTCAAAGGTGTGACATGAAGTAGCACAGATCACAGCCTTTAGTGAAACAAAAGAATCAGAAGATGCTCAGGGAACAATTGGCCTTGTGACTTCCCAAATGGAGAAGGTCATGCATCTTGGTCAGCACGAGTCAAGCCTCAGAGTTAAGACACTTGTTCTGGCCCCAAAGGCAAACTCCCTGGGAGAGAATCATTTGTTTCACTAATTTGCTTCCAATGAGAAGCTGCAGGGACTTCCCTGGCAGTCCAGTGGTTAAGACTCCACGCTCCCAGTGCAGGGGGCCTGGATTTGATCCCTGGTCAGGGAACTAAGATCCCACATGCATGCCACAACTAAGCTCGCATGCTCTAGAGTCTGCATGCCGCACCTAGAGAAATGCGCACGTCGCAACGAAGAGCCTATGTGGCCTAAATAAATAAATAAAAATACATTTTAAATGAGAAGCTGCATCAATGGCATGCGGAGTCCACGGGATCAGGCTGTATGTCCTGGCTGCAGAAGGTGACGGATTTTCCTGGTTTAGCTTCTTCCTGTAGAGCAGGCAGCCATGCTAACCCTGGACCTGGGCCCCTGAGAACTCACCTCCTGCATACGGCTTCCACAGCCTTCCCTCAGCCCCAAAGGCTGGGATCTAAGCCCATCCCCCTGGTTGGTTGCAAAGTTTCTGTTATACGTACACAAAACTCTTCAGCCCGGAGCCTCTCCCTAGACTCCCAGCTTTCCTCCTGCGTCACCTTCTGATTTGTTCTCTGCCACTTCTGTAAAGGAGAGGAGTCCTCCAACATCTGCCCTCCAACTGCACCCACCCGCCTTTGGCTCTGATGGGCCTTTCTTTAACTTTCTACTTACTGTGTCCTTATTAGTCATGACTACATTTCAGTATAGAAGGGTTTTATTTTCATGGGATGTACAAACAACAGTTAATCCCTCCAACATCCCCTCTGGATTGTCAAGTACTCACACTAGGTTGCAAGTAAGATAATTATTGTTTTTACTTTGAACTTGAACTTATTACAAAATAGTCTGGACACTGAATGCTATTAAACTTTAAATGCACTTGATATTTTCTTTTGGTGAGAGCTTTGTAAAACAATATAATAGTAACAATTAAAAAAAGTATCCAGAACATCTACCTCCATCCATGAAAGAAATTCCTACTACAGGAATTATCTTCCTGCCATAAAAACTAGAAAACAAACAAAATAAATGAAAGGCTATTTTTAGAGACTGAACAACAGGTGATGCATGAAAGCAATCTCTGAGCAAAGATAAGCCCCACAATTTTCTCAGCTCATTTCCTGGAGGCTGTGTCCAGGCTGCAGCACAGAAAAGGGAACCTAAAGCAATCCAGAGGACTCGCTGACTTGAAAGAAGAAGATTAGTTTGAGAAGGCCAAGGCAGCTGGACTCTGGGGCAGAGCACTAAAATGAAAGGACCTGCAAAGAAAGAGTGCTTCCGAGATCCGCAGGAGCCCCCTTGAGTCTTTGACTAACTAGTGCATGCATAGAATGAAATCCCATAAGGCACACAGAGAACCACCAGAAGGTAGTAGATGAACACAACTGCTAGAACTCACCCAGGCAGATAGAGACTTCATAGTACACAGGACACTGGGCCGAGTCCTCAGAAGAGTCACACCTTAGTAGTGCAGTTAAAGTAGAAAAGCTACCTCACACCCATGTAAACAAAGCTTTAAAACCAACCCATAAAATCATCTGCAGGAAATTTAACTTCTTGCCAAAACAAGATGCAACACTTTTTAAAGGAAAAAAACAAAATCCAGCATCCAACAATGTAAAATTGGCAATTAATACAAACGGGCAATTAATACAAGCAAATCTCAATCAACACACACAAACCCAGCACCGAAACAGATGGTAGAATTAGCACACAAGAACCTTAAAACAGCTAATACAATTATTGTAAATATTGTCAATGATCTAAAAGAAGACATTATGAGGAGAGAAATGAATGATATATTTAAAAGACATAATGGAATATTTAGAGATGGAAAAGAAAATGTCTAGAATGAATAAGTATATTTTGGGTGAGATTAACAGCAGATTAAACATAGCCAAAAATTTGGTAGAGACATAGCATAGATCCAAAGCAAAGCACAAAGAAAAAAATGACTGAAAAAGAGTCAAAGGACCATCAATGACCTATTGGACAATGACAAGTGGTCTAACATATGAACAATTGGAGTCCCAGAAGGAGAGAAGTTGGGGGAAGACTAAAAAATATTTGAAGAAATAATGGCCACATTTTTTTCAAATCTGATGGAAACCACAAATCTATAGATGTAAGAACTTCAATGAAACCCAAGCAAAAGAAACATAAAGAAAATCAAGGTATGTAAGGTTCTTATACATAAAGCACTATAATATTTGAAGGTTGACTGTGATGAGTTAAAAATGTATATCATAAACTCTAAAACAACCATTATAAAAAAGGTATTGTAAGGTCGGATCTTAACAAACGGCACCATGAAACAGAGGAAAGCTTCAAGTGAGCTTTATTAGGGAGAGCTCCCGGGCGAGGTTCACTGGTCCGAGAGAAAGGGGGCCAGAGAAGTCGCGCCCGGTCGAGGGTCGGGCAAGATTTTATAGGGGAAGAAGGGAAAGGGGTGTGGTGAATCTGGGAGGGCGCAAGGTATTCCTTATTTGGTGGTCTTTTCGGGTATCCTGGGGGACCGTTATTCCTGCCCCTCGAAAGGCGGGAAGTCTGGGCTGGTTTCAAAGTCCCCAGGTCAGTTTCTGGAACTGGGTGGTCCGGAGAATTTCGTTCTGATGCAACCTGTGAATCTGATTGTGTTCCCGTGCCTCGGGCCAGTTGGCCTTACAGGTATACCTAATATACCAATAGTGTAGAAAAACCTCTAACCAGACAGATCAAGAAAACAAAATAAAGAACACACAAATTATCAGTATAAGGAATGATAGAGAAGTTATCCCCACAGATCTTATAGATATTACAAAAATGATAAAGCAATGTCATAAACACCTTTATGCCAATAAGCTCAACAAATTAGATGGCATTACATACTCCTTGAAAGACACAAACTACCAAAGCTCACTCAAGAAAAGGTAGATAAGCTGAATAGCTTTCTATCTAGTTTAAACACTGAATCTGCAGATAAAGACATTGCACCGAGAAAACTTCAGGCCCTAATGGCTTTATTGGTGAAATCTACCAAACATTTTAGGAGGAAATAATGCCAGTACTCTGCCAATGCTTCCAGAAAATAGAGGAGCTAATCCTTTCCAAATAATTTTATGAGGTCAATGTTTTGATACCCAAACATTTGATACCAAAACCAAAGATCGTAAAACAAAATTTAAAAGTACAGACCAATAACCCTCATGAAAATATCTGTAAAAATGCTTAACAAAATATTAGAAAATCAAATCAAGCAACATATATAACATGACCAAGTGGCGTTTGTACCAGAAATACAAGGTTGGGCTAACATTCAAAAGTCAATTAATATAATTTACCATATTATCAAACTAAAAAAAGAAAAAAAAACATATATTTAGATGGAGAAAAATTCAAAACATTCAACACGCATTCATGAAAGAAACTCAGCAAATAAGCAGTTGAAGGGAACTTCTTCAACCTGTTAAAGGATATACAAAACAAAAACCTAGAGCTAACATCATATTTAATCATGAAATAATAAATGCTTTCCTCCTGAAATAAGGAGTATGGCAAGGTTGTCTGCTCCCAGTACTTCTCAGTAATATTGTACTAAAGGTCCTAGCTAGTGCAATAGGGCAAAGAAAAGAAACAACAGATATCCAGATCAGAAAGAAAGAAGTAAATTTGTTTCCATGTGGAAAATTTCAAAGAATCCAGAAAAAAGCTAGTAAAACTACTGAGTTTAGCAAAGTCACAGGATACAAGGTCATTATACAAAAATTATTTACATTTCTATAAACAAGCAGCAAACATTCAGAGGTTTAAGTTCAGGGGAAAAAATACATTTTATATTGGCATAGATAAATACAAAATGCTTATGAATAAAATAAACAAAAGAAGTACAAGTCTTATATACTGAACACTACAAAATATCACTGAGGGAAAATTTTTAAAGATTTATATAAATGAAGAGGTATACCATATCCATGAATCACAAAACTCACTATTGTTAAGATGTAAATTCTCCCCTAACTGATCTATAGATTCAATATAATTCTAATCAAATCTCAGCAGGTTTTAATTTAATTCTAAAATTCATATGGACGTGCAAAAGACCTAGAATAGTCAAAACAAGTTTAAAAAAGAACATTAGAGAATATTTTACTACTCAGTCTTGAGACTACAAACTAAAGTAGCCTAGACTGGAAATGGCATAAAAATAGACATGTAGATAAATGGAACAGAATAAGAGTCCAGAAATGGGCTCACACATGTTTAATTAATCTTTGATGTAAGGTGACAAGGTGATACAATCGGCAAAAGATCATCTTTTCAACAAACAGTCATGAAAAAATAAGATATTTATAAGGAAACAAAATGAAGCTCAACCCTTCACACGTGTAAAAACTTAACTTGAAATCGATCATAGACCTAAATATAGGAGCTAAAAGTATACAATTGCTGAAGAAAATCCAAGAAAAAAAAATCTTTATGACCATGAGATGGGAAAGGGTCTTTGCAGAGAGAATACACAAAGCAAGGATCACACAAAAAAATGGACAAATTGCACTTCATCAAAATTAAAACTTTTGGGGACTTCCCTGGTAGTGCAGGGGTTAAGAATCCACCTGCCAATGCAGGGGACACGGGTTCGAGCCCTGGTGCAGGAAGATCTCACATGCTGTGGAGCAACTAAGCCCGTGAGCCACAACTACTGAGCCCGTGCTCTAGAGCTCGTGAGCCACAACTACTGAGCCCACACGCTATAACTACTTGAAGCCTGCGCTCCTAGAGCCCGTGCTCCACATCAAAAGAAGCCACCGCAATGAGAAGCCTGCACACCACAACGAAGAGAAGCCCCCGCTCGCCGCAACTAGAGAAAGCCCACGTGTAGCAATGAAGACCCAATGCAGCCAAAAATAAATATTTTTTAGAAAGATTAATATGTAAGCCTGAGGAAACATTTGCAAAGCATATATCTGATAAAAGACTGGTATCCTGAATATATAAAGAACACTTACAACTCATTAATGAGAAGGCGAACAACTCAAAAAAAATGAAATATTTCCATAGACACTTTGCCAAAGAAGATGGAGAAGTGGCAAATAAGTACATTAAAAGACTCGCATTGGAAAAATGCAAATTAAAACCACAATAAACTACCACGTCACACCCACTAGAACGGTTAAAATTTCAAAGACAGACAATACCGAATGCTGGAAAAGATGGTAAGCAACCAGATCTCTCATACACTGTCGGAGACTAAACATGGTGCAGTGAGCCTAGAAAACACTCTGGCAGTTTCTCCCAAAATTAAACATGTGTTTACCTACCGTGATTCTGGCAATCTGATGTTTATGTATTATATTTAACCAAGAGAAATTAAAACATATCATACCAGAAAAAATAACGTTTACAGACATGTTTATAGAAGCTCTATTCAAAATAGCTGAAAGCTGGAAACAATTCAAATGTTCATCAAGTGGTGAATGAATAGAGACCGAGGTACATTCATGCAAAGAAATACTGACTAGCAATAAAAGGCACAAAAAGGACAGATGCAACAACGCAGATAAATCTCAAAGGCATCAAGGTGAGTAAATGAAGCTGTAGTCAAAATGACCATATGCTGGGTAACCCCACATATGTGTGGTTCTGAAGGCTACAACGACAGCCAATCCATGGTTGCCAGGGGCTGTGGATGGGGGAGGGAATTGACAGAAAGGAGCAGGAAGGACCTTTCGGGGTTGATGCAAATATTCCATATTTTAATTATGGTTGTAGTTACACAATTGTATGTGTCTGTTAAAAGTCATCAAGTCATACACTTTAAATGGGTGACGTCGGTTGGATATAAATTATATAACAATAAAATTGATTAAATTTATTCACATCCTCACTATGCTATCACTGTAATACTTTTTTTTTTTTTTTTTTTTTGCGGTACGCGGGCCTCTCACTGTTGTGGCCTCTCCCGTTGCGGAGCACAGGCTCCGGGCGCGCAGGCTCAGCGGCCATGGCTCACGGGTCCAGCCGCTCCGCGGCATGTGGGATCTTCCCGGACCGGGGCACGAACCCGTGTCCCCTGCATCGGCAGGCGGACTCTCAAGCACTGCGCCACCAGGGAAGCCCAATACTTTTCATTTTTGCAAATTATCTTCCAAACACAAAAGAATGGCTGAGTGGCACATGATATGGCAGTAGGTTTTAGGTTGGCAAGACCCATAATTTTTAAAAAATAAGTTAAAAGTAATAAATTAAAAAGAAGTTTGTTGTCTAGTTCTGGATATGGTGGAGTAGCTCCAGTCCTTCCAGGTCCTCTGTTTTGTAACTAAAAAACACTGGGCATGACACAACCAAAAAGCATAGGAGGACTCTGAACAGTGGAAAGTAGAGATGGCCTGCCTGGGGACCTCAGCACTTGAGGGGTGACATGCGGGGAAGTTCCCTGGGTTTCCTTATGTGTCCCGTACACACTGGACAAAAAGCTATAGAAGCCTCCAACCTAGAACTAACAACAGTCATCGAAAAAAGAAAACCTTCAGGCAAAGCCTGTTATCCCTAACCAAAGTCTGAGAAAAAGACAGCTTAACAACAGAAAAGAACTTCTGGCAATACCCACCGTACTCCAGCCAAAATTCAATGGAAAACGTCCCTGCCAACTGCAGCTTCAGCAAGACTGAGTAGGAAGCTGGTCTTTCACTCCCCACCGCCAACCCCCCACCTTTGGAAGCAGCAGCAATGCTCTGGTCTCCTTCAGGGTGGTGTCAGCAGTGCTGAGCGGGGCGCTAGGCTTCCATCTTCACCCAGCAGACACAGGTGGCATGCCTATCCCCTTCCAAGGTAGTGTCAGCAGGGCTGAGCGAAGACTTGATAGCTGAAGCGAAAACCACTGATCTCCGCTCCATCTCTCACCTGGAAGAGGCATATGTGGTTTCCCCGGGAGGGTGCAGGCAAGGCTGGTAATGGTGTAGGGACTGGGTGGTTTGAATAACTGAATAAGCTGCCCCTAGTTTTCTGGTTCCTGGCCTTGGGGTGAGCAGGGCAGGGGAGCAGTGGCCTGGACAGTGAGAGTCTATGCAGGAGGGGCTGGGAGTGGGCTCTGAATTGGGTGGTTCGCATATTTATTGTCTCTGGGGATTAGCTGACCTGAGAGGAGCAGTCCCTCCAGGGTCAGCAAGGCCCCAAGATGTCAAAGCATCAAAAACACAGAATAAGGAAGACACGGTTAATACCTGTGGTGCCTCCCTGAGCGGTGCCCTCCGCTGGCTTCCTGGCCTCCTTGCCTGCTGGCTGCACCTCAGCCGCCTGGCAAGCTTCTGCCTTGGGGCCAAGCCTCGGCAGGACAGCTCCTCCCCAGCTCCCTGCAGGGCTCTCTCGGGCCTCCTCGTGCTCTTTGCTTGGATGACACCTTCTCAGTGGATCTGCTCCGCCCACCCAGTGGTTTAAACTTGCATCCCTGCCCTGGCTCCCAAGCCCCTACCCTGCTCTGCTTTTCTCTTTTCTAGCACTTAACACCTTCTTATATGCCCCATGATTTACTTTCTTAAATGTTTACTGTGTTTCTGTCTTCTTGACTACCGTGGGAAGATCTGACGTATCCCAAGCGCCCAGAGCAGTGAGTCGCACACAGTTGGCTCAAACCTGGATGAATGACGGGAGTTAAAGGGCCTTGAAGGACAGACAGAGCCCCTGTGCTGCAGCTCCGGAGGCGAATTAACTCAGCCAGCCACTTCACAGCTTCCAAGAAACCCAGGTTCTGACTTAGGGAAGAAGAAAGGGCAAGGAGCCAGCACAGGGAGAGGGACCCCGTCCCTCCTGAGTTGTAGGCTTTTCTCCCACGTGGCCAGTAGCCTCCAGCTGAGCCAAAAGCAAGAGCAAAACTCAGGGGCTTTCCCACAAGGAGAGCCATGAGGTGCTCGGCTTCTATTGTGTGTCTCTCGGTTCTGCTGTCACATTTGTTTTTTACTGAGATGTAATTCACGTGCCATAAAGTTCACCCTTCTGAAGTGTGCGGTTCAGTGGCTCTTGGTCTATGCCCAGACTTGTGCACCCACCCCCAGGAAGACACTGCACACCCCTTCACTGGAACCCCCAGCCTCAGGCACCCAGGCTCTCTCTCCATCCCTGTGGATCTGCCTGTTCCGCATGCAAACAGAGGCGGGGCTGTACACCACCTGCCACTGTGCTGGCTTTTTTCTGTGGCCGTATTTGACCAGCGCCTGATCCAGAAGAGAAAGGCCACTTTCCCCGGGCAGTAAGCCTTCAGGAGGTGGATTTGGGCTTGAGAGGCGGAAACTGAAAACTGATCACAAACTCTCCAGGACGCTTGAGGTTGGGGGTGGATTTGTAAGTAAGCAAGGGCTCCTGTGCCTGCAGCGCAGAAAGCCGAACGGTGATGACAGGAGTTTGCAGCAAGGATTTACTAACAGGACACCAACCACAGGAGCGGGAGACAGGCCTCAGTTCCACTCCAGCCTGGTCTCTGAGTTGGGGGTGTTTTAAAGGGGAAGAACAAAGAGGCTGGGATGGCTCATCTTGTGACATTTCTGTGACATTACTTAATCATGGTTTCAGGGCTCAAGATGTCTACGGTGGCTCATGCCTCTGTTAGCTCATCTGGCCCTGGAGAAACAACCTGAGTGTGTATGTTAATGATGATATATCGACAGCAGCAGGTTTTTTTAAATGTATTTATTTGGCTGCGCCGGGTCTTAGTTGCGGCAATCGGGATCTTCATTGCAGCACGTGGGATCTTTAGTTGCGGCATGCAAACTCGTAGTTGTGGCATATGGGATCTAGTTCCCTGAGCAGGGGTCGAACCCGGGCCCCCTGCACTGGGAGTGCAGAGCCTTAGCCACTGGACCACCAGGGAAGTCCCAGCAGTTTTCATTAGTACGATTGTTAGGTACGATCTTATCAACGCCAGCAACCTTGGTCACCTGACCTTGGTTGATTAGTGTTCAGTGAGCACAGGATTGAGGTCAGAGGGGACAAGAAAGGGAATAAAGTTATGGACAGAGAGATTAATCATAAACGCAGTAGGGGAAACTCGGTTTTAGGGGGACTCAGTTCCAGAAATAAGGCTGTGTTCCCCAGGACACCCACCACCGCTCAGTTTCACGGTACAGATTTTCCTTGGGGCTGCTCTGGCCCCATCTCCACCCGCCCCCTGACCCAGGGGCAGGGGCAGCGCAGGAAGAGCCACAGGCTGGGACCCGAGACCACTGAGGCAGCCACGAGTCCCACTTCCGGGGCTGGCAGAACTTGGAAAATGCTCCACAAGGATCGCTCCAGACCTGAACTGGTCCCAGCCTAAGGCTCAGTGGCCCTGCCAAGTGTTAGGTCAATTGAGCTTTCCTGCTTTGGTCCAGCTCAGAGCAGAGCCTGGAAACCGGCCCCGCCTGGCGCGGTCCCGCAGGAGCCGCTCAGCTAATTTATGCCCTCGGCAGTGACTGATCACAGGACCGCGCCCCCGGGTGGCTCTCCCCCAGGTTCCCGCGTTTAGGCTGAAAGCACCGTTGTCAGGTGTTGTCTCAGGGAAGTTTCTCTCCCAGTCATCGAGAGCTGGCTGCGGCTGGTTCTGCTGCTGGACAGTGGGTCTGTTTTTCTTTAAACACATCTGCTGGGCTTCTGGCAGAGCTGCTGTAACGCTTAGACCCCAGGCCTCTGCTCGGCAGGACACTGCTGGTGGCTCAGAACATTGTAAAACTTGCAGAACCGGATGCCGTCTGCCCTGGGGAGGGGCCCCGCTCTGGTGCAACCGTCAGGCAAAGAGCGAAGCGAAGGCTGAGCTGGGGAGGGACAGTCGCAAAAGCACTGGTGAGAACCCGCTGGTCGCTGCGCGGGCAGGAAGGAGGAAGGTGGGTGAAGGGAGGAAAGCCAGGCGGGGTGGCACAGCTCCCGCACGGCGCTCAGGGCGCGGTCCCGGATGGGTGCCCTGCTGCTGGGGAGCCGCAGGCGGACGCCAGGCGGCCGGGCTTCGGAGGGGCTCAGTCGCCCGCTCGCTGCTTCACCCTTAGCTCATCGCCGGCCTCAAGTGCCGCTGAGGTTCTGTCACCTGCTCCAGGACCTCCCTCAGCTCCATTAGGGTCTTATCGTCGTCACATTTCTCTCCCTCATTAGCCTAATTAGTTCCCGGTCCTGGAGACCGGGAACCAGATGGCCTTTATGTTTACACCCCAATGCGTCCCCGATACAGATTAGGACACTTTATAAATGCTGGTTAAATTGAACGAAATTTTAGGTCAGGGAGAGAGGGTGAATTTTGGGAGTTCAGCTGTCACTTTTTCTTGGGAAAACATTTTATTGTTGTTCACAGACACTTGGCGGTGGGATAACTCTTATAAAAGAGCAGTTTTCATGAGTTAAGTGTAGACGATCCAGCCCATATGGATCAGATTTCCCTGTAAGTACAAGAACAAACTTTTAGGAATGGAGCAGAGATGGGGGAGGGGGGAAAGAGAGGGCTTTCAGGAGACTGAAGAGGCAGTGCCGCCAGGTCCGGGGTGTGGCTGGATTTTGTCACTGCTAATGAAAAGCAGGTTTGAAAATACGCTACAGCTACTTAAAACTCTCTCCGCGAGTGATTTCCTGCTGACCCTTCCCCTCTTCCGGACCTGCTGACCCGAGTGCTAGCACTGCAAGATAAAGATGAACCTCTTACATTTACGTTCCAACCCGTAGTTTTGTCCTAAATGGATTTGAAAAGAAATGTTAGAGACACTTGGACAGAGACACCATTCTCCACAAGACGGAACCAGGGCTTCTTGGAGATGGGGCTGATGCCACGGATGGGTCAAGGAAACGACCAGATGACCCTAAATAGCATGTGCTGCTGAAAGGAAAGGTGAGGAGGGGTAGTCGACTTGAGGGAACCCCTGCAGGGCCAATGGAAGCAGCCAAGTAAGTAGTGATGATTCTGGACTGGGAGCCTGTAACATAAGCATTCTGGAGTCCAAACCAATGTAAACCAACAGCCAAGCAAGTAACTTAAGCGCATGTGCTGAGCCTAAAGGGGGCCGGGCACACAGGCTGCACGTCCTTGGACAGGAGGGGAGGCTGCTTCTACAGGGCAGCCGTTCTGACCGGTGTGAGGTGATACCTCATTGTAGTTTCGATTTGCATTTCTCTAATGATTAATGATGTTGAGCGTTCTTTCATGTGTTTGTTGGCAGTCTGTGTATCTTCTTTGGAGAAATGTCATTTAGGTCTTCTGCCCATTTTTGGGTTGGGTTGTTTGTTTTTTTGTTATTGAGCTGCATGGGCTGCTTGTAAATTTTGGAGATTATTCCTTTGTCAGTTGCTTCATTTGCAAATATTTTCTCCCATTCTGAGGGTTGTCTTTTGGTCTTGTTTATGGTTTCCTCAAAAAATCTAGAAACAATAAATGCTGGAGAGCGTGTGGAGAAAAGGGAACACTCTTGCACTGTTGGTGGGAATGTAAATTGATACAGCCACTATAGAGAACAGTATGGAGGTTCCTTAAAAAACTAAAAGTAGAGCTACCATACCACCCAGCAATCCCACTAGTGGGCATATACCCTGGGCATATCATATACCATAATTCAAAAAGAGTCATGTACCACAATGTTCATTGCAGCACTATTTACAATAGCCAGGAGATGGAAACAACCTAAGTGTCCATCATCGGATGAATGGATAAAGAAGATGTGGCACATATATGCAATGGAATATTACTCAGCCATAAAAAGAAATGAAATTGAGTTATTTGTAGTGAGGTGGATGGACCTAGAGTCTGTCATAAAGAGTGAAGTAAGTCAGAAAGAGAAAAACAAATACCGTATGCTAACACATATATATGGAATCTAAAAAAAGAGAAAAAAGAGAAGGTCAAAAGAACCTAGGGGCAAGACGGGAATAAAGATGCAGACCTACTAGAGGATGAACTTGAGGATACGGGGAGGGGGAAGGGTAAGCTGTGACAAAGTGAGAGAGTGGCATGGACATATATACATTACCAAACGTAAGGTAGATAGCTAGTGGGAAGCAGCCGCATAGCACAGGGAGATCAGCTCGGTGCTTTGTGACCGCCTGGAGGGGAGGGAGGGTGGGAGGGAGACGCAAGAGGGAAGAGATATGGGAACATATGTATATGTATAACTGATTCACTTTGTTATAAAGCAGAAACTAACACACCATTGTAAAGCAATTATACTCCAATAAAGATGTTAAAACAAATAAAATAAAATAAATAAATAAAGAGTAGCCATCTGCTGCCAAACACTGAGGAGCCTGTGAGCAATTTTATTCACGCAGGCACAGCCCCGGTACAAGCTCTTTCCTGTTCAAACCAGCAGGTTTCAGGTTAGAAACGAAGCAGGCTTATCGGCATCACAATGGGTGTGTTTACATTTAAGCACCGAAACCGGTTTGCTTAATAAGATTTGCGCTTGATGCTGCGATTGCTCCTAAAAAGCCATTCTCCCTCCTCACAACCGTCCGGAGGTCACTGGTTCAGGGCCTTGACTTGCTCTAGCAAAAATCCAGGGCCCCTGGAACCCTTCTCACAGGCTGCCTCTAACACTGCAAAAGCCCTGAGACAGGCACCCAGTTACCACGGGACTGAGCAAAACGGGTGAAACCATCTAAAAACAAGTATTGAGATGTGAAGGCCAGAGGCTGGGAGACAAGGAAATCCCAAAATTCACAAAATTAACCATGAATCCCTCTAAAAAATTACTCTTCTGTGATATTTCTTCAGGAATTTTAAAACGCCAAATTCCCCCCACGGTTTAGGCTTCCCCGGCCCCAGACCTGATCTGCTCTCCAGAGTTTCCCGCCCCCCGCCCCCCGCCGCTGGCCAGCACCCGTCACCCCTCTCCCATCCTCCTCCCTCCTTCACCGTCCCTTCCTGGCCCTGGGAACCGTTTCCCCCTGTTCTGTGACCCTGAGGTGACCCTTCCCACAAACAGACCAGAACCCAGCGCCCAGGCACCTAGCCTGACAGGACCCTGGGACCCATCGACGTGCGACTGCTGATCTCCGGGGTGGGGGAGGGGCGTCCCGCCAGCTGGCCAGCCTGTCGAGCCACAGGGGCTTTCAGGGGTCCCACCCCCACAGCCCGAGCAGAGCGCTATGGGGGCCTGGTAAGACCAAAAACCCTGCCCGGCTTCTGAAAACTACACGTAACTTGGCGTGGCCCCTACAAAGGCAATGCAGCACTAACCGCCCAAATTCGAGAGAGACGCATCCTGAGGCCCAGGACTTCTCTTCAGTGATTACCCTTCACTGGTGCAGGTACAAAACTATGTCTTAAAAGCTATTCAGCGTGACGTCATCTGCCCTACAGGCTCACCAGGGGTCACCTGGTTGAATAGATCACGTGCCTCTGCACGTGCACCAGCGCACAGCTGTTAGAAAGAAAGCAGCAGGACTAGGTGCGCTGGTACAGAAAAGCCGCAGGGTGTCTGGAAAGTGACGAAAGCAACGTGCTGAGCGTCATGCCGTTAGCGAGAAAAATGTGTTCACAGAAGCCCATAAACACAGGATGTTTCTCGTAGGGTTCCCAAGAAGCCTAGTAGCGGTTGCCTGAGGGAACTAAATGGAAGGAAAAGCTGAGGAGAGAGGGAAACTTTCTTTTCTCTTTCTCCCCAAAACTGTAACTTTACAATTTTGTTCATGTACATACTTACCTATTCAAAAAATTAAAGTATTAAAAATATGTATAGTTTTGTCTCTAATAAAGTTGGGGGAAGGGAAAGGTTACTGAATTTAACCCCGTGGACCTGGCGCTTATCCCGAAGAGACACAGAGAAGAACATGACGTGGTCTCTACTCAGAGGGAAAGGGCCATTGTGGCCCCCAGCAGGGTCCCCCAGGGGTCAGGTCGTGGACAGGAGCCGGAGGGCCCTGGGGGTAGCCCGGCCAGCTCAGCTGGACGCCAGCCAGCCGAGTTCTGCCTCGCAAGCCGTGCATTTGCTCAATCTGCCAGCACTTTGGCAGGACGGTCACCGACTGCAGGGCTCGAGGCCAACAGCCTAACAGGACACAGAGGTGACCAGGTCAATGTTCTGGAAGCGATGTTGACTCTACAGGTCAGGCTGACACAGAGGAGGGAGGGGCTGCCTGGCCTTGGGCCTGTGAGCTGGTTTCTGACCTTCCCTGGGGCCCTCCCGCATCCCGGCCACCCCACGCCCACCGCACCACCCGTGGCCCTGCCGGCTGTCCGCCCGCTGTCCTCCCCGGCCCCAGCTCACCCCCGCCCCTCCCCTGGCCCAGGCCCTGCACCTGTCACCCCCCCCAGTGGGGCCTGCTCAGCAAGGTGCTTCCCCCTCCAGGCCTCCCAGCTCAGGGGTTTTGTTCTGAGGGTCACACAGCTAGACCTCTAACCACTCCTGGTACCCTTCTCCATCTCAGTCCGCTTTCCCTAACGAGTTATGAGCTCTCTGAGGGCGGGGACGATGTTATTCCACGTTTTAGCAGCCTCCCACTCAGGACTTTTCCAACAATCAAATGACTTCATCTCCCCTTCCTGCTTATCACCATCCGAGTCAGCCTTGGCCATCCTCACCCAGGCCATCCCGTGGGCAACCCTTAAAGGGATACTTAAAGAGAAAGCACTGTTTGCTTCTTATTTAACTAGGAAAATAAAGGAAAGGGTGATCTGTCCTGGTCAAAATCCTTAGAGGCAGTCTGCCAAGGAAATGAGACAACCAGGTCCTCCCGATGACGACCCGCCTCTGACCTACAGGTCGACATCCCACTGGCAGCAACGGCCACCGTCTAGACTGACGGTGAAAATTCCACTCCCACCACACAGCGCCAGAGCTGTTTCTGGGGTGTTGGTTTTTCCTGTCCCCAAGGTCCCATTGTGTGTCCCCATCCCTGCCGTGTCTGCAGATGGCACATAGCCATCCCATGGTCTCAGAGTTAGGAGCGGAGCCCACCTCACTCCCGAGCTGGGGGAGACCTCAGTGCCCCTCCACGCACACACAACCCCACAGCAGCCACCTGGGGTCAGGCTTGGTGTGGGCTCACACCACAGTCGGGCCTTCAATGCCCTCTGGTTTTCCTTCCTGAAAGCCTGTGCTTCCCAGTTCCAAATAAAGTGCAAACCCCATCTCGCCATCACCAGCACATGCACACACGCACACATACACACATATGCACGTGTATCACACATATGCACACGCGGAGCACACACACTGGCTCTTCCGGCTGATGAGGAAATGAGGTCATTTTTCTCCAGATCCTGGGTCCACACCTGCCCTAGGTGGCTCTGTGGCAGCTCCCTGTGGACTGCCCACCGCACGGGCATAAGCTGCTCCTGCTCGGCCCTGACAGCAGCCCAGGACAAGAGGCACAGGCCCACCTTCTGTTTCACCCCATCTTTGTTCAGCTTTTGGCTTGAAAGGTTCCGAGGCAGCTTCTGGATCCCCATTCGTATAAATTTCCTGACGTTCGCGTCGTGGTTCTCAGCCCCATCCCACCTTTCAAATTCCCAGTGCCTTTACTTCCCTCCAGACCAATTAAATCAGGATCTCTGGAAGTGGAACTCAGAAACCAGTGGGATTTTGTTTTGTTCTGTTTTCTTCACAGCTACCAAGTGGGTGTAATTTTCAGCCGCTGTAACTGAGAACCACTGCCTGGCAGTAATTAGCTGTGTCAGGTTAGGACGCTCTGGACTGCAAGAAACAGAAGATCCCAGGTCAACAGTTTAAACCCTAAGAAATGTCTTATGTCGTCTAACTACAAGTTCAAAGGTGGAGCAGTTCTGGGGCTGGTTTACCTCCCGGACGCGATGGCATCACCACCTCTGCGCTGGGAGGGTCCGTCTCACCTCATCAGCCTCTGCCCCGATTCCTGGCACTACATCCTCACATGGACAGGTCCATGGGGCTCGGCAGCAAGGGGACGGGGCAGGGGCACGCTGCCTGGGGTATGGAAGTCAACTCACCTCCCTTCTGGAAGTCAACTCTCTGGACTTGTCACGTGCCCTGGCTCTTTTCAGTGATGTCATTAGCTTATCTGAAACTCACTTATATTTTGATCACTCTGGCCTCAGGGAATTCGATCTGGTAACTCTGATTAACAGCACGCTTCACTGAGCTCCTCCAAGACTGAATTCCAAACTGGGAGGAGATGACAAAATGGATTTAAAGACGCAGTTGGTGGGGGGACAGCTATAGCCCCTCGATTCCGACGGCCACGCTAAGCAGCACCATCCAGGCCCTCGCTGGGGACACACCTGCCGGTTACAAAGTGCGGTTGCCTGCTGGTCCCTTGAGCCCACCTGTGCCTGTCACCCTGCCATCCTGTGAGTCAGCGTACCTCAGCCTCAGCTGCACATCAGAATCATCTGTGGTTGAAAAACACACTCATGTCCACCTCCAGAGATTCAGACTTAGCTGGCCTAGAATGCAGTTTGGACGGTGTTATGGGCTGAAGTGTGTCCCCTGAAAATTCATATGTCAAAGCTGACCCCCAGGACCTCAGGATGTGACTGTATTTGGAGATGGAGCCTTTAAAGAGGTGACCAAGTTAAGTGCGGTTTTTAGGGCAGAATGTAATCCGGTAAAACCGGGGTCCTCATACGAGGAGGAGATTAGGACACAGACTCACAGAGGGAGGACCATTTGAAGACGCAGGGAGAGGACGGCCATCTACAAACCGAGGAGAGGGGCCACAGAAGGAACCAACCCGGCCCACACCTTGATCTTGGACTTCCAGCCTCCAGAATCATGAGAAAATCAATTTCTGTTTCTAAGCCACCCAATCTGTGGTACTTTGTTACAGCCTCCCGAGCAGACTGATACAGATGTTAACATTTCTCACTCCCTAAGTGATTCTCACAGGCAGCTGGGTTGAGAGTCAAGTGTTCAAAATGGTGAAGCCTGGGCCCCACCCCATGGGTTTACCTGATCAGGTGTGGTAACTGCTCATTAGTGGTTTTGAAGGTCCCCAGGTAACCCCACCCTGCAGGTGACCCCGGATTATTTGGATGCTCATCTGGGCACAAGTCACAGTGACACCAGCACCCAGGAAGGGGAGGGATGGGCCACATTCCCCAAATTCCCCCTGCCTTGGGATTCAGCACAGTTTACTGGGGTGAGTGGGGTTATTTACACTTTACTTCTTAGCTTGGGTTCCTTTCACTAGAATTGCTTTCCTCTTCCTACTAAGATGACATCAATCACCCTGAAAATTAGAATTTTGATTGGGGGAGGAAGAAGAGAGTGCAGAAGTATGAAATAAAAAGAAAAATCACACCTCTCTTCCACCCCAACAGCTCTCCCCAAAGATAATAATAGTTACCACTATCAATAATTAACAATGGGGCTTCCCTGGTGGTGCAGTGGTTGAGAGTCCGCCTGCCGATGCAGGGAACACGGGTTCGTGCCCCGGTCCGGGAAGATCCCGCATGCCGCGGAGCGGGTGGGCCTGTGAGCCACGGCCTCTGAGCCTGCGCGTCCGGAGCCTGTGCTCCGCAACGGGAGAGGCCACAACAGTGAGAGGCCCGCGTACCGCAAAAAAAAAAACAAAAATAATACTAATAATTAACAACGGTTACCAATATTAATAATTTCTTACGTGTCCTTCCAGAAGACGTTTATGTATACACCATCATGACCAGCCTCTAAACTTTTACACAAATGGGATCAAACTATACATGCCCTATTACACTCTACAGACACGTGCGTATACACACATTTGTGGCTATTGTTTTTAACTTAATGGCACACTGCAGCTGAATTCTGCCCTTTGGCTTTTCCATATTCAAGTTTCTCCCACTCAAAATGGATCTTGCAGTCCCCTCACCCACCTCCATCCGCCGCCTCACTTCCCTCAGTTTCCACAGTTTTCACGTTTCTCTAAACCTTCCTTGACTTTCCCCGTGTCCGCTTTTGAGGCTCTTGGGATTAACTGCTTCTTCCCCAGCACTGTGACCAGAACGTTGTAATTATGGTGACTGTGGGATGAATTCCTCAAGGGCAGATGCAGAAAAGAAGAAAGGTGTCTTGGGGAGCTTTCCAGCTCATTCCTTTTAATACTTAAGTGGAATTTGATTTTGCAAAGAAACTACAGACTATTTAATCATTTGCACATTGACAGACACTGAGGTTTATCGTTTCTGCTTTTCTACTGTTGCACCTAGTGCTGCAGTAAACATCCTTAGGCAGGTATTTTGGGTTACGCCATATGGTGACTTCCTCCAAGAGACCTGGGTCAAAGGGTGCGTGTACTTTTACTTTTCATAGATGTTACCAAAATGCCCTCCAATAATGTGTTCCAAGTCACCCTCTCCTGGGGTGTGAGAGTACCTGTCCCTCCAATCACTACCAGCACTGCCGTCCTCACTTCTGGCATATGCTCGTCAGCCTGACGTGTGAAAAACAGTCCCACGGCTGTGATTTGTGTTTCCTTCATTACGATCCTGTAAGAGTCATGTTTTAATGCTGTGCCTTCATTCGCTGCCTGGGTGGGGCTGGCGGGAGGGAGGGTGAAGGAAGACCAGTTTCTGTAAAGGCAGGGATGAAACTGGGAAGACCCCCGCTGCCAGGAGGATGGCTCGCGTTGCCGAAAAGGTGGAAAGTCTTCCCAGGGATGGGCAGTCTCCTGCTGGGCGCCAAGTCCTCCCAGACATGCCTCTGTGCCAAACTGACGCCCACTGTGAGGTCTTCAGTGGGTTCCAGGGAGCCTCCTCAGTCCTCAGACTGCCCGGGGGAGGGGGCTGGCCGACGCCTCTTGCTTCCCTGACCAAGTGCTGCTGAGTTGTCAGGTCAGCCGCAGGAGCACACATGGATGAGACACAGTGGGAGCCGACGGGAGGGTGGCCAGCCCTGGGCAAGGCAGCCGGAGGTTTGAGAAGGAGCCGGGGGGAGAGGAGCCAGACCAGTGGGGCCTCACCTTCCACGGAGGGGCCGGAATTCAGGGATCAGAATCTCTGACGAAGTTCTAGAACCAGCACCCCCGCCCCACCACTGTGAGCCCTGGGCCAGCACACGGCAGGTACACAGTCAGTATTAGCCGAACACAGGACGGACGGGGCCGGGGCAGGGACCACCCACGGTGAAGAGCCCCATTTCTGAGAACCCTGGCCTCTCCCTGGTGGCGGCCAGGCTGGCAGCTGGTCCAAGGGCACGGGTCAAACGGATTCCTCACTGCCGCGATTTGGAGCAAGTTACAGCTATCTGCCCCGTTTCCCATTTGTAAAAGGCGGATAAGAATAAACCTGACATCATAGGTTAGGGGAAGCAGTAAATCCACTCACTATATAATGTGAAGTGCTTACGTAACAGTCAATCAATGTTCCCATCATACGAGCCTCTGACTGCCCCTCTGACCCCACCCAACCTGCCGGTTCCCTTCTGCAATGGCCCCAGCAAACATCCTCGGGGTCCTCAACCCTCTCCTGGATGGTGGTCAGATCTAGCGAATAACAATGCCGAGCATCCAGCTAAGTCTGAACTTCAGATAAACAGTCTAAGAACATCTCATTCCTACTTCACTAACATATTATTCGTCGTTTATCTGAAACTCAAGCTTAACCGGGCAGCCTGTATTTTCATGTAGCAACTTCACTGCTGCACACATTGGCAGGACTCCCCTTCTCCTTTTCCCCTGCAGGAAATCGTAAAATCATTACAATATCTTGGACGATTTTCAAAACGTCATCTCACTATTTACAGTAATGTGTTTATTCTTTTCCAAAGAATGTCCTTTGCACCAGAGCACTGTTTCCTAAACTTGTCTGATTGGAAGAAGAGCCTGGGGTCCTGGATCCCGCCCCAGACCAACCGAATCAGAGTCTCCAGGAAACGGCCTTGGGAGGATGTTTTTGGCAAGCGCCTCGGTGATCCTCAGACCCACGACAGGCAGGTCTGGGGAGCACTGGGAGAAAGGCCATCTCTGCTCAGAGAACAGAAGAGATCATCCCCCCAGGGATGTCTTGTCTCCACCGGGCTTGAGGTGGATGGAAGGAGGAAGGAGGAAGAGCTCCGTGAACCTCTGACGGCCAAAGGAACGAAGACGCGTCCCTGGGAAGCAGACCACAGCCATGCAAGCCTCCCCAAGGACACGATGGAGAAGGGCGGGGCCCCTGAGGTCACTCTGGGGCGCCAGGGCCACGCAACCCGGCTGTGACTCTCCAGGTCAGCCTCTATGAGTTCGACAGTTTCTGGGTTTCATCTTTCAAAATCGTCACAGTGAACAGTCCTTGACTTCCCTTCCTCTTTAATGCCACTTGATTTTTCTCCATCTTTGACATTGATCCCTGCTTCCAGCCACACACTTCCTCACAGCCCTGCCTTTCTTTTCTGAGTAAACTTTTATAAGATGTAATACAGGCGCTTCCCTGGTGGCGCAGTGGTTAAGAATCCGCCTGCCAATGCAGGGGACGCGGGTTCGAGCCCTGGTCCAGGAAGATCCCACATGCCGTGGAGCAACTAAGCCCGTGCGCCACATCTACTGAGCCTGTGCTCTAGAGCCCGCAAACCACAACTACTGAGCCTGCATGCCACAACTACTGAAGCCCGCGTGCCTGGGGCCTATGCTCCGCAACAAGAGAAGCCACTGCAATGAGAAGCCCGTGCACCACAACGATGAGTAGCCCCCACTCGCTGCAACTAGAGAAAGCACAAGCTCAGCAACAAAGACCCAACGCAGCCAAAAATAAATAAAATAAATTTTTAAAAAATGTAATACAAATTGCATAAAGTGCATAAGTAAGCACACAACTAAAGAAAGTTTTCACGAGGTACAGACACATGGACAAGCAGCACAGGATCAAACGCTCAAAAACTCGGAGACCCTCCTGTCTCTCCTTCCCTGTCTTCCGTGCCCCTCGAGGAGACCCCACCTGGCCTGTAACATCACAGGCTTGCCTGTCCCCCTCTCCCCCGTGTCATGCAAACGAGCTCCACGGGGTCCCTGCTGCGTGCATGTCCCAGCACTCGTGCCCGCTCCACCATCAACAGATGCCCTGGGTGCTCCTAGTGTGGTCATTACTAATGTTGCTCTTGCACTTGACTTGGGGTGAACGTATTGAAGGGTGAAGAACGTGCCACCCCGCTTATGTCGCGTTGACATAATGATGGTTTGGAGCTGAGGGCACTTGTGTCAAACGTATACATATACTCAAGACTTTTTAGAAGTTTGCTCTCTGGGTTTCTTCAACCTGAGGTTTATAGAATTAGGTCTGTAAAACTGTTTGGATGCCTTTCAAGGTTACAGTATTCTTCTGTCATAGTTGGCAAAAGTAAGATCCTAGTACTAATACTGTTAAAACTTGTTAATTTACTTTGTTCACAGAACACAGACCATCAGTGCAATGCAAGTAAAAGCATCAAGTAAAAAGCCAGTGAAGGGCTTCCCTGGTGGCGCAGTGGTTGAGAGTCCGCCTGCCGATGCAGGGGACACGGGTTCGTGCCCCTGTCCGGGAAGATCCCACATGCCGCGGAGCGGCTGGGCCCGTGAGCCATGGCCGCTGAGCCTGCGCGTCCGGAGCCTGTGCTCCGCGGCGGGAGAGGCCACAGCAGTGAGAGGCCGTGTACCACAAAAAAAAAAAAAAAAAAAAAGCCAGTGAAAAACAGAAAAAAGAAGAGAGCTGCTAATTAAAGTTCACATAGTTGCATATTTGTGTATATAACTATCAAAAAGGTATTTATTCAGTGCAACAACCTTGGGTATTATTTTATTCACAAATCCATTATAAAATCTAGTTCTTTATACAGTTTTTTACATTACACTTTAAAATAAACGTCTGGAGAACTCTTTAAAACAGGTTTTAAATAATTGTCACTTTGGTAGGTCAAGTGTAGTAAAAGTTGATGAATGAAAAACAATTTTCACAGCGTGTCTTTTAAAGGCCCATGTCTTCTTAGATTATGCCCAAGTCAGACAATTGGCCCAGTTCCTTAGGGAAGTGAATGTTAGCACCTGTGTGTGACACAGGTCACCCAGCTCCAAATGCAGCTGCGGCTGTCTTCCCAGTCCTACAACGTCTCCCGGAGCCAAATTCAGACTGGTTTCATCTGTTCACAAGTTGGGAGTGGGGAGGAAGGGCTGTGGCTTGCCTCTTGCCCCCGGGGTCAAAGTTTCCAGGCTGACGTCTCCCACTGGCTGGAAACCTTCACAGGTGATTCTCAAACTGTGAACTTTGAAAACTGTAAAATCTGCCTTCACACTCCTGGGCTGTAGGACTTAGTGAAACCTGAATCTGTTTCACTAAGTCAGGATACAAGCAGGGTTAGTCTGATTGAGATGGTGTGGGATGGTTAGATTTGGAAATTTCTCTGGGAAAACCAAGTAACCAGAAGTTTGCTCCAATCAGCTGGTGGAGGCCACCTTTAGGGCCATGCCTCCTCATCTTGAGGTGGGTGGTACAAAGAGTGTAAGCTTTACTTTTTAAAGACAAACACATGCATACGGTTGTCACATGTACCCATGCGTAGATGTCCCACTTTGTGTGCGTAGATGTCTCACTTTGTGTGCGTAGATGTCCCACTTTGGAAGATATGCCACATACATCCGTACATACATACAGTCGATCCTGTTGTTCACAGATTCTGTATTTGTGAATTCACCTGCTCTCCAAAACCAATTTGTAACCCAAAATCAACGCTCACCATGCGTTCGTGGGCATTTGTCCACACGCTCAGAGTGGAGAGAAATCTGTCACCTGTCTGCACGTTCCCAGCAGAGGTCAAACAAACAGGGCTCTGCTTTCTGTTTCATGTCACACTGTCAGCAAGTGCCCTTTCTGTGGCCTATTTAGTTTCCACATGTTTTTCACATTTCGTGCTGTTGGAAACGGCCCCAAGCATGCTGCTGGGGTGCTGTCTGGGGCTTCTAAGGGCGGGAAGGCTGGGATGCACTGCAGGGAGAAGATGCACGTGTGGGATGAGTCTCCTTCAGGCCCGAGTCACGGGGCTGTCACTGAGAGTTCAGTGCTAATGAATCAACAATTTATATTCAATAAGGTGTCTGTAAACAGAAGCACAGGGACTTCCCTGGTGGCGCCATGGTTAAGAATCCACCTGCCAATGCAGGGGACATGGGTTTGATCCCTGGTTCAGGAAGATCCCACATGCCACGGAGCAACTAAGCCCGTGCGCCACAGCTACTGATCCTGCACTCTAGAGCCCGCGAGCCACAACTACGGAAGGCCACGTGCCACAACTACTGAAGCCGACACACCTAGAGCCTGTGCTCCGCAACAAGAGAAGCCACCGCAAAGCCTGAGCACCACAACGAAGAGTGGCCCCCGCTCGCCGCGACTAGAGAAAGCCCGCGCGCAGCAATGAAGACCCAATGCAGCCAAAAATTAATTAATTAATTAATTTTTTAAAAAGTGTGAATTAAACTGAAGCACACAAAACAAGGTTATGTGTTGATTCGCTGATGAAAGTGCTGTGTCACGGAACCTGCCCTTGTACTTTCCTTGGGGCGACGAGCCAGTTTCCAGAACAGACCGGCCATGGAGGCTGTGCGGCCGACCAGACTGAGTGTGGGAGGACCTGTCTTTGTCACTCCCGGGTCAGCAAAGGGCGGGCCCTCAGCAGCTGCTGGCTGAGAGCTGAGTGGTGGAAGGTTCCAGGTTTATTCACAGGCTGTGCTCCTACTGTGCGCTGGATCCACCTTGGGGGGTCCCACTCTCGGTGGGTTGCAGCTCCAGAGCTACGGGGCAGCGGGGCTTTCCCTGCACCCACAAGCCCGCAGAGCCCCTTGGGCCCCACTCTGCAGCCTGAGTCCAGGCTCCCTTGGGAGCCCAAAGGAAAGAGGAAAAGGAAAAACCAAGTGTTTACTGTGTCTCCGGCACCAGGGAAATCTGGTCATTCCTTACTACTATTTGACTCATGTGCAACATTTTCGATGCAAATCTTCAAGGAATTTAAGTTCACAGGAAGGTTCTGGATGTTTTCTTCCTGGGCTGCGTAAGCCCATCCAGAAGGCATTTCTGTCCCGGTCCAGGCCAGACCACGTGAGCACTCGGTTCAACTCCAGGCCGGAAGCACACCCGCCACCACGGGTGGGATTTGTCCCTCAGGTAGCGGAAGATAGGCTGTGGGCCCCTGGATGGCCTCCCAGTATCCTCTGACACAGTTAACCCTCTGATGAAGTAGATTCTTGGGTGTGAGTATCTGAGGTCCTCAATACTTTTCACCCTCGGGGTCCTTTAAGAATTATGGATTTTGAGCGGAGACAAAAGGAAAGATCGTACCTATTTTTAAGTGAGACCAAAGAGCTAGTCTTGCCCTAAGAATCGTTTGGTCTGTACGTTCTGAGTGACAGGAGAGTGAGGAACTGTTGCTAGGCAGCGCTGCACACCCCCCCAGAGCCCCTCATCCCCAGCCGCGGTGCATCCCCTGAGGCTGTCCTCTGGTCAGCCGTTCTGTGTCTCTCAGCAGCTGGACTTACTGGGTGCTTACGAGTCCCCCTGCCAGGTTCTGGGGATGCATGGATCGAAAGAGGAGAGCCCAGCCTGGTTTTGGAGGGAGACACAGAAACGAAGGAGCAGCAGTTGCTCTGGTAAGGAAATAAAAGCTCCTTCATCTACACAGCTGACACCAGAGTTCTTCACTGGGAGGAAAGTGACTTTATCTGGGAAAATGACTTGATAAAACTTCTGGGTCAGGATTTGGCGCACAAGGGCATGGAGGCTGCCTGGGGAACAGTCCAGGGGTGGGAGGGAGTTCGTGGAAAAGAGGAGAAGAGACGGGAGGGAGGACAGGGATTCAGCTGCGGAAGTCCTGGCTGAGGCCCAGCTCAAGAGCCATGTGGATTTAAGTGCTTTGCTTTTAAAAGCACTTCCTGTGACCCATAAACCTTCAGGAAACTTTCTGCTGCTCCTGGCAGAATTCGGTTCGCTGTTACCATGGAGAGGACAGGCCTTGACTCTTACATGCTGACATCAGGGCAGAGGTGAAGGATGAGCCACATCTTGGAGAGAAAGAGCAGACCGCGGGGCCAAGGCTGGAAACTGGCTAGGCTTGACCTTGAGACGACCAATTCAGAGAAAGCTCGGGCGGGGCCCGGGTGCAGTCTGAAAGCTGGGTGACGGGACCTGAGTGCTGCATCCAGGTGTTGGGGTGGTGAGGGCCTGCCGTCCTGTGGGCCATCCTGCAGCGCAGGTGAGGGATGAGTCAGGGAAGGTGCCCAGAGGGGCTGCCGCCCAGGAGAGCTCCCGATGGAGGAGTGCGGGTGCCGATGAGAAGGGCGTGCGCAAAGGCCGTCTGCAAAACGGGGTGTTTGCCTCGGAAGACGGAGAATGTGCCGTAAAGGGATGGGGCCCCATTTAGTGAGGAGCAGAGCAGAGGTAGAGAAACTCAGAGCTGACTTCTTAGCTTCTGAAAGACAACTGGCCCCTCTGCTAGGATTCAGATCTCACAGAGAAGATGACAGAGACTGACGCCAAAGAAACGAGGCTGCGTCTCCGCAAGCGCGAGTCCCCAGATGCCCAGAGGGCAGCCTCCACTGTGGGCAGTGAGTCCAGGGCTCACAGGAGAATCAGCCGCCCTGCAAAGGCAGGATGAACACCGAGGGGCGTAAGGCAGTGTGCACGTGCTCGTGTTGGTAAAAGCTTGCCGGCTTCCTTATTTTAGGAGGAAAAATGCTTCCTTTTCTTTCCATAGGAAGGCTCACGACCTCTCCTTTAGCTGGAATTTCCTGAGCCTCTCATGTCACGTCAGTTCTCTGGCTTCTGCTCTGACAAAGGTAATTTCAGGGCTTAGGGCAAAACCGGTGCTTCCTCCCCAGCTGTGCTGAATAGGTAGAAAATTTGTCCTGTTGCGACGACGTTGCAGGGCCCGGACTCCGGGCCGGGTGTGTTGGATGTGCCTGCCCACACCCGCCTGCGGATCCCCTGCTTCGCTGTGAGAACCACAGCTAACCTGCGCTCAGCAGTTACTCACTGAATTGGGCAGGGAGGGCAGGGCAGAGCACGCCCAGTAAGGGGGTTTTGCTGGGGAAGGGCGTCCCGCAAAGGGCCTTGAGATGCTGAGGAAGAGCCTGCCCCGCTTTCACCCGAGCGCCCAGGGCCTCACGGGTGGGAGGAGGAAGGTGGAGGGGGGACAGGGCTGGAAGGGAGACGGAGCGCCATCCGGCGTGGTCCCTCCAGCCTGCCGGAGGTCCTCCAGAGCACTCCGCACAAGAAGCAGGACTCTGACGGTTGTTCCGTGGAGGAACCTCCTCGTTTGTAAATGTTTGTGGAAGGAGAAGCAGCCGTAATCTTCCTCCTCGGCCCCTGTGGTCCCCCTGCCCCACCCAGACGCCTGCGTTCCCAAAGGAACAAAGCAGCCCGCTCCCAGTGACACGGAAGGGCTGCTGCCTGGAGCCTGACGGGTGCCCGAGGGCCAGCGATCCGCGGGACCGTTTTCCTACACAGCCTTCAAAGCCCTCGCAGAGGCGGGCAGGCTGAGCCCCACGCTGGTGGGCAGACGCTGCAGGACATACTCGGGTCACGGCTTCGCCACCTCGTCCTTCGAGTTTGAAGGTAGCAACCGTTCTCCAGCATCAGAGGAAATCGGCACTTGAGGGCACTTAAAAATGTCCCTGAAAATGAAGTGTAAACAACCAACAGCTGAATCAAAATAGAAAATTAAGGGAGGGAGGGGCCACGGTAAAAAGACTGGCAAAGAGGATGACTCCACGGAAACGAAGAGTGAAGACTGTTCCACGGTAGGAAGTGTGGTTTCAGAATAAAACGTAAACCTCGACAGCATAAACCTGGCAAACTCAGGAGGTTGGGAGAGAGGAGGAAAGGACATGCGAGAAGTTGATCTCCTTCTTCAAATCACGGCATTAGCAGATACTATCCAAAGTTATAACAAAGCTATTTTAAAATAAATGCTGGGACTTCCCCGGCAGTCCAGCGGTTAAGACTCCGAGCTTCCAGTGCAGGGGGCGGAGTCCCTGGTCGGGGACCTAGAATCCCTCATCCTCGTGGTGCAGCCAAAGCAAACAGACAGACAAAAGTAACCGTTGCCTATTAACGCTTTCCGTAGCCCCTGTCTTAATTCTAGCAGCTTTATTTTAGAAACCAGGAAAGGTGAGGAAAGATCTATCTGAAATTCAGCAATTCCTTCCATTTTACTTCCGTTTTTTTTCTGTTAAATCCAAGTACAGTGACTCAATATTTAATGTTTAAAAGAGGATGTTTGGGGACTTCCCTGGCGACCCAGTGGTTAAGACTCTGCGCTCCCAATGCAGAGGGCCCAGGTTCGATCCTGGGTCAGGGAACTAGATCCTGCATGCCGCAACTAAGACCTGGTGCAGCCTAATTAATTAATTAATTAAAATAGGATGGTTGCGCTTACCGTCGTGGAGCAGCATTAAGAGAGTGAAAGGTATCTCACCCAGAGCGTGAGGCAGTATCTGCAACATAATCCTAACACGTTAATGAGACACAGGCTGACAACCCAGCAGAAAAACTGGGCAGAAGACTCAGACAGGCGCTTCACAAAACAGACACACAAGCAGGCAATAAATGCACGGAGAGGCACTCAGCCTCATCAGCCTTCAGCAAAATGCAAATTAAAACCACACGAGCTACTGCCTTACTCCCAGAAGAGCTGAAATGAAGAAACGACACCAAGCCACGTCGAGGGCAAACAAGGCTGGGGGTCCTAGAGCCCTCGTGCACTGTCTGTAAAGGTTGAACGGATGCCACTGCCTTGGCAAAGTGGCCTTTCTGACTAAAGTGGAGCGTGCATGCTCCATGACCCAACAACTCCACTCCTGGGAATATCTAACACCAGTGTGCACACACGGGGGCCTCCCTGGCGGTCCAGCGGTTAAGAATCCGCCTTCCAATGCAGGGGAGGTGGGTTTGATCCCTGGTCGGGGAACTAAGATCCCACATGCTATGTATGGGGAAACTAAGCCTGCACGCCACAACTAGAGAAGCCCGCGAGCCACAACGAAGACCCCGTGGGTGACAACTAAGACCCGAAGCAGCCAAAAAATATATATATATATATATTTAAAAAGTGTGTACACACAGGCCGAAACACGGACAGGAATATCTAGAGCAGCATTATTTATAACAGTCCCAAACTGAAATACACAAGTGCCCACGGAAAACTGAATGATTTGTGGAATACAACGGAATACTAGACAGCCATGAAAACCAGCTACAGAGACATATATTGATGTTGATGAATTTCACAAGCATAATTTTTAAAAATTAATTAATTTATTTACTTTTGGCTCGTTGGGTCTTCATTGCTGCATATAGGCTTTCTCTAGCTGCGGCAAGCGGAAGCTACTCTTCGTTGTGGAGCACGGGCTCTAGGTGTGCAGGCTTCAGTAGTTGCGGCTCGTGGGCTCAGTAGTTGTGGCGCATGGGCTTAGTTGCTCCGCAGCATGTGGGATCTTCCCGGACCAGGGATCGAACCCACGTCCCCTGCATTGGCAGGCGGATTCTTAACCACTTCGCCACCAGGGAAGTCCCTCACAAGCATAATTTTGAGCCAAAGAAGCCAGAAACAAAGTAATGCCGAAAAATGATTACTTTTATAAAAAGTTAAAAAGAGGAACTTCCCTGGTGGTCCAGTGGTTAGGACTCTGCGCTTCCACTGCAGGGGGCACGGGTTCGATCCCTGGACAGGAAACTAAGATCCCGCATGCCGTGAGGTGTGGCCAAAAAAAAAAAAAAAAAGTTAAAGAGAAAAGGCAAAACTAAGCTATGATGTTAGAAGTCAGGACAGTGGTACTTGGGGGAAGAAGGAGAGAACAGCGATTAGGAGGACTCTTACGGGGGAAGCAGGAGTGGAGCTCTGTGAATGCTGATTCTATTTCTCGACCTAAGCGGAAGTTACACAGATGTATTCATTTTGTGATAATCTGTTGCATTTACAGTTTTGATTTTTTTCCCTTTTCTGTATGTATGCCATACTTAAAAACAAAGTTTTAAAATAAAATTAAAAATTACAAGTAGGATTGTGGTATCTCATTTTGGTATACTTCATTTTACCTACATTTAAGTATTTACTGAGAGATTTCTGTAAGAATATTCACTAAATATTCATAAAGGTGCTTTCTGGGTGGGGGATTTGGGGTGATTTTAAATTTTGCACTATTGCTTGAATTTCTAAATGCATACATCATTTCTACAGAAATATAACGACGGCATTTTGCTACAAGCAGAGATCTTGCCCAACAAGAAGGATGGGAAAAAACCAAGATGTTATCAGAAGAGGAATAAACGTAACAAGGCCTGCCCAGCACCAGGACAGGATGGTCAGCTCACAGGAAGTGCCCAAGCAGAAGAGAATGAAGGCTCGTCTTTGAGGACTTTTTCGCCTCGTGCTGCCCCCAGCTCTCAATGTGTCTGGGTCCATGACCGTGCTCAGGTCAGCTGCTGCCCAGTGACCCTGGGGAGGTAGCCCAATGTCACAGAGCCTTTCCCCCAAAGCCAAGTGGAAATGGCTCCTGGACAGCCATGTGGACTCCTCAGCGTCATCACAAAGGCTGTTCCCTTCATTCTGGGTGTTCCATCAACCGTTCGAACTTTTTTTTTTTTTTTTTTTTTTTTTTTTTTAACATCTTTATTGGGGTATAATTACTTTCCAATGGTGTGTTAGTTTCTGCTTTATAACAAAGTGAATCAGTTATACATATACATATGTTCCCATATCTCTTCCCTCTTGCGTCTCCCTCCCTCCCACCCTCCTTATCCCACCCCTCCAGGCTGTCACAGAGCACCGAGCCAATATCCCTGTGCCATGCGGCTGCTTCCCACTAGCTATCTACCTTACTACGTTTGTTAGTGTGTATATGTCCATGACTCTCTCTCGCCCCGTCACAGCTCACCCTTCCCCCTCCCCATAACCTCAAGTCCGTTCTCTAGGAGGTCTGCGTCTTTATTCCTGCCTTACCCCTAGGTTCTTCATGACATTTTTTTTTCTTAAATTCCATATATATGTGTTAGCATACTGTATTTGTCTTTTTCTTTCTGACTTACTTCACTGTGTATGACAGACTCTAGGTCTATCCACCTCATTACAAATAGCTCAATTTCGTTTCTTTTTATGGCTGAGTAATATTCCATTGTATATATGTGCCACATCTTCTTTATCCATTCATCCGATGATGGGCACTTAGGTTGTTTCCATCTCCGGGCTATTGTAAATAGAGCTGCGATGAAAATTTTGGTACATGACTCTTTTTGAATTTCGGTTTTCTCAGGGTATATGCCCAGTAGTGGGATTGCTGGGTCATATGGTAGTTCTATTTGTAGTTTTTTAAGGAACCTCCATACTGTTCTCCATAGTGGCTGAACCAATTCACATTCCCACCAGCAGTGCAAGAGGGTTCCCTTTTCTCCACACCCTCTCCAGCATTTATTGTTTCTAGATTTATTGATGATGGCCATTCTGACTGGTGTGAGATGATATCTCATTGTAGTTTTGATTTGCATTTCTCTAATGATTAATGATGTTGAGCATTCTTTCATGTGTTTGTTGGCAGTCTGTATATCTTCTTTGGAGAAATGTCTATTTAGGTCTTCTGCCCATTTTTGGATTGGGTTGTTTGTTTTTTTGTTGTTGAGCTGCATGAGCTGCTTGTAAATTTTGGAGATTAATCCTTTGTCAGTTGCTTCATTTGCAAATATTTTCTCCCATTCTGAGGGTTGTCTTTTGGTCTTGTTTATGGTTTCCTTTGCTGTGCAAAAGCTTTGAAGTTTCATTAGGTCCCATTTGTTTATTTTTGTTTTTATTTCCATTACTCTAGGGGGTGGGTCAGAAAGAATCTTGCTGTGATTTATGTCATAGAGTGTTCTGCCTATGTTTTCCTCTAATAGTTTGATAGTTTCTGGCCTTATATTTAGGTCTTTAATCCATTTTGAGCTTATTTTTGTGTATGGTGTTAGGGAGTGTTCTAATTTCATTCTTTTACATGTACCTGTCCAGTTTTCCCAGCACCATTTATTGAAGAGGCTGTCCTTTTTCCACTGTACATTCCTGCCACCTTTATCAAAGATAAAGTGTCCATATGTGCATGGGTTTATCTCTGGGCTTTCTATCCTGTTCCATTGATCTATCTTTCTGTTTTTGTGCCAGTACCATACTGTCTTGATAACTGTAGCTTTGTAGTATAGTCTGAAGTCAGGGAGCCTGATTCCTCCAGTTCCTTTTTTTGTTCTCAAGATTGCTTTGGCTATTCGGGGTCTTTTGTGTTTCCATACAAATTGCGAAATTTTTTGTTCTAGTTCTGTGAAAAATGCCAGTGGTAGTTTGATAGGGATTGCATTGAATCTATAGATTGCTTTGGGTAGTAGAGTCATTTTCACAATGTTGATTCTTCCAATCCAAGAACATGGTATATGTCTCCATCTATTTGTATCATCTTTAATTTCTTTCATCAGTGTCTTATAGTTTTCTGCATACAGGTCTTTTGTCTCCTTAGGTAGGTTTATTCCTAGATATTTTATTCTTTTTGTTGCAATGGTAAATGGGAGTGTTTTCTTGATTTCACTTTCAGATTTTTCATCATTAGTATATAGGAATGCCAGAGATTTCTGTGCATTAATTTTGTATCCTGCCACTTTACCAAATTCATTGATTAGCTCTAGTAGTTTTCTGGTAGCATCTTTAGGATTCTCTATGTATAGGATCATGTCATCTGCAAACAGTGACAGCTTTACTTCTTCTTTTCCGATTTGGATTCCTTTTATTTCCTTCTCTTCTCTGATTGCTGTGGCTAAAACTTCCAAAACTATGTTGAATAAGAGTGGTGAGAGTGGGCACCCTTGTCTTGTTCCTGATCTTAGTGGAAATGCTTTCAGTTTTTCACCATTGAGGATGATGTTTGCTGTGGGCTTGTCGTATATGGCCTTTATTATGTTGAGGAAAGTTCCCTCTATGCCTACTTTCTGCAGGGTTTTTATCATAAATGGGTGTTGAATTTTGTCAAAAGCTTTCTCTGCATCTATTGAGATGATCATATGGTTTTTCTCCTTCAGTTTGTTAATATGGTTTATCACATTGATAGATTTGCGTATATTGAAGAATCCTTGCATTCCTGGAACAAACCCCACCTGATCATGGTGTATGATCCTTTTAATGTGCTGTTGGATTCTGTTTGCTAGTATTTTGTTGAGGATTTTTGCATCTATGTTCATCAGTGATATTGGTCTGTAGTTTTCTTTCTTTGTGACATCCTTGCCTGGTTTTGGTATCAAGGTGATGGTGGCCTCGTAGAATGAGTTTGGGAGTGTTCCTCCCTCTGCTATATTTTGGAAGAGTTTGAGAAGGATAGGTGTTAGCTCTCAACCGTTCGAACTTTTGTCTCAAGTGTTCTTGGCCTATATTTGTGGCTCATTTCACTTTTGTTGGTGTAGTTATGCGATTTCTGCAGACATTGTGAGCCACAATTCCATTTTTTTCCTCCCAAGAGAGACGTATTTCAGCACCGCCATTACCGATGTATTTCGTCAGTAGGTTATTTTAAATAACGTTGTCCTTTCAGTATTTACCAGTGAGGCACTTTGTCCATACGCAAGAGCGCCACTCAACACTGGCTCTAAACTAGAACAAAACTCCACAGGGAAAGGGATGCTTTTATCTGTCTTGTTGATTTATCCCCAACTCCCAGGACAAGAACTGGGGCACAGTAGATGCTGAATGAATGAATGAATGAAACACCACCCTGCCTTCAGGTTTCTCCACTATAGGAGGAGATAGACATGCACCTAAGTAAAGAGACACAAGGTAAGGGGTCTGTGCAAAGTGCTGTGAGATCCCAGAAAAGGGGAAAAAATAGGTCTCTGAGGATCAGGAAGGGTTTTGAGCTGGGCTCTCATGAATGAAGCGGATTTTGATAGAATGGGAAAGGTGGAAGCCATTTCAGGTAGAGGGAGGAGCCCAGACCAAGGGGGACAGTACAGGTTCAAGAGAAGGACGTGCTCCTGGTGCAGAAAGGACAGTGGGAGGAGGGGCCGCGGAGAGACGGTGAAGGATTTTGAACCAGGTTCTAAGAAATGTAGGGGGATTCCCTAGGTGGCAGGTGGGAACCACTGAAGGCCTTTGGCCAGAAGAGTGACGTGTTAATACCTGCATTGGAAACGGGCTCTGAGGCAGTCTGGACACTCGTTTGAAAAGAAGAGATTGGAGGCCGGGAGGCCATCGGGAGCTTCTGCAGTAGTTCATGGAGAAGGAGGCGCGCCTGAATCGGGCGGTGGCAGTGGGCGCGAAGGAGGGCAACTCTGAAACGTACAGGCCGGCAGAACAGACTGAACTCAAGACATTTGCTGCGGGAAACGCCTGCGAAAGGCAAAGGTGGGAGAGCCTTGGACAAAGCAGAGGTGATCCCGGTGCAGAGAGAAAAGGAAGACAGGTCTGAGAAGCTTCCGCGGGAGGATGGGGCATCCTCAAGCCGAAGGAGGGGCGGCCGGGCCACTCAGCCACAGGGGGGAAGTGTGGGCTCAGTTCAAACACAGAGACAGGCCCAGCAGGGGTCTTCAGCTGCCGGGGCCGCAGCCAGTCACGCTCCCGAGGAGAAGGTACGAGCTGTGGTTTTCATGGCCACCACTGCACCTGACTTTGTAGTGGGCGTCGGAGAGGAAGGAAGGTAGCAGAAGGGACACTACTGGGGACATTAGTGAGCTTGACCTTGGTCAGATTTAGCCCTCATCCTGGGGGGCATCCGAGGGATGAGAGAGGGAAAGCAGGGTGATGGCAGCTGCCCACGAACCCACATCCCCGCCGACCACGCCCCCGGGGGCTCACCACCCGCCTGCACGCCCAGCCCTCCCTGCAGTCAGGGCAGCCCCGCGACCAGGCACGAGGCAGGGGAACAGAAGCAGAAGTGGGTGCCACCTTCACTCCTTGTGCTCCCTCGTTCCCCTCCCCTCCGCCAGGGCACGGACAGCACAAGTGCCAAGCCGCATGCTGAAGGTGGCAGAGCCTCCTTCAACCCGGGTCCCTGGATGACCGCGGGGAACAAAGCCACTCTGCCTGCCCGGCATGACCAGGGCTGTTTACCTGCTGTGCTCAGGCCATCCCCATTTTTTATAAATCTATGTATTTCAGCAGATAAGCCAGCCCTAAGTAGCCTAATGAACCCTACCTGGTGCACCGAGCTCCAAGGAAGAGGCCAAAGATGCAGCTGAAGGAACAGATAAGGGCATTCAGGTAGAGCCTGGAAGGAGAGGATGGACACGGTTTCCCGCCTTCTCTGCACCCAGGGCCGGTGGCTGGCAAAGAGTCGGGGAAGGACAAGGAGGTCTTGGCCCAGATGTCGGGAGGCAGAGCTGCTAGCACTGCTGTTCTTTCAGAAGAGGAAATGGGTCTCTGAGAGCTTAACATCATTTGGGGCAGAACCAGAACAGGCACTCTGCTGCTCGGGCCCTCGACAGTCTGGCCAGCCGGACCCCACCCTTGGCCGCCTGGGTCTGGGGACAGCTTGCTCCCCACTGAGGCTCAGCCCTTTCTGCCTTTCATTTCCTGGGACCAGCCCTGACCCAAGACAAGAGCTGAGCCCCTGCTACTCCCCCCGTGCCCCCACCTGGCACCCCAGTTCAGCCATCTGTCCACCTGCTTGTGCCTGAGACTCAGCCCCACCCTGGGCCCCCATTCTCATAACTGGGTACCAAGGACAGGCAGACCCATCATTCAGGTGCCCTGGCCCCTCTGCCCCCCTTGTGGTAGAGCTCCCACCATGCCAGGCCGCCTGCATCCCTCTCCCAGCCCCTCCCTCTGTCCAGCCAGCCGGCAGCAAGCCTCTGACCACACTCACAGCTGCCCAAGGATAAGTCGGAAGACACGACTCCGGTACTCGTCACCATTCACTTCTGAAATGGAGCCCAGGCCACTGCATGGCTGTTACACGAGCTTATTTGATTTTATCTAATTGCCTTCTTGGGATATCGCTGATGTCATCGTTCAATATATTTTTTAAAATTTATTTATTTTATTTATTTATTTTTGGCTTCGTTCATTCTTTGTTGCTACGTGCGGGCTTTCTCTAGTTGCGGCGAGTGGGGGCTACTCATCGTTGCAGTGAGCGGGCTTCTCATTGCGGTGGCTTCTCTTGTTGCGGAGCACGGGCTCTAGGCGTGCGGGCTTCAGTATTTGTGGCACACAAGCTCAGTAGCTGTGGCTCACGGGCTTTAGAGCGCAGACTCAGTAGTTGTGGTGCATGGGCTTAGTTGCTCCACGGCACGTGGGCTCTTCCCGGACCATGGCTCGAACCCGTGTCCCCTGCATTGGCAGGCGGATTCTTAACCACTGTGCCACCAGGGAAGCCCCCATTGCTCAATATTTGAACAGCTTTAATATGATCCTTTCACTGTGACTCAACATTATTCTCAAAGAATCTTAGCACTAGATATCATGGTGTCTGTTTAAATAAGGAGAGAACAGTGCGATCCTGATTTATATTTGTTACAAATGAAATCATTTTATTCAGGAGAGAAAGTGCGAATCAGCTTATACAACATGAATTCTGATTTGTGCTAATTTCAAAGTTATGAATTTGGGTAAGACTTTACGTCAAGTGACTAATGACAAAGGGCTAATCATGCCTTTGGAGACCTCAGTCAACTTGGATTCCCGTCTGAGAGTGCATTCTTCCTCTTCTGTAATACAATGTCATTCTTAGTTATTAAAAGTCGCACACACCAGACATGAAGTTATAACCAATTTAAACATTTATTTCAAGTTGGACATACCTCTGCACACATGTGTGATGTTCTTTCTATGGAAATATAGAGAAAGAACACAGGTGTGTCCCATTCCACTTAACAAACATCTGTCTGGCATTTGAGATGCAGGGGTGCCTGCATGTCCCCACAGGGCTGGCCATTAACCGTCACCGGGTAGGTGAGGTCTAGCTTTGGGCCATTCATGAGAGCAGGCTATCCAGAGGGTGTTTCTAATTTAGCTGAAATGACTTCTCTCAAATCACATCATGGATTTTCTTGGCCCCAATGTTGAAATAATTGGACCAAAGATCAACCTCAGCCTATGGTTAATTTTTACCATCTGCCTTTTTGTTTCTCCATCGGGGAACTTGATTCCTCCTATGAATCTTCCTACTTTTCTAAATTCTTTCCATTTTCTTAACAGAACCATACACCATGTTTTATCTTTTTCCATCCCCTTCAGACTTTATTCTTCATTCACTAAAATTTGAGCTGAAGAAAACCCAGAAGACTCGCATGACATTAATTAATGCCAGAGTGTAAATGAATTTTACAATTGCTAACTAATGATCACATGAGATACACTTCAGAAATGACTGTATATGTTAGGCACCTGAACAAATGAAGCCGGGCTTCCTTTGGGATTTTACTTTTAAGAAAAGGAATTGAAAATTAAAGGAAATAAAGTGGCTCTAACGGACTGTGGACGCTTCACTCGTTCCACACCTGCTCCCCGAGAGGCTCTCTGCTGCGCTTGCTGGGGCAAAGGAAGGTTGGACGCGGCCCCGATAGGAAGGCGTGTGAATGCGTGTACAAGGTGGAGTAGGGTGGATCTATGGAGGCCAGTGACGCCATAGGACTTAGAAGGGCTGTGGGTATCACCTGAGCTACTTTGAAGAGTGGGCTGGCAAGTGGACATGGGTAGGGCTGGAAGGGCATTCCAAATGGAATTATTCACTTTACGGGTGAGGAAACCGAGGTGCAGGGAGGTTAAGCCACCCAAGGCCATGAACTTGAACCATGAGCTATCTGATTCTGAAAACAAGTCTTTTTCCACTCTAGATACACACAACAGTGTATTAGGGGTGTTCTTTTTTCCCTTTTTTAAAAACAATTTATTGATTTATTTATTTTTGGCTGCATTGGGTCTTCATTGCTGCACGTGGGCTTTCTCCAGTTGTGGCGAGCGGGGGCTACTCTTCGTTGCGGTGCACAGGCTTCTCATTGTGGTGGCTTCTCTTGTTGCGGAGCACAGGCCCCAGGCACGTGGGCTTCAGTAGTTGTGGCTCATGGGCTCTAGAGCGCAGGCTCAGTAGTTGTGGTGCACAGGCCTAGCTGCTCTGCAGCATGTGGGATCTTCCCAGACCAGTCGAAGCCGTGTCCCCTGCACTGGCAGGCAGATTCCCAACCACTGCGCCACCAGAGGTGTTCTTTTTTCCCCAGGCCAAGACCATGCAAACAGTTCAGGTGAAAGGCAGGGTTTTGTTTTGTTGGCTTTGCTTCTGCTTGCTTGCTTTAGATTTAAATTAAGGCTACGGGGGTCCCTCAGGGAACCCATGCGCGCAGGGTGGGAGGTGGGGTGGGATGTTGGCACCGGTGAAGCCCCGTCTCCTGCCAGTCTCCCCAGCCTCCACCTCTCCTCTTCTCATCCTTCTCATCCTCTCCTTCTTCAGCACCCCAAACGTCCCTAGTAGCTGCAGGGCCGGCCTCATCCTAATTCTCAAACGAGAGCCTTGACTCTATCTGGGCAGAGCCCTTCACTGCCAGCCATTCATAAGCTGCTGCTCCGGTGTCCTCCCAGTTCCAGAGAACTGTGGCTGGAAGCAGTGGGAGTCAGGATGTACGGCTCCCGGCCACTCAGAGGAGTGCGGTGGTACAGAAATGACACAGCTCCAGGGTACAAACCAGAGCCTCCCAGAGAAGTCATACAGCTAGTTCATCATCAAGGACAAATGCTGCACCCCAACACCACGCCACAAACGTATCTGCTCGGGCTTACATGGGTTCCCGGGTGACCCCAGAAGCGGTCCAGGAATTCTGAGATTCAGGAATTCTGTGATTGCTTACCTATTTGAGCTTAAATGTCATCTGTGCTGACTCAAGGTAAAAGGCCAGCGGAAAGCAAGACTTTGGGACATGAAGTAGCTAATATACTTGATAGTTATGGTTGTAACGAGGGTGGTAGTAGTAATGGTGATAGCAATGATGGCTAGGGTAGTGGTGGTAGTAATGGTGGTGATGGTAGGAATGGTGGTTAGGGTAGGAATGGCAGTAGCAATGGTAGTTAGGGTAGTGATGGTGGTAGTAATGGTGGTGATGGTAGTAATGGTGGTTAGGGTAGTGGTGGTAGTAATGGTGGTAATGGTAGTAATGGTGGTTAGGGTAGTAATGGCAGTAGCAATGGTAGTTAGGGTAGTGATGGTGGTAGTAATGGTGGTGATGGTAGTAATGGAGGTAGTAATGGTGGTTAGGGTAGTAATGGCAGTAGCAATGATAGTTAGGGTAGTGATCGTGGTAGTAATGTTGATGATGGTAGCAATGATGGTTAGGGTAGAAGTGAAGAAGGACTGGTTTCTTCATGTTGCACTACAGGGCTCAGGAAGAGAAAAAAGCTAAGCTCAGGGCTTTAAACTCTTGGCTCAAGGCAAGGCCTGGTCAAAGGAACAGAACTCCCATGGAGGCCCTAACAGAATTTCTTATTTTTATGTCACAGGCTGAGGACTAGACCCAAAATCTAGTTGTGCAAGCTTCTGAATCACAAGAGAGTTCCACCTTCAGCCTTGTAAAGTCTCTCATGTTAAGGCTTGGAAATTGTTAGTATGGCACGTAGGACCTCGAGATTGAGATGAGGACATCTGGATGGGTTTGTAAGAGTCTGACAACCTCGTACCCCAGATCCACCGAGACTTCCTTACCAGTAGCAACATGCCTTCCACAGCACCTGAAGCCACTCACCTGAGGTAAGTGTCTTTTAAGGAAATGCCTATTCTCCTGAAGACTTACTTTCACCTCTGCTCATTACTTCCAAACCCATAGTTACAGTCGGACCCATGCATCCTAGGTCTGTTCCCAGATAACTTATAAACCAAAACAACTCAAGATTTTGCTAAGTTTATATCCACAGTCACCTGAGATGGAAAGAAATGTTGCACTGGATAATGCACTGGATAATGGGGACTATTATTCAAGACCCTGGACTTTGTGCGCTGGCTCTAACAATCTGGTTGATTGGTTGACTGAAATGTGGGCCCGACGGTAGTCTACATTTAACAAGAGAGGCCAGAACTTCCCTGGGATAATGTCAAGGAAGGAATCCAAAGATTTAGGAATATGAGAAAGTTGAAAAGAAATTATTTTGTGCAGCCCACCTCCTCACCACCTGACTGTCTCCCAGGAGGACCTGGAGACTCCCTTTATTAAGGCTCTGAGAGATGCTTTGGTGAGTAGAGGACCAGCAGCCTTGAAAAGCCCTGTGCGAATGACAGCGGGAACCTCTGCACTGAAATGGGCTTTCTGACCAGCAGGAATGGCGGGGTCCTGCAGCAATGGGTCCAGCAGACAAATGGGTGCAATTACTGTGATGTGCAAAAGGGGAGAAGACTGTCTGAACTACAGAGATCTGAAATGGAAGGGCACCCGACTAAGGTTACTTCATCCACACAAGCAGAAAAGTTCTAGGTCAGCAGAAGCATGACTGAGTGACCAGAAAAGGAAGTTATTTCTCTTTTGACTCCCAGACCTTTGTCAGCTCACAGGAGCCCCAAACCCTGAGGAAGAGGAGGCCAGGTCCTCTTAGGAAGGAATCTTCAGCACTGTCAGAAATATAATAATCTATGAGTCTTCCTCAGAGCCCTTCCCAAAGGGACCTGAGGTCAGTTACCAGGTGACTGTACATCTAGGAAAGGAAACAACCAGACTTTCGAGGGCTGAGTCAGCACTGAAATACGTCAACGTGAACCTCTGGAAAGCCAAAACACCCCTGTTTCTACCACCCAGCGCAAATCTATTTTATTCTACCAAGAACTGTAATCCATGTTTTTGAGAAACAGCTGGAGGTTTCCTCTTGGGCTTGTCTAGAGACTGAAAAGTTGACCAGGGGACACCAGATCAGCGGGCACTCAAGCTGCCATCATTACTGGGTGCTGTGTGAGCCACCAGGCCACACGGCTGTGCACGCACAGCAGGAATCGTCCAAGTGAAAATGACTTACTTCTTCTGATGCATGAGAGTCGCTTGGGCAGAGGAAGGTTTTGCCACAATGGTAAATAGAACATTTATCATGATGGTAAACAGAACATTCTTTGAATCCAAGAATAGTGGGGTTAGCAGAAGCAGCGCAGGCAGGGAAAGCAAGTCCACAGCCGGAACAGTTGTCTGTTGTAGTGACAAACTGCCACCCTGTCCATGGAGGAAAGGGGTCCAATGCAACCAACCTACGACCACGTAGTTGGCCCGTCACCACCCCCTCTTGGAAGCAGCGCCCTTTCGGGGAAGAAGCGTGGGCTCTGCCACCAGCAGGCTGGGCGCTCAGCAACAGCAGTGGCCAGACCAGCCTTGGGGAGGGGTTGCCCATACGCACAGGCTTCACCCCTGTCGCTATGACCACTTTGCACGGGGGCCACCGAGCAAGTGGGGGCGTGGGGAGCAACATTCACACACTAACGTCGTCTTGTTCACCTGACTTCTGAAAGCCTCCTCTGTAGTGGATGCCATTGGAAGCTCTCACAGGGGTCACAGACATCACCGTGCTCTGCCCACTCCCCAGGCTCCCTGTCAGAGCCCCCAACCAACCAGCCAAGCCATGAGCCGCCATCTACGAACCAGTGCAGATCCTTACCTCCGGCTCTCTCTCCAGCTGGGCAAGGTGCCCACAGTTCTGTCCACTGGGAAGGTCTCTCTCCACGCTGTCCTCGAGGGAGGCCCTGGAGAGGGTCTGAGTGCAGCCACAGTCCCTTCCGTGCTGGTCCAGCAGGCTGCGCAGAAGCATCTGTAAACCAGACCCAAGCTTTTCTGTCCTCTCATATGGTCATAAGGAGCTTCCACGAGGGCTTGAGTTTGGGTGAGGGAGGGAGGGCAAGGCAGCAGGAGCTGTTATGGGACCCTAACCTCCTGGACCTGCCTGAGCCCAATCTTACAAATGGTTGGTTAAGGAACCAGCTGGGAAGCAAGGCTGGGTGCTGCCCCTGAATGCTTTGCACCAAGGAGGGTATATGTGCTGTTTCTTCCACAGCAGGGTTCACAGGTCCAGGGGTCAGGGTAGAGATGATAGGGACCCTCTCACCACCACCTGGTAAACCATTTCCAGCCTTGAAAACTGGATCCGCAGGCCTAGAGTTCTCGGTTGTCAAGGGGGGGAGTCTTCGTCTGAGGCTGCAACAAGGTGCCACTGACTCACGCTGAGGCCTGGCTACTTGGGGCTCCTCACGCCACTGACCCACCAGGCAGACAGAGAAGGGGACATGCTGAGCTGGCTTTCCCTGGGGATAGGCGGTTGGCCCTAGATCCTGGGGACAAGAGAGGACCAGCTGGGGCGTCCAGGGGTTTAGTGGGTCCTTCTTAATACTTCCACGTCCCAAAGTAAAATCTAAGGGAAAACTACAGGCAGGACCACAGACGCGTCGAACTATTCAGAAGCAAACGTTTGTCATCCCACCAGCTAGAGAATGTCAACCATACGATGGCAAAGGGAACTTGGAATGGGGGGTGAAGAACAAAAAAGTGACCATATCAACCCAGTGACGGTTACAGAAATGAGAACTGTAGTAGTTTTAAAGAGTAAAATATAATGAATAAATAAATATAAAACATAACACGTCAGTAAGTGTTAAAATTACCCATACACATGCACCTATATTTCCGCTTTATCTCTTGCTTATTACTTTAGACAAGGAAAATGGGTGGTACTTAACCCGTGCAGTTCATAGACCACATTTGAAGCCACATCTGGATCTGACAAAGGGGGCTGTGCATCACCAGAGATCCTGGACTTTGAAATAGATCCAGAGATTGCTGAGACTTTGTGTCTCTCCACTTGGCGGGAGAGGGTACATTAAGGAGAGCTATTCCTGGTGGTTGGACCCATGACGTCATCAAACAGGAGTCAAATACAGGCGGATACAAGAGAACTGATGCTGAGCCACAAATGAGTGCCAGCTGTTTGCCGTCTGCTTCCAGGTAGGACTGGACAGTGGGAGGTACTGGCGGGAGATTGGCAGGAGGAGGAGGGAGGCAGGGCCCCTCCCCTCCCCTCCCCTCCCCCTCCCCCCTCCCTTCCCCCTCCCCCCTGCTCCTCTGGCTGTGTCTCATGTGTGCTGCAGCTCTGGCTGGGCAGCTCCTCCCCCAGGGCCCCAGCCCCACCAGGCAGCCCCGGTGGCTCCAGCTCACACGGTGGTCCTTGCTCTTGGACACCTGGATTCACCCCCTGTCAGTGTCCTTTCTGCCTTTCCTGAAATGGCTAATGTCTGGGACAGCTTGCCTTCCACCGTGTTCTGCGGGCTTCCTCAGACATTGCTCCAAATTCCCCAGATCAAATTCCCACTGTCAATCTGTGCAGCTTAGGCCGTTTCCTGAGCCTGGCTGCTACCACGTGTGCCGTCACACCACTAGAATGTATAATGAATTTCCATCATCTCCCTGACTTTTGCTTCCCACAAAATCCAAACAAGCACAAATGTTTGTGAATCAACTGAAAAATCAAAGCCACACAGAGCAGGGCCCTGCAAGGCACATCCAGAACCGGGACTGTTCTGGGAAGCTTCAGGGAAGCCTTGCCCTAAGAAAAGGACACAACTGTTTTGCAACAAACGGTTGCATGTCATGTCATCATATCAGTGTGACATGCTGTGAGGGCGGGGTCACAGCCCCCACGGGCTGTCCTGCGTCCCCAAGTTCACCTCTGCCCAAGTAAACACGCGAGGGGGGGAATTTCCATAAAGGAAATTTGTGTTCTGGAATTCAGCTCTTAGAAAATGGAGTGTAAAAAAACTTGGAATTTTAGAACAGATAAATGAGGAATTAGATGCTTTACCAAAAAAGAAAACAAATTATTTTAGGTAAGTATAAAATTCACAATACCTTTAAACACTGAGCCCCTGTGATGCATTTCAAGCACCGTTTTCAGGAACCTGGATCACTAGGACTCTTCTGCTGAGGCAAGGAGACAGGTAAATTACTCCTTTCCAAGCCGTGTCCAAGCTTTCTGTTCCCAGCTTGAAAGAAGCCTCCCTCCGCCGCCCCTTTCTTTTTGGCTGTGCCGCACTGCAGTTTGCAGATCTTACTGCCCCTACCAGGGCTGAAACCCAGGACCGAGGCAGTGAAAGTCCTAACCACTGGACCGCCAGGGAATTCCCATTCCCCCCCCCCACCTTTTTGAATGCTTAGGTAGTCAGGTGTTTATTTTCTAGTTCTCAACAAAAGCTGTAAGATTTTCAGTTTTTGGTAAGCACTGTCTTACCTTCTTGTTTATGGGGTGAAGGTAGCAGTTAACAAGCATGGTTCTAAGTGAAGCAGCAGAAGCCTATTGGCTCTAATTAGGGTAGAGGCAGGTCCGAGCCAAGGTGACCTGGCCAGGTTACTCTACTCTTAGGTCATCTGGGCGCTGGTTAGGAGTTAGGGGTGTCTACCCCACCACACACCTACTGAATCCGCATTCAACAAGGCTCCCAGGTGATGCACATTCGCGTGGAACGTGGAGAAGCCCCGCACTGTGGTGTAGGGGTTCCCACTAAAGTCATGAAACAGAATGGTTGTGCTTGGTGCACAGACTGGAGGTTTGAACCTGCTGGCTGTCCCTGGCAGGTCCCGCAGGGCTCCCCACATACCTGGGGCCTCTTCTGAGACTGGGGTCTCCTCTCCTCCCCAGCCCTGCCAGCACAAGGAGCATCTGTGGCCTCAGAAATGTGAGGTGACACCCATTGTCCTAACTGACTCACCAACTCTGCATCAAGGACTCTTTGACTCTATGTAATAGAAATCGGGACTTCCCTGGCAGTCCAGTGGTTAAGACTCTGTGCTTCCACTGCAGGGGGCACGGGTTTGATCCCTGGTCGGGGCACTAAGATCCTGCATGCCATGTGGTATGGCCAAAAAAAAAGAAAAAAAAGAAATCCACTTACACCAGCTGAAGGGGGAAAAAAGGACTTGAGCATAAGGACAGGCGAGTAGATCACGCAACTCAAGGCAGCCTCGTGGGGGAATTTCCAGGACCTAGAACGTTGTTCCAAGTCTGCACATCCCGTGTCTTCTGTCTCTGTCTACATGATCAGCCCTAGCTGTCTCCTCACCTCCCCACCATACTCACCTAGAAGGTCTCCTTTCAGACAAAAACTTGGGGGGACCTGGATTTATTTTAATAAGGCACGGTCTCACTCACTAATGGCTTTACACAGAGAAGGAAATCTCTGGCTAAAAGGGTGAGTTTGAGGCATCACCCACTGACCTCGACTGATTGCCCACTCGGCCAATTCATAGACTACCCGCTGCTCTAGGAGAAGGAGCTGAAATTACCGACTAAACTGGTGAGAATTTGCAACGTGAACCCCACCTCCTTCCTCCAATCCGCCTCTAAAGTTCTTTACCTTGGAAGGCTGACCCTGCACTCCTGGCAGTCAAGGTTCAAGAGACAGAGGTCAGGGAATTAAATTCACAGCCCGTGCAGGCACGCACCAGGGAGAAGTTTGCCAACAGACTGAACAGTAACCTTGCTGCTGGCATCTGCAGACATTTGGGGTCCCACTGGCTTGTGAATGTGGCATTGTCCTTTGGGGCCACGGAGTCAGGAAACAAACAAAAGCCGCTCAGTTAGCACTGCACCGCTCTCCCTAGGGGTGGGTGGGGGCCAGCAGCAGCAAAGGACCAAGGGAAAGTTTCCCAAGTGGACAGCTCGATCAGCATGGTTCCTGTTGACTTCCTCTTCTGTTTGTTTTAAGTGACAGGCCTGGGGTTTGGCAATACGGGGTCCTGTGATCTGAAAATCAAATACTGACAAGCAGCCGGGGAAGCAGACAGGAAACAAGGTCCAGGTTTAGATGACAGCATTGCTTTTTGGAAAGTGGAGTGCTGACCGCAAGCTTACATTCCACCCCAGGCTGCATCCAGACGGCACCGCAGTGACTTCCCAGCGAGAGTTCCCGAAGCCTGTGGGTGTAGAGACACCAGCCAACACAAGGCGCCTGCGGTCTGAATGTGTGCTTGAACGTGTTACTGCAGAAGCCTGATTTTCCTTTTTGCCTCAGATTTCTTAGTGTTCATCTCGGAGATTCTGGAAAATTCTAGCGCTACACAAACTACTTTTCTTTAACCATACTCTCTCCTAGTGAACTTATTCAATCCCCTAGTTTTAATGCTATCGTCTGGCTGATGAGTCCTAAGTGTGTCTCTCCCCTGAGCCCCAGGGCTGGATGTCTGCCTGGGGACCGAGATTTCTAATCCCATCTCAGACTCAGTGTGGCCACAACCAAACTTTGGAGCTCTGCCTACCTCTCCCATCTCCCAGTTTTCTTCAACAAGTTTATGGCCATCCTTCTGGCCGCCGCAGCCCAAAACTGAGGAATCATAATCAATTCCCCCCCGTCGACCGAAACAAATGCACAACCTAAAAGTTGTGAATTAAGTTTTATTTGGCCGACTTCTGAGAACTTAAGCCTGGGATGCAGAGGGCTCTGAGGGGCTTCTCTGTAGAGGCAAGGCAGTGGTGGCTAGGTTTTGGGTGGGGGAACGGAGCCAGGATATATAGGAGTTTTTGCAATAAAAACCAGGTCATCAGAACATCAAAAGATTACTGTTGATGAATTTAGAGCTTTTCTATGTATGGGAAGATGCAAGAGTCTGGGCTCATTGAAATCATTCCTTTGATGTGCACCTTAATGATCTAGGGCCAATATCCTGCTTTTCTCCATCCTGAATCTCCTCAGGGTGCACATCAAGGCGGCTGCAGTGGCTGGTGGCTTGATGGCCACAGCATCCTTTGTTTACTGATACGGCAGGTGACATTCTTCATCTTCACCCCTTTCCTAATACCACTAGAAAACAGCTCTCTACTCCTCCCAAATATACCCCGAATTGATCAATTCTCGCCATCTGGCTGGATAGAAGCAGGGTACAAGGCACCTCTGTCTCCACCTAGACCATATTGTGAAAACTTCCCTTCCTCTCCCTCTCTCACTTTTTTATTTTTACTGTTTTTTGCTTTAAAAAACGTTTTTGTTACAGAAAGTTTTAAACATATAAAAAGCAGAGAGAATAATATAATAAACCTCCTTAAACCTACCACCCAGCTTCAAAAAATCAACATCTTGCACATGTTATTTTTATACTTCTTCCCCACGAACACTGGTACTTTGTTTTGTTTCAGAATATTTTAAAGCAAATCTCTTATATCATGCCTTTCTTCCTATAAATACTGTAGTATGCCTCTGTAACTGATGAAAAGTTTTTAAGAAACATACCCACTATACTATTATCATATGTCACAAAATTAAGTTTTTTTCATATTGTACATATTGTCTTAAGAACCTATTCTTACAACTGCTCTGGTGGAATCAGGATTCAAACAAATTCCACATAGTATATTTGGCTAATCTGTCCCTTAAGTCTCTTTTGTAACCATCCTTCCCTTCCCTTTTTATGCCATTAATTTTGGGAGGACCTGGTCGCTTGTCCTCTGGAGTTTTCCACATTCTGGATTGACTGATGACATCCTCATGATGTCATTTAATTGTTTCACTGTCCCTGCCATTCCCTAACGGGCAGTTAGTGTTACAGGCTCGATGAGATCGGGTTCCATTTTTTGCAGCAGACTATGCGTAAGTGGTGCTGAAAGCCTCCTAGTGCCTCACCCAGGGGTACAGGGTCTACTGCCCCAGTTTTAGTGAAGCTATGGTTGACCTGTGGGTTCAAGTGTCTTACTTAATTTTAAATAGTCTAAAATTCAGAACTCCAAATCAAAATTAATGAAATGGTGCTCTAACTTTACAGATTCTATGGGAATTCTATTTGGGAATCAAAGCCCAGAGCCTACACAGTAGGTGGGATGGGTTGAAGATAAGGGATGGGGTTGAGACCTGGAGGTGAGGCGTCTGAAAACCGCAGGCCACTTGTCTCCCTGCTGGGATCACATACTGAGTGGACACGGTCCTGAGCGGCCAGGTCTGGCCCTCACCCCCCCTCCCCCCACGAAGCAGCCCCTGGCTCCGTGCTGGCCTCCTGGAGCAGGGCCTCTGCTGGAAAGTGGCTGCACCAGGCATCACACTGGCTTTTACTTTCTACTTTAAAGAGAAAATGCCGGCTGCTTCGCAAGGACCGAAAAATCCGGGTCTCACAAGAGTGGAGGCATCAAGAGGCATCCCTCGCATATTTTAGGAAAATGATGAAACGACCTTTTGAGTTCTGAGAGTTTAAGAAAAAGCTGTCAAGAGAGTGCTGGTCAGCGAGAAGTCGGGGATGGCGAGGTGGTAGCTCTGCGTTTAGGAGGGGCTGTGGCAGGGCCGGTGCTCTCAGCCTTCACGTCTTCCTGACCACCCACTGCAGGCTGCACCCCAAAGAAGACAGGTCGATGGGACTCCCCTAAGGACCCCTATTATGAGGGGTATCCTGTGTGCACTAAGAGGGAGGGGCAGGAAGGAAAGGAAGGAGATAGACTGCACTTCGAGGCTATCACCTCCCAAGAGCACGTAAGAGCTTACGCACAACTGGTCTAAAATCAAAGTACAGCCTGTGACTTGCATTCCGAGCTGTGCAGAGGGACATCTGAGTTAATCGCAGCATGTGCTACCTTGTTAAGTTCCTGTAACAAGCCTATGAGATGGTAGGGATCACTCATCTTTACTTTGCTGATGAGAAAACTGAGGCTCAGAGAAGTAAATCATATTGATCTAAGTCTTACAGCTAGTAATATATTTGATTTCTAAAAATGAATTCTGGGACTTCCCTGGTGGCACTGTGGTTAAAAATTCACCTGCCAATGCAGGGGACACGGGTTCGAGCTCTGGTCCAGGAAGATCCCACATGCCACGGAGCAACTAAGCCCGTGTGCCACAACTACTGAGCCTGCGCTCTAGAGCCCGCAAGCCACAACTACTGAGCCCGTGTGCTGCAACTACTGAAGCCTGAGCACCTAGAGCCTGTGCTCCACAACAAGAGAAGCCACTGCAATGAGAAGCCCGTGCACCACAACAAAGACCCAACAGAGCCAAAAATAAATAAATTAAAAAAAAAAAAAGAATTCTGTAGCACTGTCCTCTGAAAGACCTAGAAACAATGATAAGCCCAATAGCAGTGAGCACCTTAGAGGTCCTTACAGCATTTCTCAACAAAAAACTAGGCTGCCTTAGAGAACTGTCCAATTCCAGGTATGCAGAAGATAGTGTACCAAGGAACTTGGAAGATATTGTCATATTGGGAAAGAAAAGAGTTGTGTCAAAGGTGTTATCAGCCAATATGAGAGCCAATCAAAGGTTAGAAAAACCCTCTCGAGTTAGGTTATAATATGAAAACTAGAGCATAAAAAATAATTTCAGAAGGCAGAAGCCTAGTAAATGTGTTAAAGCTCAGAACTCATCATGATGTCTTTGTACAGATCACTGGTCGTCTCTGGAAGATGCTAGGAAACCATTTTGTTGTTTGGAAAACCTGCAAATAAAGGGGAAACCCAGGCATGTACCCTTCTTTTCCTATATGAACTATACCTCAGGGTAACCAAATAATTGATGAGAAGAAGTTTCCTTTTATAGGAGTAGACCAGCTAACAATTGAAGAAGGAATGACACAATTAGAAGGTCAACATTTTGACCCTCTAATGAAATAACGGATCCGGGCAGGCACTGATCTTCCACACCCGCTACATACAAACAACAGCTCTTGTGGGTCTGCTGTTAAAAGTGTTCTTGCCAAAATGGAGCCTGAGTGTGACTCAGCCTTAGATAGGACACCAATTTTCAGGAAATAAAGAGACAGAAGATCATGTTAAATGACACTATGGGGATGCAGTTTGCAAAATCTAGACTGTGGGAGCTCGACAGCAAAGATGGCCCAGTTTCTTCATCAAAAAAAAAAAAAAATGTTGATGGGTAACTGGGGGAACCTATCAGTTAAAAGAGATTTAAGAGACATAATGAGAATGACTGATTCAAATGCATGAACCTAATTTTTAAAACAACCAAACTATTTAGAAATATGAGAAAATTGGAGAAATTTGAGCACTCTGAGTATTTGATGACATTAAGGAATTCTTGCCAGTACTTTAGGCGTAACAGTATTGCGATTGTGTGTGTGCGCACATGCACACAAACGCGTTTTTTCAATCTTGAGTTTTAGTAAGAATTTAAAAATACAAACATTTCATAGAGGACCAGGAATTTCCAAATTACACATGCCCATGTCCTTCACATTCACACACCCTGGTGACGTGTAACCTGGCAGCACAGTAAGTTCTTTTATTTTTATTATCTGTAGAAAACTGGCAAATTTATATTACAAAATTACCAGATGCAATTTTAGACATTTCAACAATGCTTATGAACACTTTTTTTGATGTCCAGGTTTGCTTCACAATAACATGAGATGGGGAAAGTGGGTAGGTGAATAGATGAAAGACAGTTTCACCAAAACGTTGATAACTGTGGAACTTGGTTTGTGGGGACACTGGGGTTCACATACCTTCCCTTATTTTTAACATTTTCCAAAATGCAAAGTTAACAACATAAAAACCACCCAGAGGGCTTCTCTGGTGGCGCAGTGGTTGAGAGTCCGCCTGCCGATGCAGGGGACACGGGTTCGTGCCCCGGTCCGGTAAGACCCCACATGCCGCGCAGAGCGGCTGGGCCCGTGAGCCATGGCCGCTGAGCCTGCGCGTCCGGAGCCTGTGCTCCGCAATGGGAGAGGCCACAACAGTGAGAGACCCGTGTACCGCAAAAAAAAAAAAGAAAAAAAGGAGATTCGGGCTTTGAAAACACAAGGAATCATATAATTTCTAAGTATTGCTGTGAACCCTCCATTATGCTTAATGCATCCTTTCAGAAAAAAATAGAGGGCAGGAAAAAAGAAAATTCCCAGCCCTTTAAGAGCAGGAAGTTCCTCACTGACACTATGGATAAAATGGACAACTGATGGGAACATGTTGTTAGCACAGGAAACTCACCTAATGCACTGTGGTAACCTAAATCGGAGGAAAGTCCAAAAGGGAGGGGATATCTGTATGTGTACGGCTGATTCATTTTGTTATGCAGTGGAGGCTAACACAGCATTGTAAAGCAGTCATACGCCAATAAAAATTAATTTAAAAAAATAAATCGGGACTTCCCTGGTGGCGCAGTGGTTAAGAATCCACCTGCCAACGCAGGTGTCATGGGTTCGAGCCCTGGTCCGGGAAGATCCCACATGCCGCGTAGCAGCTAAGCCCATGCACCACAACTACTGAGCCTGTGCTCTAGAGCCCACGAGCCACAACTACTGAGCCCACGTGCCTAGAGCCCGTGCTCTGCAACAAGAGAAGCCACCGCAACGAGAAGCCCATGCACCGCAACAAAGAGTAGCCCCTGCTCGCTGCAACTAGAGAAAAGCCCACACGCGGCAATGAAGACCCAACACAGCCAAAAATAAATAAGTAAATAAATTTATATTTTAGAAAAAAAGTCTCAGCCATCAGGCTGGATTTGGCACACACACCCAATAACAACAACAACAACAAAGAGCAGCAAGTTCCCTGGGTTCTCTTTCCCTCTTAACCTTGCACTGTTAGAAAATATAAATGACCTTTTGTAAAAGGCAGGTCAGAGCCTCTAGGTTACAACTGATTCCCTCACAGAGTTTCCGAAGTAAGATCACTGTTTCACTGAAGGCTGCAGAAAACTCTGGAGAAACGTCTCGTTGTTTTCTTCGAGCAGATTTGGCCTAATGCTTAAATCCATCACTGAGTACAAATACTCTTTGAATTCAGAAGGTAGAGAACAAGTGCACTTGAAAAAATCTGAATGAATCCCTACAAAGGGGGAGATGCTGCAGATGAAACCACTTTGACGTGAACGGTCGATGTGACGACAGAAGCATCCTAAGCACCGGGCAACAAGCTCCTCTTTCCAAGAATATTGGAGAGAAAACCCAGGGGTGCTGCGCTAGATTGCTCCGTGTCTGCTGGAAAGGGGTTTGGCCAGCAGCATCATCTTCTGGGCCCAGGCTCCGTTTGGAACGTGACCGGAGCACCACTGGAGGTGGGAAAAAGTCCCCAGCCTCTATTTACAGCAAGAAACACCATCGCAGAGGGTTGGCAGAAGAAACAGGGAGTCTTACAAGAACATCATCTCAACAATGCAACACCCTAGGCATCTGAACTGTTTCTTAACAGTTTTAGTAGTTTTTAACCGTTTAGTGCTTTTTAGGAGAACCAGTCCTAGTAGCTGAGACCATGCCCTCATAAATGAGCCAGTAAAGGAATCTAACAGACAGCAATAGTGTATTATAACCATCAGTCTTGCCAAGAACTAAATGATTCTTAAGTTCAACTACTCCTAAAAAGCCCTGCCGTGGACCACAGTGAGTCATCAGCTCCACCCTGGCTGGAGTTTACCTGCTTTTGGGAAAGGGATCCTGAAATACTACTACTAAAAAGAAAAGATAATTATGCAATGTGATAGAGGTGCTAATTATCGCTACAATGTATAAATGTATCAAAGTAACATGTTGTACACCTTAAATTTATATGTTATATGTCAAATATATTTCAATTAAAAAAGAAAGTAAAAAATTTTAAAAAGAATCTAAATGAGAATTAAACAAAGGAAACCCTGTTGCTGAGATTCCATTAAAACATTTTTTTATTACTGTGCAAACCTACTATACAGTACGTGGGGACTCAGGAATTGATTTGATTAACACATTTGTGAAAGCTAAGTCTAACTGGACTGATTTTTAAACGAGTCAACGGAAGAGGTTGCACAGAAGGCCCAGCCCTGTCACTGTTACCTTTGGCAGGTGGCTTAGTCCCACTCTAGAGGTGCCTTCAAAGCAGGTTCAGGAAAAACAATAACAAAACACTCAGTCCAAGCACACGACTTGCACACCTGGTGGGGAATTTGGAACTTGAGTTTGCATTTATGGGACATAAAAAGGGAAGTTCCAGGGACTATTAAATCTCATGTTTTCAGAGAGCAACCCAGTGTCTTCCCCTTTAAAGGGACTTAACCTGCTTCTAGTGAGTGCTACCAATACTTGAAATGCTTTATCTCAGTTTGAATAATAGTTGAATAATAGTTTTATTGAATAACAGTTTTATTCTGTTACCTTTTTGAAAAAACTGTAAGTTGCAATAAGAGCACAAAGAATTTCCATGCATCTTTTGTCCTGATTCTTCAAATGTTCACATTTTGCCACACCTGCCCTGACCTTCTCTGGCTCTTGCTTTTTTCCCTGAATCATATGAGAGTAAGTTGCAGACGTGATGTCCTTAAGTGCAGATAGTTAGTGTGTATTTCCCAGAAGCAAGGACAGTCTCTTACATAACCACAGAACAAAGACCAAAACCAGGAAACTATCATCACACAATACCATTATAATCTACAGGCCTTATTCAGACTTGGTCAATTTAGCTTAATAATGATACTGAGCAGGGCCCTGTGGGGCTCCTGGGCACAAAGCCTTTCTGTGTCCCCCATTTTTTTTCTTTTCTTTTTTTTTAAATAGTAGGTTTTTTGTTTTTGTTTTTGGCTGTGTTGGGTCTCCATTGCTGCGCGTGGGCTTTCTCTAGTTGTGGTGAGCGGGGGCCTCTCATTGCAGTGGCTTCTTGTTGCAGAGCACGGGCTCTAGGCACGCGGGCTTCATAGTTGCGGCACGTGGGCTCAGTAGTTGTGGCTCAAGGGCTCTAAAACGCAGGCTCAGTAGTTGTGGCACATGGGCTTAGTTGCTCCACAGCATGTGGGATCTTCCCGGACCAGGGCTCGAATCCGTGTCCCCTGCATTGGCAGGCGGATTCTTAACCACTGCGCCACCAGGGAAGCCCCCCCCCCATTTCTTTGATCACAGGAAACAGACTTCTTCCAGCCCCCGTGACCTTCCCTGAGTTCCAATGGGCAGATTCAAGCAGTTGTTAATTAGGGGAGGGAAGGGATGTGAGACCAGGGAGAAACAGTCAAGAGCAGCCTTGGGGCAGGGTCCTGTTTCCCCATCAACAGATAGACACAACAATATCTTTGAGCTATTTTGCAGATACTGAAACCCCCTCCAGGTGGGAGAAGTTAACTGTCTGCTGCCCACAAGCATGTAGACCCCAGACCAGTTGGAACCAGAAGGTTGATGATGCCGACTCCCGATTACCTCACCACCAGCCAATCAGAAGAGTGTCCACGAGCAGACCATGCCCTCTTTGAACAATTACTATAAAACTTCTATCTTCTCCAAGGAGGGGGACACATAGTTTTTCAAGGCAGGAGCCCGCTGTGTCCCCCTTTGCCTGGCAAAGTAATAAAGCTCTCCTTTTCTATTTCACCCAAAACTCTCTCCGAGATTTGATTCAGCACCGGTGCACGCTGAAACTGAGCTTTCGGCATCAAAAACGTCCTTTTAGCAAAAGAAAAGCCTGGCTCCTGTGCTGCACTTGCTGTCATATTTCTTGAGTCTCCTTTAATCTGGAACAGCTCTCAGTCTTTGTCTTCCACAGGCTTCACAGTTTGGAAGACTACACTTCAGTACACTGTAGAAAGTCCCTCCATTTGGGCTGCTCGGCTGTTTCCTAATGACTCCGTTCAGGTCATGCACTTTTGGCAGAGACTTCATAGAAGCCGTGTGTTTTTCTAGTGCAACATATCAGGAGCTGACGTATAATCATTGTTAACAGGAAAACTGTATCTCGGTATGCCCTTCTCAGTGAAATAAGAAACCATAAGAATTCTAAACTATCATCGGATTCGTAATAACTGTAGTACGATTCTTTGATTACGTATCAATTTCCAGTCGTAGGGAGAGTAGAGACTGGGTCTCATCCACGTTTATGACTTAGCAGTAGTGAAGGGCATGACCTCCAGTTGGCACCCACCATGGGAATGAGAACCGCCCGTCTTTCGTTTTGGTTTCCACTGTCTCCCCCCATCTCCGTTTCTTCCTCAGCTCAGACAGGGTCAGAAAGTCCAGTCCAGGTGCAGCTGCCTCTCAGGATGTGCTGTGTGGCTCCACTGGTGAGCAGTGGCTAAAACGTCCTCACCCACCACTTGACAAGGTCGGATCACTGAAAAATAAACGATTAAAATTTGAGGGACTTCCCTGGTGGTCCAGTGGTTGAGACTTTGCCTTCCAGTGCAGGGGATGAGTGTTCGATCCCTGGTCTGGGAGCTGGAATCCCACATGCCTCGGGACCAAGAAATCAAGGCATAAAACAGAAGCAGTACTGTAATAAACTCAATAAAGACTTTAAAAATGGCCCACATCAAAAAAAAAAATCTTTAAAATACGATATGCCAAATAGTTATCTCGCTTCTGCTAAACACTGAAGTTGTGTAAAGTGGACTAAAGAACTAGATCACAAACAGTCAAAAACTGTTCTTTTTGCAATTTCAGAAAAACTTAGGATAAAACATCATCAGTTTCAGGATTCTCCATAAACTGGTAATAACATTTAGGCTCTTGCCATAGCCCACGTGCAAGTGGGCGCTGGCACATGACAAAATAAGTAAACGTATCAGCAGTGCAATATTTAACGAGAAAGCGATGATCATGACTGTTTACCAGTGTGAAATAAAATTCATATTTTATGGCAAGACAAGAAAAATTTAAACATAAAAAATTCTTCTCTGCCCTTTGGCCTCCTCTCTCCCCTCACTGAGCATTGTGTATCTGCATTAGGCATCCACCAAGGCTCCCCATCAGCTAGAAATACCTGCTCGACCATAAAGAGTAACATTCTCCCAGCATCAACAAGACAACTCCTTAGAAGATAACGCTCCTTCTGGATCTTGTAAGCGCTCAGGCGGCCCACCAGGACTGTGCTTAGACCTGGATTATGTAAACTGTCAATGATATGTCACTGGAAGGGAATTCCCTGGAGATCCAGTGGTTAGGACTCTGCATTTTCACTGCAGGCGCCTGGGTTCGATCCCTGGTCGGGAAGATCCTGCAAGCCGCCGGGTCAGCCAAGTGAAATAAAATAAATAAATAATGTCATTTGATGTACGGCCCGCTTTCTCAAAAAACTTGACTGTGCCTTGACTTCTAATGGGTGGAAGAATTCTCAGAGCTTTCTGAGATGTTCTTCCCAGATTATAAAATAAACAAAATCTTCCATTTCTTTCCTAGATCGACTGATTAATTTTTCATGGACACCAGGTTTTTATTTCTTCATGGATACTCATTTGTTGTTGTGACTTTATATTATTTGCAAATAACTAATATTATAGCCATCATCCCCCACCTTCTGGGGCTTACTGTGCTATCAAGACATCAGCTCTCAGCCTAGCTGTCCATTTTCCAGAGATGACCTGTCTTTTCTCTCCGATTTGTTTTAATGTCTTCTCTTTGTTTCATGTTCGTCAGTTTAAGTATGTCTCTAGACCTGGGTTTTTGTGGTTTGTTGGACTTCCTGGTCAATGACTGGTGTTTTTCCATCAGCTGGGGAAAATTCCCAGCCATTGTTTCTTTAAATATTGCTTCTTCTTTCTCTCTATTCTCTCCTACTGAAATCCTAAATGCATGTATCTTTGATGTCATCCTATCCTTTCTGTGTCTTAACTTCTTTTTTACACTAGAATAAAATCTGTCTCTCTGAGCTATATTCTAGAAAAATTCTTCAAATGTGTCTTCCAGTTGATTGTTTTTCTCTCCTGGTGTAAGGCCGTCCCTTAAGTTTATTTTTTGTTTAAATGTCAATTATTATACATTTTATTTATGAACATTTTAATTCTTTTTCAAGTAATCTTATTCAACTTACAGTCTCTTGTTACTTGTTCACATTTTTGTGCTGACTATTGAGAAAGGAACATGAGAAAATCCACGCCCTGAAAAAGCTTACCATGTAGTAGGAAAATAGGCAGGTAGAAAAACTAAATCACAGCATCACAGGGGAAACGCAACAGGGAACACGCAACATATAATATAGCCAGCTCATCAAAAGCTTCTCGGAAAAAGTGACAAACTGCAATCAAAACCACGAGTTAATCCATATTTCTACAATGGCGTTCATATGGTATCAGCTGCTGCACAAACTAGATTTTTAAGAGAATTAAATAGAATCAACTCTCAGCTATAGGAGAAGCACATGTCCGCTGACTCTGAAAATCAGCCAGTCGGTGGGAGTCTAGGAAGCTAGCTGTCTCTTAGGCTGAGTCCGACACCCATTTTCTGTGCTGTTAGGTATCATCCGTTTGCCCCCAGATTCATTCTCTAGCCAAGTTTCCTTTTTAGCCTTGTCTTCACCGCCACCCACCCCTGAGAATCGCTGCAGGAGGTAGATGAGGGCCGGACAGCAGTGACATGTCCTTCTGGGGGGCAGGCCCGGGGTGGGGGGCAGCTTCCCTGGGAGCCTCAGCCTTCCCTGCTGGTTCCCTTCCTCCTGTCTATTCTTTTAAAAATCATTACTTCATTTGAAAGTCTTTCCCAAAATTTTAGCTGAATGTGCCTTCTGACTGCTGCCAGGACCCGTCCCGAGCAGTTCTCCCAAACCGGTTTCCACAGAGCATTAGCACAATAAAAAGGAACGACAGTAAGTTTATGGCAACTTATTAAGATTTTGGAGCCGAAAGGAACTGGAATGGAAAGAAACCCAAAATGGTACCTGTGTACTTCACCTTGGACAGCACGTATTGAAGAGATAACGTGACACCTGTTTCCTTCCACCTGGCTGCTGCCCACACCCAGTTCCAGCCACAGGGGTCAGCGTGGGCCCCACGGTCAGGGCGGCCTGGCCTATTAAAAAGGCTTTGCTGAAACCCTTCAGGGAGCTCGAGGCTTTTCAGGGCAAGAGCCACCTCGTCTCCTTGTATGGCCTTGCAATAAACCTTTCTCTGCTCCGAACTCTGACGTTTCAATTTGTCTGGCCTCAGTGTACATCGGGCACGTGAACTTGCATTAACATCATATGTGGACAGCAAGAACTGGAAGAGATGGTACTGCAATCCGATGATGACCACGAGTCAACAGTTCACACGACCTTCAGAGAACCAGTGCTCTCAGGGTATTTTCAAAATATTTATTTCAAGTGTTTAATCTTGGAAACTTTCCATCCTTATACATCTGTAGCTGTTACCCCACAAGTCTTCCCTGATCCTCCAGATGGAAATGATATCATCTTCTTGAGAAATAAAATATCGCCCGCCATATCAGTAAAGAAAGGATGTCACAGTCATCAGCAATTGCACCCCTCCAACCACGAGTTGGTGAGCCCTGAGGGGACTCAGGAAGGAAACAGAGAACACCTGCCATCTAGCAGCCATCAGACTGCAGCCACTCTGGTGAGCCTTGAGGAAGCTCGGGATGTGAAAACACAGGATACTGGCCCCAGATAGCTGAGGTGCATATCAAAGGAATGCTTTCAGTGAGCCCAGACTCTTGCAACTTCCCATACAGAGAAAAGCTCTAAATTCATTGAGATATCTGGTTTTCTTTAGTTAACAATAATCTTTTCACGTTCAGGCTACCTGCCCTTTGTTGCAAAACTTTTATATAACCTGGCTCTCCCCTCCCCTCCCTGGAGCAGTTCTCTCAGGGTTACTTGAGATGCTGCCTCCCAGGTCTGAGGTCCTAAGAATATCTGCAGAATTAAACAGAACTCTCAACTTTTAGGTTGTGTAATTTTTTCAGTCAACATTCTAAACCTCAGCGTCACCTTGTCTGTAGAAGCCACACAGATGTTTTTCTTACTCGTTCCTGCACTGCAGCTATTTGGGGGCATGTTCTGCTTCACTTCTGACTGGGTCTCTTAAGGGCAGAGCCTGGGACCTGGATCACTGTTTCCTCAATGGGGGAAGCACACTGCTGCTCTCCTTGTATGAGATCAGAGTGACTTTTAATGAATAAATATCAGCAAATATATATATACACATACACACTTATACAAATATTTTCATACTTAACACTCAAATTGGTACCAAGTGGGATTGAGATTTTAAAATAAATTATTTAGTAAATATTTATAAAGCTAATTTTTATGTTAAGGTAGAGATTTATCATTTTTCAAGCTTGTGGAAATAAGGCCCAGTAAAATAAAAATCAATATGATTTATTTTTCAAAAACTACTTTAGGGCAAGTAATGTTTGTATTTGCTTGTGGCTACTCAGTAGGATTTATAATTAGTAGGACACATAATTGCCAACTTGCTTGCCAAGAACATGAGATTCCTCTAAAGGGAAAGGAATAATGATCTCACTTAAATTTTTTACGGTTTAAAAATATATACTGTTTAAAAGTAGCCTGAATGTACCACCTGAGCTGGACCGCTGTGCAAAGGTAGCATGTCGTCATGTTGGCGAAACGTGTGAAACAGAGAAAGGTATAAAGCAAGCAGACAGACTTTGCTGTATGGCAGCTATTGGCACAACATTGTAAATCGACTATACTTCAATAAGGAAAAAAAAAGAAAATCTATTCCATGTAATTTAAAACAAAATAATTAGCACATTAAAAAAAACGCAGACAGCTTTGGGGAGAAAAGGATGAGTTTAGCAGAAATTATTAGAACACAAACGTGGACATAAGTGAGGGAAGCGTACACGTGTAAACTGATGTGGCCACATTCGGGAAAATAGGAAACACCCTTTTTTAATGGTTAGTGATTAGCTGCCTGTGACAGAAACCAGGAGACGGGACCCCTGCCGTCCCCCGGGCCTCGTGAGTGTTAGGGGGCGACCGCAGGCCGTGCTTTGAGGACCCTCCCAGAAAACCGCCAAACAGAGGGCCATGGGGCCGCCCCCGTCTTCACCACCCGGAAGACGGAGAAGCAGGAAGTCAGGCCCCGCCGCCGCCGCACCAGGACCAGCGCTTCACATCACACAGCCGCCCGCGAACAGCAGCACAGCACGAGGCCCCAAACAAAAGCGCGCATCGACATCAACAGGAGAAGAGAGAAACTGTTACAGTCACGCAACTACACAGCAAGGAGAGTAAACAATTACCACCATAAGCGAGAACATGGACGAATCTTACAAATACTGTTGAGCAGAAAAGTCAGACACAAGGAGTACAAAACAGTCAAAATGAATCTTTGCCATCAGAGTCACAGGCCAGGAGAGGGTCGCCCTTGTAAGGAGGGCAGGGACTGGAAGGGGCGTGAGAGGGTTTTCTAGGGCTGGTATCGCCTTGTGTCTCATTCTGGGTGACCCGTTACACAGCTGCTGTGATGAGTTTATTGAAAAGTCATCAGTGTATACATAGAATTGAGTGCTTTCCGTATGCATTTTCTTCACTTCCATACAGAAGTCTGGGTTTTTGCCTCGGCTGTGGATCCAGGCCCGCACTGCCCCAGCCGCGTCCACACCAGGGATGGGTGCCTCCACACGGCTCTAGCATCCCAAGGCTAAGGACCACACGAAGACTCTGCTCCCGGAGGAACCCCACGGCCAGCCTGCCTGTGGGTGACACAGCACTGTAGCCCACACCTCACTTTGATCTCTCTAACCTGAGAGCAGCAGTTTGGAAGCCAGTCTAAGTAAAATTCCCAGATTTGCGGGTCTGACAGGCGTAGCTGTGAGTGGGAGAGACGTGAGGCTTGGACGGGGCTGCAATGGAGTTGTGTGACCGCCTGCAGACCAGCCCACTCCCCTTCTGCTCCCTGGTGCTCCTGCCGTGGCCTCTTCCGCGCAATCTCGCCTCGTCTCAGGGACAGTCATGCTTTATCACTTAGATTTTTATCGTGAATGAGTTCAGAGAAGCAGCACAGTGAGGGAGAACGGAAGTGCCGTGACACAGAAGACCAAAGAATGCCTGTCTTGTTCTTTTTTCCCTTGTGCAATATTCCAAACATATAGAAAAATATAGTAAATGTCTACCCATCACCCAGCTTTATCATATTTAAACATCTTGCTATGTTTGATTCAGATTTTTTTAAAGAAACAAAACTCCATAGATACAGTTAAGTTTCTCCACTTCGTTCTCCTTTTCCCCAGAGGTAAAGATCAGATTAAATGTGGTATACATTACCCTATGCCTTTTAATGATTTTAGAAAAGGAAGAAAACAGCCTGATTTGGTGAGAAAAGAGGGAAAAAGAACTCCTGCTTTAATTCCACTTGTTATGTGGTCAGTACTTTATTTAGTATTTTAAACCATCCTCACGATATATCATTTGAATCTCAAAACCACTAAGTGTGATGCGCTGTACATACAGCATTTATCACCTCCAATTTATAGATGAACTACTGAAACTCAAAATACATAGCTGCCTAGGTTTAAATGGCAAGTAAATGGCAGATCAATTTTCCAGTTATAAAGAAATAGTGGTCGCTTTCAAGGACAAAGTAATCTAGGTTTTTCATGAGTCAATTATATCTAAGTAAGTATTTTAAAATACTAAAAGCAATACTAACTGAGGGTGAGATCAACATGAATTGATGAAAAATCTGAATTATAAGATGTGACAAGTGCAATTCATTTCTATTTAGCAAACTCAAACTAGGCTGACAAATGTCTGCTTCAACATAGGTCCTGGGGTTAGCGAACCCGTAGCGCGACCTGCAGCTAAGTTTCTGGGGCAGGAGAACAAGCATCCATATCACACGAGTTTCTAATTAAAATCACCTCAAGGTCTAGCCTGGCACTAGTGGCAGAATTAGCCTCGAATGAAAGGCACATGGTGGTGGTTTAAAGTCCCCCTCGCCCCCAGCAACATTTCGCTTAAATACGCCTCTATTATGTTCACTTGCTCCACAGTTAGTTAAGGGATTAATTGCAACACAGCCCACACCTGAATAAACAGATACCTGTGTTCAAGCAAGAGACGGCAGGAAGTGCGTGGAACCCGCCGCAAGCAGAAGGGTCAGAGTCTATTATCCCCGCCAGGGAGGAAGGAGGAGCTGACCTCCAGGAACATAGGGGAGGTTCCCGCAAAACAGTTTTGTATGATGGGCTGAACCATGGCGTTGTTTTCATCTTAGCCTCAGACCACATCCAGGCCCCCATGGTCTCCTTTGAACACTTTGATGCAAACAGCTGCCACAGCAGGGGATGCAGAGCTTCCCTCCTGGAGCCTGCAGACTGACAGGGGATGCCGAGCCCTGATGGTGCACAGAAAGGCGACCATCATATTTCTGTAGACTTAAACGGGCACAAAGATGACGCAGGAGAAGATGGCCATCCAGTGCTCCCCACCGCAGGCTCTCCTGGGTCCTCTCTCCCTTCTTTCCTCTCCCCACCCCAACCTTACCAATCTTGCTGTGGAGTCTTTTCAGGACGCTAAATTTGTTTGAAGGTGGTTTTCCAGCTTTTTGATCAAGGAATGCACGGTTTTCTAGTGGCGATTAAGGTTTAACGTGTTACCTCTCCTGGAAAGAACTTTGCCAGGAACAGGCATTGGGCAAGGCCTTGGGGAAGATAACCAGGGTGGGATGGCTTTTAAACGGACAACATGGCCTCACACAGACCCCAGACTCACCTCCTAGCAGCTCTCCACCAGCGCCACTCAGCACAGGTCTGAGGAAAAGCAGCTCCAGATGCACCCTTCTTGGAGATCCGAAAGCTGTGGGCAAAGTATAGATGGCGGGAGGGCCAGGCGACCAGAAGAGCCGTTCATTCCTCAGTCTTTAAACAGCTCCTGAGAGGAAGCACGTTCAGGGTGGCTGGGCGAGACGAAGACACCTGCTTTTGGGAACAGACAGGGTCCAGAAAACCAGGGCCCCGGGAGCGGGCGGCGCGCAGCGGCAAACTGTCAACTGGTCAGGGTTGGGGACGGAGGCAGGGAATGGGCAGCGGCAGGAAGCGACCCCGCTGCCTGCGCATCTCGGAGAAGGGTGCCGGGCCTGGAGAGGGCCTGCTGTGGGCAGCGAAGGGCTGGAAGTGAGACAGGAGACAGGAAGCCGGCGCGGGCGGCGGTGGCGGAAGCCCTGGGGCGGGCGTGCGCACGCCTCCCGGGGCAAGGGCGCCCCGGGGCGGGAAGCCCAATACCAGCTTTTTCTCACTTCTTCAATGTCTGCATTCCATATAACCCAGCAGAAACTGGGTAAATCATTTTAAATCAAGGAGAGAGGCCAGCCTGAATTAAAGAAAAGTCCAATACCCAGAAGTATAGAAGGAACCGTTAGCTGGAGTTACACGGAGATGCAAATGGCAGAGAAATGAGTACTCTTTACTTTCCGCCCTTTCTTCTTCTAACTGTCCACGAACATACACTTTTTAAAATATAAAAATAGTAAATAAATTAAAACAAGGCATTTTTATTCATTTGAAGTTCATGCATAGTTAATTGGGTATCAAAGTTGTAGCGAGTAACATTTTTTAAGAGTAGTTTGCAAGCAATGAGCAAATATCCTTAAAGATTCTGTCCTTGGGACTTCCCTGGTGGCGCAGTGGTTAAGAATCCGCCTGCCAACGCAGGGGGCACCCGTTCGAGCCCTGGTCCGGGAAGATCCCACAGGCCGTGGAGCAACTAAGCCCATGCGCCACAACTACAGAGCCTGCACTCTAGAGCCCTCAAGCCACAACTACTGAAGCCTGCGCTCTAGAGCCCGTGCTCTGCAACATGAGAAGCCACCGCAATAAGAAGCCCGCGCACAGCCAGGAAGAGTAGCCCCAGCTCGCCGCCAGCGTGCAGCAACAAAGACCCAAGGCAGCCAAAAACCTAAATTAATTAATTAAATAAATCTATTTTAAAAAAGAGAGAAAATTAACTTCAAAAAAAAAGATTATGTTCTTAAAGACATTCAACCATCTTCAACCATCACCCTTTGTAGCAGAGCAAAGGCAAGCGTCTGCCTATTCCAAAATGAGATTTCAAAATTCGGAATTAGTGGGTTACAAATTTAGAAATTTATGGTAAGGAAAGTGGTTGCCGTGTTGGTGGTTCTCCTCCAGGTCTACCTATAATCCCAGGATTATGCAGAATGGGCCCTTCCACTAGAGCTCAAGTGCTCAGACAAGTCGGTGGAGGTTGGAGAGGAAAAAGAGAAACGTAACCACACACCGCACGTTTTAGCAACTCCACCACTGGGAGCTAAGGAGATGTTCTTTCCCACCACAGATGAATTTTACCCTAGGTGAGATGGAAAGGACCAAACACCCAAAAGTCCAGTTCTATTCTTTTCCTGTGCGGAAACAATATTAAATGTGCAAGTCCAATCTGTCTCGCCCATTCGTGCTTGTCTGCGGTTTGTCTGGTCTCTTCTTCCACAAGGACAGTGCGTTCTCTGCATCACAGGGTGGTAGCATTGCCTTCTGTGCTCCCAGAGAAGTGGCACAGCTCGTGGTCCCCGTGTGGCCTGGCACCCAGCTGCCTGAGTTCAAGGCCAGGCTCTGCTGCCAACTCGCTTTGTGAACTTGGGCAAACAGCCAGTTTCTGCCATGGACTCCTCATCACGAAACGTAGATGCTAGATTTGGGGCGGGGGGAGGTGGGAGAATTAAACAGCTTACTTTTCATAAAGTGCTTAAAACCTTGCCTGGCGTACACAGCCTGCCTCCTGGGAGAACTGACGGTGTTTACAGCCAAAGAACACCCTTGGCCAGCTTTCAATCCCCGCGGTGCTGACTCAGCCTGCAGCAGGGCATGAAACTGCTGACTGCAACTAAGTAACTGCCTGGTGAATGCAAGCTCGTCATGGACTGAAGGTTTGTGTCCCCCAGAATTCGTGCTGAGACCCAAACCCCAAGCTGATGGTGTGAGAAAGTGGGGCCTTTTGGAGGGCTTCATCTAATGACGGGATTAGTGCCCTTACCAGAGACCCTCTGACGCGACAGCGGGAGGACACAGGGAACAGCCGGCCATCTGTGAACCAGGAAGCGGGCCTTCACTGGACACCAAATTTGCCGGGGCCTTGATCTTGTGCCCCCGGCTTCCATGACTGTGAAAAACAAGCTCAACTGGTAACTGTTGTTTACAAGCCACCTAGTCTACGGGATTCTGTTTCAGCAGGCCGAACGGATGAAGACAAAACTTGAAGATCACATTCGTCAATATTGGAAACTTCTGGACAAATGTCAAGGATTCTCAATTATCTTTCTAGAGTATTTAGCTCAAAGTTTCTTAGAGACCCAGAAGAATATTCTAACAGGTGCTTCCAGGTTCTTTGATCAGAGCGGCGTAAAGCTTGGTTTACAAAAAAACAACAAACTTTTACGATCCTACTTTACTATTAAACTTCATTCTAAGTCAGCCAAATTTGGGCTGAAACTTTGGTCAGAGTGGAAGGCCTAGAGCAATGTTTCTCAATACTGCATCAGTCACAGGGGTGCTTTAAAACGATCTGTTTTAGCTTTTCAGGTCCTCATGCAACCCCTGACCAAATATTTCCAAAGGCTGAGTGTTCTACCTTATGCGACAGTCCACGGCATGTTCAAAATGATTATTAGAAAGTTCTCCAAGCTGAAATAAACTTCATCTCCCTATTCTCTTGCTTTTTATGGTTTCACAGAATAAGTAGTCATTTGTATGCATGATAATACTTAGAATATTTAAAGCCAGTTAAAGCAGATTCTCCTAGGGATTATGTACTTGAATAAACTTGTAAGGTAAAACTCCTTATAATCAAATTTACTGTTGAAAATCTCTTAAGTTGCTTACAAAGTAAAATCCTAATAAAGCCGATTTTACCTCCAGGATTGGAATAGGTTGTTCCTTGGGCTGGGCTGCAGATGCAGGGGTTGGCTGGCAGTAGAGCCACATTGTAGGAAAAATTCTTACCTTTATTCAGTTGGAATGAATGCATATTGTTGAAATTATCATTGTGATGCAACATTATGAAACATTTCCTTAGTGTTTTCCATTAAAACAAAACACTTATTGTGTACCTTCGACATGCCAGGCATTGTGCCGGTGGGGACACTTGTCATTCATTCCCCGATAAATATGGAAGAGCAGACACTTTATTAGCTGAATGGGGAAGTCACTTCCTGAGACAAAACTGACATTTGAAGAGAAGATTGAGGAGAAAAAAGTTTGGTAACATGAAAGCAGTATACTTCAGAAAAAAGAAATCTGATAGTGTTGCAAACAACTCTGCTGCTATATCTTGAAAAACAGGTTCAGGAAGGGTCACCTTCCAGCCCTCTAATAGTAACTATTTGACTCATCATTGAAGGGACACTGGTTTGCAGCAAATTCCCAAGTACTTTTAGGATTAATTTACAAGAAACTCTAAATAATACCATGTATTTAGCAAAACAAAAAATACTTTCACTAGGAAAAATTAAAGATATCTTCATGGGGGCTCCTCAATGAATCCTTCTAAGATAAGTACTTCTAAGGAAAGAAGTCATTCTAGAAATGGAAACTAGACTTATCTTGTTTTATAAGCTGTCCTAAATTAACAGCAACAACAAAAAGCCCCAGCAGCAATCATAGCAGGATCTTCCTAAGAGGGACCAATGGCGGACAGTTACAGCAAAGATTCACAAGTCCCTCTGCCACCTGCTGAACTTGGTTAAAACAAAGATCAAAGGCAATGAGGAAATAAATTCATTAATGTCCAATGTTTGATAGATATTAAAGGAAATGGAAAAAGGCATTCCCATCTTCCTTAAGCTCCAGGCTGGGAAGGGAGGGTTTATGGTAGCTGGTGTGTGCTTGAGCCATGGGTTTTTAAAATTATTTTAAATTAATTTTTATTGGAGTACAGTTGATTTAGAATGTTGTGTTAGTTTCTGCTTTACAGCAAAGTAAATCAGTTACACTCATATATACATCCATTCTTTTTTAGATTCTTTTCCCATATAGGTCATTACAGAGTACTGAATAGAGTTCCCTGTGCTATACAGTAGGTTCTTATTAGTTATCTATTTTATATATAGTAGTGTGTATATGTCAATCCCAATCTCCCAATTTATCCCCCTCCTTTCCCCTTTGGTAACCATGTTTGTTTCCTACATCTGTGACTCTATTTCTGTTTTGTAAATAAGTTCATTTGTACCCCTCTTTTTAGATTCCACATACAAGGGATATCATATATTTGTCTTTCTCTGTCTGACTTACTTCATTCGGTATGACAATCTCTAGGTCCATCTATGTTGCTGCAAGTGGCACTATTTCATTCTTTTTTACGGCTGAGTAATATTCCATTGTATATATGTACCACATCTTTAACCATTCCTCTGTTGATGGACATTTTGGTTGCCTCCATGTCCTGGCTATTGTAAATAGTGCTGCAATGAACATTGGGGTGTGTGTATTTTTTCAAATTACACTTTTCTCCAGATATACGCCCAGGAGTGGGATTGCTGGGTCATATGGTAATTCTATTTTTAGTTTTTTAAGGAACCTCCATACTGTTCTCCATAGTGGCTGCACCAATTTACCTTCCCACCAACAGTGTAAGAGGGTTCCCTTTGCTCCACACCCTCTCCAGCATGTATTTGTTTGTAGATTTTTTGATGATGGCCATTCTTCCTGGTGTGAGGTGATATCTCATTGTAGTTTTGATTTGCATTTCTCTAATAATTCGTGATGTTGAGCATCTTTTCATATGTTTTTTGGCCAACTATATGTCTTCTTTGGAGAAATGTCTATTTAGATCTTCCACCTATTTTTTGATTTGTTTGCATGTTTTGGAGATTAATCCCTTGTCGGTCCTTTCATTTGAATTTTTTTTTTTTTAAGGTAGTGGTAGAGGTACTACCCTCTCCCCAAGCTGATTCCTCCACTACTGGTGCCCAGCTGCAGCACCTTTGCCAAAATTTGGCAATTCAAAGTGCAGAAAAGATAATGTTGTGGAAAAGCATCAAGTCTTGAGATCTTACTGTCATTGACTTTGTGACCCTGAACAGCAACAACCTTCATTCCCTTATCTGTAAATTAAGGATATATGGCCAGTGATTTAAGGGATAGAAAAAGGATCAAATAGATGCAAACTCCAAAAAGCATTGTGTGAAATGTAAAACCCCAGACAGGTAAAAATATAAAGAACTATAGCGATTTAGACAATTCAGAGGAAAAATCTAGTGTGAACGTTTTATTTTGACAAAACAAACTTTACAAATTTTACATTCTAAACTCCCAAAGTTTCACTTATTTGAAAAGTAAGAGACAAGGCATCCTGGACTCCAAGATTTCAGGCATGAATAGACTAGTGCCATATTTTCAAGTTTTATAAGCTAGCTGTACTTTATACACCATAAAAGTGAAGAGAGCTGTGACAAATTCACTAGTGTCCAGTGCACCTGTAAGAAACACACCGACACACCTGGAATTTCTAACCACAGTTTCACATCAACAACCTCTGAGTAACTGACGTGCATATTTCCATTAATGGTAGGCACAACTCCACAAACATCAAATTACACAAATCACTTGCTTTTTATAATCTCAATTTGGAAATTGAAAAAATAAGAGGAACAGAGTTAAGCAGCTGCAAATGCTGCACTTACTGCACACAAGTACATCATGACAAGGAATGCTAAAAGTTCCCCCAGGAATGATTTTTGAAATTTTAAAGTATATTTTATCTGAAAAGTTGAATTCTTTAATGTGAAAAGCAAGTTAAGTATTGACTCCATCCCTAAAGATCTAGCAAGTTACAGATTCTGTGCAATTAGGCACTAACATACACATTTGAGAGATTAACACTGTTCAGTGGAACATGGAGGTGGTTCCGCAGTGTTTTTATGGTTCACTTTGGCTTCACACGTCCTTGAAACCTTAGACTCAGTGAGAAGTTACAACTTATCCCACACTAGACACAGGCAATGTGGTTATGATCCGGAACAGATGACTGCTTTTCACCTTCAAGGAACCTAATTTTGATTTATACAAAATTAGATTTTCACCCACATGTATGGATAAAAGTGCTTCTCAAATGTACATATCCCACTTCCATAATCCTAAAACAAAAGTAAAGGCACACAAATGGACAATGGTTTATATATTTTATGTGAATGTTTTTCATTAGTCTTTAAACAAAATCAATTGCTGTCTAGAGAGGTGTGACCAACTTGTTACAAATTTCTACAACTTTGGAAATTAAAGATCTAAGAACTCTCTAACCACTGCAGTTCTGTGCAATTCATGTATTGGTTCATTCACTCTGCAATCTGTTAACTCACTCTGTCATCACTATAGGCTGCAATACTTATATTGCAGCAACTATGAGACCAAAAAGGCCAAGGGAGAAGGACGTTTTGGAATTAGTCTCCCACAAGTCGTTTTGAATCTTGTTACAAGTGAATTTAATATGCCTGTGAGCTAAATTAACAATAATTATAAAGACATTCACCCTAACATATTTGAACGAAATATAATTAAGAACCACAGTTAAACGAGTCTTTAATTTTAATGACCGATATTTTTTCACTTATATGTGAAGGGATTCAATAACCAGCAGCATTTAAATATAGAAATAGTCCCATCTATTTTCTTTTCCCTTTTATAAAGTGCTATTTTTAACTGGGTAGATTTACTAGCCAGCTTTCCAATAACTTCATTCCATGTCTCTAATAGATTCAAGGAAACACTGGAAAACTGAAAAGATTGAGTATTTTAAACATTTGCAAAACACTGCTACAAAGTATTGAGACTATGAATGTATTTCATTAGTAAAATAAAAAGTGTACCTTGGGCTTCCCTGGTGGCGCAGTGGTTGAGAGTCCGCCTGCCGATGCAGGGGACACGGGTTCGTGCCCCAGTCCGGGAAGATCCCACATGCCGCGGAGCAGCTGGGCCCGTGAGCCGTGGCCGCTGAGCCTGCGCTCCGCAACGGGAGAGGCCACAGGAGCGAGAGGCCCGCGTTCCGCAAAAGAAAAAAAAAAAAGTGTACCTTATGTGAGAATATTAAGTTGATTTAATAATTACTTCACAGAAGCATCAGTTCATTAACATTTATGTCAATTTTTGTTAATAATCTAAACCAGAAACAGTTTCTGTAGGCAATTCAACTCTAAGCACTGTCAAATAGGGTCAGGCCAAGTAGAACTAACGGTTAAATTACCCCCAGAATAAAAACTCAGACAAATTCAGACTTTTGGAAAAGCAAAACAAGTTAGTGAGAATCAGAACCAGAGGTAACATTTACTTAAAAGTACCATAGGTTGCTAAAAAGTGTTTTCTTTAAATAAAAATTTATGTAGTTATTAATAATGTACCTTAATACTAAGTGCAGTGGTATTAGAGATAATTAAGAGGAAACCACACAACAGATTAACTCAAAAGTGAATGTTGCCTATTTCTTTAGTTCAGTGACCAAAGCTGAAATTGCTTTTGAAAAGAGGTGAACACTACTTACAAGTAGGGTACCAAGAGATTTCCAATTGCATTCACATTATTCTCTAATTAGTATTTGTGCATTTCAACTCTGACCTGACCTTCAGTAGCATCTTAAAATCAAATGCAATTAGTAAAAACACAGGGTAGTATGTCGGTTTGTTCACACTTACAAACACTACCAGCTTCATTACAATTTGCATTTCCTGTTGCTCTTGGAAGAGTCGCCACTATTAAAAACAGATACGAATGTGCAATGCTCCTTACTCTGCATGGTAGCCGGCAATGTTTCAATCAAAGGGACCCTCAGTCATCAACTCTGCACCTGATTTTGATACACTTTCAGTCCTTAGAAACAGGGACTCCAGCGCAGAAGGGTGGCAGGGGGAAAAGAGGCCTAGGTCAAGGTTTGAGGAATCGCTTGGAAATCCACTGCAGCCATACTGCTAAGGAGAATTCCTCCCCATCCTTTCCAACCCCCCGAAGTAAGAATGCAGCATTTAGCTTAAGTCTTTTCTGGTCTCACTTCCTTGTCTACACCTAGTACCCTATTCCTAAGACGACAAACAAGTCTTAGAACGTTCTAAAATCATTTTTACCCAAATACATTGGACTTGGGTCTCAGTTTGAATGAGGATGAGTGGCCTTTAAAAGACCGGTCTTCCTCTTCGTCCTCCCCCTCCTCCAGGGGCTGCTCCAGGTCTCTGAAAGAGGGCGTGGTGTGGATGATCTGGGTTCGGAAGCGGATTTTGTTGAGTCTGGGTTTCATCCGCCCACTAGAGCTGCCCGAGGCTTTGCGACCCGGCTCCTTCGCTTTGCCCGCAGCCAATCCCTCGGCCAGGTGATGGTGATGGTGGTGGTGGTCCCCGCCGTCCTCCAGAGCGTGCGAGAGTCTGCCGGAGATGAGGGTCGAGGGCAGCACCCTCGAGAGCCTCCAGCGCCCTCCCCCGCTGCCCGCCGTGCTCTCGGCTTCGTCCTCGTCCAGGGCGCCCACCAGAGTCCGGATCTCCTCGGCGGTGCTCGGGCTCAGGTACTGCGAAGGCTTCTTGCCGCTGTAGTCGCGCACGTCCACGTCCGCGTCGTAGGCCCCGACCAGCAGCTTCACCACCTCCACGTGCCCGTGCATGGCCGCCAGGTGCAGTGCGGTGTAGCCGCCGCTTGTGCGCGCGTTGATGTTCACCGGCAGCCGGTGCTGGCCCGCGAAGCGCACCAGCAGGGCCAGCAGCTCCTGCCGGCCGTGCTTGGCCGCCCAGTGCAGGCAGGTGAAGCCGGTGATGAAGTCGCGCTTGGCCAGCAGGCCGGGCTCGCAGGCCAGCAGCCCCTCTAGGCTGTCCCAGCGGCCGTCGGCGGCCGACAGCATCCACGCGTGCTCCAGCGGGTCCAGCGTCAGCGCGCCCGCGCCCTCCTCCTCTGCCGCCGCGCCGTCCGCGCCCCCGGGGCCGCGCCGCAGCTGCGGGGAGCTGCCCGCCGCCTCCCGGGGCGCGGGGCGGCCGGGCCGCGGCGCATCGCCAGGCACCTCGGGCCGCGCGCCCTCTTCCGCGGGGCCGCCGCGGGGCCGCCTCCCCGGGGGCGCGCTCGGGGCTTCGTCCGCGGGGTCGCAGGGGTCGGCGGGGTCTGCCGCCGAGTGCCCCGGCTCCCTGAGGCGGCCGCTGGCGCGCTGCTCGGGCGTCCCGCCCAGGGCGCCGCCGACGGGCTGCTCCAGCTCGGCCTGGTCCCGGGCCCCGCACTCCACTGGACCCTCCATCCGTGGCCGCGCACCTGGCCGGCTCCGCACCGACGCGGCCGGCCCCTCCTCAGGCCCCTCGGGCGCCGCAGCGGCCTGACTAGCCGCCACCGCCCCCCGGCCGCGCCCGCGGACACGCCCCCGCCGGACGGACACGCCCACTTCCGGCCTTCTCACTGGCCGCCTTATAGCTCCCGCGGGCCCCGCTCCTGTCCGACCCGCCCCCTTTCAGTCCCCGCGCAGGCCGCAATCAGTGCTCTCCCCGGAGAACACGCCCTGGCTCCACCCACTTCCGGCCCGTGAGCGGTCCACAATGGCCGCTCCTGCCAGGGGACACGCCCAGACCCTGCCCACTTCCGGCGCCAGCTCCGGCCGCAATCTGTGCTTCAGCCCCGCCCCGGCGGTCGGAAAAGCAGTGTTCGCTTTTCAGCGCGTCTTTCTCCTAGCGTCCCGAGTGTGCTCCATTCCCTCCCCGGCACTAACTGGTGGTTCTCTAAAAGGTCCGGGCACTCCTGTGACAGGCCCGCTTCGCGCGCGCGGCATCTGGGCGCGGTGGAGACGCGCAGCCCGCCCCGCCACCCAGCTCACTGAGGCCGCTGGACCCTTCCTCTCATTTCCCCTCCCCTCCCTCTTGGACCCCTGCCCGCCGCGCCATCCGCCCGGACCCTACGTCACTGAGGCCACGGGACCCCTCCCCTCAGCTCCGCTCCTTTCCCGACCGGACCCCGCCCCGCGCCATCCCGCCCGGCCGTCTACGTCACTGAGGGCGCCGGACCCCTCTCCGCCGCTCCTCCCTTTCTCCCTCCCGTCCGCCCCCTCCTGTCCCGTCCCGCCCCCAGCGCCCCTCAGCCGCCGGACGCGCCATTCGGCCGGCTGCAGCCGCATCGCTGGCCCTCCGCCCGCCCAGCCCCGCTCGTACCATGTCTTCCGAGGTGGCGCGGCACCTGGTGAGTCCCCCGCCCCCCCTCCCCGGGACCCCCGCCTTCCTGCCACGGCCCCTCCCGGCGGCGGAGGCTTCGCGGGGCTTCCCGTCTACCCTGAAGTTGAGTCTGAAGCGGGGGCGGTTTCTGTAACGGTCCCGAACGCGCGAGAGCGGGCCGGTGGCGGGCTGGCCCACTGACTCGGCCTCCCAGGCTTATAGAAGCCCCCCATTTTACCCAGTATCGACCTCCTTGGGATTGGAGACTTTTTCTCCCGCCTTGGCGCCCTTTTCTGTTAAAATAACTGATGTGGCTGATTTGTTCGGTGTTCTCTACCTTTCAAGTCCCTTTTATGCACTGATCTTATTTCAGAGTAAGCCGTGGGATGGTCACAGTTGTGTCCTCGGCCATTCCAAGCTGTTCCTTGCCCTTTTCACTCTCATTCTCTTGTGAGTGCCGTGGAGTTTTCCAGACGCTATAAGTTGTGGAAGGACCACTTGCCTTTTGAAAATTTTGTTTTAATCTCTGATACTACAAATATCAGTGGTCGTAATCCTTGTAAACAAAAACTCTTCGGGGGGGCCACAACAGCGAGAGGCCCGCGTACCGCAAAAAAATAAAAAATAAATAAAAAAATAAGGGAATCAAAAAAAAAAACTCTTCGGGGGCCTGAGACCAAAAAGTTTGAAAAGTGCTGGTCTAAGCAGTCTCCCAGATTAAAAGTTTAGGTTGTGGGGACCTGAGAGGTTGGGTGATGTTCCCAAGTCACACAGCCCGTTTGTTTGATAGAGCCTGGAGGAGGGTTTTTGTCCTGATTCGGCCCAGGTCTCTTTCCTCTGTGTCCTGTCGTTAGGGAGGTCTCAGCTTTCCTGTCTGGACTGCCTTGTTACCGTTGCTGTGTTTGTGTGCACGTGTGGGTGAGGAAAATGTGTTTTAAACTCTTTGCTTCAGAGTGAAGTTCAGTCTTCAGAATTAAACTTGGGCTGGAGAGAGTTTAATCATTTAATTGATGGTGGATTTCTTGTCAGTTGCTGTGCTTATTTTGCAATAAGTTTACCTTTAATTAAACTTTTTGAGATAATTGTAAATTTTTGTGCAACTGTGAGAAGTAACAGAATTCCCCAGCACCCTTTACCCAGTCTTCCTTAATAATAACATGCTGCCAACTACAGTGAAGAGCACATCCAGGACACTGACTCTGCTGTGTGAGGACAGGGCTCTCCTTCGCCCCAGGGCCCGTCGCTGCCCTTTTGTAGCCACAGCCACTTCCTTTCCACTCCACCTCCTCCTTAGCCCCTAGCAACTACTGCAGTCTGTGATTTCTGTAAGTTTGTCATTTCGAGACTGATATATAATGGGATCGCCCAGTGTGTAACCTTTGGGGATTGGATATTTTTCACTCAGCAGCGTCCTCTGGAGGTTCATTCAGGTGTCGCAAGTATCATTAGTTTGTTCCTTTTAATTGCTGAGTAGTATTCCAGGGGGTGGATATACCACACTTTGAAGGACACCTAGGTTGTTTCCAGTGTTGGGCTGTTATGAATAAAGCTGCTTTAGTAATGTAGCATGAGGAAGGTGTAAGTCGTCAGTTCTCTGGGATTCACATGACAGTTGCATGTTTAGTTTCATAAGAAACTGCCGAACTCTTTCCCAGAGTTTCTGCACCGTTTTTCATTCCCGTCAGCAACGTATGCAAGACCAGTTTTTCCACATCCTCCCCAGCGCTTGGTGTTCCTGTTTTTTTATTTAGACCTTCCGATAGGTACGTAATGATATATTGGGGTTTTAACTTGCATTTTTCTAATGTGCTTGTTTGCCATCTGTATATTCTCCAGTGAAACATCTCTTCATTTCTTTTGCACATTGTCTAATTGGATTTTTTTTTACTGCTGATTTTAGACGTTTTTAAAATGTATATTCTAGACACCAGTCCTTGCAAATGTTTTTCCTCATTCTTTGTGGGTTTTTTTCATCCTCTTAAAGAATTTTTTGCAGAGCAAACATTTTTAAAAGTTTTGATAACATCCATTTTATCAGTTTTTCGTTATACGGATTGTACCTTTGTGTCAAGTCTAAGAATCCATTGCCTAACTCAAAATACCAAAGGTTTTCTCTAATTTTTTTCCTAACAGTTCTATAGTTTGTTTTACATCTAAACCTATGACCCATTTTGAGTTAATTTTTGTATAAGATACAAGACTTAGGTCAAGGGTCATTTTTGGCTTATGGATGCTCCAGCATTTGTTGAAAAGGCTATCTGTCCTCTCTTGAATTGCTTTTGCACTTTCGTCAAAAATCAGTTGAGCGTGTTTGTGTGGATCTCTTTCTGGGGTCTCTGTTAGCATGCAGTCTTGATTCCTGTAGCTACATAAATAAGTCTTGAAATAGAGTCGACTGATGCTTCTCACTTTATTCTTATATTTCAAAAATTTTTTTGGCTATTCTGGTTTCTTTGCCTTTCATTATAAATTTTAGAATAGTCTTGTCTACCTACAAAGAATTTTGCTGGGATTTTGATAGATATTACATTAAGTCTACATATTAGTTTACGGAGAGGGATTTTTAAACTTACAGATTTCAATTCCTTACTAGTTATCTGGCTATTCACGTTATTTCACATTGGGTGAGTTGTGATGGTGTGTGGTTTTGTGATCCATTCCTTCCAAGTGGTCAAATTTCTGTGTATGGAGTTGTTCATAATATTATCTTATTATCCTTTTGATTTCTTCAGTCTGTAGTGACAGTCCCTGTTTCATTCCTGATATTGGTAATTTGCATCTTCTGCCTTTGTCAGTCTTGCTAGAAGTTTGTCAATTTCATTGATCTTTTCAAAGAACTATTTGTTTCATTGGTTTTTCTCTATTATTTTTATATTTTCAATAAACTGATTACTGATCTTATCTTTATTTCCTTTGCTTGCTTTTGGTTTATTTCGCTCTTCTTTTTCTAAGTTCTTGAGGGGAGACCTTAGATCACTGATTTGAGACTTTTCCTCCTTTCTAATATAGGCACATGGTGTTAATGAATTTCCCTCTCAGCAGGGCTTTAGCTGTGTTCCACAGATTTTAGTATGTTGTATTTTCATTTTCATTCTACCTTTAGTTTTTAAAGAGCTCTGTGTTAAATCTCACTTGAAACTCTTCAGATTTTCAGACCTTTTTTTTTCATAGAAGAGGACATTAAGACTCAAAGATATGTTGTACAACACAGGGGGTATAGCCAGTATTTTGTAATAACTGTAAATGGAAACTGACCTTCAAAGGTTGTATTAAAAAGACTCAGGGAGGTTTAGTGCATGCTCAAGGAATCACAGCTAGTGATGATGAGGTCTGCTTTGGGCCATATTGTGCCTGCCACTGTCTCCACATGTCCCCCATTAGTAATTGCATAAGTTTTATGATTCAAGAGATCTTGACTGTATAGTTATTTATTGCTGACTCTGATAGTGGATCTTGTGATGACGTTGACTACCTTTTCCTGTCTCTTGAGAAACACACTCATAATTTTCTGCTTCTTCAGACTATCCTTACCAAAGCTTTTAAATGGTGTCCAGATCTTTTCAATTTCAAACTGCCTCTGTCATTTCCTGTTTCAGATGCTATACTTTTGAACTCTTATGTTTCTTTTTCAGTTATCATTCAGTGAGGATAATTTTTTTATCTTAGAAGCTTCCCTCATTTGTTTTACTTTCTACCTTGAAGTTGTGACTTTTAATTCTTCTCTTTTATGTCCTGGAGTTAATTACCGTCTCAGTGTTTCTGATCTGGAGAGACATCCCTTCCCACTGGTCCAGCTCCTGTAATCATCATAAGATAGTGAAAGACCGAGTTCCTGGCCCATCTTCTCTGAAGCTTACCCAGAGCACTTTAACCTGTGGCAGTCTGTTGTACTGCTTGTTTGCCACTAGTCATGTGCTTCCTTGCAATACCTCCTAACTTATGTTTTGTATTGTTACTTAACTTTTCACATCAATTAAATTTTAGTGAACCTTGCATTTCCCCCCCACCCCCTAAATTAAATGATCTGTCTTCAGGAAAAGCAACCTGTAATATTCTTTGTATCCTCCGTAGCCATGATTATACGTCTTTGAGGACCGGTGTTGAATATTTTTTATATGGGAAGTATGTTCACCTTGAATCATTTTATTCTTGTTGAATGTTACACACATCAGTTATAAATTCTTACGGGCAGCTAGGAGCTGTTAGTCTGCATTTATGTTCTAACGAGGCTCCACCTTCCTCCAAGCTTTTGAGGTTTTTCCATGCTGATTTTGATCCTAACACAGTTCCAGACTGTAACTGTTTGTGTTGGTTATTTATTTATTTATTTGGGCCTGTGGGAAAGGAGAAAGAGGGTGTTTTAAATTTTTGTAGTTTACTACAGAATAGACTTACTCTTCTCAAGAATATTTATTATCCCTTTATTTTTTATCTATCTATCTATCTATTTATTTATTTTTGGCTGTGTTGGGTCTTTGTTGCTGCATGCAGGCTTTCTCTAGTTGTGGCGAGCAGGGGCTACTCTTTGTTGCAGTGCACGGGCTTCTTGTTGAGGTGACTTCTCTTGCGGAGCACGGGCTGTAGGTGTACGGGCTCAGTAGTTGTGGCTTACAGGCTCTAGAGCACAGGCTCAGTAGTTCTGGCTCACGGGCTTAGTTGCTCTGTGGCATGTGGGATCTTCCTGGACCAGGACTCAAACCCGTGTCCGCTGCATTGACAAGTGGATTCTTAACCACTGTGCCACCAGGGAAGTCCCTGGCCCTTTATTTTTAACCATACTAAATTAATTTTCTCTGCTTAAGATTTTAAGTATTCCTAGTACAAAATACCTGATTCTCAAGGCTTTTTCAATGAGAATAATTTTTACACTTCCTTTTGATCATATCTGGGAGAAAGTCTGATTTAGATGATGCTTTATTTTAAAATTTTATTTAACACCTTTTACAATTTGTGTCTACCACTGATTTGAAGATCACGGAAATAAGCAGCTCACAGTCTCAATAACAAAACCACAAGATTAAAACTACCATTTTAAATACCTTCAAAACCAATCATGATTTAGTATGCTTAGAATTTTTTATTACTTTTAGTAAATACGCATATTCTGCTCGAGTGTTCTTCCTGTCTTTGAAATTTTGTATTTGGCAGTTACACTTATTGAAATTAACTACTTTCTTTGTATTTCTCAAAAAGTCCGGAGATTTCTTCATTGAGGATCTAGCTGAAGCAGTTTAGATACAATAGAACTCAAGGTTCCTTACACTATGTGATTCGTTCCAGAACTAGTCATTGTAAAGGTGAACTTTTGTGTGCTAATCTTAAAGTTGTCCAGAATTGTGTTTTGATGGCCCCTTTTTCCTCATTTGTTTTGGTTAATTTAAATAATGCCACAGGGATGTACAAGCTCCCTTTTGGCTATCTGCAGGCTTTCCCTGTCAGAGGCAAATGAAGGTGTGTGGTTAGACTTTTACCAGCTTAGGGAAGCTCTGAGCCCTGGGTTTTCTGGAGCACTTCCAAGGACAGGATACTTTTAGACCATGTGTTTGGAGCATCTGTTTTGAGAAACATTGTGACCATATTCTCTCAGGAGCCATGATTGACTACATTCTAGAATTTTCAGATTTCTTTCAGTCTGCCTTTTCTGACACTAGAAAAATTTAAATTATGGAATAACTAAATTGTTGGGGCAAATTAAAAAAAATGAACCGGGTATTGAGACTACAAAAGGAAGGTAGAGTCAAACAGAGCATGTGAAAGATTTTTGAAATGCAGCCTTTGGGAGAAATGAAGTGGAGGAAAATGAACCTAGGTGTCAGAATTTCACTCCCATTTCTTTGTGTTATGAGGGAAGATGCTTGGAGATGCAAGTAAGTGGAAGTGGCAGCTGTGCCATAATGAACATGGAGGGCTGAGGCTGTGGAACCTCTGTTAGGGGAGAGGGATAAAGATACACCCTCTCAGCCGTGTTCCATTTAAGGCCATCCGGAATCTAGGCCTGAGACAACGGACAGATGGAAATGTAAGCATATGGCAGTTGAGCAGAGGTTGCATGGTAGTCATTTAGTTCACAAAGTATGTGTTTCAGAAATACTTATTAACAGAAGTAGAAATTATATAGGAGGAATAGGGTTGTTTTCTGGGATGTCAGACCTGAGTAAAACAACTGAAGCAAGTATTAAAATTATGACATATGCTGAAAAAATAAAATATGCATCGTGAGGCATAAGAAGGAGTTAAGGTTGGGGGAAAGGAGAAGAGGCAGTTTCTGTTTGAGACGTGTGTGCGGAGGGACCGGGAGGACGGGCTGGCCCTGCAGGTTCCTGCCAGGTGTGATGGGGTCCCCGGCCCCTCCAAGCCAGTTTCAGGCAGCCTGGCGTCACACAACCACAGGGCTTACCAAAGATGAGGTGCAAGAACTGTGGGACGTCTTCTCTGGTTTCCTTTCCCTCTCCTCTGAAGAACCGGATCAAGGTTATCCTGCCCTCTATTCGGACCATGTTTATGGAGACAGTGAGGAGTCCTTTTGTTCTCATTAGACAGTGTGATTGGTATGTGCAGGAAGAGGCCATAAGTAATGAAATGCTAGGTAGAGAGTATATTGATGGATACCATAAATGTTTTGTGAGTGGTCTGTACTCGTTTTTTCATGGACAAATGTAAGTTGTGCACAGTGATATTTTTGCTTAGTTGAGTGTATACTAACTGGACTGTTACTTTGCGTTATTAATTAAGCCAGGATTGCTTGAATGATTTTCAAACATTAAAAGATGTCTTTGTTATAAAGGAGCTTTGTTTTAAGATGAGTTATTAACTGGGACCGTCCTGTATGTGTAAGTGGGAAATTGTCCTCATTGGCAAATTGGTAGCTAGGATGCTCAGTCTTCAGGGCAGTGACTCAGGGCTTCAGAAACAAAGGCATTGAATTCTCCTCACCAAGTCTCCTCTTGTGAAAGTGTAACTAGCTTGGGGAAGGTTAGTCAGAGGTCACTTTCCTAACCGCTGGTGAGATCTCGGGAACCGAGAAAGGAGTTTAATTAGCAGTGAAAACAGGTGGGCAGTTGATTTAGGACCAACCTGGGTGAAGAGACTGGAGTGCAGGGCAGCGTGGAGAGAGCTGCGGAGGAAGGTGGGAAATGCTGCATGCAAACGTGGCCTGTTTCAGTCTTTTGTCTAGAGCAGTAATTATCATTTTTCATTATTGCCCTTTCTGGAGAAAAATGAAATTTAAATCAAATTTAGTTAATTAATAACATTTAATTAGTCTTATTAAATTAATTGATCCAATTAATTAAGTTTTCCCTAATGAGAGGAATTCAGTACTAAAGAATAAATTTTTTCAGATAGGGTTGATTGAGCTTTGGAGGTCCACAAACCACTGATTTTTTTTTTTTGGTCCCCCAAGAACCAATTTCTACCACCTTTGTGGTGAGGGGATACCCCCCATTGAGAATGCATGATCTAGAGTTAGTTTTTCTAGGAATAGGGCAACAGGTGTACTTTGTCTGCTGATGGATTTGAAAACTTAGTCTAAGACTGTAAATCGTCTGTACATTATGGGTTAAATAAGGCATTTGTGAACCTACTCAGGACCTTAACTGTAGTGTTGTTTCTATGGAAACTGTATTCCAGATCCAAAAAGCTTACTAAAATGAACTTTTGGAAAATACAACCTATATGTGAGATGGTGATTTGTACTGGTTTTAAATTTATATAAAGAGTGAGGCCTTTTTGCCAAAACTCAATATTGAGCTTAGTATTAAAGGAAGAGATGGCCATGGATCAGCAGAGAAGTAATATTTTAGGCAGGAAGAAGATTCTTCATCTCAGACTCAGCCTGTATACTCAATCTTAAAATATCACGAGATGCCTTTCAATTGTATTTGCCAATCATGAAAAAAATAGCTTTAAAATTTAATGTATATTTTTAAAAAACTAAAGGAAACTTTAACCATTATTTTCAACTTATTTAGATGAATCTTTACTTTTTTAGTGGTCTGGTAATCTCTAAAGATCTTTGCAAACACTAAAGTATTCAAGGTATATTTTTGTCTGGGACACCACTGGGGTAACTGAATGCTCCCCGTGCTAACATGCATTCACTGGGGCAAGTGCTTGACTTGCATTATCACATTTCTCCTCCCGACTCCATGAGCCGAGTACTGTTATCTCCGTTTTGGGGGTTGAGGGTTAACTCTCTCAAAATTTGTTAACAGACTGTCTCTTGTTTTTCTCCTGTTGTGCTGGTGCCTCTTTGGCCCGGGCCCTGGCACATGGCTTTGGCAGTTGCTTAGTGCTCCCGACCTTTGTATCTCTTGCCACCATAAGCAGTTAGCTCCAGCAGCCCTCTTTTTTAAATTTATTTTTATTATTTATTTATTTATTTTTGGTCGCATTGGGTCTTCGTTGCTGCGCGCGGGCTTTCTCTAGTTGCGGTGAGTGGGGGCTACTCTTCGTTGCGATGCACGGGCTTCTTATTGCAGTGGCTTCTCTTGTTGCAGAGCACGGGCTCCAGGCGCGCAGGCTTCAGTAGTTGCGGCATGCAGGCTCAGTAGTTGTGGCTTGCGGGCTCTAGAGCGCAGGCTCAGTAGTTGTGGCACACGGGCTTAGTTGCTCCGCGGCATGTGGGATCTTCCCGGACCAGGGCTCGAACCCGTGTCCTCTGCACTGGCAGGCGGATTCTTAACCACTGCACCACCAGGGAAATCCCAGCAGCCTTCTTAAGCCATGCATTTACACTGATGTCATGTTAACCCTTCTCTCTTGTGACCTCGGTCATTGAGACAATTTCTAGGGGCTCTCTGTTTCGGGAAAAGATAGGCTGCTTGTCATATAGTAACAGAGATTCTGTTGTGTGGAAAAGAATTATAATTTACAGTTTCCACATGACTCTGAGAGCCAAAAGAACCTAATACTTAACTGTAATTTGAACAATTGGAGAGACTGTTTTATTCTCATTGCATATTTGCATATTTTGTTGAATATTTTCTTTTTTATTGCTTCTCACAAATAATCATACATGTATCATCTAAATCATTTAGTTTGTCTGCAGATATTCTGTTTTTGTTAGCTACTGCTTTCCCATGTATTGATTACTTACTTAAAAATTTTTGTTATATCTTTAAGAATTAACTTTTTTATTAAGCTATAATTTATGCACAGTGAAATTTACTTTTTTAGTACAAAGTTTCATGAGTTCTGATGAATACATACAGTCATGTAACCACAACCACAATGAAAAATAGAGAACTGTTCCAGCATCCTCCACCCCACATTCCTTGGTGCTTCTTTGCAGCCCTCCTCCTAGTCTCTATCACTTTTCTGCCCCTATTTGGGCTCAGTAGTTGTGGTTTGCGGGCTCTAGAGCGCAGGCTCAGTAGTTGTGGCGCACAGGCTTAGTTGCTCCGCGGCATGTGGGATCTTCCTGGACCAGGGATTGAACCCGTGCCCCCTGCATTGGCAGGCGGATTCTTAACTACTGCACCACCAGGGAAGCCCGGTACGTGTGTTTTAACCTTATAAACTGCCAAACTGTTTCTCAAAATGTTTGTGCCAAAATTTGCATTCCCACTAACAATGGTTCTGCATCCTTGCCAGATAGTTTTTTTTTAAGTCATTCTGATGGGTATGTAGTGATACCTTGTGTTTTAATTTACATTTGTCTAATGACTAATGATGTTGAGCCTCTTGTCATGTGCTTATTTGCCATCCCTATATCTTTGATGAAGCATCTGTTCCAATTTTTTCCTGTTTTTTTAAATTGAGTTATTGTCTTTTGAGTTGTACAAGTTTTTAAAAATAGATATTTCTGACATAAGTTCTTCATGAGATAAATGATTTACAAATCTTTTATCCAAGTATGTGTCTTGTTTTTTCATTCTCTTAACAGTGTGTTTTGAAGAGCAGAAGTTTTTTAGTTTATTAGGTTCAGTTTATCATTCTTCTCTTGTGGATCATGCTTTGGGTACTGTAGCTAGGAAATCTTTGCCTTCCTCAGACGGAAGCTCCTTGACTGGAGAGGAGGAGCCTCTGTGGGGGACGTAGGGAGGAGGGGACCGGCAGCGGGGGGCTGTGTGTGGAAGCTTCCTGTGGTTCACAGACACCTGGCAGCACAGAGCCCCGAGGGGAGGTGGTCGCCACTCCCCATCATTCGCTCTCATCCTGGAAAGTTCCGGGCTTTGACTCTTACGGGCCTGGCATACTGTATGCTCACCGCCTCTGTTCAGCCATCTCTGAAACGCCTCCTGCCGCAGGGCCTGATGGATCTCCAGCGAGTGACCTGTGTGATCGCGGCCCATTTCAGCCTCCCGCCTCCTCTCCTTCAGTGTCCTGCTCTCCACCCTACTTTAGCCTCACCTTCTAGTGGGGAGCACCTTGACCTTGTCATCATCCATAAGGGCACCCCTGAGATCTCAGTCTGACCACACCTCCCCTCTTCCTGTTCACCCCACCAGCTGCTCCCGGTCCCACGGTTCTCTGATCCCGCCACCTTTCCCTTCCCCTCACATCCTCCATGCCCTCTTGTCCCTTCGTGGCACGTCTCAGCCGCCTCTCTCGCTTCATCGTTCTCCCCCGGCAAACCCACACCGCCTGCAGTCAAGCGGTGCCGGACTCCGCTCCTGCGTCCTCACAGCTGAATGCGATGCGGGAGCATCGTGCTGAGTTGTCTTCCTTCATGTCGTGACCACTCGGCTCAAGAGGCCTTGATGCTGCCGACAGACTGTACTGCATGTTCCTCATTCATTCACCGGCTCATCCTTCTAGGTCGAGGGTTGCCAAACATTTTCTTTAATGGGTCAAATAGTAAACATTTTTGGCTTTGCGAGCCATGTGGTCTCTGTGTACATTGTGTCCTGAAAGCAGCCGCACACGGTCGGTCAAGGAGTGGGGGTGGTACTCGTTCTCTTCCAAAGCTTTCTTCCAGGACTCCATACTTATCCGGATTTCTTTCACCCTCTTTGACTGTTCCTTCTCAGTCAGTTGGACTGATTACTCCCAGTGCCCCAAACTTGAAGTGTCAGAGTCCCCCCAGGGCTCAGTTCTGGGAGCCCTCTCTTTTCTAAGCACCTTCACTCCCAGGGTGACTCACCTCGTCCCACAGCGCTGAGGACTTGCCATGTATAGATGACGTCACAGTTGTTACCTCCAGTCCGGGTATCTCTGCTCTGTCCACTTGAGCATCCTGCTGCCTACTCAGGACCTTCACTTGAGCGTCCAGCAGGCATCTCCAGTTCAAGGAGAGCCGCCTTCCCTAACCCCTCCTTCTGCGGTCTTCCCAGTTCCAGGAAGGGAAGCTCCCTCCTCCCCGGTGTTCAAGCCCCGAACTTTGGAACCGTTCTCCACATCGCTCCACATTCTACACTGAGCCTTCAGCAAGTTCCGTTGGCTCTGCTGTCGAGGTGGATCCAGAATGTGCCCACATCTCACCTCTTCCACCGCTAACAGACTGCCATGGGTTAATGCAGTAGCCGTGCACCTTGTCTCCTTGCTTCTGCCTTGCCATCCTTCAGTGTCCTCTCAACACAGTAGCTGTAATGAATCTTTTACTACAAAGATAACTCACGTCCCTTTATGCTAAAAGCCCTTCAAAGCCAAGTTCTTCAGTACGCCGTGGGAACCCTGTGAGGTCCGGCACCACTCTGCCTTTCTCTCCCTCTGCTGCTTCGCCTGCTTGCTGTTCCAGGAACCCAGGAGCGCACACAGCTGCCACATCTTTGCAGGGGTCCATTCCCTCTGCCAGGAATGCTCTTCCTCCTGGTGCCCCTTCACCGCTCTGCTCCCTGTGCTCCTTCCGGCCTTCGCTGAGCTGCCGTCTCCCCTGTAACCACCCTGCTCAGAGCGGTGCCCCTGAGCCATGCCTCCGCCTCATTTCCTACCCCCATCCCCCTCTGCTGCCTTATTGTTCTGTGCTGCACTTATTATTCTCTGTTATCACATCAGAGCATGTGTTTTACTTTGATTTTTGCCTTTCTTCCCCTAACTGGAATGGAAGCTCCATAATGACTTCATGTGTTTTCTTCTATTTTATTAAGTTATTCAGCCCCAGGGCCTCGGACAGTTCCTGGAATATAGGAGGCACTCAATTCATATCTGTTAAATAAATGCATTTTTATAGATATTTGAGGAAGACATATTCTTTTTTCTACATTAGTCGTTGTTAAATTCACATAAGTAATAATATATATATATTTTTTTGCGGTACGCGGGCCTCTCGCTGCTGTGGCTTCTCCCATTGCGGAGCACAGCCTCGGGACGCGCAGGCTCAGCGGTCATGGCTCACGGGCCCAGCCGCTCCGCGGCATGCGGGATCTTCCCGGACCGGGGCACGAACCCGTGTCCCCTGCATCGGCAGGCGGACTCTCAACCACTGCGCCACCAGGGAAGCCCAAATGATAATATTAATGGATGTCAAGAAGAAAAGGAAATATTTATTCTCTTCCCTTTAGAATCAGACTCTATACATGCTTGCTCATATGTATAATTTTTACTTGTAACCATGGTGTCAACAAAATCTTATATTCTTTTCTTGCCAGTTAATATCACATATAATTTCTCTTAATTTTCATAATTATTGCTTCTAATCTTTGTAAAAATATTCCCTGTAGCCAGTATTTCAGTATAGACTCAGTATATGCAACTTCATCCTTCCTTTTGAAGATTTATCTTTTTCTGACTTACAAAAATGGGATAATAACTTCTAAACTGTTACTAGTAATATAGTATTAACTAGTATAGTATTAACTATGTTCTGTGTGAAAAGTAAACCTGACTGGCCTAGTGAGTTGGGCTGGATTTTTAGTGCTCTTATCTATGTGGAAGAGTACAAGTCTTATGGAATCAGGGGACACTTTAAGGCAAATGGGAACTACCACTGTATTTGTTTTTAATAACCCTGTAAAAATTTCCCTAGATTTATTTTACACTTGACTAAAGATGCCAGTGATTAGGTGGAAGCTCCTTGAGGGATCCGGGGCCGTAGGAACCTTAAACTCAAATTTTCTTTCCTGCTAAGCACTGCGGCCTATCAGTTTACCTTTGTCTGAAAGGCGTGGAGGTGCTCCTGGCCTCACTGGGAGGCTGAGGGAATGTCCCACCCTGCTGCCTTCTGCTGTCCTCCTCGCACTTAAACTGAAGCCGCCTTAGGTTACACTGCACTTACTGCAGCTTCCAGCCACGCCAGGGGTGCGCTCATGCTTTTGCACACATTGACTCCTTTACGTCCTTTTCTCCTTCGCTAGGAAAATTCCTATTTCTCCCTCAAGGCTCAGCTCAAGCCTTTTCTTGGCAGTGCCATCTCTAACAGTGCAGGCGTCATTTCACCACAAGCCACTCCTGTGCCCTGTCCATAGTTGTATGCACGTCTCCTACCTGTGCTGAAATTCAAACCGCAAAGATATGACTTATTCACCTTTGAGCCTCAATGCCTGGGGTCCTGAAAATGTAGGTCTTTTAGTAAATACTGTGTATATTTGTGGAATAAACGAAAAGCAATGTATATTGATATATTTCTCACTTATTTCTGAGTATTCTTTTCTTCCCCAAATGTTCCTTGTCAATTTTAAGTCCTTTAAACGAGTTTTTCTGCCTTCCCCTGTCCTAAGTAATTGACTTCTCAACTTTGATTGGCTTGTCACCTAGCCTGCCTGGGACATACTACCTCTCCCTGGAATGCAAACCATCTACTTTTCATTTAAATAAGCCTTTCCGTATCAACTAGGTGTGGTTGTGTTCTGTCTTTCCTTAATCCACTTTGTCTGTACTTGCAGTTTCCCATGACTCATCCTTCATTCTCCATCACATCACATACTTTTCCTCATTGCTTGCTCACAGGTCATACATTCTGAGTTGAAAGCGAACTTAGAAGATCAGAGCAGGAACTGGCGCCACAGTTTGCCCGGGTCAGCAGCTGAATCCTTCCCGGGCAGCCCAGCCCATCTTGTTAGACACCTTTTTTTTAGAGACCTTCAGAAGTTTCCCTTTGTTGTGTCAGGTCAGCCTCTCTAGTTCATTCGTGGGTCCTGCTTTTTCCCTTGGGAGATTCATCTCCATGAGACAGACTATAGATGTTTGAATATGCTTTGCTGTCCCCTGATGCTGCAACAGGCCAACAACACTGGGGAAAAGTACCTCACACAGAACTAGAAAGTAATGTTTAGAAGGCTTAAAAGCTTCTGTATAAGACCTGAAGCCATGAGAGAACTCGGAAAAAATTTAGATTCATGTTTTTAAAAAACTTGGAGTGTGGAAAGATTTTCTAAGCCTTACATTTAAGGAAGAACCCATAATAGAAAAGATTGCTCGATTGAGCTCTATGGAAACCAAGAAGATCAGTGACAAATCCAGAAAAGACATTTGTAATACACATGACAAGCATGGAGTTACATCCAACAGCTCTTGTTAATAAGAAACAAAAAAGGAATACCCTAATAGGCAAATGGGAAAACGCGAACTGGTGATGAATGAAAATATACTATGTACTTTTTAGGCCAGTAACCTGAAAAAAAAATGTTCAGAATACCAGAAATCAAATTAAGATTTCAGTTTTTGCCTAACAGATTGACACTTAAAAAATTGTTAACACCTGTATTGATGACTATATAATGAAATGATACTTTATTTTTATACTGATTTTGGAAATGTAAGTTTGGCAATATGTTTATACCTCTGACCAGTAATTACAGTCTAGGGATTTCTTGTGAGAAAACTTATCAGATAGATGTACACAGTGATCGATGGTTATACAGGTGTGTGTGGGGTCCTCAAGGAAGAGCCAGGAGTGTTAGAGATTGACTGGGGAGCGGTGGGGGGGGGCATGGGGCGGGGGAGGGTAACGCCCTAGAGGAGAAAGGGGAGGAAGCAGAATCCACAGAGAGACCCTCAGAGGCCATGCGGATCCAGCAGAGTCTGGGCCAGCCCAGTGTCTGCCAGGGCAGCCTGCGTGGGGCAGAAGAGCCCAGGTCCTGACACTGCGCTGCGCTCAGGCCTCGGCTAGGGCTGCCTGGGAAGGCGTGGTGTGGGTCCAGTCCTGCAGGCCCAGCTGCTGGAGGCCATCAGCTCATTGCATCCTGTGTAGCCAGAGGGCAGTTCTTGTTGGAGGGATATCTGTGGGGCACACCATTTGGCTGCCACGGAGGAGTGTTCATGGTAGTGTTATTAAAGTGCCACAATTAGAAAGGGTGTTTTTTTTCCTGTAATAAACATAAAATACTCCTTTTCTAATTAAGTGGGGGAAAGTAATTTCAAAATAAGATTGCATTTGTATCTAAAGCAGCTACATACACATTACTGTAAGGGTTTCTTTTGAGTTTAAAATCCCTAACTCTTTTTCATATGAATTACTCTCAAGAATTTTCCCATCTTGATGATCTTTTGAGGCTGCATATGAGACTCTGTAGTTACCCTTTAACTTTTATGTTTATTGGAGATGGTGGTAAAATTGAAGTGATATTTTGATGGAACTTGGCCTACCCTAAGCTGCCCTCGACCAAGACTGTCTTGGAGGGACAGGAGGCCAGCATGTTGCTTCTCGTGACAGTGCCCAGTCTTATTGATTCAGTTGGATTGTTTCTTTTTTTCCCTGGTTGTAATTAGTATCCGCTTCCAAAATCAACTTCTGTATAATTTGAATAAGGTAATTTTACTACTTGTTTTTAGGAAAATTTTAGATGAGTATATTAACTTTACTTTTAAAGTTTACTTAAGCTGAAGATTTAATAAAATGATTTTAAATAATGCATCTGTGGAATCTTTCAAAGTATTGTTTTAAGCCAAAGAACGCGGATCTCTTGAAACCCATAAAATAGGCCCAGATAACTATTTTGACCTCTCTGCTCTTCATTCTCTCTTATTTTTTTTTTTTTTTTTTTGGCCAAAGAACTCCAAGCAGTACCAGAGGATAATTTGAAAACTGTGGTTCTATTTCTTGGATTAGCTTTACAAAGATAAAAACTGTGGAAAAGTGAAGTTAAAATGAAGCTATTGTAACCCAAGTCATAATTCTGTTCCTCCAAAGCTCATTGTTGTACCTAGAGAAGTGATGAGGCATTACAGAACTGTTTCCAGGAGAGTCAGAAGAGTCGTCAGGAAATCTAGGGTCCTGTTGTGAAAGAATCACCGAATTTTCCCCATAACTGACCGGCAGGAAAAAGGTCACTTACCACCTGTCTCCAAGGGACCCCAGGACAGACTGTGCGCAGCCTCTGTTGCATTGCCTCAAACTGATATTTTGAAGAAGGTGGAGAACCTGATCTTCCCCAAAATGTTCTGGCATTTTTTCTGTGATTCGTTATATACTACAACTTTAAAAAAATTTGTTAGACTTTGCCAGGAGTTAAAAGTACTGTATAAAGTTTTTCTTTCTGGGATGTAGGTGTAGAGATTTAAATACATGTGTGTTTGTGTATATATGACGTATGCTTGTATTTAAAATAAAAGCTACTGACTCTCATCAAAAATGTAGATGGTGATTTTGTTAGTTTCCCTGGTGCCTTGGAATGAGATTTGATTGCCTATTATGAGCTTGTGTTTTCTCTGAGATAAGTTCTTAAGATCAAGGGCCGTGTCTTTTCCTCCTGAGACCCAGTTCCCAGCATAGGATTTACTAAGAAGCTAGTCAGTAGTGGAGCAGACTGGAATTCCACTTCCAGATTTTTTTTTAATTTAGTGTTTGCCACTAGAGGGACTGGATCAACTCTTGTCCCTTTGTTATTTTACCTTCAATAATGTCTTGTTAATTTATTAAAAACTGTTTTCATTCTAAAATGTGTTTTGGAAATTTGACTAGTCAGGTAGTACCAGTGGAAAATACTAAAAATAACTATTTATAATACTTTTATGTGACTCATTTTTACTTCCCTATCAAAATATTTATCCACAGAGATTTTAAGTAAGCTTTTTGGCTGGTGTTCAGAAACACAGGAAATGAATAAACAAAAGTGGATATTTGATATGAACTTACATAAATGACAGAAATGTAACCTTGGTTTTATTAGTCAAAGTTTAAAGTTTAATCATAAAGGAGTACAAACCCTATCTCATTTTTTCTAAGCAAATTTTACACATCAATGAAACTGCTTCCTAAGCAGCATTTCACAAAAATTTCGATATGCTCTCCATTATATTAAAACCCCAAAACTACTTTCTTAGTATAGTTTTATAAAGATTAATTTTCATTAGAGTTCTGTAGTTGATGAAGTTCAGTTAGACGTGGCGGCACCCGCTCCCATCCCGACGGCAGCGCATGGCCGCGTGAAGGCTCTGTTCACTTTCCCTCTGGGCCTGCGCGGGGCCCTGAGCCGGAGCTTCGGGGGCGCCTGGGTCCCGACAGCAGGTCCCAGCCCAGGCGGACACTCCAGGCCTCAGCCCACAACTCGTCTGCCCCTGCTCGGCTTCTCGCTTCTTCGTAACTTCGCCAGAGATGATGAGCGTTGTGTTTCCAGCAAACTTTCCCTCACGGTTCACTTTATCCAGATAAGAAATCCGGCCTCCCTTCTGGGGCTCAGGGGTCTTCCCACCTTATGCCGCCTTGCCTGATGCTTGGCCGTCTCTTGGCCCAGCGCAGTGTCACTGTCTTTCCTCTTTTTGTGCGTAGCCGTGACCACTGCTCTCTTTTCCCTCTGCTCTCACTCTTCTGTGCTGGCTCAGAGTGGGGATGTGCTCTCTGGCTCGTGTGACACACTGTGACGGGCTGGGGGGAGTCAGGGAGCTGTGTGTACAGTTAAAACCACACTAGGCCAGTTCTGGTGGGCTTCGTATCATTACGTGCTTTTCACTTTTTAAATGGTAAAAACACAGCCAGTGCTTGTGTGTTCATCCCGAGCCTTGGCTGTGCTCTTATACGGGGCCTCTTCCCACTGGCCAGAGCCACCTGTCACCACAGTGAGCTCAGTTAGTTGGCTGCTCAGAGTTTGGACTTGCTACGTGTCCTGTTAAGTCCCAGGGTCAGTCTTCAAAAGCTTACATTACCCAGAAAGTACCAGAGGAAGGGGGTCGTTAACGTTGTGTAGAACGCAGTCCCGACGTGCCCCGTGTGTCTGTTGGTGTTACCTTCACAGCCCAGGGTGGGGGGGAAGGGGCGGTTCGAGGCGCCAGACGTGCCCCTCCCTTGCTGCAGGGTCCAGTCCCCGTCCCACATGTGGGCAAAGCTGTTCACTGCAGTGTAGTTCACTGTATTTAAAGACAGTGCATCCGCATGTTGTGTAGTTTACGGAACAGAGCGCTGTCCTGTAGATGGAGTGAGGCAGCTCACATTCTGCGGAAACAGTCTGCACCAGAGAGGTTTTTTTTTTTAAGAGGGAGTGTTCATTATTTATTTATTAAACAGAGTCACAGATTTATTTATTTTTGGCTGCGTTGGGTCTTCATTGCTGTGCGCAGGCTTTCTCTAGTTGTGGGACGCGGGCTTCTCTTTGTGGTGGCTTCTCTTGTTGCGGAGCACGAGCTCTAGGCCCGTGGGCTCAGTAGTTGTGGCTCGCAGGCTATAGAGCGCAGGCTCAGTAGTTGTGGTGCACGGGCTTCTCATCGCAGTGGCTTTTCTTGTTGCGGATCACGGGCTCTAGGCGCGCGGGCTTCAGTAGTTGTGGCTCGTGGGCTTAGCTGCTCTGCGACATGTGGGATCTTCCTGGACCAGGGCTTGAACCCGTGTCCCCTGCATTGGCTGGCGGATTCTTAACCACTGCGCCACCAGGGAAGTCCCCCCACCATAGATTAAATGGAAAGGAAACACCCGCTGCAGAGCATGGGTTATGTGCCATGTCTATGAGCCAAAGAGACTGCACGTTCCCACCACACGCATCCTCTACCCCCAGGAGGTGGCCTCTGGGGAGAGCACTGCTGAGGTTGCAGGGAATCAGGGGAGGAAGGGAACGTACTTATTCTGCTCTGTGTTCTCATTGGCACCGTTTGCGTTTTTTCTTACTACATCCATGTTCCTGTTACTTTTTAAAAAGGCCACGTTTCCTCCTTGCCTCGCACTGCCCTCCAGAGTAGGGCGGCAGTGCCCTTGAGGCGGTTGCTCGGAAATTAAATTCCCACAGCTTCTCTGGTACTGTCTTCCCCACTCCCTGCATCCAAGTGACTGAGTACTTGGTCTACACTTGGTACAGTAGAACGAACACCAGCTTTGCAGTCAGAGTAGACCTGTGCCTACAGCTTACTGGCTTGTACGGTTTAGGGTGAGTTACTTAACCTTTCAGAATCCTAATTTTCTTGTGCAGGCTGTGGAGTGGTAATGTGTGTAGCTCAGATCTGTCCTGAGGATCAAATAAGAGCACGTACTCCGTGAGCTGGCATGGTGATGGGCATGTGGTAGGGGTTCTATACATGATAATTTTTACATTTTTGTGTGTGTGGGTGTAAGTGCAATAATGTGTATCATGTGTTGACTATCACATATTACTTACCTGTGCAGATATCCTTCCAGCAAGAAAACCACAGTTTTAAACATGAGTCACTTGTGTAGATTACAAGTCAAAGCTTGGTGATAATGACAATATTGGAATTCCTTTTTAATGTAAGTACATTACTTAGATATAGGGTTTTTTGGAGTAATATCTGTGTTTTCTTTTTCAGCTCTTTCAGTCTCACATGGCAACAAAAACAGCACATATGTCCACACAAGTATTTGACAATGAAGAGAAAGTGAGTATATCTTTTAAGTAGACCCACCTTGTACTCTGGATGCCTCTGTGGTTTCAGAATAACTACTGAGAGACCTGAAAGACTTTTGTTCTACTTACCTTGAATATGAATTAACTGTTATGTTGATCCAAGTTAAAAATCAGTGACGAACTGCATCACAGTCGACTGTCCACAGCGTCTCTACCCTGCCTGACGTTAAGCAGATGCAGGTTCCAGCTCTGCCACGGCAGGCAGGGGGAGCCTGACACTGCTGTAGCTGGCGTCCTCACAGACCTTGATGATGACAGGGTGGGACGCCGCGGGACGGCCCTGTCAGCCTTCCTGAGTGCGAGGTCAGACCCTAGTGCTTCTGAGGGCTTTCTGAGTGCCTGCACAGGAGGGATGTGTTTGGGTAATTTGTATTAAAAGTTATATTTAGAAAGAGGGAGTAAATTTAATTTGGTGAACGAGGTGAGTTGTCGGTGTTTTAAAAGAGAAAACAGTAACTGTGAGCACGGGTCACGAGATCCCTTTCCTTTAGCTCCATGCTCCAGCAGCCTCTGCCTCCCCACACGTGCTGAGGTCCCCCCAGTTCTGACACTTGGTCATCTGGCCACCGAGCTGCCATCATTTTATCTCTGTTCTCTCATTGGTAGTTGTAGTCTGTTCCATCTTTATTTTAGCACCTCGCAGACTTTGAATTACTCTTAATCTGTCTTCTAGCACGTCGCTTTGCTGAAACTACTGTAATTGTTTAGTGACCGATGCACTGAGTGCTCACTGCTCAGTCCTCATTCTCTCCAGCCCCTCTTCTTCATTAAATGATGCTGACCACTCCCACATTTTTGAAAAGATTCTTTTATTTCCATGACATTAAAATCACATGCTTTAGAACCAGGAGGGATTCTATAGGCCATTTAGTTCAACTTTTGTGCTTCCAATAGAAACTCTAACAAATACTGTTCTAATCCTCTTGAACGCTCTCACGGCCAGCTGGGAAGCATAGTGTGTTTCTTCATTCTCTCTTCTTTTTAAATCACAGAGATAACAGGCTTACCTGGTAAAAGGGACTCGAAGGGCACAACTCGTTTGTGGACTAGTTTTCTGTTGCTCCGTAACAAATGGCACGGACTGAGCTGCTTAAAACAGCAGCTGTTGATTAGCGCCCAGCCTGCGGGTCGGGAGCGCCAGGCTGGCTCCCCTGGCTTCTCCACCCAGGCCTCACGTGCAGGAGGTCGGCTGCTGGTTCCCAGCTGGGACCGCACCCCACCCCACCCCCGACCCTTCCACGTTGTCGGCAGAGTTCCGTTCTTTGCTGGCCGGTTGCTGCCAGCTTCTGGAGATCGTTCTTAGGTCCTTGCGACCCATACAGCAAGGGGAACTGGAAAGGCAAGGCCCCTTCATGCTTCAAATCCCTTCCACTCGGAAGTCCTCTGTCCCTTTTAAGGGTCCACCCTGGATAATCTCCCTTTCTAAGGTTAACTGATTTGGGACCGTAATGACATCTGTCAAACCCCTTCACCGCAGCACCTAGATTAGCGTTTGAATAACCAGAAGGTGTGGGTACACCGGTGCCAGCAGTCTTGGGGTCCTCGTGGGAACTCTCTCACCATATACAGTGACAAGCTCGTCTTTCTCACCTACACCTCCAGGTCCACTCCCAACAGTCTGTCACTACCCTTTGAGACATCTTCATCCATGTTCATATATATATGAGAATATATGAAAAGATTTTTTCTTTCTGAAACTGAAATCACAGTGAATAAATCACTGTTTAGATACTTAGCATTTGAGATTTCTCCACGTGTGGAATGTGTCAGTCGTTCAGGATTCCATTGTGTGGATTCACTACAACTTGTTTATCCATTTGCCAGTTGTTGGGCCTTTGCTTGTTTCTTGCCACTTCTGACTGTTTGGAGGAAAGCTGCTACGACCATCTGTGCGTCAGTCCTTGTGTGGATGGGTGCTCTATCTTGGGTGCTGGCAAGCGGGGTCTTTTGGCTGTGTGGTTATGTGTACTTAACTTTATAAGAAACCACTGCCCGCCTTCCAGAGCGGCTGTGCCATTTTGCATGTGCAGCAGCGAACTTATCAGAGTTCCCATCTTTGTTCATCATCTCCAACGCTTGATGTTATCAGCCTTTTAAATTTTTGCCATTTTAGTGGCTGTTCAGGGGTATCTTATTGTAGTTGTGCTTCACATTTTCCTGATACCTGTTAATAATGTTGCGCACTCTTTCATGTGCTCATTGGCTGTTTTGTTATCTTTTTTGTGAAGTGTCTGTTCAAGTGTTTTACCCATTTTTTTTTAAGTGGGTTGTCTTGTTATTGAATCTTACAAAATTCTTTATGTATTCTGAATACAAGTGCTTTGTCATATATATACTATTTTCTCCCAGTCTGTGACTTGCATATTCCTTGATAACTCTAAGTTTTTAATTTTGATTAAGTAGACAAATAGATAAATAATAGATTGTCACAATACCACACTCCTTGGTGATTGTAGCCTCAGATTAGATACTGTAAGTCCTTCAGCTTGTTCTTTTGTACAGTCATTCTAGCTGTTCTAAGTCTTATGCCTTCCCATATGAATTTTACCATCAGCAGTTGGTTACTGTATCGACAGCATATATTTGGGTCTTGCTCTTTTATCCAGTCTGACAATTTCCTTTTAATTGAAAAGTTTAGACCTACACTGTCTAGTATGGTGGCCACTAGCCACACGTGGCTATTTAAATTTAAATTAGTTAAAATGAAATAAAATTAAAAAGTTCCTTCCTCGGTTGCATGCGTCACGTGCAGGTGCTCAGTGACGGCATGTGGCTGGTGGCTCCAGTTGGCAGCTCAGCCTTGTCATGGAAGGTCCTGTTGGACAGCTGGCTTAGACCACTTCTGCTTAATTATAGACGCAGCTGGTTTAAGTCTACCAACTGGCCATGTGTGTTCTTTTTTTTTACGTTTTTTTTTTTGAATTTTATTTTATTTTTTTATACAGCAGGTTCTTATTAGTTTCCATTTAATACATATTAGTGTATACATGTCAATCCCAACCTCCCAGTTCATCCCACCACCACTTCCCCCCTTGTTGTCCATACATTTGTGGCCATGTGTTTTCCATTTGTCCCATTTGTTCTTTCATTTTTTTTTCTTTTCCTGCCTCCTTCTGGATTAATGGAGTATTTTTATGATTGCTTACTAGCTAACCCTCTTTGGTCTTTTATTTTTTTAAACAGTAATTGATGTGGGCTTTAACTTATCACTCACTGCCTTCAGTGTTGCAGTACTTCCTGTATAGTGTAGAAACCTTACGACAGTGTAACTCCATTCCCCTTCCCATCTTTTGTGCTGTCACAGTCATGCATCCTGCTTCTCCATGTATCATAAATCCTGTAATACACTGTTGTTATTGCTTTAAGCAGTCAATCTATATTTTCAAGAAATTAAAACAAGCAAAAAATTCTCTTACGTTTACCCATATTTTTACCTTTCTGACAGTCTTCATCCTTTTTGTAGATCTGAGTTTCTGTCTGTTGTCATTTTCCTTTCTCTTGGAGAACTTTTAGCATTTCTTGTCGTGTAGCATTTCTGGCCGTGCCATTTCGTAAATGTCATTTGTACATTTAGCAAATGTAACTGTCTTCATTTGCCTTCACCTGTGAGGGGTGTTTTCATTGGATACAGAACTCCGGGCTGTCACTTCTTCTTTGGCGCTTTACTGGTGCTGTTCTGTCGTCTTTTGGTGCGCGTCTTATGTTTTACTTGTCTGTAATACGCCTTCCCACCCCTGGTTGCTTGTAAAGCTTTCTTCATCCAACAGTATTTTCCTGTTTTGGAAAATCAAATATTTTTATGTCATAAGTAGTGCTGGACTCTCATCATAGGAAGATAATAAGAAATATGTGTTTTGAGGGTCTGGACACAGGTTTCTCACAAACTTAACCAGTTGTATCTTGGGGGAGGTATAATGATCAAAAAGTCTTTAATTTTTTTCTGATAAATTATGTTTATCTCTAATGTGCCTATATCCTGTTTTAGTAAGACTTTAAAAAACTGTTGCCGTTGTTTTTGTTTCCTTTCAGCAAAAAAAAGAAAATCCTCGTTCTTTAGCCATGTCTGGCCATGTTGGTTTTGAGAGTCTGCCTGATCAGCTGGTCAACAGATCAATTCAGCAAGGCTTCTGCTTTAATATTCTCTGCGTGGGTAAGTGCCAAGCCCCCCTAGATTCCTCCTTCCTGTTCCTGTGCTCACTTCCTTCTTGTCATGAGCAGCATGGTGCCCACATTAGCAACTTAAGATCATGATTACAGATTTTTTTCCAGTTATTTAAATTCTATCAGTTTTGGTTTTCTTAGCTCTACTGCTTTAAACTTTTTGTTTGTTCTTTAAACATTTCAGTGCTTTCTTCAGAGTTCTGAGTAACTTAGCACACGTGATTCATTTTTATGCTCTGCTGGTGACTCAGTGGACCAGCCTTAGCATGTATTTATTTCAGGGACAATCCAGCCTTTGAAGTATCTGAAATATTTGGGATCCGTGAAACCATTGTAAGAGTTTACTGTTCTGTTTTTCTTCATCCATCCTGTGCACCTGTGAAGATGTACCTGCATTTCTTTCAGGGGAGACTGGAATTGGAAAATCAACGCTGATTGACACACTATTTAATACGAATTTTGAAGACCATGAATCCTCACATTTTTACCCACATGTTAGGCTTAAAGCACAGACATATGAACTCCAGGAAAGTAACGTTCGATTGAAATTGACCATCGTGAATACAGTGGGATTTGGTGACCAAATAAACAAAGAAGAGAGGTACACGCTTTCCTCTTGTAATAAATAGGTTTTTCTTATTTCAGGATATCTGCCTTCTTGCCCTATGTGCTGTGATTTGATTTCCAACTGTGGAAACCCATGCCTTTCCTCCCAGACTTAAATTTTTTAAATAATTAAGCAATATTTTATTATTGTTAACAAATTGACATTTTTCTATCCAGTTGTCTAATTTCTTTAGAGTAATTTGAATCACATTTTTTAAGTGTGTGTTTCAGCAAAAATAGTTTTAGTTATTTCCTGATATGACAATTTGGTGTATATTAAGTGATTTTAACTAATTTTCAGGCAAGACTTGTCTTGTTGAGGAAAAAAAAAAACAACAAGGCATATATGGCAAATATATAATCGCCAAATCCATGGTGCATGAATTGTTTTGTGAAATTCTAACTAAATTAGCCAGGTACATTATTAAGCATTGCAGGAAAGGTTTGATAATGAAATTTTTATTTGTATTTTATATTAGGTCACTATTTTTGTCATTATTTCTACGGTATTATAATTATTCTTTTTCTTTAAATTTATTTATTTATGTATTTATTTTTATTATTTTGGGGTGGGGGTGCTGTGATGGGTCTTAGTTGAGGTACGCAGGCTCTTCGTTGTGGCGTGCGAGGTTTCTCTCTCTAGTTGTGGTGCGTGGGCTCCAGAGCACGTGAGCTCTGTAGTTTGCAGCACGCGGGTTCTCTCATTGAGGTGCACGGGCTCAGTAGTTGTGGAGCGCGGGCTCAGTAGTGTGGTGCGCAGGCTTAGTTGCTCTGCGGCCTGTGGGATCTTAGTTCCCAACCAGGGATCGAACCCACCTCCCCTGCATTGGCAGGCGGACTTTACCATTGGACCAGCAGGGAAGCCCCTCCTATGGTATTATAAAGATTGATTATAGATTCTATATGAAATTTAAACTATAAAAGGAGGAAATAGACTAGGGCAAAGCAATGACTTTTTGTTCTTTCTCCTTTTTGAAAGTTATATATTTTCATTATTAGAGGTAGTTTCCTAGGTCCTAAAAGCTTTAGAGGGAAAATATGTTGCATCATTGACTGTCTTTATGTGTTAGCCTGTTCAGAACACTTGTGTGTTCTGCTTTAGATTTCAGGAAACAGTTTTGTGGGCTTTCTGGAGGAAGCAGGTCGGTGGAGGAGGCAAAGGCCTTTTCTGTGTAGAAATCACTTACATTTATTCTTAGATATTTGGTAGTTTTGATGATCTTGTAAATGGCATCTCTTACAAATATTTCATTTTCTATTTGGTGTATGGAAATGTAATTGATCTTGCATATAGCCACTTCTGTGAATTCTCTGATTAATTCCAATAACTCGTCTCTAAATTTGTTTAGGTTTTCTATGTATGTAATAGTATAATCTGCAAATAATGGCATATTCCTCCTTTCTAATTCTTTTGTTTCTTCTTTTTAAATAAGTTTTATTGCTGTATAATTTTTTTTTAATTTATTTGTTTTTTATTTTTGGCTGCATTGGGTCTTCATTGCTGCGCATGGGCTTTCTCTAGTTGCAGCGAGCGCGGGCCACTCTTCGTTGCGGTGCACGGGCTTCTCATTGCAGTAGCTTCTCTTGCTGCGGAGCACGGGCTCTAGAGTGCAGGCTCAGTAGTTGTGGCTCACGGGCTCCAGAGCGCAGGCTCAGTAGTTGTGGCGCACGGGCTTAGTTGCTCCGCAGCATGTGGGATCTTCCCAGATCAGGGATTGAACCCGTGTCCCCTGCGTTGGCAGGCGGATTCTTAACCATTGCACCACCAAGGAAGCCCTACTGCTGTATAATTTACATAGAATAATACAATGCATTGTTTGCTTAAGTGTACAATTTAGTTACTTTTGACAAACGTGTAGTTCCTACCCACCACCACGATGGTTATAGGAAATGTCCACAGCCTTGAGGCCCCTCATGTGCCCTACAGCCCACTTCTTCCCCAGGGGCTCCCCCGGGGCGGTGCCTTCTCCTGGGGCGGTGCCTTCTCCTGGGGCGGGTGCTGTGGCTTCTCCCCGGCGCCCTCTGGTGAAGTCTCAGTACTTTGGCCTCCCTAAGCGCCTATCTCTCCTCCGTCCTCAGTGGGTCTGCCAGGCTTTGTGCCCTCTTTTGTGCTGGGCCCCAGAAACTTGTCTGCAGGCAGTGGGGCTGGGAGGCTGTAGACTCGCCTCATTCATCTCCCAGTGATCAGCATTTTTACTGCCTGTTGTCCTGTGTCTGAAACCCCCTTTCCATGTATTTTGTCCGGGCTGGGGTGGGGGCGGGGGCGGGGTGTGGGTCCAGTTGCTGCTCCTCCAGCATGGCTGAAGACAGTGGTCTTTATTTCCTTTCTCGCATTTTAATACCTGACTGCACTGGGACTGGCAGTACTCCACTAGAGTCAGTGGAGATAGTGGGCATCTTTGCCTTGCCCTGACTCCAAAGGGAAAGCTTCCTTTTTGCCCTGAATTGTGCTTTCTTTTTTTCAGTTAGAATAAGGAAGTTACTTTATATTATTAGTAAGAGTTGTTTTTTTAAAATCATGAATACATATTATTATCAGGTATTTTTTGGATTCTGTGGAAAAGATTGTAATTCTTCTCCTTTAATCTTTAATAAGATGAATTACAGTAACTGACTTTTTATTGGTAAATTAACCTGGCAGTCTTGGATACCATTTGGTATTCTTTTTATATTGTGCTGTATCTGATTTTTTTTTTCCTTTTAGTATTTTTGCATGTTATGTCTATAAGTGAGGTTTTCAACCAGTATCTTATACTTTTTTTTTTTTAAATAAATGTTATGTTAGCCTTCTAAAATGAGTTTGGGGAGTTTTTCACTCTGTTTTTTGGGAAAATGTGTGTAAGATTAGAGTTATTCTTCCCTGGAATGATTGGTGGAACTTGCCAGTAAAACCATCTGGGCCTGGAGTTTTCTGAGAAGATTTTGAGTTATTAATTTTCTTTAATGATTATAGGACAATTTGGAGTTGCTTTTTGAGACAGTTTTGAAAAGTTACAATTTTCCAGGAGTCTGTTTCATCCAAATTCCCAAATATATTTACTTAAAGATGTTGATAATATTCTTCTAATATATTTTCATTGTCTTCATCATCTGTAATGACATCTACACCTCCTTTCCTGGTACTGGTTATTTGTGCTTGTTTCTTTTCTCCTTGGTCAGCCTTGACAAAGTGTGGTAAGTTTACTTGGTCTTTTCAAATTTTGGCTTTGTCGATCCTATCAATTTTATACTTACTGTTTTTCCTATTTTATTAATTTCTGCTCTTATATCTGTAATTACTTTTCCTTGGATTTTGATCTAACTTTCTCTGATTTCTCACTGATTCTCAGCCTCATGTATTTAAGATTATAAATTACCCTCTAAGTATGGCTTTACCCACACGTACCCTCTAAGTGTGGCTGCAGCCCACACATTTTGATATGTAGTATTGATATTTCCCATTTCCATTAACTTTTTCTTTTATTTTATCCTGAAGAATAGACGCTTTTATCACTAGGTAGCGACCTCTTCCTCTTGTGAGGCTTCTGTGTTGTCAGAGGTCACTTCCTTGTGGAGGCGTGCTCTTCTTTTCCTTCACTCCAGCCTTTGGGTACTCTTGTACTTTAGGTGTGCTTCTGATCAAGCATATGGTTTTCCTTTTTAAAATTCACTGTGACAATATTTATTTTTAATTGTGTGCTTAGTCCATTCACAGGTAATATATTTACTGATATTTTAGGTTTAAATTTACCATCTTATTTTGAGTTTTCTGTTTGTCGCGAGTTTCACGTTTCTTTTTCCTTTCTTGCTTGATTTCTATTCTTGTAGCTGTTACCCTAGAAATTACAAACATAATCTCTAACCTAATCAAGGTTTGAGGTTAATTAATATTTGTACTTGTCCTCGATGATACAAATAGACAATAAAATGGAATTTTGAACAGTTAAACTGTTAACCGCCCCCCCACCCCTCCAACTTACCCTGTCATGTTTTCTCTCTCTTCTTCCTAACCACACAAGACAGTATTATTATCATTTTATATAGCCAGTATTTACTACCCTCTTAAACAAAATTTTCTGTTTTACTCTCATACTTGAAATTTTAGTTGGGTATACAATTCTGGGTGGGCATTTTTTTTCTTTCCTCCCACTGAAGATACCATTCCACTGTCTCCTGGCTTCTGTTTTTACTGCTGAGAAGGCAGCTGTGAGTCTGTCTTCCCCTTAAGAGTATCCTCCTTATTTTCCTCCAGTGCTTTTAAGATCTTTGTTTTTGTTGTTCTCCAGTTTTACCGTGATATATCTAGGTTTTATTTATTTATAATTTATCCTGATTGTGATTTGTTTGACTTCTTGAGTCTGAACAGTATCATCAGTTCTTTTAAACAATCTGAGACATCATCTCTTCAGATGCTGTTTCTGCCCCTTCTGAAACGGTGTTAAAATGTATGTTAGACCTTCTCATTATGTCTTCTGTGTTTATTAATCTCTCTTCCATAGTTTTATCTTTTTTTCCTTCTCTCTATTGTTTTCTGGATAATTAGTTTGGATTTATCCTCCAGTGTACTGATTCTCTCTTTAGCTGTGTCCAATATGCTTTTAAACTAATCCATGAGTTTTTCATTCTGGTTATTATAGTTTTCAAATCTGTACATTCTGTGTGGTTCATATTCATATCTGTAGGATCACTTTTTGTTACTTTACTATTCCCAGCACGTATATTCAAGTTCACCTTTATTTCTATTTCTTTTGTCTCTATTTTGTAACTATATCTTATAATTCCAGTACATTGCAATTTTGCAGTTATTGTACCGATGTTTGTTTTTTCCTTTGGTTCTTATTCATTGTGCCTTTTCTCCCCTATATGCTTGGTTGTTTTTTTATTGGAGTTCTCATGATCTTTGAAAAGTTAATTGCGGAGATACTCAGAACAGATTTGGATTTGCTTACATTAGATCCCTCTGGGTGTTAATACTCAGGATCCTAGTTTCGTGGCTTGAGGTTCTCAGAATCAGAGGCCATGTGTGAACCCGGGCCGTGGATTCCTGCGAGGGCTGACCCCGTGGCCACAAGTTCTTGAGGCTGGTTCTCCCTCTCCGTTTATTTTCCCAACTTCATTTAGCGCCAGGGCAACCTTCCCTCACATCCTTGGGGAGGGGGGAGGAACTGCGGGTTTACTTCTAGCTCACTCCCGCACTGAAGGCGTAGATCTGAGGACCTCAGCCCAGTGTGGGGAGGCAGTCTCCTGTGTGGACCTGGACTTTGCTTTCTTCCTTCTCGTCCCGCAGATCCTTCGGGAGCAAAGCCGAAGAACCACATTGACAAACTGGCCTCAGGATGAAACTAGCACTGATGCTTTTAGTGCAGGGGCTGGTACACCTTTTCTGTAAAGGCCAGAGAAGTAAATATCTCAAGCTTTGCAGAACCTACGGCCTCTGTCCAAACTACTCTGCTTGTAGCGAAAAAGCAGCCTCAGACTATGAATAACAAAGGAACGTGGCTGGATTTGGCCCATTTACCAAGCCCGCTCTGGTCCTCTGCTCACCTCCCTGTTTCTACTCTCTTCAGTTTTGAGGTGGTTACTTCCTTACCCTTTATGAGTACTTTGAAAAAGGAGGTGGTTTTTGTATTTTAAGCCAGTGTCTTTCATTTCATTGAAGACTGAACCTGCAAGGTACTGGAAACGGAAGCCTAGAGGAAAATACTGTGGAAGAATTTCTAATGTTATTATTATTTATTTAACAAAAAATGTTTATGGTTTTCATTTATGACAGGCATTATGCAAAGCATTCAGATAGAGGAGTGTTTATGGCTATTTATAATTGATCTATTTTAAGTCATTAATAGAAGCTTCTTTGGAAATTTTATGTTAAATATGTACTTACAGATTAATTTTTACTGTTTTATTATTTTGGGGAAGGCATCACGTTGGGTCACATTTAGACCAGTTTCCCAAGGATGGTGTCCCCGATAGTACATCTGATGTGGTGAAGGTGTGCTGTTGTGTTGTTGTGTGGAGAGCACAGAAGCGTACGGTCCCGTCTCTGTCCCCAGCTGCGTGCCCGTGTGCCTGGGGACAACGGGGGTTCTATGAGTTTGAAAGAAGGAGGTGATGATCCTCGAGGACTGGCAGGGCCAGGCGTTCCGCTGAATGCACGTTTATTAGTACTGCAGCTGCACAGTTACTGACTGCTCTGTTTAGGGGCTACAGGTAAGTGTAAAGGTGTCCAGGGAATTTGATAGAGGATCCGTTTGCTGCTTTTTTCACTTGGAAGCCCAGATTTGCCTGATGAGAATAGTTACGCATAGAAAGTTGAGGTTCACAGGCGGTGATTTAGCGTACCAAAATGAAGTGGACCGTTCACAAACTATTGTCTGCAGTGCATCGTGCTGTGAGCTGCACCCTGAAGGGTGAACAGCCTGGAACAGCTGTGGGGGCAGACGCACCAGGTGGGAGGAGGGTCCAGGCAAGGACTCACGTGTCGGCTGCCACGGGCTTTCCCTTGCTTGTAAGTAAGTAAGGTCATGCCTGCGTCACCAGTTAGGCGCTTCCACGTGGGTGTGCACTTCCTCCTTACTACGTTAATGCTTTCCACGCCTCACGATCCGATTTCAGCAGCAGGGAGTCATGGAATTTGACTTAAGTATCTTTTAAGTTGTTGATACTCGTGCCTTCTCTCAGCAGAATAACATGCCATGTTCAGTTTGGTTGCAATTAGATGCAGCCTGGCAAGTGTGGGAAGCCGTGCCAGAAGGGCTCCAGTGTGTGAATGAGTGTGAGAGGGAATTAGTGTACGATCAGTGTTGTTTCTATAAAATGGTTTAAAGCACAGGTTGTTCTGATGGTTTCAAAGTACTGCCTTTGTACCTGCACGTTTGCACATTGTTTTATTACTTAAGTTATCTGTTTAGCATAGATAGCAACTGTTCACTGGTGAAAATACAGATCTCAAACTTTAGATTTATGCATATACCTTATTAAGGTATCATGAATATATTGTATTAAATATTTAAATAATTGTTTTTTCAGCTACCAACCAATTGTTGACTACATCGACGCTCAGTTTGAGGCCTATCTCCAAGAAGAGCTGAAAATCAAACGCTCCCTCTTTAACTACCACGACTCTCGCATCCACGTGTGCCTCTACTTCATCTCCCCGACAGGCCACTCTCTGAAGACACTGGATCTCTTGACCATGAAAAGCCTGGACAGCAAGGTGGGTTTGGAAAAGGACCAACCATCGTGCTTCAGTTCATTTTAATAGTTCCAAGTTCATTCACTTGGGAACTATTAAAGTATCTTTATGATATATACATATGTCATAACTCTTATTCTGTGCATTTTAAAAACATTTGATAATTTTCAATTTTAGGATATTTTCCAGGGAAATTCAGTTTGGGAGATGAGATGCAAAGAAAAAGCATTAACATAAAATTTTAGTCCTTTTTTAGTGATTAAATTGCATGCCAGAATATGGGTATTCATTTTCACCTAACTATAGAATTTATTTGACACTAACTTTACTGTATGACATGTTAAGTGAGAAGCAGCTCACTGATGAAGATCAAGGTCTAAAGTCTCACCACATATTACAGTAAATTACATTTTTATTCCAACCGTATCCAGAAAACCTATTTTTGAATTTCTGAGCCAATGAGCTATGTATAAGTTCAGGGAGCTGTAAAATATAGTATCTACAAAGTAAGTCACTTCAGAGTTTTTTTATTTCTTTAAAAGACAGTTAAAGACTACTGTCTTATACTAAAAAAGTCTCCAGGGTTCTCCTGTGACCTCTGATGGTGTGAGGGATGCAGCTCCGTTACCTGGCTGAGCATTTCGTGAGCTAGGACTGGGAAAGCAAGGGCATCTGGCCACTGCTGCTTTCTGTACGGAAGTCGGCGTGGAAGGCACGCGGGCCAGCGGGTGCAGCGTCGGTGCAGAGACGGGCTGGCTTCTGACCAGTGCCACAGTCCCCAGGCTGTGACGGGCCTGGAGGAAGCTGATGTGAGAGTCTGTTCACCTGATCGGATGTTCTGACCATTTAGCCGGTTGTTTTCATAGTTGAGTCTGATACAGGAAACCCATCTTATTCAAGGGACATAAACGCAAGAGCGCACAGCTCTGTCTCAGGCTGCGCTTGTCTGGTGGCGGCAGAGGTGCCTGCAGTACTCGCTCTGCCACCTAATCGCCCCTTGTTCCTGGCAGGTTTCTCCCCTCCGAGCGTCCGTCTCCCTGCCTCTCAAACCAGAACCAGGAGAGTATCTACCTCGAAGGCAGGTGTGAGGGTGGACTAAATCGACAGTGTGTCTTGTTCTTACTACAGGGCTCCACGGCTCCCTCCACGTGGAGAGTTACCTGCTGTGCGGGTGGTGCCACGTCCCCCTCCGCCAGGGCCACTGTCGTGGCTGGGCCAGCCCTCTTGGTTCTTAGGGTCCCAGGATGCACATCAGCAACAAGCCTCAGGGGACTCCGAGGAGCAAGGGTTGTCCCTACGGGTCCTGAGGGCACACAGCACACTCAAGGCCACACGGTGGGGTGGGAGTGGGGGGGAGGGAGGGAGGGGTCGTGAACCTGGGCTCAGCCTCTATCAGGGTCTGAGGGTGAGGCATCTGGGGTTTCACAGGTTCTCCCTTTGGTGGTGACTTTAAAGCACTAGCGTGCAAATTGGGGCTGGCAAGGGAGAGGCAGGTTGCTCCAGGCTCGGCCATCTAGGGTTTCTGAAAGGGGGTCCTCCAGGCAGGGCTGCCCGGTTCCTTACCTGATGGTAGCCAGTAGCTATGTCCGCAGCTGCCGTGGGTTTATTCGAATGGATGTCTTTGAAATAGATGCCTCAGCAAAGGTCAGTTTCAGGCGCATATGCTACAATCAAAAAGCTTAACGTCATGTATGTACACTGGCCTGCTTCTGCTATTAATAGTGGAATCAATTAGAAGTTACTAACTTGGCATAATTTATTGAATATCTATGTATCAATATTATATGATACCAAAATCAAGAATTTGGCATCAAATTTTTATATACTTTGACTAACTTATCTTCAAAGCTGTTTACCCACAATTGCTGAAAAGTTTATTTCATGGATAGTTGGAAAAATCTTTACCTCCTTTGGAACGTATTTAAGACCAATAAATCCAAATGCACACAGTAAATCAGTGTGAAATTGGAGAAGAAAATGCATCTAAGAATAGAAAAGGATTACGATATTTAGTTGCCACTTGCATTCTGAAAATTACATTGATAGCTCACTCTCTGGGCACACATGACTACTTAGCCTGAAGTCTTTCACTAAAAACGAACTAATAACCCAAAAGACCTATAAACCCCTGAATTTGTGGAGATATCACTCTTTGGTGGGGACGTTAATCATACAGAACTAGCGTCGCAGGTCAGTTGGTCTTCAGGACCCCACATCTCTTCCTCTCAGGCCAGTGATAGGACTTTTAAATAATGCTGAGAAAGGGGGACTTCCCTGGTGGCACAGTGGTTAAGAATCCACCTGCCAGTGCAGGGGACACAGGTTAGATCCCTGATATGGGAAGATCCCACATGCCACGGAGCAACGAAGCCCGTACGCCACAACTACGGAGCCTGCGTTCTAGAGCCCCGCGAGCCACAGCTGCTGAGCCCATGTGCCACAACTACTGAAGCCCATGCACCTAGAGCCTGTGCTCTGCAACAAGAGAAGCCACCGCAATGAGAAGCCCGTGCACTGCAACGAAGAGCAGCCCCCGCTCACCACAACTAGAGAAAGTCAGCGTGCAACAATGAAGACCCAACGCAGCCAAAAATAAAATAAAATTATTTTAAAAAAAACAATGCTGAGAAAGTTATTCCTTTGAGTCGTGAACGTTTTTAGTTGGTATTCGTAAAATCTCCTTCTTTCAACATCTGGGTAAGAGTCTGACAATGGGGTGCAGGTCAGATGAAGTCATTGGGAAAAGGGACCTGCTTAAATGAGAGGCAGAAGGAGGCCCTTGGCCTGTTCCGTAGGTCTGCTGAGATCAGTCACCCTGATTAATTAGTGCTTAGAGTATTAAGAAATAAAAAATTCTTAATAATTATGCAGTGGATTTCAGCTCACGGCTTACATTTTATTTATTTTGTGTATGATGGAATTGTCAGAGACTGAGAGAAGAAAATGTGAGATTTCTAAACCTGAATTCAGATGAAAGATGAACTTTATAAGAGCTGTGCTTTATTTATTTATGTATGGATGGATGGATGGATGGATGGGTGGGTGGATGGCTGCGTTGGGTCTTCGTTGCTGCGCATGGGCTTTCTCTAGTTGCGGTGAGCGGGGGCTACTCTTCGTTGCGGTGCGCGGGCTTCTCATTGCGGTGGCTTCTCTTTTTGTGGGGCATGGGCTCTAGGCCCGAGTTCTCCAGTAGTTGTGGCACGTGGGCTCAGTAATTGTGGCTTGAGGGCTCTATAGCGCAGGCTCAGTAGTTGTGGCGCACGGGCTTAGTTGCTCCGCGGCATGTGGGATCTTCCCGGACCAGGGCTTGAACCCGTGTCCTCTGCATTGGCAGGCGGATTCTTAACCACTGTTGTCACCAGGGAAGTGCCAGAGCTCTGCTTTTTAAAAGCAGTTATTGTAAGGCCAGCATTTGTAGGAGTGGTTGTATACGATTATCTGGTAAAAATGAAGCCAATGATTCTACGTCAGGAGTTGGCAAGCTTTTCCTGTGAAGGGCCAGGTAGTAAGTACTTCAGGCTTCGCAGGTCGTGGGCCTCTGATACAACTACTCACATCTGCTATTATAGAATGAAAGTGGCCATAGGAAATATGTAATGTGTAATGAATGGGCCTAGCTGTGTTCCAGTAACTCTTTATTTATGTAAACAGGGAGTGAGTGGACTGTAGTTTGCCTGTCCTCTGATCTAGGTCAAGGAAATTTGTCAGGGACTGAGTGGTTTTGAATGCAAAAGCTTCAGGATTAAAAAATAAATCCTCAATCATGAGATTTTGTTTCTCTTTATTCTTAATAGGTGAACATTATACCAGTGATTGCCAAAGCAGATGCAATTTCTAAAACTGAATTACAGAAGTTTAAGATCAAGCTCATGAGTGAATTGGTCAGCAATGGTGTTCAGATATACCAGTTCCCAACAGATGATGAAACTATTGCTAAAGTCAATGCTTCAATGAATGTAAGCTCTTAACTGAATATTATTTCTGTTTTACATATGAAAAAAGTGATTTATAAGTAAGTAACGCTGCTACTAATGTATTTTCACTTCTGTCTTCCAAAACAAGGTGAATTTTGAAAGAGTCCAGTATAGGGAAATGTTTTATTTTCTAGAGTTGGAAAAGTATAATGAGAATATATTTTTGAGCATTTTTCTTTCCTCCCTACTTTCACCTAAATGAAGTGATACATCTGTGAGACCGGGCTTCATCTTTTGTGGAACCATATTTAATTGCCTTAGAAAGATTCCTTTCTGTCCTGTCTTTAAGAACATGAGAAGACATTACGGCCTCCCTCAGAATGCTTTAGGATCCTAAAATCTTTAAGGAGAGCTTTCTAATCTGGTACTGAAGCTCGTTCTCCCTTACAGGGTCACAGGTACATATGAAATATTCACATACTTTTTTAATATTTTAATACAGAATATATTTAGTATATTTTAATTATACATAATGTGACTGAGGATGACTAAGTTCTTTGTGTTACTTGAGGCTACCAGATTTCTTAAATACTTGGTTATATTTTGACGGATCATGGGTTTTGGAGTCAGACTTTACCATGTGTTCTTGTGGGAATTATTAACCTCCCTGAGACTGTTAACTTATCTATGAAATTGGGTTAATAATACCTGTCTTAAGGGTTGTTGTGAGGATACAGCTTTGTTCACTGCCTGACACAGTGACATTCGGTACCTGTTTGTTCCATTTCTCCCCTTTTTTCTGATTTTTTCATACTTTGTTCATATTAAGATACTTAAATATATAGAAAGCTGACTAGTGTAAAGGGAAGTGATATTAATTTCTGTGTGTTAAATTGTCTTTATATCTAATTTGTTTTTTGTGCCCACCTGGAATAAGTTTTCAGAGGGGTACAATTAAGAGACTAAATATTGTCAATTATTAAATATTAAACATGATACTGTTTACATTAGACTTTTCCCCTACATTAATCCTCAGCTTCAGACAGGACGGTCTACTCACTGCTATTAAATCCAGCTATTGTATCTTTGTTCAAAATCTTCTCCTTACTATGCTAGTTCTTCCTATTCTGCTTGATCCGTCTCCAGTTTGGGTTGTGTCTTCCTGCCCAAAGAGACCTCTCCCTCCTCTAAATTTCTATAACATTTGTATTTAGCATTAGTTTGGGACTTAAATATTATTTTATATTTGTGTTATATATGTAGATATACACTATATATATACACTTTGGTTATATGGGGGGTGTGTGTGTGTGATTTCCTCAACGTTATCTTTGTCTTTTAGGACCAAGATAATAATGAGGGAAATGATACCTGTGCTAGAATTCTGTTTTTGTATTCTTGCAGCAAAATAGGAATACGTGTGGGGCATGCTCAGTAAATAATTCTCTCTCTAGGGCCTGAAGATGACTCTGTAGAACAGTTGGCATACACGTGAACAGCTGTGAACACATATTCACAGGGCACATTTTAAAAGCTGAGGCACAGCAGATCATTTGGCTTTAACACATTTGTTATTTAGTAAATTTTCTCTTCTCTGTTTTTACTGGTATGAGATGTGATTGATGTCCTGGCTCCTTTCCAGGGACACTTGCCGTTTGCTGTGGTAGGAAGTATGGATGAGGTGAAAGTTGGAAATAAGATGGTCAAAGCTCGCCAGTACCCTTGGGGCATCGTACAAGGTAAAGGAGATAAACGAGGATATGTGCGCTGCCTGACAGCCTGAAAGTTGAATTTAATGTGTTCTAGGAGGTGATGCTGATTTGGGGTTATGACTGGCTGTCAGAAGGGTTGGCTCTGTTCTGTTTTAGCCACGTCTGCAGAGGCGCAAGGCACAGCCTCCCTACTTCCTGTCTTAGATCACGTTACCTGCCCAGGTGCACCAGGACGTTCAGAAGGTGGGAGTCACTGGTCGGGTACTTTGAACAAAATTTGAGCGTAAATAGTATTGTTTAAACATAGTACGTAAACTAAGTACTAGATAATTCTGTGACACAATAAACCACTTTGTAAATTTATATATTTTTACTCATCAAAGTATTGCCAACTATTTCCCAAAAAAACCAGTCAGCCAAGTAATAATTTTTAGCATTTGTCTAACTCTACAATGAGTAAGTAATTAGCACTTGACTGGCTCATTCATTCATGATGCCAACTAATGGGGAATGGATTACCCCTGCTGGTACTGGTTTCCCAGTGCTGCTTTGTGTGTGTGTGTGTGTGTGTGTGTGTGTGTGTGTGTGTGGTACGTGGGCCTCTCACTGTTGTGGCCTCTCCCATTGCGGAGCACAGGCTCCGGACGCGCAGGCTCAGCGGCCATGGCTCACGGGCCCAGCTGCTCCGCGGCATGTGGGATCTTCCCGGACCAGGGCACGAACCTCTGTCCCCTGCATCGGCAGGCAGACTCTCAACCACTGCGCCACGAGGGAAGCCCCAGTGCTGCTTTTTTTAAGTTGACAAATTTTGTAATTAGTGGAAAATATTGACAAAACTTAACATTTTTAATGTATAGAAAATATAAAGGCAATAATTGTACTTAAGACTATTGATCACAGTAACACATGTGACGCAGAATCACAAATGTGGCATGGTGTGACAAGCATTTGATGTTTACAGCAGGCACAGGTGGTGTTCTCGAGTGTGCAGAATTTACCACCTTGAAGTTTTAGTGAAAAAATATTACATACTCTTTTCAGGCGGTATGTAAAACGTCCTAAGGATGGTTTATAAACTGTTAACAAAATACTAGTGAAATGATTGGAGCACATGGTACAGAATAGAATGTATTTCTTTCCTATTTCCTGTTTATCCTTGGCTACTAAATTTAAGCAAACCTCTGTTAATCAATATCGCCTATAATTCGGTGTGTGTAATACAAGAATTGCTTCCTTGGTTACTTGTATGAAACAACCATAGCTGTTAATCAGACTGATCATTTCGCTGTTTGGGTTATTTCAAATGTGTTTTCATTTACTCGTCCATTGAACAAATACTAATTATATGTCAGGATTAAACATCGGTGTTGCTGTTTTCTGTTTTCCGGCTAGTGGAAAATGAAAACCACTGCGACTTTGTCAAGCTCCGGGAGATGCTCATTTGTACGAACATGGAGGATCTGCGAGATGAGACGCACACGAGGCATTACGAGCTGTACCGGCGCCGCAAACTGGAGGAGATGGGCCTCACAGACACGGGCCCAGAGAACAAGCCGCTCAGGTGAGCAGCCAGGGAGGGAGGTGGGGTGGGCCTCTCCGTCTGCCCAGGATGACAGAGAGTCTCCCACATCGGGAGGTGGCGCCACCTGCTACGATTAATGACTCTGCTCTCCGTGCCGCCCTCGGAGGTCTTTGTCCTTACCCGACTCAGGGAGTTCGAGTAGAAGGGAGGACACAGGGCAGAAGCCCAGGATTTCAGCATCCGCTGAAGTGAGTAACCAAAGGAAAAATCTCTCATTACTTGGTTTTATTTTTGTATTTATGTGAAGAAGGTGAAAGAGTATTGATTATTATTTTAAAAACCTGGACTATGAATCATATTAACTACAAAGCTGTTGTTTTTTATCCTGATGAAAGTTTTGGAATGACTAAACTTAGGAAAATATCTTGTAAAGGAAGCACTAGTTACGGGCCAGCTCTGGTAAAGCGATGATTTTCTCTGCTGAAGAGAAAGCATCTAGCATTGGCTTCCCTTCGTGTTTCCCAGGAGGCTTCACTTCTCGCTCTTTCAAGTCTGTGGGTGGTGAGGGGTCCCCACGTGCCTGAAGGAGACGCGGATCCTGAGTGACAGCAGGCGGGGCGGCCTTGCGTGCTGGAGGAGAGGGATTCAGGTGCCTGGTGGCTCAGTCATCAGTCACCTGTGGAGGACTCAGAAATGCAGGTTCGCAGTTTCCGGGTATGGAGCCGAAGAATCACATTTAAATGAAAATTCCCACTCAGCCCTTCAGCAGACACTTCCTGCTGGTCACTGGCCAGGTGTGCACCGTGGGTGCAGAGAGGAAGATGCTCTTGCCCTGTGTGGTGATCAGGGTCTGGGGGAGTGAGGAGGCCCGGGCAGGAGGCTGCTGTGGGCATCCAAGTACGAGCAGACAGGGGCCTGTGCTGGCGTGGCAGTGGCGGAGGTGGTGAGAAGCATGGCTACCACATGGGACTGGAAGGTGACGTCAACATGACTCTCTGATGGTCTGGATACGGATGTAAAGGAAAGAGGAAGCCAGGGTGGTAGCTGCAGTTACTGTTTTCCACCTGAGAACCTGGGTGAACGGTGGTGATGTTCATTGTTATGAGCAAGACAGGGGAAGGGGTAGACTTCCTGGTGGGTAACTGAGAAGTTTGGGACATGTTACATTTCAGTTGATTATTAAATCTTCAGGTGAAGACTTAGAGGAGGTTATTTCATAAACCAATCTGGAGCTCGGGGAGAAGTGAAGGCTGACATGATACTTTGGAGTCAGCAGTGAATAATACTGCCTCTAGTGTTCGCAGTGCTCTAGGCTAAGTGCTGGTGAGGTAATACTGAAGGAGACTAGTCCTGGCTGTCATGGGGTTTATATTCTCACGGGGAGGGAGGCCAAAACCAAACAACTAATTGCACAGTGCATTACGGTTGCGAAATGTGCACAAAAGGAGAGGTGGTGTGTCATGGGGGGGCATCTGGGTTTAACCTGGAAATTAGGGAAGGCCTCCTTGAGGCACTTACTGTTCTGAGCTTTTACTACCTGGGGAAAACACAGGAGACACATGCAGAGACCTGGAAGGCAGAGCGAGAAAGGCACCTTTAAGTCTCTGCAAGAAGGTCGGAGGAGCAGGGCAGCCTGGTGGGGATTTGGTCTTTGTCCTCGGGGAAGGACACAGAGTTTGAAGCAGTGATACCTATACGGTATTTGCACTTAAAAGATCACTCTTGGCTGCAGTGTGAGGGAGGGGTCGGAGGGTGTGCAGAGGTGCTGAGGAGCTAAGTACCAGCAGCAAGGACAGAACTGGGCGTGTCTGAGAGGCGCCTAGAAGATAACAGTGAAAGAACTTAGTGACTGTTCAGATGCAACGAGGTAAAGGAGCAGAAGATGCCAAAAGAAGACTTCTGCTGGCCTGGATCAGTTCGGCAGGCAGCTGTACCCCTCACAAGGTAGTGTCTCTGGAGGCGCACTGGCTGCTCTGTGGGGCAGGATGGAGGTCGTTAGCTCAGCTGGGACCTGGGGACTTAGAGTTTCCTCTGAAACATCCAAGTGACAGTGTCACGTAGGCACTTTGGCTGTTTATCTGGAGCTCAGAGGAGAGACGAGAGGGCTGGGCCAAAGGGATGAACTTCAGAGTCACAGACGCTAGGAGGTGGTTAATTGAATACTGCGTATGGGTGAGATGCCTGGAGAGAGAAGTACATTTGGAAAGAAAGGTGCCTTGGAAACAGCCTTGAGTCCGTTGAATGTGTGTCAGCAGAAGAAGCAGACAGAAGCGGTTGAGAAGCCTAGGGTAGAGGAAGGAGGAAACCAGCAGGGTCGTGTCGCGGAAGCCAAGTGAAGAGGGTCTCAAGAAGGAAGGGAGAGGTGGCCGTGTTGAAAGTGAGAGGGTTTTGCTGTGGAAGTACAGCAGTGTGATACAGTCCAGTTGCTCCCTTGACCGCTCTTTGACAATAATGAGGAACACGCCATCTGAGTCAAAAAGGATGGCACAGGCCAGGGCGTGCAGATTTTTTTTTTTTTTTTTTGGCGGTATGCGGGCCTCTCACTGCTGTGGCCTCTCCTGCTGCGGAGCACAGGCTCTGGATGCACAGGCTCAGCGGCCATGGCTCACGGGCACAGCCGCTCCGCGGCATGTGGGATCTTCCCGGACTGGGGCACGAACCTGCGTCCCCTGCATTGGCAGGCGGACTCTCAACCACTGCGCCACCAGGGAAGCCCAGGGCTTGCAGATTTGAAGGGAGAAAACCAGTTTCATTCATGAACAAACCATTTCCAGCCTTCCTTCCAGGAAGGGGGATGTCCAGCAGGCCCAGCTTAGGACACGTGCCCGTGTTCTGGCTGGGTGGGTGTGAGCCTGACTGCCCGTCCCACCAGAATGCATCCCGCGGGAAGAAGTAGCTCTCCAAAGGTAACCAGAATAATAATACAACAGGAGAGAGAGATGGTGGGCGGGCACTCAGAACAGCCGTTTTTTAGCATTTCCTCAGTTTGGGGAGCGTCTGCCCACTGGACAGGTGAAGAATGGAAAACTGGGAAAGGAGGCTCTTCAGTGGAGGCCAGGTTACAGAGTGGGCAGGAGCAGTGGCTGCAGGTTGCTTGCAGAGGACAAGCAAGAAGGCCGGGGGCTCGAGCTCAGTGTGAGGGAGGCCCTGCCCACCTGCCTGGGAGCTGGTGGCCCCCTGCTCTGCCCAGGCCTGCAGTCCTGATGAGATGGGATTCCTTGGGTCAGGCGCAGCAGAATCTTCTCTCCTCTTGGTGCTTTCTCATTTGTGAATAAATTATTTGATAAAATTCCTGTAGTTCTTTATAGCCTGAGGTCTAGGAAGGTTTCACCAGTGTGGTTTTAAGAACTTGTATTCTGTTTTCTTAGGAATCTTCCCATTTAATTTGGGATGTGTACAACAACAGTCACTATAATTTGGTTGGCACGTAAAATCTGTCCCTCAGTATTGTATCTATCAGTAAGAACAGTTAGTTACATGAGCCTGTTAGGCTGCGCTCTGCTCTTTATTGGCCCGGCCTTTCTCTCTGCAGCCCCGCAGTGTCTCCATCTCTGTTTCACTTGAACGGTTGTGCTGAGTCATGGTTTGTGTCCCCACGTACCCACACCCATCTCATGCTTGTCATGAGGTCCAGGGGGTCGGCATTATGTGTACCCCTGTAGTCTTAATTAACTGATGTTTACTTATTTAAACTTCATGAAACATGCTTTTATCAACCTCAAATCCCCAAGTTATTTTAGATGAACAAAACCAGTCTCGTTTACCATCACTGAAGTGCTCTGGGCCCTCAGAGTCTGGAAGGGAGATTTGTGTGGTATTTTAGAGTTTCTTAAGTGTTTGGCATAATTTTTTGTGTCATAACCTTTGTGTCTTTCTGCACTTGGTCTGTGGTGGACGCTCATCAGGCCTGTGAGAGCTGCACCTGGAGCTCAGGGAGGTCCTGAGTGAGGGGGACGCAGCGGTTTTCCTGATGGGCACGAGCAATCAAGGATGCATTTTCTTCCTCTTTCATTTTCAGCTCTGCGTTCAATCAGTGACGTTTGCAACTAGGGTAGGATGCTGCATTAACTATCACGGCAGCAGGAGAGCTCTTTTTCATTCTCAGATCCATGGCAGTCAACAGTGGTTGCATTAGTTTCACAGCCACTCCTTGCAGGCCCTCTCAGAGTTTCATTACCACCTTTTGAAAGACAGTGCGGTCTCTTTCCTTGCAGTTGGCTCTGTGAGTTTACCTGTCACAGTGGGCGTGTGTGATGGATGCAGAACACGCGGGACCAGTGTTTCCTCTTTACCTCTTGCTGAGGCATCACTGTAGGCGGGATTTATGCTGGTTAGGGTTACAGGCTTTGGAGCACGTCTGATCAAGTTCCAGCCCCAGCTTTGTACTTGCTAACTCTGTCCCTCTGTGCAGGTGACTTTACCTCTCCGAGCGTCGTCTTCTTACCTGAAGGACAGTGTTAGTGCTTTGTTCTTCATGGCGCTGCGGGAATTAGTGAGTCCAGACCAGTCCCTGCTGGTAGCAGCTATTCCGCAAGTGTTTGGTCTTTTCTCTTTGCCAGGTGGCTTGATTTTCCTCCTGAACAACTCAAGTGCTTGTGTAAGTAAATTAGTGAGAACTTTTTAAAACTTTGATTTGACATGATTTAGATACATTATTTAAACTAAGTTTGCCACTAAAGGCTATCAGTCCAGTGTAGGACCAGTGAAACGTGGGCGAAGGTGACCTGATCGATTTAGAGGCTTCTTTAAAATAAGACCAAAACAAACACAGAAAAACAAAAAACCTTATAGAAAGTAAAGTGCCTCGAGATTAGAGGCATTTATGTGGTTACCTAGGGCATTCCGTACATTTGTGAACTTTGCTCTTAAAGACAATGTGTAGGATTGTTCCTCCTTGGAGCACATGCTCTGAGTACCACACACTCATGCTCAGCTGCAAGTGCTATGGTGTAACATTTCTTCCTTTGTTTTTCCTTAAATTTATACAGTTCTAGCCATGAAAGATTTCTCCAGTTATAAAATTAGTAAAATTCCTGAATTTCATCACATTTTAAATCTATTTAGCTATATTTTTATAAGTAATAGAAATTTCTAACTGTGACACAGCTGGAAAGTGAATCTGTGTTCCCTGTTAAACCTTGGGGATATTCTCCAAGTGAGCTGAAATGGAAGGGCCCTGCATTGCCGGATATAAGGTCTGTGGTTCTTCTGAAATGCCATGAGTAAGACAGGCAGGCACTGGCCGTGGAGTTCCAGGACAGTCCCTGCGCTGCTTGGTTAAACTGGCTCTACTTCCCTGCAGTTTCTATCATTAGGTGAACATCTGTGAAGAAACCGAAACATCTGGAGGGCTCTACTGGATAGCTGGGTTATGGAGATGCTGTTAGGAGAGAGAGGCAGGTGGGGTGTAAGTGCCAGGAAGAGGTATAAACAAAGAGCCATGGAAGTGCTTGGGAGGAACAGTGGATTCCAGCTGGGGAGACTGGAGAAGCGAGGGACAGGACTAGTGAGTAGAGGGAGGGCTGGGAAATGGGCAGTGGCTGGAGCATGAAACGTGTGGCACGTCTTAGGAACAAAGGTTAGGTTGGTACAGCTGAAACCTTAGGGGGATTGGGCCTGTTGGGCCAGATTGTGACGTTTCTTAAGTGCTGCTATCCTGTAGATAATATAACTAATGCAGAGGAAAAAGATAAGGAGATGTCTGTTTTTGGTGGGAAAATCTTAGGAGTGGCAGGAAGGACGAAATGAAAGAAAGAGGAACTAAAAGCCTAGAGCTCAGCTGGGAGATTATTCCAGTAGCGAAGGCAGAAAAGCACAAAGATCAAGTTGGGCTGAACACGGTGTCTGCAGAAATCAAAACAAGACGGGACTGAAGTGATGTCGGGGTCTTAGGCTGAGGCCGCAGAGCCTGGTGATCGGACGTGGCAATGAGGGGAGGGGAGGAACCAACAGAGGTGGAAGGAGGAATCCATCTGGGGTGAGATGAGCACCTCTGGGAGCACCGGCAAAGCAGGGACCCGCAGACAGATCCGCGCTCCCTGGAGCCACGTGTGCTGTGATGGTCACGGGGCCTAACGCGGACCGAGTGTTCGCAAGTTTGTGATGTAATCTCGCTAATATGAGAGTACCATAAATAATTTTTCAGTCTTCAGGAGACCTACGAAGCCAAAAGACACGAATTTTATGGTGAACGTCAGAGGAAGGAGGAAGAAATGAAGCAGTTGTTTGTGCAGCGTGTGAAGGAGAAAGAAGCCGTATTGAAAGAAGCTGAGAGAGAGGCAAGTGCGCTGGTTTGTTGGGATGTGCACTTATTTGGGGTGTCCTGTTAACCTGGGGATAATTATCTCAAGAATTCCGAGATGGTTTTGAAAACTAGTTGTTCCTTAAAAAGCAGCTGTTGTATTTTAACACATACTCTTTGGATGCAGACTTCCAAAAAAAAGCATAGGCTGGAAACAAAAATTTTTGCCTTTTTGAACAAGGTATCTTCCATTAGAAGTGGTTTATCGAGGACTTGTAAAGAACTAGGTTACTAAGAAGCATTTTAAATACCTTAACCAGAAGCCAGAAGTGTTTTAGCTGTGGCTTGATGAAGCCTTTTCTGAGAGTTTTGAGTCCTTGGGATTGTTGTTTGAAGTAGGTGACTCTGAGAGCTGTTAACTAGCCTTTGAGTTTGAAGTCAGGCTTCCTGGAGGTGGGTGGTCTGGGCAGCCTGGGCGCAAAACCATCCGCAGTGAGTTTGGTTTGCTTCTGGTTCTCCAAGGATCAGTTTTAGTTTTACTTGAGTTAAGGTATTTTCTGTAGACTTTACTGTAATGGCTGCTTTTAAATAAATGGCCACATTTAAGATGAGGGTCAAAAAGGATGAGCTGCAAAAAGGAATCTCTAAGAGAAGACAGAAATGTTAATACAAATGAACTTGCGATGTAAGAGTTCCTGAAGAGTTATTTGTAAAGTAATTTAATGCTACAAATTTATTATTTTAAGTACCCTTATAGTACTTGCTATTTCAATAAACTCTGTAGTAAGTGGTTTTGTAAAATAATCTATCTTGTTTATAATTTGAATTTTGATCTTTATTTTGAAAAAGTTCAAACAATGGGAAAGTGAAAGTACGGGGTACCTGTGTCCCTCCCCACACCTAGATTTAGGATAGACATTTTGCTGTCTTTAGTGTGTGTGTTTCCCTGGTCGTCTGAAAGCTGGTTGTAGACATCACAACACTTTATCACAGGCACTTTCATGCATCTCTGAAGCTCAGGTGCATTTTCCTCCATAACCACAGTACCAGTACTACACCTAAGAACAGGAATAGCATGCCACAGACTCTCCTAATCCCCAGTGCACAATCAATCAAATTTCCCCACTCGTCCCAAGATTGTGTTTTATTGTTGCTTTCTGTTCGGTGGTTTTTTGTTTTTGAACCAGAATTCAATCTTAGGTCTCATATTGCATTTGGGTGTTCTGTTTTGTTCAATCTCTTATTTGAAAACAGTTCCTAGTTTGGAGTTATTTTTATTTATTTAAAAATATTTATTTATTTATTTATTTATTGGCTGTGTCGGGTCTTAGCTGTGGCACGCAGAATCTTTCGTTGCGGTGCATGCATGGGCTCCTCTCTAGTTGTGGCACACGAGCTCAGTAGTTGTGGCATGCAGGCTTAGTTGCCCCACGCCATGTGGGTTCTTAGTTCCCCGACCAGGGATAGAACCCGCGTTCCCTGCATTGGAAGGCAGATTTTTAACCACTGGACCACCAGGGAAGTCCCTGGAGTTATTTTTAAATACAAATATTGAGGAAGGAGTTGTGATGAGTAGGAAATAGGGTGCTGATTTTTCTTTTGATTAGTAGATGCTTCTCTTGTAAGAGTTTCTCTCTCATACATCATGGTTCTCAGTTTCTCCAGTGAGGAGAGAAGATGTAGAAGTGGTTTATAGTTGAATTTTAATTTTTCAAACCCCACATAAGAATATTTTGCTTAAATGCATATTGTTTAAAAGGAAATTGAAAATTCAGAGTGACCAAATGGTTGAAAGAAAAAGAGAAGTATTATTTGTCAGTAGGTGCTTCATAGATGTTTATTTTTGTGATTCAAGCGGTTTCGTGTTAAGAATATTATATTAAAACTAATGAAGTTAGTTTAAACCAAGTTGTCACAAGAGTTCTAAACTTTTAATTATATAGGTTTAGAAGCAGATTACTGGCCTGTTTCATTAATATTACAATAATATTAGTAAGTTCCCTCATGACCAGTTTCATCCTGCAAGGCTGGTACGTTAGAGTCAGGTCTGGTGCAGGGCATCTGGGGGTCATCTTCACTCGCATAACTCAAGAGCCATCAGTTAGGACTTCCCTGGTGGCGCAGTGGTTAAGAATCCACCTGCCAATGCAGAGGACACAGGTTCGAGCCCTGGTCCAGGAAGATCCCACATGCCATGGAGCAATTAAGCCCATGTGTCACAACTACTGAGCCTGCACTCTAGAACCCGCGAGCCACAATTACTGAGCCCGTGCTCTAGAGCCCACAAGCCACAACTACTGAAGCCCGCAGGCCTAGAGCCCGTGCTCCGCAACAAGAAAAGCCACCACAATGAGAAGCCTGTGCACCGCAATGAAGAGTAGCCCCCACTCACCGCAACTAGAGGAAGCCTGCACAAGGCCACAAAGACCCAACACAGCCAAAAATTTTTAAAAAAATTTAAAAAAGAGCCATCAGTTGAAGGACCAAGGAGGGCCATATAATCTACCGTCAGTGTAAGTGCAGTTTTAGAGGGAAAGGAGGCTTTTTAGTAGTTACACTGGACAATAGGTAGGTGTAAACCAGGTCTCTACTGGGCAAAGTGGGACATTCAAAGCTAGTTACATCAATAAGATACTGGCAGGTAACCCAAAACGTTACTTAAGTCTGTATTAGATGGCCTTGTTATTAAAATATCCTTGGCAATTCACCTTTTGTATGAATTTGGCGGATTTTCATGTATAGTACAGAGTTAGCTGAAAATGCAGTGAGCGTCAGGTAACTAGAGTAGGCAGATGCACAGGACAGATATCATGTCAGGATACTGTTTAGATGGCATCTTTGTTAACATCATCCTGCATGCACAGCCCTTCCCCACCACAAGAAAAAGTGCACTTTATATTTATCCCTCAGGTGAAGTGCATGACCAACATTAAAATGTTACTACTTCTGAATTTTATAGGCAAGTCTGTTTTTTGGTTAGTTGTTCACTTAGTATTTATGCCTCTCCTGTTTCTAAAAGTAGTCTAGATAATTTTCAGTAAACAAGTACAGCTGCACTAGAACCTGGACGTGGGGAGTCCAGGATGAGCAGCGAGGTTTGCACTCAGTGCAGCTGAGCCGCAGCGCTGGGTGCTTGTCAGTGACACTTCCGGGGTCTCCAGCCAAGTACAGAGGTCAAAGACACTGACTAGTTTGGCAAGAGAGGAATGTTGTCTCTGGTATTCACTTTTTAAAATGGATACTTTAAAAAGGATCACTGAGCAACAGCATGTATAGTGTCCTTAGAAGCAGGTTTACAAGAGACAGCAGCGTACCACATTGGCCATAGAGGCTTCAGAGCATCCGTGAGTAGTTTAACAGCACAGAAGAACTTGAAAATGTGTCTGAGTTGAAGGCCTTGTAGTGAATATTGGAGCTGTGAGCGAGCGCTTCCTGCAGGTGGAGCAGACTGTCACTGACGAAAGCCATGAACTCCACAGAATGTGAATAAGTCACATGCCCCCTGACCCCTCTCTAAGACGTTTTTCTCTTCATAGTTTTCCTGGAATTTTTAGTCAACCTCATAAATGATATATGAAGTACTCCATAACCTTTCAGGGTATTTAAGGATATAAAGTGTGCACCCTCCGTTTAAGTGTCTGTCAGAGATGTATCTCTGTTCACAAAACGTAAATCTGCCCTGTGGCCTCTCTTTCCAGGCGTCACCCGCCAGCTGCCCCGCTCCTCTCCCAAATCCACGGGGCGCACGCATGCTCAGAGAGCTGCCAGTCTGTGTATTCATACCACCGATTTATGTTTCTTTTTATAAAGAACATGCTTCCTTCCTTTATAAGGAACCACTTACATAAGCAAATACTAAGGAACTGATCCCTCTGGAAATGACATCCTCAGGAATAAGAGAATCTTCGGGCCTTACTTCATCTGTTTCAACCCTATCCTGTAAACTCTGCCATCAGGGTTGCCGGTTCACTCGCCAGCCCGCTCCGTATCTGGAACATCTGATTTTTATTAGGAAGCAGCGTAGCTCTCTGCTCTCTCTGCCCTCAGCCTCTGATGAATTTCCTCAGTGATCATAAGCCATCTTTTCTGGAAACCAAGTCCTACTTTTTGTATAAATGTTAGGTTGCTGCCCAGAACTGAAAATACTAATTGAAAATTTATCTAACCAGACCAGAGAGCCAAAAACAAAGCTATTTTTTGATGTAGATTCTAGATGTTGTGCTTGTGTTCCTGGCACCACAGCTGATTCGTAAGGAACCTGCTGAAGTCTCTAGATCTTTTTTCAGATAAACAACAATGAAACCAGGGAATTCTCATGTTGTACTGTTATAAACTTTGGCAAAACTCATTTTAATAACTGCACCGAGTGTATTTAGCATAAGTGAATTTTAAAATGTTCTCTCTCTTAGAGACACAGGTATATTTTCCCAATTATGGTGTAAACCCAGCCAGTGCAGCTGACCCTTGAACCACCTGGGTTTGAGCTGCACGGGCCCATTTATACGTGGATGTTTCTCACTCACCGATTCCACAGGACTGCACTGGTGCATCTGTGCTTACGGAGCTGTGACACACGCGAATCTTCAACTAGCGGGGTTTGGCGTCTTCAACCCTGCAAGGTTCAAGGGTCAACTGTATTTTTATGTATAAAACTTTAATCTAAATTCAGGACTTTTTGATTTAGTTTAGATTTCAAGAAGGTGAATGACCGTGGGAAAAACATAACAGATTTTAAGGTTCTTGATTTAAATTGACACTTGCTTTCCAAACAGGTTCACCAGTATAGTCAACAGCTATTTCACTACCACGTAGTAAATTTATTTGGAAAATAAGGGCTTTTTTCCCTCTTTTTGATAACTTGCTTTTGTAATTTGTCCCTCACTTTTATTAAGAATGGATTTTTGAAACTTTATTTGAAGAGGCTTTGTGGGGAAAATGTAGAGCAAAAGAAAAACTCTAAGAGGTCAAACGTTTAAAAAACCGAGGTTTGTGCATGAGGCTGTTTTTATGTTTTGTTCATGCGTTTTTTGCATGGCAGCTCATTCAGAGTTAAAGTTAGAGCAATTCCACATGTCACTGTGCAGGCCGCGTGAGCAGGGCTGCAGTGGGGAGGTGCCGGGGCATGGGCTGCCCCAGCACGTCCCTCAGCGGGAACCGTACTTCACTTCACAGCTCCAGGCCAAGTTTGAGCACCTTAAGAGAGTACACCAAGAGGAGAAGCTGAGGCTTGAGGAGAAGAGAAGACTTCTGGAAGAAGAAATAATCGCCTTCTCTAAGAAGAAAGCTACCTCCGAGATATACCAAAGCCAGCCCTTTATGACCCCGGGTGGTAACGTGCGGAAGGACAAGGACCGCAAGAAGTAAGCGCCCCCCACCCCGCGCCTGTCTCACTGCCCCGACCTTCAGGGCGCTTCACCCTGTCTCCTTACTCCCATCTGCTCCTGCAGCTAAAGCATCAGTTCCTTGAGAGCAGAGAGCTTGTCCCTCTTGCTGTGCTGATTCCCCAGCAGCTAGAAGGGCACCTGGCACGTCTTCCGTGCTCTGTGCATCCTTGAGTGAAAGTCTGAAGTGAATGAACGAACGAAATAGAAATCTACAACACGTAAGGGTCAGCGACCTTGGGACACTGGCTGCTCCAGGGCACGTCTAGTAACTGCTGACCACCCCTCCCCCCGTTAGTTATGTCACATTTCATGCCTGACAGAGGCTGTATATTGGGGGGAATCATAGACATAATAGTTGATTAAAAAAAGTAATTCTTAGGTTTACTTTTTTAAAACAAATTCTGATAATGATTTTATGAGAATTCTTATTTTAATAAGGGAACCAGGCTATCGATTGGAACTCCTGTGCTTTGATGTCAGAGCTTGTGAAACGAGTGGTGGACGTAAAGATGCAGAGGAAGGTAGAGAGGGCCCCCGTGCATCGGGGCGGCCTTGGTAGCAGGTGGGGGATGGTCCCAAGGCTTGTAGGTCTGGGGTATGTGTTAAAGACAACGTAACCAAAGTCTTAGAAAATAAGGGGTTTTTTCTTCCTTTTTTTCATTTATTTCTCCCGCTTAAATGTCCTCATCACTTTGCTTGTTTGCTCGCTCTGTTGAGCACCCAGCCCCCTCCACGTGGGGAGCTCAGGTTCTCCCGTGCCCCAAAGGGCAGCCCTCAGGTTTATGACCACATCATATTTCAGACTGGTATTTTCAGAATATTGTAAGTCACCACCTTCAAAAAGGTAGGAGAACATAACATCGCCCATGATGATAGCTTTCCATTTTTGAACTATGGAGAAGTAAATCCACACGGTTTTGGGTGCATTTAATTGGCCTCTGGATTTTATGGTTTTGGGGAAGAAGGAATTCTCATGTATGATCTTTTCACATAAGCTCTTCCAGGGAGTGGATCTCTGTTTTGTCCGTTGATGTATCCACCCCCAGAGCCTAGAAAAAATGAATACACTGAATTTCAAAAGGTTAACCACCCTCGTCATCTTTGTCGGGGGGACTGGTTCCAGGATGCCCCGAGGACACCAAAATCCACAGATGCTCAAGTCCCTCATATCCAATGGCACAATTTTCGCAAAGAACCTATGCACATTTTCCTGTACACTTTAAATCATCTACAGATTACTTACAACACCTAATACAACGTAAATAGAATGGAAATGCTAGGTGTATAGTTGCCAGCAAGTGGCAAATTCAAGTTTTGTTTTTTGGAACTTTCTGTTATTTTTTCCCAAATATTGTATTTTCGATCCTCAGTCAGGTGAATCCTCAGATGTGGAACCCTCGGATCCATAGGACCGAAGTGTATAAACAGAATTTATAACTTGTTTTCGGTGTGCCTCGAATTAAAGCTGAGGGGTCTTTCACCTCATCATCTCAACTTAGTCCCGTGTTACTAGATTTGGACTCCCCTGACTTTATTCCATACGCGAAAAACCATTTACAATCACCTTGTGGAAGTAAGGTATGGGCTGTTGTTTGCAAAATCAGGGCCAAGCCCATAGTTTGAGAGCTCAGAAAAATTTCCCCTCAAGAAATTTTGGTGTTTGTTTTTTCTTTTCTTTTCCAGAGTCCCATGGCTAGATATCCTATCATATCCTCGATGTACATCTGCTCTTTCTGTAAAAGCTTTGTAAAACCAGTGATTTTTATTCCTATATGGTTTTCTGTTGTACCAATCAAAAGGTTTTTTTTCTCTTTCCAGCTCCAGTTTTATGTAAAACAAAGGTTCCTCATCACAGAAGATCATCACAAGCAAAGTTATTAAACTGTGAGAAGTATGCTTTGATTTTCTTGCTGTTTTTATTTGCTGTATCACTTACGCTGTATCACTTACTCTATATCTGGCAAAAGGCCACAGTTGAAGTATGAGGTCAGTACATAAGCCAGACTGGATGACGTTACTCACGCACTGTTAGAAGTTTAAGTTGTTGGTTTGTGATGAACCGAGATCATTTCTCCTGCTGCCCAGTGCTTGCTGTCACTTTGCTGTGACAAGAGTGTCGGTGCCTTTGAAAGTACAGGACTCGTTTATATTGCGGCTCTGATTGCATACATATTCCAAGATGAACCTTTTGTGTAAACTTTTGGGAATATGTTTTAAAACGTATTATGTACCTGAAACTCTAAGCTCAATAGTTCTATAGAACTTTAAAATTTTTCATACAATTATCCAATTGGTAACATGATCGTAAGCTTTTGCATCAAATTACATAATATGTGCTTCAGTGTTGTGGTCCATGGGTTGTTGTGATGAAACAACATGTTTAAAGCAGAAACACTCAGGTAAATAAGCCCTCTTCTGGTGATAAGTACCTCTGGAACTGGGTGTCTTCACACTGTTTGCATGAGTCTGTATTACATACTTGTTGCAAACTGTCTTCCAGGGAAAATAAATAATAAAGTTGAATCATCTTATTAAAAATATTTCTTAAAAAAGTTACTATGAACATCTGAATATTAAAGATAAAAATTTAGATAATTCGTACTGTAAAGGATATTTGAATTCAGTGCCTCAGTATTTGCAGAACGATTTAATGGCTTCTAACTTTTTCTTAACAGTCATAAGTTTTCATTTTTTGTACTTGAATATTCTAAATGAAACTGATATTTACACCTGACAAATAAAATGTATCTACATCTTCACTAAACTGCATTTAAATGACTGTAACTCTTCTTTTTGCAAACCATGATCTTAACCATCTTACCAGAACTATTTAATTATATGTTTGAGAATAATATGTTTGAGAATTTAATTATATGTTTGAATTATTTTAAGACAGAGGTATATTAGCAGTATTTTTCAGATAACAGAATGTTTTACTTAGCCCATGTCAGATTCTGAGCAGTGTATTTTTTTCATGAATTTGCATTAAGTTGCAAATAAAACCTTTCATTTTGTAGCACAGCTTATCTGGACCAACACTTTAAATTCCATTTTTGCATTTCTGCAGTTTAGTAAAGTAAGTTACAAGCATCACAGAAAAAGCTCTGCACTTTCTTCTCAGGATCAGTAATGCCCAGCCTCTGGAAGGTGGGAGCGGGAGAGTCGGTGAGCCCCTGAGGGCAGGTAGCCTGGCTTCCCAAGCCCGGTCAGTGCTGCAGCGCTGAGCCTTAGCCCAGGAGCTTCGCGGCAAGCTCCGTGATGTGCTGCGAGTGGTGGTTGTTCGTAGCCTGTTACATCAAGCTGTGTATAAACAGCTATCCTGAACTTTCATAAAGTTACTTTTAAATGCCAGAGTGGTTGCTGGCATGTTAAAACAGTTATTCAATTCCTAGTTGAAAAGGTCACGGAAACCTACCTCAGACCCGGAGCTGAACAGAAGGGCCGTCACCTTGGGCTGCTAGTGACTCTGCTGTGAGGAAGACTTGCCACACGTGCACGCCCACAGTGTGAATCCTGAATTCACTTCGTGTATCTGGGATTCCACATAAGATTGTATTTTAGAAGAGTTGCACTGCAAAGAACAAAAATGTTTTTAAACAATTACAGTCCAGGCGGACCTCGGAGATAGTGCGGGCTCGGGTCCAGACCACCCAATGAAGCGAGTATCGAAATAAAGTCAGTCACGTGAATGTTGGCTTCCCCGTGCATATAAAGGTTATGTTTACACTGTGCTTTAGTCTGTCAGGTGTGCGACAGCTTATGTCTAAAGAACAGTGCACATACCTTAGTTAATAATTGCTAAAAAAAGGCTAACCATCCCAAGCCTTCAGCGAGCAGCAAGCCGTGGTAGTAACATTAAGATCACCGATCACAGATCACCGTAACGAATATAATGATGAGGCAGTTTGAAGTACTGTGAGAATTACCAAGACGTGACACAGACACGAAGTGAGCAAATGCTGTTGGAAAAATGGCGCCGATCAGCACAGGATATGCAAATACAGTGAGATCCGCCTGGATAACGCTCAGCTTCTCCTAATGAAGCTTATTAATTCTCCAAGGTCACAGAGTGAGGTATTAGCCACTGGCGCTTAAGTCAAATTTCCCGGGAACAAAATAAAGCTAGACATGTTGTATTTTTTTTCCATAAAGCATGTAAAACAAGAATTGCCTTTCACCGCCAACCATTAATCTTTGTACCGACGACTCTGAATTTGTAAGTTCTTTCGTACAGACTATGATTTCAGCTTCCAAGCGCTACCAGGATGAGTACTATCTCCATTTTGAAGATGAACTCATTTTAGGCCCCGTTTTCCCGTTTGGCCAGGAAATGGGAGCACAAACTGATGAGGCCCCTGTGGAGCGGCCTGAGAAGGGCTCCTGCCCCTGGCCGTGGAGCGCAGGGACGCAAGGGGGTGGGTGTGACTGGGCCTTGAAGGACTGAAGCAGCTTCAGAAGCAGGAGGGGAGGAGGGCCACCCAGATACTTGGGACAGCAGGCTCCCGACGAAGCCTGTGCCCCCGGGGGGCGGAGAGGATCAGTGAACAGAGAGGACCGGGAAGACGAGGCAGGGAACAGACAAGGGGTTCATAAGCCTAGCCCAGCGAGCAGGCGGAAGTCTGACTCACAGGCCAGATGCTCACGGAGCAGAGGGAGAGGTGTGTTGCAGGGGAGAAGCCAGGCCAGGGGCAGGCGGACTTGGACTCAAGTCCAGGCCAGGAGTCCTCCTACTGCATGTGCAGGAGGATAACTAGGTCACATTTCAAAAATACTGACACACAAAGGAATACGTTGTGTAAAACCATGAAAATGTCCTGTCGAGCTAGAAATACAGAGGGAACAAAAATTCAAGACTGCAGGGACATGTTAAGTTGGGAGAGTGGGACGCATGCAGTGAGGAGGTTCTTGCATTAACTGCGAAGAGGATAAAAGTCCCGTCAGCCGGGTAACGTGAGACTCAGGAAGGACCACGTACGCGTGGGAACACATGTACCTTTCAAGCCAGCAGAAGGAAAACTGGTCTCATAAATGATAATCCAAAAGGAAGCAAGGACGTAAAGGAAATAAAACAGGTGTGACAGCTAAAAAGCATTTAGTAATATGGTAGATTTAGACCCAAATAAATCAGTAATCACATGCTCTAATTTTTCTAGATAGAAGTTTTTAAAAACCAGCTGTGTCACTTTACAAGAGTGAGCCAAAGCTTTCTGTCCTGATAGGAAAAGGTACATCGTGTACACTGAGCCAAAAGCTGACGTGTAGCTACGTTTTCGGCAAAAGGCAGCGTTAGGGAAGAAGACGGCCCTGCTGGGGGGCGGCCTGGCCTCCGAGGCAGGAGGGCATCTGGCGGCTGGCGCAGGTCCCCAGACCCACGGCGTGAGGGGGCTGCGTGGCCACCGACGTTCGTAAAGCACGTGCAAGTGGCCACGTCAGCAACCTCTTCCTCTCTGTACATTAAGCCTCAGTAAGCCGGTCTTTTTTCTTAAAGGCTGAAAGTTAAAAGGCAAGAGCGGGGAATGAAAAAAGAGTGTCACTACAGATCCTGGGCCATTAAAGTGTATTTGATAAATTAGAAAATACAGAAGTATCAACAGAAAATAATTTAGACAGTTAATTTACTGATATAAGAAATACAAAATTTCTTAATAAAAGACAATTTATAATTAAAATCCCCCTACAGTTTGGGCCACGAATCCTCTCAGGTGTCTCAAGAGGAAAGGCATTGACCAGCTCTCCCGTGGTAGGTGGGACACTGCCGCCACTCCAGAGATGCCCACGCCCTCGGGCCAGGCGAGTGTGCTTCCTCACCTGGCAGCAGGCTGCAGAGGGCCTGAGACCGGGAGGTGGTCCTGGGTGGTCTCGGGGGGCCCGCTGGAGGGACGTGTGGCCGGCGAAGCAGGGTCGGAGGGGCAGCACTGCTGGTTGTGATGTGGAAGAGTCCCTAAGCCTTGGAACGTGGGCGCTTCCAGGGGCTGGAAACGGCAGACAGGGATTCTCCCCTGGAGGCTCCAGAGGCGCACAGCTGTGCCTGACACTTAGATTTTAGTCCGGTTCTGACTACCAACATCATAAGATAAATAAATTTGTACTGTTTAAAGCCACTACATTTGTGGTAATTTGTTACAGCAGCAATAGGAAACAAATACATTCCCTAAAAATGGATAAAAGAAACATCCCAAATTCATTTTACAAGGCCAACATGGCTTTCATTTCAAAGCCTAATAAAGACATTCTGAGAAAGGACAATTATAGTCTGATCTCATACATAAACAAACATGCAAAAATCCTAAACAAATTACTAACCAACTGAATCCAGGGACATATCTTTTAAAAGGTAGTTCCTCATATCCAGGAAGGCAAAGACGTTTTAACATTAGAAAATTAACCAGTGTAACTCACAGCATGGATATTAAAAGAAAAATCATATGGTCATCCCTGTAGAATCATAAAATACTGTTAAAATTTAGCATCTTTGAGATGTAAAAAAACAAAAGACTCTTAGAATATCAAATAGAAGGAAACGTCCTTAACTTGATAAAGGGTATCTGCAAACAGTAACCAGCGCAGGCATCACACTTACGATGAAACACTGAAAGCAGCTTTAAGGTTGGGGGCAAGGAACGCTGGCACAATCGTCCCCTTCCATTAGACATGTCACCGGAGCCGGCAGCCCCCTCAGGAGGCAAAAAATAAAGACAGGCTGGGCCTCAGTCCTCACAGGTGACACGGCTGTATATGCAGCGAGTCCACATGCAGCTGTGGCCAGAGCACTGGGATCAGGAGTCCACAGAGTCGTGGCACAACTGCCCACCGATGATGCAAGGGGGTTGGCCACCGGGCAGGCTCGAGTGTCGAGTGTCTCACTGAGCAAAAAGCAAAGAATCTCAGCTCCGGAAGGTGTGTCCTGGGCTCTGTCCCGCCCGCCCCCTCCGGCCTCAACCACTGCCCTTTTGTTAACTGGCTTGTGCTCAGGCTCTGCTGCCCCCAGGCCTGTCTAACTGTGGTTTGGGGTCAAGGTCAAGGTCCTCCACAAGGCCCACCCACTCTCAGGTGCCTGCACTTGGCCTGTGCCTCAGTGAGGGAGGCCCAAGCAGCCTTTGCTTAAATTCCTGCCTCTGTGGAAACCATCGCTTGTGTGGACAGAGCCACCGCAAGCCGTGGTCACCCATGAGGTCAAAGCCGCGTGGCCCCAAACCTCCAGTTCTCCTGCCCAGGCCCCCGGGAGGAGACAACCGCACAAGTAAACCACCCCAGGGCACCGGCCCTGACACGGCGGCCTCAGGTCCCAACGGTGGTGGTTCCAGGTCAACAGTGGTGACCCGGGAGCCCGGGGGGAGGCCGAGCGCCTGGTCCCTCAAAGCCTTGCCCTGGCTCACTTGGTCGGCACCGTCCTCGGTGCCCTTTCTCCACGTTCATGACGGCTGCCCCAAGGGTCAGCTTCCTCCCCCGAAGTTCTGGAGAAACAAAGTGAAAATGCAGCTGCTGGAGGATGAGTGTCCCTTTACTGCTGACAAAGGCTACTCAGTGTGGGACCCGAGGGGGCTGTGGGACGAAACCCAGTACTAGGGCACTGGCCCTGCTCAGGCAGAACTGCACCCAGACGGCCTGACAGGAAACAGAAACACCTGCTCCGTGACGGTCAAGGGCAGGGCCATGTCCAGCTGCTCCTCCTGGGGTCGCCCACTCCGGCGGCTTCTGAGGCTCCTGGGAGCCCTCCGACACCCCTCGGGCTCCCGTGTGAACTCTGGGGAGCAGGTAGGCGGTGCTGCTGCCCAAGCGGACCGGGAGGAGGGTGAGGCCCAGAGGAGAGCAGCCGGAGTCGGAGGCTGCCCTGCCTCCCGGTGAGGCCAGCCCGGCTGGGGGAGCCCTGGCGTCCGAGTCTTTCCAAGCAAGAGGGAAGCCGTTTGTCCACAACACTTGGCTATGAGCGCCTGGCAGGTCAGCACAGGCTGGTGCCCAGAAAGCGCATCTGCAGCTACTGGGGCGCTGACCTCCGGCATCAGGAAGCCGCTTGGCAGGCCCGGGCGAGACGACGTAAGGAGAAAGCGGCCAGCCTCCGCAGCAGTGCCTGGAGTGCTCGCCGGGGCCGCCCGATTCCTTATTTACCCTCTTTATTCCCCATTTCCCTGCCAAGTCGTTAATCTCAGGGTTTAAGGTGCTACTCCACGTGGGAAAAATACTAGCTTTAAAACGAGATGCTTATAGAAGGAAACATCTTGCAGACTCCAGAGAGTCTGAATGACGGTGTTACCCAGTCCAAGCTCGTCCTGCTCTCCACACGACAGGCCAATAAACTGAGAGGCGAGCTGCTGGGGCAAAGAATAGCGGCTTTATTCGGAAAGCCAGCAGAGCAAGGCGGCGGGCCCGTGACCCAAAGAACCCTCTTGCTGAGTCAGAATTCAGGCTTTTATACTAAAAGGGGCGGGACTAAAACCAAGCACTTTCTGGTTCCCGGCAGCCTCCGGAGGGGAGGTGTTAATTTCTCCCTCCTGCTGTCATTCACAGGTGGGCCTGCTCAGGAGGTTTCCTGGGAGCTAAACACAGGTATTTTAGCTGAATGCTCATTACCTGGGAGGCAGGGGTCCCAGAGATGGGCCGTTATGGAGAATTTAAGCTTATAGGCAGCATCCCTTTAGTGATTAACTGGTAACAGGATACAAAGGCTCTTCCCGATTACAAGAGAAACTAGGTTAACAATGAACAAACACATCTTATCAAGAACAATGCAAACCAAGAGACAATATCTTCTCGAATGCTGAATGAAAAAAAGCCAACCTAGAATTCCATGCCAGTGAAAATATCTTTCAAAAATATGGGCAAAATAAAGACATTAAGACAAACAACAGCTGAAAAACTCCACTGCTAGCACACTTCGATTACATAAAATGTTAAAGGAAGTGCTTCAGGCAGAAGAAAAATGAAACCTAAAGGAAATTCAAATCTACACAAAGTAACTGGAAAGAGTAAACACATAACATAAAAGACTGTTTTTCTCCAGTTTAAAAATTGCCTTGGGATTTCCCTGGTGGCACAGTAGTTAAGAATCCACCTGCCAATGCAGGGGACACGGGTTCGAGCCCTGGTCCTGGAAGATCCCGCCTGTCGCAGAGCAACTAAGCCCGCGTGCCACAACTACTGAGCCTGAGAGCCTAGAGCCTGAGCTCCACAACAAGAGAAGCCACTGCAATGAGAAGCACGTGCACCGCAACGAAGAGTAGCCCCCACTCGCCACAATTAGAGAAAGCCAGCACGCAGCAACGAAGACCCAATGCAGCCAATAATAAATAAATAAATTTATTTTTTAAAATTGCTTTAATATTATACTACTATATATAAAACAGATAACCTAAAAGGACCTACTGTATAGCACAGGGAACTATACTCAATATTTTGTAATATAAGGAGAAAGAATCTGAAAAAAATAGATATAATTGTATGTGTAACTGAATCACTTTACTGTACACTTGAAACTAACACAACACTGTAAATCAACTATACTCCAATAAAAAAATTTCTTTTAAATTGCTTTAAGATAATCAACTGTTTAAAGCAAAATCAAAATAAATTGTGGGCCTCTGTAACAGATGATAAGGAGCAGGGCCCTGTGGGCTCCTGGGCACAAAAGCCTGTCTGTGTCCCCCATCCATTTCTTGATTACAGGAAATGGGCTTCATTCAGCCTCCAGGACCTTCCCTTAGTTCCAACCAGCAGGTTCAAACAGTTGCTAATCAGGGAAGGGAGAGGATGCAGAGACCAGGGAGGAGCAGTCAGGAAGCAATAGCGCAGCCTTGGGGCAGGTCCTGGTTCCCCCTCGAGGGATGCACACAACAACATCTTTGAGCTGTTTTGCAGATACTGAAACCCCCTCCAGGTGGTAGAAGTTAACTGTCTGCTGCTCACAAGCACGGAGACCCCAGACCAGTTGGAACCCGAAGGTTGATGATGCCGACTCCCAATTACCTCACCGCCAACCAATCAGAAGAGTGTCCACGAGCTGATCACACCCTCTTTGAACCATTACTATGAAACTCCTCACTACCCTCTGGAAAGGGAGCACAGTTCTTGAGGCCCTGGCCAGCTGTGTTCCCTCTTTGCCTGGCAAAGAATAAAGCTATTCTTTCCCTTCCTCCAAAACTCTGTCTCTGTATTTTTGTTCAGCATTGGTGCACACAGAGCCAAGATTTTCGGCGCAAACATAAAAGTAAAATGTATGAAAACAGTGGCACAAAGGCTGAGGAGGGTAGAATCAGTGTATTCGAATGATAAGTGCTCACAAAATATGTGAAGAGGCATAATGTGTATCTTTAACATTGTGATAACTATCAATGACAACTAAATACACATACTTCAAACTCTAGATCAATCACAAAATTTTAAAACAAAGTATGCCTCGAGTCAAAAAAGGAAATAAAATGGAAACATAAAAAGTACTAAATTAATCCAAAGGAGTCAGGAAAAGAGGGGGAAAAAAGAAATAATGAAAGGATGAAATGACAAAAAAGAGCAAAATTGTAGACTGAAACCCAATCACATTATGTGAATGGTCAAAACACTCCATGTTAACAGGCAGAGACTGGCAGGTTGGATTTTACAAGGAAGATACAGCTATCTGAAACACTACTTTAAAGATGAAGACAGACTAAAAGGATAGAAAAAACATATGAGAATAGGAATGAGACAAAAGCTAAAGTGGCAGCGTAACCAAGACAAAGTCAATTCAGAACAAGGAACTGCACCAGGGAGAAAAGGGGCCATTTCTAAACGATAAAGGGGCCAATTCACCACGAGAACCTATCCATCTTACATGTGTTTGCACCTAATAACCGAGTCAAAATACATGACGCAAAAAACCGGTGGAACTAAAGAGACTTGCAGATACCACAGACGTTAAAAGGACAAATCCACCGTTGTAAACGGAAACTTCAACTATGTTCTCTCTGTAACTGACAGAACAAGTCCAAAGAAGATCTATAAAGATATAGAAGGCTTAAGCAACACTATCAATCAATTTGATCTAATTGACACACAGAGATCACAGCCACCCACAGCAGCAGGACACACGTTCTTTTCAAGTGTACGCAGAACATTCACCAACACAGAACATATTCTGGACCATAAAACCAGCCTCAAGAAATTCAAGAGGGCTGCAATTGTATAAAGTATGTTCTCTGACCACAATGGAATTAAACTAGCAATCAACAATGGAAAGATACCTGGGAAATTCCTAAATACTCAGAAATTAAATAACACACTTCTTTTAAAAAAACCCTACAGGCTCTCCAAAAAAAGGCAAATTTACAAAATATTTTTAACTTAATGAACACAAAAACAGACAAAAAATTTTGTGTGATGCAGCTGAAACATGCGGTCGTGTTCTGTGTCGGGCCTTTAAAGAGGTAGGTAAGGCAAATGAGTTCACATGCGTGGGCTCGAATCCAACAGGACTGCTGTCCTTATAAGAGGAGGAGATCAGGACACAGATGCACAGCGGGAGCCACGTGAGGACCCAAGGAGAGAGGCCTCGGGAGGAGCCAGCCCTGCTGACACCTAGATCTCAGACTTCCAGCCTCCAGGGCTGTGGGAAATGAAACATGCTGTTTAAGCCCCCAGGCTGTGATGGCAGCCCACACTCACTAAAGGGCCCCTTCTTCCTGACAATCACTGTTCTGTGGCGCCTGTGTTCCAATGTCCTGTGTCTTGTCTGGTTTTCTAGTTGTGTCAGGCGGAAGGGTAAATCCAATGCTGTTTTTCCATTATGTCCATAGCAGAAGTCAGTTTCGGTCACTCAGCAATGTGCTCCATCCGTGATCCACAGAGAGACGGCCATTCTAGAACGGCAGGTTAGAAGGCAACCCAGTGGAGATGGTAAAAAGAAACACAGGTGTAAGAGGAAGAGTCTCCCAGTGACGGTGGCTTAAACAGACAAACGTTTACTTCTCTCTCCCGTGGGCAGGCCATCCACCACGGCTTGGCTGGTCAGAGCCCCCCCTCCTCCTTCTCTGTTGTCCTGTCTTCGTGGCCGGAGATGGCTTTGGCACATCCACGCCCCAGCTTTGGGAAAGCCGGGAAGAAAGGGGGTCCCCACTCGTGGCCTGGGCTGGCTGCAGGGAAGTTTGGGAAATGCATTTTGCGGGAGGACGGGGGAAGTGGCAGCTGTCAGTGCCCCCCATCCAGGGAGAGAAAGGCAGCCGACCCAGTGGGACGCAGGCGCGAACTCCCCTCCACCCAGGGACGGTGGCCACGCCTGTCTCCACCGCCTCGAGGCTGTGAAGTGGCTGCACAGGGAAGCCCCTGACAGTGGCCTCATGCCTGGCACCGAGAAAGAGGAGAAATGAGCAGCGCTAAGACACTGGGCCCAAAACCAAATGCTGAGGCGTCCCGGGAGCACGGCCTCTGCTGAGTATGACGGACAGGGCTGAGTGGGGTTGCCCAGCTGTTAAACCTAACTTTGCAATCTCAGTTCTGGATCACGTTTCCAAGTCTAACCATCCTGACGAGACCCTCCAGGAGGCCATTAGAACAGCAGGCCCCCGACCCCCGGCGGCTTGTCAGCTGCTACAGGAACAGAGCACAGAAGCTCCCACTTGCCTGGGAGACGCACAAAGGGCCGTGGACTGTGGGGGGGCGCCCACGCAGATGGGTTTCCCGGCCCCCGCCCCGTTTCAAGAAAGAGAGCCCTGCTTTCATCGGCTTTACGAGCTACTCTTCCACAGAAGATTTCATTTGAACAAAGAGTTCTAGCGTTTTAAAAATATAAAATCGAAAGCACTTTTTTTACAATTTTACTTGGCCAATGCAACTTGACCGTTTGTACTAATAGACAATAATTCCAAGGCCTGGAAAGTGACCTAGTCTATAATTGAGGAGAAGCTCGCCTGCCTTGCCAGTCCTGCCCCTTTGTCCTGGGAGTCCCCTGAGTCCCGATCCCTGGGGGCAGCTGTGTCACCACGAATCCTCCCCCAAGCGCCACAGCTGCGACAAGCGAGCGCCTCACAGGACCCTCCGCGCGCGCACCTCGGCAGTTTCGCATTTACTTATGTCACATCCTCCTTTTGAGGAACCCTGGTCGCGCTGGTCGGTCAAACACAATAAACCGCAGGTTTCTGTATATAAGGTTCTACGATTACTCGGGTCGTGCACGAATCTCTTCCCTTGAGGAAACTGTGACCTTGGTTCCGCTGTCTGTCATATCCACCTGCCCCACCAGGCTCTGGGTAATTGACAGATGTGATATTCACGCCCTGCCGCCTTTACCTAAATTACAGCGTGCTCTACTGGCAGAGCCCTGTGGTGTGCCACCAGAGACCTCCCTTCGGATTCACAGGGATCTGACTTGGCCCCACAGATGATTCCGAAGCCTTTGATTAAAATCTAGGTCCTTTGATGAGTTCACCGAAAAAACATGCCTCAGCGATGCGGCAGGCGAACAGCTGCGAAGTCATTCCCAGGATGACTCACGTTTATCAGGGCTCTGATGCATAGTTAAGAGGCGCATTAAAGCGCTGAGTCAGCGGCGCGCGTGGACGTGCCACGGTGCTAATAACTCGGCGGTGCTGCAGAGCCTGCCCCTCTCCCCGCTCTAAGTCAGCGCTCAGGCCACGGGGGCCGAGAAGGGAGAGCGCCCTGGACCCTCCGAGGGCCGCCGCGATACAGCCCGGAGGGTGGGAGGCCGCCGCGTCGGAAACGAGAGTCAGGACCGCAGCTTCCGACGCGAAGCCCGGGAGCACCGACGTCCCGGGACGCGCCCCAGCCGGCCCTCGAAGGCCCGGCCAGGCCTGGGGTGGGGACCGCGGCCGCGGGAGGCTCCGGGTTCTCCCTCCCTCTTCCAGCCCCGCCCCGCCCCGCCCCCAGCTCAGAGGCTGCTGCCCCGCGGCGCCCCCGGGTCCCTGTCAGCCGCGCCACAGGCGGCGGCTGCTCAGCTTCTGACTCACTCCAAACAGGTCATCCGACTTAGACGTGGGAAGCTACGTTTCAGTGAGGCAGCGCTGAGGGACCTCCAGAGACGCCCCGCCCACCGCCCAGGTTCCGCTCCCGCGCACACACGAAGCACATTCCGGTGCCCGTCCCCGTCACACACGCTCACTCCTCCACGTCCCCTTCTCACAAGAACACGCGCGCCGCCCCCGCATCCTCACCTGCTCCTTCATCCACTGGCGTGGAGCGCAGCACTCCCCCGTCTCCCGGGTCAGAGGGCGGAACCCGTGCGCCGACGTGCCGTGCGCCGACGTGCCGTGCGTGGGCCCGTGCGTGAACGTCCCTGTGCGTGGGCTCCGTGTGCCGACGTGCCGTGCGAGAGCCCCGCGTCCACGTGGCACCTCCTGGGGCGCAGGTGCGCCGGGTCCCCTTCCGGGGCATCGCCTGCGTCCCAGCGGCTTGGCGGGCAGAGCAGCGTCCCGTCTGCCGGTCCCGGTGTCGCGTGAACCCCGTTCCGCTGATTACGAAGGCGGCTGCACGTCTTCTCTTATGGGGCCGTCGTGTTTCTTTCTTGGAACCGTCAGGGGAAGAGCTGCTTATTTAGAGAAAAGGGCAGTTTGGTACCAAAAAGTTGAGGCCCTGAGGGTCCTGGAACGGGAGAGTCATTCCAGGAACAACAGAGCAGGGAGGACTGTTTCCCAGCCTAGCCCGAGGCAGAGGTTTCATCCAGGGGGTGGGGTCCCTGGGAAGGAACCTGGCCCCCCCTCAGGTTGGGCCCCGGGCGAGCGCGGGGGGGGGCAGGTGGCAGAGCCCGTTGCCGTCCGCACACCCCTGCCCGCCCTCCGCGCCCCCCGGATGCTCCCCTCCAGGGGACCCGCACGCACGCCATTTCCTTGGCCTGTGTTCAGCCCCTGCCGCAGCCGTGCGCACCCCCTCCTCGCGGGGCGGGCGTCCTGCCCGGTGCTTGCTGAGCCGCCCCCTCGGTGGCCCCTCCGCCGCAGCGCGGTGCCGGCACTCACCTCCTCCGTGGGGGCCTCCCGGTCCGCCTGGAGCCTCTTCCTCAGCAGTTCCGGACGCTCCCCATCAGGAGGCCCCTCCCCCTTTGCCCCGCTGGCCCTCCTTCCGTCCCTGTTCAAACAGACCCACTAGCCCTCCCGAAACGGCCCAAGGCCCGGAGGGGTCCCGGGGGTCATTCAGGACCCGACCCGGGTCAGAGGAGCGTCAGCCTTTGGTCCCTTCAGCTTCAGAGCAGGCCCTGGACACCTCCCCTGCGCGGCTCTCGGCGCTCCGGCCTCCCTGATGTCCTTGCAAGGCCCTGTGGGCACTCTGGGCCCACCCAGGGCACCAGGAGGGTCTCCCTAACTCAGGGTCGGCAGGTTAGCAACCTCAACCCCTCTTTGCCTCGTAACCTGACAGGTTTTCAGGTTCCGGGAGTGGGACACGGGCCGTGGTTCTCAATCTGCAGGGCGCTTGCACACAGCCCCTCCCTGCCGCCCTGCCAGTGCCCCCCCTGCTTTGCCGCCCTGTTATCTCTGCCCTGCCTGGTGCAGGGGCTCCTCACGGACCTCCTCTCCCCTTCCTTACCCAGAATCCCTTTTCTGAACCACACACCCTCCCCTACCCCTTCCAGGCTGAGTCCTGTGACTGGAGGTCTGGCTCCAGGCTTCCCAGGAGGACCGGTGGCTGTGGACGCAGAGCCTGAAAAGGCGCGTCTGTTACGGTCCCTGGAACAGCCCTCGCTCTGCTCTGGGCTTGCGGGGAGGGATGGGGCAGGGTGAGGCCGCGGGCGGGGCAGAGCACTGCCACTGCACACTCCACGGTGTCACCAATCTGTCCTTGCCAATGAAGGGCCGGCTGTGGAACGGCTCCCCTGGGGAAAGGAGACCCGAGTTTCCCTAGGGCCGACGTGTGCCACCTCGTGAGTGTCGGGGACAGAGAAATGACTCCAGCTGCCAAAAGCCGTGGGGCTGAGGTCTCAACAGAGTCCCAGTTCCCTGTGGACAGTGGGATTGTCTCTGCTTCACAGGTGAGTGTCCAGCTGCCCTGACCAGCCTGGACTCGGACGTGGCTCCAGGCCCAGGGGCAGGGGTGTGCCGTGTCCATCCCTGTGGTCAGACTTACCAGGCGGCCTGCGGGTCGTGACGGCACTGCCTCCTCCGGCCCTCAGGCCCGACGCACTGTTTCCACGGAGGGCCTGGCTCAGTGCCCGGCCTTGGGCACGGGTCTCGGGGGTGCACTGAGCATGAGAACGGGCGCTTCATCTAACGCCCACCTGGCTCAGTGCCCAGCCTTGGGCATGGGTCTTGGGGGTGCACTGAGCGTGAGAACGGGCGCTTCACCTAACGCCCACCTGGCGGAGTGTCTCTGACCCAGCTTGCTGGGGAGTGCGTGAAGGCTTCAGCACTGCAGCACGGGCTGGCCTCCCCTCCCCACCCTGCAGGCGGTGTTACCAGTCTTCCGCTAGTTCACTCCGTCCGTTCACATAGAAGAGGGAAGTAGCTCCGGGCTAAGCTTCCCTCCAGCTCCAGTGACGTGACGGTCAAAGGCTCTGTGGGGGAGGCCCGGCCAGGAGGGCAGTGGGGTCGCCTCCAGGAAACACCCTGACAGGCCTTGGGTCATGTGTGGCCCTCTGCTGGGCCTCCCTCTGTCTGGCTACTGGAGACAGGCCCCCCGCCCCCCCCTTTGGAGATAGGCAGCCTCCTGACGCCCCTCCTGCGGGTGGGTTCCAGGCATCCTGCACCCCGTGTTCCAGAGGACAGGCACCCGAGGCCAGACACACAGGCCGGGTAGTGAGTGTGCTGGTCTGGGAGGCCGATTCCAGGCACTCTTGGCCAACAGGACTTGAATGACTACTGACGTGAAGGCTTCCCACAAGCAAGGCAGGGGCATCACCCACAGAAAGCCACTCTGCTTTTCCAGGCAAGCAGAAGCCTGCAGGGGCCCTAGAAGCCACCCAAGCCCCGCGGGCCTGCAGGGGCCCCAGAAGCCACCCAAGCCCCGCGGGCCTGCAGGGGCCCCAGAAGCCACCCAAGCCCCGCGGGCCTGCAGGGGCCCTAGAAGCCACCCAAGCCCCGCGGGCCAGGCTCAACTCTTCCTGCCCAGTGGCAGAATCCCAGCCTGGGCCGGGAGTGGCTGTCTGGTGCCCCCGGTCCCCTCAGCGGCCCGCCACCCTGACACAGACCCCGGGTGGCCCACTCGGAAGCTCCCGGGGGTGGCAGGGCTGTGCGCCCACAGGCTGGCAGAGGGGACGTGGGGGACGCCTGCCGACTCTGCTCCTGCCCGGCCCGGCCCCACCTGACTGCTCCCCCATCCAGACACCAGGCCTCTCCACGTTCAGTTTTATTGAAAGACTCGGAAACACAGGCATCATGGTTTGTCATCAGTCCGTCCCTCCAGAATCACACACTGACGTCTGTGCCTAACAGAAGCAAGGGGTGCATGTGTGTGACTGTGCAAAGTGCCAACAGTTTCCCACCGGAGCCCGGCATTCACTGTGAGGCTGCCATCTCCTGACTCTGTTCCCGTGGCCCTTTGATGGCCCGATGTCCCTGTCACCTCCGTGTCCTGATGTCAGTGCATGTGGCTGAGGACTCTACCCTGCTCCTCAGAGCATGTCGCCTTGGCCCCAAAGGCCACATCACGAGCACGGTGCGTGAGGTCTGGACCTGGGGAATCTGAGGGTATCAGGCAAAGGGTTGGTTCACCTTAGTGCCCGGGACGAGGGCATCCTTCCGGCAGGACGGCCCGGCAGAAGGGTCTGCTTCTTCTCCTGCTCTGTCTGTGGTTCACTGGTCACGAGGGCTGATTTTCTGACCAAGGGTTTGAAAACAGCCCAAAGCACAGGGGTGGTCGTGCATGTCCATGCTCCCTGCAGCCTGGCCGGCGAGGAGGCCCTGACGCTGGTGGCCCCGGGGAGGCCCCAGCACCCAGCCCTGACTCTGCACAGGAGAGGCTGGCGACAACTTTGCTAAGACACCTGCAGGGGGGCGTGCCCCCTCCACCAGGCGCCAGCCTCTCAGCATCACGTGGGCGGTGCCGGGAGAGGTCTGTGGTGTTGCTTGGTAACTGCCCACGTTTAGAAAGAAGACTTTCCTATCATCTGTGGACGCAGTCAGCTCTGGTTTCACTGGAGAACACGTGTCTCACTCAGCATGTTAATCTGCGCATGTTTTTGGTGGTGACATACTGTAGACACGCACAGGATTTCTGTGCACGGAAAGCAACTAATCTGGCAACAGTGACAAACGTGCACCTTCTGGCTGCACAGGGCTCCCTGCGTTTAAACCGGATTTTTTTTCCTTTGATTCAGAACAAATTTCTCAACTGTCAATCTGTCATGTCCTGGAGAGAGGAAGAGCGCTCTTCTCTAGGAGCGACCCGCTGGCGTGGAGCCACCCGGCAGCAACAAGTGGCCAGGTCACACCCCAACACAGGAACTCTGAAGACCGCGTTCCTGCCACGGCCTCATGGCGGGCCGGGGAGTGGGCTTCTGGGTTTTGTTGCAGACATGCCAAAGGCTAGTGTGTTCAGCCTGATTTAACCCTGAGTGGCTTTGCAAAACGAGAGAGGGTTTAGGAACTGACAGGAACGTATTCCTAAGGTGTCTCTCTCACGGGCTCCTCCCGTCGGGGCTTGGGGGAAGGTGGACTCGTGGGTGCCCTTCGTGGACCCCCGACGGGGAAGGTCCCAGGATCAGAGCTGCCCCTCCCCGCCCAGCTCCCTGGACCTGCAAGTCTGCATAACGCCTCAAAGCCCTCGTTATCCTCGTGGCTCTGGTCTCGAGACCAAGGTGCGCACTGAGAGCAGAGCAGTTATTTATTTAAAGAAAAAAAGGAGAAACCGTCACAAGGCAGTCGGTCTGAACGGTGGTAAAAACCGCACGTTTGGACAGTGGAAGTGCCGGCTGTGGTGTCCCCTCTACAGCGCAGAAGGGAAGTCCTGCCTCCTGACCTGGGGTCCACCCTCCTGCTCCTTTACTGCCACCTCTTGTCAGAACATCTCCAGAGGCGGCAGGGGCTCTGGAAGGGTGGAAAGACACGGGCTTTTCCTAACTCCCTCCAATGCCCAGGCCCCTCTGGCCCCACGAGCACCGAGGCTGTGAAGACCTGGCTCTCCAGGTTCACATGGTGCCTGTAAAAGTTCTGCCCCTTTGGTGTCGCCCCAGAGATTTTTTCTTTCAAGCTCAACCAAGTCCTGACTAGTTTTACAAAAAGGCAGCACCAGATGTATGAAAAATAGGCAGTGAACGACCTGTTAGACATTTATGAAGTCTAACAGCTTGGCAGTAAAAAGACGTAAGAAAGAAGAAGCACGAGGGAGAGGGGACAGTGGTGGCAAAGCACGAGGCACTGCTGCCACCTCGCCCCGTGGGAGCCACGTGCTGGCCTTGCCTGGACGGGGCAGTTGACGACCCCGGGCCAGGGCACCATGCTGAGGCTCCAGGTGGAGGTGCCTGAGGTATAGCCGGAGACGAGGGTCAGGACCCACGGGACACCCGGAGCCGCCCAAAGGACGCTCTCCAAAGCGCGGGGCCCTGCCCCCCGCTGGCCCCGCCAGCAGATGGCAGAGGAGCACCCCGGCGGCGTCTGCTCCCTGTCAGAGGACACGGACGGGTGGAAGGCGTGACCTCCTCGCCCCTGGGTCCTGCGCGTGCGGGCGTCCCCGTCAGGTCCCCAGAAGGACCCAGGGCCTCGGGCGGCCGCTCCCCTGGGGTCCCTGCACCTCCGTCCCTGGGGGGGCAGCAGTCACGGCCTCAGAAGCTCTCCACGAAGCTGCCGGGGAAGAGGCCGGTGCGGCCGTTCCTCTGCAGGGTCCCCTTGTACCAGCCATCCTCACGCTTCTTGTGCACGAAGACCACGTCCCCTTCCTTCAGCTCGATCTCTGCCTCGCTCTGGGGCGGGTATGACACCACCACGCGGTACCTGGGGAAACAGATACCAGGGGTGAGCCGCCCACCACCTCCCGGGCTCCGGGGCTCCGTCCCTGTTTTCAGACCAACGTGCCATAGATCCACCTGGAGACGTGAGTCTCCGCTGTGCCTCTGCCTGCCGGGCGCCTGAGCTCCGACCAGGAACAGACCCCTGGGCCTCGGCAGCTCCCTGGAGCTGAGACAAAGGCCTGCACCCCACACCTGCCCAGGAAGCCTCAGGGGAGAAGGCTCTGAGGACCAGCCTTGCTCTAAAACGCCCGAGGGCGAGGGCAGACGGCCATGCGCGTCCCTCCCTGCCACCCAGCCCGGCAGAGCTGCCGGCAGCCCCCTCCAGCCGGGGACCCCACAGGGCTCGTGCGTCCCGCTGTCCCCAAGCCCACCACCCTTACGGGGGGCAAGACTGGTCAGGTGAGCTGGGGGCTCCGTGCGCAGATCCTCACTGTGGGTGGTCTCGTGGCCGGCAGGGCCACCTGTTCTTGCTGCCTGCGAACCCCAGCTCGTAGGCACCACGGACCCCGTGGGCTGGGTGCGGGGGGAGGGGAGGGCGGGGTCAGCAAAGGCCTCCCCATGGACCGGCCGGGCGCCAGGCACGCTCCTCTCCCTCCGCCTCCAGCCCACCATCCACACCGCCCTCCTCCACTGGAAGCACGTTGCTCGGACTAGAGGCAAGCTGGGAAGAGGCTCTGTGTTCCTGTCGCCCCCCGCAAGCGCACCGGCCCCTCCCGGTCACGGACGCCGGGCCTGCCTGTCCCTGCCGTCTCCGGGCACCGCCCACCACTCCCTTCTCACCAGACCGACCTCAGCCCCACGCTGCGCCCCCGTGTCCTCGGGGCGTGTGGGTCAAAAGGTGGGGCTGCTGGGGGGGTCGCAGGAGCAGCGGCCAGGAGCTCGCACACAGCTGACCCCGTCCCCTGCTCCTGGGCCCAGTCTGGCCAGCACCCCTGCCGTGGGCACTGGCAGAGCAGGAGCGTCTGTGGGCCGGGGAGAGCAGTTCAGGGCGCCCTCCGTCCTCGGCTCCTCGCTCCCAGCCCCACCCTCAGGGCCCGGGTCCTCCTCCGAGTCCCGAAAGGCCCAGGCGGCCTCCCTGGGCCAGAGGTGCAGACTGTGCTCCCCCTTCCCTCTGGCCACCTCCCCATGCTCTCCGAACTGCAGTCTCTCCTGTCCCTCCTCCCTGGCAGCACCTGGCCTGACCCTGTCCCCTGGGGAAGACGCTCTGGTGCAGAAGACCCGGGCCGGCCCTGGGAGCTCGCGGGCCCAGCCCGCTCCAGGCGGTGGAAGCGGGGGGCAGAGAGGAAGCGGGTGGCGAGGCCGCCTGGCCTCCCCAGGTGCCTGCAGCGTGCAGGCCGGGACGGTGGCCACCGCGGTCCCTTTCAGGGAGTGGACGAGGCGAGGAGGGGACGACATCTCCTGCCCTCCCAGCCCCGCGTCCCTGCAGATACCTGGGACACAGCAACGCCCGTGAGATCAGCCAGCACACACAGACTGCAGCTCCCACACCCCGGCGCCCAGGCTGCAGGACTGCCAGGACCAGCACCGCCCCCCCTTCACCTCGGCTTCCTGCCCATCCCCCTCCTCCAAACACCACCCCCTTCCCTCAAGTCCCCAGGAGAGAACGCGTCGAGATCATTCCTCACGCTCCCAACCTAAGTTTTAGCTTTTGCCTCAACTGCCAGATGTGAAACAAGCAACTTTAAAAGTGTAATTTGCTAGAAAAAAATTAATCTGGTGCTTCTGAGCAATCCCGTGATTTAATGAGCCCGGATGGATGATGTGGGCTGAGCGTCTACAAGACCAGCATTCAGTTTTCTGCCCAGATCCTTCCAAGACGCTGAAAGAAACTGATGCTCAGCGGCCCCAAAGGGCCAAGCGAACAGTGACACGATCCTGGCGTCACACGTCAGAGACTGTCCTGAGCGGCTGCGTCAACCACAGCCATCTGCAGACATCAGACTCACGGACCAAAGGCGCAGAATTCGAAGGGAATCCGACCACTGCAGATGCAGTCGCTTTGCCTGTGGGGTTGGGCACATCCTCCGTGTCACCAGAGGGGCCCTTCAGAGCCCCCGTGTCGGTCCCCATGAGGGCGAGTGGTCCGGGGTCGGGGGCTGTGGGCATCACAGTGGTGTCCCTCCAGGACCTTGAAAATGATAAGAATACATCCTGGACACCAAACTCTAAGGTCTACACATGCCTTGGGTCCCTGTGGCGGCTCTGACGGATTCCCACGAACAGTGCCTGACAACGTACACGTCTCATCTGGGGGTTCCGGAAGTCCGATGTCCGACACAGCCTCACGGGGCGAAGTCGAGGGATAGAGGCTCCGGGGCAGGTTGTGTCCCCTCCCCTCCTCCAGCCCCCAGAGGCTGCGGCGTTCCGGTGGAGGCCTCTCCCTCCATCTCAAAGCCAGGACGGCGGGCCCAGCTCCTCATCCACCTGCGAGGACTCCTGAGGTCACACGGGCCGCCGCGGGGCCTGCACGACCTCTCCACTTTAGGGTCAGCTGCTCGGTCCACCTGCTACCTTACCCTTGGTTTGGGGATTAGGGCACAGACGTCTTTGGGAGCCTCCCATGACCCACAATGGATCAAAGCAAGAAACTCCTAAATCCCAACAGAGCCGAACAGCTGAGGCCGGCGAGAGGTGAGGACACACAGACGGGGCGTGTGAACAGGTGGGGAGGCCTGTCAGGCAGTGCGGAGGTGGGGGGACCACGGCCTCCCTGTCGTGTACGTCACGTCACGCAGCGCCGTCTCCCGTGTCATCTCACGCGTTGTTACGGTTGTTTTTGCCCTTGGCGTTCGCCACGCATTCATCCTTTTCCAGGTATTAATCTAGGTGTTTTGCGGCCATTATAGCCACCAGGCACTATCATCCCCGTGTTGTATGTAGGGGCCGGGACTCAAAAAGCAGACACTCGTCTGGGTGAAATGGCTGTTAAGTGGCAGGTGCTTCTCTTGCTGCAAGATTGTGATGCATGTTGGGGGCGTGGACTGAGCCCAGCCTGCCCTTCATGCACAGCCCCCCTTGGCGGGCCCCCAAACAGGGGCTGGGGTGTGAGTGAGGGTGCGCTCTCCATGCAGGACTCTGGTCACAGCTGCGAGGTCAGTGTGACCCACCGGCCCGACTCCAGGTGTTTCGGGAGCTGCCCCGGCCTGAAGGTGACGTTGCCATTGTCACGTCCTCAGCTCCGACCTGCTGGGGGCCGGTACATGGGAGTCCTGAGGGCTGCACGGGGTGAGGGCCGCGCTAGGCAGTAGTGGTCACTAAGGAGCTGTGCAGGGTGCTGGGGGCAGGAGGGCGCCCAGGGCCCCGGGTACAATATCCCCAGTTAGGATAGTCAGCTAACGGGAATAACTCCCTGAACTTCCCAGTTAATCCAGTCAGCTAACGGGAGTAACTCCCTGAACTTCCCAGTTAATCCAGTCAGCTAACGGGAGTAACTCCCTGAACTTCCCAGTTAATCCAGTCAGCTAACGGGAGTAACTCCCTGAACTTCCCAGTTAATCCAGTCAGCTAACGGGAGCAATTCCCTGAACTTCCCAGTTAATCCAGTCAGCTAATGGGAGCAATTCCCTGAACTTCCCAGTTAATCCAGTCAGCTAATGGGAGCAATTCCCTGAACTTCCCAGTTAATCCAGTCAGCTAATGGGAGCAATTCCCTGAACTTCCCAGTTAATCCAGTCAGCTAACGGGAGCAATTCCCTGAACTTCCCAGTTAATCCAGTCAGCTAACGGGAGTAACTCCCTGAACTTCCCAGTTAATCCAGTCAGCTAACGGGAGCAATTCCCTGAACTTCCCAGTTAATCCAGTCAGCTAACGGGAGCAATTCCCTGAACTTCCCAGTTAATCCAGTCAGCTAACGGGAGCAACTCCCTGAACTTCCCAGTTAATCCAGTCAGCTAACGGGAGCAACTCCCTGAACTTCCCAGTTAATCCAGTCAGCTAACGGGAGCAATTCCCTGAACTTCCCAGTTAATCCAGTCAGCTAACGGGAGCAACTCCCTGAACTTCCCAGTTAATCCAGTCAGCTAACGGGAGCAACTCCCTGAACTTCCCAGTTAATCCAGTCAGCTAACGGGAGCAACTCCCTGAACTTCCCAGTTAATCCAGTCAGCTAACGGGAGCAACTCCCTGAACTTCCCAGTTAATCCAGTCAGCTAACGGGAGCAACTCCCTGAACTTCCCAGTTAATCCAGTCAGCTAACGGGAGCAACTCCCTGAACTTCCCAGTTAATCCAGTCAGCTAACGGGAGCAACTCCCTGAACTTCCCAGTTAATCCAGTCAGCTAACGGGAGCAATTCCCTGAACTTCCCAGTTAATCCAGTCAGCTAACGGGAGCAACTCCCTGAACTTCCCAGTTAATCCAGTCAGCTAACGGGAGCAACTCCCTGAACTTCCCAGTTAATCCAGTCAGCTAACGGGAGCAACTCCCTGAACTTCCCAGTTAATCCAGTCAGCTAACGGGAGCAACTCCCTGAACTTCCCAGTTAATCCAGTCAGCTAACGGGAGCAATTCCCTGAACTTCCCAGTTAATCCAGTCAGCTAACGGGAGCAATTCCCTGAACTTCCCAGTTAATCCAGTCAGCTAACGGGAGCAACTCCCTGAACTTCCCAGTTAATCCAGTCAGCTAACGGGAGCAACTCCCTGAACTTCCCAGTTAATCCAGTCAGCTAACGGGAGCAACTCCCTGAACTTCCCAGTTAATCCAGTCAGCTAACGGGAGCAACTCCCTGAACTTCCCAGTTAATCCAGTCAGCTAACGGGAGCAACTCCCTGAACTTCCCAGTTAATCCAGTCAGCTAACGGGAGCAATTCCCTGAACTTCCCAGTTAATCCAGTCAGCTAACGGGAGCAATTCCCTGAACTTCCCAGTTAATCCAGTCAGCTAACGGGAGCAACTCCCTGAACTTCCCAGTTAATCCAGTCAGCTAACGGGAGCAACTCCCTGAACTTCCCAGTTAATCCAGTCAGCTAACGGGAGCAACTCCCTGAACTTCCCAGTTAATCCAGTCAGCTAACGGGAGCAACTCCCTGAACTTCCCAGTTAATCCAGTCAGCTAACGGGAGCAACTCCCTGAACTTCCCAGTTAATCCAGTCAGCTAACGGGAGCAATTCCCTGAACTTCCCAGTTAATCCAGTCAGCTAACGGGAGCAATTCCCTGAACTTCCCAGTTAATCCAGTCAGCTAACGGGAGCAATTCCCTGAACTTCCCAGTTAATCCAGTCAGCTAACGGGAGCAATTCCCTGAACTTCCCAGTTAATCCAGTCAGCTAACGGGAGTAACTCCCTGAACTTCCCAGTTAATCCAGTCAGCTAACGGGAGCAATTCCCTGAACTTCCCAGTTAATCCAGTCAGCTAACGGGAGCAACTCCCTGAACTTCCCAGTTAATCCAGTCAGCTAATGGGAGCAACTCCCTGAACTTCCCAGTTAATCCAGTCAGCTAATGGGAGTAATTCCCTGAACTTCCCAGTTAATCCAGTCAGCTAACGGGAGCAATTCCCTGAACTTCCCAGTTAATCCAGTCAGCTAACGGGAGCAATTCCCTGAACTTCCCAGTTAATCCAGTCAGCTAACGGGAGCAATTCCCTGAACTTCCCAGTTAATCCAGTCAGCTAACGGGAGCAATTCCCTGAACTTCCCAGTTAATCCAGTCAGCTAATGGGAGCAACTCCCTGAACTTCCCAGTTAATCCTAGACTCCCATGATTTCTTTACAACAGGGTCTTTAAGCCCTTTGTGGAGTCTAGAAGTTGAGGATCTGGGAAGGCAGAAACCCAGGGGAAACACGAGAGCAGCTTCGACATGTTTAGGGACCTGTCATTCCCCAGAGCCCCCAACTTTGGGACCCGGAGGAGGGGCCGGGACCCCCATTCAGAAATCACAGGCAGCTGGGTTGGTCCCGTGGCAGAAAGAAGGTTCTGACGTGGGAGAGCTGCCCGAAGGCGGAGGCTCCCTTGGGGAAGGAAGTGGAGGGAGAGAGGAGGGGGTGTGTGGTGTGCACTTGGTGTGTGTGTGTGTGTGTGTGTGTGTGTGTGGTGTACATGGTGGGTGTGCATGTGACGTGTGTGGTGCGTGTCAGGCCAGACGGAAGGGCTGGCATCGGTCAGTGTGGCTGAGCGGGGGAAGGATCTGCCAGAAATGCCAGGACTGCGCGCTCAGGAGATGCTCCCCTTTTCACCGTTTAGGCAGCTCTCCCAGCAGGAGGGGCACTTAGAAAGGAAAGCGTTTCCTCCCCTGAGCGCCCTTCAGCCCTCTTTGAGGCTCTCTAAGGACCGATGACTCAAACGGGATGGCCCACAAGCAGGACACCAGCCTCTGGCCGCTTGCACCCGAGGCCTCGGGGAACTCAGTTTCCTGACCTGGAAAACTCTATGCTGAACTCTAAGAAATTGTTGTCTTTGGCAAAAAACACGAATACCGGCCATTTCACATGGTGTAACCCTGAAGGCAGTTTGGGGCCAGGTGCCAGAGTGGGCCGAGCCTGGAAGAGCTTCCCCAGGGCGGGGCTCGCTCAGCCCTACGGGGGGCTCAGCCCAGGGTCACTGTGGGTTCCTGCGGGGCAGGGGGTTGCAGGTCCCTCACTCCACTGCTCGCTCTTCGGGCTCAGGACACCATCAGTTCCACCAGATTTCCAGATGGATCCCTTGTAAACACAAACTCAGGACCCAGATGGACTCAGAACGTGAAACACGCTCCCGTTTTATCTGAGCTGATGGGATAGTGAGGGCCGCCTGGCAGGTTGAAACCCCAGAAACCTGCATCATCCCTGTTCCCCAACGTGGCTCCAGACCTCACAGACCACCACACCCAAGCCCAGGAGGACGCAGGCCCACCCTTACCTCTCTCTGGGCAGCAGCTTGGGCTCGGGGCGGATGGCGGCCGCGGAGAGAGGGGCCTGCCGGGAGGGCGACGGGAAGCTCAGATCCAAGGAGCCCGCCTTCCTGTGCAGCGGCTCCAACCCCAAGGCCCCCTGCATCTCGCCCTCAACGGGGCAGGACCCGGCCCTGCCGTGGACGGACAGTGAGGACACTTCGGGCCCCACCGCGCCCTGGAGGGAGGCGTCCGCCGCTGCCCGGGGGTCGTGGGTGGGCGAGGTGGACGGCGGGGAGCGCGACTTCCTCCTGGTGGACGCGCCGGCCAGCAGCTTCAGAAGCCCGGGCTTCTTGTCTTTCTAGAGAGACACACAGAATGGAGTCAAGTGGGTTAGTTCTCCCGGAGGCCCTCGTCGTCAGCGAGGGGGTAGGACCCTGTCAGGAAGCTCTAAACACGGTCCCGTAAAGATGCTCAGAGGAGGAGAACGGCGGAGACGGAAAGCCTTCCCAGCTCCTTCCTTCCCCAGACGTGGCACAGGTGCCAGCACAGACCCGGGCCCGGAGGTGCCGATCCGACAGCAGCCCCGCCATCGCGGGACCACGTTCCAGCCTGGAAACTTCACCTGGAGGTGGGGTGGGGGGCTGGTTATTCCACGACAGCCACCCCCCGCCCCGGGCTCACAGAACCCACATGTACAGACACGGCCTCATCTGGAGGCCCTGGCAGCACCGTGTGGTCCGTGCCACACAGGGAGCCGAGGTGTGCGTGTGTGCGCACGTGTGAGTGAGCGGTGTGGAGGAGTGTGTGCACGCAGAGATGCCTCCAGAGCAGCGTGCTCGTCCTGGAATCTAGACAGTGCCGTGGCCTCCTGGGATTTACTTTCTGACGCTGGTGTGGATGAGCCGGCGCGGGGTGTGGCGTGGTACAGGCAGTACACGGAGCCTGACGCTGAGCTCCCGAGCCGGCGATGGCTGCCACAGAGTCTGCTCTGGGCACGGGGCCCGCTGGACCCTACGGTGGCTGGATGGGGACTCCTCTGCCCCCAAGCTGGGGACAGTTCGTGGTGCTGAAATCCCCTTAAAGTGCATTTAGTAGGGACGTGCATAACCTCAGGGTAAGTCAATAACACTTTAGTATGAACAAATCTGACATTTTTCTCTACTCCCAGCACTGGTACTGATAGGAAGGATGGAAGCTGATGTCCTGCATGCTGTCCACGGCTGGCACGGGCGAGCCCTGGCCTGGAGGGGAGCAGGTGTGCAGGGAACGTGTCACAGGGCAGCCCTCTTCCAACATTCAAGAGAGATCTGTGCGTGGGGCACACTTAGGAGAGCTTCGGTCATTTGGCCACCGGGGGGCGCCATGCAGATGGCTCAGAGGCGTCCCCGTCCTCCAAGTAGTGGGGCTCCTGTGGCCACCATGTGGAGGGAGCGGCTGCCAGGATGACAGTCGCCTAACCTGAGACCAGCAGGAGAGGCACTGGCTCCGGTGGGCCGGTGGTCCCTGGCCCTCAGGGCCTCTGGAAGGGGAGGCACGCCGCAGCCAGACACCCAAATGCTGCTGGGTCTCAGGCAAAAAAGCCACAGGGTCAAATGCGATCCTGAAGTCCAAAACTCTTACAAGTGATTTAACTGTTTGTGTGTATGCATGTGTGTATACGTATGCGTGTATGTGCAAGTGTGTGCGCATGGGTGTGTGTAGTGCGTGTGTGTATACGTGTGTGCATGTATACGTGTGTGCAAGTACATGCACGCGTGCGCGTGTGTACACATGTGCGTGTATATGTATGATGTGTGTGTATGTATGTGTGCACGTGTGTGTAAGTAAGCACACAGGTGAATAAAACTAAGAGCCACATGATGGGTCCCCAGGGCTGCCAGTGGCCCTGTGGTACCATCCACGACAGGGGGGGCCGTCACCCGACCCGCCTCGTCCCAGGGCTGCCCCAGAACACCACGCGGGCAGGGGGCATGGCTCTGACGTCCCGGCGCCCCCGTGTCCAGCCCGGGCCGAGAACGCTGCGGGCACCGGATACGCGCCCCCGAGCGGACGTGATGGAGGTCATGGGCTGGCCGGCGGGGGGCCCTGCGGGTGTCCTTCCTCCTGACGAGCACGTGCCATCAGTGAGCGCCTGCCTCGCGGACCCACAGGAGCCCCGGGAAGGGAGGGCGCAGGAGGCCGGCGGCTGCGGGTCTGGAGCCGGGCGCCCACACGCGGGGGGATTTCCTGTCGGTCCCCGTGCCCTCCCACTGACCTCGGCGGATGCTGCCCGCCCCAGACGTCCGCGTCCACACACCCCGTGGAGCGGAGCGCGGGCTCGGGGGCCGGTCCAGCCCCTCCGGGCCGCCCTGGTCTGTGGGCGCAGCCGAGGACCCACCGATGAGCCCCTCGCGGGCGGCGCGAGAGGGAGGACGCGTGCTGGGGTGGATCGGGGCCAAAAGCTTATGCTAAAGGAGCACGGGTTTGCTGGGGTTTCCCGGGCCTTTGCAAACCCAGGCGCCGTGGGCAATCGCGCCCTGTTGCTTTTCGGGGCCACCGCTTTCCTCACAGCCCCCCTCCGCTCCTGGCTTAAATTCCCCTCCGCTAAGCACGGGTCACTTTCCACCCCAGTGACCCTCTGAACGACCGAGGCTCAGTCATTTCAGCCTTGCTGGGGGACCCCAAACATCTGAACTGTGGGAACACAATGCCCCCTGTCCCCCCACCGGCTGCGGGGGGCAGAGGGCACATCTCCAGAGAAAGGGCCCTCGCTCCCAGCTGGGCCAGCCCTTCCCCTGCGACGCCCCGGCTCCCTGTGCAGCTGACCGCCCCCACCCTGCCTGCCCCTCCCCTGACACAGCTCACCCCGGCGGGCTGTGCACTGGACGCCGGGAGCCCAGGGCAGCCCCGGTCCAGTCCCAGCTTTGCGTTTGGCTCACCGAGTGTTTAGGATCAGTGCAAGAGCTGGTTTAAACTATTACAGTCCTCACAAAATATGATTCTGTTGCTGTTTTTATGGTGTGTCTGGATATTTTTAAATGTTTGCAAAAAAAACAAGTTTGAACAATCTTTAGCTCCCGATACGTCTCTGCTTGTTCGCTGTTGGCAGGGCCACGCAGCTAACGGGATCTTGGCTCCCCGACCAGGGATTAAACCCGGGCCCGTTGGCAGGGAAGCGTGGGGTCCTAACCACTGGACTGCCAGGGAATTCCCTGCCAATACATTTTTCTTAAATGAGTAAAATCAACTTCACTTCCTGTTAACCCTTGCCTTGCCTTGGGAGAGCCCAGGGACCAGCACAGGGCTCTCGGCTCCAGCTGACACAAAGAACCAACCAGGGAGTTCGATAAAATGTAGATGCGGGGCTCTGCCCTCAAGGGTTCTGATTCAGCAGGTCTGAGATGGTTCTGATCCAGAACCAAGGAAGTGATCAATTAGAAGCTGATGGTCACCTGTGCAACCAGGTAAGTGATTCCAGAAGACGGCAGACAGCTAAGACACAAGGAGGGGCCCAGCGTCGTGGGAAGGTGATCAAAGAAGGAGACTGTGTCCCCTACCTACTAAGTGCCTCAGCCCAGGGGACAGGCATGGGCTTAAAGTCGTGCTATGAAGTGCTGGGGTGCACGGGGGTGGAGATTCTGACCCGTGTGTCTGGCTGCCTAGCTGGCTCCCAGGCGAGGCTGCCCTCCCCAGTTGTACATTGGGTGGCAAGGGCCATCGTTTGAGCAGGAGCTCACCAGGCACAGCAGCCACGCCAGGCATAGGAATGGGTGGGAGCCAGGCCTGCAGGCATGAGAAGCTCCGGCTCTCACGCTACACACACACCTGGGTCTGCACTCTGCCTCCCATACAAACAATGTCATTACGTTAGAGAAGGGATTACAGGCGACGTTAGGGAAACAAGCACACCGGCACACACACACACACCCTGAAATAAAGTCACATCCTACTTTAAAAGAGTCATCTGGAAATCTAATATTAAAAAAAGAGACGTTCATTCATTATAGGAAAACTGTAAAACATTTTACAAATAATAAAATGATAGTGTCTGTCCACAGAGGCCTTGTTTCATAAAATATTAATGCAAAAACTTGGCCAAAGGAAAAAAAATTTAAAGCTTAAATTAAGAAGTGTTGCCAGTTAAAAGTCAATTAAAATTATGGAAAATTATCTCTGAAATTAAAGGAAGTCAAAGAGAATAGAATTTGATTTATAAAATGTGACATTTAATTTTTCAGGGAGTCAATTCATTTCATTAAAACGAAGTTAACCTGTAACATGGCCTATGAGTGCCATGTCCTCACCATCATCTCCTCATTATCCTATGGTGATTAGGTGGAGAAATTACAACTAACATCACAGAAATACAAAGGAGTAACAAACTGTTACTATGAACAATTATACGCCAACAAATTCGACAACCTAGAGGGAATGGAAACATACAATCTTCCGAGGCTGAATCATGAATAGAAAAATCTAAATAAACCAAATACCAGTAACAAAACTGAATCAGTAATCAAAAAACTTCCCCCAAACAAAGGTCCAGGTCTAGATGGCTTCACAGGTGAATTCTACCCAAGATTCAGAGAAGACTTATACTCATCCTTCTCAAATTATTCCAGAAAACTAAAGAGGAAGGAAACTCCCAAGCTCATTTTATGAGGCCAGCATTTCCCTGATACCAAAACCCGTCAAAGGCACCACACACACACACAAAGAAAACTATAGGCCAATATCCTTGATGAATATAGATGCCCAAATCCTCAACAAAATACTAGCAAACTGAATCCAACAATACATTGTAAGGATCATACACCATGTCAAGTGGGATTCATTCCAGGGATGCTAGGATGGTTTAACATATGTATATCCAACAATGTGATACACCACATTAACAAAACAAAGGATAAAAATCGTATGATCATCTCAATAAAAGCAGAAAAAGCATTTGACAAAATTCAACATACATTCATGATAAAAAGTCTCAACAAAGTAGATATAGAGGAACATAGCTCAACATAATTAAGGCCACATATGACAAACCCACAGCTAAATCATACTCAATGATGAAAAGCTGAAAGCTTTTCCTCCAAGATCAGGAACAAGACAAGGATGCCCACTATGTTCTTCAACATAGTACTGGAAGTTCTAACTACAGCAATTAGGTAAGAAAAGTAAATAAAAGGCATCTAAACTGGAAAGGAAGAGGTAAAACTGTCACTATTTGCAGATGACATGATACTATATATAGAAAATCCCAAAGACTCCTCCAAGAAACTCTTAGAACTAATAAGTGTATTCAGCAAAGTAGCAGGATACAAAATCAATATACAGAAATCTGTTGCTGATAATGAACTATCAGAGAGACAAACAGAGCAAACAATCCCAGGTATAATTGCATCAAAGGAATAAAATACCCAGGAATAGATTTAACCAAAGAGGTGAAAGACCTGTACTCTGAAAACCATAAGACACTGAGGAAAGTGACGGCAGATGATACAGATAAATGAAAGATATACCACGTTCATGGAAGAACTAAGGTCATTAAAATGCCCATACTACCCAAATCAGTCTACAGATTAAATGCAATCCCTATCAAAATTCTTATGGCATTTTCCACAGAACTAGAACAAATCCCCAAATTCATAGGGAAACATAAAAGGCCCTGAATAGCCGGAACAATCTTGAGAAAGAAGAACAAAGCTGGAGGTATCACAGTCTCTGATTTCAGGCTATACTACAAAGCGACGGTAGTCAAAACAGTATGTTACTGGCACAAAAACAGCTCCGTAGATCAGTGGGGCAAACTAGAGAGCCCAGAAATAAACCCACACTTATATGGTCAATTAATCTATGACAAAGAAGGCAAGAATATACAGTGGGGAAAAGACAGCCTCTTCAATAAATGGTGCTGGGAAAACTGGACAGCTACATGAAAAAGAATGAAAGTGGACCACCTTCTTACATCATATACAAAAATAAACTCAAAATGGATTAAAGACTTAAATGTGGGACCTGAAACTATAAGACTCCTAAAAACAGAGGCGTATGCTCTTTGACATCAGTCGTAGCAAGATTGTTTTGGACCTGTCACATCAGGCAAGGGAAACAAAAGCAAAAATAAGCAAACAGAACTGCATCAAACTAAAAAGCTTTTGCATAGCAAGGGAAACCACCAACAAAATGAAAAGGCAACCTACTGAATGAGAGAAGATATTTGCAAATCATACATTCAATAAGAGGTTGATATCCAAAATATAAAGAACTCATACAACTTAATATTAAAAAAAAACCCAAACAACCCAATAAAAAAATGGGCAAAGGACCTGAATAGACATTTTTTCGAAGAAGACATACAAATGGCCAACAGACATATGAAAAGATGCTCAACATCACTAATCATCAGGGAAATGCAAATCCAAACGAAAATGAGGTGTCATCTCACACCTGTCAGAACGGCTATTATCAAAAAGAAAAGAAATAACAAGTGTTGGTGAGGGTGTAGAGAAAAGGGAACCCTTGTGCGCTGTTTGTGGGAATATAAATTGGTGCAGCCACTGTGGAAACAGTATGGAGGCTCATCAAGTAATTAAAAATAGAACTACCATACGATCCAGCAATTCCACTCTGGGTACTTATCTGAAGAAAACAAAAACAGTAATTAGGAAAAATATATGTACCCCTTGTTCACTGCAGCACTATTTACAATAGTCAAGATATGGAAACAACCTAAGTGCCCACTGATAGATGAATGGATACAGAAGATGTGGCTCATCTATACAATGGACAACAATGTATATATACACTCAGCCATGAAAAAATGAAATCTCGCCATTTTCGACAACACGGATGGACCTGGGGGGCATTATGCCAAGTGAAGTAAGTCAGACAGAGAAGGACAAATACTGTATGAGTCCATGTGTATGTGGAATCTAAAAGACAAGACCAATGAAGAAATAATCCAAAACAGAAACAGAGTCATAGATACACAGGACAAACTGTTGGTTGCCAGAGGGGAGGGGGTTGGGGGAGGAGAGAAATAGGTAAAGGGGATTAAGAGGTTCAAACCTCCAGCTATAAAATAAATAAGTCACAGGTATGTGATGTACACATAGGAGACGTAGTCAATAGCACTGCAACAACTTTGTATGGTGACGGATGAAAACTGGTCTTCTCGGGGTGAACGTTTCATAATGTGTAAAAATATCAATTCACTATGTGGTATACCTAATATGATATAATATGGTATTTTAATTTTAACTTAGAAAAGTCTAAAGTCCAAAGTAAATATCCTCTAAATCAGATGTGGGTGAGCTCGAGCTATGATTCATCCTGAGGCGATTTCCTCTCCAGCTGTGAGCCTGTGACAGCAAGCTAATTACATCCTTCCCAAATGCAAAGGTGAGGGAGGCAGAAAATAGACATGCCCACTCCCAAAAGGAGAAATGGGAAGACGAGGGAGTGACAGGTCCAAAACGTAGCCAGGCACGTTCCACTAGGTCCCAAGCTGGAGAACAATCCTCCTTGGTCAACGCCTCTCCTCCAGGCCCACACCCCCGGCTTCGGTCGGAAGCCACCTCTGAACACTAGATCCCAAGCTGGAGAACAATCCTCCTTGGTCAACGCCTCTCCTCCAGGCCCACACCCCCGGCTTCGGTCGGAGGCCACCTCTGAATAGCCTCTGGGGCCCTTCATCCCTTTCCCGGTAGAAGAGTGCGTGTTTGCAGCCCAACGGCCCCGTGGTCTGGTCCTGCAGAATCCAAGGGGCCCCACAGCCGTCCTCCCCGCTACCCTGCTTCCTCTGACCCCCGAAGTTCAGGCTGGCAGAGTCCTCGGTGCTTTAATCCCACCTCTGTTCCTGGCTCGGCTGCGACGGCTGGTTAAGTGCATGAGTTGCACCTGTGGTCTCTTTATCAAATGGTGTGGCCACATCCCTGGCATCTCTTCAGAGCACGCCTTCTCATTTTGTGCAATATGGTGAGGCTAAGGGTCTTCCAGATGTCCAAGCTCCGGTCCTTTTTGGTTAACAATCAACTCATGTCTTTCCTCTTGCGTTTAACTGCCAGCCAGCAGGAGGAACCACGCCTCTCCTTCAGTGCTGCTGAGAAATGTCCTCAGCTAAATATCCAACGTGGACCTTCTACAAGACACGAGGGCACGGCTAGGCTGCTTCCTTTGCCACTTTCTAGCCAGGGCTGCCTTCCTTGCCGTTAGCAGCAGCGCGCTCCTCCTTCCACCTGGCCGTCCTTCAGCATTCACGCCCCTACCAGAGTCTGTTCACGATCCCTCGCGAAGGACCCTCGCCAGAACTGCCTTTAAGGCCAAACGTCAAGCCTCCCAGCCTCTCTCCGTCGCCTGTTCCAAAGCTGCTTCTGCATTTTCAGGCTTTGTAACAGAAGCCCCTGCCACACTCACGGAACCCAAATCTGTATCGGTTGCCTCAGGCGTCCATAACCAAGTACCACAGCCTGGGCGGCTTCATCCACAAACTTGTCTTTTCTCGCCGTTCTGGAGGCTGGGGGTGCCAGTGCGGACGGGCCCTTGGTGAGGACCCTCCTGGCCTGCAGACGGTGCCGTCTGTCAGGTGGTCACATGCACTTTCCTCATGACCCATCTAACCCTAATTACCCCCCAAGGGCCCCCCCACACTGGGGCTTCAACTTATGAATTCTGGGGGGACACACACATCCAGTCTGAAAAGGCCACAGTTACCTCAACGAGAGAGAGGACATTCAAGTACAGAGAGACGACAGGGACGGACCCCGGTCTCTGGATGCAGAATCCCAGACTCTCTCCGGCCACCTCACCGCCTGTTCCCGTGGCCGCTGGTGCGTGACGCGGAGGCTTTGCTCGTCCTTCACCCTCCAGGCCCTACTCTGCCCCGTGCCCCAGGGCCTTACTCAGTGTTTGCTGAGCCTACCCGGTCCCCAGCCAGCCACCGGAACACAATCACACGTCCAAGGCTGACCCGGCCCCAACTCGCCCTCAGCTCAGGCTGGAGCTCCTTGGACCAAGCCCCACCTTCTCTGCAGAACGCTCTCCTGCCAGCCCTGGGCTCCCGCACCTGCTGTCCACCAGATGCTGGCGGTAACCACACACATCACCCTCTAACTTATGAGCAGCAGCACCCTGCGTACCCCCATCTGGCCCAGAGATCACCCCATGTTCAGTGAGGGTCATGGTGTGGCCTGCACTCGTCACCAGCCCCCACGGCAGGAAGCCTGAGCAATGGACCCCGGGTGCCACCTCGAGATCTAGTTCAGCCGCTCTGGGGCGGCCAGGTCACCTCTCTTGTGACCCCTGGTCCATCAGAGGAGCAAGCGCTGGCATCCCCGGCTCCTCAATGTCCCACGGGCCGTCCTGGCCTCCCGCGGGCAGGACTGAGCAGTTCGCACCCTGGGGCCCAGCCCAGCCCGGCCAGCACCCCGAGAGGGCCCTGAACGCAGGATCAGAGTCTGGTCCAGCCTCTGCCGTGTAGCCCCGTGATGCTGTCACTGCGCCCGGGGCAGGACCAGGTACCCTGGGTGGCGTCACAAAGGCCACCACAGGGCAGGCGCCATGGCCGGTGCTCAGCGAAGGTGGGAGGCCTGTGGCCGTGTACGTTCCACAGGGGCCAGAGCCCAGGCCAGGACCCCATGCTGAATGACAGGGGCCACACCGCCTGGCCCTTCTCCTGCCTCCCAGCCGGGTGCCCTTGAACGCGTGCTTGCGTTTCCTGGGCCTCAGTTTCCTCACCTGTGGAGTGGGGGTAACGACGGCACCTGCCCGAGAGAGCTGTCTGGGAACCGGATGAAATAAGACATGTGAGACGTTAGCCTGCTGTCACCAGCACGCTCTCCGTCACCATGGTTACCACACAGCCTTTTGGAGCCTTCTTTCTACAACAGCCAGTCTGCCCAGTGATACACGAGTCTCCGTCCACAGCTACATCTTACTGTTTGGGGAGGAAAGTACCGCTCCTCAGCCCAAGGAACCGCACCAGGACCTTTTCCTCCTAAAGCAGCGGTCCTCACACGTAGTGAGCTTGAAACCACATTTCCCACGTACTACGATGACACACGTGGTGGGACGGACCCTCCCCAGTGCTGTGCTGCAGGGGCCATCAGCAAACCCGGAGCAGGAAGGAGGATGGTCTGAACGTCTGTCCCTACCCAGATGTGTCACGTGCTGGGCCGTGAAGGACCTCAGGGGTCTGAACCAAGGTGGCTTCTGGGCTCTGTGAAGCCCCTGGATTTGCCAGGCTGGGCATGAGTAGCTTCTCAAAGCAGGCCATGCCCCTCCCCGGTGTTAAGAGGCTGATGGCATAATTCAACTGAGAAAAAAGGAGGTGAAGGGCAGTGGGTGTGCAGGTCTGACCGGCGGAAGGCATGGACGGGGCCGCGGGCCACCTGCACCCAGGACGCTGCCGTGACATCAGCGGGAGCCGGAGGCCAAGGGGACAACAGAGACAACAGGGCGTACTCTGCTCTCAGTCTGAGAGCCCCAAACAGGAGGAAGCTGTGACAGACGAGAACTCAAGGAAAGAGGGAGGTCACATGTCACCCTGGGTGACGTGGCCAAGCGAAGCTTCCAGATGCGGCCACGGTGCTGTCTCTCCTCCCTCAACTGCCTCACGTGGCCCCTCTTGTAGGATCCGCGTCCCTGCCGTGCGCCAGGGCCTGCCATGGCTCCACCCGCACCCAGGGCTCGAAGACACCGCCAGCTCACCCTTGAGCAGAGACCACGGAGGGGACGCACGAGTGTCTGACCAACAGCCGACTGACGTGCCGGCCAGCAGCCAGTGAGCGGCCCGCAGGTGGCTCCGGCCCGGCCGGCACAGCGTCCAGGCCTCCCTCCGCTCAGTCGAAGCCCAGCCCCGGAGCAGAATCATGACAACCCGACGGGGGACGTTCTCCCACACTGAGGTGCAGGAAGTTGTTGCGGCCTCTACGTGAGTTAACTTGAATTTTGTGCTGACTAAACGGCCTGTGTGTGACCTGTCAAACACACACTGCACGCCGGCTTTAATTATGAAAGAAAAGGGTACCCTAACCAGAAGTAAAGAACGTCCATGTTATAATAAAGACTGGGGCTTCCCTGGTGGCACAGTGGTTAGGAATCCGCCTGCCAATGCAGGGGACACGGGTTCAAGCCCTGGTCCAGGAAGATCCCACGTGCCATGGAGCAACTAAGCCCGCGAGCCACAACTACTGAGCCTGTGCTCTAGAGCCCGCGAGCCACAACTACTGAGCCTCTGCTCTAGAGCCCGCGAGCCACAACTACTGAGCCTGTGCTCTAGAGCCCGCGAGCCACAACTACTGAAGCCTGTGCTCTAGAGCCCGTGCTCCACAATGAGAAGCCACCGCAATGAGAAGCCCACGCACCGCAACGAAGAGTAGCCCCCACTCGCCGCAAATAGCGAAAGCCCGCGTGCGGCAACAAAGACCCAACACAGCCAAAAATAAATAAATAAAGTTATAAAAAGAAAAAACAATAAAGATGAAATGCCTCCCTTCCCGGGACGCCAGCGCTGGTCCCCCATCCACGGTAAGCCTCCCTCCCCAGGGGCCAAGGCCACGCTGACTCGGTACGTGCTGGTCTGTTGTTTTTTTCAACCTTGAAGGAAAGCATCCCTGGCCTGATGTTCTTTGTTCTGACGAGACACAAAACTGTGCTGAAAACCCTGCTTCTCCAGGGCAGCTCCTCAGGTTACCTGAGAGGCTGTCTTCTGGGCTAGAGTCCTCAGTCTGGCTCAAGGAAAACTTTCCTATCCCTAGCAGAGACTGTTTATTATTTTCATCACCAAAAGTGAAAGTTGTTCTACACAACTGAGGCTGGGTGTGTGTTACATGGCAGACTTCACGAGATGCCTCCGAGATTCCCCGTCCCAGACCCAGCAGCAGGGTCGGGGTGCTGGCGGCCCTGCCCTCTGACGTGACCTTACCCGGGAGCTTCACAGGCACACGCACACGCCTCGAGCACAGGCACTGTAGTTAACAAGTGCGGGATGGAAAAATGAAAGCACCTCCCAACAGACTTCTTTGGAATAGTTTACAGAAGTACTGGAAACACGTACAAGTAACAGATGAGAAGAATTCCGTGCGGAAGGAAGCCCAGAACTGAACTTCAGCATATTTTTACTGGAAACACGAAGCCCTCCAGACAACCTACAGCCAACCAAACCGCAGGGCCCTAAAATCCCAGGTCACACCCCGATGGGGCCTCGGAAACTGGAAGGCCCGCCTTGATTCGGAGGCAGGACGCATTGCCAGACGCCCGGGGACTCCAACCACGCAGGTCTGAGAGCATCAAAGGAGCTGAGCCGGAGCCGCAGGGACAAGTGCGATGCTGAACAAGACCGTCCGCGGCTGCTCTGGGCCACTCCTCGCGCCAGGCGGCTCATCTCCCCTGTGCCTCGGAGCCCCCGCGGCCCTCCCCTCGCTGTCAGGGATGGAGCACGCAGGGGTCTCTCCCTACGGGCCTCTCTCAGCCTTGTAACCATCCCAGTAGCATCACTGGGGGTGGGCAGAGCAAGCAGGGCCCCTCGGGTGGAGAGGTGTCCTCTGCAGGCCCACCCGGAAGGAGGGTTCCATGGGGCTTGAATCCCATCGTTTCAGTCTCCACCTCCTGCGGGGAGAAGCCCTCAAGGAGGCGGAGGGCAGCCGCCCGCCCGCCACGTGTCCGGTTGGAAGGGGGCCCTCAGCAAGGCGGGCACATCGTGAGGCTGACCCACAGGGCCTCCTGATTCTTTCTGACAGGCAGAGGCTGACGCGCTCTTTGGCGGGAAGGCTGTGCCTTTGTGGAGGAGTGGGGAGCGACTTTCTCTCCTCTGGGTCAGGTCCCAGCAGCCACCACGTGATGTGGGCTTGTGCCCCCCGAGGCACCCCCTTGGGGAAGGATTTCCAGCGTCCCTCAGCCCTTGCACAGCAGAGCCAAGCTTCACACGAAAGGTCAGGGACTTGTGCGTTGGGTCTCATTGTCTGAGCCGTTGGAAGAATCCCAGCACCTTGCTTCGGGTTACATTACAGCTGCCAGGGACTTGTCTGAATGTGAGCTCATTTGACCTGCACCCGAGTCCCCAGGGGCTCCAGGCCGGCAGCCTTGGTGTCCCCTGAGGATGTGGCACCTCAGATGCTGGCAGGCCTGGCGTGAGCGAGAGCTGGGCAGGCTTCTCTGCAGTGGGACCTTCTGGAGCCTTCTCTGTGCCAATAAGCTCATCTTTAAATTTAAATTTTATCTTGTAGGAACACGTAACGAGAAATGTCCTCTTTTAGCGAGTTTGTAAGTGACCACGCTGCCTGGTAGACACCGTAGGGGCGTTCACCGTAGGGACAGTCATCGGTGGATCTCTAGAAATAACCCACCTCGCTTCACTGAAGCTTTATCAATGACCTTAAGTTTCAGTAAAGCAAGCCAAGTTCTAATAAGCTGGGTTTTCCTGCAGCAGTTTTTTATTTTTTATTTATTTATTTGTTGGTGGGCCTGGGGCTCTTCTGAAAATGAAGGGAGGGTTCTGACGATTTGGAAAGGTAACATCCACCCAGCCCGGTGCAGGGAGGCCCTGAACACTGCTCACAGCTGCTCTGCACACCGCCGGCTCCCCGCGAGGGTGACCCTGCGGCCAAGAGACGCTCGTGACCACGGGTGGAGATATTTCTGGCTATTGCGGCGGGGGTGACGTGAAGCTGGCATCCTGCAGGTAGAAGCCGGGGCTGCTCCAGGCCCTCCAGTGCGGGACTGCGCGGGCGTCAGGCTCCCTCCCGACAGCGGCCGGGGGCAGATGCTGGCCGGTGGCCTTCGGCACCCAGGCCCTCGCATCCCGTGCTCCCCCACCCTTGGTTCTGCGACCTGGGGGCTCAGGTGCTGAATCTGGAGGGTGGGGGCCGGTGGACCCTTGGCATGGGTTTCCTTGGGGGGTGAGGAGGTGAAGAGAGAATGATCCAGGAGCCCTTGCAGAGCCACAGAGAACACTGGAAGGTGCTAGTCTGCTTCTGGGACGCGGGAACGGGGCCAGCTGGGCCGGCTCTGGGAAGGCCGCGGAGCTCTCCGGAGTCGCCCCACCCCGAGTGCTAGGGTCCCCAGGTCTCCAGAGCCATCCACGGCCCTGTCTCCTGCGGCAGCAAAGAAGTATCTGCGGCACTTTGGACAAGGGACAGGGCCAGGCCCCGACGCTGTCCAGGGAGGGCCCCACATCTCCCCTGCCCCCAGCGGGCTGCCTGTGGTTCTGAAGCCGACGACACAGCCCAGTGCCATTCTGACTGAAATCCCACCCCCAGGCCAGCACGGGCCTTGCTCGCAGTGCCACGTGTCCTGCTCTTGGTTGTGCCCATGTTTTCCATCAACAGGGTGCCACACCCATCGTGGAAACAGCCCCCACCCCGAGCTCTGCTAGGACCTCACCAGGCAGACACCCACGATCAGCTCGTACCCAAGCGACTCCCAGAAAACAGGGGCTTTCTCTCCTCGACCAGCCTGACACACAGCCATCAGACTCACACTTCAGCCCCGTCCTCCTGGCCCGAAAGGGCAGCCACAGACAGTGTGCCCGCACCCACTGCCCCGGGGAGTGGCCGGGGTCCTGTGCTGGTGGGCAAAAAGCACGGACTCTTGGCGGCCGCGGCCCCAGCACCTGCGTCTCTGAACACCCGCGGTATCTGAAAACTGCAGCCCCGCCGGCCCTGCCCTGTCCATCTCAAGTGGGAGCCACACCCCAAAACCAGGGTGATGAGTCCAAACAGAGGCATGGCAGGTTCCCCCGACACCATGTCCCAGTCCAGGACCACACTTCCCGCATCTCTGTGGACCTTCTGACCCCGAGGGGGGCTGCTCTAGGGTGTGGGGATGTGATCCCCCAGGAGCAAGGGTGGCTGTGTGATGGGGTCGAGCCACACACGTCAGCGGTTAGGAGCGAGGGGACAGAAGGTGCACCCCAAATCGTGTCTCTGTGGCATGAGGATTAATTTATTATGATGATTATATATATAAATATGATTCACTTATGATTCTAAGGCCCAAAAGACTCAGGAAGAGCGTTCCCCTAACTGCCTAAAAGAATGTAGATGGAGGACCTGTTCCAGGAAGGGGGAGTCACCACAGGTAACTGTAGTAAAAACTGCTGAAACTTCTGTGTCCACGGTTCCTGTCTGGCCCAGCAAACACGCATTCACCAAACGTTTGCTTTTCTGTCTCCACGTGAATTGCCTCCCTCCCGCTCTGAGTCCCAAACTCCCATCCCTGACATACTCCTTCGTCTCGAGCTGAGGATGGGATTTAAGGTGAGGGCTTCCACCACTGGGGGAGTTCGTTTTCCTGGGTCTCTCCCATGCGCACGCTTTAAAATTTTTCTTATTTCCTCCTGTTGATCCGTCGCCTGTCAATTTAATTCTCAGATGTGCCAGAAGGACCTGAAGGGAGAGGACAACGTCTTCCCCCCGACAGGAGACACCCCAGGAAAGAGGCGTCGGGGGCTAAGGCGGTGGATGAGCCCCACCAAGAGGGGGGCCCAGGGCTCCCAGATAGGCGTGCTCAGGACTCTCGCAGGGGCAGCCGAGCCGGGGTGCCGGGGGTGGGGGGGCACACACCCCCTTCTCTTCACTGGCACCGCAGTCCCCTATCCCCGCCAGCCCTGTTTGCGCTTGTAGCCCCGACTGGGAGCCGTCTCCTCCCTGGACCTTGGTGAGCATTTCCGGGAGTTCATTTCTCCCTCGCCTGCTGTCCCCTCACACGTGTGCTGCTTTACCTGCCCCCACATGGAGCCCCTCCCCCCGCCTCGTATTCATGCTGGTGCAGGTGCCGGCACCTTGTAAGCGGCCTGCGCCCACCCGCAGCTGCCCCCACGGCCAGAGGGAGGGTCTGGCACAGGCAGGGCTCCGTCTCAACCCCAAGCCCCCAGAGGAGCCTGGCTGCAGAACGGCCGGACCGGACCTCTGGGTGGCGCTCACGTCTCCAGGCAAGAAGCCGGCCTCTGGACGACGCAAACTCCCCCAGGGCTGAGACACGGTTAACGGGCTTTGACTCAGTTAAATGAGGGAGGATTAAAGCGCTGAGCTTTCACTTCTTTACAGATTCTTCTGGACTCAGCCCCCGAGAAGCTGCGGCAGCAGGTCCTGTTCCTTTGCCATCTCATCCAATGCCATCATCTTTTCACTGAAGCAGGAAGGCCTGTTACCTCAGTAGAATTTAGAGCGTAACATTAATTTCTTTAAAATGGCTTCGGAGGAGGTCAGGCCAAAAGGCAGAGACGAGAAGCCAGAACAGCCCTCTGGCTCCAGGCTGTGTCCGGGCTGCTTTCGGCTTCGTCCCGTAGGACAACCTTGCCTTGAATGTACATTTCCAACAGGCCTCTGCTTGTTTTCTGTAGAACAAATGTGGAGCTATCACAAATTATTAGATTAAATGCAATGCGTTCACATGAAATCTCTGTAAAATCTGGTATCCTTCGGAAAGGGTCTGGAACGGAACATGAAAGATAAACACGTCATTATCTACTCAGGTGTGCCAAGCTCATGTGCTTCTGAATAGTTTTTTAAACAAAACAGATGGGTAGAAATCACCTCATCCAACCAGAAAGGCAGCAGCAGGCCCGTCAGTTCCATACGGGAGGGGCTTTGTCAAGGGGATGCAGGATTTTGGAGGGTCACTTAGGAATCTACGCTATTATTTCCATTAGCCCCGACGGGCAGCCCTGCAAGCTCTCAGGGAGACTGGGATTTCCTTCCTGAACTGTGTGTGCTTCTTCAGACAGGCTGCTTCCAGGAAATGTGAGATGACACCCAGCCTGGGCACCGGCTCGGAGATGCAGGTTCAGAGGCCGCTGCCCGCTGCACGCAGCCCAGACCCGGCTTGGCAGCTCCGCCCTGAAAAGGGCCCTGCCTGGCTTCCATCCGGTCCTAAATTTCTCTAAGGAGCCGCCATCATGACCGCATGCCTGGTTGTCGTTATCACATTAAAACGATTGGGAAAGGATGGAGATTTGGAAGAAGCCGAGGTGTCAGAATCCAGGTGAACTCAGCTCAACCAGGGGCTCGAGGCGGCCCTTCCCTGGGCTGCCGATCTAACCAGGGAGGAAATGGCCCACCTGGGAGACAGGGTCACAGGACTGGAGAGTTGCGGCATCCACTTCACCCTTCTTGAGCAGTCCTAGCAACAGAGGGTGTGCGGAAAGTGTAACTAGAGCTGCTCTAGTGCCAAAGGGTGGGGTGAGTTACCCATGGGTTATGGGTTAGTTTATCTTCTACGACTCGACTCTTGGGGCCGTTTCTACTGCCAGCTGCTGGTGGGCGAGTGACCCTGACGCCCAAGGAGACGGGAGGAACCCCCAAGTGAACCGGCAGGACGTGGGGGACTGAGGGGGGAGGAGAAGTGGAGGCCAGACAGGGTCGGCGCCCCTGAGGCCGGGGAGATCAGGAGACGTAGGCAGGAGGGGCCTCCGAGAGGAACAGGACAGGAGAGGAGGGCGATCGCCTGGCCCACTTGAGCCCAGGGAGCCTGCTGGGCTCCCAGGTGAGGTCTGCTGCCCTCTGAGACCAGGGGTGGGGGGCACGCCTGGGCCCCTTCTGTTCCTTGAGCCTAAGCCCCACCCCTGACACCCCCAGGAACTTTTCCAGCCCTGTGGGTCCTGAGTACTGGCCCCACCCACCACCCAAACCTCCTCCTTGCTTAGGCCCCGCCCTCCACAGCCAAGGCCTTCGCCCCCCTCCCCCTTTTTTTTTCTTTTCCCTCCTCCTCTTTTTTACTATTGTGGTACTGTGGTACCTTCCGGTTGTTGATTCATCTATATTTTTATTTTTATATCCTTTCTAGCATATCTGTTAGTTTCCTAGTCTAATTTTATTTTTTACTTTGTTATTGTTCTTTTTTTCTTTTTCTTTTTTTTTGCCGCCCCAGGCAGCTTTTGGGATCTTGGTTCATGAGCTGAGGGTCAGGCGAAGCTCCTGCAGTGGGAGCTCCCAGTCCAAACCACTGGACTAACAGAGAACCTCAGGCCTCAGGGACTACTCATCAGAGTGAGGTCTCACAGAGGTCCTCATCTCAGCATCAAGACCCAGCTCTACCCAACAGCCTACAAACTCCAGTGTTGGAAGCCTCAGGCCAAACAACCAGGAAGGCAGGAACACAATCCCACTCATAAAAAAATAAAAAAGAGACAGCAAAAAACTATGTCACAGATGAAGGACCAAGGTAAAACCTACATGACCAATTAAATGAGGAGGAAATAGGCCACCTACCTGACAAAGAATTCAGAGTAATGATAGTAAAGATGATCCAGAATCCCGGAAATACAATGGAGGCATGGACTGAGAAAATACAAGAAATGTTTAACAAAGATCTAGAACTAAAGAATAAACAAACAGAGATGAACAACACAATAATTGAAGTGAAAAATACACTGGAAGGAATCAATAACAGAATAACTGAGGGAGAAGAACGAATAAGTGAGCTGGAAGAAAGAATGGTGGAAATAACTGCTGAGGAGCAGAATAAAGAAAAAAGAATGAAAAGAATTGAGGACAGTCTCAGAGACCTCTAGGACAACACTAAATGCACCAACACTTGAATTATAGGGGTCCCAGAAAAAGAAGGGAAAAAGAAAGGGTCTGAGAAAATATTTGAAGAGATTATAGCTGAAAACTTCCCTAACATGGGAAAGGAAATAGTCACCCAAGTCCAGGAAGCACAGAAAGTCCCATACAGGATAAACCCTTGGAAAAACACACCAAGACACATACTAATCAAACTAACAAAAATTAAATTCAAAGAAAAAACATTAAAAGCAGCAAGGGAAAAACAAAAAATAACATTCAAAGGAATCCCCATAAGGTTATCAGCTGATTTTTCAGCAGAAACTCTGCAGGCCAGAAGGGAGTGGCAGGATATACTCAAAGTGATGAAAGAGAAAAACCTACAACCAAGATTACTCCACCCAGCAAGGCTCTCATTAAGATTCGACAGAGAAATCAAAAGCTTTTCAGACAAGCAAAAGCTAAGAGAATTCAGCACCACCAAACCAGCTTTACAACAAATGCTAAAGAAACTTCTCTAAGTGGGAAACACAAGAGAAGAAAAAGACCCACAAAAACAAACCCAAAACAGTTAAGAAAATGGTAATAGGAACATACATATCAATAATAACCTTGAATGTAAATGAATTAAATGCCCAACCAAAAGACATAGACTGGCTGAATGGATACAAAAACAAGACCCATATATATGCTGTCTACAAGAGGCCCACCTCAGACCTAGGGACACATACAGACTGAAAGTGAAGGGATGGAAGAAGATATTCCATGCAAATGGAAATCAAAAGAAAGCTGGAGTGGCAGTACTTGTATCAGATAAAATAGACTTTAAAATAAAGACTGTTACAAGAGAGAAGGAGGGACACTACGTAATGATCAAAGGATCAATCCAAGAGAAGGTATAACAATTATAAATGTTTATGCACCCAACATAGGAGCACCTCAATACATAAAGCAAATGCTAGCCACCATGAAAGGAGAAATCGACAGTAACACAATAGTAGTAGGGGACTTTAACACCCCACTTACACCAATGGAAGATCATCCAAACAGAAAAGAAATAAGGAAACACAAGCTTTAAATGACACAATAGACCAGACAGATTTAATTGATATTAATAGAACATTCCACCCAAAAGTGGCAGGATACACATTCTTCTCAAGTGCACACGGAACATTCTCCAGGACAGATCACATCTTGGGTCACAAATCAAGCCTCGGAAAATTTAAGAAAATTGATATCGTATTAAGCATCTTTTCTGACAACAACGCTATGAGACTGGAAATCAATTACAGGAAAAAAACTATAAAAAACACAAATACATGGAGACTAACCAGTGCACTACTAAATAACCAAGAGATCACTGAAGAAATCAAAGAAGAAATTAAAAAATACATGGAAACAAGTGGCAACAAAAACACGATGATCCAAAACCTATGGGACGCAGCAAAAGCAGTTCTAAGAGGGAAGTTTAGAGCAATTCAACCTCACCTCAAGAAACAAGAAAAATCTCAAAGAAACAATCTAACTGTACACTTAAAACAACTAGAGAAAGAAGAACAAAGAAAACCCAAAGTCAGTAGAAGGAAAGAAATCATAAAGATCAGAGCAGAAATAAATGAAATAGAAATGAAGAAAACAATAGCAAAGATCAATAAAACTAAATGCTGGTTCTTTGAGAAGATAAACAAAATTGATAAACCCTTAGCCAGACTCATCAAGAAAAAAAAGGGAGAGGATGCAAATCAATAAAATTCAAAATGAAAAAGGAGAAATCATAACTGACACCACAGAAATACAAAGGATTATAAGAGACTACTACAAGCAATGCTATGCCAATAAAATGGACAACCACAAAGAAATGGACAAATTCTTGGAAAGGTACAATTTTCCAAGACTGAACCAGGAAGAAATAAAAAATATAAACAGACCTGTCACAAGTAATGAAATTGAAACTGTAATTAAAAATCTTCCAACAAACAAAAGTCCAGGACCAGATGGCTTCACAGGTGAATTCTATCAAACAGTTAGAGAAGAGCTAACACCTATCCTTTTCAAACTCTTCCAAAAAATTGCAGAGGAAGGAACACTCCCAAACTCATTCTACGAGGCCACCCTCACCCTGATACCAAAACCAGAAAAAGATACCACAAAAAAGAAAATTATAGACCAATATCACTGATGAACATAGATGCAAAAATCCTGAACAAAATACTAGCAAACAGAATCCAACAGCACATTAAAAGGATCATACACCACGATCAAGTGGGGTTTAACCCAGGGATGCAAGGATTCTTCGATATATGCAAATCAATCAATGTGATACACCATGTTAACAAATTAAGGAATAAAAACCACATGATCATCTCCATAGATGCAGAAAAAGCTTTGGACAAAATTCAACACCCATGTATGATAAAAACTCTCCAGAAAATGGGGATAGAGGGAACCTACCTCAACATAATAAAGGCCATATACGACAAACCCACAGCAAGCATCATACTCAATGGTGAAACACCGAAAGCATTTCCACTAAGATCAGGAACAAGACAAGGATGTCCACTCTTGCCACTCTTAAAGATTTGTGCTCAGAAAACTATGAAACACTGATGAAAGAAATCAAAGATGACATAAACAGATGGAGAGATATCCCATGTTCTTGGATTGGAAGAATCAACACTGTGAAAATGACTCTACCACCCAAAGCAACCTACAGATTCAATGCAATCCCTATCACACTACCACTGGCATTCTTCACAGAATTAGAACAAAAACTTTTACAATTCGTGTGGAAACACAAAAGACCCTGAATAGCCAAAGCAATCTTGAGATTGCTGACTCCATTTGCATGAGAGACTGGAAAAAAATCTCCCGTGTCTTTATGAGGACACAGTGATCACGGAAGGCGGCACCAGTGGTGGAATTCCGCACAAGAGAATCCAACCTGAGGTGGGATCACCCGTGGCCCCTCGGACACACTGGACATCCACCTTACACACCACCGGCGAGCTCTCGTGGCTGCCCTGGGTGTCCAGGTGTGAAATCCACCCCCATCCTGATTAGTTACAGTAACTTCTGCCCTCTGGGGAGAGCTACAGAACAGCTATTACAGGTGATTCACAAATTCTTTTCCATTTCTAGAGTTTATTGCTATTTTAAAAATGAATTTTGGTTTATTGTTTTGCAGCAGAAACCCAACTTCTGACTGGAATAGTTTTCTTGGGCGCCATCCATCCTTCATGTTAAATGTCAGGTGTGAAACTGACAACTTAAAAAAACCCTTTCTACCCGTGTTTCTTGGTGGACAAATGAAATGGAGCGTCCGGCGAGGAGATGAACATGTACCATTTCACAAACAGAAAGCCAGCTAACCTGGCTTCATCTCGAGTAGCCTACGCGTCTTGATTTGGCGACATTAAGTGTCCTTTTTCTGAAACTGCAAAATCAAATCTCCTTTTAATTTTTCCTTAGAAGCCTTGGGGATACAAGTTTTACATCTGTATCTATCCCACTAGTCTATGGGATCTGGCCTTCAATGAACTGTCACATCCCTAAGAATGATCTCTAATAGTCTTGTCCAAATACCTGTGCGAAGTATGCATGAGATTAACTCACTTCCTGCCTCCAAACCCCGGGGTGGGAGACGCCATCGTGCCATCTTACTGATCGGGAAAGCGCGGCAGGGGGCGCTCGCCGAGTCCCCACGGCAGGCTGCCTCGTCCCAGCCTCACCTCCGTACTCACTCATCCATTTGCGCCTTCTTTCTCCAAATGCAGGTCTCACCTGTCCTGTAGTCGTTATGGCTCCTGCTTCCTCCCCCATCCCCCGCTGCACCCTGCACACCTGGGCACCCAGCAGGAGAAGCTGCCCATCAGGGCCCAGGAGAGGGTGTGGGCCCTCACTGGGCAACAGGGCCTGGCTTTACCCCCAGTGGTTACTAGCTGCCTGACCTTGGACCCTCATGTGCACATCTGTGCCCGGAAGGGCTCACCAGCACCGCACCAAGCTGAGACCCAGAAGTAGCTGGATTGAATCTCAGCCCAGGACAAAGGTCAAAGGGAGTAAAAGGAGAAGTGGGGGTGGCCAGGCCTTCCCGGGAGAGAGCAAAGGAGAAGGTCCCAGGCTGCCTCTGAGCTCTCTGCTGCCCCAGGAGGCCCCGTACCGTCCCACTCAGGGCCTGTGCCCTTGTCACAGGGAGGGACGCTCCAGTGGCATATCCCCTCCACAAAGAAGCTGCCTGTAAAACCTCTGATGTCGCTGTTTTGACAGCTGGGATTCGTGCTTTCAGGATGGGCTCATTTTCTGCCTGAAGATGACTCACCCACCACATGCCGGCTCTCCTCCTCCCACAGAGGGCAGTCCGGCCACAGGGAGTTGAGGGGAAGGCCTGAAGTCGCCGGGGCTCCAGCGGCCCAGGGCATTCAGCAAAGGGCCCTCCGCCCTGCCAGGGCGCCAACCCCAGCGCCGGTGCAGGCTGCCCAGCACGCGTGTCCCCAGGAGGGCGCAGGCTTCCATCGACCACAGCTGACCGGATGACCGCCAGACTTCTCAGCGACTCATTCATGAAGCGGACGGGGTTCCCAAAGCCCTTGAGAACGTGCCACCTGGGCCGTGGGCTCAGCGGAGCTTCACGCGTAATCTGATTCCACTGCAGCCACACCTGAGGTGCAGCACTGATCGCGGGGCTCCCCGTGTCTGGGCCTGCCCTCCCCCAGGAGATCAGCGCGAGGACGGGGCCTGCAGTGGACTCCAGTCCTGGTGCGGTCAGACCCAGCCCACTCCCCCCTGGGTTTAAGGTCTGCAGGACGCCTCCCCACCCCCGCTGGTGATCATGCGGGAAAGCACTGCCTGTCTCAAAGCTGGAAACACGCTGGCAGCGACCGATACGTGGTTACAGAGCGACGGCAGCCCCCTCCCAGTCCACACGATAGAAACAGCACGGGCAACGGCCCGCTTAGTGCGGTGAGGCTTGGCGGGGGAAACAAATTCACAAACCAGCGGTTCTTCGCTTTAGGAAAAGCTGCCTGGTTGTTCTCAAAGCTTCATCTTCAAGATTTCTTCAGATTGCACATTCCTGAGTTTCCACTAAACGTATCATTGTAACCCTCCTATGGTATATACACACACTTTTAATCGGGGGGTGTGGTTACTAAAGGGCCGTTCCCCCGCACACCCATTTCCACGAGGTCCCGACGGCAGGCAGGTCCGCCCGCTACCGTCCTGGCTGTCAGCCCAAACCCGTCCCCCAGAGACTCAGCCACAAAGGCCACACCTTGTGAGTGGGCTCGGCCGAGCGGTTCACTACTGCGGGCCCCCTACAGCTGCACTCGAGTCGTGCGGAACCGGAAGGCAGACACTCCAGCTCACAGCCCCCTTTCCTGGGCTGACCTCAGGGCCTCCTGCCAGCAGTTACCCTGGACTTGCCACCCCTCAGCTCCTGGACGAGCCAAAAACACCGGAGGTCACGGCCTCATGGGGATGGGGAGGCCACCAAAGTCAGCGCCCTGGATCCCAGACGGCACTGAGACTGGAGTTAGGCTGGCTCCACTGCCAGTGCTCTGGGACCCCAGGCAAGTGGCAGCACCTCTGAGCCTCAGGAGGACCACCCAAAATGAACATTTCAACGCAGACACCTTTAGAGGCTCTTTCCAGTTCCAATGTGCCACTACTTTGCGAAACGGAGACTCGCTCATCCATCAGCAGAAAGTTAACTTTCTCCTGGCCCGTAAAGTAAAGAACTTCCCACAAGTCACAGGAGTGAAACTCTCCTGGCAGCAGTTTTTCTGACACTTGTCAGTCAACAAATGTCACCAGGCCTTCTATGCACTCAGCACCCTCCAGGATCTGCCAGTCAGAGCCCTGAGACTATCTGAAATAAGTTCTAAATCAGGACTGAGCACAAAACAACAGATGCCCCCAAATACGCAGACCCCTCCTGTGTGCTGGACCTGCCGACCTCCTGCTGCGCCTCCTACTCTGTCTAAAAGCACGCTGGTCCAAACCCACTAAGCTGGTTTCATAACGCATGATGGGTGTTTCTAACTTGGGGCCACAAGGAAGACCCTCAGCATGCTGGTGCCACGGAGAGCACGGCCAGAGTCAGGCTCCAGCAGGAGGTCAGCGGGAAGGCGGGGACACAGGGGCGGAGGGTGCGGTGAGGGCCCCTGGTCAGGCCTGGCCCCACCATGCCCCCGCCGGGCAGCCGCGCTGACGTGAGCCGCCTGCCCCCCCCAGTGGCTCTGGGGCTCCCCAACTTCAGGCCACCTCCTCTGGCCTGTGCTCGGGCTACAGCTCCCAGGAGGCCTCCCAGTCCCAAGGCGCCCCTGCTCCCCGGCCTCAGGTCCGTCGACCAGTGCCCAGAGCTCTGCCTGGCCCGGCGCCTGCCGTGTGACAGACAAGCGAGTGGGGAGTGACGTCCAGCTGGCCGGTCAGGAGGGCTCTAGCGCCAGATGCTCTCGGCTGCAGGGTGACCGCGAGCTGCTTCCACCTTCCTGGGGGCCCAGGACTCCCCTTTCTGGTGAGTTTCCCTGGAGTCACCCCAAGGGATAAGGATCCCCGCCACCTGGTGCTAATGTGCTCATAAAACCTCAAAGACAGGAAACAGCCGCTGAGGGACATGAGAGGTGAAATCTGGTAGTTGTTTCAAGCACAAAATAGATTTTCTAAGTGCAAAAGCGTTAACTGAAATCCTACGGAGCACCTTCTTAAAAGGCTTCCAAGATTTGGTTCCTACTCTGCGATTTCTGGGTGCCACAAAGATGACCCCAAAAGCAGGATCCCTCCTTCAGAAGCACTAGATCCAAGTCCTTCAACGGGAAGATATGACTCCCACCCGCTGCACTTTGCCAAGATGAAACCTCCCTGTCTCCACTCCCGGGGCCTCCCCCACGCCCTGGGGCCTCTAATCTTTCCACCCCTGGGGGCTGGGGGATCCCGCACTGATGGCTGCCCCGAGGGTCTGCTTCAGACTGGCAGCTTCGAAGTACTTGTACTTCCAGGTCTCCTTGGAAGCACCGGCCCCTCCCATCCAGGGCCAACCCAGGCAGACCCATCCCCAAGCAGAACAGATGCCTGGTTGGGCCAAGGGACCCAGGTTCCGGGAGAGTCTGCAGTGCTGGATCAGAACCAGCCCCCCCAGGCCCCCCGCCCACCCCCGGCTCCACACTCCGCCCTGCATTCCCTCAACCCTGTGGGCTGCAGGGCCGTGGTCACGGGCTCACTGCAGCCCCCAGAGCTGCTCTGTGCCAGCGGCCCGGCTGCAGGGCAGGCCCTGCAGGGAGCGGGTGCGACCAGGCCGGGGAGCGGGGGCGGGCGTGCGGGAAGAGCGCTGGGAGAGCAGCTGGGGGGTGCACACGCTGGCTCAGGGCCCTCCTGCCGCACGTGAGTCTCTCTGACCCCCACCCCCCGAGGCTGAGCAGGGCCCACGTGCAGGGCCCGCCTGGAGCAGGGCTGACAGGCCCGACCCCCAGGGGCATAGCTAGCGATGCCCGCCTGCCAGGGACCCCCAGCAGCACCTCCACACGCAGGGCTGCCGCGCTCGGAGGGCCGGATGGGATTTCAGCGGAGCTCGGCACCGGGAATGCAGGCGCTGAGGTTCGGGTCTCTGCGGACGGTGCAGGTGGAGCTCACTGCCTTTTCTTGAGGAAAATTCAGTAACAGAAACAGCCTGGAGAATACTGCCAATTATCTTAAAAAGCCTTTTGCCGTAACTAAACACGTGTGCATCTACGATGGGCTCACCCAGGGACAGATGGGAAGCAGCCCGCTGCGCTCTCAGTGGGTGAAATCTGTGGCTCTGGTCTCAGGGGGCAGGGGCAGCCCAGGGTCCCGCGGGCAGGCCCCTGGCGCCCAGCTTGCCCCGGCTTCCCTCCAACGGCCGCCGCCAACCCTGCTGCCAGAAACGACAGCTGCGGCGCTTTGCACTTCACTCTAAATTGGGAAAAATTCACCTGGGGGTGCAGGAGGGAGAACACCCACAGGCGCCTTTTCACACCACTGCTTCTCGCTGTGTCTGACAGGTGAGAAAAGCAAGCCACACAGACGACGTGCTTGTCTCCCGGCTTTGACGCTGCCGGTCACGGCTGCACCTGCGGACACCTGCCCACTTCCTGCCACCAGATCCAAGTCACCTCTGCCGAGAGCGCGGCGGGAACCCCACACCCCCAGCTCGGCTGGCACGGGCTGCTGCATGGCCGACCCGGAGCCGCCTGAGCTGAGGTGACGCGGCTGTTCCTCGTTAGGCGGGAGCTGCTGGCAGAGCGCGGGCCTCGAGCGAAGCCAAGTGCCCCTAAGAGCGGAGCCAGCGACCACGGAGGAGGGCGGAGGGGTATCACTCCCCACGAGGCCCCCAAACACCCGACCCCGCTCAGGCAGCAGCCCCGTCTCTTTCACAAACTAGAAGGGGGGAACTTGCGGCCAAGAACCAGAACCGGTCACGGAGCTGGCACGGCTCTTCCCTTTCTGAGTCAGAGGTCCCAGGGAGCTTGTCTTCCAGGAAGGTCGTCCAAGGGAGAGGGTGGGACCACCCGCCCTCCTGGGGGGACCCGGCTATGTCTCCCGCCCAGGCAGCGAGGTGGAAAGAGTGGACCACGACGGGTGATCTTCAAGCAGACGTGGACGCAAAACACAGAGCAAGGAGTCCCTTCATGCCCAGCCACCTGCCCGTCTCAGGACGAGGCAGCCGTCAGGGCCGAGACGGAGGCCTCTCCCTCTCCGGGGAGCGTAGGGAGAGCATCCCTCTGGACCAGGGGACAGGCGGTGAGGAAGCCTGAGCCTTTCTGCGAGGTGCCTGGGCCCCGAGGGCACGGGGTGGTGAGGGGTGGATGTGCCTCTGGGGTCCCAGGCAGACAGCCTGAGCCATCTGGATTGGGTACCGTCCCCAAGGGAGAGGAGAGGCTGCCGGCTAGGTCGAGGGGCACACTCTAATCAAAGGCTGGCTTTACAGTGAAAGGTTTGAAAACATCCACAGACCGTGGCAAAGCCAAGAGAGAGAACAAGCCACTTCGAGAGCAAGGCCAATAAAGGGAGTGGCCCCTGCCGGAGACCCAGCCCCCCCCCCAGCACAGCCCGGGCAGCGCGGAGGCCTGACCACCCGACACGTCTCATTGGCTTTGAATGTGAAAAAGGTGAAACAGCTCATCAACAACTTTTTTATGCAGATTACGTGTTGAAATGACAATGTTTCTGGATACTGGGTCTAATAGATTATATCAATAAAATGAATTTCATGTTTTATCTTATTTTTAAATTGTTTTAACTTTCAAAAATGTGACTTATTGGAAGATTATAAGTTACATACGTGGCTTGAATTATGGTGGCTGGGTGGCTCACCTGATGTCTAGCTGGTGGCAGCTGAGGCAAGCTGCCTGGACTCGGATTTCGTTCTGAAATCAGCCCCACTTCCTTCGCTGTTAAAGAAGAGCTGAAATGCCGTCCACACCCACTAGGAGGCTGGCCGCCTCCTCTGGCTGCTGCCCCGTGGCCGAGCGGGTTGTGCACTGCACGAGGACAGCACGTCGAGGGGGAAGGCCCTGCTCACGCAGCACGCGAGTAGATCCGTGGATTTGTTCTTAGAGATCCTGGCACTTGGCAGAAGGTGTCTAGGCCCAGCAAAGTGAGTAGTTTACAATGACTTTGCAACAGGAGGAACGAAGCATCTCGAGGGGGCGCTTTTTCTCATGTGTGAGAAAACTAGCTGGGCTCCGGTCATCCCTCCCCAAACTGCGGCCACTGGAGTGCCACCGCTTTGCTGGCTTGGCCTCCCTCTGTGTCACGCGCCTGGTGCCCGCACGCGAGCCTTAATTTACAAAACGGGATAGGCGTCTGGTGCCCAAGAGGGTCAACAACCAGCTGGGCCTGGGCCGCCCAGGGTGGGCCACTTACCCTTTCGCTTCTCCTCTCGTCGGGTCTACCTCCTGCACTGGTGGGGCTGGGTGCCGACCGGCCGCCGGCAGGGCCCGCTCCGGCCTCCCCGTGGAGGTGGACGGCGCTGACGTTAGGAGGAGTGACGGCCGAGGCTGCCGACGAGAGCGGGATGGCTGGCCGGGGGCTGTGCTGTGGGGACCCGATGGCGGGCAGGCTCTGGGCGCGCAGGGGCGACACTGCGGCGGTGGGCCGGCCCTGCACCTGGGCCGGGTGGGCAGCTGGGAGAGAGGAGCGGAGAGAGCAGGGGCAGGTGAGTCTGCAGCCGGCAGCGTGGGGGCCACGGCCCGCCCTCCCGCCCACACCTCTGCTGAGTCTCCAGCCCCAGCCACAGCCGCAGGCGGGGCAAGGAGGCCTCTGGGCAGCCGGCTGCCCCGCCTCACCAGGAGCCGGGAGGCGGCCTCTGAGGCTGCCGCAGACGAGGCCCTTCCCAGTTTCTCCGGTCTTTGAACTGGTGTTCTATGCTGTAAGGAACCAGTACGCTCAGGAGGGTTTCAGAACCACCCTGTTCGGCCCTTCGTAGACCTGAAGCCCGTGCAGGAGCCCAGAAGAGGCCCAGGGAGGCCCTGGGCTGCTGGGCTCCGCTGCGCGTGAGAGGACCTCTGTGGACAGCGCCGCCCCGGTCGGCCTCCACCCGCAAGTGGAGCGGCCCAGCCCTCGGCCACCGCGCCCGCTGCTCCAGCTGGCAGAGTGGGGGCGGTTGTGTGAGGATCCACGGACCGATGGCTCACCGTCTGCCTCCCCACTCCAGCGTAAGCTCCACGGGTGGGACTTTCGTGACTAATGCACTAACGTGTTCCAAACAACTGGAACAGTGCCTGGCATGTAGTACATGCTTAATAAAATTCGTTCGGAATGAACGAGTCTTTGAGAAAGGAGAACCCTGGCTAAAACATCTCTACAGATTTCCCAGAACTGAACGGCTGGAGAAGAAAACAATACTCCATGAGAGAGAGGCATGGCTCACAGCACAGACTGGTGGCAGGGTCGGAATCCACGGCCCTTTGGTACAATTCACCCTCAACTTCACCCGCCCAGCAGGACCCAGACACACGCGGCCGACCCGTCGCCCTGCTGGGCCTGCTGGTCAGCGACGTCAAAGCAGGCGTGGGCTGCTTGAGGACGAGCGTGGACACGCCGTTACTCCCAGTCTCTGCCCCTCCTCTCCTCTCTATCCCATTGTTTCAGTAGCTCTGGAGCCCCCAGATCCCGCTACCCCACACGGGTCCACTCTGCCTCCCAGGACCAAGGTCCAGTGGTGCTTTAAAGAGAGCAGGTGAATGAGTAAGTGACCTACCTTATTGTCCACTCTGTCCTTGCCTTACTCTCAGGCTATCACTTCCCACTTCATGGATGGAACGAACGCTGGAGATTCCCCCAGCGTCAGGGCAACCTCTGTCCAGACCCAGCCCCTCAGCCTCCAGGGTGCAGGGTCCCACGGGGCGACCCTTCACCCTCACTGACACCTCCCACACCCCGTCTCTCCTGTCCTCGACTCCGCCCCTCCTATAACTGACTAACCCCCTCCTGTCTACCGGCACCTCCTTTCCTGCTGCCTTGACGCCTAGGTGCTCGGAACAGTGTCCACATGGCCCTTCCTTCCTTGTCACTCAACTCTCTGACGGGCCTGTGTTTGGTGTCTGCTTGTCCTCTGAGGCTTCACAGTTACGGCAAGTTCAGGTTTGCATTTGTGGCTGTGATTCCGACTCACACGAGGGCCCATCTTCCGTCTGGGGGACCCCACCGTGATCATCCTCGAGGATTCTCTCTCCCAGCCTCTGCTCTCTGCTTCTGAAAGTCGTGTTAGAAGTCGTCTGAAGCTCGGCGTCCACCCCGTGTATACTTTCTTCTTGCTTCGCCTCTGCTCCATCTCTGGACTAGCTCCTCTGTGGGGCTTCCGGTGTGGCCAAGTCCATCTCAGCTGTGTCCAGTCCAAAGCGTGTGTCCCCCACAGAGGTTTCGTATTTAAATATATGTTTCCTTTCCAAAGTTTCAAGTTGCTTCTGTCCTATCCAGTGGTTTCTGATTCACATCCATCTACCTGCTGTTTTAATTTTCTTCTTCATAATACTATTTTTTCTTCCTTTTGGTGGGATGGACATTATTCCTTCTTTTTCCTCTTGGAGGAGCTGAAATGTGCCGATTTCAAAGCCTTCTTAGGTTCTCCTGCCCGTTCTTCAGGCTGCTGGCCTCTGTGATGCAGGACTTTCCCACGAACTGAGTGCAGGCTCGCCCTGAGCGTTGAGTGTCTCGCTGCCCTGTTTCCTCTCCTTTATCCCCTCCTGCAGTTTTGTTGCTGCTTCTGCCTGGTCTCTGGGACCTCCCCTCAGAACCAGGTGTAATCGGGTGGCTTGAGTCTGGTCCTGCAGGAAAGGTGAAGATCTAGCCCTCAGGCCAGAGCCAGACTCCAACTCCAGGTGGGGCTCCATTCCCTCCCTCATCCCAGGCAGGGGCTCAGTACTGACCACTCCCAGGAGGGGGCTCAGCCCTTAGACCAGTGCACCTGGCCTGGATCCCTGACGCCCTCCAGAGGCTGCCTGTCCGTGTTCTCCTGCAGGAGGGGAAAGCTGGCCACCACCACCTGCTTCATCCCGGAACCCAGGAGGCCAGCGTATCAACTCTCTTGTGTTCCATTCGTTTACATCCAGAGTATCAAGAACCAACCAACCTCTCTGTGTTCAGAGCAGAGGGGGGTGGGATTTCCACATGAATCACTCTCCCAGGCTTCCAGGAGTCCTCCACTCACTTCTGTCTCCTGAAATACGGTTTCTCACCCCATCGTTCCATCAAATGTATCTGGACAAGATCACTTACGACTCCCCTGTCACCAAACTTAATGGACACTTTTCTGTTTTCAGAAAAAGTATCTATTAATCTAGCCATTTGTCTTCACACCAATATCACACTGATTACTGTGGCTTTTTAATATGTCTTGAAATCAGTGTTAAGCTTTCCAACTTTTTCTTTTCAAGGTTGTTTTGACTATTCTAGGTCCTCTGCATGCCTGTATGAATCTGGGAACCAGATTGTCAATTTCTACCAAAAAGTTGGGTGAGATCTTGATTGGTATTCCATGGAAGCTATAGGTCAGTTTTTGGCGAATAAACACCTTAACAATACTGCTTTCTCACTCCTGAATAAAGTATACTTCTCTACTTATTGAAGACTTCTTTCTTTCTTTACTTTGCAATATTTTGGAGTGTTCATTGTGCTGGTCTTACTCATCTTTTGTCAGATTTATTCCTAAGTAATTTATATTTTTGATGCTATTAAAATTGGTATCATTTTTTAAATGTCAATTTCCAATTATTCATTGCTGGTGTAGAGAAACAAAACTGACTTTTGTATATTGATCTTGTATCCTGTAACCTTGCTGAAACTAATTCACTGTCTCTAAAAAAGTCTTTGTCTGTGTCTGAGTGTGTGTGACTGTGGATTCCTTAAGGTTCTCTATGTACAAGTTCACGTCATCTCAGACACAGATGGTCTTCCTCTTTCCTCTCCCATCTCCACACCTCTTCCTCTGCCTTGACTAACTGCTCTGGCTAGAACTTAACAGCACAATGTTGAATAGAACTGGTAAGAATGGACATCCCTAACTGGACCCTGATCCTGGGGAAAGCTTTCAGTTTTGGGGTTTTTCTTAATTAATTTTATGTATTTTTGGCTGTGTTTGGTCTTCGTTGCTGCACCTGGGCTTCCTCTAGTTGCGGCGAGCTGTGGCTTCTCTTGTTGCAGAGCACAGGCTCTAGGTGCGCGGGCTTCAGTAGTTGTGGCGCATGGGCTTAGTTGCTCTGCGGTGGCATGTGGGATCTTCCCAGACCCGGGCTCAAACCGGTGTCCCCTGCATTGGCAGGTGGATTCTTAATCTCTGTGCCACCAGGGAAGTCCCAGCTTTTAGTTTCTCACCATTAAGTCTGAGGTTAGCTGTGGGTTTTCACAGATACCCTTTATCAGGCTGAGAAGCTCACTTCTCTTTTCTCATTTTCTGAGAGTTTTAATGTGCAGACGTGGACAGCGCAGCAAAAAAACTTGAGTCATTTGACGCACGTCTTTGTTCTGAATCCTACTCTAATTTATGTTGGATTTTGTCAAAATTTTTTTCCACATCTACTGAAATGATCATGTTATGTTCATTTTTGAGTTTGTTAATACGCTGAATTGTATTGACTGTCAAACATTAATCAAAGCTTAAGTTCCTGGGATAAACTCTACTTGATCAGGATGTATTATCCTTTTTACTTATCGCTGTATTTGACTTGCTAAAATTTTGCTGAGAATTTTTACACCTATGTTTTGAGTGATATTGGTCTGTAGTTTTACTTTTTAATGTCTTTGCCTGGTTTTGTTATGAGGGTAATGCTGGCTTCATAGAAAGAGTCAGGAAGCATTCTCTCTTCTTTTCAATTTTCTGGAAGAGTTTCCCTAGAATTGTTATAATTTCTTCCTTAACCAATAGGTATACTTCATCAATACAGCCACTTAGGCCTGCAGTTTTCTTTGTGAAAGGTTTTAAACTAATTCAATTTCTTTAATAAATAGAGGTCTATCCAGGTTTTTTAGTTCACCTTATCAATTTGTGTCTTTTAAGAAATATATCCATTCTAATTTGTTAAGTTTATTGGCATAAAGTTTTTTAAAATAATAATCCCTTATCATTCTGTAGGATCTGCAGTGATGTCAGTTTTATTATCCGTGGTATTGATAATTTGTGTATCTCTCTTTATTCTTTATCCAGCTGTCTAGAGGTTTATCAGTTCTTAATCAGTTTGGATCCTGACTCCGTCCATCACCTGTTAGTCAGGCAGCCTCAGGCAGGTCACTTCATACTTCTGAACCTATTTTCTCTTTTGTAAAACAAAGAAAATAGAATCTACCCTGATGGGTTGTTTTTAGTATTTAAGATTGTAGTCTGTGTGCGACGCACACATCTCACTTAGGGGCAACAGCTCAGTATTCACTAATTCAGTGCTCATGGAAACCTTATAGAACACCATAAAACCACAGAGACTGCGAGTAATGGGATCAACTGTGTGGCCTTCTAATTTTAACTGATTTATGGTTTTATATTTAAAGTATTAAAATCTGTTTTCTGTTCACAGCATATGGTTGGGCCTTGTCTTTTTTTTTCGTAACAAGCTCTGAATTCTCCTTGAGGCTATTCAGATGATTCGTATTTAATGTGATTATTTACATGATTAGGTATAAACCTACATTTCACTACAGGTTTTCTATCTGACCCATGTACTTTGTTCCCGTTCCCCTCTTTTTACACCTTCTTTTGGATTAATGGAAGTTTCTGTGGTTCTATTTGATCGCCTCTGTTAGCCTGTTTGCTGAAACTCTTTGCTTTGACGTTTAGTGGTTGCCCGCGTCTCTAGTTTATGGTCACCTACCTACACGTCCTCACGCAGCACACGAGTAGACAAGACTCCCGACAGTGTGCATGGCGCTTCTGGGGCTCCCCTCCCACCCTCTGTGCATCTGCTACCACATACTTCACTTTTATATACATTTTTAATCCCAAACTGCACTATTTCTATTTTTGTTTAAAGTCAGTTTTATTTTAAAGATTTTTAAATAGTAAGGGAAAAATCGGATGCATTTATCCACGTAGTTACCGTTTCTACTGCTCCTCATTCCTTCGTATAGACCCATTGCCAACTGGTGTCACTTCCCTTCTTCCTAAAGAACGCTGTTCAACATTTTTCATAGTGTGGGTCCATTGGTGATGAAATCTTTTAGCTTTACTGTGTCTGAATGATTCTTTATTTTGCTTTCATTTATGAGAGATTTTGTTTGCTTTTTGGCTGCACTGGGTCTTCGTTACAGCACGCAGGCTTCTCTAGTTGTGGCACACAGGCTTAGCTGCCCCTCGGCGTGTGGGACCTTAGTTCCCCAACCAGGGATCGAACCCCTGTCCCCTGTATTGGAAGGCAGATTCTTAACCACTGGACCACCAGGGAAGTCCCGCTTTCATTTATGAAAGATACTTTTACTGCGTATAGGATCCTAACTTGACAGATTCATTTCTTTCATGATTTATTTAGTTTCCTACTGTCTTCTCACCTGCAGAATTCCTGACAAGAAATCCACCTTCATCCTTATTTTTTCCTACTTCACATGTATTTTTTTCTCTTGCTACCTTTAAGGTTTTCTTCATCACAGATTGTGAACGGTTTGATGATAATTTGCCTTGGTGTAGTTTTCTCCACGTTCCTTGTGCTTGGGATTCGCCAGCTGTCACTGATTTGTGAGTTTATAGTTTTCATCAAATTCAGAACAACTTTGGTCATTATTTCTTCAAATAATTTTTCTGTCCCACCCTTTTCTCCTTTAGTTTGGGGACTCCAGTTAGAAATATATTTGGCCACTTGAAGTTGCCCCATTGCTCACTGATGCTCTTTTAATTTAAAACAATTCTCTTTTATCTCTGTTTCATTTTTCATGGTTTCTATCACTATACCGTCAAGTTTTCACTAATATTTTCTTAGCAACGTCTAACCTGCTGTTAATGCCATCCAGGGTATTCTTGATCTCACACGTGTAGTTATTTCTTAAAGTTTGGTTTTGGTCTTTAAAGTATCTTCCATGTTTCTGCTTACCTTTCTGAGCATAGTGAATGCAATTATAACATCTGTGTTAATATCTTTGTCTGCTAATTCAAACGTCTGTGTCAGTTCTGAGTCAGCTTTCATTGACTGGTTGGTTGATCTCGTTGCGGTGGGGCATGTTTTCCTGCTCCTCCCCACGCCCAGTGCTTCTTTACTGCCATCAGACACAGGTGGGACGGGAGCGGTGCTGCCACTACCAGGCAAGATTCCTCTGCACGGACGGCCCGGTGCCCTGGGAGCCGGCTGGCGGGAACAGGCACCTTCCAGCTGCGTATCTGCAGACACTGAGAGTGAGGACCCTTCCTGTCACCGTGCTCCTGGCTCCGTGCGTTCCTCACACACACCTGCCTATTAGTTCTCAGCGTCCTGGTCCAGGGATGCTCTGTACCCGCTGGGCTTTTCTCTCTGTGCAGATCCCTCCCCACTGGGGCTCGGTCACCCAGACCCTCGTCTCCACACCACCCCTCCAGGGCACCTGCTGGGCACCTTCGCTCCCCTCGCCATGCCAACGCCTGGCCTTCTCTCCAGGCAGTGAGCTGGGATCCTCCTGTTTGTTCTCGTCTGTCATGGATCACTGTCCTTAGTTTTCTAGTATCTAGTGTCTCACAAACCACTGTTGTATATATTTGTCTGTTTTTTCAGTTGTTTCTGATGGGAAGGTAAATCCTGACCTCATTACTTTATCTTAGCTGTGAGCAGAAGTCTAGCTTTATCCTTTGGATACAAAAATCTGATCACATCTATTATTTAAAACCCTTCAGGAGCCCTGCTGCCCTCAGGATAAAAGCTGAGGTTCCCTGACACAGGGGAAGAGAGCCGTCCAGCTCTGCTCCCTCCTGCACTGGGCCGCTCAGGTCCTCAGGCCCCGGCCCTTGGCTGGCTCCAGCCCCTCCCACGCTCCACCACTCACCCCTGCACGCTCAGCTCCACCGCTTTAAGACCTAAAGTAAACTTTGCCTCTGCAGAGAACCGTCACCGACACGCAGCTTCTCCTGCCTACCTCCGTCTCAGTCACATCAAATTAGGTCAAGTCACCCCACGTAGAAACCACGGTCTCTCTCCTCTCCCCGCTCCGCCTGCTCATCCCTCTGCTGGACTCCCTTTCTGCTTTGTCGGCCCACATACTTCCTCTCAGTCCTTTAAGAAGCAAGGCAGCATCACCTCTGGAAGACGGTTCACAGGCCCCTCTGCAGCTGCTCCCACTTCCTCCCTGGTCTGAGTGAGGTACCCTCCCACTCCGTGCGCCTTAGTACCTGCCAGGCCTCCACCCCAGTGCTTTTCAAATTCCACTGTAAGCGTGTGTTTCCTCGTCCTCCTCTCTGAGTGGGGGCAGAAACGGGTTTCTGGTTCTTCTCTGTATGTCTGGGCCCCAGCAGAGGCCCCGGGTGCCCAGCTCTCCTCCAGTGCTTTTTGCTGATGAGTGAATGGCCGTACAGGGCTCTTACCCCCCGGTGCCATGGCCAGTGCAATCGGGCCTTTGTTCAACTGCCTGACTTTGGCTCGGGCTGAGAACACTGACGAGGGCCGCTCAGGTGCCTGGGCTGGGGTTTGCAGAAATGGGCAATCACTGCAGTGAGCAATCCACTGCCTGTGCTGTCAGCAGTGCGTTCTGCCCTCCAGATGCAGAGTGAAGTGCAGAGTGCCGTGGGAACTCCGTGGCATTTAATTACTGAAGTGATGGGGGGGCCTCCCGTAGCCTGGCTGTGGCAGCACAAGCACGGGGACAAGCCCTGGGCTGGAACGCGCTGGGGAAGCCGTTAAACCATCCTGCACCTCGCTCTTCCCACACGTAAAATTAAACAGATGGAAGAGCACGCCTGTCACCCGTGGTGGTTACCATGGTGATCGAGGACAGACACGCAGTGTTGTTCTGCCCTGGCCGTGCCAATTTCTTTTATTCTGCTCTCATTCTGTTCCATAAATGAGACGGGCAGGTCACGTTCTGCTTTGAATTGGGGAGGGTGCTGTAACGGCGGGGCACGGAAAGGCCACTGCAGGGCACCTGGTGCAGAGCCAGGGCAGCCGTGCTGGAGGCCCGCCCCAGCCTCTCGGGGTCACCAGGCACAGGGAAATGCGTGAGGCGGGCTGGGTGAGTGGATGAGAGGCTCACAGGCAGAAGGGAGCTGGCTTGGGACGCGGGCTGCCCAGAACCTGCTCGGGTGCTCCCAGGGCCTAGGAGACCAGCATCTCGGTGCACGTCTCACCAGCCATGGAGCAGCAGTCAGGGAGTTCCCGGGCTCACTTGATCATTAGGCGCTCAGTGGCTGCATCACAGCAAGAGGCTAAAATAAACACCATCAGCTGCTCTAAGCCAGGGCCAGCTGGAAGGTAGCGGCTGGGGCAAGAGGTCTGGCACAGATAATACTCCTGCAGAGACTCCTTTAGGACACAGACAGCTGGCTCTTCCCCAGGGCCCCGGAGGCCAGCTGCAAGAACAGACCTTACTTTTCATTAATTTAAGCAAAACCCACATATGAAGGACTATAGGCATTTACAGGGTCCCTGGGATGGCAGATCAGTCTTGGAGGCTCTACACCAGGGAAGTGCCAAGCCCACCCATGAGGCTTCCTTGTCACAGATCCCACTGCTGCTTGGGAACACCACCCAGCACGAGGCTGGACACCAGGCACCAGAAGTAGGCCCTGCACCTACGGACGACTGGGCACTGGGCACAGGAAGTCCACCCTGCACCCACGGACGACCAGGCCCTGGGCACAGGAAGTCCACCCTGCACCCACGGACGACCGGGCACTGGGCACAGGAAGTCCACCCTGCACCCATGGATGACCAGGAACTGGGCACAGGAAGTCCACCCTGCACCCACGGACGACCAGGCACTGGGCACAGGAAGTCCACTCTGCACCCACGGACGACCAGGCACTGGGCACAGGAAGTCCACCCTGCACCCACGGACGACCAGGCACTGGGCACAGGAAGTCCACCCTGCACCCATGGACGACCAGGCACTGGGCACAGGAAGTCCACCCTGCACCCACTATGACCGGGCACTGGGCACAGGAAGTCCACCCTGCACCCACGGACGACCGGGCACTGGGCACAGGAAGTCCACCCTGCACCCACGGACGACCAGGCACTGGGCACAGGAAGTCCACCCTGCACCCACGGACGACCAGGCACTGGGCACAGGAAGTCCACCCTGCACGCATGGATGACCAGGCACTGGGCACAGGAAGTCCACCCTGCACCCACGGACGACCAGTCACTGGGCACAGGAAGTCCACCCTGCACCCACGGACGACCAGGCACTGGGCACAGGAAGTCCACCCTGTACCCACTATGACCAGGCACTGGGCACAGGAAGTCCACCCTGCACCCACGGACGACCAGGCACTGGGCACAGGAAGTCCACCCTGTACCCACTATGACCAGGCACTGGGCACAGGAAGTCCACCCTGCACGCATGGACGACCAGGCACTGGGCACAGGAAGTCCACCCTGTACCCACTATGACCAGGCACTGGGCACAGGAAGTCCACCCTGCACCCACGGACGACCAGGCACTGGGCACAGGAAGTCCACCCTGTACCCACTATGACCAGGCACTGGGCACAGGAAGTCCACCCTGCACCCCTGGACGACCAGGCACTGGGCACAGGAAGTCCACCCTGCACCCACGGACGACCAGGCACTGGGCACAGGAAGTCCACTCTGCACCCACGGACGACCAGGCACTGGGCACAGGAAGTCCACTCTGCACCCACGGACGACCAGGCACTGGGCACAGGAAGTCCACCCTGCACCCATGGACGACCAGGCACTGGGCACAGGAAGTCCACCCTGCACCCACTATGACCGGGCACTGGGCACAGGAAGTCCACCCTGCACCCACGGACGACCGGGCACTGGGCACAGGAAGTCCACCCTGCACCCACGGACGACCAGGCACTGGGCACAGGAAGTCCACCCTGCACCCACGGACGACCAGGCACTGGGCACAGGAAGTCCACCCTGCACGCATGGACGACCAGGCACTGGGCACAGGAAGTCCACCCTGCACCCACGGACGACCAGTCACTGGGCACAGGAAGTCCACCCTGCACCCACGGACGACCAGGCACTGGGCACAGGAAGTCCACCCTGTACCCACTATGACCAGGCACTGGGCACAGGAAGTCCACCCTGCACGCATGGACGACCAGGCACTGGGCACAGGAAGTCCACCCTGTACCCACTATGACCAGGCACTGGGCACAGGAAGTCCACCCTGCACCCACGGACGACCAGGCACTGGGCACAGGAAGTCCACCCTGTACCCACTATGACCAGGCACTGGGCACAGGAAGTCCACCCTGCACGCATGGACGACCAGGCACTGGGCACAGGAAGTCCACCCTGCACCCACGGACGACCAGGCACTGGGCACAGGAAGTCCACTCTGCACCCACGGACGACCAGGCACTGGGCACAGGAAGTCCACCCTGCACCCATGGACGACCAGGCACTGGGCACAGGAAGTCCACCCTGCACCCACTATGACCGGGCACTGGGCACAGGAAGTCCACCCTGCACCCACGGACGACCGGGCACTGGGCACAGGAAGTCCACCCTGCACGCATGGACGACCAGGCACTGGGCACAGGAAGTCCACCCTGCACGCACGGACGACCAGGCACTGGGCACAGGAAGTCCACCCTGCACCCACGGACGACCAGGCACTGGGCACAGGAAGTCCACCCTGCACCCATGGACGACCAGTCACTGGGCACAGGAGGTCCACCCTGTACCCACGGACGACCAGGCACTGGGCACAGGAAGTCCACCCTGCACCCACGGACGACCAGTCACTGGGCACAGGAGGTCCACCCTGTACCCACGGACGACCAGGCACTGGGCACAGGAAGTCCACCCTGCACCCATGGATGACCAGGTACTGGGCACAGGAAGTCCACCCTGCACCCACTATGACCGGGCACTGGGCACAGGAAGTCCACCCTGCACCCACTATGACCGGGCACTGGGCACAGGAAGTCCACTCTGCACCCACTATGACCCGGCACTGGGCACAGGAAGTCCACCCTGGTCCCCTGAAAAGCTGGGTGTTTCACCACCACCTTCACCCCCAAAAGGGACCCAGAGGCCCCTCAAGTTTTGTCCTCTGAAAGGAAGCCACATTCAGGATGTCTGTCCAGAGTCCAGGCCGGTGGCAGCACCTCACCCGCCAGGCATGGACGAGCAGCACCGCCCCCACCGTGGCGAGGGGGGATTCACACACGGACGGGAGCCCCACATCTGGAGGCCGGTCCAGGTCAGCCAGGGCCACAGTGGACCAGCGCCCACGACACCCCTCAGAGCCACAGGCCAACCTTCCCCCGTAAGCCAGACCCCTCTGGGCGCCTCTAGGTCAGGGGACGGCACCGGCAAACTGCACTAGCAGCCCTGCCCCTCCCAGCTCTTCCACGTGGCCCCTGTGCCCCCTAATAGCTCATTATTTTGTCCCAGTTCTGCAACCCCAGCCCTGGGGCCAGACCACTGTCACCTCTCACCTGGACAGCAGCACCTCGCCAGTCCCCAAGCCAACTCTTCCTCCCCACTGTGCCCAGGGACGTCTGGTAAAGCGTCACCTCTTGTTCAGAAGCCCTGGGGGTTCCCGCGGCCTGGACTAGAGTTTGGCCCTGACCGCTGGTAATGAATCACATTCGCCTTGCTGACTCCGTGCCCTGCGCGCTCCAGGGCTGTCCTCTGACAGGACGGTACCAGCGGCTGCGCTGAGCACGCGCCACGCCCGCCGGGGGCACGTCCTCGCACACCATCCCGGTAGGAGGGGCCCCAGCGCAGGACCCCCGCTGCCCCCCAGCACTTCAACCCGCCCTGCTTGCTGCCCTCACTGCACCGCTCCATCTGGAGGACAAGGACACGCTTCTCGCACTTCTGTGCCTTTGTTCCCTCCCCCCTGCCTGGGTGCTACAGGCAGCTCTGCCTAGGACCGACCCCTCACCAGCCTCGTCACAGCGCCCGCACCCCCCCGCCCCCGCCACTGGCCCCGCCGCCCTAAGGGCCAGTCCCAGGGCTGAGAGCAGGGCTGGCTCTGAAACGCTGGGCTTCCCGCCAGCGCTCAGCAATGCGTCCCGACAATGGGGGGCGGGGGGCGCCCGGACACCCGCCCCCCTCGTGTCCCTTGGCCGCGACTGGGAGGGACTGTGGCCCCACTGTGCTGAGTGTCGTCTGGGCTTCTCACACCAAGGAGATGCTTTCTGGAGACTCCTAGCGGGCCGTCTCTGGCTGGCCAGAGTTTAGAAAACAGTGTACTTTACTGCTCTAAAGAATTTACATTTATTATCCTTTAAGCCTTACTTTGAAAAGAAGAGAGATGATTTCTGAGAATGAGGCTGGGGTGGGAAAAGGAATTCTGTGTCATTTAAGTGAAATTCAGCGGTACATTCTCCTGTCCTGGGTCCCTTGTCACTACATGGTGACAATGTTACTGGTTCTACGTGTCGGAAAGTTACTGGCCTGGCTCCCAGGAGCATCATGTGAGCCACGCTTAGCAGCTCCTCTTAGCTCACTGCCAAGCTTCCAAGCAAGACGTGCTAACCCCTCTTCATGCCTGCACCATCCACCCCACACTTTCCGTCATCTCACGCTACACTGGGAGCGACCTGGGTTCTCCTGAATTCTGGTCAGTCTGCCTATTGGTGAAGCCGCATGAAGGTGAACAGTCGATGACCATCACTCCCTCCAGCCTCAAAGCGTTTCAGGAAGGGACCCTGTGGATCTGTCTCATCACCAGCTCTGTCCTGGGGGTGCTGCCTAATCGGGAGACCCCCTTAGCACCTGGCATTTGGACGTAGGTGACCCACAGCGGCTGACGAAGGTGCCCAGAGGCGCCAAGGTAACCTCACTGGTCCACCCAGTCCTCTGGCTTCATGAAGTGTATAAACACCTGTGAATTCTCTACTCCCTTCCAGCGGCCAGAACAGGCTAACATGATTAAGTCAACACATCCCCCAAGATTAGCAGAAGTTCATGATTACGACGGGCCCTTCCATGGGCTGCTCGAGATCTGGGCCAAAAGGATGCTCATGACTTCTGACCCTGAGACCACCCTCCTCAAATTTTCCAGCAGAATGAGGCCCGTGGGAGCCTGCCACATACCGGGGGGGCCGGCGCTCCGGGCTTGGCTGGCCGCCGGCTGAACTGAGTGCCGCAGACAACTGCTCAGTGCGGGCGAGACTGCCTGGTGCTGGGCCGGAGCCTGGGCCATGGTGAGGGGGAGGGCCGGCCTCAGGGCCGTGGCCGGGCTACTCAGACTCCCACCGCCTGGGTGAAGCGTTGTGGCCATCCCCTTGGCCAGCGGAGACCCTCCGACCGCGTTATTCCGGGGTGGCCCAGCCCCGCCTACAGGAACCCTGAGGAAGTAAACAGAATGAAGTCAGGGGAGGGCACAGATGCAACCATGCCACACAGGCCACGTGGTCCGGGGACAAATCCTGAAGTACCACCAAGAGGACGCCTGCAGGCATGCGATGCCCAGAGCTCAGGCTGGCAGCAGAGCCCCCTGTACAATGGCATGGTCTCTCGATGCGAATATGTGAGAAACAGCAAGAGAACCCTAAGAAACAGAAATGATGCTAATCAGATATTTTGTTCCAGAGCCACTGCCTTGATTTAGTCTAACAAACAGCTGTGTGTCCCCAACACGTGCAGAAGGAATGGGCTTGGACGCATCTGGCAGGCGGCAGGCGGCAGGAAGCAGGACCCGTCTCCCTCTGGACACAGCTTCCTGGCTCTGGGGCCTCCAGGAAAGGGTGCAGACAAGCCCTGTGCTCCTGACGGACGCCGGGGAACTTGCGGTTTTGCCCATACTTTCCAGATGAAGCCAGTGTCGACAGCCCAGGAACACAAAGGAGCACAGGACCCCGAGACGGGCTCTGATGGTCTGTTCTGCACGTGCCGGCGCTGAGCCGTGCACCAGCTCTCAGCATGTGGGTCTGGGCTGGGAAGCTCCTGGGGTCCGGTTTCAGGGATCAAATGCCTTCCATTTGTCTAAGAGCTGGGAAAACGTCCCTTCTGTCCCCTCAGGATCTCAGTCGTGAAACCCCAGAGCCACACGTGGGGGAGGGCAGGCACTGCTGCCAGGGTCCGGGGCCATGTGGGAGGGCCCCGGGGAAGCAGAGCCTCTGCGGAGCAGCTGTGGGGAGAAGGGCCTCCTCGTCCAGGGCCATGGGGCCATGGGGCTCACAAATGGTGGGCCTTTCCAGGAGGGACCGTGGGTGGCGTGGCTCCCCTCCCCGCTGCTTCAAAGGTGCGAGTCGGTCCGTTGTCAGTGCAGGTTTGGGCATTGTTCAGTTGTCTTCCTGAAGTCTTGTTCCAAAGAGAGCAGAAGCCCGGGGGCGAGCCTCCAGTGGACCTGCGTGTCCTGGGCTGTGAACCAGGGCTGGGTAATCCAGGGTTCCACCCTGCAGTGGACGCTCCCCTCCATGGAAACATCTGACAACCCTGGGTCATCTCTAGCGAATTTTTTAACTTGCTTTTCCGAGGTTATAAAAACTACCAGTAAATTTGTAAAACACAGGAAGTCACAAGGAAGAAAAGAAATTATCACACATAAGGCTCCACTCAGTAATAATGGTTAACTTCTGGGAGTATGTAATCTTGCCTTCACGTGTGTGAATGGCATGTGCTTCTCGCACACACACCCGCTGTACTCACACGTGCACACACGCACACGCATTCACACATGCCCACGTGCCCACGAGGTCCCGCCCTGGAATGCCCGCCCCCGTGTGCAGCTGCCACGCGCGGCTCTGCTCCTCATGGGCACACCTCACCTGGAGACGGGCGTCACGTAGTTCCCCGGGAACACGCCCGAGAGCCCCGTCCGCAGCGCTGTGCCCTTGAACCAGCCATCCCGACACTTCTCCAGCACGCGGTACGTGTCGCCCTTGCGCAGCTCCAGCTCGTCGCTCTTCTGGGGCTTGTAGGCATAGAGCGCCAGGTACCTGCGGCAGGAGAGGCAGGCCGGTGAGGGGGCGCAGCTGGGATCAGCTACCAGGAGCGGCGGGCAGGGAAGGGACCGAGCTCCCCTGGTGACCCAGCAGCCATGGCCCCCATGCCCTGCGCTGAGCCGGCCGGCAGAGCGCACGGCGGCCCCACTACTCGCCCGAGGCCCTGGAGGACCTGCCAGACGAGATGGTGGCGCCAGCTCTCTGGGCCCCTGCTTCATGCTCTTCTCTCTGCTTCACGCCTGACACTCTGGGCAAGAGAAAGCCTTCGGGAAAACGGGGCTGAGCTACGCAGCCCCGGGCTGGGATTTCCTTGTTTCATCTTACCTGCTGCTTACTCATCCATCTAAGCTGGAAGAGACTCAGGGGCCCTTTTAAGGAAAAGGCAGCCCAGTTAGGGACTCCTCAGATCTGTGGCTAATTGAAATCCTGCTTTTCTTTTAAGCCTCTTGGAACAATGCAGTGGTGTGAACCCTGGCCCAGGGCTTGGAAGCTGCGCCCTCAGGCACCAGCTGCAAGTGCTCTGCTACCCTGGGGCTTTGTGGACCCGGTGAGTGTGACCTAACGGGAGAGTGGTCTCAGGCAGATACACTGCTCACGCGATCTGGGCAGGAAAAGTGGCGCGGCTTTCACTCCAACAGGGAACCAGATGCATTTAGAGACATTTGTTTTGGCCGCACCACGCAACATGTGGGATCGTAGGTCCCCGACTAGAGATCGAACCCGCGCCCCCTGCAATAGAAGCACGGAGTCTTGACCACTGGACCGACAGGGAAGTCCCAAGCTGCATTTTTAAGAAGCGTCGTCTCCTGGGCTGCCTACCAGGATGTGCCTGGTGGGCACCCTGCCCCCCCTCCCCGGGCTGGCTCCTGAAGACAGGAGCTCACCGACCCCCAGAGCACCCTCCTGACCCTGGGGGCCCCTCTTACAAGGTGACGCAGAGATGGGACACAACTCACTGGGGTCAGGCGAGGAGAAGGGAGGCCTCCTGGCTCAGAGGGGCCTTGGGAGGAAGAGGCTAGAACAGGCGGAGACCCCGCAGAGCACAGACGTCCCAGCTGTAAAATTCAGTAAAATGAGATAAACTAAACAAAACCCACGCCACTTGGATGCCCCTGCCCTGCCAGGCGAAGGCCTGGCCTCACCACTACCCTGCTCCCCTGGAGTGAGAGGATGGACTGGGTCTTAGAGACAAATCTGACAAGAGGAAGGACTCGGGTCCTCGGGGAGGGTGAACGAGGCCCCATGGGGAGGACCTCCTTGTCTGGGGTGAAGATTCACGCCAGCCACGTGACACCAGGCGATCAACAAAGAGCTGGTGTCATCCTTCTACTTGCACGTGTGTGCTGCTCGCGGGCCTCTTGGAGGGCGAAGAGGAATCTCTATAAACCAACGTCCCACGAAAACTGCGTTCACACCCAGACTGCCTCACCGGGGGGCAGGATGGGGGAGAGGGTGGGGGGAAGGCCGCTGGGCTGGTCCTGGGGGGCTACGAGCCAATAAGGATGAGGCCTGCTCTCAAGGAAACAGAGTGAAACACAGATCTCACTCGTCTGCCTCATTCTGCCCCTCGGTGGTGTGAGAACAGTCTTTCTGATTCTGCTGCCGGTGACCCACAGTGGCCAAGGGGACGCCAAGCTGGGGGACACGTGGGCAAGCGTCATGACTTGGGCAACCTCCCTCGAACCCCTGGTCTGTGGGCTGAAGTCCTGCTGACTGAGGCCCCTCTTCCAGGCTCCTGTCCCACGGGACTGCAGGGCGGGCGACCTCGAGGAGGGTGTGTGTGGAGAGTGCAGGTTCCCTTCTCCCGTGAGGAGTCCTGGCAGCTTGTCCTTCTGGGGCAGATCTTTTGTCCTCAGCTGGGATCCTGGCAGGTGGCCACCTGCTGCCCTGCGGCTGTGTCCATCTGCTGCTGAGGGAACCCAGGGATCCACCCAGAAGAGGGTGCGTGTGCCTGTCCAGCTGAGGGGACCCAGCAAACTGAGGTGCTCCCGAACACACACGCACACTCCTGCCTCAGGACCTTTGCACCTGCCTCCTCCACCTGGGGGCCCCTCTCCCCTCTCATCTGCCCTCCCCCACAGCATGCTCCCCATGGGGTAGAGGCTTTCATGTCCTGTTCGTGCTCCACCCCAGGGTCTGGAACAGTGTCTGCACCAGGCAGGTGCGCAATCAACATCTATGGAAGGAATAAAGTAGGGACTCTGGTTTTGAGACTAAGATCAAGACTGTTGAAGAAAAAGGGGTGCATGTGGTCGTGTGTCCGTGTGCATGTAACGCATCCGCGTGTGCACGTGTGCGCATGTGTTCACGTATGTGTGCACGTGTTTCTGTGTATGTATGTACTTGTGTGTGTGTGTGTACGTGTGTGTGCACTGGGAACGGTTTCATCCAGCCCCGAGTTCTGCTGGACAAGCTGGGCTATGAGGATAAGTGGGGGAAGCGGGCTCTGAGTTTCCTCATTTGGGGTCCAAGCACACTGCTGGGACCAGAAGGAGGAGGGGTGCCCTGGGAGGTGCTCCCAGGAGGACAGAAGGAAAGGCAGAGGGGCTGCTCTCCAGAAAGGAAAGGGAAGAAGCGAACAGAAGCAGAGGATGGATGACACAGGTGTGGGTCCACAGGGAGCTAGGTCCAGAGGGAGGTGGGGGGCTGGAGGGACGAGGGGCCCACATGGGAGCTGAAAGGGCGTCTCTTAACAAGGATACCCACCGGCGTGCAGCCCCGGGGGGGTCAGGGTCCCTCCACCAGGGCCTGGCAGGTGGCCTTTTTCTTTGCCCCCACCCACCCTTCCAGCCCCTGGGACTGGGTGACTTCAGGGGCCACCTGCCGTGGAGCTGTGGACACGGGGGCTCCTGCAGGAGGGGGCGCCGTCCCTGCCGGGAGAGGACAGACCCCGGGTGGCGAGCGTGAGGCTCGGGGGTCTCAGCTGCCCAGGACGGGCCCCCCACCCCCGGCGCAGCGTCCACCAGCACCCACCTCTACGGCGGAGTCAACTCAGGTTTTCAAAGCAAGTGAGTGTCAGAGACCTCGGCAAAGAGCCGACGAGCCGTGTGTGTGTCTGTGATCTGGGGAGCGGCCGTCAGATGACAGAGCAACGTTTCCGGGGACGAGTGATGGTCTCTCAGCATTCTGGGATCCCCGAGCCATTAGGGAACAAGGTCTGTGTTGACTTCTCAGCATCTTCCCATCACACAAGAATGAGCATTCTTCAGACCGTGGGCCTCAAGTCATCTGGATTAAGCCTTTAAATCAGAACAGGCTTCTTTCAAAATCCCACTGGTACTTTAGAGAAACACACCACGGTTCCTGACGAAGTCATAGCGGCAGAAAACGGGCAACTGAGGCGAACCTGGCGGAAACCACCAGTCGACTCGACCGGCCTGGACCAACTGTGGGCCCCGCCGCGGCCGGAGCGCCAGCCTCCAGGACCACGGGCTCTGCTGAGGCGCGTCCTGAGCGAGTCTGCAGGCAGACTGGATCTATTCTGCATCCCGCCTCCTCACGTGGGACGCCCAGAGTCTAGCAGGGGGAAGCAGGTTTCCTTCCCAGTTTCAGCTGTTTGTTTCTTGGAGGCATACTGGTTCTGGTGCCCCTCGGGCACTAACCACGTGGGGGAGGGGGGCTTACTTCCAAGGATGCCTTCAGCCCCGGGGGAACGAGGCGCCCTCCTCCTCCAAGTCATCAGAGTCAGAACTCTGCCCTACCTTGTTGATGGGGAGCTGTTGACGGGCAGCTGCGCCCATGGGGCAGCGTGCAGAGCCCCACCCCACCTCGGGTGCCATGGGCCGAGGCAGGACGAGGGTGCAGCGCAGGAAGCTGGCATTAGTCATGGTCTCGCCCAAGCCCCACGTGAGCTCTGAGGCTGGGCTACCCACCCATTTCACAGCTGAGCACACTGAGGCTCAAAAAAGATGGAGAATCTGTGTTTACAAAGCAGCGAGCTGGAGGCAGGTGGTTCCGTGGCCGCAGGGACCTGGTGGGGGTGGGGGGCACTGTGGGAGGCTGGGGAGAGGCCCGGGCAGGAGAGGCCGGGGAGCGGGGGCTCCACGTGAGGGGCCTGTGCTGAGTGGCACCAGGGCACTAATGCCCTTGCTGTCTTCATCTTTATTTTAAATTCGTTCTCTGAGGAGTAATCCCTCCTCTGGTCTCAATATTTCAAGTTCAGCCTCTCAGTGTGCATGGCTGGGGGGTGTTCACCTGGAACACCTCTGCCCCCCACCTCCCCACGGGCGTTCTCCTGCACTAGGGGCCTGCACACCTGCGTGCAGCTTGCGCTGGGGCGGCGCTGGCCAGGGAACGTGGCATCTGCTTCCCCTGTTGTGACTCAAGAAAACGCCCCGGAGGGACCAGCCGGCTCCCAGCCCGACGCCTGCAGCTCCGCGGTCCCTGCCGTGCGCCGGGTCACCCCGTCCAGGTCCGAGTGCGGCCACAGGGTAGGGTGCATCCTTTGCACCCCTTCCCACCGCACGCCTTCAGCCGCGCCCACCAGCACTGTGTGCTGCCGTCCTGGGAAAGCTGGAGGAGGATCCCTGATCCTCACGGAGCCTGGGGCCCCAGCCGGGCCTGGGTGAAATGCGGGGACCAGGCAGCAGCCGCATGGTTCCCGGCGCCCCACCCTCCCTTTCCACTCCTTCCAAAGGCCCTGAGCTCAGCACAGGCCTCCACGGAGGACGCAGGGGGTCCCACGTCACGTGCAGAGCAGGCCCGGGATTCGCCTCTGTGCATTCACACACAAGGTTGGTACTGATTTCAGACAGGAGTGGGAGCGTCTGGATCCCAGCGCCTCTTCCCCACAGCCCGGTGGCCGGCAGGGGGCTCTCGGGCCCATCGAAGAGGCGACCCTTCCTCCAGGCAGACGCAGCCCTGTGTGAGGCGGGGGGAGTGTCAGGCCCCTTCCCGGCGCCCTCAGCCGGCAGTGGAGGCCGTGAGCACCGAGCCCGGCACCGTGGGAAGAGCTGCCAGCTCACCGTATTACTTGCTCTTTCCTACGTAAGATCTTCACTTGCTGTTAATTGTCCACAGGCTCTAATCAAGCAGCGATGAAAGAACTTTAATGCCGTCATTAACTTCACACCCTTCCACCTCCATATGAGGCCTGCTCGTCTCTTCTGGAGTAAGGAAGGTTCTTTTCCATTCCTCCTGGGAAGAGTCTGCCCCTGCTCTTCTAGCTGCCAGGGCCGCATGGGCTCAGGTCAGCGCGACATGTGCCGCTCACTGGCTCTCAGTCGGCAGGATCAGCTGAGGAGAGGGTTCAGCACAGGAAGTTCCCGAGCTCGCCTCTTCGCACGGACACAGCAAGTCCACAGCCACATGTGGGACCACCTCCTTGAAAAGGGACCTGAACACTGGCTGAACAGAGCCTCCACCACGAAGGGTAGAAGGACAGCGTGGAGACGGGCAGGGGAAGCAGAGAGACGGACTTGCCCAGGAAAACCCCTCCCCAGCTACCGCAATCCAGTCAGGAGGGACCACAGGGGACGGGTCTCTTCCCTGAGGAGTGAGGGATTCAAGCTCCACACGCAGCCCCCAACCCTAGATCCCGCTCAGAGAGACCAGCCCCCAAAACACCCGGCTTTGAAAACCAACAGAGAATACCCAGGAGGACTACAGAAGCACAGGGAGTGGAAAACCCGCTCTCAGTGGAGTTGAACGTGCAGACTCACTCGACCTAAAAACCAGTGCAAGAATACCAGACTGAACAGCTCACAGCCCACTTACTGACGCTGAAGCAGCTGCCAGAGAGGCGGGAACCAAGTGGGCTGCTCCCTGGGAACTGAGTCTCTGGCGGGAGCCGTATCCGTGATCTCAGGCTACCTTGCTAATGCCGGCTGGTGGGCGCAATTTTGGAATGCTCCATCTAACCTGTTAGTGTCAGTGGGCATGCCCTGATGAAGCGCCGCCCACCCTGCACTTTGGCTAGGCCTCACGGCCAGCTGAGCAATAGCCCTGCCCACCAGTTCCCAGCAGCTGCTGCAGCTGGGCCCACGGACGTTCGGAGGCCAGCCCCACCCACCAGCATGCCTCAGCAGTAGCTGCAGCACCCCCACAACGGGAGGCTGCACACAGCCCACACAGGGGACCCTCGAGTGCCTGACTCTGGTGGCCAGGCAGGATTGCACCTCTGGGCCCACACGACATCTCCTAATAAGGCCACCCCTTCAAGACTGGGAGCTGAAGGAGCTGATTTACCTAATACATAGAGGCAAACACAGAGAGAGTCAGGCAAAACGAGGAGGCAGAAGAATATGTTCCAATTGAAAAAACAAGATGAAACCTCAGAAAAAGAACTAAACAAAAATGGAGATAAGCAATCTACCTGATAAAGGGTTAAATGTAATGGTCAAAACGATGCTCACCAAACTCAGGAGGAGAATGGACTTAATGGACACATACAGAACATTCCATCCAAAAGCAGCAGAAAACACGCTCTTCTCAAGCATACATGGAACATTCTCCAGGATTAATCACACCAGTTTACAAAACAGGTCTCAATAAATTTAAGAAGGTAGAAATCATATCATGCATCTTCTCTGACCACAATCGTGTGAAACCAGAAATCAATCAAAAGAAAAATTGGGGAAAACCACAAAAACATGGAAATTAAACATGAATGGACCATTGACAAAATCAAAGGAGAAATTTAAAAATACGTAGAAACAAATGAAAATAGAACCACAATGATCCAAAATCTATGGATCACTACAAAAGCAGTTCTAAGAGGGAAATTTACAGTGACATGAGCCTACCTCAGGAAGCAAGAAAAATCTCAAATAAATAATCCAACCTTATACTTAAAGGAACTAGAGAAAAGAAGAAAAAACAAAGTCCAATGTTAGTAGAAGAAAGGAAATAATAAACATCAGAGCAGAAATAGATGAAATAGAGACTAAAAAAAAACCAATAGAAATGATCAATGAAACTAAGAGCTGGTTCTTTGAAAAGATAAACAAAATTCTCAAACTTTTAACTAGGCTTATCAAGAAAAAATGAGAACTGGCCCAAACCAATAAAATCAGAAATGAAAAAAGAAGTTACAACTGACACCAAAGAAATAGAAAGGATCATAAGAGACTGCTGAGAACAATTATACGCCAACAACAACCTGGAAGAAATGGAAAAATTTCTAAAAACGTATAATCTTCCAAGACTGAATCATGAAGAAATAGAAAATCTGAATAGACTGATTACTAGTAAGGAGAATAAATTAGTAATCAAAATTCTCCCAAGAAACGAAAGTCCAGGACCAGAGGGCTTCACTGATGAATTCCACAAAATATTCAAAGAAGATTTAATACCTATCCTTTTCAAACTCTTCCAAAAAATTAAAGAGGAGGGTAAACAAACTCATTTTACAAGGTCAACATTACTCTGATAACGAATCCAGATAAGGACACCACAAAAATAGAAAATTACAGACCAATATCCTTGACAAACATAGATGCAAAAATCTTCAACAAAATATTAGCAAATCGAATTCAAAAATATTGATACATTAAAAGGATCATACACTGTGACCAAGAGGATTTACTCCAAGGATGCAAGTATGGTTTAACATCTGCAAATCAACCAATGTGATACACCATATTAACAAACTGAAGAATAAAAACCACATGATCGTCTCAATAGATACTCAAAACACGTTTGACAAAATTCAACATCCCCTTATGATAAAAAACTATCAACAAAATGGATACAGAGGGAACATATCTCAACATAGTAAGAGCCATATATGATAAGCCCACGTCTAACATCATTCGCCACAGTGAAAAGCTGAAAGCAATTCCTCCAAGATCAGGAACAAGACAAGGATGTCCACTCTTGCCACTTTTATTCAACATAATACTGGAAGACACAGAGAACAGACGTGTGGACACAGGGAGGGGTGGTGGGATGAACTGGGAGATTGGGACTGACATATGTGCACTGCCATGTGTAAAACAGAGAGCTGGTGGGAACCTGCTGTATAGCGCAGGGAGCTCAGCTTGGTGCTCTGTGGTGACCTAGATGGGTGGCATGGCGGGTGCGGGGGGGGGGGGGTGGCAGGGAGGTCTAAGAGGGAGAGGATATATGTATACATAAAGCTGAAATCACTTCATTGTATAGCAGAAACTAACACAACATTGTAAAGCAACTATACCCCAATTCTAAAAAATAAAATAATACTGGAAGTCCTAGTCACAGCAATCTGACAAGAAAAAGAAAAAGAATCTACATTGGAAAGGCAGAAGTAAAACTGCCACTGTTTGCAGATGACATGATATTATACATAGAAAATCCTGAGGATACCACCAAAAAACTGCTAGAACTCATCAGTGAATTTTATAAAGTTGCAGCATATGAAATTAATATACAGAAATCTAGCAACAAACTATCCAAAAGAAAAATGAAGAAAACAATCTCATTTACAACTGCATCAAAAAGAATAAAATATCTAGGAATAAATTTAACCAAGGAGGTGAAAACAGTGAAACCTATAAGACATTGATGAAAGAAACTGAAGAAAACACAAAAAATGGAAAGATATTCTGTGCTCATGGATTAGAAGAATTAGTATTGTTAAAATGTCCATACCCTCCAAGGCAATCTACAGAGTCAGTGCAATCCCTATCAAAATTTCAATGGCATTTTGCATAGAACTAGAACAAATAATTCTAAAATTTGCACGGAATCACAAAGGACATCGAATAGCCAAAGCAATCCTGAGAAAGAAGAACAAAGCTGGAGGTACGGTGTCTCTGACTTCAAACCATACGGCCACAGAACGCACGCGTTAACTTGCTGTAGTCCAGTACGCTCGTGCTGGCCACGGTCCCTGTATGACCACCATGATCGACAGATACATTCCTGCCAAAAGGCTTGTCACCCTTTGAAAGATGTATCTGACTCCCTTCTGTTACCCAAATGAAAATCTCCACCCAAACAGGGACGGCCATGCTCTGGAGGTGAGGCAGAGGGAGTCGGCAGGGGGCTGGGGACCACACTGACCCCCTCATGCCCCAGGGCAGAGCGGGGGCAGGGGGAGAAAGAAGTCCCTCCAAACTCTGCACCAAACTTAAAATCCCTCCGTGATGTGGAAGGTCTGCATGTGGCTGAGGCCTCCAGCATGTGCTGATGACTCTCAGGGAGTGATACTCCTGGAACTGGGTCTCCAAGGCAGAGTGGCGTCCTTGGGTGGCTGACCTGGTGTACAAGAGCAGGGGCTCTGGGCTGCTGCCAGGACCCTCGGCACCCAGGAGGGAGGATCCGGCTCTCTCCGAACAAGTAAGAGTTACTGAGAGCCTGCGTGCCGGGCACCTTGCTGGGGACGCCAAGATGAAACACCCGGGCCTCATGCTTCACGAGCTCTCCTGTCCCGCCTTGCACTTGGGGAACTACAGTAAGGCCTCACCGTCTCCCATGGACCAGGCCTGCTTCCTCAGGTAAAGAGTCCTGCACCCAGTTCTCATGAGCAAGACCCCTGCCCATCCCTCCCCGGGTGCCCCGGCCCCAGGTCTGAGTGAAGGCCGTTGGAACTCATCCAGAGAGCTAGCTGGAAGACGGTGCCTCTGTCCAGTGTTGGTGAGGCCTGAATTTCTGCCTCAAGACATCGAGACACCACTTACTAACCTACGTCCCCTCAGGAAGCTACGCAAAGATAGGTAGGTCCCAATGTCCTTGACTTAGCTGGTTTCGGCAATCACCCAGTCACAGCAGGATGTTCAGGGACTCCTGTCTGCCGCCAGGTAGAGGTAAGCGTCTGGCCTGGGCTCGAAGAAGGTGAACCTGTACCAGCGGATATAACCACCTTCTAGGAATCCTTCTGAAGACTGGCAAACTGCATTTTCAAAAGGCATCGTTCGCTTGAAATCCATTTTGTTCTGCCACTACACAGGTTCCAAGTGTCCCTCTGGCCATACTGGACCTTGGGAACCTCCTACCTTGCCACGTTGTTTCCAAATTCATATTCTCCACCTTAAACGGTCATTCAAGTAACTGAACTCATTGCCACACAACAGAGTAGCCAGCAATGTGATTCTTCAGAACACTCTTTAAATGGCGATTTTAAACGGCACGTCTTTTAGGAGCTGTCATTTAACAAGAGCAGATTCTCTAAACAGACAAGCATCTCACTTCCCAGCAACGGTTCATCTGGCTCGATTTGGGGATGACATGCAGCTGCTGTGCACTGGACGGCAGTGGGCACAGAGCTGCATCTGGGCAGCTGGTGATGTCGGCCGCTCTGGCTGCCCTCTGCCCCACGGGGCCCACCTCCTCAGGGGTCTCTGGGGCCCTTTCTTGGGTGGCCAGTGAAAGTGTCATCAAACATCTGGACACACCCCCCGCCCCCTGCTTGTACCGGATGCCGGGGGGACAGTGATGTTGAACCCACCAGCCTGCTGGCCAGGCGGCCCCGCCAGCAGTCCTGTGAGCTGCACAGAACCAAGCAGGTGACACGCTAGAAAACCCCACGTGGACACACTAGCGGGGGTGGGGGAGGCACTGAAGGCTGGGACCCCAAAAACATAAACGGCAGCTCACACGTTGAGGGGCAGCTGGACTTTGGGAGCTGTGCCCTGCTGTTCAGCCACTGGGGTGCATCCGGCCGAGGCGTCCTGGAAACAGACAAGAGGAGACAGTGAGTGGACACAGGCTCCAGGGGTACGGAGCATCCGCGGTGGAGTCTGGGCATCTGGCCCCCTCGGCTGCCTGACTCTGTGGCCTCCACGGCCCGGGTCCCGCTGCCCGGCTTTAGTAGCCGTCCTTCAGTCCAGAGGGGGCCTGGCAGCCAGCGACCCCCGTCCCTCCCGCAGCAGCTCAGGAAACCGCTCGGCCCGCGTCTGGCCCGGACGGTGAGGTGCCGTGTCCATCACGGAAAGAGGCGGTGGGGTGGCCGGCCTTCATTCTCAGGACTCGGATTCATTCCTCCTGTGTCTGGCCGAGAAAATCCCGACAAAACCTTTCATGCTCCAACATGTCAGCTTATTTAGAAACCGTGTCCCCGAAAGCTAAAGAAAATCGGTCCTTTGACAGTGGACGGGGGGCAGCTAGCGGGTGCCAGGATGTAGAGCGCTGCCTCTCCTGCCTGACCCGAGGCGCGCAAAGCGTCAAGGCTCTACCCTGCGGACGACGGAGGGATGGCCGCCTTGCGGGAGGTTCCTGCCAAGTGCCAGGTGCACGGTGAGCTGGGGGAGGGCCGAGCAGCGGGCTCCGGGCTGCAAGATGATGCTGGGCTATCCTTAGGGAACCCCGCAGATCCAGCCTGCCAGGGGCATCGTCCCCCGAGTCCCCTCACCACACACTGGCTCGTGCCGCCCCTGCCCTCCCCAGGTGGCATCCCATCTTTCTGCTCAGGGTACTGGGTGGCCTGGCGAGTTGAACTCTGGTCCCCAAAGTGCACGAGTCATGGCCCTCGTGCCTGTGAAGGTGACCTTATTTAGAATCGGGGTCTTTGCAGGGGTAGTATGAGGCAAGGATCCTGAGATGAGATCATCCCACGAGACAGAAAAGAACAGAGACACCAGAGGTGAGAAGGTGGCGAGCAGACATGAGGGCGACGCATCTGCAAGCCAAGGAGGTGGGGTGCTGGCGGCCAGCAGATGCTGGAGGGGCCTGGGTGGGGTCTCCAGCAGCCCCATGAGAAGCCAGTCCACCGACAGCTTGATTTTGGACCTCTGGCCTCCAGAGCGCTGAGCAGGCACTGCCTGCCGCTCTGAGCCACCTGGTTTGTTACAGCAGCTCCAGGAAACTAACCCAGATGGGGACACCCAGGGGTACCTCAAAGCTGAGGGAGCTGGGGTGTCCTCCCCTCCTGGAGGCCTCCCACAAGGGCAGGACAGGGACCCCGGAGGAACAGGGACCCAGCAGCCTTGGGCAGAGCCCTCAGGCCCCGGGCAGGTGGGGAAGGTGACCTGTCACCACGTGTGTGTCCTCAGGGCACAAAGAGCACTGAAGCACAAATCGCAGAGAAGCACCTGGAACAGGCCTGGGGTGGCAGGACAACCCACGCAGGACCGACCGCCTCAGGGCCCTCTTGCTGTGCGGGGAGCGTCATTCTTGCCCATCGCTGACCAGCTCCAACCTCGATTCTGGTCTCCGAGGCAGCCTCCCAACCCCGTCCCCCGGGGACCACAGCCCGTCAGCAGCCCCTCAGGCAGACGTCAGAACTGCTTCTCCTCGTCGGGACTCGGGACTCGGAGCTTCTGGTAGACTGAGAATGTGTGACACCCACACGGAACGCCCCCCCCCCCCCCCAGGCCACTGACGTCCCGAGCGCCTTCCCGCGCACCGAGCTTCTGCACTTGCGGGAGGGACCCAGCTCCTCAGACCTGCCCCTGCGGCTGCCGTGTGGAAGCTGCGGAGCCAGGAAGGCGGGGACGTCCCTTTCTGCCCAGAGACTCCGGGTCTCCTGCTCGCTGGGCACGCCTGCCCCCAGGAAGGGACAGCCCCGCAGCCAGGGAGACAGCACCCAGGCCCACGGCTCCCCTCGAGCAAGTGAGGGGCCCTCCCTGCTCGCTGACAAGGAGCGGGCAGGCGGCATCCGCCGACCACCTGAGCCCAGGCCCGGCTGGGGGCGCAGACACGGCCTGCGATCTCGGGGGTTTCCTTGGGGTGGGGGGACAGGCGTCAGGCAGGTCGTTACAGACACGGGGTCCTGGCAAGAGCAGGGCCGCAGAGCACACGACGGAGGCCGAGGCTGGGTGTGGCCAGAGGGGCTCCCTGAGCACCCAGTGAAGGGAGAAGGAGGAGAAAGCAAGCTTTGCAGGTTGGAAGCAGAGGCTGGAGCACCAGGGGCAGGGGGAGCCCCGGGAGCCCCCCGATCCAGCTGTGGATCCTGGGCGGCACCTGGAGGCCAAAGACACACCTGGTAAGAAGGGCACCAGCCCACGTCTCTGCCGAGGACGTTCAGTCGTGGATCGGCGGTCAGGGTGATGAGAGGGACAGGGGGTCTGGATGCGCAGGAGGCCGTGGGTAAGGAGGGTAAGAGCAGGGATAACAGCGGCCACCCCCACCCAGAGCTCACCAGGGACCAGGCTCTGCTCTGAGCACTTGGCCGGGAATAACGCATTTACTTCGCAGAAACGCCCGTAGGCAGGTGCTGCTGTCACCACTTCACAAAATGAGAGAACCCAGGCCCAAGGCAGGAGGTGCGCGGCTCACAGTCACCCAGCCGGCCAGTGCCCGGCAGCCCCTGCTGGGGGCTGTGTGCGTCCCCACCACCTCGTCCCCAGGGGAGGCACCAGCGAGTGACCGCGAGCCCAGGGCCCTAACCAGCACGGAGTCACCAGTTCACAGGCCTGCGGCCTCACAGCCAGCAGGGCAGGCGGTCAGTCCTCTCGCTTCTCTCTGACTCTGACGCAGGGGACCCAGGACCGTCTTCCGTCTCTAGTTCCCTGTCCCTTGCCAAGGAAGGCAACGTATTCGCAGGTTCCGGGGATTAGGACGTGCACACGGTGGGCGTTACTCCCCCTCTACCTACACGACTAGTGGGTTCCGGGGCTGAAGGGCGCGAAGAAAGAGGATAAGCGAGTTTCCGGCCTCCGCGACTGGCTAGACAGAGATGCCACGAGAAGGGATGGAGCACGAGACCTGGGGGAGGCCGACCAGGGGCTCAGGGGGGCACGACCTGGACGTGTACGTTCGGGGGTCAGCACCGGGCTGATGTGCCCTCAGCTCTCAGCGTGCGACCCTGGACGGGTTATGCCATCGAGCCGTGGACTTCTGCCCCGACCACGGTCGAGCGACAGGCACTGGATTTACCCTCCACCCGAACACCTGAATACCAGACAAAACACGAATCCCTGGTTCCCGAGACTTTGGAAATCACGCAGTGAAGACACAGGCCCTGGAGGGATGAGGAGATGGGGCCACCGCGGCCCCCAGCTTCTAGGTTAGCTGGAATATTAGACACAGTAATTTAAAGCTCTGAGCAAGCCCTCAGCAAATGCTGGCATCATTCTTTCTGCAGCCACAGGGGGTGAAGATTCGGCTGCAAGAAAGGGCAGATAGAGGAGATGGCTGACCCGAGACTCCGTCTGCAGACCGACACAGCCCCACACGACCTGGGAGAAGGACCTGCACAGGTGGGTGTGGAGGGCTGGGGGAGCACAGCAAACGGGATGGCGTGAGGGAACTGGACACCTAGGTTTAGCCTGTTTCTGTAAAACGATGGGTGCATTTACATGGGGAAATTTACATACAAATGATAATGCTTTTACTTAGGGAGCTGGGATTTGAGTTCGTATTTTTAAAAATCTGTATGTTCAAATTTTCCATCGTTTTACTATCAGCAGTGGTTTTCCACTACATTTTCAAAGTAAGATACACAGAACGACAGAGTTCGACTACCTGAGGTCTGTTTCAAGATCAAGCTATGGCTGAGGTGATCCCATGTTTACTGGATTCTACACAAGCCGCCTTTGTGGGGGGCCAGGAGGGGACAGGAGAGGACCGTGAGGGGACCCTGATCATGGGCCATTCTGCTGACCAGACGCGGCACTGCTGGCCACAGTGGGGCCGAAGGGCCTTAGCCGGGCGGCAGGGCCCACGCGACTGGCTTGGACGGAGCCAGACCCGTGACCCTGCTCTTGTCAAAGGGCCTCCTGTCCAAATAAGCTCTCCTGAAACAGCCAACCAGCCAAAGGCACCACGTGGGAAGCCCCATGACCCGGCTGGGGGCTGCTGAGTCCCACCGTGCCTGGAAGGTGGCCCGCCGGGGGTCTCTGCACCCTGCTGCCTGCCGGCCACTAGGGCCGTAGTTCAACAGGAGGCGACACGTGCAGAGGAGGCTGGTGCCTGCCTCCAGGGCAGAGGGAGAGGCTGGCCATGGCTGTGGGCCTCCAGACCCCCACCCGTCAACTCCGCGCGACACGTGTTGGGGGCGGCAGGCCTGTGGCGCTCCCCCAGCGCTGGGGCAACGAGGCTGCCCTACAGGAGCCTGGCCGTCACCTGAAACCCGACACACGAAGGCCACAGAGCAAGGAAGTGGGATCTCACGGCCAGACCCTCCCTTAGAGCTGGGTCGGGGGCATGGGAGGCCACACCTGTGACAAGCCTTTCTTCCCAAGGTCAAGGTCAAGATGGAGACCATCTAAAACTCCACCCACTGAGCCCGGGGCTCTGACTTTTCCCCCCGAGCAGTGCGGAGCCCAGATGAAGGCCCTTTGGGACGTTGTGCCCGGTGGTGGGAGCCCGGGCTGTGACTCCCCGGTGGGGCCAGCCATCCTCCTCCGGGTCCCGTCTTCATCTCTGTTCCTGTCGATGGAAGGTGGAGGGGTGTCCCCCGCCGGTAGCTGAGCTGTGAACAGCCGAGGACACAGACCCAGCAGAGCAGGACGCGGCTGCTGAGATGGCGGTCCCTCCAGGAGCCCAGGAGGCAGCTGTGTGCTGACCCTCAGGGGTACCGTGGCACGGGGGGACCTCCTCTCAGGATTAAGGGCTCGCAAGCACCAGGCGTGGCAGGGGGCTCCAAGTTGTAGCAGTCCAGCCCTGGGAGGACGGCGCTGACCGGAGGCACGGCCACACCCTAACGCACTGCTCCTAGGACACACGGGGTGGGACGGGAAGTCTGTCTGAGGTCGTTCACAGCGCCAGGTTGTCTCGTGCCCCACGCCCTCTGGCTGCAACGTGGAACAGGCTTCCCGCCAGGACTGGGGCCTGCTTCCTCCCGGCTGAGGGCCCCGAGGCTGATTCTGCTCTGATTTTTAATGGCTTACTTTTTAATGGCTCTGGGCCTTAAGGGATTAGTGAAGGCTTGGCAGGAGAGAGGGAATCGGGCAGGGAGGAAGGAAGGGAGGTGAGGGCTCCAGCTGCTTTTGGACAGAAATAACTGGGACCACAGCCTGGGGACAGACCCTTCCTGCACCCTGGCGACACCCCGCCCCTCCCCCCGGGCCTGGCGCAGCCCCATGCACGCGGGGCCCCGACGACGTGGGAAGGTGGTCCACGGTGATGAGGTGGAATTCCTTTCAGCTGACTCGCAATGGACGCGTGCTGGGGCTCAGCCCAGAAGTCGAGCACAGCCCAACCCGGGGGAGCCACCAACAGTGTGAGGATGCCAGTGGCTCAGTCCTTGGGGTCACTGAGCCCATGGAGTGGGCGACTGCAGTGATCCCTTAGGCCTCGTTCAGCAACAGCCCACAGGCATTGCACAGGAGTCTACGCTGAGCGCCCCCGGACCCTGATTCTAAACCGTCAGGCTGTTAGCAGATGCCAGAGGCTCCACTGCTGCCCTTGCGGGGCCCCTGAGCAGTAGCTGCGAACCAGGCCTTTTATTTCCCACTGGGATTAAAAAAAGGGAACAGGGTCTGCGGGTTGGCAAGCTGCACCCCAGCTAAAAGGGGCTCCAAGTCGCCTTCCTTGACACAGACCAAGACCCCAGGAAGAAACACCTCACTTTAACTTTTAACACATGTCCAGAAGGCACTGTCATCACCCTAAGAAGGAGCCGCGAAACGGGCGTGTTTTATTCAGCACACGCTACCACTCCATAACACGGGGTGAAAATCAGGCTCTCAGGAACGTGCTTCCCAAAGAAAACTTCAGAGTAAAACGCTTACAGCCTGATTCTTCGCTTGGTTCCAAAAAGAACACCCAACAGCCTGCAGGGCCAGGGGTTTGGGCAGGGAGGACGGTGGGCGGGGCCTGGGCTGGCAGCTCGAGGTCGGAGGCCAAGGAACCTGGAGGAGACGGTCTGTCCTGGAGAGGGAGCCGGTCGCTCTGTGCCGACGGAACGTCCCCGGTTCTGTCCATCAGCCCCAGGAAGCTGGCTGGCCACCTGAGGCAGAGGCCACCAGGAGGCCAAGCTCACCTCAGGTGGCCCGACCGGCCCACAAACTACTGACTCAGCCCTGAGCTTCTGAGTCCAGGTCTGCTCAGCGGTCAACAGACTCCTCCGAGGTCACATCTGGCCATGCTGTCCCTGCTTCTGTAAATAAGGTTTTCTTGGCACCCAGCTGCTCTTGCCCACGCGGCAGCAGTCCAGCACGCTGAGAAGTCGGCCGACCCACCTGAGGTGTCGTCTGCAGTGAGAGGACAAGCCTCCGGCCTCTGCCCTCGTCCCACGGGGCCAGCAGCGGGGACCAAACGGCCACAGCTGTGCCAAAAGCAAGACAGGCCTCCCCGGGTCATCACGAAGGGGAGCTGACCTGCTCAGTGCAGGGGTGAAAATCGCAAAGCGCTAACGTGTTGGGGGCTGGGGGAAGGCAGTTACAGGCTACTTCTCACCCATCGGGCATCGCGAGGTTCGACTCTGAACCAACAGGTGGAGCCTTTTTCCACTAAGAAGAGTCACAGGCGGGGGGCTTCCCAGGTGGCGCAGTGGTTGAGAGTCCGCCTGCCGATGCAGGGGATGCGGGTTCGTGCCCCGGTCCGGGAAGATCCCACATGCCACGGAGCGGCTGGGCCCGTGAGCCGGCCGCTGAGCCTGCGCGTCCGGAGCCTGTGCTCCGCAGCGGGAGAGGCCACAGCAGTGAGAGGCCTGCGTACCGCAGGAAAAAAAAAAAAAAGTCACAGGCGGTCTCCTCGCTCTGCTTCCCCACACACGAGTCGCCTGCTTGGTGGTCTTTGTTCACAGGAAGGTGCCAGTAGCTAGTGTAGACCACCCCCCACTTCCATGTGTGTCCACAGACGAAAGCATCGTCCCTGGCTTTGCACAAAATGCATGACGTTCACATCCCAATGACCCGTCTCCCGCCTTCAAACAGAAGGTGTCTCCTATGGAGAGGTGGGACTCCAGAGCCCGCAGCCCCATTCAGCGTGTCTGTCCTCCATCCACGTGTCCGCGAGCCCCCGTGTGGAGGGCCCCTGCGGGCACTGAGGGTCCGAGCACAGCTTCCGTCTCGGCCGAGCTCCCAGGCCTCAGGCTAGCGGTGGCCATGGTCGGGCCACGGCTACAGGGCCTGGGTGTGCAGCCGCGCCCATACCGTGGTCCACATGGTGGGCCTGGGAGGGGCAGGGCTGGGCGAGAGGAGCGGGGAGGTGGGGAGGGTCCTGAGCCATGAGCCTCTGCAGCAGGGCCTGAGGAGACATGGAGTCCCACAGGAGGCCTCGCCTCCTTCCAGAGCAGGCCCACCTCCCAGCGGCTGTGCCATTCCACGCACTCCCTGCCCCGAGCGGTGTCCTTGTCGCCTGGTGGGCCGGCTGGTCCCGGGGGCTGGGGTCCAACAAGGGTCCTCCTGCATCTGCCCGGGCTGCTCCTTTAGCCAAGAGCTCGCCAAACGAGAGGGAGGACGGAGGGACCGGCAGCTCACCAGGCCCAGGGGCCCGTCCCTCAGCCGCTGGCGATGGCCGGCGCCCAGCAGTCCCTGCCCTTAACGTCGCAGCAGAACAGACAAGGTCGGCAGCTGACGTGGTGGACGAGAAGCCCGGGCCAGGCGGCCAGTGTTCTCATTCCTGCAGCCAGCAAGTCGGGACAGCACTGCCCACGTCTGCAGGGAAAGCTCTTCTTGTGCAACGTTCTCAAGGATGAGACGGTTTAGTTGTCTCGTGCTTGCTTGGTACTTTTTTTTTTATTTTGCTCCGGACAAGGCACAGAATTACCTTTGTAACTTTCTGAAAATGCTCAACACAAGCCCAGGCTCCCCACGGGCAGTGCGCGCAGGAGCCTGGAGGTGGGCTGACAGCGGGGAGCCCGGCGCGTCGGTGCCCGCACTCCCCGCTTAGAGCCTGTCCCGGGCCGACACAAGAAGAGGTGGCGAGAGGGGCTGCAGGCCACCCCACATGCAGGCGGATGCGTTGAAAGACGCCCGGAAGCTTCCGGGAGGGCTCTTCCAATTCACTCCTCAGACGCTAGAGAAATGCTCCCTTTTGATGTTCTCGCTGCTGAATTTCAAACACTCCCCTCCTCACTGATTTTAAAGCACATCTTTCTGATCTCAAGGGCTTCTGTTGGCTTATTTGAAGCTGGCCTGTAAGCCGTGGTCTCTCTGAAGCTGAGAAACACCGAGCCTGGTGAGAGCCTGCTGGGTGCAGGTCCCACCCACGGCCGTCCACAGACGGCGGGCACAGAGACGCCGGTTTCGGCTTCCGTGGGTCACCTCTGCTCTCCGAGGTTGCCGGCCTCTGCGTCGAGCAGTTAAAGCTTACAGACAACACGGAGCGTCCAGGGAAATGGTGCCGTGGGCTGGCCCAAACACCTGGGCTCCCCTGGGTGCCCTGGACCCCACTCCACCCCCATTCCCACTGAGCAGAGCCAGGCTGGAGGACTTGCTTTGGCCACTGAATGTCCCCACGCGGGAGCCTGTAGGGGCCAGTGCACTGGCGGCCACATGCCACCCCTGCCACGGCGGTGGGTACACTGCCGCCCGGGACTGGGCCATCGTCCCTGCACAAGGCCGGGTGGTCAGAATTTTAGCGTCCCTGAGTCACGTGGTCTCTTCACAACCACCAGCCCCACTGTTGTGGCCTGAGAACAGCTGGGCAGACGACATGCAAGTCAGCATGTGTGGCTCTGCCCCAGCAAGGCTTCTATCTACCGAACAGGTGGCAGGTGGGCTTGGCCCACGCAGCTGCAGATGTCGGGGTGAGGGCACAGCGCCCCCCGCCTGTGGCGGACGCGCGGTGTGCGCGGGAAGCAGGCCTGGAGGATTGGGGCTGCCCGTTCCAGGGCATAACCGGCCACACTGCCCGGCCCAGGAGCTCCTTGCACCCCCTGGGGCTTCCCAGGCAGCGGGGGTGGGGGGGCGACCTGGGTCACCTGATGACAGGTCGCTCTGAGCTGTGGGTCAATCACCTCCTTTGACCCCCGACCTCAGCAAGCAGACATCTGGACCCTGAGTGGTGGAGCTGGCCTAGACAGCCTCTTTCCCCGTCCCTCCTGCTAACCCTCCCTGCCCAGCAGCAAGGTGACCGCGGTGCTCCGCTGCTCATGAGGACCTCGGCCGAGCCTGGACTTTTCCGCACGGCAGGGAGGAATGATTCATCAGGGTCGAGTGTGAGCACGGCGGGCATCGGAGGCCCAGCCTGACCTCGCTCCCCTGGGAGCCCTGCTGCCTGTGGTGGACACGTGGCGTGCGGGAGCGAGCTGGCCGCCTCACAGCTGCGCCCTCTCGGCAGCCGGCGGTGTGGGCCCTGAGCCCGTGGGAGCCATCACGGGGGGGGCGTCAAGTGGCATCCCTGGAGCCACGGTGTTTCATGCTCAGACCATTCAGAATGCAGCATGGCTGACTCGGGTCCCATGGCCACCCGAGGAGAGACGGCCGGGTGGGGGTCAGGAGACAGGACACGGCACACAGGGTGGGCGACACCCCGTCCCTGCCCAGGACCTCCAAGTCCAGGGGTTGGGGAGAAGGCCATGAATACCAGCGACAAAAGCAACACAGTCCACGATGGATGCAGGGGAAAGCCCTGCAGGCCAAGGATTAGGTCAGCGGGTGCGAGAGGGCCGCAGGCCTTTCGTGTGCGTGGGCGCGTGTCTGTGCCGCAAGGGGGAGGGGGGGAGGGGCAGGAACAGCCGCGGGGGGAGGGGGAGCCAGGCCAGCACGGGCGCACAGGTGCAGGATCTCTGCGGACGGCACAGGGGAGACCGGTGGAGATGCTGGAAAGACGGCAGGGTGGTAGCCGAAGTCTGAAGGGCTCCTCAGGCCACGCTAAGGTGCTCAGAGCTCCTGGGAGGCAACGGGCACCTCCAGGAGCACCCAGGTGAAGGGCAGCGTTACCGCAGGGCGCGAGGGGCCGCCAGAGGCAGGCAGCTGGAGTCTGAGGATGCAGACCCAGAAGGTGGCGCCGGAGGTGGGGGCAGAGGGGGCGGGGCTGGCCTCTGGGTCCCACCCATGACCACCGACCTACGCTGGCGCCTACCGCTCGCAGCCCTGGTGGCTGGCCCTCAACTCACAGGCGCTCAGCACCACCCTTCCTGCCTCCCGACAGCTGAATTAAACGGGGCCACAGCCAGGTTGCAAACTGCTTCCCTTGAACTCTCACCCTTTCTGACGACGCTCACTAAAGTCCTGAGCCTGGTCACAACTTTCACTTCAAGTGTCACTGCGGGAAAATGGGTCCCAGGGCCCGGTCATCTCATTCGTGGCTCCCACACTTCGCCTCTTGACTGACCGGCCTGTCGTGCGGCAAGCAGGACCAGCGTGGACGCAGCAACAGCCTGGCTCCAGGGCTGCCTGGTCTGGCTGGCTGAGAGCAAGGTGACCCCTTTGCTTCCCTGGTGGACGGAACCAGTGCCCCGTCCCACAGAGGAGGGCTCTGTACACACATGGTCACGTCTGGTTCTGTCCACAGGGAGCACGTCAGCCAGTGTCACGAGATGCTGCAGACACAGCAGCACTAACCCAGACCTTCTCCCGAGTCAGGGGGCTGAGGCGGGCTGGGACGGGACCTCGAGAGGCCGCGTCACAGGCACTTGAGAAGCACCTCACATCCCCCTCGGCTGTCTGAATGCTGGTTGAGACCAAGACACACCTCCCACCAGGGCTTCGGGGGCCCTAGGGCGGGGACCCCAAAAGGCACTGTTGCCTGGCCTCCCTCACACCCACCCAGGGACCAGGGACGGGGAGCAAGCGGAGCCGAAGAGGAAGCCCTGGCCCCAGCGACGTTACCTGGGTGGGTGCACTGCGGGACAGGTGCGCCAGGTCCCCGATCCTGGCCGCGGCCCGTGGGTCGCTGGAGCTGATCAGCACGGGGGCGCTGATCTCCATGGAGCGCCTGTGGCTGGCGGCCTGTGTGGACCTGTGCGTCACGCTGAGCGCCGTGAAGGAGTGTCGCTTCTTGGCATTCTTCTTACTGTCCACACGCCGCTGGAAGGCGCTGACCGCCCCCGTGCTGCCTGAAGTGGGACCTGGGGCCGCGCTGGCCCCCGCACCGGGGTCAGAGGGCATGAAGGTGAGGCAGCCGGACGCTGAGGCCGGGCCCAGCCTGTCCATCTCCATCAGCTGCTTGGCGGCATCGTTGAGCTAAGGAAAGAGGGGAGAGGCAGACGTCAGTGGACAGCAGCCGCACCCCACGTCCAGCCTTTTGCTCGCGCCTCAAAGCCACCAGAGTGTTCAAGCTGCCAGACCCTTCCAACAGCACGTCCAGTACGAACGGTGCGGAGAAAACACAGCGAAGGCCAGGGTGGCACCTGGACATTCTACTGAAAAGGTGTGTTTCCAGGGGCTGCTCCCTTCTCCCCACTTTGGCCGAGTGGGGCTGCCTGGGAAACACCCAGAGGGGGTGCCTAGGGTGGGAGCAGCCCCCATGTGCTCCCCACCTCGTGTACCAGCAGGACGCAGCTTCCCCGGCACGTGGCCACCCTAGGCTGACCAGACTTCCGGTGGAGCGGCCTCAGGCTGCCGGCAGAGCCCTGCCTGCAAGGTTCGGGGAGGGGGCAGAACAAGGGCCCTCCTGGAACAAGACACACCCGTAGACCAGGTGGGGATGGTGGGGTCCAAGGAAAGCATGAGCAGGGACCAGGGCGCGAGCTCAGTGCTGGCGCTGGGTCACCGTCCCAGGTGCCAGTGTGAAGAAGGGTTTGAAGCCTTTGCGGGGCGGGGGCGGTGCTGGAAGGACACACTGGATCCTGACGGGAGCAGGAGAGAAAGTGTGTGCGCCAAGGGAGCCTTCAAGGGCATGAGGTCCCTGCAGGCAGGTGAAGGCCACATGGTGCTGGCTGTGGATCTGCAGGGCGCCTGGTGCAGGCACCGTGCCACGTCCTCCCATCAGCCTGGAGCCGTGGGCCAGGCCAGGAAGGGTCCCTCGGCCCTGCAGGTCCTCCCTTGTATACCGACCAGGGTTTGCGGCTGGCAGCATCTCGATGAGTTAAAACCAAGCAAAAGCAGCAGCGCTGGATTTGCGCAGCGAGAGGGAGGGATGCTGTGTCCAGAGGCCAAGCCGATCACAGGCGCTGGGTGCGCAGCCGCCTTCAGACGGCTCAGGCACAGGCTGTGAGCATTTCCACTACAAACTCCTGTCCTTCACGGGGGTTTGTAAAACTCACTCCAGGCCCCAAACCGCGTGATCTAAGTCCACGCTTAGCCCTGAGACGCTGCCTCCAATCAGGCTCAGCTGCCTCGCTCTGCTTTAAGGCTTTATTCGTTTGCCCCATCAGCAGTGCTGCTCGGAGAGCAAGCCGGTGCCCAACCCCCTCCCTCGCAGCCTTCGGGGGCCCTCTGACCCCCGAGGGCCGGCCTCCTCCACCCCGTGGTGTGCACCCACCTGCAGCGCCAACGGAAGAGCAGAAGCAGGAAGCGCCAGGCATGATGCCTTTGCTTATGGGCACCAGAACCCGGTCTAGACCTGCTTGCATGTGGCAGATTTCTGTACAGAAATAAGGGCACCGACGACGCCCCCGGGCTCAGATGATCCCATTCGTCCCCAAAGCAGCAGCCCAGGGTCCCCGGGGACCCTGCTGCGTCGGTATCAGAAACCGCAATTTCAGAATCAGGAAACCCAGGCACGGACCGGCAGTGTGTGCGCACGCCCAGACCTGGGCAGGCAGGTCACCAGACCACTGGTTCCGTCCAGAGGGCTCTAGACTAACGGAACCTTTAAAACAGGAGGAAGACTGGGAAGCCAGGCACAGGGGAAGACGTCAGGGATAAGAGCAATCGGTGGGACGCACCCGGCGGTTTTCAAAGAAAACAACGGGGAACAGGTGCGCACGTCCACCGCTCCGCCCTGACCCGGGGGGAGGACTGTGGTCCCCACACGTCCGCACAGGAGCAGCGGGCCGTGACCGCGCCCTGGGGAGCGATGTGTGTCCTCCCTTCCCGGGACTCAGGGGTTGGAGGACAGGGCTCAGACGTAGGGACAGCACGTGTCTCTGAGGCCCGCCGCCCGTTCTGGTCAGATCCAGCTGCACTTCAGTGGGCGCTGCCACCCGGGAGCCTTTCAAGACGCTGATTCTGGCTCAGTGGGCCTGGGGTGGTGCCCATATCTCTGCATTTCTACAGCCCCCAGAGACCCTGCCGCTCGCAGGAGAGCCGGCTTCAGAGTGGAAGCCCCGCCCCGTGAAGCATCCACGTGACCTGGACGGCGGCTCTGCTGGTGCTTCCTTTAATCCACTTCTCCCACCGGGGGGCTGAGGACAGCACAGGTCGTTACGCTGGCAGGTGGCTGTGACTCCTCAGAGCTTCACAAACTCAGCAGCTGGCGAGGAAGGGTCTTCGCCTGCCCGCAGCTCCTGTGAGGAGACACCGCAGGAGCCCCCCTTCGCTGGCAGGGTGGGCAGGCGGCTGATAGGCATCTGGATCAGTGCTTCTTGGGTGTAAAACACTGCTTTTCACCAACTAAACCGTCTGTGGGGTGGTGAGAATGCAGCCCCAGCTCCCCTCCCCCCCCCCAAAGGCTGCATCTGGAGCACAGCGGGAGCCCCCGGCACCAAGGCTCTCGACAGCTGGCCGGGCTGGTCGAGCGCAGGCGGCCGCTGATGACCACCACCAAGCACGGGGGACCGAGAGCCGCTGTCCCCCCAAAGGCTCGTGTGGCCCTTGCGCCAACTGAGCAGGTCCCAGGTGCAGGACCACGGCTCACGCCTCTCTTCTCCGTCTCGCCGGACACACCACGGCTCCCCTCACGCACGGCACGGGGGTGCTTATCCAGCCCTGCGGCATCTTCAGGGTAAAGACAACATATCCAGTGAGGTACACCTGTGCTTTTGGCAGCTGGAGGGGCTGGGTTCATTTTGGAGATTCAAATGTGTCTTTAAAAATCAGACCTTTTTTTGGCACGAAAATTAGGTCACGCAAATTCTCACACTGGGAGGCCAGCTACAGCTACCGAGGTTCGGGCGGGGAGGTTCTGTTCCCTCCCTTTTGTTACGAGTGTGTGCCGGTGACCTCGCGGGCCTGCTAGCAGCCCCAGCCTGTGTTTAGCGGGACGGCGAACGCGAGATGTCTGTTAACACCAGGTGCAAGGCTGTCCCCACCCACCGGAGGGTGTGTCCTACACCTGCTGTGGGACAGGCCCCCACGCGGGAGGAGGTTCCCATCCTGCAAGTTAACATTTCACACGGTGGGCAGCAAGGCCGGGGGCCCTGAGGGTGTGGCGGAATCACAGGACAACCGCCCCTGGCTGCCGCCCCACCACCAGCGCAGCCAGCTGCCTCCCCGCCAAGCCCCCGCCGCCCCCCACGTTCCCACTCGAGCCTGCTCTGTCCCCAGGTGCCTGAGGCGACGAACGAGCCTGCAGTTCTGCTGCCAAAGTGCACAGGCGAACTGAGGCCGCCCTCCGGCACCTGAGGTGAAACGAGAAACATCCATCCACCAAGGTCAACGCAGGCCAACACCGGAGCTGCACACAACTGCCTCGTCTTGCGAGAAAAGGCTGATTAGAGGCAAGGATTTGGGGAGAGATGATGTCTAAAAACGGAAGCCGGGAGGGCCAAATGGCATTCACTTCAGCCCCCATCACCCCGGGCTGGACAAAGCCCACCTCTGCCGGCCGCCAGGTGCTCCCCATGAGGGGGGCACCGCCGTCCACCAGCCCGCATCCCAGCTGTCCTGCCAACGCGGCCCTGCTCCGAGGCACCCCCTCCTCCTGGGCTCACCCCGCCTGCGGGAACACGGCCGCCCTCTTCGCCCTGAGCCCCTCCGCAGGGTGCGTCTGAAAGCCGAGGGCCCCGGACTGGATGTTCCAAGGTTCCTGAAGGACCTGTGGTAATTCCCCCTGAAGGTGAACTTAAAGGAGACAAAGGCTGTTTTCCAGCAAAAGAGGGGGGCACAGGGCACCACTGCCTGTGCACACTCTAGGGAACCGAGGGGGGCGAGGTCCCCAGGGCCGCGTGGCTGGGGGCTGCCTGGGCGCTTGCAGGGCACTTCTGACCAAGGTGACCAGTCCCACAGGGCCCTTTTGCCTTCAGGAGGCCACGGAAGTCCTTACTGAGGAAGGAGGGGCCTGCTGACACCTGGGGATGGGACAGGAGGCGGGAGCCCTGGGTGTCCAAGGAGGAATAGCAGGCAGAGGGGCTGGAGAGACACGTGGTTGGGAACGGGTGCCAGGGGTCAGCGGGGCCAGGGCCCGGCTCTCCTCTGTGTGGGCGGAGGGCTTGGAGGACTCCAGCGGGAGGACCCCCTGACTTCTGTCAATTTTCCAACGATGTCATTGGAAAATTCTCACAATTTAATGAAGAAAGCAACAGAAATACTGATGCAGCGACATCCCAAATTCGTTCACAATACATGTAAATTTACACACAGAAAAGAATACAGGAAACAACAGCATGCTCGCAACGTTTCTATTCATTCTCCTCCTACACGTGTTTTTTATTCATATTTACTGGTAGGATTATGGTGACTCTGATTTTCCTCTTCACACTTTTCTGAATTTCCCTGTTTTGAACAACAGCCAGGTGTATCAGGAAGTCATTAAAAACAAAACGTGCAGATTAGGCTGGGACAGCTTCCGACATAGGGTGAGACTTCCGGGGCCGCGGGAGCACCATGTTTTTTCCACTCCGTACAAAGCCTGAAGTGCCGTAAAAGACCTTGCTGCTCCCCAGGTTAGACACAGTGGCTTTGGGAGCTGCGGTTTCACGGCGGATCTGACAAAGGTTTCCTCCCCGTCGGTGGCTTGGTTAGGAGCCCGGCTGGGGGGTCTCTACAGGGAGCACAGTGCTCATCCTTGGTACCACACTCCCACCCCACAGGGTGTCTGAGAGCTCAGAGGTGGACAAGACCTACCAGCCAAAGCGGGAGGAAGGCTGAGAGAGGTGGGCCCGGGCAGGGCCGGCAACCCTGTCCACCCCCCACCCTGAATGCTCGCCTGTGAATGCTCGGGGGTGGGGCAGGACGCCCCTGTGGGTCTGTCTTCTTAAGCAGGAGGAGCTCAGGCCTGGGGGTCCCCTCCCTGCTCCCAGCTGGCTCAGGGCAGCAGTTCTAGACAAGGGGGCCAAGCCCTCGGCGGGAGGCCCAGGTCTACGCTTGAGGGCGAGGCGCTAGCGAGCTCCACTGCCTCCGGATCTGACCCATGTTCCTCCACTGAGATTTGTTGGTAATAAAGTTAGCACTTAAATTTCCATCTCTTAGACGTTCATCTTTCTCTCAGCTGGATCTGAGAACAGGGTGTGAAGACTTCTCTGGGGACTTCCCTGGTGGTCCAGTGGTTAGGGCTCTGCAGTTCCACTGCAGGGCCTGGGTCTGATCCCTGGTTGGGGAACTAAGATCCCACAGAAGAAGAAGACTTCTATAACTAAAACCTCAAGGGCAACTCAATAAACTCTCCCCCAAACTTACATGTTTAAGAACATATTAACATAGAAACAGTGTTGCAAATTTAGCAATAAGAAGTCCTAACAGGAACAGATTTCAAACACACATTCATCCCCCTTTAAATACAAAGGTTTACAGAAGCGTGAGTTAACCCCCGGGGATCATTTTTCTGTACCCGGTCTTGAGCCGAGCCTCAGCCATCAGCTCCCGAGTGGGGAGCTGGGCGTCACGGCCCAGCCTTCCGATCTGAATCTGCACCCTCTGCCCGGTGACTGCAGGTGGCCGGTGCAGCCCCCTGAGAGCCCAGGCTGGCTGCTCTGGCCTGGCCCACACGCACGCCGCCACCTTGGCCTTGGCCTCCAGCAGGACTTGAAGCCCGACTGTTACTGAGGAGGCCCCGCCCTGCACAGTTCACAGATCCTCGTTCTCCAAAGTACAGTGTTCCTTCCCTCGGAATGAAACGAGAAACTGTTCCAAATTGGTTTTTAAAGGATCGAAGATTTTCTTCCTTGTCCATACAACAGCCTCAAAGACAATACTCCCGCAGTAAGAATACAATTTTGCGAGGAGACTCGAGGGCCCCTAGTGCCGGACACGCCGTCACAGGAAACGAGGTCCCCACGCGGCCCTCACAGCACCAGTGCCGCTCCACGCCCAGCACCCAGGCCCGAGGAGGGGGAGGCCATCACCCCGCGGCACAGACCAGGAGGCGAGGCTGGCAGGAGCGCGGGGCTGGGCCCCTGGCCGACTCCTTGCCCCGCGCGGCCTGTGGGCTACAGGGAGGAGCCCGGATTTACTCTGAGAGCCAGGGGCCCCCCGGGGGCTGTAGGCAGGAGTGAGGCCCGAGTCACCTTCGTTCAGACTGTCTGGTCCACGTGTGACAACGGACCCTGGGGAGGTGAGACCGGTGGAGGGTAGGCTGGGAGATGGTGACAGATGACAGGGCTGCTCTCAGGGGCCCAAGACCCAGCACAGCTGGAAACTTTTCGTCTAGAAGGTTCTCTCTACATTTGTTTTATGCTATCAACCCCCAGGTAAAGGCAGGGTTAGAAATGAAGGACACGGCTGGGGGGTGGTCAGCAGACAGAGGCCCAAAGGCCGTTCCGTGAGCAGGGAGGGGATGCAGACTCACCCACTTGCGGTGTGTGCAGCAAACTCGAAGCCCCGAGAATGACCAGGCCGGCCTCCCGCGGACCCCACCCCCCACCCCCACTCGCCCGCTGCCCCTCAGCTCCAGGCAGCCCGGGCATCACTGGGCCCACACCGCAGCTCCTGCCCCTCCCCTCCGGCCCCCGGGGGCTTCTCTGAGCAGGAGAGCTGTAGGGTCCCTGCCGCAGCCTCCCTGCCCCCTTCGAGCCCTGTTTGCACAGAGGATACGCTGCCCTCTAGACTTCATCTTCTCTTCTTCCTTCTCTCGTCCAGCGAGACTGTGGGTTTCAAGACGATTCTCCGCAGGGCCTGGCACACGGCGGCGCTCGATGGAAGAGTGACTGAAGGGCTGAGCGAGTGGAGGGGTGGACGGTGGCCCCCGCTGGCCTGCAAGGCACAGCTCAGACAGGCTGGAAACCTGCTCTTTCAGTCCAGGGCTCAGACGCGCCAATAGACACAGGAACGGCCCCCGAGGGAGACCGCGGAGTCCTCAACGGCTTCACACCATAACTCTTAACTGCTCTGGCTTTGAGGATTGGAAGAAATAAACGCAACAGAGGACAGCTCTGAGTTCCTCTGAGGAGGCCGGGCAGAGGAGGTGAGGCCAGAGCTAGCCGCTCTTTCTCCCTTTGCAGTAACTGGCGGAGTCGAGGCGGCTGCAGAAGGTGGCGCCCCGAGCACACGCTGGTCTCAGAAGGGTCCGGGTCACCAGCGACTCGCAGCCTCCTTCCAAACAGAAGTGCTAATCAAAGGTAACGGGAGAGACACCACGACGGAGGCCCAGACAGTTAATCTGGGAAGTAATTCGTGGTCAAGTCTTAGAACTACTGGGGGAGCGGCGGCTGGCACTGCAGGGCCATCTCCCCACAAGTGCTCTCTGCTCTGGAGGGAAGGCACCCGGAGGCCCCATGACCCTTTCCAGCTGCGCCATCAGACTCGCTGCTCCGCACTGAACACAGGCCTGAACCTCGGCCAAGGCACACTCTGCGGTCCCTTAGTAACACCCAGAGCCGAATCTCTCCACGGCTAAGTGTGCTTCGTTCACCTTCACCACGGAGGCCCCCCCAGGGGGCAGGCGGAATCCTGCACACCAAGCCTCTCCCCCAACTTATTTCTCAGACACGGGTCCACCAGACCCACTGCGTCAGACTCGGGGCTGGGCCCGGAGCTTTCCAGGGGACTCTGACGCTCACTGAAGTTTCTGAGTCGCTGGCCTGGATGACTCGGTAGGGAAGGTAGGGATGTGGATTCCCAGGAGGGAAGCTGAGTGAAGGCACCTGTCGAAGCCACGGCCGAGGGCAGGGCGGGAGGGTGGGGAGGCCCAGGCAGCCTGCGGGGACACGGAGGCCTGAGGAACCTGTGTCCCCGAGCAGGATGAGGATGAGCGGACGGCGTGTGAGGACACAGAGATTCCGAGTCAAAAAGCGTCCAGTGGAGGGAGCTCAAGTTGGCTGAAAAAAATCCCATCCTGCACGTACTTGGTTTTCTGGGTTATTATTGCCCATGTGAGCGACACGTGATGGGAAGGAAAGAAGCAGCTGGAGCCTGGGCAGAAACGGTCAGACAGAGCACCGCTGGCTGCTGTTCCCCCGGCTGCGCGAACCGAGGCCCCAGGAGAGGCTTGGGCTCAGCGGGCAGCCAGGCCTGGCTCCTTCCAACATCGCCTGCACTTCAGCCGCAGGTTGAGACACTGTCATGCCTGCTTGTCTACTGAAGATGGAAGTCATCTCTGCTTTTTTCCGGGCCCACCTGCAGCTGGATTTCCAGGCTGTGGGCAGGGCTACCACACAGAAGCTCCCAGGGAGGCTGCAGGGGCCGGTTTCACAAGGCCTTGCTAAGTCCCACCATGTGCTTCCAAGAAGACAGGCTGAAGGTGTCCCAGCTGAGACCTCAGAAATGGCTGACGGCTTAGCCCTTACACTTTGACCACTTCTGTGAAACATTGGCCCACAACTCAACAACACTACACAAACCCACTAACTGCCTACTATGTGCAACCACTATGCCAGGACCCAGAAGGGAAAAGAATTGCTACTAGTCTGGCCTCAAAGTGGCTACTTATGTAGTTATGAAGACAGAGACGATGACAGGAAAACTGAGACGTTACATGTCACTCTGTGTACAGTACATTACAAGATGTTAACGTCACAAATTGTTCAAAAAACACTAAAGGGGACTTTCCTGGTGGCACAGTGGTTGGGAGTTCGCCTGCCAATGCAGGGGATGCGGGTTCGTGCCCCGGTCCGGGAGGATCCCACATGCCGTGGAGCGGCTGGGCCCGTGAGCCATGGCCACTGGGCCTGCGCGTCCGGAGCCTGTGCTCCGCAACGGGAGAGGCCACAACAGTGAGAGGCCCGCGTACCACACACACACACACAAAAACCACTAAAGGAGGGAGTGATCAGGGAGAGCTGGTCCCTATGCATCTACCTATCTCCGTGGAGGAAAGTCCCAATGATCACACCCCAGCACCCAGATCATGCCTTGGGGTGCAGACCCGGATCCCAGCGGGGCCACCCAAAGGACACTGAAGTCCTGCCCCCCAGGAGCCCCACGGCTCCTCCCCTCCGTCGCCTCCCGTGCTGAGCCTGCCCTCTGGTGACTGAGCGTCGTCTGTTGGGTGAAGTGCATTAAGTCTTCACAAAGGCACAGTCAGCACAAGGACACAGAAACGCGGGCAGGACTCATATTCAGGTCCGGCGGGATGTCCCTGCCCCCAGATGCCCACTGACGTAGAAGCTCGTGAGAAATAGGTCGTGCAAACGGAAAAACAAAACGGAGCTTCAGGCAAGATCACATCTCCCCCACGTTCTGCAGCAGGAAGCCCTGAGTGGCGTCTCTCCTGTTTCCTTCCTGGGGTTTTGTCGGGTCACCTCTGATGTGGCAGAATCAGGGTGTCCTGAGAGTTACGATCTGGGTGAGGAAGCAGGGGTCACACCTGCTTGGAAGAAACGGAGGAGCCGCCAGCCCACGCCGCCCCCATTGGCCCACCCAGAGCACTGGTCGCAGGACAGTGTTTGGACCTGGTTGTAACCCGTCTCCACAGAGGATGAGGGCCTCAAAGACTTCCACCCAGTCCTCACGTCTCTGATGAAAGCTGACTGTTTACTCTGGGCCCTGGGCTGGGGAGACTCAGCATGGGAGAGCCATGGCTGACCTACTGCTTTCCTGTTCTGTCAGAAGTACCTCTTGCATCCTAATTTTATCCTTATTTGTCCCCCCCCCCCGCAGTTTTACTGAGGTATAACTGACATATAACCTTGTATTAGTTTAAAGGGTACAACATAATGGTGTGTCACCCTTATTTCAAAATTCGAAACCACTGCAGGTTAACAAGAAGGAATAACAAGGATCATTTTTACCCTCTCACCTGAAATGCTAAAACCAAATTTATGGAACAGTTTTCAGACACGGGACATCAGACAGCTCAGCAGTGAAGCAGCTCATAGACCACAGGACATGGAGTAGAGGATGCAGCTTCGCAGGTGGGGACGGGGATAATCAGCCCCAGGTTAGAGGCGCCCTAGTCCTGCCCGTCAAAGGGTAAGACGGAGGCACGAAAGCATCACACTGTTTCTGTATAACTTACATCCCAGGACAAGGCTTGCAAATATTTGTAGGAATACAAAAACATCCAGCACTGGAAAAGCCAAAATTCACACCACTGGCATCCAGTTAAAGATACCAGGCAGGCAGAGAAGCAGGAAACCGCAGCCTCTACGTCAACGGTAGAGATACTCACAGAGGCGAAAGGTCGGCCAGTGGAGCAGAACCAGAAACAGCCCGGAACACAGAGCCCGCAGAGAAGCACGACGCAACATCCCGAGCACCCCGCGTCCGAGAGGCAGGGCAGCGTGCATGTCAGGAGACACAGCGGGGGCACCTTCCGGAGACGAGCCCCGGACACCCAGCCCAGCCGTCCGCGTCGCAGAGGCCCCGTCCACCTGTCCGTCTGCCATGCGCTTCCCGCCTGCTGCTCCCGCCGAGGCCGTTTCCGCCTCCTTCCACATAGGTGGGGGTGGAGCAGCCTGCGCCAAACCAACCCTCCACGGGGAAGAACACGGAGGTTTCCACAGGTTCCGGGGCCAGGCCCGCCCAACCGCCGGCCACGAGAGAGGCCACGGGACGGGAGGGCTGTGGGAACGGCTGCAGCCACGTGAATCCACCTCGAGCTTCACAGCGAAATGACCACCCGCGGCTGCAAGTCGCTGTTTCTGAACCGTGTCCAGGTGAACTGGTATCGCCGCCTCGTCCGGCATGGGCCTGGGGGTCTGTGTGGCTGCCCAACGAGGGTCCCGTCTCCGTGTCTCCCTTGGAGAGCCTGCCTGGCGGCACACCCTCGCTAACTTCTAACAGCCTGACGGTCACACGACCATCCCTGTTTCGGCGCCAGGACCACTTCAGAGAAGTCGGCAGAGCTGGTTGTTTGTAGGCGGTACAGAATGATGGGAGGAAAGGAAAGGAAGAAAACGTAGCTAGAAGAGGGCCTTCATCCCAGAGAGCCCCTCTGCTCGGAGCTGCGGCCCCCGCTCGCGGGGCTGCTGAGAGCGTGCGGAACGGCCAGCCGGCCCCTCGGCTGCTCTGAGGGCCTCCCCCCTCCTCAGAGGCCTCGGTCCCCTGAGAACGCCAGTGGCCGCAAACCGTCACCCTCTGGGCGTGTGGCGCTGGACCTCCACTCGGGGCTGTGCCTGGCGCCTCACGGGGTCCTCCTGGTGTGCTTTTGGACGGGGCACCGTCCATGCGTGCAGAGGGAGAAACTCGGTGCTGACGCATCACACAGCTCAACGAAGCTCAGGCGGCCTGCAGGTCCAGTCAGGGCAGGAGCAGCATCTTTCCAATCCCCGGGCCCGCATCCCCCAGTGGGAGCAGGAAGTTAGAACCCCACTCCCCTCTCCCACCGCCCACGCTGGGCACGACACGTGGGGTTTCTCGTCCAGGAGCTGTGCCCCCTCAACCAGGGACACCCCTGCAGGTCTATCCACCCGCATCCCAACTAGAACGTAGGGTCTGTGGAGGCGCTGAAGCCGAGTCAGGGCTTGGGCCTCCCGTGTCCATCTGCTTCTCCCCTGAGCTTGGGCGTGGACCTTCCACTAGAAGCCACAGACCCTCCCCAGCCTCCTCCCTGGAAACGTTCTGCCTGCCCCCTGGCCTGAGCTGAAAAACCAAGACAACGGTGAAGAAATAACCAGCAGTTACTGGGGGTGTGGGGCGAACCCAATGCATGAGGGGCAGCTCCAGGCTCTGGGCCTTTGAAACAATACAGACAACTTCAGAGCTGCGTGTTCCCAGAGAAGGTGGCAGCTTCGATACCATATTTAGAGACGGAGGCTCAGAATAATACGCTCTCTTCGTAAATAAAGTCACAAGGAGACGGCGGTGCTACACGTGCAAGAAGGGCCAAGTTCAACATGGTAATTAGCTGAGGCTTCGACAACATCCGCCCTAATTTCCGCACTGAAGACAAGGCCTCTCAAACGGGAAGCAGCTGCCGTTAGCAACCGTACCATTTTGGGCATTACATCCATCCGGCTAAATCAGGTTTCAGTTTTTGCTTCCATCAACTCCCGGCATCTGTAAATAGCATCACTTCAGCAGTCTGCCCTCGCACGTCAACACCATTAGCCGAGGTCGTGGGACCCACCAACAGGCAGAGGCCTGGATCTGGTTCCCCAAGGTCAGAACTCTCTGGACGCGCACTGGCCCTGGGATGAGGCTGCCTCGCTTTCCGGGGCTCGCCCATCCTCCCCCATCTCTGTGTCCGGAAACCAGTGCCTGCAGGTGCGGCAGGGCTAGGAGGCCGGAAGGATGCTGACCCCTGACGTGTGGGGCAGTAGAAGGGGAGGGAGCGGGAACCAGAGAACAAACCCTCCAGGTGAGTGCGTGGCTCCAGCCGTAGGACACAGGCTCTCAGAAGATGCCACGAGGATGCATCCACCAGCTAGTGGAGGGGTGGCGGGGGCTGGCTCTGGTGGCAGGAGGGAGACAGGATTCCCGTAGCACCACTCGGAGACACCCCGCCCCCACCCTCCAGCCCCTCCCACCGCTGGGCCGGGGCTCTGTCCCATCACTGCCTGCAGCCCCTCCTCTGGGCTCCTCCCAGCCACCACTGCGCCCGCTCCGGGCCACGGAGCCATGCCACGGAGCCATGCCGCGCACCAGGCCTCTGGCAGGTCCATGACTGGCCGACCCCGACCCCGCCCAGCGCCCGCTTCCTCCCTTGGCTCCTGCCCCTCGCACGCCTCAACACCGCCCCCCCCACGCCCCTCCCCGGTGAGTCCCCCGAGTCACCTGCTACGTAGTCTTGAACCCTGTGGTTCTCCACAAATAACCTTCTGCCAAGAGGCTGAGATGAGGACAGCTGGACACAGACCGTCAACACCCTGTCCCCTGCACCTCCAGAATCCCCCTTGTCTCCTCTTCCCTCCAAGGGCGGGCCCTCCTCCAAGACCCTCCCCTCCCAGCCCAGCTCCTCCCTGAGGGCAGCTTAGGCTCAGCCCCTCCCTCCCTGGGCCTGGGCTATCGAGACAGAGCTCCAGCTGCACCCGCGGCCCGGTGTGGAGGTGGCAAGCCCCACCCAGGTCCTCAGTGCCCAGGGATGCACAGGCCGCCCGCCTGATGGGCCTGGCCCATCAGAGCGGCCTCCACTGCGTTTCGGCCCTAGGCCTCCAGGGTCAGCCAAGGTCACCACGAGGCTCCTCACCCCTACTCAGAGCTTCCCCCCTCTCTGCACCTCTTTTTCCAGATGCTCCTGGCCCCAGACGCGGCTCCCTGGGGTCAGCTCTTCTCAGTAGGGGGCCGGGGTCCCCGGGGAAGCTGCCAGGACGCACTGGCCCTTGTGCTGAGGCCGGGGCAGCCCTGTCTCTCCAGGTGCCCATTACAGTAACTGGTCACAAGGACACGGGCAGCCGAGCCAGCTGGCCTCCAGGAGCCCAGAGCACAAAACGAGGAAACACACCGACATGTCCAAGTTCAATACAGGTGACACCGGACATACAAAGAGGGGGAGAATTCCCACCCAGAAGGCCCCAGCCGGCAGGAGAGCTGATGGCTTCGCAGGCTCAGCCTTCTGGGCCTCCCTCAACCAGCCATCACCCACCTGTCCTTGTGGGCAGGGGGCAGGCTCGCCCACCCAGTGACTCTCAAATGTGCACCCGCTCTGGGCGAGCCGGAATGGAGGCGTGCTCAGGCTCTGTGGACGGACTGGCAGACAAATCATGGTCCCTACACCTGGGGGCCCTGAGCGAGCATGGTAGGGACTGGAGGAAGCCCTTACCCCGAGGGGTCAACCCAGGGGTCTCCTCCAGAAGGCATGGGGGCTCCGGCCACAGTGAGGCTGGGAAGTGAAACAAAGTGTCCTCAGAAGGAGGGAGCCCCGGCCAAGCTCACCATGCGAGGTGGGGCCTCAGGGGAGTGAGCTGTGGAGGGCAGAGCCCAGGGGAGGCGCGGGGCGGGCGCCAGGAAAGTCTGATGAAGGAGATCTGGCGACCGCATCCTCCCTCTGCTTCCAGGCAGCCCGCCTGGGTTCACCCCACTGAAGGCCATGCGGTTTCCTCTTTACACTGAGCTAGTCTGACAGCTCTCCTGCCTCAGTCTGTACCTCCAAGTCCCCAGAGCCCCGGCTCTGCACAATCCCTGCGTTCTGCAAATCCAAAAACTGGCCGCTAGCCACCTGTCGGGCTGCTGTCACTCTCACAGTCATTTTTTAAGCACCTGCCACGTGCAGTCACTTTGCCAAGCATGAGGGACATTAAGAACGAACACAGGGACCAGGGTCTGAGTGGGAGCCAGTGAAGAGGCTAAGAAAGGACAGGAAGGGGGCTCCGCATGGCTCATTAGGTGAGCAGGAATGCAGGGCTCCCGGCACAGAGACCCCGAGCCTGGAGGGGAGTGGGGAGGCCTGGGTAGCTGGGGTCTCGGTGCAGGGACAGGGACATGGGGGCTCGAGGCACTACACCCTCGAGGCAGCGGAGCCCAGGCTGAGGAAAGGAGGCGGCACAGGGAGGATGAGAGCAACAGAGCTTCCATTACAGTAAGGACACACGCGTGTCAGGGAGCGGATGTCTGGGCAGGAATTATTCTAAAGAGACACCAGGACGGGGTCTGAGGACCCCCCAACCTGCACCCATTCCTGCAGCTGTCCCGTCTACCCTTGGGAGGCAGATCCCACCCACATGCCAAAGGCTCCGGCCCAGTGTCCCCATCCTGCACCTGCGCCTCCGAGCCGGCTGACGCCCACTCAGACGTTTCCCAGGCAGCTGGGTGCTTCCTTTCCTCATCTGCCCTCTTTCGCACGGCGTCTTGGGTGCCTGGGGGACAGGTCATCCCCCCGTTCGGCTGACGAGTAGTGAAGCTCCACGCACGGGGCCCTGGGGGCTGGCGCCTGACCCCAGGCCCTCGAGGCCCAGAGCATGGAAGGGAGGCCCTGCCACGGGTGGGGTTTGTCCTCCGAGGACAGGAGTGACCTGGCCCACTCCGCTCTGTCCTGAGCGACACCCGACGAGCCGGCAGGTGTCCGTGGGCTATGCATTGGTCCCACCGTAGAGATGGCTGCTGGACAGTGCCTGTCCTTGGAACCAAGGGGGATGAAGGACAGGAGGTGGGTTCCAGGACGCAGGAGGAGGAGCTGGGAAGGCAACGAGGAAGGGTCTGGGCCAGGGTCGTGCCGACGGACGAGTGGCCCTCTCCCAGAACCAGCGGCCCAGGCCCCGCTGCGGATGCAGCCAGCAGCTGAGGAGAGTGTGGGTGAGAGGAGGGCCTCTACACTGCGTCGGACATACAGATGCTTCTGGAGACTGGATACCCCCTCAGAAAACAGCACGAGGCCAGGCCAGCTCCGAGAGGTTTAACCGCTTGTCCCCCAGCCCACTCAGCGAGCCCCAGGAAAGAGCCTGCCTGGGATGGGAGCGGGTGCCGCGTCCCCAGAGCAAAGGTCACTCCGGAAACGTCCTCCTTGGGCAGGTGTCACGACTGGACTGCACGCAGGCCCCAGCAGCCTCCCCCCACGACCTTCAAACCACAGCTGCAGGGCTGGAGAAGGCTCCCTGTAATTCAGTCCTGTGAGGGCGTGATTTAAGACAGGGCAACACCCAGGGGGATGACCGCCACCCCAAACTGCCGTTCGCCGACACAGACCCCGCTCCCTCCCGGCCCAGGCCCCAACCTGCAAAGACCCCAGATCCACCCTGTGGCCTCAGATGCCTGCTCATCGCCCAGAGGAAGATGGTCTGAACTCTATCACCCGCGCGCGATGCCCTCGAGGCCGCGTGAGGGTAAGCGTCAGCTCAGCGCTTCAAAAGGGAGTGGGTACATAACAGCGAATCAGCCTCAGGAGACACCCGGCCAGGGCCTCCTTCTTCGGTGCCTGCTGAGGTCCTGGGGTCTGTGGCTATTGCCAGGGCCCCTGGGGCAATGGTGCCGGGCCCGGCGCTGTGCCCGGGGAGGTGCGGGACAGGAGCGAGGGCCCTGCTCTGCCTCGGCCCCTGGAGGAGAGCCCAGCCCCCGGCTCAGGGGACCTGGGGGGGCAGGAGGCTGTGATCAGAGCAGAGCAACTGGGAGGGCGGTGGGCACACAGGAGCCCCTACGCCCTTGCTCTGAAGGACCGTCTCCAGGGTCCAGCAGTCGAGCCCCAAGGGCACTGACTCCCAGTTGGCTGAGTGTCTGAGCCACGTGAGCCTCAGGAGGCCCTGCTGACTGGTTTCCAGCCCCGAGCCCACACTCTCGGCCTCTGGGATGATGCCCGAGTCCCTTCCAGAGCAGGGGTGCCAGTGCGCCGGGCTCGGCCTCCCGCAGGGGCACCATTACCCGCCTCAGGTTTCCTACAAAATTTTTTCTTAGTTTCTTAAACTGCATTTTAAAGAGAAGTGCAAAAATGTTAGCTACATCACTTCACAGCTGCACCACCCCACCAGCACCTCCCAGATCAAGCCTCGAAGCCTCTCCACAGCCAGGGCCTCCCTCTCGCTTCTCTGCTCGGTCTCCCCAGGGCACCCCCTTCCATCAGCCGCGGGTGAGGGGGGAGTTCTGCTGCTCCTGAACTTCCTAAAAGGGAAAGTCTTCAGTGCACTCTCTTTTCCACCTTGTTTCTTTAAAAATGTGTCCGTGAGCTGCATCCATGCTTTTAAACGCCCGTCCTTTCACCTTCTCTGGCCCCCCTTGGGAAGTCCCAGCTCCGCGACTCGGCTGAGCTGACTCCGTTTGGGGGCGTTGTCACAGGCCCCTGGGACCTTTCTGTGAGTGGCTCCGTGAGAGTCTGCCTTGGAAGAGGTTCCACTGGCCAAAGATGCCGGGGGGACAGACTCTCCACGTGTGGACAGCACTGTGGGGGTTTCACGCGTCGAGTTCTTGGGTCTGAGGCAGCAGATGCAGAGACCACCTCCCAGAGTTGGAGCAAAGGCACAAGTGAGGCCGGAGGTGCTGTGGGCTGTGGTCCTTGCCGGGGGTGGGGGGCAGAGAGCAGAGCGTGTGTGCACATGTGTGCACGAATGTGCCCCTCGCAAGTGTACCAGTGTGTGTGCGAACTTACTGTTGGGGAGGGTCTGAGAGTCACCGGGGAGCTGCTGCTTCAGAGTACACGTAAGAACCGCGGGTTCCGGACATGTAGGGGAAGGGGAGGAAAGGGCCGGAGATGAGGCTGGAAAAGCGGAGGCTAATCAGCGCAGAGAGCCTGGGCCACCCACCCCAGCCAGCGGCCTTCATCTGGCAGGTACCGGAATCCACTGGCCCACAGGGCTCAGCAGGGGCAAAGCTGGCCATGTCCCCTGCATCGTGTGTGGCCCGCCCTGGGCTGGGGGAGCACAGGCTCTGAGCGAGGACGCTGGGGGGAGGGAGTAGGGCCCAGCTGAGAGCCGTCGGCCTGGGATCGCACCCGGCTCTGGGCCCCTGCGGAGTCGGGGGCGGCCCTGCACACAAGGGGTGCGAGAGGCCAGACAGGACTCCTCAGGAGAGTTCGGGGCCCACGCCCCGTGAGCACTGGCTAAAACGACTCCTGGGGGTGAGGCAGTGCGCTCAGGCGCAGCGCGGGGTTAGCCTGGGGACGTGCGCATGCGGACGTGTGCTGACAAACAGCAAACACACACACAGACCATAGCGAGCAGGGGCTGAAAGATCAAAGGCTCTGAACGCTCCTCGCTTGGCCACCGCCCGTAACTTATTCACTGGAAACCCAGAGCATCTTGGTCACAGAAAAGAGGCAGGAAGCCAACCAGCCTCAAATGAGCCCGAGCACCTCCACTCCAGGGTTGGAGCTGATGAGCCGCCCCAAACCCCAAGTCCAGGGAGCCTCAATGTTCCCTTCAGTGGCTGGCAGTGTCCCTGGGGAAGCTGCTTCCTGTGGTGAGCTCTTCTCCCCGGGGTTCTGGGGGCAAGCCCAGCAGAACCTGGAGGGTCTTGGAGAAATGGGGCGGGCCCAGGTTTCCCGTGAGAAGTAGGGAGCCCTGCCTCATTGGCCATGTGGCAAGATGATGGGCTGGGACGGACCACCCCCAAGAGGCAGAGGCACTTCTCACAGCCTCAGGGTTCAATAAAACCCACAGGTTGTCCCCATCTGAACTCCGATTACTGTGGGGTAAACTTCTTCCCCTGAGGAGAGCTCATCTCTGGTCTGGTAAAGCAAACAACAAAGGGAAAGAGAGGGCGTGGGTCTGGGAGCCTGGCCTCACCTCCACGTGCAGGAGGGGTGGATCTGGGAGCCTGGCCTCACCTCCACGTGCAGGAGGGGTGGGTCTGGGAGCCTGGCCTCACCTCCACGTGCAAGAGGGGTGAGCCTGGGAGCGGGGCCTCACCTCCCTGTGCAGGAGGGGTGAGTGTGGGAGCGCAGCCTCACCTCCACATGCAGGAGGGGTGGATCTGGGAGCGGGGCCTCACCTCCCTGTGCAGGAGGGGTGAGCGTGGGAGCGCAGCCTCACCTCCACATGCAGGAGGGGTGGATCTGGGAGCGGGGCCTCACCTCCCTGTGCAGGAGGGGTGAGTGTGGGAACGCGGCTTCACCTCCACGTGCAGGAGGGGTGGGTCTGGGAGCCTGGCCTCACCTCCCTGTGCAGGAGGGGTGAGCGTGGGAGCGCGGCCTCACCTCCACGTACAGCAGGGGGAAGATCCCGATCTTGTCTCCCAGCATTCCCTCCGCCCAGTTGTCGTCCACTCTTCTGATTACAGTCAGGACTTCATCCTGGAATCACCCCGTGTAGGCAAAGCACAGGGACACGCACAAAACGGATACAAAAACAGAACCAAGAGACCGGTTAGTGTCACTGCAGCTAAGGAAAGGCTCTACGCGATGACTCATTCTGAGATCGGCGTGAAAACCGTCCCTCCCACGTCTTCACCCAGGATCTCTCTTCCTCTCCCATATTGATTTTAGCAGCAAAGAGCCTCCAGTGGAAGTGTGTGGCAATTTACAATCTAGTGAGCACTTTAAAATTCATGTTCCTAATATGTGCTTATAAATAAAATGGTTTTCAACAAATATAAATTCAACTAAGTATAAAACTTTCTATGTTCCTGCCTCCACCAGAGCACAAAAGATGCCCCAATCCAACTCCATTTATTTAGAGTCGTGGAAGCTCTGAACCCTGTTAAATCCTTGTCGTGCCAGGCAGTAGCAAGGACAGAGGCAGAAGGTGGGCAGACGCGGGAGGAAGGAGGGGCGTGAACAGGGACACAGGCGTGCGGTGGGGGAGGACTCGCCCGGTGCCCCCGGAGGCGCCACGAGCCGCGGGGACAGATGACAAGGGCGGGGGACAGGACGAGGAGCGAGGGGACGACCGGGCGGCAGCAAGCGTCGGGGGGCCGTGCTGGTGCCACACGGGGTGCAGTGGGACTGTCCACAGGCCGTCTGCCCAACCGCCGTCCACATCCAAACCGCCTGCCTTTGTCCCCCGGGGCCTGCGTGGACACCGGAGGCCTGCCTGGCGCTCAGGAGCTGACAGCCAGAGCAGCCCTGTGAGCCCGGCTGGGTCTGAAAGCACCGCCTGCCTTACCAAGGGGCCTTCGACCCCTTCGTGTGAAGCAGTGATGTGGGGTGTGGGCCCCTGGGGTCAGAGGGACGCTCCATCTGGAGCGTCCTGATGGACTTCCTGACATCACCGGAGAAGCTGCTTCCCCGTGAACGGAGGGGCTGCACAGTTTGGGGAGTTTATCTGGGGCGAAGTGGGACGAGGTGATGGGTGCTGGACGTGCCTCCCAGAGGACATGGGGCAGGAAAGGCAAGACCAGGAGTCTGTACTGGCAGGTCCCCATGCTCCCTTCCAAAACTCCCCTCTCCTAGGGGTTTAGGGGACAGCGCAGGGGCAACCGCACCCCTCCTTCTCCAGGTCCTAACCCCAATTTCCCAGCTTAAACAAGTACCAAATAACAAGGGCTGTGTGACTTCAAAATATTTCTTTTCCCAATTGATACAGTCCAGAAAATGCAACAGACACTGAGGGAATCTCAGGCTTTCCCACGTTTCGGGGTGGCTGGTTCTCCATGGCCGGGTGACACCGACAAGGGTTTCCTTGTAGTCAGTGCTCGGCCATCAAGGCGGCGGGCTTTCCTGATAAGCATTAGGGCCAAAGTGGCCGACTGGCTTGAGAAGGGATGAGCAGAGAGGGCACCTTGCTTATCTCACATAGAGTTCATGACCAGGAGGGCCCTGTACCCGTAATAAACTCCACTCAGACCCAGCCAAAGGGTGGCCCCCAAGACCTCGCCAACGGTGCAAAGGAAAAGGTAACCGAAGGCTTCCTACAAGCCAGAGCTTTTGCAAGAGCAAAATAAAAGAAGACATTTAATTTTGTAAAATTAAAAAGAAAAAATACCAGATTAATTTTGGTAAAAAATAAAATACCATAATATCTACACGGTTATTTGAGACTGGTCTAGATATTAGAGCCATAGAAATAAAAGGAAAAAAATAGTAAGTATAAATATTGGGAAGAAAAATCATATGATTTTCTACCTAGAAAAACAGAGTATTAGTTAAAAATTAGAATAAGAATTTGAGAAAGGCTGATAATTTTAAAATAAATACATGAAAATCATTGGGTTTCCCATCTACCAGCAATAACCAGTTAGAAAATGTGATTAAAATTGGCTAATCATTAAAAAAACAGAGTTAATTCTCTAATTCACTGTATACACCGAAAGTAATTCCCTAAGTATTAAAGATTTAAATGTTAGAAAAAAACCTTGAATAACCTAGAAGAAAATGTGAATAGATGTTTAATCTTGAGGTGGGGAATGGTCTTAAGAAATAAATAACAAAGATTTGGTTACAGAAAAATGAAATTCTCTACGTTAAGAACAGCAAGAAAACAAAAAGGGAAATAATCTAGAAAAATACTTGCAGGACAAACTGGAGACTAAGACCTAATATCCTTGCTACATAAGGACGTGAGAGACACAGCAGGAAAGAGAGACACATACTTTAAAAGAAAACCAGGCCAGGGGCAAAAATCAGGCAACTCACAAAAAAGGAAGAAAAGCAAACTGCTGTTAAATACATTTAAAAATGTGATACCTGACTAATATTCAAAAAAAGTACAATTTTAGACAGGAAAATTCCTTCTCCCTTCGTTGGTCTTTGGTGTCTTATCAGATTAGCAGGGATGAACACAAGCCCGCTCGGCGTGTTCAGCACGATGGCTACAAGCACTTTCTCATTTCTGGTGGGGATATACATTTATGGCGGTGGTGTGGCAAGTCCTATCAAACACAAGAAGCTGCATATCCACTAATCTGACAAAAACACTTCTAGAGACTCTTTCAAGAAGATCACAGACATGCAAGAAGATTCAGCTCCGAGTATGTTCATTACAGTGTTTCTTCAACTAGAGAAAAACTAGAGACAACTGCACAGCCAGAGAGGGTTGGTTAGATAAAGTATGGTACATCAACCAATACCATAACCAACTGCAGCCCACTCCAGCCAGCCTGTCCTCCCTAAGGAGGAGGGGAAAGTGGAGATGCACAGGTAGAGCTCACAGCCTGTAGGTACAACTCCTTACACGACGGGGCTCTAATAACAGGGTGAGAGGCTACAGAACATTTCCCCTCCACGTCACTAAAGGCCTATTTACAGCAGTACCTTTAACGTGGTACATTTTATGTTCAAATATCAAAAAGGAACAAAAATTACTAGACATCCTAAAAGGCAAAAAACAGTTTGAAGAGACAGAGCAAGCATCAGAACCAGACTCAGATATGGCAGGAATGTTGGAATTATCAAACAGGGAATTTAAAACAACTATGCTAAGGGCTCTAATACATTTAAGTAGACAGCATGCAAGAACAGGTAGGCAATGCAAACTGAGAGATGGTAAGTCCAAGAAAGAACCAAGAAGAAATGCTGGAGATCAAAACACTGTAACAGAGATAAAGAATTCCTTTTATAAGCTTATTAGTAGATTTAACAGCTGAAGAAAGAATCTCTGAGTTTAAGGATGTCTCAACAGAAACTTCCAAAACCGCAAAGCAAAGAGAACAAAGACTGAAAAAGAAAATAAACAAAAACCCAAAACAGAACAGAATATCCAAAAACTGCAGGATAACTACAAGAGGTGTAATATACACGTAACAGGAATATAGGAAGGAGAAGAAAGAAAAAAAGGAACAAAAGAAATATTTGACACAATAATGACTGAGAATTCTCTACCCTGAAAAATAACTCTTCAATAGTGAGAAAGAAATAAAGACTTTCTGAGACAAACAAAAATTGAGGGAATTTGTTGCCAGGAGACCTGCCTTGCAAGAAATGTTAAAAGAAGTTCTTTAGAGAGAAGAAAAGTTACATAGGTCAAAACCTTGACTCTACATAAACAAAGAACGTTGGAGAAGGAATAAGTAAAGAAAAAATTTTAAAAAGTTTGTTCAAAATAATAATAGCAACAATGTATCTAATTACATATGCTTATGTACATACCATATATATGTATATCATATATACAAATATATACACTTATGTATGTTTATATATAAGTTAAATGAATAACAGCAATGACAAAAAGGACAGGAGGAAGGAATTAGGATTATTTTGTGATTATAAGGTAACTGCACTACCTGTGAAACAGTAGTTTTATCTGAATGTGGACCTGGATTAGTTGTAAATGCATATTGCAATCTCTAGGGCAACCACAAAAAAAATTTTTTTAAAGGTACAACTGATATGCTAAGACGGGAGAGAAAATGAAATCATTTAAATTACTTAGTTAAAACTGCAAAAGGCCAAAAAAGGATGGAAACCAAAAACAGGAACAAAAATCAAAGAAAACAAATGTGGTAAATATTAATTCAACAATATCAATAATCACTTTGAATAGCAATAGTCTAAATGTACAAATTGAAAGACAGAGATGGTCAGGGTGGATCAAAAAAACAAGACCCTACTGTATGTTATGTACCGGAAACCCATTTTAAATATAAAGATATATATATAAGGAAAGATATACCACGCTAACACTAATCAAAAGAAAGCAGGAGTAGCTATACTAATTTCAGGAAAAGCAAACTTCAAAGCAAGGAAAGTTATCAGGGATAAAAAGGGGCATTACATAACGATAAAGGTGTCAATTCTCCAGGAAGACAACAATCCTTAACATGCATGCACCTAACAACAGAGTGTCAAAACACGTGAAGCAAAAACTGATAGCGCTACAAGGAGAAACAGGTGAATCCACTGTTACAGACAGGAGACTTCAATGCCCCACTATCAGAAATGAATGACCCAGCAGGCAGAAAATCAGTAAGGACCAAGCTGAACTCAACACCACCATCAATCAACTGGATATAATTGACATCTATAGACTACTTCATCCAGCAATGGCAAAATACACATTTTCTTTGAGGTCACATGAAACATTCACCAAGATAGATCACATTTCGGGCCATAAAACACACCTTAACAATGCTAAAAGAACAGAAACCATACAATGTCTGCTCTCAGACCACAATGGAATTAAACTAGAAATCAATATCAGAAAGATAATTGGAAAATTCCAAAATACTTGGAATTAACACAATTCTAATAACATTTGGTTCAAAGAAGAAACATCAAGAGAAATCTTAAAATGTTTTCAAACAAATGAAAATAAAAATACAATTTGTCAAAATGTATGGGCTGCAGTGAAAGCAGTGCTTAAAGGTAAATTTATAACACTGAATGCATATATCAGGAAAGAAGAAAGATCTAAAATCAATAAACCGAGCTTCCACCACAGGAAACTAAAAGAGAAGAGCAAGTTAAATCCAAAGTAGGCGGAAGAAAAGAAGAAATAAAAATTAGAGCAGATATCAATGAAGTTGAAAACATGAAATCAACAGAAAATAATCAACAAAGAGCTGCTTATTTCAAAAGATCAATAAACTCAATTAGCTTCTAACCAGGATAACCAAAAAAAAAAGAGACGCAACACAAATTACTAATATTAGTAATGAAAGAGGGGACATTACCACAGATCTCATGGGCATTAAAAGGATAACAAAGAAATATTATGAACAATTCTATGCCCACAAATTTAATAAACAAAGTGGACCAATTTCTTTAAAGACGCAATCTGCCAAAACTCACACAAGAAATAGACAATCTGAGTAGGCCTGTATCTGTTAAAGAAATTGAATCAATAATTAATAAACTTCCAAAACAGAAAGCACCAGACCCAGATGGGTTCTGAATTCTACCAACATTTAAGGAAGAAATTATGCCAAATTCTCTAACAATTTCTTTCAGAAGACAGAAGCAGGAGGGCTACTTTCTATCTCATTCTGTGAGGCCAGAATTATACTAATACAAACTAGACAAAGACACAGTAGGCAAAGAAAACTAAAATGTCTCCCATGAACATAGCTGCAAAAATCCTCAATAAAATATTAGCAAGTTGAATCCAACAAAGTATAAAAAGAACTATATAGCATGACCAACTAGGATTTATCCCAGATATGCAAGGCTGGTTTAACATTCAAAAATCAATTACTGTAATCCATCACCATCAACAGGCTAAAGAAGAAAAATCACATCCTCACATTAATAGATGCAGAAAAAGCATCTGACAAAATCAAACAATTCATGATTAAAAAAAAAAAAAACCTCTCAGTAAGCTAGAAACAGAGTGACGCTTCCTCCACTTGAAAAGAACGTTCACAAAACCCTTCAGCTAAACATCATACTTAATGGTGAGAAACGTGAAGCTTTTCCTAAGATCAGGAACAAGCAAGGATGTCCCCTCTAACCACAGCCTTTCAATATCATAGTCAAAATCCTAGCAAATGCAATTAAAACAACAAAGGGAAACAAAAGGTATACAGATTGGGAAGAAAGAAACAGAACCGTCTTTGTTTGCAGATTACATGATTGTCTATGTAGAAAATCTGAAAGAATCAACAAAAAACTACAACCAATGAGCAATTATAGCAAGGTTTCAGAATATAAGATTAATATATCAAAGTTAAATATTTTTCTACGTACTAGCAATGAACAAGTGGAATTTGACATTAAAAAATATAATATTGTTTACATTAGCATGTAAAAAAAATGAAACAGGTATACATCTAACAAAATAAGTACAAGAGCTACATGAGGAATATTACAAAACTCTGGTGAAGAACGTCAAAGACGAACCCAGTGGAGAGATGTCCTACGTACATGGGTAGCGAGACCCGATACTGTCACGATGTTCCTCTCAACTTCTGGATTCAATGCAATCCCGATAAAAATCTCAGCAAGCTTTTTTGTGGATGTTGACAAACTGATTCTAAACTTTATATGGAGACGCAAAAGACCCAGAATAGCCAACTCAACACTGACAGAATAGAGACTGACGCTATCTGACTTCAAGACTTACTGTAAAGCTACAGTACTGAGGACAGTGTGGGATTGGTGATAGGATATAAAAACAGATCAATGGAACATAATAGAGAGCCCAGAAATAGACCCACATAAATGTAGTCAACTGATCTCTGACAAAGGAGGAAAAGCACTACAATGGAGCAAAGACAGTCTCGTCAACAAATGGTGCCAGAACAACTGGACACCCACCTGTAAAAAGAAATGAATCTAGACACACACCTTACACCCTTCACAAAAATTAAGTCAACATGAATCACAGATCTAAATGTAAAATGCAAATCTATACAACTCTTAGAAGATAGCACAGGAGAAAATCTAGATGACCTTGGGTTTGGTGATGACTTTTGGATACAACATCAAAGACTGGTCCATGAAAGAAAGAATTGATAAGCTGGACTTCATTAAAATTAAAAATTTCTGCTCTGTGAAAGACGCTGTCAAGAGAATAAAAGGACAAGCCACAGACTCGTGAAAATATCTGCAAAAGACACATCTGATAAAGGACTATTATTCAAAATATACAAAGACCTCATAAAACTCAACAATAAGAAAACAAACAATTCGATTTAAAAATGGGCCAAATACCTTAACATACACCTCACTAAAGAAGACATACAGATGGCAATAAGCACATGAAATGATGCTCCACATCGTATGTCATCAGGGAGATGCAAAGTAAAACAACAATGAGATAACACTACATTCTATTAGGACGGTCAAAACGCAGAACAATGACAACACCAAACGCTGGTGAGGATGTGAAGCAACAGGAACCCTCATCACCGCTGGTGGGAATGCAGAATAGCGCAGCCACTTTGGAAGACAGTTCGGTGGTTTCTTACAAAACTAAACACACTCTTACCATACAATCCAGCAATCACATTCCTTGGCATTTACCCGATGGAGTTAAAAACTTACATCCACACAAAAAACCTGCACATGGATGTTCATAGCAACTAAATTTGGAAGCAACAAGATGTCCTTTAGTAGGTTAACGGGTAGATAAACTGTGGTCTATCCAGACAATGGAATATTATTCAGTGCTAAAAAGAAACGAGCTATCAAGCCATGAAAAGCCAGGGAGGAACCTTAAATGCATATGACTAAGTGAAAGAAGCCAGTCTGAAAAGGCTATATAGATTGTGCGATTCCAACTATATGACATTCTGGAAAAGGCAAAACTGTGAAGACAGTAAAAGGAACAGTGGCTGCCAGGAGTTGGGGGGAGGGAGGGCGGAACAGGTGGAGCACAAAGGATTTTAGGGCGGTGAAACTGCTCTGTATACTACACACGTGCATACGTGTCATTACACATTTGCCCAAACCCATAGGATACGTAACCCCAAGGGTGAACAGTAATGTAAACTATGTGCTTTGGGGAATGCAAAGTGTCAATGTGGGTTCATCAGTTGTAACAAATGTCCCATCTGGGGTGGGGGGTGTGGATAACAGGGCGGCTGTGCATGTGCGGGGGGGCACGAGTATCGGGAAATCTTGTACCTTCTGTGCAGTTCAGGCATGAACCCCAAACTCTATTTAAAAAAAATAGCTAAAAGTACCCCAGACTGATGAATGTGAACAGACTATAGCACTCACAAAATATAGGTGCAGTTCACACACGTAACATCGAGAGGAAACAAAGTTGGACACGTGAGTAGGTTCTGCACCATCTGTTTATTGGAAGTTCAAGACAGACATGCTCATCTACGGTGTTAGAAGACACGGAGGGAAGCTGGGGTGCTGGCACCCCACCATTTTCCTCCTGGGTAGTGATTATAGGACATATTCTTTCCAACCACCAAGCTGCATAATTTTGATTAATACGCTTGTCGGTACATGACACTATACTTAGATAAACAGCTTGTTTTAAGGTCACAGTATTTCCGGCGTGGACAAGCCACGGCACCCCTGAATCCTGCCTGTGGCCCTGATGCACCTCTAAAGGGACGTCACATCCTGAGGAAGCCGACACGAGGTGAGGAGTGTGAAGCACAGCAAACCAGAGAAGGGGGCACCAAGCCTGCGCGGAGGAGGCCAGGAGGGGCCGCGCCTTCACCCTGCACTGAGGATCCCAGCTCACCGCGGGCCACCAGGAGGTCCCGGTGACTGAGAAGCAGACACAGCGCCGAGTAAGGGACAGCTGTCCCCAAAGGAGCCCGCCTCTTAGGCCGGGGAGCTTGTCGTCACCCGAGGGCCACGAGGGGCCGAGCTAGGCCTCCCCCAGCTCAGCAGCACCCCCCGGGCATCGCCTAGGTGTCCGGCACCAGGAGGAAAGCACCCCTCACCACGGGAAGCTCGGCACCCCCCCGCAGACAAGTGCAGCACGTGGCTCCCGAGCCCAGTCACGTCAAACTGCTCCGGCGAGGCCGCGACACGAGCAGACGCAAATCCAGACCGGGACCCAAGGACGCGGCAGGACCAGACGCTCCTCTCCAGCTCACGCAGCTTGGGGGGAGGCCGGGCTGTGCAGCGGGCAGCCACGCCCAGAACACCAGCAAGTGACTAACTTCCCGAGGTCGCGGAGGACGGGTTCCCGCCCTCTGCTCTGCCGCTAACCCAGCTCTCACCAGGGACACAAGCTCGGGGGGCGGGGGGGGGGGGCAGCGCTGAGCGCCGGGCAGCACCGCAGAGCCGCCAGCACCAAATGCCGCGGCCCTGCAGTCAACGCCTTCTCCCGCCGTCCACGCGTGGCCGGGAGAGCGATGCCTGGATCCCCGTCAGGCCTCGGACGTGCGGTCGTATTTCACAACCCCGGGGCCGGTGCTTTCACAAGGACAAGGACAGGGGAGGCACCTGCTCTGCGGCCTCTTGGGAATGCGGAGAAACACGCCCCCCCCAAACCCTAACTGCATGCGACAGGGCGGGCCCGAGCCGCACGGACGGACGAGCGGGGAGCTCTGCGCTGGGCCGTCGCCGTCCAGGTCCGCAGACCCTTCCAGGCCGGGCCGCGGAGTTCGCGTTGCAGGATCTGCTGCCGTACCGTGCCGTCTCTGCCTCGTGCTCAACTCTCCTGTTTCAGGAGGGAAGCAGCCAGAGACGTGGAGCGTGACGGGGCCTGGCTGAGGGCCAGCGAGGCTGTGGACGGACAGCGGGCAGGCTGGCCTGTGCCCTGGGTCCCCAGCGCTGCCCGGCGCGGAGGAGCAAAGGGCCTCTTCCGGACACCACAACGCTCCGAGGGATGGCGGCGGGGCAGACAAGGTCCGGGCCCATCTGGCAGCATGAAGGATTTTCTGGACAAAAGCTGCTCCCATGACATCATTTCACTTTCAGACGCACGACAACTTCACCTACAGTCTCCTCTGCAGTCTCCCTCTCGCAGGTGGGGGCCTTCCCTGTGCCGCCTCCCCATCCCCCCGTTTCCAAGCTCTGAGGGACACCAAAGGCCAGGGCCCAGCAGCAGAGCTCCCTTGGAAGTGGGTGGCCTTGGGGTGGTCCCGCGCGACCCTGAACACAGCGTGGTTATGGGAGGAGTGGACCGCCTTCCCTCCCAGGCTCAGTGGGCAACGCACTTGCAAAGGAGTCGGGCACCACCTAAAGGGGCCTTAACTGCATTTCTGATTAACTCACCGAACTCCCCGGTGTTCGTATGTGATTCCTACCGGGGGGAAAGCCGAGCTGCAAACAGATGGGGCTGTTAGGAAGCCGAGGCCTGAGGCTTTCCCTCCCTGACCTGCCAGGGGGCTGGAGTCTTTTTCCCCCCAGAAGTCCGCAGAGCGTGGCTGGCGGAGTGCACGGTCCTCAACACCACGTCAAAGGTACATCTCACACTCCGAAGGCCTGGCCCAAAGTATCTGGAGAGTTCCCGCAGCAGCTCCGAGTGAAGCAGCCTCTGGGGCCTGACAGTTTCCTAAACGCGCCGTGGGGCAGATCACACGCACGGGACCTGGACACGGGCCGGCTGCCTGCCCTCCCGGGGGCCTCCCTGTGCCTCCGCTCCTCTTACTGCAACCAAGTGGTTTCCAAGAGGCACCGAGGGGCAGACACCAGGATGGCCCTTCTGAAACGTGGCCACGCGGCCTGTCCGCTCAGTGCGGACGCCCGCTCAGCCGGGCCACGGCCGCGGCCACCTCGCGCTGCCCCATCCCTGACAGTCCCTCACTGTCAGCCGCAGAAAGAGCGCCGGTCACTCCGGTCCCAGAGAAAAGGGAAAAATCCAAAGGAAAGAGCTCACAAACTCCCTGCACCTTCTGCTGCAGACACAGCACAAGACTCCCCCGATGGCTCCGGGGTCCCAGGGGAGGCTCTGAAGGGCCCGGCTGCTGGGCTGTGCCCTCTTTCCTGGCTTGTGCACCGCAGCTGAGCTCCAGACGCTGCTGGGGGCTGGGAGGGCTCCTCCAACCCCGCCTGCCGCCCAGAGAAGGGACAGTCTTCAGAGCCCAGCCTGCTCTGAGCCTCTGGGGGGGTTGGTCCCCTTAGGAAAGCCGCCTCCATGGAGGAGCCCGCAGGCTGCTGCCCAGCTGTAGGGCGGGTCCGGGAGCCGCCCAGCCCGAGCAGAATGCAGCACTGCCTGCTCCCTCAGGCTCACCCGCTTTGGTCGCTAGGTCCCCAAGTCTTCCAGCCCGGAGAGCATCCCAACTGCCCCTCAGGACAGAGGACATGCAGTGGGTCTGGGCTGCCCACGATGGGCACGGCGGCCTTGACAGAAGGGCTCAGGGGTTCCACACCGCTGGGCAAGCCTCTGCAAGACGCAGCCACTGGGACAATACAGGTACAGGCGACCCGTCCGCAGAGTCTCAGCGGGGGTGTGTGCAGGAGGCCCATCTCCCCCGCCACGAGCGTCCCAGGCCAACACAAAAAGTGACGCGCGTCTGACAGAGCAGGAAGCCAGCAAGGGTGGAAGCCAGAAATGGCTGAGTGCCTATTTTGAGGTTGGTTCCCTAAATGCCTTTGTTCATTGAATCCTATCAACTCCATTTTATCATCAAAAAAGAGACTCAGAGATGAAGTTGATGTCCCCAAATCACCGTATAAAAGTGAAAGTGTCACAATCTGAACCCGTCTCACTCTAGAGTCCAAACCTCAAATACATTTGATTTCTAACCACCTACGTCTGTCCTCCAATCAGAAGAACATAGTTTGGGATTAATGCTAGGTTCATTCACAAAGGAGAGAATCCCCACGTCAGGGACGGACGGTTAAACACTCAGCGGTGTTAAGAGGATCACGTGGAAGGGTCTTGTGGTGACACCAGCAGGAGGGAAGTCTGCCCAAGTCAGGACAGCTGGTGGTGTTTGAAAAGGGCTTTGCCAACTCAAAGCACCCCTCCGGCCGTGCAGGGCTGGGCGGGTGGGAGGGTGTGAGATGAGGACAAGCAGGGGGCTGTCGCATGCCCACGGGGCCTGTGTCCTCTCCGAGGAGCCTGTGTAGTGATGGTGGGTCTCCAGTCTCTGCTGCAGGGCAGGCGCAGATGGCTCTGAGATGAGACACATGTGGGCTCCTAAGGCCACAGGGCTGAGGCCACACAGGGGATCCCAAGTGCAAGGTCCCTGCACCCAGCAGCCCCTGACCGCAGCCCCTCCCCGTCACGTGGAAGGCACGGCGCACGCGGGCCTCGGGGGACAGCTGGGAGCCACCGGCTGACAGAGCAGGGACGCTGCACTGTCCCCTTTGTCTTTTTATCCGCACATGCCCAGGTTTTTGGAGTGGGACTGCTAAGAAGTTATAAATTGTGCTTTTTATAGCTGCTTTACAAGAAGTAATTATTCATTCTCTTCTTCAATTAAACAAAGACTTTGGTTTTAGAATGACTTTAATTAATGCAATTTTAACAGGACTGTTCAAAAGCTGACAGCAAGGTAAAAATCTTGCTTTGATGCACATTCTTCAAGCCTTTTTAAACCTCATCAATCCCATCACAGTGAAGTTTTTTAAAGGTAAGTTAGCACCATCCGTGGACTTTAGACACCGCTGCTTCCCTTGCTGAGTCCAGAAGGGAACATATCCAAACAACAAAACATTCCCGGGAGGCAAAACCAAGCTGGCCCGGACCACGTGGTCACTTCAGGTGACGAAACAGAGGCTGTGAGAACCAGCATTCCAGGCAGGTGGAGGGAATCCCTCAGCTGCCGTGTGGGGATGCGGAGGCTGGAGGCGTCTCGAGGGGAGAGATGAGAAAGAAGAGGTGCTCGGGCGATGGGGCTGCGCCCTAACCTAAGGCGGGGGGGGGGGGCTGCACCCTAACCTAAGGCGGGGGGGGGCTGCGCCCTAAACTAAGGCGCGGGGGCTGCGCCCTAACCTAAGGCGGGGGGGCTGCGCCCTAACCTAAGGCGGAGGGGGGGCGCCGGCGAAACGCTTGTGTGAACACAGTGGGGGGTCAAAGCACGGTCTTCACCGGAATCACACCCAGGGGCCTCCAGCCCTGCAGGTTAATCCACAGACAGAAAGCAAGCCCTGGTAGAGCAGCCCGAGGGATGCGTGGCCCAGCAGCTCCCACACCTCCGCTCCCCAAAATGGGCTCAAAGGTCAGGTCCCGGGGAGCCCTGAGGACCACCCACCTCGACAGTGCTGCCCGCACAGCCCAGGGCGCCGGGACCTGCCCACCCCCACCCCCGGCCCGGGACGCAAAGTGGCAGCAGCGCCCACCACAGGACGAGTCTCAGCGAGCCATCCGAGTTCTCACTTCTCCCACGAGGGTGGCTTTAACGTTTCTTTTGAAAACCAAACACTGACCACCTCCTGACCAGATATCCCGCACACCTCCTGGGTGACTCGCACAGCCCGTCACTCTCAGGAACTGTCCCCTGGACTTGCCATTCCTGCCTCTCCCACCCGAAGTCAGGCTCCCCGGATACAGCACAGCTCCCAGTGGGATGAGCAGGCAGGTGCCCCTCTGTCCCCGTCCAGTGGGCTCTGGTCTTCGCCCTGGAGTTGAGAGTCCCAGCAGGCGCTCGCGCACGCAGCGGGAGGCCTTCACCAGGAGATGCCAGCTGCTCCGGCCCCGCATGTGTCCGCTGGGGGAGCCTCCCGCCACCAAGGCTGTGAGCAGGGCCCTGTGTCTCTCCCTGTCCCTGTCAGCCCCTAACGGGTCTGCCTCCTTACAAGGCCTCGATCGACCCCGAGGGGTGGCTGGGTCCCTGCTCTCGATCTTGAGTGACGGCACAGAGCACCAGGGCCCAGGGTCTCCCTCAGGGTGGGCTGGGCAGAGGGGCGAGCACGAGGGGCTCTGTCCGCCTGGCCTGCGTTCCAGCCTCACTCAGGAGGAGAGGGAGCAAGGGAGGGGGAGGCCTGACCCTGCGTCCAGGGAACCTGCAGGGCCAGATGACAACTGGAATTAGCATCAGAACGCCTTGATAGAAGGAAGAGGGAAGAGTTGAAACCCTGAATGAAAACAGATCATTCGTCGTCAGGCTGAACAACAGAACAAGACATAAACAGCAGCTGTGACAGCCTGCACAGAACAGGCCACTGTGCTCAAGATGGAGCGCACGGTGCTCACAGCCCTGCGAACAGCTCGGCACTGCAGCCAAGCTCTGCTCTGAGCAGAGGACAGAATCACAGTGAGCTGGACGTGCACTCCAAGGTCAGGATCTGAGCTGGAACCCAGTTCTGTGTTGACAACCGCGTGTGGAAAAAGACTGACAGAGACACAGGACACGAGGACGGAGGAGGGCCAGGCCCGTGCCAGCCTCGGGCGAGCGACGCAGCCTCTTAGCGCTGTGCTCTGCTAGGGAGCCGCCGACCAAAGCCACCGTGCCAGCCAGGCACAGTAATAACCACTTGCGTGAGTTCTCTCACAACAGGAGATCATGACGGGAACTCGGAACTAACACGCTACCACCGGCTGGAAGGATCTGGGAGGGATCGAAGGAGGGAGGCGCCGCAAGCCCAGAATAAGCTCTGCCAACCTCCCAGAAACCCTCACGCTGGAATCCATCTTGGCTGAGAGATGTGTGTGCCACCAGGAAGGGCCCTGACGCAGACCAAATACAGGCCGAGAAAGATGACCGGCCAAAGGCAACCCGGGAACAGACCCAATCACCAGGGAACCTGAGACCGCAAGCCACGTGGCGGGGCAGTCCTCCTGGGTCCCTCACCTGCTGCCCTCCTCCCGGGCGCTCCCCCCGCCGTGAAGTCTCCTGTTCCATCAGCACGTGCGTCTCCTCGGACAGTTCATTTCCGAGTGTTAGACAGGAGCCCACTCTTGGGCCCTGGAAGGGGTCCCCCTTCCTACAACAGCTTCAACATCGGGAAGACAGGCTCCCACCTCTCCCCGGGGACCCTGGCGGGCAGTCATGAATGTAATTAATCAATCGATGACGTAACTCGTTACTGCCATTGGGGAGAAGCAGGTGTTCCAGAGTTCCAGGCGCCCCTGCCCTCCCAGCCCTGGGGTGGGAGCAGGTGAGGAAGCCAGGAAGCAGGCACATTCACGAGGCCTGAGGCCGCCACCTCTGTCCTCTCCACACTGCACCCCCGAGGCCGGCAGGCCAGACACCAGGCCCCTCCACATCTCACCCGCATCCCGGGACGAGCGCACGGGAAACACTACTGGTTTGTCACTAAGCGGGTCCCGTGGCCTCACTGGCCACCTCAAGTGGCCCAAGCACACGCATCCACCTCCTGTGCTCTCCAAGAGGGTGTGACGGGCTGGCCTCTGGGCCCGGCTCCCACTCCCAGGACCTGCAGGGGTCTCTGCCACAGTCTCCCCAGCAAGCCCCCTCCCAGGGCCCATGAGCCCTGGACACACAGTGACTCAGGTAACGAGGGTCCCGCTCCCGTTACCTGCAGACGCCTGTGGGGCTGGGTGCCCTCTCCTTCCACCCGGCAGACCCTCAGGAAGGAGAAACCACTGCTCTCCCCACGGGGAGGCACAGGGAGGGCCCTGCGCTACGCCCAGGCTCCCTGCAGGGCCTGCGGCGGAAGGGCGGCGCTGGAACCCACCTTACCTTGCCGAAGGTCAGACAGTCCTTGTCCTGGTCTCTGTCCTTCATCTCGAAATCATAGAGTGCTTTGCCCTGGGGCGGGGCCTGGGGCAGAGGCCGCACACCCTGGACGTGGCTGGCGGGCAGGAGGCCGTGGTACCAGCGCTCGTCCACCCGGTGCTGCAAGACCATGACGTCCCCCTCGCTGAGCCTGAGGTCCCCGGGCTCCTTCCCCTCGCAGCTGTGCAGGGCTTTGCTGGGGGACGGCTGGGGAAGGCTCTGGAAGCAGAACACAGCGGTTACTCAGCAGCTGCCCACCCGGCCCGTCTGGCACCTGGTCTGAGGGGCCCCCAAGTCTGAAAGCCCAGGTTGGGGAGATACCTCAAGGGAGCAGCCCCCCACCCCAGGAACACGGGGCCAGGCCCTGTGGGACAGGGGGTCTGCAGAGGGTCCCGCGACAGGCCGCGGGCCTCCACGCGGGCTGCCACGCTCCGCATTGGAAGGACGCTGAGGAGGGTGCTGGGAGACCTTCATTCGAGGCGCAGAGAGAGACAGGACCCCTCGCCGGAAGGAGACGGAATCCTGCCGCCCGGGCTCTGGCTCCAGAAAGTTTTACTCACTACTCCGTGCTGACCTGTCATACCCTGGGTGCTATTTCTATCCGCCAGAAATCCGACAACTACCATGCCAGTGTCCCTTCCCTGAACCTCCACGGCAACTCAGAACGTGCATCCAGGGGCTTTTCGAGCTGAGGAGACAGACTTGCAGGACCGTACTGCACCCTCCCACGTCACTGCCTCACAGCCAGGGGCCCAGGCTCGAGGTCCACAAGGGACCCCCAGGGCTGGGAGCTCTAACGAGGGGTTCCAGCCATCACGGACCCCTGCCCCCCACCCGCCACGGCTCCCAGCTTCCTGAGGCCACAGCAGCCTCGTCCACAAGTACAATTTCAAGAGCCTGAGACAAGGATCCTCTTCAGGTCATGGGATGCTCCCACCCTCCTGTCAAAGGTCAGCCAACCCACCCACCTGTCTGACCTGCCATCCGGCCACAAGCAGAGCCCTGGGCTCCCTGCTCTTCAGCAACAAGGGGTCCGGGTTTCTCTCCCCCTTCTCTGCAGCAGCCAAGTTCCGCTCAGCAGCGGAACTGAGTTCCGCTCAGCTGCTCTGAGCAGCCTTGTCAAAGGTAAGCTGCCCGCCAGGAAAAGCACACGGAGCCTCACCTCGTCCCTGTGTCCCCACCCAATGGCTCCCCAACAGAGGCCATGTTTCCTCCCCAGGGCTGCCCGGCCAGGGATCCCTCTGGTGCTTAAATCCACCTACACAGAGGCACGAAGCCCGAAGCTGCTGCATACAAGAGGCTCTCCGAGGAGACACGACAGCACTCAGGCCGGCCTCTGCGCCCATGCCTCCGCAACACCCGGGACGGCAGTGGAGAGAGGATGTGCGGCAGAGGGACACTCGGCCACCACCAGCCAGGGCCACAGCAGCAACAGATGGCTTTCCTGGAAGAACCCAAGCGGGAAAAGCCACAGCCAGCTCTGTGCTGGGGGCACGACGGGCGAGCTCAGGGACAGCGATGGCCAGGAGAGAAAGAGAGCCACGCGACTCCATGGCCAGAGGGCAGCGAGCCCTGCCGGCGGCGCTCCATCAGGACATTCGGTCCCCCCACACACACCGCCCCCCCATCTGGCAACACCTGGAGACATTTCTGGTTGTCATACTGGGAGGTGGGTGCTCAGGACGGGCCCACCCAGAGCTCCTGGCTGAGTGTCCGTCTGAACCCCGCCCCGCCCCTGAGGTTAAATTTCCCAAAAGAAAGGAGCTTCCTCGTCCTAAGTGAACTTTCAGTCCATCACAACTAGAAGCCTTTGTTTTCGCAATGGGCGTGTTTCACCGGTGACCCTGGAGAAGCTGGGACACCCATCACGGTGAGAGGGGTCGGGGGATCTCCTGCTGCCCGGGAGCGTGGGCTCGGCGAGCGCACCCCCCGCATCCTTTCACATCACCCCCCCCCCCCCGCAAGGGCCACGCGCGCGAGCCGCTCTCACAGCCACAGATGGAGGCCAGCGCGGGGTGGGGGGGGTGGGGGGGGTGGGGTGGGGTGGTGGTAAATGCGAGCAGAAGGGCGGGACCCACCCTCCACGCCTGCGGGCCCCGCGCCGCCACGCCCTCCCGCACCCCTCCACGCCGCCCCGTGCAGGGGACGCCGAATTTCCACTCGGGCCTGCCCACCACCCCACCGGCCCCGACACAGAGGCCGCGGGCACACACGGAGGGTCAGCGGCAAGGCACCGAGGTGCCGCCCCGGCTCCGGCCCGTGTGGCCCGCACTCCGGACCTTCGGGGGGCTTTGTCCTCCGCCGATTCTGCAGAGCGGGCACGGCCCCCCCCCCCCCCCAGCCGGTCCGCGTGCGGGCCCCGGCCTCCCAGGCCGGCCTCTACCAGCCTCTAGGCTGGCTGTGACCTCGAAGTTCTGCGCTTCCAACTTCCCTCCCACGGGGTGACTCAGGTCAACCCAACTGCAGGCTCCACACCCCTGCCTAGCCCTGCGCGCCTCACCCCCGCCGCCCAGGGCCCTCCGGGGACCCGCGCGCCCGGCTTCCACCCCACCGCCCGGCCCTCCCCTCTCCCGCCTTGGCCCTGGGGTCCGCAGGGCGCCCTCCGCCCACCGTGGTGCCCCCGCTAGACCAGGGACTCCAGAACAGGCCGCAGCGCTTGCCCGGCCGCCCCGGGCGCTCCTGAGACACGCTGAGCAGAGAGGCGGGTGAGAGAGCGGCCGACGACAGATGTGTCTCGGCAACCGCTGGGAGCCGCGTGCCTTGGATCTGGGAAAAGCCGACCGAGCCTGGGGCGAGCGGAGGAGAGGCGCCAGTCACCTCCCGGGCGGGGCAGGAGCCGGCCTCTGCCACAGCCTCAGGCAGCCGCCCTGACCCCGAGGTCAGAGCGCGGGGCGGGAGCCAGCAGGCAACCTCACCGGCTCCGGCCGCGCCACTGAGGCTCCCGCGGGCAGCGGACCAGGAGCGGCGAGAGAGCGCGAAGGCGGGCGCAGACAGGCAGCCCGGGAGACACCCCTCACTAACCCCCGCCCCAGACGGCCAAGACCAGCCTCTGCCGGCGCAAACGGAGAGAGCGGAAGCCTCTTAAACACTCGGGCTGCGCTCCTGGGAGTGAAGAGTAAGAGACGCCGCTAGAGGGGCAGCTGCCCCTGGACCGCCCTCTCAGCCCGGCCCCGCTCAGAGCGGGTGGCTCTCAGCACCTCCAGCCTTCAGAGACCTTGATGACATGAGCAGATCAGTGCACGATGAGGGCCCAGGGCAGGCGGACGCTCTGACAGGGAAGACTCCACAGACGTCACGGCAGCAGCCAGAGGACCCCTGAGAGCAACCCCCGGCCCAGGCTGAGGACGTCCACGGGGTCTCTGCAGCCGGGCCCTCTAAGGTCTCACCGCGCACTCCCCTCGGAGGAACCGCCCAGTCGAACACTGCCATGGAGCCCCCCTCGGGAGGCTTGAGACATTCAGGAAACAAAGTACAATGAAAGGAAAGTGCAACTGGGATGCCTAGAGGATAATTAACACAGCCACCCCGTGGGGCGTTCGTGATAATGAAGACAGATGCTGTCAATCTCACAGCTCACGACTCGGACGTGGAGGAGCCAGGGGATCTCACGCGTGCACAGCAGCCCCAGCTCTGTCTCACTGGGATCGACACGTAGGCGGGCTTTACAGATGCCCTGCTTGCACCAGGCTGCCCACGAGGCTCCCGAGGGCACTGCCCGGGACCAGGTCTCACTGCCCAACCCCCCAGCAAGTTGGGGTGAAGAGTGTGGACAAGGAACTCACTCAGCCTTTAGACCCGAAGGACGCACCGGTTCTCCTCCCACGCTGCTCCCTGGGCGACACGTGTTACCAGTGGGGGCCCCGGGACTATCTGCCCCCAGGACAGACACGACCTGCTTTCACTTGCTGTTGCATCCCTGACCCTGGCCCGGTACAGAGCACACGCTCAAAACACCTACTGAAGGGATAACCCTGTGGGCTGCCAAGCCAATCCCCAGACTAGGGCCTGGCTGAGGGCCTCGGGCTGGAAGGACTTTTCCCAGGTCGGGAGGTCCAGGATCCATGCAGCTCTAAATCCTGTTGTTAACACCAGCCGGGCCCAGGTGACCGGAAATCCCAGTGATCATTCAAAGAGGAGCCAGGCTGAGCGAAGGCTTGGAGATGGAGACCCGGGGCCTGGCCTCCTGGGGAGACACAGCCCGGTGAGGTCCCTGCAGCGTGAGCGGGCCCCAGGGAGAGAGCACCCAGCGCCAACCAACCAAGCGTCGCGGGATCTGAGGAGGCAGCAGAGACAGCCAGTTGTCCCCCGAGTCCACCTGATCCTCCTGTCGGGGAGAACATTCCAAGTTTCAACCGGGGCCAAGCTCACCAGCTAAGAACCCCACCTCCCAGCCTTGCTCGCAAGGAGGCTTGGCCACACGTCAAAATTCCAGTCAGTGGAGACAAGCGACAGGGACTTGTGCCAATTCTAGCCTGCGGTGTGTTTGGTAAAGACATTTTTTTTTTTGTCTTTATCGAATTTGTTACAACGTTGCTTCTCCTTTTTTTATGTTTTGGTTTTCTGGTGTGAGGCATGTGGGAGCTTAGCTCCCCGACCAGGGATCGAACCTGAACCCCTCTCACTGGAAGGCGAAGTCCCCACCACTGGACCACCAGGGAAGTCCCCTGTAACGCCATTTAGAAGGAAATGCCAATTCCTGTCCCTCCGCTCCTGTGGCTTGAACAGCATGGTGGGGGCGGGCGGGGGCAGCCTTTTCCACCAAGATTACACTCCAAGCAAAGGAGGGAAGGCCCCGGGTCCTCAGATGACGCTGTGGAGTACAGCCTGGATGTCACGTGCAACAAGGAAACTTTATCCTGATTGAGCCGCCATGTTTTGGGATCTTCTCATCAGCAGCTTGGCCTGTATCCTGACTAATCCGGGGAATGTGAGGTGCAATTTATGATTTCTATGCTCATCAGCAGTTTTCAAGCCAAACCGTTCACTCTGACATCACCGTGGAGGTTGTCACACGCATACTTTCCTTCTAACACGGACACTCTCAGACTTACGATTACCTGAAAAGGCACGTGTTAATAATGTATTTAACCAGAACATCCCTGTTTGTCTCCCAGTTTACAAATTTCACCTGTAATGAAGCTGTCACTATCTCACACTCCAGCTGGGAGGTCCCTGGGCTTCACTTTTCTTGTTGGTTACATTTCAAGTTCCTTCTTCCCTTTTTCTTATTAAAAGCTACCCTTGGATCCTAGCTCTTTCTTCGACCCTTTCATTCTGATGGTTTCTTCCTTCCTCGTGTTTGGACGCTCGCTTCTCCGAGAATTTATAGAACGGCACACTGCACCAGGTCCCGCACCAGGCTCTGTGCTGCAGGGAGTAAAGCATCCCCCACCCACAAGGTCACGGAAACATGCGACTGAGACAAGCGCACAATGTGTCCCCACGCAGGCGGGCTGAGGACCCACCAAGGGCTGCCCTGTGATGTGACCACGAGGGGAGAAGCTGCCTTTAGCTGAGTTTCGTGTTTCAGTGAGATTCAGGAGGCCTAAAGAACAGACGTATCTTTCTTTTTCTTCTTCACCTTTTTTTTTTCCTGTTCCCAACTCGGGCCAAGGCTGTCTTCTCAAGTTTCTGCTCCGCTCCCTGGTAGCGGATTCGCCCATGTTCCTGGTATTCTGGAAGCTGTTTACGGCCCACATTCGTGGAAATGCTGGGAGTGAAGATGACTGTGCCAGACAGCGGGCGCACTCACACTGGACAGTCCGCACGTGGCCGGGCTCGGGCTCACGCTGATGAGGGTCCCCGGGGACACTGCTGGCGGTGACACGGTCGCCTTCATTCCGTGACACGAAAAGGGCCACCACTACTCGGTGCGCTCCCTTAGGGCCCGGCCCGATCCCAAGTCCACTGAGGCCCGCGGGCGTCAAAAGTGCCGGCAGCTCCCAACAACACCGCTGTGTCCCTGGGCACCGGCTTTTCTAAGTTCCCACAGAACCAGAGAACGCCTGCCGCATTCCGGCCGACACAGCTTCACAACGCTCTGTGTCGACGGCAAGCTCCCCGTTTCTGGTCTGTCTTGGTGGCGGTGGCCGCTTTCCGGCCTGTGTCCACCGCAATCTCCGCGTTTCCGGTCAGCGTGTGCGCTGATGGAGACGCAGCGGGAGGAGCCTCTCAGGCACCCTCGTGTCGCAGTCTCTGGGGCGGGGGGGGGGGGGTGGCCGCAGATCCTGTCGGCCCGGGCAGTCCGGGCTCAGCTCCTCCCCACGACGGCCCCTCGGAGCCTCCACACGGAGGAGCGCGGAGATGTCCCTGAGCGGCCTGACGGCGAGTGCCCACCTGCGCTCCCGCCCCCGACCAAGGGGATGGCACATCGGCTCCACGAAGAGGCGCCTGGTCCCGCGTGGGCGCCAGCCGCAGGGCGGAGGGGACACGCAGTCCAGGAGCGGCGCAAGGCAGGCCGCCCACGCGGGAGGCGAGGCGGACTGGGTTCTCTCCAGCCTCGCGGACCCCGCCCCCCACGCGGGATGACCCGACCCAGGATGACCTCCAAGCCGGCCCTGTGTCTGTGTTGGGTTCCCGCGCGGGAGCGCGAGGGCTGACAGCCAGGTTCCCCGCCCAGGAGCCCCTGCTCCCCATGCACCTTCGCTGCAGGTCCCTGGGGGCTGCCCCGCCCCACTGTCCGCCCGTCCCCGCCCAGGAGGCCTCACGTGCCCCACAGGACTGGCGGCAGACCCTGGGCCGGTGCTGGGCTTTGCTTCCCACGCACCCGCAGGGGGAGAAGTGCTCTGTAACGCCCGGTTCACAACGAAAATCACAGTTCTTCTGACAAGTATGGAAAGGTGAGGTAGGAGGTCAAGGGGAGCAGCGGGCAGCTTCAGAGCCCGAGCCTCCCCTCATCCCAGGGCAGCAGGGCGCCCAGCCACGTGCGGAGCAGGCTCTCCGCTCAGCCCTGGCTCACCCACCAGAGGTCATCAAATCCATCCTCCCGCATTTCCCAGGAACACCAAGAGGCTAAAACTGGTGGTATGTAGGGAGCTTTTTGTCTCTTAATGGAGAAGCCTCTAGGGAGAAGATTCGTAGAGGATGCTAAGGCAAACAAGTGTTCCAGGAGCCTGGACATGGTCCTAGAAAAGGCAGACGCTTCTAAGTATAGAAGATGGCCAATAAGGAGCTCACCTCTCCACCAGAAATACAAGTCAGATGGGTGCAGTGAGGACAGCCCGGCCCAGCACTTGCACACGGCCCGCTCTATATCGCATCGGATGGAAGTCAGATCAGAAAAGGCTAACTCTTGTGTGACACCCTCTCTCCCCTGCTTTGCTTCCAAAGGACCCCCTTTATCCTGACTCACAGTCACTGTCACCCCTTCTTTGTCAGGACCGGCCGCTTTCTCCTGAGCACCTGGGCTGCACCCCTTACAACCCACCGGATCCTCACAGCAGCCCTATGAGGCTGGCCTTTGTTACTGATGCTCTGCAGGCAGGAAGCTGAGGCACGGTGCATTTCAGTAACTTGCCCGGGTCCCAGAGGTGGTGAGGGCACTAGGCGGTCTGCCTCCCAAGCCCAGCGCACACCCGCCACTCACGCTGCCCCTGAGAACAATGCGACCGCTTATCTAGCTGCTACCCCGAGCCACGCACGCCAGGTAACCTGATTACTGCTCACGGGAACCCTTTGAAGTAGGAGTCATAACTACCACTTTTTAAGTGAGAAAAGTTAAGAGGCAAGTCAGCTCCCGGATGTCATGGGGCTGGGTAAGAGGGGGCCGACGCTTAGCTCTTCACCACCACCCACATCGGAGAGAGGGGGACCCCCAACAGAGCCCTGATCCTTCTCTGTTTAGCATGGAAGGAAAAGGAAAGGTGGATCGTTGACCATTAGGCCGGGAGGGTCCACACCTGTGTTTGCATTTATCCAGTTTAGAGAAGAATTGCTCATTTTTCCACTTTCTGGGAAGACATGCCTATACTGCAGGCTGACTGGGAGAAGCTCCTAGTCACATTCTGGACAGTGGTTACCAAAGGAGAGTGTGACGGAGTCCCTGGAGGGGTCTCTTTGGTGGTGTGCATGCCCAGGTGCTCCCCGCGGGGTATGAGGGGCTCCCCCCCAGCCCCAGGACTGCTCTGGCCTCGATCCAGGGATGCTCAGCCAGTCATATGTCCGACACGTTCCACCCGGCCTCCTGCGGGAAGTCCACTCACCAGAACCTGCTTTATGGGGTAAGAGGGGCCTTGCACTAGGATCTCCAACCACCCTGGAAGAAGGCCTGGGTGTCAGGAAGGAAAGCAAAGGCTTCCCATCAGCATCTGTCCTTTTTTCCGGAAGGTTCCTTTTAGGCCCTTATTTCAGCCCACACTAAACACCACATTACCTTTAAATACTTTTTAAAACATCATTGTTTGAATGCTACCAAAAAAAAAAAGAGTAATACAGGAAGGTAAGGGAAAAATAAGGTGTTTGTAAATATCCAGGTTTAAAACAAAATAAGTTTCCTTCGGAATCCAGCTCTGAGGGCCAGAAGGGAGGCCCGCGTTAGAGCAGATCCCAGGCCCTGGAGGAGTCTGGGGGTGGCTGTGCATCAACATGTTTAAGGGCCTGGCTCTGCCACATTCGTCTCCTCATGTGCAAAATGGACATCTTAAAGTGCCTCTCTCCCAGGGATCCTGTGAGCCTAAACGAGGGGACATCCCTCTGTCGCTCACACGAGTGCCTGGAAGCAGCAAGTCCGGTGCGTGGTTACATGTTGGTGTCAGAAAGCGAGATGGGACGTGTCCTCCAAACTTGTCCGTATCACACGAACACAAAACGTATACACAGGCGAGCTCTGTGGAAACAAAGACCTTAGCCGATAAATGTAATGAGGACAATTTTTTTTTCTTTTTTTTTGGCCACGCCGCATGGCATGTGGGACCTTAGTTCTCTAACCGGGGATCGGACCCCGTGCCCCCTGCAGTGGAAGCGTGGTGTCTTAACCACTGGACCATCAGGGAACTCCCCGACATATCACCTTTTGGTATTACGTGGCAGCATCAGTTACAAGACGGAAAGGGGGAAACTTCCTGGTGCAGCTTTGCTCCAAACATATTCTGAGTGCTAGAGAGCCAGCCAGCTACGTGCTGTCGTGCCCACGGGAAGTCCCTTCTTGCCTTCACGCTCCCGTGTGACTTTAGAGTGAAAGTGGGTAGACCCTGGGCGCCAGTGCCCATTCCTGTGGCGCACCTGCCAGGAAGCAGACGCGGGGAGGTGGCCGCTCCAGCCAGCCAGGCTCGGCTACACTCGCGGCGCAGGGCCCCCTGCCGTGCAGCACTCCCACGCTGATGGGGCAGGGGAGCCAGGCTGCACTTGCCTTCTGCTGGCTGCCACGCCAAGGCCTGGCTTCACCCTTCTTTCCCCCACGAGAATAGCTCAAAGGAACCCAGCGGTTTCCGATCATTTATTATGCATGGCAGGAAATGCTTCCAAACGTTGGTGAGGACACAATTAACATACCATGTAAAATTCAAGAGCGTGGTATTCCTTGCCACCCACACAGGCACTGAGCCACCGCCTGCTGACCCTGGGAGGCTGTGAGACCCGCTGAGCAGAGAGGCAGACGCTCCCACCTCCTGCCCGGCAGATTAAGCAGGTCCTGCGCACCGTGGGCGGCCCAGCCCGCTTAGCACTGCAGGGAGAGCTGAGAAAGGCAGCCCAGCACCACTGGAGGCACCCGCCTCCGTCCAGCAGGGGCTGAGCCAAGGGAGCCTGGGGCCCCGTGCGCGGGGGGCGGGGGGTGGGGGGGGTGGGCTGCTGGTGGGCCGGCTCTGCCTCGCTCCCACATAGTCTTGGGGGCGGGCAGGGCTCAGCGGTGCCGTCCAGGGGCTTTGTGCTGCTCCTGCTAGAGGAGCTGCCCTTCATGTGAGCTGAGCTGCAGGCGCAGGGGAACGGGCTCGGCCTTCAGGACACCTGCCGCAAGACCAGACTCGGCGCTATAGGGCGTGCGCTCCTGTGAGACAGGGACAGCGCAGCACGGGGGACACGGCAGGTAACTGGCTGTCCCCACCCCAAGCCCAGAGAGGCCACGGGGGCCACAGCGGGCAGGGCACAGGCAGGCCGAGGGGGGCTCCAGGCTGCAGCCCTCTTGGTAAAGAGTCTCTGCTGCTGCTGTTTACAGTCAGCCTCGGCCAAAACACAGGCCAGACCGGAGCGCTCGGAGGGTCGGCAGACATCACACCATCTTCTCGCTGCAGCTGGAAGCAAAGTCACCGTCCTGGTCCCGCTGCTGCCCCACAGGCACCCGCAGCTCAGTGTGGACGGCTCAGCCCCAGTCCTGCCCGGGCCCAGATCGCCACGAGGCCGCAGGGAGGGCCGGGGAGCCGCAGTCCCTCCCAGAGTCTTAAGAAAAGACTCTTAAGAACTGTTGTTCATATTCACTCACCTGCTGAGTGTACACTGGCCGCCTAACATGTACCAGACGCAGTTCTAGGAACTGCTTACACGTCAGAAACAAAATAGAAAACGTCTCTGCCCCGTGGGAACACACATTTCAGAAGGGGAGAGAGATATACAAGATAAGCCTTTAGTACCTGCGGCACAGTGAAGACAGCGAGCCCTGTGGACCAAGCAGGCCAGCAAGAGGATCGGAGAGTCAGCGAGCACGGGCTTCACGGTTTCAGTCGGAGGGAGAGGCCTTGGAGGGGCCGGGGGAGACCTTGGAGGGGTGTGAAGCCTGCAGCTTCTGGGGACACACTCCAGGCGGGGAGGACGGGCAGCAGGCCTGGTGAGGCCCGCCTTTGAGAAGTCCTCTTTTCACACTCAAGTCGATTTCCTTTCTTCTTTTTTTTTAAAAAAAACGATGGAATTTTTTTTACAATATTTATTTATTTATTTTGGCTGCACTGGGTCTTAGTTACAACACGCAGGATCTTTAGTTGCAGCATGTGGACTTCTTAGCTGTGGTATACAGGCTTTAGGTCCCTGACCAGGGATCGAACCCGGGCCGCCTGCGTTGGGAGCGTGGAGTCTTACCCACTGGACCACCAGGGAAGTCCCTCAAGTCTGTTTCTTTATGAAGCAAAAGGGCAGAGAGAAAAGGGGAGGAAGAGGCAGGAGCGGCTGGGTGGCTGTGACTGATGACAAACTCGGGCTCCCGTGATGGCCAATTCCTGGCCCTTGCTCGGCCCAGCCCCCCGGGGGGCAGGAGGAGGGTGCATGCTCAGTATGGAGAGATCTCAGCGTCATGATTCCCGATGCTTAGGGCAGCGGAGCTCCAGGCGTACAGCATGGCCTTTTGGTTTATCTTCTGTCATCTTGGAAAGAGCACCTTCCTGTGCTCAAGAGAAAAGCTGAGGAGTCCTTTGTAGATTCTGGTCCAAAGTCAACCACAGACACTGAAGATTCCAAATCCCTGGCTTTTCGCATGGGCTTGGGCCACGAGCTGACCCTCGGCACCACCTGTACTCAGCGCGTTTATCGGGGCTCCCATGATAAATGCTGCCCAAGGTGCTAGTGACCAGCGATGAGGGACTCAAAGATCTTTCCAGAGGGTTCCCAGCCCCAACACAGAGCCTGTCCACACACACATACACACACACACACACACACACACACACATCTTGATGGGGCTGGGGTGGTGGCATCTGTTGTGCGTCTGTGTGCAGATCTGACGTATCCACCTTGTTCCATCCATCACCCACCCAATTCCTGGCTACTCCTCTGTACAGGTACCGCATGAGGAACCGAGCGTGTAACAGTGGCAAGGCGGACACGGGCACCCTCTCACAAAGTCTGTGATGAAGACGGAACATTTACTTATATGATAAGACACACAAAGCTTACAGGACTTGAAAAATCTACAGGATGAAAGTCTTGATACTTCTGAGATACACCAAGATGAGAAAATGAACGACCAAAGTAAGGAAAGAGACAGAGAGAGACATGGCACAAGGCGGAGTCTGCCGTTTCTCTTTAGTTTTACAGTAACATTTGAAATCAAACCCACACCGAGCTGGGCAGGCTGACCGCACACATTCCAATGTGACAGAAGCTGGGCAGAGGATGCTTTCTGGCACTTTCCATCAGGGAAACTCCACAGCCCGGAGCGGGAGGAGACAGCCAGTTGGTACAGGCCACGTGCAGCTCATCACGTACTTGCTTTGAAAATCTTTTAACCATTGCTTCCTCCGGACGAAATTAAACACTTCTTAAGGGCCAAGAACCTTAAGGCATCCCCTTCTCAAGGCCTGGTACAGTGACTGGTAATCCGAGAACCCACTGGACCCAAAGCTGAAGGCTCGCCAGAGAGACCCCTGGACGCCATTCACTGTCACATATCCCTCTTCTTCTGTTTGCGGAGCTCCAGACACCACAAAACCGCCGAAGATGGGAGAGCCGGTGGGGTGGGGGGGGCGGGCGCTGAGGTGCAGGCTCCTGCGGTGTGTTTTCCCTTCCTCTGCTTTCTCGCGTCCTGGCTGTAAATGAGGCTAAGCGCTGCCCTCATGCAGCCCGGGAAGCTCTGAGCCTCTCTGCCTAAGCTTCCCTGAAGCTGCAGCTGGTGGCAGCCGTGCCCCAGACGCACGGGGAACAGCCACCGTCTCGGGAGGAGCCCGGGGAAGGCAGAGCGGTGGGGGCGGGAGCACGCACGGGTTCTAGTCTTGACCTCTGGGGTCACTGGTTTCTTCTCTCAAGGCAAAGCTCCCAGTGATCTTCACCCACTGGAAAAGTCTTAGTAAAGAGCCCGCCTGCTGATCAACCCCACTGTTTGGGCCTCATGGGGACCTGGCCTCACGGCAAAAGCCTTTTCCCCAAGAGTTACTCTTTCCTCAGAAATCTCCAGATGGATCCACTAAGCTCGGTGGGGGTCTGCCAGTGACTCGGCCTAGAAACTGGGGACTCTGGCGAGCACTGGGTGGGGGTGAAGTAGCAAACAGATGCACAGAGACGCCACTGAGAGCAGAGAACCAGGAGGGAGAGGAGCAGCCTTGGGAAGGAGAGGAGCCTGGCACACAGAGGTGTCTTCCCAGGACGTTTTGTGCCCATGTGAGGCGCCGTCACATTCCTGCCCCCAAAGTTACGTTAGTCTCTCCGGTTCACATGCACAGAGATTTGGGGGCGAGGAGAGCCATGCTGCCAGGCCGCATGATGGTGGGCAGCTGGGAGCCTCATGTGGTGAAGTGTCCCATTCCCAAACCCCATTTCTGGACTTCCTTTCTGTTAGTACCGTGGCAGAGGCACCCTGGACAACCCCCCTCACTGAAACAACTACAGTGTAGATGAAAGAACGCACTGTCTTTGAAATGCATCGCTGGGACTGGAGGCTCACAGCACCACCTCAAAGCGTTCTTGGAAAAAACTAACACAAACAGGTAGGTAAACAAACTGTTCTAATCAGTTTACAAGAAATTCAGGGGATGATGGAACACGACAAACAACAACACAGGATGCAACCAGCAAAGTCAAGAATGGGGGACTCTCTAGGGGCTTCCCTGGTGGCGCAGTGGCTGAGAGTCCGCCTGCCGATGCAGGGGACACGAGTTCGTGCCCCGGTCCGGGAAGATCCCACATGCCGCGAAGCGGCTGGGCCCGTGGGCCATGGCCGCTGAGCCTGTGCGTCCAGAGCCTGTGCTCTGCAACGGGAGAGGCCACAACAGTGAGAGGCCCGCGTACCGCAAAAAAAAAAAAAAAAGAATGGGGGACTCTCCAGGGCAGATGACCAGGTCTCTTCCACAAATCAATGGCGTGAAGAGGCAGTGGGGACCTTTAGAGGTGACAAGAAATGGGAGAGACATAACCTGTGCCATGTGTGGGCCTTATTTCAGACAAAACCATCATGAAAAGACATTTCAGACACTATCAGGGAAATTGCATATGGACTGGTATCAGGGAGTTATTATTCATTTTGAAAGATGTGATAATGGAACTGTGGTTACTTTTTTTAAAAGACTTCATCTGTCACAGATACACACTGAACTGTTTAGGGGTAAAATAACAGAATTTGGTAATTTGCTTTAAAAGATTCCCCCCTCCAAAAAAAATGTGGAGGGAGATATGAAACAAGATTGGCAAATGTTGATAACACTGGGCACGCAGGGGCCACTGTACCAGACTGTCCGAGATCGTCACTGTATGTGAAAGTATCCATAATTACAGAAGAAGAAACACCTTGCTCAGATTTCAGGAAACGGAGGGTTAAAGCCAGTGGCCAACAGAGGGGCCCTGAGAGGCAAGCACCATGGTGGTTTTCACCACGAGGTTTCTGCTGAACCGTCCTGAGGTTGGCAGCAGGTAGGCCGTGACGCTCAGAGGGGAGTCCACCAAGAGCCCCCCCTCGTGGAAGCAAAGATGAGAAGCGTGCTGGCTGCCCTGAGGGCCAAGCACCTCAACTCAGGGCTCGCCAACTGCCTCCACCGAGGTCTGTAAACAGGACGTTGCGTCTAACTTGGGGACTCCAGGAATATAAGGTTGGTTTAATGTAGGACGATTACGCATTTCTCACATTGAAGATTGAAAGGGAAAAACAATGTCATCTCAAAAGTTAAAGAAAAATCATTTGATAAAATTCAAATCTGACTTATGATTTTAAAGTAACCTCTTAGTAAGCTGAGACAGAAGAGAATTTCCTTAACCTGACAAAGGACATCACCAAAGCTCCAACAACTACTGTAGTCCTTCACAGGGGATCTCGAGCACATTATCTTTAAGCCTACGAGCCAGCCCAGGATGCTTTTCTATCCCTCCTATCCAGCACTGCACCAGAGATGCTGTCAGACGGACGAGAAGTGATGGAAAGGAAGAAACAAAACTATGCTCATTTGTAGATGACATGACTGTCTATGTAAAAACCCAAAAATACCAGCCAGAAATTATTGGAGTTAGTAAGAGTTTGGAAAGGTTATTGGATACAACCACTAATATGCAAAAGTCACTCGTTTTTCTATACACGGTCAACAAGCAGAGCACATAAGTTTTAAAAATACTTCGTATTTTTGTTGCTGTTATAAATGGTACTAGGATAAATTTAACAAAAAATGTGCATTCCCTTTATGGAGAGTATTATGAAAGTTTATTGAAAGATGTTAGAGATCACCTAAATAAATGGAAAGGAATACTATGTTTTTGAGTAGGAAGATTCAGAATATTCAGATTACAGAAAAGCTGTAATCTTCTCTCAAACTGGTGCATGGTTCAAATGCACTTCCGATGGAAATCTCAGCAGGATTTTGACAAACTGATTCAAAATTCATGTGGAACAGCAAAGTTCCTTGTCCTGCTAGACATCAAGGCTTTAAGGAAGTTATAGTAATTATTAAAACATAATGGAATCAGGAATAGACAGACGGAGGGGACTGAGCCAGTCCAGAAACAGCACCACACAGAGAGAGGTGACCACGAGCGTGCGCACTCAGACAGCAGGGAAAGGCCAGGCATTTAATAAAGGGTGTTGGCAAAATCGGATTAACCACATGGGAAAAAAATGGTCCTCTACCTCATACCATATACGAAATTATTTCCAACCAAATTATAGTCTTAAATGTGGAAAGCAAAACTATGAAAGTTTTAGTAACTAATCTAAGGACCTAAGGTAGGAAAAGACTTTTTAAATAAGACACAAAACACTGACCATAAAATGTGTTCAAAAAAACTAAAACTAAGAAAATTTCCCTTCATCACAGGACCCTAAAAAGAAAGGAAAAAGACAATGCACAAGGTGGGAGAAGATATTTACAACACATTTCGGAAGCAAGTATTAGCCCCCAGAACATATAAGTGAGTCAGTGGTTAGAGTGCCAGGAGCTGTCCCTGCCCTGCTCGCACCTGCTGGGGTCGGGTGAGGTGTTCCACCTGCCCCTCAGCTTCCTCACCTATGAGACAGGCACCACCATAATAGAAACTACTTCACGGGGAAGGATTAGAACAGTTAGTGTGTCCAAAACTGCTGAGAACAGTGGCAGTAAACACTAGATGAATACGGTCTACCTGTCTTCAAAGAAAAGACGGGTAATTCCAACAGGCATTGAATAAAAGATAAACACAAATGGTGCGTAAGTGCATGAAGGGTTCTCAGCAGCACTGGTCACTGGTTATCAGACATTTGCAAATTAAGGCACACAAGATGCCATTTCAACCCACCAAGTTGGCAAACACTGAAAAGTCTGACAATAGCAAGTGTTGGCAAGGGTGTAAAAACAAGCGTCTGTCTCCACGGCCGGTGGGAGAGAAAGTGGTGCCCCGCAGGCAGGCCCAAGAGCTCGGCCCAGGGGGTCACAAGCAAGAACACACTGCCTCGGGGACATCGAATGCCCAAGGGCTGTAAGGAGAATGACGCGTGACACGTCGATCACGGACGCTCTCCAGTGGAAGCGCTGGACGCCTGACGTGAGGACACGGCGAGTCCTTGCTGGGCAGGAGTAGGTCACAGAGAAACCCACAGCGATTCTGAGCACAGAACGTCCAGTCAACCACCCAGACCCTGTAGAGACACGCGTCCGAGTCCCTGAGTGGCTGCACCCGAAGGAAACGAAGGAAGGACAGCAGGGCCTCCGGTCCTGCGGCTCCGGCTGCGCAGACACACCCTAGCCTGTCCCGCTGTCGGTCTGTAAAGTGTGCGCACGTGAACAGGCTCCCGTGTACCATGTGTCTCGTGACAAAATTGCTGCTAGAAGATGAAGACTTGCATCGCTAACCTAAGCACCACACACGTTTCAACCCTCGGAGCTTTTTGCCAGGAGTGGTTTGGAATGAAGGCCCGGGAGGTTCACGGTGGCATCAGGAGGGGGGCGGGGGGCCGTGGGAACCGCGGGCCCGACACACGACACACGGCTGCAGGCCTGGGGCTGTGGGAGGAGCAGGGCGGCACCTGGCCTGGACACTAGGTCAGGGGGTGGGGTAATGGCTGTTACCGGGCAGCAGACTGGGAGTCCGTATAGAAGAGAACCTTCCAGCCGACAGAGCTGAGGAGGGAATGGGCTGCCTGGAGGTGGCGAGTTCCACAGGTGTCTGGGACCCAGGCAGACAGGAAACGGCGCTCTGGGGACTGCTGTAAAGGAGGCTGAGCCGCTGGGGGTGGGGGAGGGGAATCCCAGGAAGTGAACAGGGTAGGGGGTCCCTGAGATCCCCCTCAAACCGGAGATGCTATGATTTCTTGGCTTGCTCTGTGCAGACCGACCCACCCTGACTTCGGCGGTGCCAGCTGTGGGGATGGAGTGAGGCACTGATCTGTACGGAAAACTAGACCAAGCGCTGCTTCCGAGCACAGCGAGGAAGTGTGGCCAGCAGCGCCTGCACTGACCTCCAGGGCCTAGTGAGAGTCATCACACCCTCTGTCAGCCTCCGGGAAAAACAAAACCAAACCACACACACAGTTTAAAACGTCTGTGAATGCAAGCCAAGGCCTGTCCCAGGACAGACTTTCCTTGCCAGGTTCAGTGACTGCACCTTCCTGTAGTAACCATTACATTACTTAGAAGTGGGGGCAGAGAGGATCTGGGGAGGCGACATCTCTCCTGCTGCTTCCAGGAGAAGACGTGTCAACACACGTGCTCACAGAACCACGTGCAGTTCAAACTCGCTGCACGGTGGGGAAGAACCATGCTGTGGAATCAGAAGTAGATTCGGGCGTCTGGACACCCATCCTGTCCTCAGCATCTCCTTTACCACCAGAACGCTTCCACCGCTTCGAGCAAGTCACTCAGGATAAAGGGTCAGCTTTGCCTGCTTAAAATATGACCTTTAAAGAACTTACTGGCACTTTACATACTAGGTTCACAGATCATCAACGTGGTTTTCCTTCCAAGGTACGTGGTGGCTTTAACCTTCATCATTACTTTATTTTAATTTATTTCTTAAAATAAATGTATTTTATTTATTTATTTTTGGCTGTGTTGGGTCTTTGTTACTGCGTGCGGGCTTTTCACTAGTTGTGGCGAGCGGGGGCTACTCTTTGTTGCGATGCGTGGGCTTCTCATTGCGGTGGCTTCTCTTGTTGCGGAGCAGGGCTTCAGTAGTTGTGGCTCGCAGGCTCTAGAGCGCAGGCTCAGTACTTGTGGCACATGGGCTTAGTTGCTCCGCGGCATGTGGGACCTTCCCAGACCAGGGATGGAACCCTTGTCGCCTGCATTGGCAGGCAGATTCTTAACCACTGCACCACCAGGGAAGTCTCCCTTCATTATTATTTTAAAATCTAAAAGATAAACCAAAACCACTTCACACCCACAAGGAGGGCTATAACCATAAAGAGACCATAGTGACCACTGGCACAAAGGTGGAGAAACTGGAACCCTCGTACTTTGCAGGTGGGAATGAAAAATGGTTTGGCCACTTTGAACAACCGTCCGGCAGTTCCTCAAAAGACTCAACTGTTACCACACAATCCAGCAATCTGCTCCTAGATCAATGAGGACGTTCGTCCACACACGACTTGGACAGGAATATGCACAGCGGGACTCGCCACAACTGTCAAATGAGAGCAGCCACGAGCATCAGCATGAACTGGTGAGCATCTCCATGTGACACATTGTTACTCGGCCCTAAAAAGAAGGGGGTGCTGACACATGTGAAAGCAAGATGACGCTGAAAACATTAGGCCAAGTGAAAGCAGTCAGACACAAAAGGCCACATACTGCCTGATTCCATTTACATGAAATGTTAAGAACGGGCAAATCCATAGAGACAGAAGGCAGCTGAGTGGTCCCAGGGGCTGGGGGACAGGCAGAGAGGGAGTGACTGCTACTGGGAGTGGGGCTTCTTTCTGGCATGACGAAAATGTACAGTGGTTAGTGGGATTAGCAGTGCTGGTTGCACGACTCTGTGACAACACTAAACACCACTTAAAAAGGTAACATATAAACTTAAAAACTGAAAGGGTAGCACTCTGAGTGCTTTGGAGACCTACCCTGACAACAACTGTTGACATGTGTAAAGCAGGTCTGCGGTTTAGGCCGGTGTCTCTAGGCCCATCTCTCCTCCGGACTTCCCCGCTGCTGCAGGAGGGCAGCTGCAGGCATCCTCGTGCCCCGCACTCCCTCTGGCTGCTGCTGGGTAGCTCCCGGCCAGGCCCGCATGCAAAACCCCACAGGCGTCCAGGGCACTGGCCCTGGGGCAGAACCACATCCGGGTCGGGTCACACTGGATGCTGCTATGTTGGGGGCTTTAAGTTTATCCCCCGCTACCACCACGTATATTCCTCCTGGGGGCGGTGAGGGGCCACAGATTCCTAGCAGAGAATGCACTTGGGTTGCTGGTTATTTTACATCTCACTGAACTCTCCTTGGGATGACATGTCCTACGTGTGCCCATGTGTGTGCCTGTGTGGCTTTTTTCCTCCCACGTCCCCATTCGTGGAGCACACACTGAGCCCATAGCTGGAGTCTCCCAGCCTCTTCTTCAGGGCATCCTCCCCTGTGTCACCTGCCTTACAGGTACCTGCACCTGGGTCAGCCCTGACTGAACAGCCCTGACTGAACACCCTGCACCTGGGTCAGCCCTGACTGAACACCGACCTGCAGACCAGGACCTGATGAGCCGGAGGGTCCTGATGGCCCTCTGGCCCTCCTTCCCCTTCAGAAACACAGGCCCCGCCTTTCCTTCCAATGCATCCTCCAGGGAAGCCTAGGCCTCTCCCCGGAGCGCGTGCTGGGAGCCCAGCACGGTTGGCAGAGCAGAAGCAGCAAAACAGCTACAAGTTCCCTCCCATCTCTGCTGTAACGTTTCAATGAAACCGCCTCGGGGGCAGGACGATACAGACACAAACACAGTACAAGAAATCCCTCTGTAGCTCTGACAGCCGTGCCCGCAACCCACACTTCGCTTTTCTATGATGCCTGCCTACTCATTAAATCCCAATCTAGCCAGGGAAAAGCCACCTCTTGGCCTCATCTTAACATTACAAGGTCTGAGCATGGAATTTTAATTGATGGCAATAAAGCTGTCTGCCCAGATCCTAACATGGTGAGCACGCAGACCCCGGAAGCCCGACAGCCGAGGTGGAGAGGGTCCTCATTTAAATTCTTATCTGCGGAAAAACCGAAACCCAGCTGATGGTCCAGTCCTTAATGAACCGGAAATCACTCTCCCAGGCACCCTCTGTGCTCAGTTGACGCACCTCTTCAAAGGTTGTTTCTGCGCTGGACTGTCCTTTCACATCTGACTGGAGGTTACTGCAGATTTATTCATTCAGCAAATCCATTCTTGCAGTAGCTCTCAAAAATCAGCACACACTATTGTAGGGCACAGGCCCCAGCTGTGAGATTATTCACAGCCTTTTTTAGAAATCCAAGCTTGCTTAAGGCTGACAAGGCGGGGGCACGGTGCCTCTTAGCCCAGTGTCCTGGGCTCCCGCCAAACTTTCCTGCCACGCTGCTCCAGGAAGCGCTTCACAGGGCTGGCTGCCCTCGGGCTCGGTGGGCTTACTTGCTTGGGGGTCCCAGGCTGTTAGAAGCCAAGCCAGGTATTCATCTGTCCCCCTCCCCTCCTCTTTCCTTGCTGTGCCTTCCAGTTGTCAAGGTGATTTTTTAAAGACCATCTGCTCCTTGAAATGTGGTATTTGCCTTGGTTCTGAATGGTTAGGACAGATAATCTTCTGAGCTCAGACCTGCAGGAAGTGATCCCAGCTCTATGTCACAGAGGCCTCAAGTCCTGGCCACGCCAGGCTGGGTAAGCAGTGGGAACCCACTGAAGTTTGGTCAGAATTTTGTTTTTTTTCGTTGCTGGTCTCTGGTGTCAGATGTGGACGAGCCCCTCCTTCCACATCTTCTTGCACGTTCGTCCGGGAAGTCAGAAGTAGACCCTCACCTTTCTCCTCTCCGGAAATCTGCCTTTCCTCGAGCTGCACGGCAGGGACCGGGCTGACACTGCTACACATTCATTCATATTTACCAGGTCTCTGCTGCCACGAGACGGCTTATCCAGACAGGCCTCCTAAGTCGGCAAAACTTCATCCTCTGCTGATTGGTCTCACCTCCTGTAATCCACCCAGTCACCGCAGAGTGTTTGTTCAATTTCTATTTCAGTTAAAACGCCACCAACACACTTTCCTTCCTTTGTTAAGTGGAAACAAAGCATAATCTAATTTTTAAAATACTCTAAGCAGATAATCAAGATTCAACAACTACCTGCCCTGACTCAACTCACTTCCACTTCAAATGCTTCTAATCCATGGAGGCTTTGGCAGTGAAGAATGTTCTAGAGGGAGAGGCAATTTGCATGCCACATTTGCTCCACCAATTTACTAAATTAAGTGGCAAGAGAGTGAAGGAACGGCGTTTTGATGAGAACAGTCTAATTAAAAGTGACTCGGAGGATGTGAGGTTTGCTCCTTCACTGCCCGCATAACCTCAGAGGTTGCCCAGAGCAGCAGAGTCCTTGACGGCCGTGTTCCTGGCCCCCCTTCACGACCACGTTTCTGTGATTAATGCTCGTCAGGAGTGACCACGCCTCCTCTCACTGTAGCTGGTCGTTACCCACAGCCTTGTTCTGAGCGCCTGTGAACAACCTTTGATGCTTTACACACGTCTGGTCCTGGTTAAACCCCTGCAAGATGCAACATCATCCTCGTTTTACAGGTTTGTGGCTCAGAAAGGTTAAGGAAGTTGTGCAGGGGCACACAGATGACGGAGCAGGCTAGGGATCTCAGTCGGGGTCCGACCCCACAGCCCACGGCCACTGGTCACGCAAGCCCGGCAGAGCCCCAGCCCCGGAGCTTGATTTTCCTCCAGAAACAGTTCGTTTGCAGGCAGGACGCAGCTCACCCACCCGAATGGACATTTCACGGGGATTTTACATCGGCGACGTTCCGAGCTCTGCATAAAGAAGAGCGAGAATCCACACCCGTCCTGGTGGCCTCAGAGCAGAGGGCTGGGACGTTCAGATCAGGTTGGGAGGGGCCTCGCTGCCCCTGGACGGCAGGTGTGGATCCCACAGGAGAAGAACCTCCTCTTCACCATGGAAACTGGCCTTCGATTAGGAAATGCCGGGAAGCTGCGACGCGGCGAGGAGGGAGAGTGGGCCGGGCTGCTCTCAGCAGGGGAGAGCCCTGCGCTCCTTGTGGTGCCCTGGCCCTCCGGGGGCCGAGGCACGAGCCAGGGCCTGGGCCTTGCTCTCCAGGGAGGGGGAAGGACCTCTCCTCTTGGTACCCCCTGCCAACCTCCCCAGAGACAGCCATGCAGGCAGGCCAGGCAGGACCAATGATGCCAGGACAACAGTCACCCTCACCCCGAACACGCCCCGGGGCTCACGTCCTTCCCATCCTCGCCAAACCCCACGCGAGGCAGCACGCGCTGTCTTAGTGAAGCCAGGACCGAGTCGAACCTTGGAGATTCCAAGGGGGCAGACGGGCAGAGCTGGAGGGCTCGAGGGGGCCTCGCAGAGCGGGGACAATCCAGACTTGCAAAGATGGGCAGAGGTTTGCCGGGTGGAGCAGGGGGTGCAGCAGAAACCGCTCGACCTCCGGGCACAGGCGGGGCCCAGGGCAGAGCTGTCAGACTGACGCAAGACCACATCAGAGGCTGGTCCTCGGGGCTGAAGGCCTCAGGCATTGTAAACCTCGGCCACGGTCATTCGGATGGTGCAAAACTGCTCATTTTAAAGGAGCCACGCTGGGGCTGCGCTACTTACTTCTGTCGGGTGGAGAGGTTGTGTCGGGCGATCCGACTGCCTGGAACTCCGAGCCATCGGCCAGGGGCTGCTTTCCCCTCCTTCTGGCTGCCCAGGAGGGGAGGCCAACTGAAATCCAAGTCAGCACACAGCCCGCGCCCATCCCAGGGACCTGGTCCCCAGCCAGGCTCAAAGCAGGAGCTCCCTGAAGATTTAAAATGGAAGCTGCTCATGCTGGGGCCTCCAGGGTGACACACCCATCACTGCGGTCGGGGAGAGCCCTGACTCCTAAATGCAAGGCCAATGGACCCCTTCTGCCATCAAGGGGGCCCCAATCTCGCCAGCCAAGGGTTGGCACGCACATGGTTCCCGCCAGAATCTGGTCCTCCTCAGCCTGAGTTTGGACCTGTACGCCCCACACGACAGCCTTTACCCCACAGATTCCAACATACAGAGGTCAGAGGCACCAGGATGTAATCGTTTGGACAGATGTGTGTTCGGGAGCCGCCCTGGTTTGCCGCTCGCACGGCCCCCCGCATCCCGCTCCACACGAGCACGTGCAGGCGCTGGGGAAGGGGCTCAGCGCTTCCGTCTCCCAGGGGCCGTATTGCTGCACAACCTCCGTCTCGGCATCTGCCGAACGCTTCGCTTTCGCTTCACGTGAGGTCACGCAAGGATTTCCCCTCTCCCTCTCAGTGTCACTGGAATGGGTATTCCGCCTTGGGGGCCTTTTTAGCATCTGAAATCCAGCCTCCTCGTGGTTTAGTGAAGCAGAAGGAGAGTGAGGATGGGGGAACCTCACGGTGAAGGGTCTGCACCCCTCAGATGCAGGCCTCCCTCCCGTTTTTGCTGCAGCTTTGGCAGTGAAGGCGCCAAGCTGCCCAGGTTCATCTCTCCTCTGAGCTGGACTGCAGCTCTGTGGCCCTCGAGAATCTAAGCCCCAGACAGATGGGGGCTCCTCAAGTCCTAGGACTCACCCCCGGCCAGCACCAGGCCACCACGAAGGCACAAGCAGAGTTACGACCAGTGAAACATTTCTCTCAAAAGGCAGGCACCCCGCTTATTTTAATACTGTGATCTAAAAATAAAGGGAGCTAATATCATGTATCTGAAGTCATTTAAACACGGGTCGGCGCTCTCTTCCCAGCAACAGCAATTCACAGAAAGCCCCGCACCTTGCAAGGGGCGTCGGAGCAGAGCAGGAAAACCTGGCAGAACTCAGTCCCCACTGAGACTGGGCCACGTGCCACAGCGCCTCTGGCCCAGTGAGCTGGGGCTGGAGGGTGGGGGGCACCGCCCAGGACTGGGGCGGCCCTGGGTCTCCTCCCTCTGCCCTTTCTCCCCCCGAATTAACTCCCAGGGCTGGGGGGCAGTCCCAGTGAAGCAAGGTGACCATGGGCCAGACCCTCCATGGGACCCCTGTCAGCTCTGACCGAGAAGCACCGCCAGGAGCCCACGTGGCCAAGAAAGCTCGTCCAAGTAGCTGGTGCAGCTGTGATCTCACGAACCCAACGCCATGAAAACGGAGGAGAAAAACGAAGTCCGCACAGAAACCTGCACACGGATGTTTACAGCAGCCTTATCCTTCATCGCCAAGCATGGAAGCATGTTCGGCAGGGGATGGGTGAACACACTGAGGAGCATCCGGACAACAGTGAGAGACAAGTGAGCCCTCGAGCCCTGAAAACACACGGAGGAACTTTAACGCATGTTATTAAGTGAAAGAAGCCAGTCTGGAAAGGCTACAGACTGTGTCATTCCAGCTCCGTGACATTCTGGAAAAGGGCAAAGCTGTGGCGACAGTAAAGACTGGCGGTGGCCAGGGGCTGGGGGAGGGAGGGTGAACGGGGAGCACAGGGGAGTTCCAGGGCAGGAGCTACTCTGTATGACGCCCTAACAGTACACAAGGGTCCTTACACGTCTGTCAAAACCCACAGATCCTACAACACTGGAGTGAACCCTATTGTAGACTATGGACTCTGGGTGATGCAGAGGCAGGTTCCTCACTCGTAAGAGATGTCCCGCCGGGGGTGGGTAGGTCGATAGTGCAGGTGGGGCAGGGGGCGTATGGGGACTCTGTACCTTCCTCTCAATTCTGCTGTCGAAAAGTAAAGTCTATCTTTTTAAAAAGCAGACGGAATTCCTATGACGCGTGACAAGCTCTCTTCAGGTCACAGACTGTGTAAAGGCCACCTGGTCAGTGATGGGCACAGTGACATGCCTACCCGCTGACTCACCTGTGCTGGGCAAGGGGCCAGCGTCTGCAGGAGGGACCCCAGCGCACCGAGCCCCTCAGCAGCTTGGGCCATCTCCCAGCGTCAGCCAGGAAGGGGTGAGCCTCACCCTCCTCCATCGGTCATTCTTCCCGCATACAGCCCCCCGCAGAGCCGAGCGAAGACTGGCTGCTGGGAGGGAGCCCGCACGACCCCCGGCAGGCCCTCACGGTCTGGGAGCCAGCACGGAACTCGCCTTAGCCACCTGGCCCTCCCTCTCCTTTGAGAGCTCCAAGTCCCTAAATACCAGAAACCTTTGCAATTTGGACAGAAAAACGCTGATACATTCGCATGAAATCTAATTTCAGACCAAAAACCTTCAAACACATCTCAACAGCTCCCCGTTCTCCAGCATGACGAGTGCAGAAGAAGGACAGGCCTTCCTGTCCCACGAGAGCCAGGCAGGGATGAAGAACAGGCCCCAGGGACGGGCGAGACCTGATGGGAGGCCCAAGACAGGGGCTGGACTTTCCCCCTGGGCGGTCCTGCTCGTCGTGGCGACGCTGGCCATGCTTGGAAACACGGTGGGGCTCGTGCTTGACAAGGAGGCCCCGAAGAGCAAATCGTGAGACACAACCACTTAGCACAACACAGCAAAAGCTGCAGCCTGTCCTCACTCGGCCCAGGCGCTGCATCCGCGGGAGCCTTCTGCTGAGGCCACGCTGTGCTGTCACCGTCCAGCCCGGCAGCCGTTCTCTGCACGTGGCTGCTGCTGCCCCACTGGACGCACAGCCTGGGATGAGCGTCGGCGGGGCTACGGACAAGGGCTTCACAAAGACTAACAGTCACCGGGCGGCTCTGGGAACGTCCTGCCCTGCCGGCTTGGGTCAGGGTCAGGCCCGCTGAGCACGCTTACTGGTGGTCCAAGTCCCCCGCTCACGGACAGAAGTTGAGGCCCGTACAGTTAAAGCCCATGTTAAACAAAACCAAAACGGTGAAGGAATTTACAGAGTAAGAAACCGGCTGGTGAAGCGTATTCCCTTTAAAAAGATTCACTCAACGATTCACGAAGGAGCAAGTTTGTATTGTGTGTCTAAAGAAATTTACAAACTTATACCAGCCATAAGGGTGACGCAGGGTGACAGACACATGCAAGTTAAGATGCAGACGTTCCTCCTCAGGTGCTGGGATGGTAACAGTGAAAAAGTTAACCGTTTTATTCCTACAGCAGAGGACTCCATTCCTGCAGGGAGGCAAGGCCTACGGACAGGCCACTGAGGGGGGACCTCTCCTGGCTACACCCAAACATCATTACTGCAGTCCTCAGCCTCGAGATGATTAACTGAGGATTTATCAATTTAACCATTTCAGGAAAAAATACATTCTTCTAAACTGTATTCCAAGCCTAGCTTTCTTAAACAGACTGCATGACACAGATGGCCCGCCGACCTCCTGGTCCCCGGCTACACGCCCAGGTCACCTCTGTCCCAGCCCACCTTCAGGTAATGGCTCAGGCTGGCCGCCTCCTGCCCCACACCCACATGGGCCCAGCTGCTCACGGCGCCTTCCCCGCAGCCTCTTCCCTCTCCTGCCGCCTCAGAGAGGAGGGTCCTGGGGCTCCTTCTGGCCACCTTCCTCTCTGCTCCCCCCCACCCCAACCCCCCATCCCACAAAACAATATCCAGACCTCAACTCTCACACAGGCCCCAAAGCCCCTTCCCAGACGTCCTCCAGGACCCCTCTAGGCCCCTAGGACTGCCCTCCTTGGACCCCTCTGCTCCGCTGAGCCCGTCCTGCTCATGCCCACAAGTGCCGGGAAGGCCAGCCCCTCTCCTCGGCCCCTGCTGCCACCGGTGCCAGGGGTGTGGCCCCTCGGTCTCTACGGTAGACCACAGCATCGTTCAGGGCTTAAGGCAAACACCATTGCCTGGGGAAAGCTGTCCCTTCTTTGAGCCAGGAGGACTGATCTCCCTGTCCAGCAAACTCCAGAATATTTCCTTCTCACCCTCCTGTGCACGTTAAGCTTGAGAGGCAGGTCCACACCGGCCAAGCCCAGGTCGTCCCCTCACAACTCTGTGGCCTTGGGCTAAGTCAGGAGCCTCTCAGGGCCTCAGTCTCCTCTTTTGCAGAAGGTGGTGATGGAGACACTGGTCTTCCAGGTTATCTCGAGACCCCCCCGGAGCACCACTCACGGAGGGCACACGGCAAGCACCCAGACGTAAGGACCAGCGACTAACGAACACGCCTTGCAGTCTGACAGTCCGCTGCGGGTGCAGCCCTGGCGGTACATGACCACCCGTATCAACCACAAATGGGTGCGGCCCTGCCCTCCAGATGTTTAGGGTAAGGCCTCGCCCCGCCCCGAGGAGGGTGGGTCCGGACATCAGGCCAGGGTCCAGGATGCCGGTGCAGACGAGGTTCCCCGCCTATTTCCAGGTCCCGCTTGGCTCCTTGGAGGAGGCAACGAACAAGGACACACGTACCTCCCGGGTGGGCTTGAGCTGAGTCCCCCGTCTCCCATCTCTTCTCAACCCTACGGATGGGCCTCCCTGTCACCGTCTCTCCTGCTCCCACTTAAGTGCAGATGGAAACAAAACCCAAGAGCTGTTGGCGGCTCCTCAATAAGGTAAACACAGAATTACCACACAACCCAGCAACTCACGTCTGGGAATATACCCCAAAGAACCGAAAACAGGTGTTCGAGCAAATGCCCACATGAGAAGTCCAGTGCAGCACCGTTCACAGCAGCCCAGAGGCGGGAGCAGCCCCGGTGTCCATCGATGGGTGATGGACACACAAAACATATATACACACATGGAGCATTCGCCTTAAAAAAGAAGGAAATCCGGACGCAGCCTACGACACAGATGCAAGTTGCAAACGTTACGCTGAGTGAGAGGAGCCAGATGCTAAGGACAGATCCCATGTGATTCCCCTTACATGAGCTCCCCAGAGAAGCCGAATTCAGAGACAGAGAGCAGACAGTGGGTACCGGGGCAGGGAAGGGGCATGCAGAGCCACAGCTCAGTGGGTGTGCATTCCCTCCAGGGCGATGGAAGCTCGTGTAACTGTGGGCAGAGAATAGGAAGATCACACCAGAGCTGCGTGTCAAGAACCGGACAAGGTCACCGAATGACGGACCGCCACGTGACTCGCTCATCACCTGAAGTTAGAGCTGTTTCCAAAGTGAAGCCAGAGAAGAAAAACTCAAACACCGCTCGGGTCTGCCTGTCAGAAGGGAGTTTCCAGAGACGCATCTCTAATTGGGTCCCAAGTCACCCCTCAACCACCCACGATTTTCAGCAGGAACCCAAACCAAAGTGATAACGCACCTGTTCCAAGTGTCACACAGAACAGGGGGCACTGGGTGAAGCCGCAGCATCAGCTCCGACGCCGGCCGGGCACTGCTGCAGCTGCCACAGCAGGTCTTGGATGGCATCTGTTACACTGGATTTGAGGATGAGGGCAGCTTGCCAAAGGAGAGTTCAGTTTGTCACAAGGTCCTCCGGTATATTCGATTTCCAAACGGCCATCTCTCAGCAATGGGAACTAAAGATGAATGTTACTGGTGAACAGGATGCCAGGCGCAGACACTTTTCTATCTCAAGTCAGTATAAGAGACAAATAAAGACGTTGTGCTGGTCACACAGAGAGTCGAGAAACACACATCCAAAGTCTCCGGCTTACAAGCTACAAACGCACTGCGATGACCTGGGTGCCCTGATCGTGGCACCTGGTGCCCAGCACACACCCCAGAGCCCCCGCGGCCCCGGCCTACGTGAGGGGCACACTTAGGACCACACGCAGCTCTGCTGCTGCTCGTCCAGTGGCACCGCCGGCTTCTGCCGCCCGAGCTCTGGTCCTGCCACCGCTGCTGGCGTTTGCTTCCCGAGGACCAGACCCTCCTCCCTCACCCCTTGGCTTCCCATCAATCCCGGCACAGACACCCTCTCCTCTCCCCCATCCCGCCCACTCCAGCTCAGTCCAGGCCCAGCACCCTCTCCTTCAGGGCCCTGGTGAGTCCGGCCCTGTGTGCACCCTGGGGCCCCTTCTCTAACCCCTCATATCAGGCGGAGCCAGGAACACAGCCTGGCAGACAGAACTCTGCCTCGTTTTTTTTTTTAACATTTTTTTTTAAATGATTAAGTTTGTTTATTTATTTATTTATTTTCTTGGCTGTGTTAGGTCTTTGTTTCTATGCGAGGGCTTTTCTCTAGTTGCAGCAAGCGGGGGCCACTCTTCATCGCGGTGCGTGGGCCTCTCTCTATCGCAGCCTCTCCCGTTGCGGAGCACAGGCTCCAGACGCGCAGGTTCAGTAGTTGTGGCTCACGGACCTAATTGCTCCGCGGCGTGTGGGATCTTCCCAGACCAGGGCTCAAACCCGTGTCCCCTGTACTGGCAGGCAGATTCTTAACCACTGTGCCACCAGGGAAGCCCTCTCTGCCTCGTTTTTTTCGTGTTTCAGGGCAGGAAGTTCTGTGCGTTACAAAGTGAAATCTGTATTTCTGTGCTCCTTAAATAATGAAGATATTCATGGGCTCACGAGCGTTCTCCTGCCTGGTGCCCAAATGGAGGTGAAACGCAGGCATGGGGAGCAGCGCTCCGGAGCGGGCAGAGAGCAGAAAGGGCGCCTCACCCGCTTGTGAGATTTCACAGCAAAACGCTGCCACTTCCGCATAAAACCCCGAATTTAAGAGAAAGAACCAGTCGATGGTTAAAACCGGCTGCAGAAGAGGTAAAGAAAACACCACGACTCCGGGGCTAATCCCGCCTGCAGCTCCTCCCCGAGAAAGGGGGTCCCCCCCACCCCCAGACATCACAAGTGTCTGCAGTGCAGCTTCACTGCGGGGACCCGGGTAACTTTCAGAAGAGAAGCACCCACGGCCTGGGAAGTACCCAGGTGCCCAGGCGTCTGGGTGAGTCAGCTAACGGACACCCTGATGCTCCTTTTCTCGGTCACTGCTGACTTGCAGGCGGGACTGAGGCCACCTGGCCCCCAGCGTCCTTGCCTGGGTCTCCCTGTCGCCTCCTGGCCGCCCTTGGTCTCTGAGAACCGGTCCCACCAAAGGCCCCCGACGGCACCAGCCAGGGCTGACGGCACAGGGAGGGGCAGCTGACCACTGGCTGGCCAGACCCTAGACCCTACAGGGCCTGATTTAAAACAACAAGCTGCCCAGTGGTGATGGGGACAGGCCGGGTCTGTGCTCTCCGGGACCGTGGCGCCAGTTCTCACGCACTGGAAAGGCGGCCAGTGCAACCGAGAAACTGAATTTTATCTAATTTTAATTATTTTAAATTCCAACCTGAACAGCTTTAAACTGCACCGGGCAGAGCTGCTATCAAGAGCGTGAACCAACACGACGACGGCTGTTCCGAGGGCATGAGAACTCGCGGTAACAGGGCTTTCGAGCCTTGGCCGGCACCACTCACCCCGGGTTAGGAGGGAGGAGACTCGGAGCCACGGGACGGGGACATGGTGACAGCCTGGCGACGGTGTGGGAGCCCCGTCCCGTCCTGTGTGCGGCACGAGGGGCTCGGCCTGGACGCTCGGGAGAGAACCAAGCCCCCGGCTACCACGTCTCAGTCCCGAGAACATTTCACTGAAAAGCAGGGGTCCCTCATTTTCGGTGTCAGCAGCCCGTGGGTCTCCACAGAGATCCTGGGGACAGACAGTGTAGCCTGAGCTGGAGGAGAAAAGCCCCGCCCTGAACCACAACAGAGCTCATCCCCACAGACGGGACGCGGCTCTTCTCTCAGGACCACGCTCTCCCAGGTGCGGCTCTGCATTCACAAGACGCGGGCAGGACCTGGATACAGACTCAGAACAGGGACAGGAGGCCGGGAGCTGGAAGGGGCAACACGTTCGCCCCCAAATGCTTAGCAGCTCTTTGGGGTACGCCCTGGACAGACGGAGTCCCGGAAGGAGGGCCCAGGATGTGCAAGGATCACTTGCAAACACAGTTCAATCAAGCCCTCTGCTCAATCACCCCCTCCTCCACGGTTACATCCTGGACTGGCCATGGTGAGCAGGCACCTGGGCACAGCAGCATCCAGACCTCCCCCGTGGCAGCCCCTCCCGGGCAGCCGGCCCCAGGCCCTGGCTGTGAGAGCTGGGAGGGCTGCGTGTGCTCACGGCACGCACACACGCATCCTGACCGGTTAGGTGCCTGTGGCCTTCAGACAAACTCAGGGCCTCGAGCAGAATGGCTGGCATCTCCCGAGGACCGAGGCAGCAGCTGTCGGTCAGTGAGCACTCGGGGAGCCGGGCACCCCACACACAGCTTCGCTGCATTCTCAAGTGACACAGGGTTAGCAGGCTGCAATCATCCCCAAGGGGATGGGGGCAGAGCCAGGGCTCTTGTTCCGAGTTCCCAGGAAGGTGGTGGCAGGGCAGTGGGCCCGGGGGGCGCAGCGTCACGCACGAGGCTGAGCCGGAGGCCTCCCCACGGGCGTCCGCTCTCGCCCCTGGACTGCGGTGCTCCCTGCAGGCGGGGGGACCGGATGACGAAGGAGTGGCTCCTGACTCATGTGGACCAGATGCCCTGAGCTGTCCACGTGGAGATGGACACCTGGCGCCGGGCTGCACCCAGGTCCTTACCTAAGGAGGCCTCAGGAGGGCTGACTTCCACCCGGTGGGCACCTGCCCCCGTGCCCACGGCCCTGCTCCCCCCGTCCTCCCCCCACCCCGAGGCGAACTTCCCTTCCTCCTGCATTCGCCTGCTGGCCACACTGAGGGCCGCGGTGCCCCAGCTCCAAACTGCAGAAGAAAAGGCACAGGAGCGAGCCAGGGCCCTGCCGGCTCCGAGCAGCCCCTCTCTGAGAGGCTCTGCACAGCCCGCCTGCCACCCAGCAGTGCTGAATTTCCATGGCAGGCTTTTACTGGAACGTTCAGCCTGGCTGTACATGCTGGGTTTTGTAGGCGTTTTACTCAATAAATAAATTAGTCCGCACTGCAGCCACGTCCTCCATCTGGGGCTGACAGCAGAGCGGAGAGTGAGCAGAGAAAGGCCTTGCTGGAGGATTCTTTTGTATTTCTTATCCCCCTGGTTATGAGAATATTCCAGGCAGGACTGGTTTCAGATTCACCAAGTGCAGGTGTCCTAAAGCCAGGGTGTCCCGTGTCCCCCCCCCCCCCCCCACCGCCGAGCACCCAGGGGCTCCCAGCCCAGCACCGCTGTCCCCCGCTCCTACCCCTGGGGCCTCCCCTAAGGAGCAGCTTGGGACGGTCCCTCTCTGTCCTGGCACGTGGCCGTGGGTCAGCTCGGGAGGCCGGAGGGCCAGGTGAGAGCAGGCTCCCCTCCAGGGGCCGGTCAGCTCTGCTCACCAGGAGGCAGAGTCTCCCCTCTCCACCTCCCCCACTTTTGTGGGCTTCCTTTCAACTGCTTCAGCAAAGGGCTCCCGAAGGAGGCAGGCAGGAAGCAGCGTCGTCTGTGATTTACAGCACTCACAGGAATGCCGCCAGCGTGAATCAGCAGCAACTCCTCCTGGGGACTGGGCTCCTAGGAGCCGCACCCTGACCCACCTGAGACTCTGCCCCCAAGGACCCTTGTCACCACAGGTGGACGTGTGCCCCGACAGCTCAGCATCCCGGCTGTGTCTCCCGTCTGGACCAGGGGCTCCCTGAGGGCAGAACCCGACTTGTCCCTCTCAGCCACATACTCAGGGCTTGGCACCTGGCACACAGCGGGCGTCCAGGCTACAAGGCTCTGCACGGCGGCAGGAGCGTCGTAACCACCGAGGTAGCGGCTCCTCCCCTCCCCGCTGCGAAGTCCTGCTTCTCACCCATTAGGCCCCTCTTCTGGCCACGCCATCTTCAGGCTCTGGGCCAGGGTTCAGCTGAGGCTGGGTGAGCCAGCACCTCCTCCAGGTAGGCCTCCGAGAGCTGTGCTGCTCACGGTGGGTGAGGCCCCAGACCTGGCGTGGCCCTGCCCCTGCGGCTGCGTCCTCCCCGGCTGAGCCCCGGACCACACAGTGGATGCTCAGACGTTTGCCAGTCACGCACAGGAATCAAGGGTGTTCTAACTACAGCTCTTTGTGCAGAGCGCCTGTCTGCAGAGACGCACCCCAAAGGCTCCAAGGGGCTGTATCTGGCATGCAGGCGCCTCCTTCGAAAAGACAGAAGGAAGGCTTCTGGCCGGAGCCACCCTGTCTCCTGGTGGGGGGATTGAACAAGCGCAGACCACAAACAGCCCCCGCCCGGTGCGCCGGAAGGAAGAGTCCAGTCACTCTCCAGGCAGAAAAGGGCAGGACAAGCAGGGCCACGACACCCGCAGCCGCTGGGCCAGGCGGCCCCGGATGCGGACCACCCAGCTCCGACGACACAGAGCAGCAGAGGCGTGTGGTGCGGAGCAGCAGGACCCCGGGCTGAAAACGCAGCCCTGCGTCCCGCCCGGAGCCGGGCAGGCAGCGCTCCAGCCCCAGGAATTCTGTGCGCTGGTCTCAGGAGGGCGACGGCCAAGCCGGGACGCTAAGGCAGGACACCTACTCTCTGGCAAAACGCACTCCCCCTCTGAGAGGACGCGGCCCCAGGACGACCGAGTCTGGGAAACCGGGCTGAGGAGGAAGGGGCTCCCGGGCTGGCACGGTCTCCCTGCCCTCTGTCCTCTGGTGCCCGCCACATGCGCAGGCAGCGTGTGGGTTAGGGGAGCGAGCCCCCGGGCCCTCTGTCCTTGGCCTGAGCTGGTGACACTCTGAGTGCCCAGACCAGGAGGAGAAGCAGGGCCGGGGCCCCTGCACCTGCCGTGGTGGCCTCGACCGTGGTGGCCTCTGGCTGCCCGTGGGTGGACACGGCCCAGGCCCGCGCGCAGGCTGCAATGCAAACTGGCAGGAAGGAGCAGACTCCGGTCAGCTGTGAGAACCTGCGAGCCCGAGCTGCGGTGCTGGACGTTTCTAAAAAGAGGCTTTTCCTCTGCATCCCCGCTGGGCCAACCAGGAGGCCGCACGGACCGTGGGCACGACAGGGCGGACGCTGCCTCCGGGAGCGCTGTCCCCAGCCTTGTCCCCACCTGCCCCCCTGGATCACAGCGAGGCCGTCACCGTGGGGCTGACCCGCACCCCCCCACAAAGTGCCCTGCAGTCCCGGCCCAGCCAGACGGGCGGGCGCCCCATCGCACCCTCAGCAAGACAGGTCCTGTCCGCACAGAGCGTGTGGGGAGAAAAGTGGCAGAAGGGAAAAGAAAGAAGTCCAAAACAGAAATGAGGAAAAACGCAACTGGAAACAATGGGATAAAATATTTAAAGTAGAGAAAAATGGGCACAAGCCCGAGTGTCTAATAGGAGACTTGTTACGTGAAGCAGGGAAACGCCACTGATGATCTGTTTCACGGCCATTAAATCTCCCGTTTGAAAAACATTCTAATGAAGTGAAAATAGTCTAAATAGAGGATTAAGTGAAAAGACCAGCATACAAACACGATCCCGATCGTGTCTGGAAACAAACTCGTGTGCAGAACAGCTAAGTATTAACGAGGTTTTCTCTGCATTAGGGAAAAAGGGCAAGTTCTACTTCTTCAGACAGTATTTTTATACATTTACACATCCCACATTTTCTGTAATGAGCATAAATAATGTTTCTAATTAGACGGAAACATTTAAAAATACATATTTTCAGACTGAAAAGACATCAAATACGGCTCAGCTTCTGGCAGCTCCTTGGCGGAGCTGAGATGCAAGAGTCACTCGGAACAGGTGACTTTGCCGAGTTGGGTGCCAGCTCTGGAGCCTGTGCACACACCGGAGGGGCAGCCGCTCGGAGCCAGGGGGCATCTCCCCACCCCGCAGGGGCCGCCTGGGCTCAGCAGTGACCCCCCAGGAGCATCACAGGACAGGAGGGGCCCCCAGGCCCCCTGGACCAGAGCCCCCCCAATGCCCACAGCGCGGCGGTGAGGCCCTTCCCGTCCCGTCCCCGAGCGAACGCACCCTCCACTCGCCTTTGGGCACGTGGGCCTCGTCCAACCACAGCCGGCGGAGGCAGCTGCCCGTAGAACACTGGAAATCAAAACAGTTTCCCTCCCCCTTGAGCATAACGCAGAACCCAGACATTTCTCAGTGTCTTTCCTCCCCTAACAGCCTTCTGTTGCTGCTTTTCTGGCGATCCTTCGCACCATTTTGGCAGCATCTTCAAAGGAATCATGTTAAACGGAGCCTCCCCCTCTACCCCAGACTCAGGACAGCAAGAGTCTCAAACCAGGTTCCATCTAACCCGTTCAGGGACGTCCTGGCCACCTCTCAGGTCGGGGAACCGCGGCCTCCACAGGCACTCGGTGACCCACAAGACTGTGTCAGCTCATCACCTACCGTGCACCCAGCACTGTGCACCCAGCACCCTGCCGGGCCCCCCAGGAAACGGGAAACGGCAACAAGTAAGGAGCCACACACACGGCCCCCATTCTCAGCAAGTTCACCACCTGGCCAAGAGGCAGAAAATACACACAGAAAGAAGGAAGAGAATATTTAAGCCCTAAACCAGGCGAAAAAGACGTTTCAAGCAGTTTGCTAGAGGCTCAGGAGCGCTGGGTTTGCAGGACCCTGAGGTCCCACCCTGAGGCCACAGAGGGCAGGTGAGCGGCAGCAGTGGGCACAGCTGGGCAGCATCTGCGTCCACAACCCCAAGGGGTGGGCGTCAGGGACGAGGAGCCAGGCGGCTGCAAGGAGGGGTCAGGGCTGAGCCGATCCAGAAAGCGATGGGCCATGAGGGGTTCATGCAGGAGACGCTGAGGAAACGGAGGCTGTGCTGGAGGGTGAGGTCAGGAGGCCAGGGCCTCGGGGACGCCAGCGGGGACCCGGGGTGTGCGTGTGCTCCCGTGTGTGCGCGTGCCTGGGGGAAACCTGAGTGTTGTAGGCCTGGACACACCCACTTCTCCCAACGGGTAACGTAATAAACGCTGATTGAGTGGCTGGCGCCACGCATCCGGTTTCTGGAAACAGAAGTTCTCGCTTTGCCGTCCCTGTTTCTCTTTGCTGCCAAAGGGAAAGAGGGACGCAAGGCTCCCCAACAACCTGCAGAGGAAGAAAGGACCTGGCTGCCATGGCGTCTCCGTCCGTGGATCTGAGTCAGAATCTGCACTTTAACAAGCCCCCCGGCACCTCAAGACGAGAAGCTGGATCCAGGTCGTAAAGCCCAAGGCCTGGGATCCCAGGCCTGCGGACGGAACCGGAGGGCAGCTCAGCGGTCACCCAGCTCAACACACCACATGCCGGATGAGCAAACTGGGGTCTGAGAGCGCTAACTGGTTTCCCAGGGCTCCCCCCTTTAAGATTTCATTGTCACCCAGTCTTGGGCTAAAAACCCCAAACCATCATTCCCCAACTGCACGTCCTCCCCCAGCACATGTTCCCAGAGTCAAGCACCCACCATTCCTCATCTTCCGTGTTGTCGCGTGAAGTCATGGGGATGGAAATCCGCAGAGCTTCCCGTATGCCTCAAAACCAAGCAGGGAGACATGTGTGCCAGGCGCATACCAGCGCTGCCCCAGGGTCACCGTGGTTACCGAGCTCTGCACTGATTTCCACCACGCCCAAGGCTCAGCCGATGAGACACACGTCATCCAGAAACGGGACTCGAATACAAATGACAACCGCTCTACAGAACAGTACACACAGCTCTTAGGTGAGTAACCCCCTGAAATGGTGGCTTTTAAGGCTCCTTTGTGTAGAAGCAAAGGGTCTGAAATCTGCTCCAGTCGGGAGTAAATAATGAGAAGCCTCCTCTCCAGCCAGTGGCTGGTGACGCGGCATCACTGCCACGCGTGTGGAGCCGCACCCCAAGTCGTGGGCAGCAGAGAAGGGCCTTTGTTCCCGGGGTACAGACGAAGGACCGGAGAGGGATAGGTAATGATTTCTTTTCATTTGACAGCTTGGCAAATCCCAGTTTGTCTTCATAATGGCAGCTCCTCGGTTATAATTTAACACCTATTCCAAGCACAGTTGACAAACGAATGTTAGTGACAACACAATGCCAGTTTCATCTGCAGCCAGAATGATTTATGTCCTTGACGAGCCCACGACAAGTCTGTCAATCTGGTCACACGGGTGTGCGCTCTGCAGACGGCACCGCCATCTGCCTTCCCGCACGTGCACATAAAGAGTCCTGGAAGCTACTGAGTGCGGGGCAGCTCCCTGGCCACCAGCTACCCCACCGTGTCCTCCATCACAGGCGAGGCTCTGGGCCGGCCACCTCCTGGCCCTCGCGGGCAAAGAAGAAAACAGCAGCAAAGAGCGAAAGGACGTGTCCTCTGGGGACAGCACCTTCCTTGCAAAACTCCCAGTGAGCTGTCAGCAAACGCAGGACCACCCTGCACAGAAGGGGTCTTTAGCCAAACGACAAACATTCTGTTCTGGGAGGCCCCTGAGTGCTAGTAACGTGGGGCATCTCCGGAGGGAACACACGTCCTGGCTTCATCCCGCTTGCAGAGCTGGCGTATCCACTTTAAAACACTCCTTCCTGAGGTGGCCGAGGGACGCCGCCGCCACGCTGCATGCTCATGGCCCCAACACGTTAGGAGCTCGGGTGGCCTCTTGCCTCCAGGCCACGCCCCCCCAGGACTCCAACTGGACTCTGCAAAAGCAGTTACTGTTACGAAGGCCGCCCTGATTGTTAACGTCCTCTTCTTATGAGTCCAGAATTCAGGTTCCTCTGCCTTCCCCGGGTTGCACGTGAGGGGTGTCTGGGCTCCCCGAGTCCCTCTTGGAGCCTCATCTTTTGGGCAAACCAGAGACCTCAGGGGCCGGAGACTGACGGGCTGGTATTAAAAGGAGCAAGGGCACGATGGGGCACCGTAGCCAGGGGCACAGGGCTGCGCGTGATGGGGCTACCTGCCCTGGTTTGGAGCGTTTATCAGGCAGGTGCGGGAAGCAGAGAGATGGACACACACTGGTGAGAGAAGGGCCCCCGGGTGCACGGGCAGGTCAGGAGCCGCGTCAGGGCAGAGCAGCCCTGCGACCAGCCGCAGTGGGTGAGTACGGCATCCTGGCCAGAAGCACCAGTGGGGGCCCCGTGGGAGAAGGTGGCACAAGCAGACACTGGACACGTCCGACCACAAGCCAGGACGTGGTCCAGACAGCCCAGCCTCCTGGGCTCACACAGGCTGGGGAGAGGCTCTTCAGGGCCAGGGGAGCCCCCGGGAAGGGGGCTCTCAGAGACTCCAGGGCAGCTCAAGATGCCCGAGCACCTGAGGAATGACTCCCGTGTCCTCGATGAGCCACAGAGAGACGCGTCCACTTAGCCACGTCTGCAGTCAAGACGGTCTGCAGACCCCGGTGCTGCTCTTCCACCAGGGGGTCGGGAACCGGGGACAGGACGTGATGGCCGGGCAGGTTTGGGGGCCACCGGACCCCACGCAGAGGAGGTACGGTGGGGCTTTCACGTGACCCCAGCAGAAACCAGTCCCGGGTGACATGAGCACAGTCCCCGACGACATCGTCACATCCTGGGTGACGCCATCCTTCCCAGGTGACATCCATCACAGAGTCCCAAGCGACATCATCGCAGCACAAGGTGTAACGCAGACATGAGCCCAGGTGTCCTGATTTCAGAACTCGCTCACACAGTGCTTTTGCGAGTGAGCCACTTTGTGAATCAGCGCCTTTCATCTGTTACAGGGGCACGTGGTTTCCTTCCCTCAAAGGAATTCCCAAGTCTGGGAATAATGCCACGATTGGGTCAGGGCCCCAGATTCTACGTCCAAGCGTCTTCGGCCTCGGGAAGTTTACAAAGTCCATAAAAGACCTGAGAGTCCCCCAAGGCAACTCCAACTGGAAAATCTGAAGGTCAAGGAATCACAGCAAAAACGATTTACGATGAACGTCCTGAATTGGTTAGTACACTGTTCTGGCCAACTTCAAAAGAAAATCTTGGTGAATCTGGGCTCGGTTCAAGGGGTGAGACGCAAACATGAAAAACCATGAAGATATTTTATAAAGAGTCTTAGACTTGTCTCCCTCAAAGCCCAGTTTCCTATAACAAGTTGGTTAAGAGGTGCAGCTTGTCCAAGAAAACAAAAATTAATTGGCTTTCAATTTCCAGTTGACCTTGGAAAGGAGAATTAACCCATTTGCAAAGGAGGAACTAATGTCCAAGTCAGTTTTCCAGACTCTGAGGGTCTGAGTATCCAGACTAAAATCGCCACAAGGAAATAAAAAACTCCATCTGAGCACCGAGAGGGGGTCCAGCTCCAGCGGAGGCCAAGGGACTGGCGTGAGCTTGGGACAGAAGTGGGTGACCGCAGGCAGGGGCCTCACTCTGACCACAGCAGCTCTGCTCACCATCTCAGTCTGAACGCCTCAGGGCAGCAACACGCTGACCTCAGGGACGCAGGGCCCCTACGGGAAGGAACCCGGAGCACACGGCCCAGCCAGGTGACCGGAGCTCTGGGCAGGTGAAACCAGACCCCACCTCTGCTGAGAGCGGCAGATGTCTGCCCAGAGAGACAGGACGGACACAGCCGGGGTCACACCTGGGGTCACTTCCGGGGGTCGCCATCAGGCGGCAGCTCAACAAGAATGACACTCCCCCTCCTTGGAGGCAGCAGGGCCGGTTGGGGGGCCGACCCCAGACCCACCCACTCGAGCCTCATCTCGAGTCTGACGTGCTGTCTACACTGCACAAGTCGAACCGCTGCTGCCAGGGGTGCAGACTGCAGTGTGGACAGCGTGTGGCTTCTGCTTACTGCCCCCGCGAGGGTGTCCAGGGCCGCTGCCCACTTCAAGGGCCTGAGGTCGGAGGCTCTGTGTGTCTCTGACCCAGTTTCTGGAGGCTGAGACCCTCGGGGCTGCCACCAAGGACATTCCCAGGTCCCCTCCCGGTACCTGCCCGACAGATTCTGGTAACATCTTTCTTACTAACTGCATTCTTGGGTTTCCCTCATTCTGCCAGCTCATGCCTGAAACAAGTATTAGGTAGAACAGCTCTCATCTTAAAAACATAGTTCCACACAGCGTAGGGCCCTGTAAATTCAATTTTCAGTCTCACACTTGGCATTTGTTTGGGGGTATTTCCAACGCACCAGGAAGACAGAATGCCTTCATGGGTGGAAACCAGTACTGATGGTTTTGCCTAAAGATTTACCATAGTATTTCTTTTCTTAATACTGCCCGAGGTCTACGTATCATGGCAAATCAGCTGCGTGCCGCTCCGCTGAGCTGGTCCTAAAAGCACCAAGTGCACATCTTCTGGAGAAAGCTTTTGCGTTGAGCTTTCTCGTGGCTCGTGTGCGCTTCTGAAATGTTTCACACTCCCCTTACACCTCATCTCCAGCTCAGATGAGAATCCATTGCTTTTCGGTGTGTAAACAGTACACCCTTCAAATAGGAGGAAAACAGAAGCACAGCTAAGGAAGATTTGCTAAATTTTCAGTGCAAGGAAACTATTGTTTCCATCAGCATTCCAGGCAGCCTAGGACCAAAAGAATAAAAAATAACTTACCTACAATTACCCACCCTCAATTCTGAGGATCTGATATAAAATCTGGTGACTACAGATGACAACTCTGTGCTGTATAATTGAAATTTTCAAAGAGGGTAGAACTTCAGTGTTCCCAGCAGAAAAAAAAAGATTAAAATGTGAGAAGATGGACGTGTTAATTAACCAGATGGAGGGAATCCTTAAACTATTTCTTCAATTAAAAAAAATATATAGGGGGCTTCCCTGGTGGCGCAGTGGTTGAGGGTCTGCCTGCCGATGCAGGGGACACGGGTTCGTGCCCCGGTCCGGGAGGATCCCACATGCCGCGGAGCGGCTGGGCCCGTGAGCCATGGCCGCTGAGCCTGTGCGTCCGGAGCCTGTGCTCCGCAACGGGAGAGGCCACAACAGTGAGAGGCCCGCGTAACGCAAAAAAAAAAAAAAAAAAAAATATATATATATATATATATATATATATATAAAAGCAAGGACTTCCCTGGTGGTCCAGTGGTTAAGACTCCATGCTCCCAATGCAGGGGGCCCAGGTTCGATTCTTTGTCGGGGAACTAGATCCCGCATGCATGCTGCAACTAAGAGTCTGCATGCCACAACTAAGAAGTTCGCATGCCACAACTAAAAGATCCTGCATGCCGCAACTAAAGATCCTGCATGCAGCAACTGAAGAAGAGATCCCACGTGCCGCAACTAAGACCCAATGTTGCCAAATAAATAAATAAATACTTAGAAAAAATATATATATATAAACAAAAAAGATGCTCCAAAGATATTCCTTCCAGTCTTTTCCCCCAACACATACACGTAAGGCATTGAACACGGGGAGGATCCCACCACACAAAGAATTTTGTATTTTTTTTTTTTTACTTTATATGTTCCAATATCCTTCCACCCTTTATAATGGCCTCATTATTGGGACGAACTTCTTTACAAATGAATCTTTGTCCTTCTTTTCTTTCCCCACCAGATTCTCAGGCTGGAATTGCCAGATCAAAGCTGATGTGCATCTTTTCCAGATGTAGACAAGTTGCTTTTCGACTTGGGGAAAGACAAACTGGCCTCATTCTCTTCGTCCTCATTGATGTTACCTGATTTTGATTAACTTATGAGACAATGAGGCCTCTCATTCTTAGAGTTTATGACTAAGGTCACTTATTTTAAACACATATTTTAGTAATTCTTCTTCTGATGCTCCATAGAGTCCTTTGGGTCAAAGGAAGGTGAGGGGTGGGTTTGGGGGACGTGGGTTAGGCTGGAGATGGGGAGAGAAGTCCCTGTAAGAGAGGAGGCCAGAGAGGGAGCAGTTCCCATAAAGGCAGTGCCCCCAGAGTCCAGGGGAAGATCTGGCCTGAGAGAGGAGAGTAAACCTCAGGGATCTGAGTGATGGGACATGGGGGAGGTGTGAGCAGCTCACAGCTGGAGACAGCGGGGGAGGCACTCCCACCTGACAGTTGCTGTGTTCCCGTGAAATCACCGCTTGCAGGTTACCTACCTGGGGGTGCTGTCTACCTGGGGGGGCTGTCTACCTGGGGGTGCTGTCTACCTGGGGAGTCTATCTACCTGGGGGTGCTGTCTACCTGGGGGGGCTGTCTACCTGGGGAGTCTATCTGCCTGGGGGTGCTGTCTACCTGGGGGTGCTGTCTACCTGGGGGGGTGTCTACCTGGGGGGGCTGTCTACCTGGGGAGTCTATCTACCTGGGGGTGCTGTCTACCTGGGGAGGCTGTCTACCTGGGGGTGCTGTCTACCGGGGGGGGCTGTCTACCTGGGGGTGCTGTCTACCTGGGGAGTCTACCTGGCGGGGCTGTCTACCTGGGGGTGCTGTCTACCTGGGGAGGCTGTCTACCTGGGGGTGCTGTCTACCGGGGGAGGCTGCCTACCTGGGTGTGCTGTCTACCTGGGGGGCTGTCTACCTGGGTGTGCTGTCTACCTGGGGAGTCTATCTACCTGGGGGTGCTGTCTACCTGGGGAGGCTGTCCACCTGGGGGTGCTGTCTACCGGGGGGGGGCTGTCTACCTGGGGGTGCTGTCTACCTGGGGAGTCTACCTGGGGGTGCTGTCTACCTGGGGGTGCTGTCTACCTGGGGGGGGCTGTCTACCTGGGGAGTCTGTCTACCTGGGGGGGCTGTCTACCTGGGGGGGGCTGTCTACCTGGGGAGTCTGTCTACCTGGCGGGGCTGTCTACCTGGGGAGTCTGTCTACCTGCGGGGGCTGTCTACCTGGGGGGGGGGGCTGCCTTGAGAGGGAGAAGCAACAGTGGCACTAAGAGCTTTTCTGCGGCCACCACAGGATACTCCAGGGGAACCCAGGCCATCACCACTATTAAGTCAGGTCTGGAGGCTCTGCTGCAGAGCTGTCAGTCACAGGCTTAAAGACTCGGTTTTATTTCATCATTATCAACAGAATACATAACACAACTGTAACACATAGAAATGAAATATCTGCTTTAAGGCACCATAATCTACCTGTCAGTCATCTTTTGGCCTTTTCTCCTTGCAGAGGTTTATAAGATTTTTTAAAATATGATGATATCCATGTATGTACCATTTGGTATCCTGTTTCTTTTTAAGAGCCAACACTTTTCTACTGAAAAATCAATTTCAATTGGATACATAACACTGAACTCACTGCATATATGAGAGCTCAGTGATCCCTACGGTATTAATTAATAACATGGAAGCTGTTCTCCACTGTTGGCTATTTTTCACGATACTAAACGAAACCTTTGTGTACATGGTGTTCGGTTCTTGTGTGTTTGCTTTGAGGCTTATTTTCCGGTGGCGGATCCCCAGGGTGGCCACGGGCCCAAGACACGGAGCTTCAAGTGCCCTCAGTCCATCACTCGGGTCCCAGGGGCTGGCTGCCGACCGTGACCACAGCCGCCTCCAGACTCTGCTCTTCCTCACATTCCCGTCCACCTGACAGCTGAGAAACTGCATTTTACTATTTTTTCAAATGTGCGCCTCTTTAATTTCTTGGACCACACGTTTCTCCACGTTTTCAGATTGCCAAGATCAAACGTTTTCCAAAATTAACTATTGTCATTTCCTCTAACATGAATTATTTACTTATGTTCTTTGTTGTTTTACATGATCAGGTTTTTGGTTGTTTTAAACAACCGCTTTTAACGAATTCTCCATATATTAGGAACATCCACTACCAAAACATGCTCTGTAAATACCTTTCCCAGTGTGTACCTTGTCCTGTAGATTAATAAGATTTTTAACTTGCTTCTAATGTTGTGTGTGGTCAACCTGGCCATGCTGTCTCCCTCCCCAGGTTGGGGACTTGTACCGGGTGCCGACTCTCTTGGTCTCCCTGTAGTCTGGGTCCTTGTGTCTCCCCCTAGGGCCGGCTGGCATGTGTCTGGGGGCTGCTTCTCCCCATCCACCCCACCTCCACTCCAGTCCGGCCGAGTCACCTGGGACGAAAGCACAGGACTCCGAGGGCTTTTAGGATCTGCCAAGCGGCTGCGGTTCTGACCCTGGGTGGGAGTCCCCCTAACTGGGCTGCTCCCCAGGCTCACGAGTCCGTCCGTGTCAGATTCCAGCCGCAAACAGGAAACAGCCCCACGGGCGTCAGGACGTCGTAAAATGACATGAGGGGCAGGCAGGCGGCCAGGAGGCCCTTCCCCGCCCCGAGCCTCTAAGGTTTCCTCCATCTCCCCAAGAGCCTCTCCTGGAGCTGCTGTGGGCAGTGCGGGCGCTACTTCTCACAGGGCAGAGCCCTGGTCCTGGCCGTCTTCAACCAGACCTGGCAGAGGGACAGCCAGGGAAGCACAGTGTTCACCCGCAACATGCCCCGCAGGTCTCCCATCTCCTCCCGAGGAAAAGCAGCCCAGGGTCCCGTGCCCGGAGAGGAACAGGTCACACTGACGGTGTGAGCAGGGGTCCTGTCCTCTGGACGGGGAGGAACCTCAGAGGGCGGCAGGGTCTTCACTGGGGGATTTGGGCACTTCCTGGGGCTTCGCCCCGTGACTGCCCAGGGGAGGCCGGTTGTTAAGGGAAGGTCCGAGGCTGTTACCGGGAGCAGCTGTCACTCTCAGAAGGAGATGTCTTTCTTTCTGGCAGAGTCATTACAGCTCAAAAAATGTCCCCAGAACAAGCCACTAATCTCGGGGGGGTTTATGGCTTAGGTGGGATTAATGCAGGTCACAGCATCACAGCAGGTCACACTGAGTCCCACGGCCCTCCAGCCAGGGGCCGCGGCCTCCAGGACCCTTCTCCACGCAGTCTGGTTCTGCAGGCTCCAGAAGGCAGCCAGGACGAGCAGAAGTAGGGGGAGGGGACCCTCAGGTGCAGGTGGACAAGGATAGGGAGGGGCCGCACAGGAAGAGTCACAAACGTCACCAGCAAAGCTCCCCCTTCCCTCAGGGACGCCCGGACTGCAGATCTGCCATATCTGTGGTGCAGACATGCACCTCCCTCTGCTGACACCAAAAGAGCAAAAGCCAATGAGCCACAGCCTCGAGGCCCGAGGCCACAGTGCCGCCCACACCTAGCCAGGGGCCTCGCACCTGTTCCCGCGTCTCCAGGTGACCAGGCAGCCCAGTGTCCCCTACACCTGTCACCCTGCAGGAGCCCGATGTGAATGGTACACACTCACCCGGCTCAGCCACAGAGGAGGGTCAGAGATGATTAGGGTCTCAGACTGGACCCTCAAGGGCCCTTAGAGGTCACGGGGGCGCGGTCAGGGGCTGCGGGAACCACAGTCGTGTTCCTGGTTCCCCAGCTGCACCTGTCCTAGAACCACTGTTTTTTCACTTACAGCATGACGTGCCCTGTGCGCTTCCACCTGAAGAAAGCTCCTCCTCTACAAAGTGCTTGGAGACCACAGGCGACAGCATCTCCGAGGGACCCACCCGCTCTGAAGCACGTCACTCTGTGCTCTGGCTTAAAGCGCTGCCTCTGAGGAGGAGAAATTGGGGCCCAAGGCATCAGGGAGGCTTCCAGACACGCGCCCAAGGGCGGTGAACCGCGGACGAGTGGCAAAAATGCAGCTCAGACACAGGACACGGGCAGAGCCCCTCCGGACTCAGAGGGTGATGGGGCCATGTGGGGATGCCCCTCCTCCCCAGGCACACGTCCTGGGCGGGTCCCCAGGAAGGCAGGTGTGGCCCTGTGGCGCATTCTGGCCAACTAAGGCCAGGCGAGGTGTGTCACCTGGGAGCCAGGGCAGACATGTTTCAGATAAACGGAAGCAGCACCAACGAGGATTTGTGTTTTCCAGCCCAGCGTTTCCCAAAATTGGTTCCAAAAGACACTGGCTCCGCGAGACATCTGTCATCAAATAAATTCAGAAAAACTGTCTACTTTACCTTCCTCCTGAAGGGCCACAAGTTTTGGACACTAAATGTCTTTCAATAAAAAAAGAGCTTCACATTCTTTAACCTAAAGTTTTCCTACATGAATCTGTCCACGGAATGTGCGTTTGACAGCATCCCTGCCAACAGCCTGAGAACCAAAACCCTGGTCGCTTTAGAAATACCAGGAGTAACCAACTAATCACCCCGTAATCGATGCAGAGATTCCAGCCACCTGCTTCAAATAGTCTTAATTTTACCGCATAGCTACTTTGGGAAAAAATCTGGCATTTCTTATAAAGTTAAACACACATTCACCCTACGACCCAGCAATCCTTCTCCAAAACATTTATCCAAGTGAGACGGGAAGTTACATCCACATAAAATCCGTTATGTGAGCGTTGCACTGACTTTATGAATAACTGCTCCAATCCACAAACGCTCAGTTCCCTTGGGTATCAAGTGGACTCAGTGAGATGGGTCCACACAACGGGACCTCAGGCCGCAATGGGAAGAGGCTGGACGATGGGGATTGGCCACACCTGTGCTGGGCCGGGTGCGGGGCTGACTCTGGCCTCCAGGGAGACCCCTTCACCCAATGTTCTGGAAAACGCAAACCACAGGAAGAAACACTGGCCGGTGGTCCCCAGGGGCTGGGGGGGGGGGGGGTGACAACAAAGAAGCAGATAGAACTTGCAGTTTTATATCTTGATGGGAGCAGAGAGGGGGCAGGTCACTCAACTGCAATTATTTGTCAAAACTCACAGATCTGTAAACCGAAAGTGAGAATCAATAAAGACCCAAAATGAACCTAAATTTAACTTAGGTTCCGGTGTAAAATGAGGGGCCAGATGTGTTCACAGGACCCTGTAAACATCATCAGGGAAATCCAGGCCCAGCTCTGAGCTCCTGGTTTCCATCACTGACATCTCGAGGTAACCCACCTCTGCTCAGCCAGGACGACCCCACGTTTCCCTAAAACACACTTCTGGTTGGTCAACCCCTCCCAACGGGAGGGAAAGGCAGGGTGGAAGGAGAGGGGGACCCACAGCTGCATCATTCATGACCAGAAGAGAGGCTCACACCGACTGCATGTGAAGAGGCATGAGGCTCCACGCCATGTCACGTCCCTGTCAATCTTCACAAACATCGCACAAGGTGGACACAGACATCCTACCTCCAGACACAAACCAGGGTCCAGAAAAATGGAGCACCTCACCTGGCTACCCAGGTAGTAAGGTGGTGAAGCTGTAACTTGAACCTGTATGGACTCTTCTAGCAGCCCTAGTGTTTCCAAGGCTAGAGAATTGATACCTGTAGGGCAGCCACCACACCTCGCGTTGGGGGCTGTGGAGAAACTGGAAGACCTGGCATCCTGGGGGGTGGGAGGTGACGCAGCCACCCTGAGAAACAGTCTGGCTGATCCTCAGATGGCCAAACAGAGGAGAGGCAATTCCATCCTAGGTGTTCGCCCAAGAAAATGAAAGCAGAGCCCACGTAGAAATGTACACACAAATAGTCACAGCAGTGTTACTTATGATAGTCAAACAGTGGAACAATTCAGGCATCTATTATCCTAGTGACCAGGTGGATGAAACGTGTGTACTCACACAGTGGGATGGGACTCAGCAATAAAGGGAGCCGCGTTCTGAAGCTGACCGTGGGGAGGGACCACAGCCACCAAACCACACACCTTACGTGGGCAAGTTCCATCCCAACAAGGCTGTCTTTAAAAATGGCATATACCCATCCCGGTTTCATGAGTGAGAGGGTGACAACACAATAAATACGTCCCAGTACTCGGTAGCTGCCTTCAGAATGCACGGTAAGATTTAAGTTGGAAGTAGACTAAAAATACTAATTACATCCTTACTTAGGCTAATGTTAAAATTAGTACGTATCCTCTGCCACATGTCGACTCAGAGTAGAGGGAAGGGGCTGGTTCACCGGGAGGGGGAGAAGCAGCCCATCACTGAGTAAGAAACAGCAGAATCCCCAGCAAAACCTACGAACCGATGCTGACGTTCACTCCTGTAGATGTTTCTGCAAAAAGAATTCGAGCTGCACGTTGGAAATGGGGGAGACCCGGTCACCACGAAAAAAGAAAGGCCCACAGGCCACAATGCAGGGGTGCGGGGTGGTGAGGCTGCCCACTGCCCTGACTTCCCCATGATCGGGGGGCATGGGGCTGACTTCTCCCAGGAGCTCTCTGTACCATCAAAAGCTCGTCAGAAGGTCGCCAGGGTGCCGGACTCCACCTGCCCCCACCACTCCTCTCGCTGTGAAAGAAAGAGCAGCAGGTAGAGCAGGAAGAAGACAAGGAGTAACCGCTCCAGTGACAGTGCCTGGAGCCCTCCACACTCGCTCCCAGGAGGTGGCCAAGGGCCGCTGCACTCAGGAGCCTGCCCCTCGGAATGATGCCCTGGGGACCACGCAGGGCCTCTCGCGGTCAGCCCATCTCCTACACGAGTGACCTGCCCTCCTGCCTGAGCCACACGGGACAGGTCCAACCAGTGAATTCCCAGGAGATTTGGAAATGAAAATGGAATTTTCTGTCTCCTTTAAAAATAAGTATGGGGCTTCCCTGGTGGCGTAGTGGTTAAGAATCCACCTGCCAATGCAGGGGACACGGGTTCGAACCCTGGTCCGGGAAGATCCCACATGCCGCAGAGCAGCTAAGCCCATGCGTCACAATTACTGAGCCCACATGCCACAACTACCGAAGCCCGGGCACCTAGAGCCCGTGCTCCTCAACAAGAGAAGCCACCACAATGAGAAGCCCGTGCATCGCAACGAAGACCCAACACAGCCACAACTTAAATAAATAAATAAAAATATAGTTAATGGATAAACAAAATGTGTGGTATGTACATAAAACGGAACACGACTCAGCCCTAGAAAGAGGGAAATCCTGACACCTGCTGCAACAAGGACGAACCTAGAGGCCAGCAGAGCCCAAATCCTGTGTGATCCCACATGTGAGGGGTCCTATACAGATGGGCAGGTCTTATTCTGTATCCGATGCTCTGGCGTCCGCAGCCTTGCTCACCCTGCAGGGACGGCCCTGCCCAGCGCTGCCCAGTCTGGAGTGAGTACATGACAGGCCATGAGAGGGCCTTCCAAACGCAAACCCACCAGCCCCCATCCACACCCCAAACGCCCCCGCCTCCATGGGGCCTCACACTTGGGCCACCGCCCCTGCCCTCATGACCTGGGGCCAGGACCAGGCAACCTGGGACAGCGCCTGCACCCCAGAGCCAGTGCTGAGCCCACTCCTTCCCTGGAACTACAACGAGGCCCCGGCTCACGCCCCCCCCATCCCCCAGCCCCCGCCCAGCCCTGGTGCTTCCCCGTGTAACCCCCACCTCTTGCTGTGCCCCCTCCTCTGGGGTCTGTGAGCAACAGGCTGTATTCTCAGCCGTCTCTTGATCTGTCGGCCTCACCATGCCTGAGTCATAACAAAACCCATATTAAAGCCCCCAAACAGTCCAGTCCATAGGGATGGAAAGTAGGATGGTGGGGTCAGAGGCTGGGGAGGGGCGGGGAGGGAGTGTTCAGTGGGGACAGAGCTTCAGTTTCACAAGACAAAAAAGTTCTGGGGATGATGGGAGGATGGTTGCACAACGACGTGGATGTAGGTAATGCCACTGGGCTGCACACTTAAAATGGTTAAAATGGTGAATGTGCACATGTGTATTTTACCACAATAAAACTACACAGGTAGCCAGAGAAGCAAACAAAAGGAGGCTAGCAGGTGCCCTTGATCTCATGTGATGAGAAGGGCAGTCACCTCTGTCCTCTTCCTCCCAAAGCCCACCCCCAATTATGGGAAAAACACCCAACGACCCCAAATGCGGGACAGTCTACAAAACCCCTGACCAGCACCCTTCAAAACTCTCAGGTCATCAAAGACAAGGAGAGTCTGAGACCTGTCACAGCCCAGAGGAGCCTGTGGAGACAGGACGGCTCTGCATGGTGTGATGTGCATCCCGGGTGGGGTCCTGGGACAGAAAGAGGACTTTTAGGAAATTGGAACAGAGCGTGGAGGTTACTTAATAATAATGCACCCAGGGCACCACAGGAGGGAAGGGGTTAGCAAGAGGGGAAGCGGGACGTGGGGCATATGGGATGCAGGCACAGACATCCTCAAGTAAAAAGGGAAGGGTGGAGACAGAACTGGTCCCCAACATCCTCAGGGTAACAGAGGCTCCTCTACCAGGCAGTCTACCACACCTGCTCATTGATGAGACAATGAGAGCCCCAGGGGCACAGACATGCACAGGGTGACACCTGCCAGCAGGCACATCCCCGGGATAGAATTTTGACGGTGTAACAGGCGATCGGCACAACATCTGCCAGACACGGCAGGTGCACAACCCACAGCGTGAAAATCTAACTGGACCGTCTGTACGCATCACGAGAGAACCAGCTTCCACGCCAGACACACAGCGACGCACACGCCCACCCCTGAGCCAGGATGGCCCTGACACAGCATCAGAAGCTCCAGTGCCAGGGCCAGGCCGCCGTCCGCGGAAGCCCCAGAAACCCAGGGCACAGATACAGACCAGGGCTGCGGGCTCACTCCTTCAGGGGAGGGGGCGTCCGGTCCCGCCAGCCGGGGCGAGGGGTCCTCCGAGAAGAAGGGCCGTTGAGCTGGACCTGGACGGGCTTGTAGAATCCTGACAGGGGCACAAGAGCAGACGATGTGGCAGCCGGGGCACAGGAGGGGACGCCGGGAGCCAGGGGAGGGCAGTCCTCCACACACAGGTGACCCCCATGCAGTGCCTTCCCCAGGAGACAGGTACAGATGAGGTCAGGGACCAGTCAAGCCAGGACGCCCACAAACAGCCCAGCTTCCCCTAGTGACTGCGTCCACGTCCCAGCGCCTCCACGGCACTTGACCTTGGCTGGCCTTGTGACTCCTTTCACGTACCAGGAGTAAGAGGTGCCTGGACCACCCGCTCACATTCACTCGCCACCCCCTCCTCCCCGACCTTCACCCCAAGGCCTGGGCAGGAGCCCCTTGGCTTCCCGAGGGACCCCAGGACCGAAATCTAAGCTGCAGCCACGTGACCAGCTCACACAACCACCAGACGCACCTCGTGCTCTGCAGATATGGCAGAAAAGACAGGAAAGCCTTCCAGGAACAGGACGGAGGCTCACGTCATCCCCTCCCACAGGCGTGACCCTGGAGCCGCCAGTGTCACCTGGAGACCCAGCTCCAGAAGAATCCAGGTCATGAGGGCACCCCTGGGTGGTGACGCTAGCCCCAGGAGACGCCATCGACCCTGGACGGCCCGACACCTGAGCAACTAACACCCTTCTCTCCCTCCTCGTGTGCACTGGTTCAAGTCAGGGTTTCTGTCTCTTGCAACCGTGAGGACCCTGGTCCTATAGCCAAGTATTTCTCTTGCTGGGACAGAAACTCCTTGGTGCATAAACCCCGCCATGAGTGTCTGCGTGTCCCCAGGAGCCAACACCACGCCTTCACACGGGAAACCCCACCAGCACCCAGGACTGAACTGAGTCTCTGAGTGAAGAGAAGCAAGAGGGGAGATGAAGAAAGCAGTGATTCACACAGAAGTGAGGAGGGGCTGAGAGAGCCCCTCCCCGAAGGACAGTAAGAGGTGGAACCGAGGAGGGCCTGGCAGGGGCCGCCGCGGCAGCTGGTTTGCTGGGTGTCTCAGGAGGTGGGGAGGCTTAGCCGCTGCGATGTCTCCCATGCGGCCGGGTCCTTGGTGTCAGTTTCCATAACTACATGTGAGTCAACTGGTGATCACATCTAAACAAGCTTAGTGATCCTCACCTGCCTGCTCTGACATCAGCTGTAAATAAGTAAATAAGATACAAAGGAGCTCATCTCTGCAGACGTTGATAAGAGGCCTGGAAGCTGGGTTGTAACCCGGGAGACAGACGACAGCGCCCCCTCGTCCCCCCACCCAGAGATAAGAAAGGGGTTTGGCCTGAGTCGAAAAGGACAAGACCAGTGGGGCACGAGGGTCCAGGGTCAGGCCTGCTTCTCATGGCAAACGACGTTCTAACATCACAACCACATTCCCTGTGCTGGTTCCAACCACAGGAGGTTAGGGCGGGGTCTCTTCAGAAGCAAACCTGAAGCGAAGAAATAAACACGGACGTGAGGTCAAGGACAAGTGCATGGAACTGCTCTCATCCCTGCCTGAATGTTTACAGGAAAGAGGAGCGACCTCTGATCTTCTGAATTCAAGCAGAAAGGGAGCTGAAGTGCCAGTCTGGCTGGTCCTAGAGAGGGGCTTGGGGTGATCCACGTGGGAGACCAGCCTCTGTCCACACCCTGAGCTCTGGCACCAGCCAGGCAGGTGGCTCTCAAGGTCCAGTAGGAGGGTGGTTTGTATAAGAATTGCTGGGAAACTTGTTAAAATACAGGTTTCCTGCCTGGGGAGGGGCCTGGGTGGAGTCCAGAAACCTGCAGTGTGAAACCGTCCTCACTCTTCCGGGTCTGTCCTTCCACTGGGCTGTCCACCACCCGCCCAGCCCGGCCTCCAAGTGCTGTTCTCCTATTAAAATACAGCTCTTCGAAACGTTGGCAGCCACCGAGGGGATGGGGCAGAATCCCAGACTACAAGGAGCCTTAGAATCTCACCCCACACGCTGGAAACTGAGGCCAGAGGGTCCAGTGGCTTCTCTGCTGACCCCCAGTCCCGCCCACCACCAGAAGGGTGGTAAGAACGTCCGGGCTCGGCCACTACCTTCTTCCAGACCCAGTCTTTCCTGCAAATCCACAAAATTGTTTTCAATATTATTAAAAATTTTTTTCAAAAAGGTAAAACAAAACAAGACCGTGTTATAATTCCCTACCTGTCCGCTCAAGTAGTAGATGTGTCCGCTTCAATTGTAATTGATTAAAATCCAGTTCCTGAAGTCACAGGAGCCACATCTCATGGCTCAGGAGCCACACAGGGCCCGTGGCCAGGGCTGGCCCGGCGCCTGCATCTGCGCTGACATGCTCCCCGCTCCCTTCACACCAGAAGAAACTGCCGCTTAAGCGGATCAGGCTCGGGGGCAATGGAAAGCCTGCAGCCACACCCACAGAGCTCACCTACAACAAGTTCTAGGGCTCCCGTGGCAACACCACGCCAGCCTTGGTTGGCTGTGAAAATCTGACTTTGATGCATCTGAGCAGCTACGCCAGCAAAGCTCACGCCCCACAGCTATGCCTGCCCCACGCCACACTCCTTCCGGGGCTCAGGGGGCTTGGGCCTCGATTCTCTCTGTGTAAAACGAGGGGCTGGGCCGGTTCCCGCTCTGAAATTCTGTCCCTTTCTGAGCCAAGCTGGCATTTTAATATCGCTTCTTGCACTAACAAGCGTGTGCCTGGAGAGACCACACGTGCACACGGTTACAGGGAACGCAGTCGTGCGGGCGGGTGGGTGGTGAGGGCAGCACGAAGCGGCCGCCACGCTGGGTCCTGCCCACGAGGCCTCTGAAGTGGGCAGCTAAGTGGGTGGCCACGCGTCTCGTCCCCGGAGATCCCACTACAGGTGGTTGAGAGGAAAGGATCCCGACAGCTTCCATCCAGCTGCTGACCCGGAGGCTGACCTGAAATAATTTGGGAACCGAGCTCTTCCAGGACTCAGTCAAAGCCAGCAGCTCCGCAGCTTCTGACGCATCTCAGGTCTGGGAAGGCACCGCAGCTCAGCCCGGATATGGTACACGGAGCGTCACGGGACGCTGGCCGGCCGAGCAGGGGACACGCTCAGAAGGCTTTGGGGGTGCCATGAAAATAAACTTCCTGCTGATTGGGAAATGTGCGTTATCCGCTACGCTCTTCGTTTTGTTCTGTGTTTTAGCAGACAGAAAAGTCTTGAGGCAAATAAATCATCCAGTTTCACAGACACACTGGGATGCCGGCAGCTGCAGCGATGGGCCCAGCTGGTGCTGGGGTTTCGGGAGTGGAGGCCAAGCCACCTCTTCCCCGGCTGCCAGAGCCCCTGCTACACTCGGGCCGCGCACGCCGGCTCACACGTAGCACGCACCCAGCCCCACGCGGGAGCCGCAGCGGGGACAGCGGCCGAGAGCCGACTCCTGCTCAGACCCCAGCAGGCGGTGAGACGGACAGCCCCCCACGGTCGCCGCCTGACGCTGGTCCGGGGCCCGACCAGCTCCTGCCCCCTTCTGTCCCATTTCTCCCCGAGCTCTGGCGGGTCCGCATGGGATGTGAGGAGGGCAGAGGGTCCATGCCTATGCAGGCAGATGACTTGACCCGGCTTTGGTTAACCCTGAACGACCATCACGGACCCGCAAGCCGAGAATCTCACGTCAAGAAAGCAGCTGCACATGTTGACTTAAGGTTTTATCTTGAAATTCGTCTCCGTCATAATTAACGCCTTCCTTCTTCTATTTATAACGTACTCATACCTATACGGCTGCTTAGTGCCCTTTGCCGGAAACAGCTGAGTTTCTACTGAAGATAATGTTTTTACTGTGGCAAAATATACATGACGTAAAACTGACCATTTTAACCATCTTCAGTCATGGCTCAGTGGCACTAAGTACGTCCACTGTTGTGTAAGCACCACCACTGTTCCAGAACTTTCCATCCTCCCAAACGACCTTGTGCCCCTTAAATGATAACTCCCCCTCCCCTTCCCGTATGTCTAGAAACTTCTATCCTACCTTCTGTCGGTATGAATTTGACGACTCTGGGCCTCATACAATATTTGTCCTTTTGTGACTGGTTTATTTCACTCAGCATAATGTCCTCAAGGTTCATCCGTGTTGTATCATGTCTCAGCATTTAGTTCCTTTTTAAGGCTGAGTAATAGCCCACTGTATGGATGGACCACATTTAGCTTATCCATTCGTCCACTGATGGACACTTGGGCTGCTCCACGTTTTAGCTGTTGTAAATAATGTTGCTGTGAACATGGGTGTGCAAATGTCTCTTCAAGTCCCTGCTTTCACACCCTGCATATATACCCAAAAGTGGAATAATGGCTGGATCATATGGTAATTCAATGTTTAATTTTTTGAGGAACCGCTACACTGTTTTCCACAGCAATTGTACCATTTTTCATTCCCACCAACAGTACACAAGGGTTCCGATTTCTCCACATCCTCAACATTTGTTATTTTCTGGGTTTTTGACAGTAGCCATCCTAATGGGTGTGAGGTACTACCTGATTGTAGTTCAATTTGCATTTCCCTAATGATCAGTGATATTGAACATCTTTTCATGTGCTTACTGGCTATTTGTATATCTTCTTTGGAGAGATGTTTACTTAAATTCTTTGCCCATTTTTTAATTGGCTTGTTTGTTTGTTTTTTGTTGAGCTGTAGGAGGTCTTTTTTATACTCAGGATATTATTCCCTTATCAGATATATGATATATGACTTGTAACAGTCCTCCCATTCTGTGGGCTGTCCTTTTACTCTCTTTACAGCGTCCTTTGATGCACGTAAGTTTTTAATTTTGATAAAGTCCAATTTATCTATTTTTTCTTTTTTTGCCTGTGCTTTTGGTGTCATACTTAAAAAATTATTGCCTAATCCAAGATCGTGAAGATTTTCACCTGTGTTTTCTTCTTAGTGTTTTATAAAACTCTTATGTTTCAGTTTAGCTCTTACATTTAGGTGTCTGATCCAGTGTGAGCTAATTTTTGTATATGGTGTGAGGCAAGGGTCTGGCTTCCTTCTTTTGCATGTGGATGTCCAGCTTCCCAAGCACCATTTGTTGAAAAGACTGTCCCTTCCTCACTGAATGGTCTTGTTGAAGATCAATTAACCACACATGTGTGAGTTTACTCCTGGACTTTCCATTCTGGTCCATCCTCTCTTCTTGGGCCAGTACACATACTGTTTTCACTTCTGTAGCCTTGTGATATGTTTTGAAACCTATAAGTGAGTCTTCCAACTTTGTTCTTCTTTTTCAAGATTGTTTTTTGCTATTCAGGATCCCTTGAGAGTCCACATGAATTTTAGGACGGCCTTTTCTATTTCTGTAAAGAAACACCATTGGGATTTTGATAGTGATTGTGTTGAATCTGTAGATCACTTTGGGAAGTATTGTCATCTTAAAAAATATTAAGTTTTCCCATCTATGAACAAACAATGACTTTCCATCTATTTCTCTCAGAAATGTTTTGTAGTTTTCAGTGGGCAAGTCTTTTACTTCCTTGGTTAAATCTACTCTTAAGTATTTTACTCTTTTTGATGCTGTTGTAAATAGGATTGTTTTTCGAATTTCTTTTTTGGGTTGTTCATTGCAAATGTACAGAAATACAACTGAATTTTGAGTGTTGATCTTATACTCTTCAACTTTGCTAAATTCATTTATTAGCTCTAAATCCTTTTTGGTGGTATCTTTAGGGTTTACTGTCATAAGATCATGCCATCTGCAGACATAAATAAATTACTTCTTTCTTTTTGATTTGGATGCCTCATTTCTTTCTCTTGCCTAATTTCTCTGGCTAGAGCTTCCATTACTTTGTTAAATAGAAATGGCTACACTTTCTACTTTGTGATATTAAAATATTCATTATTAAATGATGGTGAGGGACTTCCCTGGTGGCGCAGTGGTTAAGAATCCGCCTGCCAATGCAGGGGACCGGGGTTCGAGCCCCGGTCCGGGAAGATCCCACATGTCATGGAGGAACTAAGCCTGTGCACCACAACTACTGAGCCTGTGCTCTAGAGCCCGTGAGCCACAACTACGGAACCCACATGCCACAACTACTGAAGCCCGGGCACCTAGAGCCCATGCTCCACAACAAGAGAAGTCACCTCAATGAGAAGCCCGTGCACCGCAACGAAGACCCAACACAGCCAAAACTTAAATAAATAAATAAAAATATAGTTAATGGGTAAACAAAATGTGTGGTATGTACATAAAACGGAACACGACTCAGCCCTAGAAAGAGGGAAATCCTGACACCTGCTGCAACAAGGACGAACCTAGAGGCCAGCAGAGCCCAAATCCTGTGTGATCCCACATGTGAGGGGGCCCTGCTCACTGCAACTAGAGAAAGCCTGAGTGAAGCAACAAAGACCCAACGAAGCCAAAAATAAATAAACAAATGATGGTGAAATTTTTTTTAACGTTCTACTTGGTAAAATGAAGAGGTGGAAAATACGAACTTACACAAAATGCTTTGGAAAATATACTGAACTGAAACCAAATACTGATCAAAACAAAAGTCTGGTAGAAACTGCTGGATGTGCTGGAGAAAGCCCAAGACCCTCTGATCCTCCAGGCAATGGAGCCCCACCCCTGCTATAGGTGAGACTTGGGACGAGGGGTGGGACCCCTCCCAGACTATCAAGTGGACACTGGCTGACAGGAAGTTAGAAACCATCCAAATCCAGGTCAGTTACACGAGGACTTGAGCCTCAAATAGCACCCCAACCAAGAAGGAAGGGTCAGTCCCCATGAAGGGCGTAAAATCAGAAAAGGAAGGAAGAGACGGCAGTCCATGAGCTTAGACGCCAGAGAGAAGGCAGCACTCCACCTGGTTCTGGTGCAGTAAACAGGGTGAAGCTCACGGGGCTCTGAAGAGGTCAGCCCACGGCCCCTCCCCACCCAAAAGGATGACGGCGCCATCACCCCTCACCCGTCCCGCTATCACCGTGCCCACCCTGTTGTGCATGTCACATGCTGAGAAGCATGACCAGGGATGGCAGCAGGGGCAGTGAGAAAGGCTGGGAGACCAGGACGGTGGTGGAAGAGCCCAAGTGAGGCCGGGCGATGAGCGGTTAGAAGAGGCGCAGGTGTGGGGTCAGCTCTGAACAGGCCCGGCTCCCCGCAACCAGCTTCCCGACCTCTGTCTTCTTGCATCCACAGTGGGGCTGCCTCCCAGCCCGTTAGCGCCAACGGAAGTGTCCCAAGGGCAAACTGGGCACACGCGACAGCTCCGAGAACTCTGATGTGACAGTAACATCGCAGGTGGCGAGTGGGGACCGAGCCCTGGACGGATGTCGACGGTGAGTCGAGCCCCCCCTGAGGCCTGGTCACCTCCTCGGTACTTCGCACGGGGCCAGGCTGGCACTCTGTACCCTGCTCGCCGTGGGTCAAGAGAGAAGCCCTGGCCTGGAGTCAGAGCCTGGCCCTTGTCCAGCTCTGGGGCTCACCCTGCACCCCGGGGAGGCCCTGCCACCCGGGGCTTAGCTCCTCCGTCTGTAAAGGAGGGATGGGTCTAGACCAGTGGTCCCTGTTCAGGAGGAGGGACAACACACATGACGGCGCCAACACACACGGAAGGGTCCCTGGCCCTTGTCAGAAATGCAGGTTCTGGCGAGGCCCTGCCCAGACCTGTGGCATCAGAAACCCGGGGGTGGGAGTGGGAACAATAGGGGTTCCGGCTCCACAGAGAGGCAGCCCAGGTCGAGAGGTTTGGGGCCTGTTTGCTGAAGGTCCCAGTTCTCTTCCAAAAACAGAGGCTTTTCTCTTAAAGCCACCTCTGCATTTGCTGCCCGGACCATCGGGCGTGACACACCAGCCCTGCTGGGTCCAACCCACGGCCCAGAGGCACAAGCGTTGAGGCCCAGCCCCGCGGCTGGGCCGGTAAAAGGGCCCCGCCTGCCCCACCGCAGGCCAGGCTGGCATTAGCCGCACACAGCGGGGCAGTCACCTGTGTCAACTGCTCTGCCGTGGTTATCTGGTGTTGCAGCCCTGCTCCCCAAAAGGCTTCCTCCTGCTGTTGGTCCATTCCACTCCCCCTTAGGCCTCTGCTCTCGTTCTGTCCACTGATTCTGTCCACCAAACATGCACAATGTGGGAGGTCAGAGTAAACTGCCCTGAGGTGGACATTCTAAAGATGATCAGGGTTTGGGGAAGGCCAAGGTGACTTCCTCTCCCAGTGTGATGGGAATAAGCCCATTTCTCTATCCTGGCCATCAACCTTCAGCTGGACAAAGAAACTGGCAGAGCAGACTAATGACAAGACCAGGGACACCTGGATGCAGCTGGGCCTGGAGGACGGGCAGTGACCCCAGACGAGCAGGCAACATTCTCATGGGAGCCAGGGCTGCCACCTAGCTCTCCGTGTGGTACCCGCAGCCCCAGCTCTGCATCACAGGCGGGGCCACCCGGTTCTCCAAGGACATGCCGTACACTAAAAAAGGAACAAAACGTGCTCAAAGCTTCAAGGAAAGCCAGAATTGTACTGAGTGACTGTTCCCAGAATAGACTACAAAAATGTTTGCAAAAGCAACCCAGCGACGGATGATGGATAAATGAAACATGGTCCATCCACACCACGGAATATTTTTCAGTCTTGAAAAGGAAGGAAATTCTGACACCTGCTACAACACGGATGAGCCTTGAGGACACTGTGCTCAGTGACATAAGCCAGACACAAAAAGACAAATACTATGTGATTCCACTCATGTGACATCCCCAGAGGAATCAACTCCACAGAGACAGAAAGTAGATGGTGGGGCCTGGTGGCTGAGGGAGGGGGTAGGGAGTGAGTGTTTACCGGGGACAGAGCTTCCGTCTGGAAGGACGAGAAGGTTCTGCAGACGACAGTGATGGCTGCACAATGACGCGAATGTGCTTGATGCCACTGAACCCGACACTCAACGATGGTTAAGACGGTAAAATTTATGTTATGTGTGTTTCACCACAATTTCAACTTATATCAAGTTCTAGCAGAGGATCAGGTAGGCGCGTGACTGCACAGCTCTGCCCACCGTCGCCACAGGGGAGGACGCCCACCTGGAGCAGGGGGCCCAGCGAGTCTGCGGCCCAGGCTTGGGCAGCCCCCATGCTGGAGCTCCGCCCCCTCCCCCAGGCTTCAGGGTTCACTTCTGCTCTTTCGCCTCTCAATGGCCCAGCTGGACTGGATGTGAGGCTGTGCTCAGGACATCTGTTCTCCTGGGGCCCAGCTTCCTCCTCTGCTATGTGGGCCTGACCACCTTCGCGCAGAGCACGGCTTCCAGCCCCAGATTCAAGGGGGTGATGGGGCCGGTAAACGGCGTGCCAGCTGGGTCCCTAGAACCACCTTTCCTCCACATTCGGGGCTGAAGCAGCCATGTGGGAAGTTGCTGACACACTTGGCCTGGGATTAACTAGTTGGCGTCTCTCCCCATGGCCACGTAGGATCGTGAAGCCAGAGGCGGGGACGTTAACAAGCCCTGGAAAAGGGGCACGCGGTCACTGGCTTGGACGCCCTGTGACCTCCTGGCCCTGGCAAGGAAGGAGCCGAGAACACATCCCACCCCACACGCGCCCCGGGGTCCCTAACATCCCGTTTCAGAAGAAGGTGCACACAGGGCGAGTTCCAGCTCGCCCTGCATCCTCGAAACAACTGTGCCATGTCTCCCGTGACAGGTACGCAGGGGGACACACAGGGGCCCCAGCATCACAGGCAAGAGCCCACCTCCCAGCCGGTGGGGACCCGGCAGCCAGCGGGGACGGGTCCTCTGGCGAGGCCCTCAGCGGAGGCAGGCTGGCCGCTCCTCAGAGGAAGAGACACACAGGAAAACGGACTCGTCTTCCGGCCCCTCCTCCAGGAGGCCTGGGACGATTCCGGGCATCACTACGGCCACTGCAAGCAGCCTGTTCACCACACGTGGAACCCTCCCACGTACCCGCAGGGTTCAGCCCCTCGCCTGGAATCTGGAGCCAGCCGATGCCCAGAGCAAGTGTCAGCGAGTTATGCCTTGAATCCAAGGGCCCTGGTTCAGGCTCCAGGCAGAGGCACAGAAGGGGCCATGACAGAGTCCACTCTGTCCCTTTAACGCCCTCCATGCTGCCGTGCTCTCAGCTCACCCGCCTCTGCTCTCCTAACGCCTGTCCCTGACCCCGAGCAGGGTGGCCAGGCCTCGCTACTTCCTGCCGTATTTCCACCTGTGAATTCCATTAAATCGCTCTTTACAGTACTTCCAGCATCAGTAATAAAGATGGTAAACAAAACCCAGGCTCGGAGCTGGCTGTGTTGGCGGGCACTCCCCACCCCGACCCCGGGCAGTGACCTCGTGTCCCTGGGACCTTGGACCTGGAGTGTGAGCCCCACGGAGACGGCCTTGAGTGCCCAGCACAGGCGTTCAGTAAACGTTCACTGGGCTGTGGGGTTGAACTCGTCCACACTGAAGCTCCCTCTTCTTTTAAATTGCATCAGAATTCCAAAACCGGGGCTGGGTTTGGGGAGTATTCTCCACCGCACACGAGCAAAAGACAGAATTCCAAACCAGAGCAAAATTACCAGAATGCCGGAGACACATGAGGACAGCCGGAAACAGCATGTGTCAGTGGTTAAATGGGTCCCCAAAACGTGAGATGTTGTTTAATTCAAAAGAGACAGAAAGAAAATGGATCAAAATCAGTGATTAACCAGAGTAAAGCCGACTTTAGCCACTGACAAAATCACATGTGCAATTCAGCCTCAGCTGAGTCTTACAAGACCTGCTTTATTTCCAAATTCTACGGGCGACACACCAGCTCCTGCGGCAGCTGTTCCCCTCCCACCCTGACCCCCCGGAACAATCACACCTTTATCGTTCACGAAGACAACATCCTAATAACACACAAACTGCATCTTGCTCCTCACGGAAACACTGTTTCACTGTAAAATTCCATGACACGCGTTTGCAAGGCAGATGACTCTGCTGCACGACATTATTACATATATAATTACCTGCATCACAAATATTTTCAAAATCGAAGCTGAGCCTTCATGCTGTCACTTTTTCTTATGCCGTCTCCATAGCAACCTACCTCCCCTCCCCCAGAGACAAGAGAACACAGGAGACATCTTTAAATTGGCATAAATTAGAGACAAATTCTTTATTTAATCAGATACACGGCTTACTCTAATGATTACCATCCCCCAGAATGACCCAGACATAGGAACTGTAGCGTGTCAAACTGAGCCGCTATAAACAGACCTCTCCGTTTACATGGACGATGGTGTAATTATAAGATACGACGCTCAGACCTCCACACCCGGCACCTCGCTCCCTTCTCAGCGCACTCAGCCCCCCACCCTTCCCTCCTAATGATCCAGGATGGTTCTGCCCTGGCTCCGAGGGCTCACACACAACCAAACATAGATGACCCTCCTCACCCGAGGCAAGCACGGGGCTAAAGCGGGGTCGGCACACGCAGCGACCACAAAGCCCCTGTGTCAGGACTGTGGTTACAACGCCCCACCGAGCCCAGGGAAGAGCATCTGATGCCGAGGGGGACTGCAGCAGGGGGGCCAGCCCTCTATCCTCACACTTTCAGTCACAAAGTACCTGAGGCTCAGGCAACCTCAGAGTCCAGGTGATGCCCTGAGGGTCCCGACCGCTGCCGGGCCTCCAAACACTTTTTAGAAAGTGAACAGGACCATCTCGGTACTGCACAGAGCTGAGGGAAACACACACCTACTTTTTCTTCTAAGTAAACAAACAACCCACAGCCTGCAGCTGGTTCCCATGGAAACAGGAGGGGAGGCAGAGCATCAGCTGAGGTCCAGGAGTGCTGCTCACACGGGTGTCACCTCCCCAGGTGGGTGCTGGCAAGTCACAGGGAGGACCCCGCCTGGCCCATCCGGGACACCAGCCCTGCCGAACCCAAAGGGAGCTGACCCTGACCCGGGGCCCTCAGCGGCCACCCCCCACCCCCATGAGTGAGGAATGTGCCCCAAAGCTATTTTCACTGTGAGCATAGTCACATACGTTGCTGTATTTTAAAAGTTAAGCTTCCAGGGGCTTCCCTGGTGGTGCAGTGGCTAAGAATCCGCCTGCCAGTGCAGGGGACACGGGTTCAAGCCCTGGTCCGGGAAGATCCCACAGGCCGCGGAGCAACTAAGCCTGTGTGCCACAACTACTGAGCCTGTGCTCTAGAGCCCGTGAGCCACAACTACTGAGCCCACGTGCCACAACTACTGAGTCCGAGTGCCACAATTACTGAAGCCCGTGCACCTAGAGCCTGTGCTCCGCAACAAGAGAAGCCACCACAATGAGAAGCTGGCGCACCGCAACCAAGAGTAGCCCCCGCTCGCCGCGACTAGAGAAAGTCCACGCGCAGCAACGAAGACCCAACGCAGCCAAAACAGAAAAATTAATTAATTAATTTAAAAAACTATTTACATTATATCAAAAGTTAAGCTTCCAAAATTATTTACCTGGGACGTGAGAAAGCCTTTGGTTTGGCCCCCACCTCCAGTTCGGAGAACGACACCACTGAAACGACCCACAAACCCAGAACGGGGCTTTTACAGAACAAGGGGCCTGGTGTCATCAGAGGGTTGAGGCCTCAGAGAGCAGGGCTGGGGACACGCCCTGGAGCGGGGTCCCACACAGGGTGTCTCACCCCTGTGGTCTCTCTAGGACGGTGCAGGTGGCCTGACGTTGCAGGGGTGGAGGCCAGGTGTTTACCTGCACAGCTGAGAAGCAGCAGTGCTGTTGAGAAGCCCTGGTCTGGATCAGAGCAACCAGAGCCGCATAATAAGGAAAAGCAATGAATGAACCGTGTTCTAACAAAACGCACAAGAAGATTTTTAAGGGACAAGTGGGAAAATCCCCACTTCCTGGACCAGACGCTCGCCACTGTTCCGATATTGACAACATTAGGAAGTTCTTGCTGGTTCTTAGTGAGCTGATGGTGTTATACGCCCTTGTTCCTCAGAGACGCTGGCTCATCTGGGGCACAGGGAACAGGACGTCTGCAAAATTAAAGTTTCACTTCATGGTTCATCCAAGGTGGACAGACAGACCGACAGGCTGAGAAGGGAAAGCAATCGTGGCAAAATTAATTGAATCTGAATACAAGTGATGACGACACAGGCCCTCACCAGATTTTTCTTTCATCTTCTCTCCTTGTTTGAAAATGCTCATGGCAGGTTGGGATGAGGTGGAAATTCTGGCCTTTTGTGAACGGTCTTCTGACGTTTTCTTGAACGTAGAATATTCCGATTCTCACATTCAGAACGTCTTCTGAGCACCCACATCGGCACGTTTGAAGGCCATGGGGGTGCCGCTGGAGGATCTGCAGGCTCAGCCCCGCCATACAGTTGGCCAAAGAACCGGACTTGAGGAGGAGGGAGGGGGGAGCAGGGGGGGAGCCTTGTGAGACAGAAACTGCAGGCATCTGGGAGTGCGGGAACCGAGACGGAGGACCTGCTCCACTCGCGGGCGCAGATGGAGACCGTGGGCCTCGGGCGCAGCTGCACCACAGGGAAGAGGAACGGCCACGGGAAGCACGGGAGGCGGCCACGGCCACGCCAGCCACGCAGCGGGAGCCTCACTTCTGAACAGAAGCGGCCAAGGAACCAGACCCCGTCCTCAGTGACGCAAGGATCACGGGGCCACGGCTGACGCTATTAGAGGGCCCGTCACTTCAGGGCAGAGCCAGCAAGGGCTCCTCAGCTGCAGCTTGGTCTGCGCCGTCCACCCAGGAAGCCAATTCCTGACAGCAGTGCGTCTGCTGTGTAGACAGCCACCCCTGCTTTCTTCACCCGCCCTTCCACGCGCTCCCTGACAGACAAGGGCCAGGGATACAGGCCGGGCCCCGCCGTGCTCCAGACCAGAGAAGCCCAGGCCCCCACTTTGCTGGGGGGAGCCCCCATAACAGGTCCACCAGGGAAGCCGTCGGTGTCTCGGGGCACAGGGGCACCAGGCGACCGCAACTGCAGGGCAGGGGTCCGGGCTGCAGACACAGGCCAGAGCGGGGGCTTGGGGCCCCTGAGCAGCCAGGCCACGGGGCCAGAGCAGAGCCAGGAAACGCCAGGAAGGGTGAAAAGGATGATCAGGGTCTGCAGGAAAGGGGGGCTCGGTGCCACGGCCCATGGGGGCCGAGGGGGCTGTGCGGGCTGTGGGAGTCTGTGAGCAAAGGACCCCAACTGCGGGCAGCCCTCCCGCAAAACCCAAACCCCACTGGCCCGTCGGGACCCGCCGGCGTCACCTCTGCAGCCCGGGGTTTGGAGTTCGGGTTTTATTCTGTCCTCCTGTAAACTGGCAATGGCCGTACCCCCAGGGCTGCCTTCAAACAACGTGGAGACAGTATGTATTACCCACCACCTCCCACCCCAGGCAGCTGCCCACAGTCTCCTCAGGGACGATGTCGGCTCTCTCCTCCCGCCCAGGACCTCGGGGCCAGGCTCTGGCCGAGCACCCTGGTCCCACCCACAGATGCCAGACGCACCCCCTGGGCTGTGACCACCGAGCTGTCCCCAGATGTTGACAAAGTCTCAGGGGCCACACACGGGGCCCTGAACTGTGAGGCAGCCCGTCGTGCCCCTCCCCCCCCCCCAGCTCTGAGTTTTATTTTAGACTATTTGTCACCTGGGTGTTTAACCCCTGTCTCTCACTGTCGAGAATGTATTCTTCGGAGCCATAAACTTCACCACCACATACACGATACTGTGGTCTCACGGGGTGAGATCACGGGTGAGTTTTATTTGATTCTTTCATTTACAACCCATGCAGTCAAATGTCACTCACGGGCCCAGAAGGTCCCGGAAGTGACCGTCCCCTGCATCCGGGAGGGACCTCTGAGGGGGCTGCTTAGGGCTCACAGTCCTGTGGGGAGCTGGCCGCACATGGCCTGACTGCCCCCAAAGCCATGGCGGCTGCTGAGTCCACCCACTGGGAGCTGCCACACTGGACGTGTCCCTGCTCACAGGTCCATCTCCACGACACCCTCACCTCTCCCACCTCCCAGATTCCGAGCTGTGGCTGCCAACCCAGGCCCATCGACGGTCCATGGGACTTAGGGGAAACCAAGCAGGCCCCCTTTGTGCAAAGGGCAGGAAAGAGGCTTTTCTCCCTTCTCCTGCAGTCTCCCCCCATCCCCTTCCCCTGCCCAGCACAGTGTTTTTTATGGTATTTCACGCCGGCCTCTGGGTAGGAGGTCCAGGCAGGGTCATCACAGCCTCGAAGACGTCCACCCCCCGGGACTCCGGGGGCGCCCAGCCAGGTGGCAGGACCACATGGGAGCCCAGGCACCACGTCCCAGCAGGCCCACTGTCCCTCGAAAGCACAAATCAAAGACAGACCATTAAGGGTATGAAATCCCAGCTTGGGGGTCCCTGGAGGACCTGCCGCTCTGGCACCTGGGCTCGTGGCCATCTGGGTGCCGAGTCACGTCCACAAACGGGACCCCATTTGCTCCTGGGAGCAGGAGGGCCTGGTCCTCCCCATTACTGAGGACAAGACACAGGGTCCCAGAGATGACGCCTGAGGACAAGGTGCTTGCAGGCAGCAGAGGCAAGATGGAAATGCGCGTTGGTCTGGACCCTCCCTTCCAAAGTGCGCAGTGGACGCTGGGACCCCCAGTGGGGGCGGGAGGCACACAGGGACCCCTGCACGTCCTTCCTGTGCCCATGGATTGTCCACAAGAAAGGGAGACAGCAGGTCCCCCTGCGCAAGGTGGTGGCTAACGGACTCCTGCAGAGCACTCGTGACCAGGACCACAGAAGCCCTGCTGGACAGGGGCTGCCGTGCTCCCCAGCTCTGCGCGCCCGTGTGCAGGAACCCCCAGGGTCGTGTGCCAAAAGTCAGGAGTCAGACTGTGGGCAGAGGTGAGGTCACCCCGCTGAGCCCTGGAGCAAGGGGGCCTGGCAGGGTAGGGGCAGTCCTGCTGGGGACACTCCCACGCACCTAGCACATGCCACCCAGGGTCCATTCCGGTCCCTGCCCAGACCCAGCAGCAGGTTCTGGTGAGCCCGCGATCACGGCATGGCGACGGTCCCGCAGCTGTGAGGCTGGTCCTCCGAGCGTCATCCAGGTTCAGTCCTGTGACCTGGGCTGCCCTCACCCAAGGGCAAAGCCACGGCCTTCCCATCAGGCGGACTAAGCAACCCAGGCAGGCCGACGGCTGCACACCAGGGGTTAAATGACCATGAACACCAGGGCAGGACCCTGGCCACGGCCAAATTGCCAGGGCTGAGGGTGGGGGGGGCCCAGCGTGAGCCGGGGCAGCAGGGGACAGCACCCACAGACCAAGGGCAGCCTCTGCCACGTGCTGCTGGAGGTGGCCTGTGGTGGGCCCAGGGAAGGACCACCTGACACACCTTGAAGGTGCACAGGGATTCCAGGGAGCCAGCTCCACCCTGACTGACCAGCCCATGACCTTGAGTGAGACCCAACCCCTCTCAGCCTCTGAGAGGCTTTGAACAACGTGGCCTGAAGACGCCTAGTGTCCACTGTTAACACACAGGGATTCCCGCTTTTGAAAAGCGCGTGTCTACACATCAGCAAACACAGGTCCCCAGAAGCTTCCGGAAGGCCCACAGATGGACACGTCGCCACCCTTTTCACTGTGGGACGGGTGCTGGCAACAGGGCAAGTCAGCACCCAGAGGAGGGAACAGAGAAACGGTCCCATGACCTGACTTACTCTCTCCCAAAGTCAAGAGGTGACAAAAAGCAGAAGAGTAACTTTAGAAGCCTAACAGCTCACAGCAGGTCCAAAGGCTATTTTAAACACCTTATCAGAGCTCTGAGTCAAGTGAGTAACTAAAAAGCCAAAAATAGCAAATGCTCAGAAAAAGAAAACGCCACAGCAGGGCCATCTGGCACAGTCAGAGCCCGCCTGCGGGGAAAGAGGCATCTTTCCAGAGGGGACCCAAAAACAGCTCCAACGAGAGAGAAATCCACCACATGTGCCAGGTTAGGTGCAAACGGGCACTGAGTCAAGCAGGTCTCCAGAGAACGTGGGGTCCCAAGTAAAACAGCTGGTTCGATGTCAGGCGGGAGGGGGTGGGGATGCCCCGGGGCTGGACGCTCGGAATAAGCAGCAGACACTTGCCTGCAGGCCGGGTCGCCTGGACAGGCTGGGGAAGCCCTCCGTCTCCGCGCCTCCCTGACCACCCACCTGGGCACTGCCTGGCCATCAGCCAGCGGCAGGGAGATGAGCCTGCACCAGGATGGGCCACCAGGGCACAGAGTGGCTGCCCCTGGCGGAGGTGCACGTGGCACGGGGGGCCCAGCCTGAGCTTAGGAAGGCTTCCTGCGGCTGAGGGGTCGGGGTCCCCACCACGGGTGGGAGCCGGCCCGACGCAGGAGCTCGGGCGTCCTGGGGGCGCTGGTGCGGGTGCAGAGGCCACAGCCCTGTCCACGAACCCAGAGCCCTTGGGGCTTTTACCAGAACATCCTGACACGGAGACCCCGCACACCATGTGCACACAGGCCGAAGAGGCTGCTCTGTAGCCTTCAGAGCTCGTTTACGACCTCCTCTCCTCTGGTGGTACCTGGACTCTACCCGGCCATCACCACTCACTGGCCGGAGGCCTTGGGACACCCTTAGTTTGACCTACTATGTTCCCTTTAATTGCCAGAAAGTTCTCACGTGAGAAAAAGAATGATTTGGGTCTCAAAATGGATGGTGCATACTTATCTTTCTATACAACCATTACAAGCAAATGTAGAGGTGGAAACATCCCAAATGTCCACCGATGGGTGATGGGTAAACATTACCCACACACAGGAATATTATTCAGCCGCTAAAAGGAATGGGGTGCTGACTCCTGACACAAGGGATGAGTCTGGAAAACCTTATTTGAGTGAAATAAGCCAGTCTCAGAAGATCACATACTATATTGCCCCATTCACGTGAAAACCCAGAAAAGGGAAATCCAGAGACAGGAAGTAGACCAGTGGTGGCTCAGGGCTGGGGACGGGAGGGAGCGGGTGATAGAGGATCATTTGGGGGTGATGGAAACTTCCTAATATTCACTGTGTGATGGTCACACTCTTCTCTGAATGGACGAAAAGCCCCTGAACTGTATACTCTGTGTGAATTTTATGGTATGTGAATTCTATCTCAGTAAAACTGTTAAAAGTAAAAAACATAAACATAGGAGGGATGACCAGGGATGTACTTTTCACTCCCCCAGCTTCTCTTCCTGGGGAGCACGAATTGTTTAATCTGATTCCAGTTCTCTTACAGTGAGGCCTCTGGCATGTCCTTTGGGATCCAAAATCCAACTGTTAGGACTATTAAGACATTTTTCTTTGCTATTCCAATCTATAATCTCTGCTTACTCACCTCTGAACCAGGCTAAGTGATTTCTCTCCACACTGACATTTCGGTCGTCAACAGACCTGCATCACAGCTGCCCAGGCTGCGCGGCTCCGGGTCACAGGAGCCGCCATCCCCTCACTCCTTTCATCTGAATTGCCCTGAATTTAACACGGCTGCTGCAGTTGATGTGGCATCTCTTGGAAGAATGTCCTAAATTAAAAATTTATAGGACCAGGACACACGAGTACGTGCTCAGGACCCACACGGTGCCCCGGAGTGTTTCCAGTGTCCGTTCACATCTGTCAAAGTCAGAGCTCATGGGTCCCTGCTCGGACCTCCACCAGGGGCACCTCCCTGGAGCCCCAGGGATGGAAACACGTTTCCAGACTTTGAAGTCAGGCCTTGGAAACTACAGCTGAGGGTAGAAATACCGCTCCACAGCCGGAACGCACGCTTGAACTGACTCCTTCACATTGAGCGATGGGTTCCTCCCGTCCCACTGTGCCCTGCCGTTTCAAGATAAAACCCGACTTGAGGACCACATTGGCAGCTGCAGAAACTACCACATCTGCATACAAGTGACTTCATCCAAACCAGCACAATGTGCACCAGGCTAATGAAAATTAAATCCTAATAATGAAAGTCTTTTTCCCACAGTAATAAATGTCATAAACACTCTACATTTTGAAAATGATGCCTGCTCCAGAAAAGAGATTTTGTAAAACTCCTTCTCCTGTTCTTTGTATCCAAGCAGCTCAAATCACTTTTTGGTAAGCCACGATTTCCCCAAACATCCCCATGAGGCTGGGTGCCAGTGACGGGCCCCCTTTTGGGTACAGACACAGCCAGGCAGAAGCGAAGTCACCTGTGCACCACGCAAGTCAGTGCCACCTTGCAAACGGCCCCCAGGGAACCAGCTCGGGGTGACCGTAAACCAGCCCGTTCTCACCTCCGCCACTGTTTCTGCATGTGGGAAATGAGAGCAAGGAAAACGAGGTCAACGGTTTTCAAGCCATTTCCTCCAAAAGGGCAGCCGGGTCGGAGGAGCTGGGCCCCCTTCACCAACCAGAAAAACACCACTGTCACCCGCTTCCGTTAAGCAGAAAATGTGGAAATGAAGGTTTCCACAAGCCTGGACTGAGTAACCCAAAGTTTGTTCTTTTCTAACCACAGAGAAGCCCCGGCCTAGCCACCGTATCCACCACATGCCTGGAGACCCTGTGACGGAGGCCCAGGCATGGGCATCCTCCAACATCAGGTGGTGAGAAGGGCTCATTATACCTGGAGCATCACCTCCATCTTCTGGATGGCCTTTTCCTCAATTACTGAGGAAAATGACAATTTCCTCAGTTTCTTCATGTAAAAATGTGGGAAAGGCCTGCCCGTCCAGCGATATGACACAGGGACAGTGTCCCACCCAGAGGAGACCCAGAGGGCACCTAGGGGGGGTGTCTCCCCACTGCTAGGCTGCTGAGAATGACCAGATACAGCTCAATGCTGCAGGCGGGGGCTACCCCAAACTCACGAATTCATAGTTGACCCTACTTTCATCTAAACAGGATTCATGGTAGGGATGCAACAGTCAAGAAAACCAAGACCTGACCAGAGACCCTGGGGCCGCTCGAGTCCTCGTGGACCCTCCATGGATCAGCAAACGCCCCCTTTGTCTCACAACCGGCCCTACTGCCCTGTCGGCCAGGAACCCCACCCCCCACCACGTCCCTAAGCGCACACTCTCCCGCCTGACCCTCAAGGGCCATCGTCCTTGCCCCCCGCCCTGCCCCGCACAGGGTGCCCCTATACCTGCCATCTTTCCCATTTCTCTCCAATTGCATCTGCGTATTGTCCACAGCCGCTTTCCTTCGTGCCCACAAAGCTTAAAATATTCCTCAGCTGGTTTTTGCAGAAAAGATGTGCTGATTCCTGCATCAAAGCTATTATTTAAATTAATTGGCACTATCTCCCCCGCAGTTGATGACTCTCTAAAAATGATTAATTTGAGCCTCAGTCTTGTGTGTCACACCTACTGGTCATCCCATCCTGGGGGCGTCAGGCCATCTGGCTGGAAAAGGAAGAGACACCAGACACAATGAATTTTTTTAAACAGTTTGCAGGTGACTTTAAGTGCGCACGGGCTGTGGAAATAAAACAATAAGACAAACGTGCACCAGTCACACAACATAGTTAGGTGCAAGGGAGGCTGGTAACTTGCTGTCCCTATTAACTGTCTGCTCATCAGTGTCGTGAAATTCCACGGGAGAGGAATCAACATTTTGGAAGTTTACGGCCCATCAGCAGCAACCTATAAAACTAAGATGCTGCTCTGATTGCAATCTGCGGAAAGAGCTTCATGGCAGCTTTTGTTAAAGCTCACATACACAAAACCACCCAATTACAGGAGGATTTAAAGCAACAACAGAGTCAGAGAGCCCTGAGAAGCTTCCCTCCTTCTGAGTCCTTCATCACAACCCGCGGACAGATGGTTCAAGACCCACAACCCCGGCTGCTTCCAGCCTCCTGCAACTGCGTGCAGGGCGTGACCCCCGCCTGACGCCAACCAGGGGTGCACCTGAGACCGCGGTCTGTTCCACCAGCGGCTGGAGGACCTGGACGTGCCCTGCGGGGTACGGGCCTCTCGGGGCTCACAAGAGACGGTCAGAACTGCTGGATGCTGCAGACAAGCAGCCGGGAGTAATGCAAACACAAAAACCGTTTTCTGGGCTTTTAATTTCTACTTTGATTATTTAATAAGACACCAAATTGATATATTTCCAGGATATATATTTGTAATTCACTAGGCAGTCATTTGGTGGGAGTGTATTTAAAATGGAGAGCACTGACGTAAATAAGGACGAGGCTTTTTTATCTCGCTAAATAGAACTCTTCGTGGAGAAACTCCAATCTGGGTGTGATGGTCATTTCTCCGAAGTCGGGGGGTCCAGCACATAACCCCTGCCGGTCGGGCAGTGAGGTGCACGGAGCCTAGCAGTTGGACGCAGAGGCTACAGCCAGGGCTCCCCCAGAGTCAGGCCCCACGCCAGGTACCCTCAGGACACCCGAGGCCTCGCCCTCACCAGGGGGCACGTTCACAGTTTTCCGTCTAGAAGAAACTCAACCCTCAGCGAGATCACAGGCTCCTAGAGCCTCGGGTTTCGGCTGGAGCTCGGGGTCCCTGCCCACGTCCCCACTCAGGCCAGGCCCCAGGGAAGCCGGACGCGCTGGGGGGGCTGCCTCTTTCCAAAGAAGAAGCCTCTATTCTTCAGACTGAAAAGAGCACTTCAAACGTATTTTCGGATTCTTTTATTATAAACATAAAGTGCTAGAGTAAATGCCAGCTGCTATAAACGCCCAGAAAAGCAAACACTTTCTCCCTTTCAATGGCACTTAAAGGAGCAGCCTGGAAAGTAGGCACGTTTCTATTGTATTCATAGATGTCAATAAATAACCAAATTGTAACGTTTTGCTTCTGCAATGGTGCCTCTCAGAAAGTCTCAAAAGCCACGCCCATAGCAGCACCGCAGGATGTGCCGATGAAACTCTGAAGCAGAGTGAAGCACTTTGTGAGTAGTCGTCCCCCAGGCAGCCGGGACCGGAGTGGATTCCCCTCCTCACCAAGCAAAGCCGTCTGACTCCCCTCCCGGTGGCCGGCTCCCTGGACACCACGGGTCACATGCCGTCTAGCCCTGATGTGCACGCGTGTGGCCCACGTGTCTCAGTCCCAGGAGGACAGAGGCCCCTTGGAGCCGAGGGGGAGAGAGGACAGAGACAGGCACCCTCCAGACCAGACAGTTGTTCTTTTCTGCTTCCAGATCTTACGGAAGCAAGAGCAAAAGCCAGCAGGTGGCAAGTGGGACCATGAGGCTGGCAGCAGGGACGCCTTCCTGGGCCCAGGGTTCTCCTCTGTCGTCTTCCTGCTCATCAGACCGGGCCCCGCAGGAAGCACACCTCCACCTGCACCGGGTGCGGCCTTCACCCAAGGAGGGGGAACAGAGTGCAGGGGGCCCCATGCCACTGCGATGGACACGTATGCACATACGTTTACGTGGGTGGCCTCAAGCGCAGCCTGAGCTTTTCTACATGTCGTTTTTTAAAGTCTATGGTTGTCTTTCACCCGCTAGAACAAAACCCTAAACGAGTTAAATCAGGATGACGAACTTTTTACATCGGGCAATCATTGTAATTTCAAGTAGTTTTAGAAACCCAACCCAAGATAACAGAAGGTCCACCATAATGACAAAGCAGCGGTGGGTGTGCACAGGGGCAGGGCCCTGTCTCCCCCACCTGGGGGTCTGAGCTCTGTCCCGGGCTGTCCTGTCCACGGCGGGGACCCACTCCAACACCGAGAGACCCGGCTGCCTGGCCTCGGGCTTCTGCATGGCTCAGTACAGTGCCCTGTCCTGGTAAAGCAACTGACCTTTTCAGATAAGGATTTCAAACAAGTTCACAAAGAACAAACATAACTGCCTTCACTCTTTGCTGAAGCTCTAAGAATCCAACTTTTCACTGATTAAAAAAACGCACACACTTCGAATTTGTCTTACGTGGCATTTCTTTCACATTGATTCAGAAAGAACCATTTACCTGGCAACACATCCTGCCACAGGATTCTGGTCGACACCCAGGAAAGCAATTGCCCTTCAAATCCCCAGGAGCAATCCGGAGAACATTCCACATGCAACGCAGCGTCCACCAGGGTATATAACCCACCCCGGTGACTCAGACCCAAACAAAGGGGATGCGACACTGACACTGACCCGTCGGTCCTGTGTTTTAATCACAGCTACGACCTGGGTGTAATGCTGCCAGGGGCACCTGGAAATAAAGGGAAAGGCAAGCCCCTTCCGTGGCTGACGAGGCCACCATCTCCCGGGACCTGCCTGGGTGCAAACATGGACCTTGGCTGGTGTCCCGCTGGATGCCTCGGTGGGCAAATATGTTCTAGAAGGGGGCACAGCACCCCCCTCGCAAACCCTGACCAACAGCCCCATCCAGCTCGGAGAGAGAACTAGGTGGAGGGGCTGCTGCAGGCGGAGGGAGGGGGGCCCCCCTGAGTGGGCAGCTGGGTGGGACGTGGTCACTTAGAAGGCCGAGCGACCCCGAGCGGAGCCTGGGTGGTGGCAGGGGTGGCAGGACGGTGGGAGACCAGCGCCCCCCACGCCCGCCCTCCGAAACGGCGCAGCAGCACCGGCCACACCTTCTGTGTCCGCCCCATCACTTGTCATTTTGATGGCCAGGATCGGAACCTGCTCGCCGGAAGACGGGAGAGAAAGACCGTTGATAACGGCTGGCCGAGAAGTCCCCCAGAACTCCTAAGGGAGAGGCCACCCTGGAGGGGGACACGGATCTACCCACAGTCGGCCCAGCAGTGCCCTGGGTGGGACACGCGACACCACCTCCGCGGAGACATCAGGTCCCCCGCACAGCACGGGCTCCACACGCACCACGTTGTTAAGCCCGCTCACAACTGCTGCGTGTCCGGTTGTAGACAAGAAAACGGAGGCCTGAAGGGCTGAGGGGCGCGCCCCCAGCCGGTGAGAGAGGAGCAGGGCCGCTGGAGAGCCCACCCCCAGGACGACACCCCGGGGAGAGCCGGCCCTGGGGACAAGACACTGATGGCCTGGGTCCTATGAGCTGTGTGACCTTGGACAGGTAACCTGCCCTCTCTGGGTCCTACCTCCGCATCTGCAACGTGGAAAAACTATTCCTGGCCTGACGGAGCTGCTGTAAGGACCAAATAGCGTGTGTGTGAGGGGGGAGGGGGGGTTACATCGGTTTGGGTTTTGTTGTAGGGGGTTACCTGCACGTTTCAAAATCAAAGAGTTTTCCAGGCCATTACGTTGGCCCCTATTGGGACCTGGACTCAGGACACCGCCTGCTGAGCCAGGAAAGGGGGCCTGAGAGGGACGCAGCGGGAGGCAGCGGGAGGCAGCAGGAGGCAGCGGGAGCAGCGACTGAGCAAACCAGGGTGGGGGTGGGGGGCAGACAGAGCCAGGCCAAGGTCAGCGGGAAGACAGCTAGAGAGGGAAGCTGGCAGGCGGCACACACCCTCGGCCAGCCTCTCCAGGGGCTCCTGGCCTCCTGGGCCCGGTGTTCAGCTGGGTCCCCATGCGGGGGAACCGCCAACAAACTCCCACCACCCGACGGGTCCGGCTGGGTCTCTTTCTTGCAAGCAAAAGAGTCTTTAAAAAACCAGAACAAGCCAGTTTCTGGTTTGCTTAATAGCCCTGGATCCTTCTTCAGTGATTTCTTCGGCCCCTCAATTTCCCTCCCACGAGGAACTCTTCGAGGGTAGGAAACAGTGTGGCCTAGCCAAGAGGGCCCTGGGCTAGTGGGTAAGTGCCCTGGGGACCTCCAGCTCAGGGACCAGGACTCAGGGAAGTCGCGGACGCAGGATGCTGTGTGCTCACCTGCTGCGGGAGCACTTCAGCCTCAGCCCAAGGAGCTGTGAGTCTCAGGACCACCTTTCTTACGTCATCCCCTTACTCTCTGGCTTCACGCCCAGAGCCAGAGAAGGGAATTAGAACCTGAGTTTCCCCAGAGCCGCGGTGAGACGCTCACCTCCCTGGTCATGACGCCCACAGCCCAGTCCTCCCGCTGCCACCCTGGCCTCCTGCACGCTCCTCCAGCCTCAGAGGACACAAACCCATTTTCCTTACAGACGCTCATCCTGGTTAAAACCACACACACACACACACACACACACACACACACACACACACACACAAAGTATCTTCAGTCTAAAAGAAAAAGCACATTTCTTTCCTTCAAAACCATACACACACAAAAAGTCAATTTCCATATCTTATGCTGAGAAACCCAAAGTTCTCAGGAGTTTCCGTGAAGTCATCATTTAACTTATTTATTAATTCAGTGACTATGTACATATTCATCTCACTGTAACACAATTATTTTTGCTCATTAAACATTTTGTGCTGCCAGAGACACCTATGAAATCTAATAAGCAGCTTCCAGAACTACACAACACGCCAATCAAAAATGTTAATTAGATCTAAGCGAGCAGCACAAGATTTTTAACCCAGCGAATTCCAGGTGGGAGGGAAGGCCGAGCCATCATCGATCTGCCTCACCTGACCAGGGCTTCATTCTGGAGAACACCGTATCTGACTTCAAAGATTTGGGGTCCAAAGCTGACATAATATAGTCGTCCCTGAGTACCCACGGGAATTGGTTCCAGGACCCACGAGGATACCAAAATCCACAAAAGCTCAAGCCCTTTGTATAAAATGGTGCATGTTACCTACACACATCCTCCGTAGACTTAAAATCATCCCTAGACGACTTACGATACCTAATACAGTGCAAGTGCTGTGCACACAGTTGCTGGTGCAGCAAATTCAAGTTCTGCTTTTTGGAAATTCCTGTAATTTTTTTTCTTTTTCAAATATTTTCAGTGAGAACCCACAGATATGGAAGGCCAACTTCCATGCCTAGAGAATTGAAACCATCCAAATACAGTGTCTCTAGATCACCTGCTACAGGAGACGCCAGGGGGGCCCAGGGCTCAGGTGGCCCAGACACCTGCCACGGAGCAGGACACAGGACAGAAAGCCACCACGGCCTCCAGCTTCCTCAGCATTCGTCAGGCCCGGGAAAGGCCCTGTGTTAGTTCACATCAGGCCCTTCATATTGGAAGAGAGAACACTGTAAAAGAGCTCGAAAAACCACAGTGACAGGGAGGATAAAAATGTGGCCCTGCGATCCTGAAGAAGTTACAGAACATGACTTTGCAAAGAGGAAATGCACGGGAGGGTGTTTTTGCTCAGCACAGAAGGGAACCTCACCTGGACTGCGGTTACCGTAACAGGACAGATGGGGTTCAGATGTAGGAAGGGAAAGTATCTGGGTTTTAGGATGTGTGCTTGTTTGTTTTGCTTATACCTTAACACAGAAACAGCTTGAATAACTAGAAGAAAATATTTGGGCTGTTAGGTCTGCTGGCTTCCGGAGTACGTTAGATGCTTTGGGAGACAGAAACACAATCAAAGGAGGCTCCTGCTCCCTAAAAACCTGCAGTTCAGGAAGGAAACCCTACCTCAAAGGAGAAGCACGGATTAAACACACAGGCTTACCTGCCTGTGACCCGCGTGCCACCAGGCAGTCAGCCCAACTAAATCCAAAGAACTGCCTCGCCTACTAGGCTCTGCTCCCCTGACATCTGGAATCCACCCGACGATCAAGTGCAAGCGACTCCTGTAAGGTTCCTCTGAGCATTCCTACCCTGAGGCATTCGGAGAGTTTTCAGATTCCTTTAGGAGAGCAGGACCTCAGCGTGGTGGGGACACTCAGGCCTCCCTCCTCCCAGGCCCACCCCACACACCTCAGGACCCCTGTGTGTGCTCTTTATCACTGATTCTAGCCTGGTGGGGTCACATCCCCCCGTGAGAATCTGATGGCCACAGTCCCCAGGGAAACAGAAGCTCCACGAGTAATCACGTACGGTCCCCAGGGTCTCGGGGCTCCCAAGTCCATCCTTGGACCCTCTAAGGAGCCATGGTCCCAAGGTAAGAAACCCCTGCCCCAAATTACTTCATGTCCAATTATTCCTGCCTGGTTGGTGACATTCTTCGGTCCCAGCGCAAGCACCTTTACAGACGTGAACAGAAACCACTCCCCTGGCCCCTTCTGTGCACCAGCCCCAGGCGGCATTCATCTTCCTGCCTAACAACCCTGCCAGGGGGCCACCACTCCTGTGTTCACAGATGAGAAAACAGTCCCCTCATCCCAACCGCGGGGTTGGTTGTGTCTCACTGATGGACAAGTCCCCGCGCCCAGTAGACAGAGCTTATTGTCTCAAATTTGGGAACACTGGAAAGTAACTGCCCCCAGGTCACACGGCCAGTGGGTGACAAAGCTGGGAGAAGCCTGCTGGCCCAGACCCAGGGGAGGGCTCTCTCCTCTGCCCCTCAGCCTGGCCCTCAGTCATCTTCTCTTCCTTCTTGCACATCTCAGCTAGAACCCAGAGCCTCCCCTGTGATCTTCGACCAGCCTCAACCTGATAACTCCATCCCCACCTCCAGACACCAGGGTCTTTCTCCCCTAAACAGGCATCATCTCTGCCGAGAGCCGTCCAACAATGCCCCTGCTCCCGTAAAATTAGGTTCAGGGCTGAGCCTGGCTTCTGCCTCCGTGACGGCCTGCCTCCTGCCTCCACACCCCTTATGCCTTTTGACCCCGAAATCGTGACTGTGTTGGTCTCCGAAGCACAGCATGCCTTGCAGGTGGCATCCTTCCTACTGGAGAATCTGTCTCCTGACTGTTCACCCGTCCTCTTTCAAGGCCCCTCCATCCAGCCTTCTCTGAAATGACTTCTCAACTAACTGGCTTCCTCTTCTGCACTTCCATATGTTTTATGAACGTCTACAATTACCATTTAACTCAAGCTTTACAAAACAATTACGGTACAGATGGGTCTTCCCCCACTAGGTTGTATACTGGTTATTACCCTTTGAATTCTCAGCACTTAGCACTGTGCCGAGCAAAGAGCTGGGAGCCAGGAATGCAGGTTGACTAAGCGAATTTTCCCAGTATGTCATCCCAAAGCAGAAGAAGGGTCCCAGGCAGAGACAGAGGGTCTCTCGTGCATATAAACAGAGACGATCATGGGGACACCTGCTTGTTCTCTCATGTGCTTCAATATAAGTGATCCTGATAAGTATTACCATAAAATGCTGAAAGAACTCTCAGGAAAAATAAATCAGCACTTACCCCATAAATAATTAAAATGTATGTTAAAAACTAATCTACTGGCATGACAGCTTAAAGCTAGTGGAAAACGAATTCTCTTCTATTAAGATGACACTGTTCAAAACTACTCACTTCCATTTTAAGTTCACCCACCTAGAAAAATCCCCTAGTGGAGGCAGCCATTTTCCTTTTACTGATTCTGGAGACCCTTAAAACTAAGTGTTCTGCTCAGAGCTCCTTTTAAGCCAAAGCAACATCCGAAGACTTCCGACCTGCTGCTCTCTGAGCAATCGCGGGCCTGGCCTCACTAAGGGGAGAATCGCGGGCCTGGCCTCACTAAGGGGAGAATCGCGGGCCTGGCCTCACTAAGGGGAGAATCGCGGGCCTGGCCTCACTAAGGGGAGCTATGCGTGCACCCTGTTTGCGCAAACGAGTGTGCAAGCACCAGCTGGCTCACGGAAGCTGTGAAACTGGCGATGGCCACGAGCTCTGTGTTTACTTCCAGGCTGCTCAACCCCACCAGCACTCGTGTCTCAGTAAGAGAGCCTCTTCTGCTTCTGTGACACAGGATGACGCACAGACCCCTCAGGGAGGCGGCCACTGAGACAGAGCAACACGAAGCTCAGGTCACAACAGGGCGAAGTGATCAAGAACGAGCACCAGGGACATGGTGGGGAAGTACCACCACCCAGGCACCAAACTGGCCTCAGCCCTGACTCTGGAACTGGGATTTGGATCCCACTCTGAGGTGTGAACAGGTCCGGGGCTTCCACGCAACTGACCAGGACCAGGGCCACCAGCGGGGGCTGCCCTTCCTGGGGGCCTCTCAAAGCACGTTGAGTGTGGGCTTTTATTGTCAGACCCAAATATGTGCACAATGTGTATTTCGGAAGGAGGTAGACACAGTCCCCCCTTTTAGGCAACTAGACGGAATCTCCCCACCAGATGACATCAGCTTGAACAAGCCCAAAAGAGAACCCAAAATACATGGGGAGGGAGAACGTTAGCGCCTGTGCTGGTCCCAGCACCTGCTGGGCCCCGCCCTCATGGTCTGCCCGGGCTGCCCCAGGGACTCATTCTACACAGGTCAGGTTCCCACTTTGTCCTCTGAAAGGCCATTAAAACCTCCCACGTCAATTCATGACCACCATCAGGAAAAATCCCGTCTTCCAAATAAACTGCATTTACTAACGCTTCGTCTTCCTGGTCCGTACCACATACATATGCATTTCCCAGTCCAGGCGTCTGCCCCTCTGGACGTGGGCCCCGCTGCCACACCAAGGGGCTTCCCAACGCTGTGTGACACAGAAGAAAGGCCACCGTGCTAGGTCAAGTCTGGCCAGGCTGCTCGCCAGCAGAATGAGTATGGCCCGTGGGCTGCGGTTCGCTGAGCCCTGGTCTTAAACATGCAGCCTTAACAGTAAAGGAAATGAAGAACTCTGGCATTTGTCCAAATTATCTCAAAACAGAATAACCCATCTTCACCTGAAATAGTCACATAATGGACACCTAGGTCAGGGATGGCTTGGCTGGAGGCTGGAAGGGCCAGGGGGCCGGAATGAAAAGGAGAAAACCTGGGCGTGGGCTCTGCCCCCTCTCACCTCAAGTCTGGATCTTTAAGGATCTTTCCAACTCTGCAATTCTGTCATCCTGAAACCTGTGGCACAGTCTGTATTCGATTTCCATGAAGAAAAACAGATTCTAAAACTCTAAAAGATGGCAATTTTAAAAATCTGAATAAAAAAATAATATATGCTCACTGTGGAAACTTAAATAGAACAAAAAACATGGAGAAGAAAGTTAAAATTCCCCTTGAGTCCCACTACCCAGAGATGACCCCACAGGGCCAGCATCTGTGTAGACACACACGTTACATGTGATACACGCATCCACACTGAGATCCACAGCAGGCAACAGCCCTGAACTCACATGTTCATTTGGAAAAGAAATCCTGGCCTCAGCCACGGCCGTCCGCTTCTCTAAAAGACACCAGCTGCAGTTAGGTGCTGGGCCTATGGAACGCAGGGGTCACGTGTGCAATCCACGCGTGGTGCAGCTGGAGCTCCCTGGGCGACCTGCCATCTCATCCCAAGTGCAAGGGTGAGAGGAAGAGCCCACCAGACACAAAGACCCTGCCCTCCGGCTGGGCAGCTGACAGACATTCACGTGACACAGCGGGGGAGGTGGGGAGGGGAAATCACACAACTAAAGGGTGTATCTCTCATCCACCGAGGAGGATAGGGGTTGATATTGCAAGAATGTTTTAATGATTTTAAGTTACAAACGCAGCCTCAGGGGAAGGGAGCCCACCGCAGGCAGGAAGGGCAGTTAGGGTCAGTGCGTGGTGAGCAGAGGCTACTGACCTCTCGGCTGCTTGAGTAAAGCCTAGGGAAGCTGGAGAGGTGTTTTCAGGAACGTGCATGCCCGGCACTGGGGACGGTGGCCTTTCCTGCAGACAGGCGCTCGTGACTCAAGACCCAGTGCCCGAGGACCCTGCACATGGCATGGACAGCCAGCTCCTCATCAGCCCCTCCGGGGCAGAGGTTCCAACGGAGGCAACTGCTCTCCACACCCTCTGCTGCAGGGTCACTTCAATGGAAATGCCTGTGACTGGGAAACGGGAAAGTTGGCTCAAAGCCACCAGAAAAGGAACGGGTTTTGCCAAAACCAAAGGAAGCAGCTACGATTCAGTTCTCTGCACATTCATGTATTTCATGGGAACACAAAATGGGATTTTCACAAACAAATCCACATAAAACACAAATAGAAAGTCTTCAATCTATGAAAGAGACTCAGCCAGGAGCAAGCCGTCCAGCCTCCTCCTCCCAATCTGGAATGTGTTAGGACCTGAAAGGCCATCTGGGGCACAGGGCAGGGGCCTGCGAGGGCACTGGGAGGGGCAGGGCCTCCGGAAGGCATCACCAGGACCAAAGTCCCAGAGGCCCAGACAATGTTTCCAGATGTTGTCTGGAAACGTCTGCCAGACAACAGATGGTAAGGAGGAAACGGCATATCTGTCCTGTGTCCAGATGAACTTACTGTCCCACTTCGGGCTTGAGGGTCCTGACGCTGCCGTGAGCCCAGACGCCAGCATCCTTCTGAGAAGGACAGAAAGAAGGAGCAAAGGCTTGGAGCACAGGGAAGGCAACACACCGCTCCTTTCCTCTGCCCCTGCAGAGTAACTGACAGCAAACCCCATCATTTTGTTCGAAGATGACAAAAACTCTGAATTCCAAGCAGACTGCAGACAAGACACAGACATGACAAAGAAATATAAGAACAGTCAACCAGACAGACACTTGCAACCAATAAAAACCCGGTGAGCTGTTTACACTCTGTAAATAACTCAGAAAAGAAAAGTCGAAAAGCAAGCGGGGCCTCCACGAACCCCCCCCCTCCTCTACCCTCCCCTCACTCAGACCCACCCTGGCTGCAGTCCCACCCGGGCCCAGACTTGCCCAAGCTCCTGGGCTTGGGAAGCCGTCCTGTTCACCTGCGGGCCTCTGAGTCCCCAAGCCCATTGCGCCCTCTGAACCGAGAGGATAACTGCATGTCCCCGCCAGCTCAGAAGTCTGCCCGGGGACTGACCCTGAGTCCCGCTTCATCACCTCCACCGTCATCACCTCCATTACCGTCATGACCTCCATGACCTCTATTACCACCATCACCTCCATCACCTCCATCACCTCCAAAACCTCCATTACCGTCATGACCTCCATGACCTCCATTACTGTCATGACCTCCCTGACCTCCATCACCACCATCACCTCCATCACACCATCATCAAGGGCACCCTCACAGCACAGGACAGGGGAGCCGTCCTGAGATCCTGGAATCCACCGGGAAGTGCTATGAACTTAGCAAAAGCAGCTCTCCTCCTCCTGGTCACACAGATACATCCTGGCCGTGCTGAACTATCAGAGACAGCATCCAAAGGTGGGCTCTAATCACAGTGAAGCCACAGCTCAGGTCATTAGGTAACTCCTGGCAAGGCTGCTCTGTGGGAAAGGGCTGACCCCTCCCAGGACTCCTCGGCCCAGAGGCGTTGAGAAGCCCAGGGAGGGTCGCCTAAACCCTTCTGTCCCCTCCAGGAGGCGAGGAAGCTGGGGGAGGGGAGCCCTGGAGATGCAGCAGGGGCGCATCAGGGTGCAAAGTCATTTGTGTGCAAAGACCATTCTCACTGTGCATCCTGACACCACACAGCTGCCCCAGGAAGGCGGAGAATCCTTCTCAGGCCAAGAGGAAGGCTAGTCGTGTTGACGGCTGCTCACCAGGTAGTCCTGGATGTCAAAACAGGCCAAGAAAGGCCCTTGCTCCTGGACTGACGGGTCCACGGCCGGAGGGACAGACGCCCGTCCTTGCTGGGGGATCTACATCATCAACTCTCAACTGCAAAGCCCACCCAGGTGGTCTGGACCCACCTGCACAGCTTCAACAGGCTTATCAGTAAGTTACAGACTTAACCAGGAAATCTGGACAGGATTTTGCCTCTTTATTCCAAGTGTGATGAGGGGAATCTACAGCTGAGTGGGTTTTCAGGGCAGAGGTCCCCAGTCCCAGGAGTGACAACAGAGGCACAATAACAGCCTTGGAGGGGCTGCGTCCCTCATAACCCCAAGTGGCCGCAGCAGCCTCCCCGCCCACCTCCTGCCCACCTTCCCCATCAGGTGCACGAGACACAACACTCTCTATGGACACACAAAGCCATGGGGTGCCTGTCCACCCCGACGGAACAGCAACTGCTTGGAGGAGAGGCTGCGCTGAATGATGGGACAGAGCATGAACGACCCAGATTTCCACGGTCACAGCCACCCAAGCCCAACTAAGCAGTCAGCCCAGGCCCGGGACTCTCGGAAATGGGGTCTGTGGGCAGCACAGGACAGGGGCCCAGAGCATGAAGTGGGTCAGAGTGACATATGTGAAGGTCCTCGGTCACCATCACAGCCCCCGAGGTAACATTACAGCAACCTGGGGAATCTATTCAGGGTTCTCATTCCAGCTGATAAGAACATGCTGGGCACCATGACTCGAAGCCCCATCCACCAAAGAGACCGTGGCACCCTCCCAAGTCAGAGCTGCCAATCCTTCCCGGCAGGGAGCAAGCTGAAGGAATATGCAATCCCTGTGTGATTTCAGGGAGAAATCGGCCTTTGTTAACCTTTATTCGGAGATCTTCAAATAGGACAGTATTCAAACTGAAAAACACATGCAGCTGTTATCAATAAATCAGGAGCCACTGGTTTGAACCCATCATCAGGGAAGTTACAACAACCCTTCACACCACTTTCCTTTTTAAAGTTTTTCTTTTTTTTTTTTGATGTGGACCATTTTTAAAGTCTTTATTGAATTTGTTACAATATTGCTTGCGTTTTATGTTTTGGTTTTTTGGCCGGGAGGCATGTGGGCTTTTAGCTCCTCTGACCAAGGATCGAACCCGCACCCCCTGCACTGGAAGGCGAAGTCCCAACCACTGGACCACCAGGGAAGTCCCCGCATCACTTTTCTGAAAATGTAAAATTCATGCCTTAGGGCTCACACTCAGGGACTCTGCCCTGAATCATGCAAACGTCCTGACACAGACGCCTCGGGGCACTTGCTCCCCTGCGAGATCCCCACGTAGGATGCAGCACTGCCCCGTCAGCACCCAGGCCGGCGGGCCACCAGCAACTGGGAGACACGAAATGCACCCCAGCCTTGATGAGACGGTCTGACCCTCCCACCTACAGCTGCAGAGACCGGTGCCAAGTCCAGCCAGCGATTTCCACAGCTGGTTCCATCTGCAAAGGTAACCGCAAATTAGCCACAGAAGCGGGGAGGACGGCTCACAGCCAGCATTCCCTAAAGTGACAGCAAAGAGGGGAGACCCCTGCTTTCGCCAACATGGGGTACTTCATGCAGGAGCACAACAGGCCCACAGAGCAGCTTAGGGGCCCCCAGGGCGTCCCTGACTCACAGGACAACTCTAACTGCCATGAGTGACCCCCCAGTGACCAAGCACACCTCATCCTTGATGCAGTGAAGGCAGTGAATAAAGAGATGCCAAACCAAACAGTTAAGATAAAGCCCTGCAGTTTGGTAGGGGGAAGGGGGTGTATGCTGCATCAGTTACACAATTTACACACAGTGGTCCGTGCACCATTACACATGCACCGTTACACAGAAGCCACAGCAAAGCTCAACAGTATCATTCAGGATTGAATCACAGACCAGACACTCTGCTTGAAATAAATTGTAAGTAACAAAAGATATGTCCTCAAAGCAAAAGCACAACTTCAAAAGTCTACAATCATTTAAAATAGTCAGTGGGGTGCGGAGCTGCTGTCCCATTGGAGGGGACACCAGGGGACACCCAGGCCCCACCCAGGCCCACTCCAGCCGGAACCGGTAACTGAATTTCCAATGAAATGCTAACTCTTTGTTAAATAATGCCATTTAAAGAGAATGATAGCCCCCACAGCCTGGAATATAAATCTGGTAACATGCCAAGTGGATCAGAAAAAGCAACAGTCCAATTTCCATGCAGTGAATTTTCAAACGCTCCCCTAACCCGGCTGCGCCCCGGACGCCGCCCCGAGGGCACGTCAGCCCCGAGGCCGCACTGCCTGGTCGTCCCTGAGATGAGCTCAGAGTCTCCCACCCCGGCATCACCCCCCACCACGAAGGCCTGCAGGTGACGGAGAAGGGAAGCACCCCTCCCCCACGGTACGCCTGCCGCCGCAGAAAACGGACACCCGGGCAGGCGACAGTTTTGTAACCACTTACCTCTGGGACTCTGGGCCCTCCTCCTACCAACAGCTGGATTTCACTCCATCCCGGGCGGGGTGGTGAGGGGGCAGGACTCCGTGCCCGTCAGGACCCCGGGAACAGCCTGCGGACGAGGAGGCCTGGCGGGAAACCCGCGCTCTCGGGGTTCAGCGGGATCCTCAGCACGCCTTCCTGAAGCCCCCACCGGTCACCGCACTGAGGCCCCCAGAGCCTGTGCTGTCCGCACATCCCGTCACTGCGGCGGCTCCGAGGCTGTCCTGGCGTCGCCCCAGGCCCTCCAAAAGCGCATTACGTGGGCACAGATCGCCCGAGGGGTAAAGAGCTCGCGAGACTTCAGCCCCTGACCGAGGGGTAAAGAGCTCGCGAGACTTCAGCCCCTAACCGCGGTGTCTGGAGCTCCACCGCCAACGCCGCCGCCCCCAGCCGGCTCCACGGCCACTGGCGGCCCTTGGAACTGGGCTGAGGTGTGTCGGCGTGTGACACACGCAGCAGGCTCCGCACTGAGCCTGGACAAAGAAGGCAAAGCACCCGTTAACGTTCTGTACTGAGTGATGCTCACGTGCTCACACTTTGGATGAAGTGGGTTAAATAAGACACATTATTAAACCAATTTCATCTGTTGCTTTTTAACTTTTGTAATGTGGCCACTAGAAAATTTTAAATTTCACAGTTGGCCCACATTCTACTCCTACAGACAGTGCTGCCTGGAGTATAAAATTCAGAATCCGAGCCATCAGAAGACTTTATTTGAACACATGGTTAATCCGTTAGCTTTTTGTAAATGTTTCTGAGACATGTAAGTGCAGATGTCCACGGGAAAAATTCTGTATTCCGTCCGTTTCCATGACCACAAATTGTGGAGCCCTGAGGAAATTTGGGCCCGATTTTAACGCTCAGTCCAGGGTGGGAAGCCTCAGATGGACGGCAGAGGCTGCTGCATAAGAAAACTGGACAGGAAGACACTGGCAGAGACCCGGGGTCACGTACCACATTTCCATAATGTTCGTTTCACCGTGTGACTGGAGAGCCCTTCAAACGTACAAAGAGCCCACGGCCAGTCTCCCCAGACTCGGGGCGGTCACCCGTGTCGCGCGGGCCTCTGCGGTGAGCGGCTACCTCCGGCTCCAGCCCTGAGTGACAGCACGCCTCCCTCCCCGCTCTCCACGCCGCCCAGCTCTCCCTCCACATACTCTCCTTACATTCCGCCGGGAAATCCTCCTGCCAGCCAGCCTCTTTGACAATGTAGCAAGCGACAGCAGGGCGTTTTCTGGTTTCCCCCCCAGGTGGGCAGCCTGGTGAGGAGGAAACGATGGGACCTCGGAGGTGACAGGAGAAGGACTTGACCCCCAGCTCACACCTTGCCGTTCCGCCCAAGCAGAGCCCAGAGTCAGCCTGGATACAGGCCCCACTGCACCCCCAGCTGTGCTGGTTCCTGCACTCCTCTGGGCCTGCAGAGTGGGGGCAGTCACAGTGCCCAGGTCACTGAGCTGTCACAGGGACTGAGTGAATTAATGAGCTGAATGTATTGCTTCTGTACGAAACTCTTTCCTAAAGGAGTTATTTTTAAGCGAACGAATGAGCAGAACAGTGTCAGGCTCCTAAATAAAATGGCTGCAAAAGACCCTCTGTCTCCAGGTCCCCTGTCCAGCTGGTCACCGACCCTCCTTCCAAGACCACGTCTGCTCCAAGCACCTCGGGACCCCAGGCCTCCACGTCCGTGTTCCCTCTCTATCCGGCCGGCTCCCAGGTGGCAGGGCTCCCCAGGCCTCTGCGCTTGTCTGCGAGCTGGGAAGGGCTTCCAGGAGACATCTCCCCAATCCCTCCAAACTTTCCCGGCCTCTGTGGTTTGGGCCGGTACTGCCCAAGGCCGGCGTCCACGCCGCCTGAGGACTCTGACAAGCCAACGCCCGGCTGCACCGGGACCGGGCACGTCAGGACCTCTGGGATGGGCCACGCTGCAGCATTTGGGGGATTTCAACGTGCAGCCCAAGTCCAGGAGCACCGGGCTAACACCGGACCATGGCTGCAATGCTTTCAAGGACGATTTCTTCCATAGGTAAAGACATCCTCTATAGATTGCAAAGAAAGCTCACTGCCTTTTTTTAGCCTAAATTCATCCAATTAGAGGATAAAATACACACATCACAAAACGTCTCCACTGAAGCTGAGCTTGTTCAGCTGCCACTTCACTCGCTCTCTTGGCCGCATCCCATAATGCCCGCAGCCTAAGCTCCAGGGGGTCAGAGACTGGATGTCAGCCTCTGCAAGGTCACAGGGCCGCGTGGACGCCCAGAGGGGAGGCACAGCCCTCCTCCCCCGGAACACAGGCGGGGGGCACAGAGCAGGCACTCGGGACAGCGACCCGAGCTCCTGTCTCTGCCTGTCCCTGAGGGAGGGAGCCCCGCACCCGTGGTTGGTGAGGCGCTGCGGGAACCCCTGAGCTGAGGGGGTTACAAGTACAGATGACTGTCAACATGAATGCAAACAGCAGCACGCTTAATCAATGACGGAGGCTCTCATTAACCGAGTCCAGGAGCCAAGGCCCAGGGGGACGGGCGGTGCTCCCAACATCCGGCGGAGGCTCTCATTAACCGAGTCCAGGAGCCAAGGGCCAGTGGGACGGACGGTGCTCCCAACGTCCGGCGGAGGCTCTCATTAACCGAGTCCAGGAGCCAAGCCCAGTGGGACGGGCGGTGCTCCCAACGTCCGGTGGAGACGTCGGAACGGTCAGGTGGGCGACGGCCGGGGCAGCGCTCAGCCAGGCCGCTGGGCCCGCTGCCCGCCCCTCCCCCGCCCCGGAGCCCAGAGCACCCGCGGATGGATAAACAGAGAAGGGAGAGAGGAAGGAAGGGCCTGGAGCTGAAGCTGGACAGTGCAGACGGGGTCTCAGACCACAGCTCACCTGGGCTCGGCCTGCTCCGCAAAGAACAAAAACAGGACTGCTTTTCCTTGGTAGAGTCACCAATCAGAGCCATTCCACAGCCTGTCGATTCACCTAAAATAAATGTTTAAACCAGCGAGGTCTCTGACACTGCAAATATCTGAGACTTGAGAGAACACCAGCTGTAACCAGCGCAGCAGCTTCACTTTTGAATACGCCCCCGTTGCGTCCTGTCTCCTAAGTCCTGGGTGTGTGTGTCAGCCTTAGAAATGATCCCTTTCCTGTTTTTAAATGCTGCGGTTTCTGCCCGACTAATGCCATCTTTAATTATACATCATCGAGCACCTTACCGTGATCTAATGGGGTCCATCACTCATCAAAACGGCCCCATGGGCAACCACGGTCCCCAGAGCCAGTTACGCAAACCTCGCTCCATTTGTCACAAGTGTCCACCTGCACCTGCAGACACCGGCACACACACCTCGAGCCCCAGCATCTCACCAACTTGTCCAGAAGACACGATCGCACGATGCCAGCTTTCTACCGGCCCCACGTAGCACAGTGACAGCTGGCGACACTCGGGCCTCCACCCCAGTGGCCGCACGTCCAGGCCCTTCATGCCATGCGCTCTGCCTGGGCCGCACCCAGAAGGCCAGCGCTGCCCGAGTCCCGCGGCAGCTGGTGGTAGAGCCAGAGGGACCCGCGGGGACAGACAGGCTGCAGGCGTGGACAGGCCTTTCCTGTCGCCAGAGGACACAACGGTCCAGCTGCGTGGGCTTTCTCGGCATACGACACATTTCAAGCAAACTAAGGTCAGCAGAGGTCAGCTAGTCCCCAAACTTTCATTCAAAGGGATGAACTGCCCACCAAATTAATGACTGTAAATGTGTAACTTATAAAATGATAATATATATGTATGTTTTCTATATATTAGTATATGTGTGTGTATATATATATATGTACACGAATCCATTTACATACATTGAAGTGTATTCACTACTGAGTGACAATGAACAGGTGAGGCTCTAATTCTGGACAATTTACCTAAACAGCTGAGGATTAACCTCATAAGAGAAACTCAAGTTACTAAACCAAGTGCCCTAAGGCCTAGAATCAGAAAAATATAACTAGAAAGGCCACTCAGCGGACAATTAAGAATAAATCACTTTTGAAAGAACTGGGAATCGTGACAGCGTGAGACCTCGTACGTACGCCCTCTTGTATAATTGACGCGACATCTTTCTCTGGCCCCTTTGTGGGTCTGTGTTTAGAGTTCCATTTAGGGCAGCAAGATTTTCACTCAACGTGAATCAGATGCGTTGGCCAAGCAGCAGATGGGAAATAACAAATACACAGAGCGTTTCTCTGCTGCGCAAGCAGCACAGCTCATCCCGGGCTGCCCGTGGCGCGCGGACCCAGTCCTGCCTGCAGCGTGCTGTCCGTGCACCTGCTCCCCGAGGGCCCCAGCAGCGGCTCTCTGGACTCACGTCCTGCTAACAAGCCTCCCAGTGGCACCGATAGCTGTGATTCCAAGAAACAGGCATTTCGGCCATTTCTTTCTCCTTCTAAGGAGGTACAGCCAAAACCTCTCTCTTTTGGACAAAAAGAAGACCCACTCTCTGACTCACTCCAGGGTCACCAAGAGTGGAAAAAGGAATAGAAACCAGAAAAAAGGGAGAGCCCAGCCCTCCTGCCCACAGCCAGTGACTCCCCTGGGGGGGTGAGGCTTCCAGTCGCCTCCCCGGCTGGGGACACTGGGAGCAGAGTGAGCTGAAGGGGGCGGTTCGTTACTTTATCCCGAACACCCCAGAGTGTGTGGCTCCAGTGGGAGAGGCAGAATGAGATGAGAGGGACATCCCAAGCTTGGGGAGAAGGGATCGCAAGGAAACATCCATATGCAGACTCTGCGGGTCCCCCAGCCCTTGCCCCCAGGCCCCTCCCCAGGCTCCCAGCCCGACTCTGTTGGGGGTCATCCATTCCGATACTTATTACAATGAAAACTCAAGGCTCAAGAGTAACACCAGCCCCGCCAGCCCCGCCAGCCCTGCTAGCAGAGGTTCCGAGGTGCTCATGCACAGCCGGGGTTCTCCCGGCTCCTTCTAGATAGGAAGCCGCCAGGCCACAGCCTTGAGGTGCCCAGGCGCCCACACTCTGCTTGGTCAGCACCTTGCAGATGAGGACTCTGCAGCACAGAGGTCACACCGCGCCCAGCACGGGCCCAGGCGCACCTCAAGGCTGTGTGGAGGGGGCATCAGCCTGGCCCCAGGCAGCCCACGTGCACCGATAACCATCACCTGTCCCGGCTGCCAAGGCCCTGCTCCTGCACAGGGTGCAGACCCAGGGAATGGCGCAGGCCTGACCCTGATGAACTTGCAATGTGCATGGGTGAAAAGACCCAAGACCCCGAAGGCAATCAGGGAATAGGTTCTGGAGCACAGACATTCAATGAGAATGTAGGAAACTGGCTCCGGGAGTGCACAGGGCCCGTGAGTGCCGGGAGGTAAATGGGGGACAGACAGTAAGGGCAGGGCAGCCGGGCGGGGGTGTAAGAAGCAGGACAGACCACGTGTGGATGCTCCTCTAAAGCATCCCAGGGACACAGGAAGGAGGCGTGGACACACCTGCGCTCGACGCTGGAGAAAGTGGTGGTCTGACGTAAGCCAAGGGCAAACGCCCAGCGGGAAGGAAGAGCAGGACAGTTACTGGCCGTGCAGCTGGGGCCCGGGTGGGGCAGGACAGGGACCTAGAACCTGCCCAAAGGGAAGAGTGGAGGGCACCTGTGGCCCAAACGGCATCGCAGGGCGGTCACCCAGCTCGGGGCACAGCAGACTGGGGACAGCGGCACCAGTGGGGAGTTTGGCCGGCAGGGACCCGGCCGGTGTTGCAGAGGCAGAAAGGAAGATGTTAACTGTCCCTCCCGGGAGTCATGATAAAACTTGGTGACGCAGACACAGGTGAAGGGGGAAAATCAAAGACGACCCCAATTCCCAGAAGATGTCAATTCCAGGGCAGGCCCTTCCACTCAGCTCATCAGACAGCCCTGCCGTGAGCACGGGACCAGCCCAGAGGCCCAGGCTCACCTGTCTCCCCGTCCCACCTGTCTCACCCACAGCCCTCAGCTCCAGGCATGAAGGGTGCCGGGAGAGTCTGCCTGACCATGTCCTTTGCCCCACACCCGTCTCTTAGTTCAGAACCTTGTGCCACTTTTCTGCTGTGTCCAGATCCCGGCCTGGCACCTGACAGGCTCCTGGACACGAACATGACTCCGGGCCAGGTGGGCCCCTGGCTGCAGGTGGACACATGTCACTTTTAAAACTTCTTGCCCATTTATATTTTCAGCCTCAAACAAATCCCAAGTTTTCACACTTGCTATTTGAGTTGAAAACCCAAACGTTGGCTTCCAAGCATAAGGTGCTGTCCTGCTTCTCACACTTACCTCATCCAACTTCTCCATCCTACAGATCCTGGGCACAAATGCAGCCCAGGCCCCAGCACCTCAGGCGCAGAGCAAGCCAGGGGTTGAAAAGGTAAAAGTCAAGCTGCTCAGGGAAAATGAACTCTGGTCATTCTAGAACTCCAGGCGGTTTTTATCCAAACTAGTCACCCAGGTCTCATCCTCACAACACTTACTTTAAATCTGACTTACTTTTTATTTAAATCTGTTCCAAATCAAACCTCACGTAACTGCCATAATTTTTTTAGTGGCCCGCTTGGCATAAATAGAAGAGATCATTAAAGGAAACATGTGTTAACATAAAGCCCATCGCCAGGTGCCAGCAGGGACGTCTGTGGCCACCGCGGCAACCCCGCTGGGAGCAGCAGCGCCCTGTGTGACCTTCCCCCTCTCTGTCACCAGACCAGGTCACACTCCATCAGCGAGATGCCACCTCTGTGCTCACTGGTGGTCTGTTTCCAGGTGGTGTTAACAGGGCACAGGCCACGTGCCCCTCCGGTCCTGACACCTCATGCTGCACGAACACACTGGCTTTCGTTACCTTCAGACGGGCTTGGGGAGGGGAAACAGGTGCAATTTTTAGGTCACGTAGAATTGGGAGGATGATTATAAAGAGTTAAGGAATCCCACAGTTTATCCATAAACAGTAGATATTTATGTCTTATGTAGACGTCTCTGGAACACGTGTAGGGACAAGGTGGTGGTACTTCAGCTTTGTGTGTAGGAGAAGTGAACGCAAGGCAGCTGTTGCCGCCGGGACGTCTCCGCTGTTTCAGATGCGCCTCGTGCTGCATTTGCTGGTGAGGTGGCAGGCAAACTGTGCCACTTCCTAGGCCAAAATAATTCTTACCCCAAGTACCTGGTGCTGGCTGTAGTGCCTGGTACATAGTAGGTCCTCAGATATGCATTCAGTGAAGTAGAGAGACATGCATCACCGGCCCATCTGCACGGCTGTGTGACGGCCCCCTGTGCCCCCAGTATTCCCGCCCGGCTCGGCACCGCCCAAAACCCACCCTCCTGTCCCTAGCCCCTCGGCTCCACAACAACTCACACCTGCTTCTGGTGCCGGCGTGTTTCTAGATGTCACTCACTGCTTCTGTTGACCTGAATTCCCGCAGCGAATTCTAATTCACTGAAACTCACATACATTCACGGGAGCAGCGCACACACGTCCCAGAAGTAGAAGAGCCAAGATCCTAGTGTCTTCGGTTTGCAGATGAGCACCGTGGACTCATTCCCACCACAAACACTCGGCAGGCGAGAGAACCAGTGTCACTCATCACCCACACGCCAACGCGGCCAGAGTCCAGCTCAAAGATGCAGCCTGTGAGCAGAATCTGCACGAGCTGCTGCTTCACACACTCTTTTACTCCAACTTTGCTCAGAGGGAGAAGGGAGACATGTCACAGTTCTTAAGCCATTCCCCACAGCTGACACCTCCGACACCCTCGCCTTTCAAGGCGATTTAGGATTCCAACAGGACAGACGTCACGCGTGCATCAAGTTCTTCAAATCCGAAGATCTACCAAGGAAGGCAAATCTGACAAAAACTGACCTTTGTCTCTTCAAGCGCCATAAAGAGCGTTTCTCCCTAACTGAATCCTTGATGTTTTATTTCAAAAACGTACCTTGAAAAAGAGCACGTTAACTGCGAAAATAAAGATTAAATGCAGATTGAACTGAAGCGCACCCTTGAAACAACTGTATAATTGAGCCGCGATCTCGTCCTGCTCTGGCGAGCCTCACACGCTGGATGAGGAACAACACTGTGAGTCCGTCCTGCACACGAGGGAGGTGTAGATGGGCCACCTGTCCTGCAGACGCGCTCGCTGTGCTTCCCTCTCAGCACAGCCCCCACCAGTGTGCCGCACTGAGCAGGATCATGTTCCCGGATGCCTTCCTTAAAACAGATGAGCTTTTGGACTTTTTCTCATTTTAAAGACGCTTATAAGGATCAAGCACGCTACCTCGATAACAAAGATAATACCTGGAAGCAATTTAAAGGTGAAACAGATTCAAGCCCTTGGCTAGACGCTCATCAACACTCAACAATCCAGTCATGGGAACTCAGCAGACTTTGAACCTAGAGGCACAACATGCATCCCTCTCTCTCTCTCTCTCTCTCTCTCTCTCTCTCTCTCTCTCTCTCACACACACACACACACACACACACACACACCCATAATTTAGGACACTGACCCCACTAGCAGTGAGGTGGGCCTGTGCAGCGCACCTCAGTGGTGATTCGAGGTTTCGAGATGCATGTTAGTGGTGGCACTGAGCCAACGGCCCACAGGGTGCGCTAAGCCTGCACCTGCATTGCCTCTGTCACCCGGTAAAGCAGACAGGTGCCCTCACTCACTGATTAACACACACCCCACCCCGTGCCAGGCCTGGCTGCCCACCAAGTCCCCCACCCTCCATCCTCACAGGACCCTGAGGAGCCCAGGGATCCCTCCCTCGCCTAGTCCGGGATGCTGGTGGGGCGGGGCCGCAGCCTCAGAGGGAGGTGGTCCTGGGTCCCAAAGCCCCCAGAGGTGGGCTGGTCCGGGCTCCGGCCAGATGGCCAAGTCAGGTCTGCTCCCCAACTTGGAGACTGACCACTTGGCCTCTCGGAATGTCACTCGGATGAGATGCCCAAGGCCCCCGCATCTAACCTTGAGACCCCTGGGTGGGGCTGGGGTGACACCAGGATGGTGGCAGAGCAGAAGGATGGATGAGGACGCATCCCTGAGGACAGAACGGAGCCCCGGACAAACCCCAGGCACCCCGGACTCCAGACCTACGGCTGCCAGTGACCTGCCCCCAAAGCCACCGCACTCCCCGGGGACCCCCTCCACCGCACTCCGCACCAGCCCGCCCACAGCAGCCGAGCCAGAAGCAGCTGCAGCCGCGTGCAGAGTGGACCTCAGGGCCCAGGCCCCTTGCTTTCGGACCAGGGTCTCTGATTAACCAGGTTCGTGGTAGGGAGAGGCGTCTAACCAGGAAGCCAGTTAGCCGGTGCGTCCAGAGTTCACCTTTCAAGGTCACCCCAACTCCAGTGCCCCTGAGCGATGGGGTCTCGGAGCTCAGCTTCCCATGTGCTAACCAGCTGCCTCTCTGAGCTGCGGTCGGGAAGCAAGGAGACACACTTACACCGCCCGGCACGCCCTGCACACGGCAGACGCTCCATCAACAGTCACGCATCCCACCGCCCTTCTGAAAACACGTCCCGAAGGACTGGCCGTGCCTCATCTGTCACAAAGGCCGGCGTCTGCCCCGGCGTCACAGAGACCACGGTCACCACTGTCTGCCATCCCGGGAGCTGCCTGGCTTCCGTGAGGCCTCCAGGCCTCTTCTCTGGAGTCCCCGTTACACCCCAGACCAAGCCACAGCCACCCACCCCCACGACGCAGTAATGTCCTAACCCTAACCCTGCACCGGACAGCCAGGGCGTCCACCCTATGGAGGGCTGCCGCCTGGCCAGCCACTGCCCAGGCCATCACTCCTGCCCAGGGAGTCTGGATTCCCAAGCATGTTGATGCAAGTGTGCTTACATACTTACATATAAACATAAACTCTAATTAAACAGTATGCAAACCAAAGAAATCTAAGTGCACAAGAAGTCACTCTTTGGAAAACCAAGGTGACTGCTTAGGAAAGACTCAGCAAAGAGAGACAGCTTTAAAACTCACATCAGCAGGAACAAAACCAGAACACACTGAGGGGGGATTATTTAAAATCTGGAAGGTGCTCCACTCAGAATTTTTGGAAAGTCTCTTAGTTCTCAGTCCACTTGAAAGAAACAAATAGGAAATCATAGGTTGTGACTGAAAGACAGGTTAGAAGGCAAAGAACAGTCCAGATCCTGCATCCAAAAAATGGCGAGTTATTATACGTGTGTGTTTGCAAGATAAAATGTCTAATAGACACCATTTGTGTGATTCACTCCACTATCTCATTTCTGGGTCCCAGTCACACTGGCCGAGAGATACACAGGTTTCCAACTTAAACATCCCCAAGTAACTGCAGGCAAACTAAACAGGTTCTGACTCTGTTTCCCATCAGCAAGAGCCTTACCCAAGCCTTCCAGAGGTCTTTGATTGTGATGACGTCCTCCCTTTAACCTTCACAGAACTCTGGCCGACACCTGCCCCGTGCCCACAGGAACCTCCTGAGAGCACAACGGCTTCGGCCCCTAACGCCAGCTCCATCAGGGGACACACCCGCCTGGCTCACCCAGGATGGTGCCCGGCCCAGTGCAGGTACGTAGCAAAAGCTGTGTACGCCAAATACAAGGCAAGGGATTCCCACCAAAATAATCACAAAAAATTGGAACTGTCTGATATATTAGAGCCTTATTCAGACACATTAAAAAGTACTCTCTGAATTACTCGGTTGAGAACCTCAAAACCCTCCCGGAAAGACAAGTTGCACTGAAAACCTCCATCAATGTAGTTAGGGTGTTTAAGGGGTCACCTTGCAAAACTGTAAAACAGAACAAAAAACAGATTAGGCCAAGAAACTCAGCAATTGCGATGGCAGCGCATTCAAAGAGCTAAGGCGGCTCTGAGTGCCAGCACAGCATGGCAAGCATTTGCTAGCCTTGGGCATCGTAACACGGTGTAAAGGTTCCGGGGCAGCATAATTAACTGATCCCTGATGCCTCGTCTCAGAGGCACAGGTGAAAGCAGAGCTCCGCCCACCAGGCTGGAGGGTCCAGGCAACGCTGGTGAAAGATGTGAGTGAAAGGTGTGGAAAGTGCTTCAGGAACCAAACGGAGTGAGTACATTCCCAGCAGCTACCTGTCACTAAATTAACAAACATTTAAGCGGATACCTGCCGATCTACCCACCCAAAACGTCCACACGTCCCAAAGGAAGGTTGGAGCAGCATCTCAATGGGAAATGGGACTGTCTTATATTTACAGTCACCTACTACTAAGGCATATATGGTACCCGTTGATAACGAGTGCCCATCTATTACACAGCACGCGGCAACACCCGGGCCCAGGACTTCATCCAGTGGACAGTCAAGTACCAGAGCCTATTTGGAAGTGATGCTCAGTTGAAGGCTTTGCCGCCACATTCACAGACCTGCTTACAGTGCAGCCCTCTATGCGGGACGTCTGGTTGCCCAAAAAGACTCCCAATGACTATTGAAAATCAGTAGATTAAAGGCTAGATGATACTACAGTCTACAGGGCCACTACTTTTTCTTTCCTCTCTGAAAATCATCAAATGTAATATCGGATTTAATTCAGACTCTTCCTAGGACCCAAGCTTAGTCCCCCTGGTGAGTGGGACCTGGAAGAGAGGACTGGGGGTCACACTGAGATAACACAGGAAAAAAGGAAATGTGTTCCAGAGTCCGCTAGGCTCAGACAGCCCTGGACATAGTCTGTTAGCTGTATGTATGTGTCCCGAGAGAAAGTCAACCAATCATCCCAAAATCCGGGCGACAAAAAATTATTAATTCCCTGGTACTAAGTGTTATGAATAAAAGTTGTAAGTTCAGCTCCTTCACAAACGTCTTTAAATGCCACAAATGCCACGGAGCCCAGGAGCTGCCTCAAGGCCAGTTGTTACCCGCCGCCCTCCTGATCAAACACAACTCACAAAACATCCCCACTAGAAGCATCATTCCAAAAATCATTTAGTTCTCCGAGCAGGAAGAAGTAACCTGGTTATTTTGCAAATAAAGACCTCTAATTATAATACTTTAGATAATAACAGCAAGGCAGGAAAGAAAAGTTTGAAAATCTGTAATAAGAACACTTGTAGCTGGATTTAATCACAATTAAAACCAAATAAATTAACATCAACTCCCCTTCAGCAGTGACCCCATTTATAAACATTCCTTGACTATTCTTGACTTGAGAACGGGCATTCTCCCTGAGCCTCCATTTCCCTGATCTATAGGAAAAGTCCAGTGTGGCAAAGTCTGACTTTTAACTCCAAAGCTTAACCCTCAAGGGCTTAAGTTCCTAACCTCAGAGACACTGCAGTGCTGAGAAATTTGGATGGAGAACTTTCCCCTCACCTCAGCACTTCACATTTGGGAAGGATTATTTAAATGGTTTATACACCACCAGATCTTTAAAAGGTCAAAAGTAGAGGGACACGGTTGTGCTTTCTAAAGTGAATGATATTTGCAATAAACCAAGAATCTTTTCAAGCTTTTCTACATTTAAAGAAAATACAAAACATGAGTAGTTCCTTGTTTCTCACTTAAACCAGCAACCCACGGGCTCGCCTCCCTCCAGCAACAGTGCCCAAGGTGGCCGAGGGTGTGAAATGACACACTCTAAGTAGCTCTTGAAACCAAATCACCGGAACCCTCAAGATAAGGTCTTTGAAACAGAAGCAGTCCATGCTGTACAATGTAGCTGCACACACACACACACACACACACACACACACACACACACACACACCTCAAATAGCAACCCAGTGGAAACACAATGGGCCTGAGAACCCAGGGGAGGACCAGGGGCCAAGTCCAGAAGGGCTGAGCCAAGCATTCCTGGGCTCCAGGTTAACTTCTCCCCTCCTGCTAAAGGAGCTTGTACTTTGCGTTCTTGCAACCCAGGCACTCAGTTGCCTCTGCCAGGTCCTCCCTGGCCAGACACCAGGCAGGAGGCCCACCATCTTCCCAGCTGCCAGAACCTGGGAAAACACTAGGTGCTAACTTCAGTCCAGGCGGGCGAGGGTGTGGGGAGGGCTGGTCTGGGGGTCCAGGAGAAGAAGGCTGTGTCTGGGGAGATGGAGGGCCCAGCAAAGTTAAAAGGTGGGGAAAGAGGCCCAGCCTTGTGAGGGACTGAAGGGGAGCAGGGGGGCAGGGAGCCTTGCCCGCCTCAGGGAGGGCGGGGGGCTGCCACACACGCACAGGCCACCACAGAGCAAGTGCAAGCGGAAAGGGATTCCAGGGGAGAGGATGGGCTGATGGCAGGTGCCAAAGAGAAGTTCAAAGGGGAGGGGTTGGAGGGGAGCACGTGATGTCCAAGAGTTGCCAAGTAGGACTTGGAAGGTTACACTCACGGAGTCCCTGGAGGGAAGCAAGTCGAGAAAGAAGGCCATCGCGTAGCACCTCTGGTCCCCTGCCCTTCCTCGCCGCCCTCCCCCCACCAACACACTCACACCTCGGCGAAGTGCATACCCACCTTTGCTGGGGGCGCGCTCCTGCTGGCTGCCAGCTCGCGCAGGCTGGCGTTGGCGCTGGTCGCCGCGGGGAGGAGAACCGGGGAGCCAGAGGCGCTGTCCCCAGGACCCGCGAGCGCCGAGGCCGCTCCCGAACCGGGGCCGGGGCCCGGACCAGGACGCGCGGGTGGGCTGCTGCCAGGGCTGGTGCCGGCGCGGGGCCGCTGGCGGATGCCGTCCAGCAGGCGCACCAGCAGGATGTTGGCGGGCAGTTCGTCCACGCCGCAGCCCACGAGGATGCGGCACTCGGGGCAGCGCAGCTCGTGACGCGAGCACACGATGCTCTCCAGGCAGCGGCGGCAGAAGGTGTGCTGGCAGGGCAGCACCTTGGCCGTCGTATCCAGGCGCTCCAGGCACACGGAGCACTCCAGCAGGTCCAGGAGCGACGACTCGTCCATGTCCCCGCCCAGCCTGTCGCCGTCGCCCTCGCTCTGCGCAGCGGCGGCCGCCCTGGACGCGCACAGCCTGGGCGCTCCGAGCAGCATGGGGGCGGCGCCGGCGGCGGCGCGCACCTCTAGGTCCCGGGGCCGTTGCGGAGGCCGCCGCGGGCCGTGGGCGCCAGGGTCGCGCCCGAGCAGCCGCTGGGGAACCGGGCTGCGCTGCGACTTCCTTCTGTGCGGCTGGCAGCGCTAAGTGGTGCCAACCGGCCTGCGTGGCAGGGACCGGAGCTCCGAGCCCCGCGAGCCCCCTCCGGGCCGCCGAGCCCACCCAGTTCTTCGGCGCGAGGCGCCGCCGAATGCGGGCTACACCTGTCCCTCCGCGAGTCCGCCCCGCACGGAATCCAGCGGCGCTGCCTGTCGGGCACAACACCCGGCGGCTCTGCTTTCGCAGCGGCCAGTCCGATGCCGTGAAGGCGGGGGCGCAGCGTGCGCGCTCCCCCGCACCGCCTCTGTGCGCCCTTGGCCTGCCCGCGAGCGGCTGCCCAGCTGGCGCAGCGGGACCCCTCCTCGTCCTCGGCCGCGAGCACGTGCGCGGGGAGCGCGCGGAGGTCACGGTCACTGCGGGGCACGGGGAAGGGGCAGCTGCGCCCTGGAGCTGCCTCCGCCTGGGCGCACGCAGCCACCAGTCCTGCCGTTAGGGCGCTTCCAGGGTCCCCAGGAACTCCGGGGCGCTCTCCCGCGCAGGCCCGGGCCTGTCCCCTCTGGCGCCCGAGCCTCCCTTCGCTCTCCGTGAGCCTCGGAGCGGGATGTTTCCGCCTGACGCCGCCGCGAAGGAAAGTTTGGGCGGCGCTATGCGGACCGCCTCCCTGGGCAGCGCCGGCCAGGAGTCTGGGGACGCAGCCAACACCCGGGCATCCTCCTCGACGACGGCCCGGTCCCCTACCCGGCGGCGCGCGGAAGTGACAGCTCCGGAGCCGGGGTGGGCGCAGGGCGCCGGGCGAAGCGGAGGGGAGGGCGCTGAGGTCCTCCCGGCGACGCGCGTCCAAGACTGCGCCGCTGCCCGCCGGACCCCAGCCTCGCGCAGGGCGCCCTTGGGGACGCGCTCGACCCCCTTCTCGGGAGGCGCAGGCGAGGGGAGACGCGGTCTCCTTCCCGGCGCCCGCCTTCGGGCGCGTCAGAGCGACGCAAGAGCGCACGGAGGCCCGGGGGCCGCGGGGCCGCGGCCGGTGGCACAGATTCCCTGCCGAGCGCTGCCCCCTCGTGGCCGCTCTGGGCCCAGTCCGGGGTCGGCGCAGCCTGGTCCAGGGCAGGACGCTGGACCGTGCACATCTCCGAAAGGGGGCTACAACAGAAGGGCGCGAGGGCCCTACTCCCGGTCGGTCTGGCTGTCTTGCGGTTTGTGAAGCTAAGTGTAGCTTTTTTGACTTTCCAGGAAGAAAGTAATAGTTGTTGAGGCTTCAATGCCACGAACATGCATCTTTTTATTTAATCCTCTAAACGGCCCTGTCGGGTAATTATTTTAACCCCATTTTGCATGTGAGGAAGGTGAGGCTCAGAGTTATGAAATCATTGTGGCTGGATTTTGTTAATGTTTTTGTCTCCAGAACCGAATGCGTGGAAAAGGTCACAGTCCACTATGATACCAGCTCCCTGCAAGCCACATATTTTTACACTGTAATATCCCCAGTGCCTAGGGCAATGCCTGACACATAGTAGGTGTTCAATAAATATTTGTGAATTAATGAAAACACAGCCTCCAAATCCTCGCCTAGTGGCGATTTGAATGCATATCTTAACGTCTGTGTTCCGGGTGTACTGAGTCACACCCTTGGTCCACGAAGTGAGGCTGCCAGTTCATGGAAACTTTGCTCCTGACCTCTGACGGCCGCAGGAGACTTGCCCCACCTGCCTTCCGGGTTCTCCTAATGCGGATTGTGCACGGTTATTCACATCAGCACTGCCAGTGAGAGACGGAGGCATCTCTCCCGTGCTGCCCGGGGACCCAGACCTTGGGCCAGGCCTCCCCTTAGGGGCCACACATGGCCCTCCTTCCACCCTTTGACCCGCACTGAGAATAACAAAGGACCCAGAATGCTTGATCCAAAAGCAGGTGGCATGGACACAGGACTCGGGGAAGCTGGGAGGGGTGGCAGAGAGCAGGGGCTGTCTAGGGTGACGTGCCCTGGCTGCTTTGGGTTTCAAGCAGCAGAAACCAGCTCTAGCAAGGTTTTAAAAGGAACCGAAGAGGTGATGGGAATCAGGACCCCAGGCTAAGAGCTGGGCCAGGGCACTGCAGGTGGGCCCCGGGGTGGGTGGTCTCCTTCCCTCTCTTGTACCAGCTGCCTCTACCTCCCAACCCACATGACAGGAAACATGGTCAAACTCCAGGAGCATTTCGTTCATGGCTTCAGCCACTGACAAAAGACGCTCATCTGACACCGTGGTGGGCTGGACGTTTTAAAGCCCTGCCACCCAGCTTGGCCCAGGTGGTCGCTTTCTGGACCAATGTGTGCTGGCCGCAGGGGGGGACCATCTGAAGGCTGGCGGCACCTCAGGGGTCACCCAGAAGGAGAGGAAAGGGTTCCAGGACCCGTGGCGTGCTGGGCAGAGGGAACCACCCCTGCACTCGGCTTCCCTTGTTACACACAACCAGAGCCACAAAGGGCAAACACGGGGCCACCGAACCTCACCTTTCTCACCTTGGGCCCCTGCCTTCACCCACTCCCGTAGCACAAGTGGGCTGCAGGCCAGGGGGCCCCAGATGCCGGGAGGGCTGCGTGGCAGGGCCAGGGTGGCTGTGCAGGGCCTGGGGGGCTGTGCTGGGCCTTGCAAAGGTGGACGTGGCAGCCCAGCCCCGCCCCACCTTTCTGCTTTTCCAGAGAAGTTGGGGGACCGCTTTTTAGGTGTGTTCTCCTGTGTTCAACGGTCGGCATCAGTTCTCAGAAAAACACCCTATTAGCCAAACAAAGTGAGTGTGGCCCCACTGGCCCCCAGACCCCCAGGTGGCAGTTTCTGGCTGAAGCAGCCACAGGAGGTGAGCTGCAGCATAAAGGAACTTCAGGGTGTGATCTGAATAGCGGAAGCATTGCAAGCACAGGTTTCTATCACTCAGTTAAACTTGCACGTGTTCAGTCAGCCGGTTGTATCCGTCCATGATGGAGAAGCCTGGCTTAGCCGTTCGTATGAGGAGACCTTGGGAACTCAGGCGCCCACAGCACAATGGGCCAACATGAGTGTCAGCGTGGCCGCCTGGGGAGGTGATGGAATCTTAGGATACGTGAGGGGATGTGACGGGGCAGGAATCATCTCACCGCACCTCAGGTTGTCGGACCCCATCGGCAGGATTGTTTCCAATTCTGGGGACTAGATGTTAATGACAGGATGGAAAAGGATCCAGAGGCCTTGTCCGTGAATTTAGGATGAAGGAATAGAGAGCATCTGCCCAAGGAGGAGACAGCTCGGAGGACACAGGACCCGGCTGCTCAAACTGATGGAGCCTGGGGACCATGGCCCGAGTGTGAGGGTGATTCCAGGAGGTGCCCCCTGGGCAGCCCCGCTGGCTGAAGGTGGCCTGCGGGCGGGAACTGGCCCTAGAATGCCTGATGGCGGTCGCTGCTACCCCAGGTATAAAAGAGGTTGAGCCCAGACCCCTGGTAAGCTGGGTCCTCCCAGGGCAACTGCCTCTGTGGGATGCGGGGCCTTGGAAACAGAGCCTGCCCCTTGGGGTGGGGATTCGCAGGTGACATGGAATGGAGTCCAAGACCAGTCTCTGGGCTTCCCTCAGTCCAGTCAGGTGGGGGCTTGAGTGATTACCTGAATGTGAATTTCTCAAACTGATGGAGTGGGCCATCCAGTTAGAGAAATAAGTCAGCGTTGCCTCAGCTCTGCAGGAAGGACCCTTGCACTCGAGCGAGGCGTCTCCTTGTTGCCCACTGCAGTTTCCATAGCACTGTGACAGAAATATTGCAAATGCTTTCAGGTATTAAAAATAATCCTGCCATTGCCTATGTTTTTGTTCACAGTCTTCAAAAGAATTATAATGGGGGCTTCCCTGGTGGCGCAGTGGTTGAGAATCTGCCTGCCAGTGCAGGGGACACGGGTTCGAGCCCTGGTCCGGGAAGATCCCTCATGCCGCGGAGCAACTAGGCCCGTGAGCCACAACTACTGAACCTGCGCGTCTGAAGCCTGTGCCCCGCAACAAGAGAGGCCGCGACAGTGAAAGGCCCGCGCACCACAACGAAGAGTGGCCCCCGCTTGCTGCAACTAGAGAAAGCCCTCGCACAGGAACGAAGACCCAACACAGCCCAAAATAAACAAATAAATAAATTTATTTTATAAAAAAGAATTATAATAGATTCTCCTCCAGTCTGGAGACACAACACACTTTATTTTAGTTTGGCCCCAGATCTCAGAAGATGCTCGAAGCTGTGTGCTCTGCACAGCTATTGGCTAAAGCACTGGGACACGTTTAACCCAATAAAGGAAATCCCTTATTTAAATTACAGTCGAGCAAAATGAATGAAAATTGAATGTAAAGAAAAGCTTCCAGAATAATCGCAGTGTAATTGACATTGAATAATATTTAATATCTGGACTCATGTCTTTGGTAGGAGTACATCTTAAATCATCCAAGGGGAGGTTGTCAATTATAAATAACACTGATGCGTTTTCTAGGAAAATGTGAAATACTTGTGAAAGTTATAGAGCTAATGAAGAATCATCAATCTCAGGAAGAATAACAGAGCCTTTTCTCAGATAAGATAATGTTCACCTCCTTCCAAGGAAAGGCTGGAATTGTGAATATGCCAAGCATTTCCACTCTGAGCTGTGGTGAAACACACAAACCTGGGTAAAATGCGTGTTGAATGCCTGCGTGCGCCTCAGCGGACAGGACACACCGCTCGCTCATGGGCCCCAGAAGAGGAACTGGGGACCCTCCTTGGAAAGCCGGGTCACAGCCTCTGTGTGCCTGGGATGAGGCTTCCCCAAAAAAGCCCCATGAAGGCAGCAGAGGGGACTCAGATGGACTCACAGACTCCATATCGGGATGTGCACACCCCCCAGCCTCTCACCCGGCCTCCTGCAGCCCGGGGGCTGCGGGCCCTGTGCGGACTCCGCTGGGTCTGGCCTCCATTGGCTTTATCATCAGCCCCTCCCACTTCCCGTAAATGGTACCTATTTCGTCTTCCCCAGGTGCCAGGGCTGGATGTGGACCCTGCCCGCAGGACTACGCATACTTTAAACACTGATTTTTCTGGTTTTTTTGTTTGTTTGTTTGTTTGTTTGCAGTACGCGGGCCTCTCACTGTTGTGGCCTCTCCAGGCTCCGGACGCACAGGCTCCGGACGCACAGGCTCAGCCGCCATGGCTCACGGGCCCAGCCGCTCCGCGGCATGTCGGATCCTCCCGGACCGGGGCACGAACCCGTGTCCCCTGCATCGGCAGGCGGACTCTCAACCACTGGGCCACCAGGGAAGCCCGATTCCATACAAATTTTAGGGTTGCTTGGTCTCTCTGTGACATATGCCATTGGAATTTGGATAGGGATTGCGTTGGATCTGTAGATTGCTTTAGGCAGTGGACGTTTAACAATATTAACACTATGACATTCTGAAGTTACGCTGTTTACTCACTTGTTTATCAGTCCCTTGTCTGGTTTTCCACAAGATGCTGGGGACTTAGAACACTGCTCAGCAGCATTAAAGATCTAATAAATAATTGTTGGATGAATGCATGAAGCGATGACTCAAGGGAAGAACAGGACTCCCAGAAGCAGAAGTAAAGGTGTGAACAGTGTTGCCAGGTGGATACTATTTACGTTCACCACGTTTCCAAGGCTCTTTCAGGTTTAATCCCCACTGAGCAGAGGGTGAGGCTGTGACCCTGGCTCTGGCACAAGCACGTTGCCCCCGCTTTGATGTTGCAGGTCCCATCACAGCCCTCGGGCCGCTGCCACGAGCATGGCGAGGGGGGAGCCACTCTCCTGGGCACGCGTTGGCAGATCATTGTGTGCTGGCAGCTCGGCTGCGTCCTTTGTTGTTTCGTTCAGAGGAAATGCGATCTCTCCGAAAGACGCACGCCCGAATCAAACGCGCGGGGGTCCTCGGTCCAGGCAGCCTTAGGAACAGCTGGAGGTCCAGGTCCTGGACTCACAATCCCCACCTTGTATCTTTATAATCTGTTTTATTGGGTTTTTCTTTGATTGTTTTCCCTTGGTGTCTGTCTGAGAAAAATCACTCGAGACAGAAAATTCATTAGTACCATCTTGAGTGTATTGCCTGACTTTTAAGCGCAAAGGCTGATGAGTGAGATACGTCAACTGTATGATGCGTCTTAAGGGCCGCCAGTTCCCCCTCTCAAGCACCTGTGTCGGGGCGGCTGGGGGGGGGTCGTGGGCAGAAAGGAAGCCCTGAGTTGCGGCAAGGGGTCCCCACCGCTGTGCAGTGTCGGCTGTGGTAACACCAGCAGGCTTTCCTATTTTGCAGAAGGCACCATGTAAAGGCAATAATTTAAAGCTATTCTATGCTGAAAGCACTTTGACACATGATGCTACCTGCTCATTCCATCAGTTTGACAGATAAAAAGAAAAACAAATTTTATTCCACCCCGTGGATGAGGAAATGAAATCCCAGAGAGGTGAAGGGATTTGCCCAGAGACACACAGCTCCTATGGCTGAGGTGGGCCCAGATGGGCTCCTGGGCTCCAGGTCCACCACCTGCCCACTCGGCCGCACTGCCCAGGAGACGGGCAGAGGTCATTCAGAAAGCCTTAGGCTCGGAAACTACACAAATCTGTCAGGAAGAATAATAATACCAAATATTTACCAAGTGCTGAGTATGTACCAGACTCTGTTCGTTCCAACCTTGTTGGAACTCTGGAAAGTAGTCAAAGGTCTGCAGCAAGCAAGTGAATGTTCAATCCGGAAAGGGTGACTTAGTGTGTGAGGAGCCTGTCAGACCAGGAGCCGGGGGCCCAGACACTTCCCAGAGCTCTCGGGACAGAGGACAGGCTCCGACCAGGACGCCGCCCAACTTTGCGACGGTGTTGTGTCGGACATCAGGGAACCGCCTTTGCTCCCGTGGTCTGTGGTCGACCCCGCCCACTGCATTCGGCCCCGCAATGGACCAGGACCCCCGAGCCCACGCATCTCAGCTCAGTCTTTGAATCTAAGTTATAGATGTTACATGAATCCTATCAGGTTCCGTTTTATTTATTTAAGCCCCCAGACACCTGTCTTTCACGTGTTTTGAAATTTTGCTTTGTATCCAGCTCATAAACTATCCCTCGCAGATTTGCGTTCTGTCATTTCTAAGGCACCCTGTCTACATCTTCCCTGAAATTATTGATTAAAAAGTGTTAAAGAGAACTGGACCAGTACAGAACTTCCATGGGAGTGCCCCTGGTTCCGCAGGTACATTCATCCATCAATGCACCCCCATGGATGTCTTACACCCAGACGGCTGTGCTCAGGAAAGAAAATTGGTTTATTTTGTCTCAACTTAAATCTGTTTAAAAGTCTACTCCAGAATTTTGCTGAAAACTGACTCATTCCAGAGATCATAACTTCCAAGATTTCTCTTTCCACGTTTAGAACACTGAGCCAGTGCTGACTGGCCAGCCCCGGCCTTCCCTGCCTCCGCCTGTGGTGTAAGGCGCTCCCGTCTCCAGGCTGCGGTGGCATGGACTCTGGGCTGTGAGGTTAATTGGCGGGCTCTTCCCCAGCAGCGAGAGATCACCGGGGCGGGGAGATGCCTTCCGGCTGGAGCCTCAAGGGCCATTCAGTCACCGTCCTGGGCAGAAGGAGGAGGAGGAGGAGGTGCCGGTGGAACACACATCCTCCCTCCCCCGGGGGCCCCGGTCATGCCCGACCCTCGCTCACCAGCTCCCTGCTCCTTGCTCCAGCCAGAAGGGGCTTCTACTTTTTAAAGAGCTTCTGAAACACTTGCTCTGTGTTTCCACTGGAGCAAACTTAGCTCTACCGTATGCTGAAGGAAAAGGCTGCATCGAGAGGACTGGGCCCCTGTCCACACTCTGCCACTTACCAGCCCTTATTCTCTTTCAGCTTCTGTTTCTTTGTGTCTAAAATGGGAATAACAGTAACACCTGCCTTATAGAATTACCATAGGATTAAATGAGATAATGCTTGTAAGCACAGTGCTTGGCACTTAGAACATGTTTCTCTTCTCTTAAGGAGCCCAGAGGGGCACAGCCAGAAACCAACACAACCACCTTGAACGGATGTGATGGCTGGAGGTGGGGCAGCCGTTCCGTAGCCATGCAGCAACAGGCATGAGTACGAGACCAAAACAATCGCTGTTAACGGTTATCACTGAACCCCTGAAACAAAGCCTTAGCTTAGTATTTGGTGAGAAAAAAAATTCCATTTGTTAAAGGCACTAACAATTTTCCGGTTTCTCAGTTACTTGCAGTTACCCCTTTCAGCCAGCCTGCCTAAGTCAAGTCACTAACTAGATGTGATTTGTCATAAGTTAGGAAAGAAAATCGTCTTCATTTAAGACAGCAAGCCGGAGGTTTGTAGTGCATGTGTGGGGCACACGTGTCCCGTGTGTGTACTCAGGTGCCGGCACGAACACTCCAGCCCTTTGCTCCCCAGCCAGGTCTCCGCCTCCTTGCTGGGCAAGATGGCCAGGGAGCCCGCCCTGCACACGAGGAGGGACAGGCGGCAGGTGCTCCTGGAGGGGAAGCTGTGCGGGTCCCGCGTTCTGGCGTCACAAGGGCGCCTGAGCAGGGAAAGGAAGACCCAGGGAGAGGGCAGCCGCTGGGGGGCCCTGGAAGCGCCCGAGGCCCAGCCTGTGATTGGAGGCAGGGTCAAAGCCGGCGAGTGGGTAGCTCGCTCTCCCCGCCCTCCACCCCCGGCCCCCGGGGATGTACAAGTGCAGCTGGGAAACCTACAGGTCCCGCAGGCGCGGCGAGGGGGTCTGTGGCAGCCCCGGGGCGCGGCAGGCCTTCTTGGGTCGGCGCGGGGCGGGGATCTGCACACCCGGCAGATGGACGGAGCAGCGTGGGCGTGCGCTGGGGGGCTCTGCCCGCACAGGTGGTCGCCCTGAGGCCCACGAGCGCGAGAGGCCGCCAGCACTCGCCCGCAGCCCCCCAGCCCCATCCAGACTTGGCTGCGGGCCGCGGAGCTCCTCGGCCGAGCTGGTCACCCAAGAGGGCCGTGTCTCTAAGGGCGGGGCGCTACCCAGGGCCAGGGCACCCCTCCTCCAGCCGCGGGGGCCCCTCCGTACGTGGGCCCGAGCCGCCAGCTGAGCGGGGCTGAGGGGCAGCGGTCGGGGTGCTCTGTGTTGACTGGGGGGCCATTACCTGGGCGCGAACACTCAGGAAGACTCACCAGCTGTGCGTCAAAGACGGCGCCCCGCTTTGGGGCGCCGAGGGCTGCCCGAGGCCCTGGCAGGGCGGCCGCCTCCGGCGGGTCTGCTTTAAGGGCCCGGAAACGTGTTTGGTGCTGTTACCGAGGCAGAGTGGGGCTCAGGGCCGCGGAGGAAGGACTGGGACCAGTCCTCCCGCATCACCTCTTTGCCCAAAAGGCCTGCGTGAGGGGCTTTGCTCCGTCCTCTGAGGCGGGGCAGCAGGCCCAGCGTCAGGCCCCTGCCGGCCCTTCCTCCTGGGGGATGACCGTGGGCTGCGCTCCTGGGGCCCTGACGAGGGAGGGGCCGCCGGCTCGGGACAGCCGGCAAGGCCGCTGGATTGTGAGCGCTCCCGTCTCCGCCCCCTCCCCTCCCCGCCTCATTTGAATCAACCAGAGGGAGGCGGGCCAGGTTCCCGGAACTTCAACCTGTGGGGTGGGGTGCGGTGCGGGGGTGCGATGGGCACCCACATGTTGAGAATATGGGTTAACCACTTTTCAGTGTCCCCCATTGTATCTCCACACACACATAATAGGACTTGTATCCTTAGCAGAACATTCATGATTTCCAAAGTCACTGTGAATTAAGGGATTTAAAAAATTACTTTGCATTTGTTAGCCGTGACGATGTGCACCTGTGTTTGAAAGATCATTTGACAGGTGTCCAAGCCGAAGAGTTTCCGTCCACACCCAAGGCCAGTGCCTTCCTGCCAAGTCCAGGGGGCTGAGGCTGTGTGTGGACTCCCACCCAGGACAAATGCCAACCTGACAGAGGTGAGAACACGACCAGCAGTGACACGGGAGGTGAAGCAGGCTCCCGGGCTGCACCAGGCATGCAGCCTCCCTTCACACATGACTCACCAGCATCCCTGGAATCGCAGCAATGCTGCAAGGGGGGCCCGGCCTCAGCTTGCGCACGTTCGTGTGTGTACGAGTACACACTCACACAGTCATTCACACGCTCACACCCATCATTACACACTCACACGCACTCACACCCCGGCCCACGTGGCACCTCTCAGGATCCCCGCTGGGGAGGACAGAGTCTCCCACCTGAGTGATTTCCATCCTGCCTGGCTGGAATCAGGGTAATCACATGGGAATTCCGAGCCAAGGCTGCAGAAAAAGACAGGCGGACGGTTAGGAAAAGTCATAAAACGGAGGAAAGTACCAGCAACACACAGAGCTGCCAGAGAACTGGCCTCACCTCAGGAACGAGAAAGTGAGCAGCTGGGTAGTAACTGGACACTGGCGATCCTGCTGGAGTTCACAAATAATGAATCATCGCGTGTGCACCCGAAACTAACATGACGTTATACATCAGTTATACCTCGATAGAACATGAAGCTCATCCCCTGAAAAATAAAATAATATACAGTAAGCAACCCAGTTCTTAAAAATGGGCAAAAGACTCGAACAGACACTTCACAAAAGAAAATAAGCACATGAAAACATGCTCAGTCTCACCGGTCATCATGGAAACGCAAATTAAAACCATCAGGAGACAAGGCTTCACACTCACTGCCACGGCTGAGGTTAGGAAGACGGGCACAGTGAGTGTTACACATTCCCAGGGAAAAAGGGAAATAATGACGCCGCACCTGGGAAGGCAGCCCAGCACTGTCTTATTCAATCAATCATGCACCTGATCTATGAACCAGCCATTCTTCTCCCATTTGTCCAGTAGAAATGAAAACCTCTGTCCTCTCAAATCCTGATAAAGAAAGTTCATAGCAGCTCTGTTCATAATTAGCAAAAAGCTGGAAATAACTCGAAGTTATTTATAGACAAATTGAGGTACGTCCGTACAACAGAGCACTACTTTGCAATAAAAAGAACTATTGAAACTCAAAACACCTACAGTGTACCCCACGAGTATTACATTGTAGAATGAGTAAAACTGGACCCTGGTGATAGAAACGGGAGTCGGGGGGCCTGCAAGGGCCGGGGGTTCTGGGAGAGGGAGGGGGTCTTGACTGGAGTGGAGGCTACACAGGTGTATGTGTTTGTCCAAACTCATTCAGCTGAACTCTTCAGATCTGTGTGTTTTACTTATGCAGATTATACTTCAATCAAGGAAACAAAGGTATGAGGCAGGGACCAGGGAGTCTGCCCTGGTCCCCTGGGAGGGAGGGACTTCCCTGCCCTTTGAAGCTTGGTAACAGATCAGCTCAATTAAGAGCAGAGGCAGAAAAAGAGGCCAGGACCTCCAGGAGATCTGGTGCTGAGGGGAGAGGGACCTGCCCTGGCGGTCCCGGCAGGATGCCAGACTTTGTGGCCGAGGAGCCCCCTCAGGGCAGCCCGCACGCTTGACCCCGGGCACAAGAATAAAGGGGTCTTCCAGGCGGGGGTGCTGAGACCCCTGCTGGGTGGGACCCAGAACCCAGAGGAAAAGTGGTGTGCCTGGCCCACCTCGCGGGCAGAGACTCCCAGACGCCCGTCTGAGGGCGGACCTGAAGTAGAATGGCGGGTTTGTGCAATCCAAGAGCTCAAGAGCTAAAAACAGCCCTGACCGATACGTCCATGCTTTCCAAACGGATTCTCCCATCAACACTTATTTAGTATTTACGTCATCGTGATTGAAAGGATTTAGCGTCTATTATGTGTCGGGCACCAAGCTGGACACGGAGGTCCAGCAGTAACCGGAATTGATAAATCCTCATGATATGACGGGAGAGAAACACGTAGCTAAATTGTCAGGTGGAGAAAATAAAGCAAGAAGAGAAGATGATGGATTTCGGGGCCGGAAGGGTCCTCTGCATGAGGGAGGGGACGGTCTGGACAGTGGGACAGGCACATCCTGGCCCACTGAGGGGGCGGGAAAGGAGCACAGCGGGCAGAGGGCGGCTGGCGAGGTGCAGATTGAGGATGGAGATTCTGAGCTGAGGACAGACCAAGGCCAAGGCCAGGGCAGATCTGTAAGGCCTGCCTACCTGGCAGCCCAGCCCTTCCCCAGAGCCGAGACCCGGGAGGGCTGCTGTGTCCTCTTTGTGCGTGGGCCGGTCAGCAAGCCCGGCCGCGCTCAGTGCGACCACGGCGGAGAAGAGTAGGAACCTGCCCCCCAGCATGGCCGGGGCCGGTCCTCACGGCCTCCTCGGAGGGCCGGCTCTCCGACCTGGCCCCCTGCAGACGGGCTCTGCCCTGGCGTTTCCACCAGCTCGTTGGAAGCTTGGATCGGCTCTGAACAGACAGAAGCTCCCGAGGGACTGGGACTTGGGATGGGCGTGAAGTGAGACGGGTCACCGTCTGCTTCTGGGCAAGAGCAATCTTGGCCTGACCAGGAGCTCCAGGGCCACCGGGGACAGCACAGGGCGAGCCAGGGGTGGCTTTCCAGGGAGCCAGTCCCCGGGCCAGGTGTCAGCCAGACCCCACCTCCCCCTCTTGTTAATGCAGCCAGAGGTCACACCTGGGAGAGGGACTCAGCCCATCTCTGCTGCTCTTGGGCACAAACCGTGAGGCATCTGGGTGGGCACGTGGAGATGCTGTTCCAATAAATTTGGGGAATTTTTGTGTTTTACCATTTTTGCCCCAGAGAACATTCAGAATTAAGAACTGGTTCATTTGCTGCTTCAGAAAATCAGACTATGTTCAGTCAAATCTTACTCCAAAAAAGAAAAATTGTGACTTCCCCAGAGTAAAAACAGTTTAATACGTTGAGCCCATGCTTAAAGCACTAATATAGCCCCTCTCTCCATAGATTACGCCATCTGGGCTTATTTTTATTAAAAGGGATTAAACTTAAGTTTGAAGGACTTTCTGACATTTCTTAGGAAACTGGAGGATTCCTGGAGCAGCAGAAAACCAATGTTAGTGATTCTGGTTCAATACTGTGATTACTGTTAGTGATTAAATTTCACAGCTGAACCAACTCGAGCGAATAAACACATCGCCTTGCCTTCAATTATTCACGCAGTCAGTCACCATTCGTTAAGCACCCATTGACGAGCACGGCAAACCTCTTTAAAAGATGGTCAGGACCCCACAACCAGCAGTGGGGTCCTGACCCAAGGACACACACCTTGCACCCTCCAATGTGGGGAGTAACCACGAGTCAGCCCCGTCCGCTTCTCCCTGGAGTTTGTCTCCATTTGTCTCTTGAGCTGTCCAGAAGCAATCCAGAAATTTCAGTTGCCCCCGCCCACCCCCCAAAGAAAAGGAATTTAAAATATCACAAACACGAAGTCTTCCTGAGCAATCCTAATGAGAGCAGACGGACCCTGGTGGCCCAGCCACCTGCTTTCTTTCTTGTATTTGAAAAGCACATTCTTTCCTGTAACTTACCCCTCTCCCTCTTGGGTTAGTATTTCTAAGATTCATATACCAAATATTGATTTGAGCCAAGAAATATTCAGAAAATATTCTAAAACAAACATTCCACATACATTCCTGCGCACTGTGGAGACTGGAGTGGGCCGGCGTAAGGAAGTGGAGAAATCCCCCTCTAGGGAGAGAACTGGGTTGGGGATAAACGTTTCAATCAACTGTTTGTGACCTTGATGGAGGAGGGGGAGATTTAACAGCAAAGCAGAAAAGCACGCCAGAGCCTGGTCTTTCTTCGGAACCGGCCAGGATGGGGCCCGAGGCTGCTTGTGCGACAGCAGCTCAGGGCGGATAAGAGATGCAAAAGGGGAGCAGAGTGGCTTCCTCTACGTCGTCCGGGTTGGGAGCGGAGGGGGCCCACCTCCACTGGCGTGGAGAAGCCCCCTGGGCTCAGAGAGCGGCGTGGGGCAGACTGAGCTGGGGAACAGAGGCGGCTGCAGAGCCTTCTGTGTAAGGCGCCCACCAAGCGACACAGACGGAGGCTCCCTCTGCAGCCAGTGTCCGGATGTGGCGAGGGGAAGCCAGGGTCCCAGACGGAAGGCGCAGGGCACACAGACACACAGCAGAAACCCAGGGCAGGGAGAGCGCAGGGGCCCTTCCCTGCTGCAGTCACGCAGCCTTCAGGGGCCGGGAGGCCTTTGTGGTCATCCTACGTCTGTGCGTGTCCTAAGTATGCAGCAAACTTATAGAGTCTCCTTCCACATTCTTTATAGTTAACACTTTGTTGTCTCTTAAAAAACAGTTAAGAACATCTAGCTAACATGCAATACATAACATGTAAAAAAGACATATTGAGTCCAAGAGACTCATTGAACCCAAAATGATCACGTAGTCAAGCATTAGTTGCCTGCAGAGGGAATGTCAGATACACAGCCCCTCGAAATCCTGGCTTTTAGGCCATGGGTGTATTACCCACACCAGTGCTGTCCAAGGGAAATAGAAAGGGAGCCACAGCTGTATGGTAGAAAGAAACAGGTAAATTAATTTTAATACTTTTTATTTAACCCAATGTATCCAAAATATCAATATTATTATTGCAACATATAATCAATTGTAAACAACTGAGATATTTTACAATTTTTTCGTGCTTAGTCTTTGAAATCCAGTGGGTGATCTATGCCTACAGCACATCTCAACTTAGACCAGCCATTATCAAGGGCCAGAGAGCCACAGGGGCCAGCGGCTGCACAGACACCCAGGCCTATAGCGCACACTTAAACACACACACACACACACTCCTAATTTTGTTGTTTATTCTGAGCAAATAAAGAATAGCTCCAAAGAGGGGAAAGCTGAAGTTCTGACGAGGTCTTCCTGGCGACATTTCTGCGCTGGCGTGAGCCATAGATTGTATGTAAAAGCGCCATAAACCTCCGTGTTCCACGAAAGCTCGGCAGAGGAAAGAGGCACCTTCTCAGAATCGAGGGGCCCTTTAGTGCCTGCATGATGACAGTCCCATGGCATTGACGGAAATAAATACGAAAACCAACTTAATCGGATCACAGAGAGCTTCTTAAATCCAAGGAAGAGGGGCTCGGTCGCATCTCTGGTCTCAGATTCTAAGCGAAATGCCCCTAGAAGAGGCCTGGCCCGAGCGTCCCTCGGGTTTTCTCCAGGGTGCCGGGAGGGCTGCTCCAGACAGGACACGCAGAGAAAAGCTCGCTGTCTGTGAACCCGACTGAGACGGTCGGACAGTTGGCTGCTCTGAGGAAAGCACACCCTAAAAATACACCTCAGCGCCCCTCCCAGAGGCATGCTTAGCAGACCTTGGGGGCAAGGGGGCGGCGAGGAGAGGAGGACAGGCTGCCGAGGACGGCTGCACTCTGCCCTTGGTCTCCCTGCACTGCCCCCGCTCCCTGGTTCCAAACATCCCATAATGAACCCACAGTCTCCTAGGAAACCTTTACTTCGAAACACCTTTGTTTGAAATTCTTGCCTTCTTGGGTCCTTCAGGAAAAACGGTTTTCTTTCTTCTCCATCTTATTCACAAAGGGCACATTTCACACTGTAAACAAAACGATTCTTTTAAAAGGAAACAGAGGGGAAGCTGTGCATGGTCCAGAAATGAGGAACGTGACACCGGCCTGGTAATGGGATCTCGTCTAACACATAGGAACTGCTCAGGTCCACTGTTTTCGTGGTCCACACACAGGACGATACTCTGTGTGAGGCGGACCTCGCTCCTACTCTCCATCCACCCAGAGGTGGACCCACAGGAAAAGCTAAGGTGTGAGCACTTGCAGGACGCGGCTGTCAAAGGCCTCAGAGACACCCAGAGACTGGAGAACAGCAGCCTGTAGAGGTTCCTATTCCCCCAAAGATGGGTTCGCTTTTTACAAAAATTAAGAGAAAAATGGAAAAGGAATATAAAAAGTCTCAAAAGAGCAGACACTGGAGGCTGCCCGTGAACGTCCTGCAGTTCCCCGGCCCCGAGGGCAGGACATGTGGTCCTGGGGCCGGAGGCTCAGTGGGCGGCATGGCAGGGCCTCAGCTGCAGCTTCACCGCAAATTAACGCAGAGGGAGACCTGACTCTGAGAGTTCACCCCTGCTCTGAGCTGATGCTCCAGGACAGCATCGGATAATTGCCCAAGACGGGTAAATTTCATCTCCCCACCATGTTATGTTACCTCTTTTGGGAGAGAGTCTGAGCCTAATTTTTAATGCCAAAGATACGACTAAACCCTGAAAAGTTAATAAATTAATCATGCCTAGCAAGAGAGAGCAAAAATATTCTGCAGCAGCTATTATATTTATGGACAAAATTAATGGCCTGAATGCTTAGAAAAATTGCATTACACAGAATTTCTAAGTGTTTTATCAAATTACTTTTTCTTCAGCGTATGCAGATATACTCAGAGACCTATAAAATCCTGTTGCACTTCAGTAGATAGAAACAGCTGAGTGGGACGGTAGCGTGTCCTCAGAAACGACGACAAGAGAGGGGCCATCACCCTCCCACCACCCAGGACCAGGGTCCCGCTGGGCCGAGGAGCTGTTTGTTCATTGTTTGCTGTAACTGGAACACCAAGCTGTCCGGAGAGAGACCAGAGACCGTGGCAGGGCCGCCTCGGGGACGGGGGGCAGAGCAGGGCATCAGGTGCTCAAAGTGAGAGTTTCCTTTTCCTCTCGGGTAGTCAGGAGCCCCGAAGACAGTGGGAAAAGGCCCCTCTGGCTCCAAGGAAAGTGGTGGAGGGGTTTGGGGTCACGGAGGGCCCGTGGCCCTGAGCCTGAGCGGCTCCTCAGGCACCAGCCCCAGCTCACAGAAGCCTCTGGTCAAGACGGGTCTGGAGCACAGCCAGAGCCCCTCCCACAGGGAGGACCAGGACAGGACCAGTGAAGCGGTGATGCTGTCTCTCTCCCATTTGTTCAAGTGGAAATAGCCTATGAGTTTGCTTTGCTTTGTTTTGTCTTGTTTTGGAAAATAAAAAGCTATACATGCTCATAAAATTTTCACCTAATTCAAACACAAACTTAAGAAAAATGTAAAAACAAACACACAAAAATCACCCATGATCTCACCGCCAAAACCAAAAACCAGTTTGGATATTTTGTATCAATGCCTGTGCACAGAGTCACAGACTGAGGCCTGAAGACTCTTAGACTTTTATTTCCTGTAACTGGGTGGAGGGGGGGGGTCCTCCTGTCTGGACCCCCAGTCCCACTGATGTGGGGAGCTTTGGTGGAAGGAAGACGCTTAGATTTCCAATTCCAAACAACAGACTCGTTTTGGGTCGAAAACAGTGTCTTTCCGGTTAACACAATCTCCTCGAAAGTAACTGTTTGGTCAGAGCTTCAGGGTTTCCAGGCCAAGAAAACTGGAAGTTAAAAGTAAACACAAGCACACCCGCACGTGCTGTTTTCAGGCAGCCAGCCTGACCCCATCAGGGGTCACGCGTCAGGGAGGGCGTCCCCCCCCAGAGTCCAGCTGCTTCTGCCCTGTTGTCGAGAGGGACGTCCTACCCACCCTGACCTCGGCCCTCACATCCACGACGCACGTACTGGCCCAAGTCCAGTCACCTGTGCTGGTGGGACAGCTCTGTTCAGCCCCCAGACTTGGACGTGAAGGCCCTTCCTCCTGGGGGTGGCCATCCTCTTGGCTGCCCTCACGGTAAAGGGGAACAATGAAAAGGAATGATTCCGTGCTCTCAAAACACCGTTCCTGTTGGACACGAAGCGCAGCGCTGGTACCCTTTCTATTTTAACTGCGTACTTTGAACATCACCGGCTCCCTGCCCCCTGCCCCTGGGGCCTGCCCCGCTGTCTCTGCCCCATTAACCGCTCACACTTCCAGGCTGTTTATCAACACCCGCTCCCGGCCCCCCGCCTCTCAGGCATCCCTACTCGAGACCCCCACGCACATCAGAGGTTCCCGCAGGGGGTCTTTCCACTCCTGCCCTCACAGCTCACAGAGCCAGACATTTGGGATAAAACTCAGAGGGAGCGGCCCCCTGTTCACTCATTCCTAACACACTGGGTCCTGCTCAGATGAAGACTTCGGTAGAGTTACTGGTTTGCACAAAAGAAACCACCCTTTCGTGTGACAGAAATACTCTGGGGTGCTTCCCATCAAAACATTACGGGCTTGCTTCCCAGACACAGACTGTGCCTTAACTGCACTCAGAACGCCCAAACGTGGGCTGAACAGACAGGAGTCAAATCCCCTTCTTTCCTCCAGCCCCCGAGCTCCCCCCTGCCCCCTCCCCGACCTCACCCCACACAGACACTTCAAAGGAGGACTTCAGAGAGAAAAGAACTCAACAATCTAACCCTCATTTGTTTAGGTTCCACCACCCTATGGTTTGGTGATGCTGTAAAATTCTAACAGAATGAGTCAGATAAAGACAATTCCACGAATACTGTCTTTTCAATTAAAATTGGCAATTCATCTTATTAATTTTATTTTTTAATTCTGTTCTAATTAAACCATAATGAGAGATAACCCCATGGTTTCTCTCCCCTTAGTAACTTATTTGGGGATGAAATAATTCTGTTTTTCTATTATATAAAGTTCCTTTAAGCACCGTCCCAAGTTTCCTTACTGGAGCGAGGCTGAAGGAAGGGCCTCTTCTGATTCCTCCCCTTCATCATCCTCCCACAGATGAGGCAACAAGCTGTGCGGAGATTCTGCCCCTGAAGCCTGCCCCACCTCCACCCCAGCCTGCCCCAAACCCTGGTTGGGCCACACCACCACGGGACCCCAGGGCCACGTGGCCCCCTGGCAGGAGGAGCCCAGCTCCAGGCTGCCCCCATCCTTCCAATTACTCTAAAATCGCCCCAGCGTGAACCCAGGGAAGCGGTAACTATGGGACGAAGCCCAACTATTTCAGTGTGGTGCTCAGTCTCCACCCTGAGCCTTCCACCTGGATCAAGGGCTCATTCACTTCACCTTCTAATGTCTGTCTTCCAACACCTGGCCAGGTGACATTTGGATAACTGTGCCACGGTGCTTATGAAATCCGTTCATGTCATGAAATCATTGTTTCTACTAACGTGCTCTTAAGCAAACATGGGATTTTGCTGCAATTCAAAGGTAAACTGTCGTGAAGTTTACTCTTGTATTAACTGTTCTTAAACAATAAAAGTTAGGCACATGAACAATGTAAATAAAATTTCAAGAAACCGCCTCTTAAGTGAATAGATTTCATAAAGTAATTCGGAAAATGAAAGTGGCATACAAATGACTAGTTAGAAGTCATTCCTGGCTATTCGTTAATTCAGGAAGCTGCTGCGCTACCTGCCTCTGGGTAGGCAACGTGTTTCCAGGCCTCCTGCAGATTCCGGGGACAAACTTCACCTTATTTACCTCTGCAGTGGCAGTTCCCAGCTAGGGCCACGGTTAGTCCTCACACATGTTGCACAAAGGTGCCTCGTCTGGGTGGAGAAAACCCCACTCATGAGGGTGGCCAGCTGTGCATGGACTGGACTGAAGTCCTCACCCACCACCTCGTCCAGGAGCCCGTGCGGTTGAACATCGGACATAGCTGGATGTGGGAGCTGTCTTCCTATCACGGGGCCTGGCCGAGCAGAGGTGCTTCATAAGTGTTGGCTGAATTATACAATAAAGTGAATTCCTTTACTCAGTAATATTTATTTAGTATGTGGACCAAAGAATTTAAGGCAGTTATTATGAGTAGTTCCTGATTCTGTATCTGTCTCAAGCACTTGCATACATACAAACAACTATTTTTCATATATGTGTGTAATTATTACATGCAAACAATGCAATAAAACTCATTTCTAAAGTTCATGAAACTCACAGTATTGATAGTATGTGACCATTTGTTAGTAGCGTAATCATGAAGTCTCTAAGACAGCACATTTCTCCCCATTCCCACTCCAGGGAAATGTCAGTTACAGTGGGGGCTGTCTTTCCTTCACCAGTAAGTCTTACACTCACTCAAGATGCTGAGTCTGGTTTTAGATGTTTCAGATCCAAAGCTGTGGTAGGCTTTGCAGATGGAAATAACTGGGGGGAGCAAAGGAACTCAAGGAAGAAGTGAAGACGGAAATCAGAGGTGAGAGATGCTCTCCAAGGAGGTGAGAGATGGAACCGAGTGTGGATTAACCCCAGGAGAGCGGAGAGAGAAGGACCGGGAGAGACCCTCCATCCCACCCTCTCCACACGGCCCCCTGTATCTTCCCCTGGGCGGAAGCCACCCCCGGCCTCCAACTCTGTCCCAAAGAGGATGCCCTAAGGTTGGAGCATGACAGAGCTTTCCAAGCTTGAGCGAGCAGGGAAGTCACCTGGAACAGGAAGGTCACCTGGAGTAGGGAGGTCAGTGGGATGGAGGGAGTAGATTAGAAAAGCGTCCAGGAGGTCAAGCTGAAGGTGGGACCACACAGAGCTGCGAGGCTGCCGCACCTGGAGGAGAGCTGAGACAGAGACTCGGCGCAGCTTGGCCAGCCAGGTGGGATTCCCATCAAAATTAACCCATTCGGGGTTTGCTGCCCACAGTTTCTGAGGCGCATGAGGGCATATCCCTGACAGGTGAAGAGGGAGGGCTGTGGAATTAAACGCCCCCAAGAACATGTAAGCCTCGTAAACTGATGATTCTTCTGCTTTCAGGTAAACTTCAAAACGTTCTCATAGGGACTTCCCTGGCGTCCGGCGGTTAAGGCTCCGTGCTTCCACTGCAGGGGGCACGGGTTCGATCCCTGGTCAGGGGAACTAAGGTCTTGCACGGCGTGTGGCCGCAAAAAAGAAAATGTTCTCATAACTAAAATCCCATTAATGAACTTTGTTAAATATGACACAATGAACTGACAATTTTACATGTTTATACTATGGGATCATATTCCCCATATGCTGAGAGTTTCCACTGATTACAGAGTGATTATTTCTTGGACCACTAACCCCATTTCCCCAAAGCCATGAATAATGGTAGAAATATGAATTTGTCTAATGGAAGAATGAATTTGTTGATTTTTAAACGAAGACATCAATATTCCGCATTTCCAAGTTCAGTGTTCCCCGCCTCTGTTAATTTTTCTGATGCAGTGCAAATAGGTTTTATAAGACTCCTGTGGTTTCCTTTATTAAAAAAGCACACTGATCTGTGCTATAGAGCTGAATGACAATATTACAGGTCATGAAAAAGATTTAGCATTTTGAACATTTGTGCAATTCAAGCTCCCAAGGTCATTCACAGGAGGATCAATTTCAATTACATTTCAATTTACCGCTGACATCATGGGGAGAGGGCGTCACATCGTGAGAAGGGGGCACAGGGAGCTAAGAGCACAGGTGGACGCTCACCTTTGCCCCCTCCCGGCCCTGATCGGAGCCTCCTCTCCACCCAGGTCTGCGTCCCCCTCCCTGGAGAGGGTTCCTTTGTAAGAAGCAGTGTCCAGGGTACAAATCCTGGGCAAACAGGGAGTAAAGAGAAGCCAGACGTTTATTTCTTTATTAGCAGCATGTGTTGGCGTGGCCAAGTTCAGTCACATAAACGCAGAACCTCATTGCTGGGGATAAAATCGGGTGAAGCCCACCTCGTTCACTCTGCCTTTGACCTGGAGCAGCCCGTCTGGTTCTGCGCTGGGGTGGGGAGGGGGTGGGAGGTGGGGTCACACCGCAGGCAGGCTGGCTGCTCACTTAGCATCTCCCCTCCCGCCTCCAGCTGGCAGGAGCCCCGGGCCCAGCACGGGCAGGTGCCCCCCGGACTCAGTCTCTCTGCTTCTCACCTTGCCAGGACAGAGGCTGCTCCTCTCGTGAAATCTTTAATCAGGATAACGTCGGTATAAAATCCAACCCTTCCCCTGGCGCACGGTGCCCGCTCCCTCCGAGCCCGGCTCAGCCCTCTTGGGTCAGCTCCCCGCTTCTCCCCATGTCCCAGGCACGCGGGGGGCCTCTCCCCGCGGGGCTGCGGCACAGCCCAGCTCCACCCAAACACCTCTCTCCCTTGCCCTGCAAGACTCAGTCCTTTCCTCTCAGAACCATCCAACCCCCTGTATCGGCCAGAGGCCACCTCCTGGGCTCTCTTCCCCGTCTTGGCGGCCTGCCTGTCCCCTGCGTATCACCTAACTCCTCTCTGATATTTCAGGCATCTGTTTGTAAGCCGGGGCCCTCGTCAGGATCTGCACTTTCAGGAAGACATGGTGAACGTTTAAATCATGAATATTTGTTTTCCTGCCTTTTCTGTGCACAGAGCCATGACAAACACGGGCGGCCGGGCTCTCAGGAGGACAGGTCTGGCACCCAGACCACTAGCAGCTCCAGGTCAGAGCATCTCCAGGGAACGGGGAGGGGCTGGGCCAGGACGGGCCTGAGAAGCCAGCTGTCCGGTCCGCTCCATTTCTGCACAGACTCCGAGCTGCCAACTCCACACCACAGACGTAGCTTTGGTCATTTTACTCTGAATAACTTATCACTGCGTACCCACGTGGGCATAAAAACATTTTATCCAATACTCATAATTTGAGTAGTAACTCTAATTTGCGCAGCGTCATTTCCTGGAAGGAACTTGGGGATAAACTCTGTTTGTAGGTTGCCAGAAGGACACTTGCTGGGGAGCTGTTACAATAGATAAAGGTAGGTAATGTCGGGGGTCGGCTCCAGGAAAGGAGCTTCCTGGTTTGGCGTGTTTGGTCCCATGCCACCTTTTCAGACAGCAATTAAACAGCAGGAAACTGTCACCAGCAAACGATAACAATCCCACCCACACAGCCCAGGTGTCCTCCACCCCAGCCTGCTTATCGCCTCCAGAAAGTATATTTCAGTTCCTTGGTTCCTCGATGGCCTTGCCTCTCCTGAGGGTAGACTCCTCCAAGCCGATTCCTCCTGGTGGTACCCAGCACCTCTCGTCGTGCTCGCTTCCCGGGGGTTCTCCGTAGGCATCTGCTGAATGAGTACGTGACAAGTGAACACAGGAGATGCCATTCTGATGGAATGAGTGTGCATGCAGAGTCCCTCCCTGCTCACCCAACAGAAGCCTGGTGTTAGGACACAGAGGTTGAGCACCGATGACCCAGGATGTGGGCAGTTGCACTCGCCGGAAAGTATCCAGTCTGCTGGGAGAGCGTCCCTCCCAACCTGGGCATGTTTCCTACGGGCACAGGAGTCCCACCGACTACGTAGTGGTCCCATCTACGATCATGTGCAGAGGTGGGGTTGCCCTCAGCCCCTCCGCTGGGTCCCAGCCGGGCATCTGTGAACACTCGACGGTCAGGTGGGCAGGGGGGACAGGCAGGTTGGGGCTCAGGTGTGAGTGTCCAGCACATCTCCGTTCTGCACAGACCCCGAGACCCATTCCCCCAACCATGCTCTGCAGTCTTGATTCATGTTCTTTTTGTTCTTTTTTTAATGCTATTTTTAACCTTTTGCTGTTGCTGCCTCAGTCTTTCAGGAAAGACAGAAAAATAGAAATCACATATCTTCTGATCTCCAAAGCCTTAAATGATGAAGATAAGCAATAATCTTACTTCTTTCTTTCTCTGAATCAATGAAATTACCCTGTGCCTTCATTTTCATTGGACATGGTGGCATATGGTTTAGATTTTTCAAAGAGAGAAAAAACCTCTTTGGCTTCTACTGCAGCACCCATACTCTGTGCCCATTCTGATATTTCTCCTTTTTACCTCTCTTGCAGTATCAGTGTCATCTCTTTTGGGTAAATTTTAAGTCACCATTTAATTTCCAGTAGAAAAAAAAAAGTTCCACCGAAGAAAATCTTCATCCTCAAACACACGTAAGAAAACGAGCATGCCAGAAAGTCAGAATTATACGCAATAGAAATTCTAGATTAGCCCAGGATGTGTAGTTCCCATTCGTTTTCGTATGTTCCTACATTAAAAATTTTAGTAATTGTAATTTATCACAAACCTTCAGTTTGGGCTCAGCACGGGATGTGTAAAAGGAGCGAATTTCAACACTCAGGGTAAAATTCTCATTTAAACCTTGTCTGTCTGCATAATCGTTGTTGGCAAATAAGTCGGATGAACTGGGTTCTGCCCACCCTCAGAAAGGAGTAGATGCCGCACTCAGGACCCTCACCCAGTCCACACGTTTCTGTTCCCCTCTAAGCTGTTTCTTTTCTCACGTATGAAGTAAGATGCATGTATCTGGGCTGAGGAGACCAGAGGGAAAAGGAGGGGCTGGAAGCCGAGCCTGGAGGGGTCACCCCCGTGTGCGAGTGGGCTGGGGGTAGGAGGGCAGGAGACACTGCCTCCTTCTTAAGGATCACAGAACTTTGGAAAGCACTGACCAACCCTGAAAGGCAGGTCTTTTCAAAATGTTGGTTTCAAATGTCGTCTTCATCCCTCGTTCCACGGGGTGTGTATTTGCCTGGAGTTTCACGGGGTGTGCATGGTTATCTGCAGTTATATGGGGTGTGTGTTAATTGGACTGACTTGGCGTGTGTATGATGATCTGCAGTTGCATGGGGTGTATGCGGGGGCGGGGGACAGGAGTGCACTCCTGGTGACTCTGCCTGCAGCAGCTGTGGGGAGAGGACGGCAGGACCAGGCAGGAGCAGTGAACGGGATTCACAGCTGGATGGAGGGGGCCAGCTCGGTGGGGGCCCTTGGGTGCACACACTTCGATGAATGTGGTTTTAATGCTAACTTAGCTTTCCGGTGTTCCCGTGCCCAAAGGCTCTGGTTGTCCTGAGAGAAGCAAGACACACACCCCCTCCAAAGAAGGGAGTCAATGATTTTACAGATTCCATGGGTGTCTTTGGGCAGGAAGCCAGAGCCAGGCGGGAGGGGAGGTGGGGAGGACCCTCTGCCCGCCGCCCCCTTCCCGAGCCCTGCGTCCAGTGCGGGGAGAGGCCTCTAGATGGTGCAGGTGAGTCTGCGTGCCGAAGGCTCCAGGAGGTGGGCGAACAGTTGGAAGAGTCCCGGGAGCCAGGCAGCAGAGGGAAGTGGGCTGACGGCGCGCGAGGCAGAGCCCGGGCAGCTCTGCCGGCCACCAGCCACTCTACACCTGCTCCCGGGACACGGCCGGTGGCCACCTGGGAACCCGGTGGCCCAGAAGGGACAGAGCCTGGCTTTCCTCACGGACCATCTTCTGCTGGGATTGGAAACGGATCCCCCAGTGGGGTCCAGGTAAGCCTTGTCCTTCCCTCTTGGTTTCCTGAGCTCTTGGGCTGCGGATGAGACAGAGATGTCACTGCCGGAAGACAGCCCGGGTGCATTTTTGAAATGCGTGTCATGTTTGGGTTGCGTTTGAACAAGCTTTCCCCGTTACTGTACGTCTGCGCTACTGGTTCTGAGACCTGAGACTGTTCTCTGTTTTCAGGAAAGCAGCAGAAACCCCATTTGCTCTTGGCTGTGCGTCTGGGGAAGGAGCCATACTCTGTGCTCAGCGGGCTTGGGATCTCGGCTGCTGAGACGACAGGGTCTCCAGGAGCCTGAAAGTTTGCTTCCTGGGGAGGCAAGCGGCGGCTGCGGTCCCACCCAGGGTCCCCTGAGCCACCTTCCCTTTAAGACTGAGGCCGAGGTTATGGCCGCCGTGTTTTCGGGGTGCAGGGGATGGAGAGTGAGTGGGTGAGGATGCACGTCTGGTGGCTTCAGCTCTCACTTCAGCCAGGAGTTTCCACGCGATGCCCCGACAGATCGGGGCGGCTTGGGTTCCGGCACCAGAGCGGCTGATTCCCCCATCTTCCCGCCGTAAATGCACCTGCTCCGTGGAGGCGGGAGGTGTTAGGGGAGCGGGGACAGTGGTGAGGGTCCAAGAGGGACGTTAAAGCCATAAGGGGTGGAGTGAGTTGATACATCAGCAGAGCGGAAGCCCCGTCCGTCCATCAGGGGAGCATGATGGAGCTGGAGGGACTCGGGATAGGAGGTGACGGCTGACAGACGGGGTGGGCACGGGCTGAGGAAGCCCGGTCCCTCCTGCCCTGAGGTTCTGAAGTCTGAAGTCGCATAGTGAGACACTCTCCAGCTGAGAGCGAAACTGCAGCGAATTCACAATATTTAAGAGGTTAAAAGCCATCATGAGCTAACGGAGAAAAGGGATCAGTTCGAGCAACAGAAACATTTCCCACCCAATTAACGCGCTGAGACTTCTAAGCCTTAAAACCTTCCGAGTTTCGTCTCAACAGGGTCCACCATAAAGAGAGCAACTCAGCAAAGCTGGGGAATGAGCATTAGTCCCGACGGCTGCCCCGTGTCCCTCGTCACTGGAGGAGAGGATGGGGGCCCTGCCTGGGCTTGGTCAGCTGGGGTCTCTCTGTGCCTAACCTCCCCCCACACCCCGCCAAGTGAGCCAGGCTATGACGAAGGAGAGTTCTCTGACAGCACATTTGGAGGGTAATCCTGGAAGCACATGTCCTTGGGAGGAAAAAGTCAATAAAGTTTCCCTGAAATGTTTGATTTTCACTCTCCGGCTGCGACCCAGCTTCTGAAAGCAAACAGGGTCTTCATGCTGCGGCATATTCGTATTTGTGAAGCTCAGACGTGGGGGGCTCGCCCTCCTCCTTGGGTGTCGCTGTGTCCTGCGCCTCGTGGAGCCCCACCACGCTCAGACCGGGCCTGTCCCGCACGTCATGGGGTGCAAACCCCACTGACTCTTTTAACTGGGGCGCATCCTCCCATCAAAGTTTCTGAGGTCCCAAAGGACCACAGATGAAAGCCCGGTCACCCGAGTCTTCTTTCTGACTTTTGTGGCTTCCAAAAAATGAAGTTCATTCTCAAGGAAATGCCCAGGAACCCAACTTCAAAGACTCAGGTAAACCTGAAATTCAAACACAGGAGCTGGAAACAGGATGGCGCTTTGGAAGCCAGCCGGTGATGAAATGCTCACCCCGCGGTCTCCCTCCTGGCCCCCCGGGTCCTGCCTGCACACCTCCCTGCAGCTCTCCCCCTGGCCCTGGTTTCCTCAACTATCCCCGCGGACACCTGCCTGCTCGTTGCTTTGATGCTGTTCTCGGCTCTGCCTAGGTAACTCCGCCCCCCAAGAGTATCATTAATCAACTTGCATTAAGCTCACTTAGCACATCAGATCAACTAGGAAACGAAGCCCAAGGCTCCACCCTCTGACAGTCTCCCCGTCATAGCCGAGGTTGCTGTCCACAGTGAACTCACATGCACGGGTGGGACTTCTTTCAACCTCAGATTATTTCCCCCGGAATAAAGCAAGGGACGGTGAGCTGACAGCGGGCACTTAGCCCCTGCCCTTCATTACTACGGCACTTTACATGTTCATGCTTATCTTCCCTGCTTTTCAGATAAGAGGATCGGGCCCTAGAAGGGGGAAGGGACTTGCTCGTGGCCACAGCACTGGCGGTGATGCGACACCAGCCGTGGCTGACGAGGGTGGAGCTCCAGACTCAGACTCAGGCTGTGTCCCTCGAGGGCAGGAAGGGGAGCTGACACCAGACCCTCAGTTGCTGCCTCTGTGGGGATGAGCAGACAAAGCGCCAGGACCACTCCCCCACCAGGTACGACAGGTAGACCTCAGGTCCGGGGTCGTGTCAGCCTAGACGCCACATGTGTCTCTGGGAGTCTCCCCGACAAAGGTTTGGTGGCAGAGGAAAGCGGGGTGGAAAGGCAGCACTGCTGTTGGTCTACAGAGCAAATGGGTGACTGTGGGTGATTTCAGGCGGTTCAGTCTGATGGACTCGAGCAATGAAGAGAGATTTTCACGGGGCCTTGGGGTTCAGGCCCAGCCTCTGTCAGTGCAGTGAGACTGCACTGCGTTTCTCTTCACTGTCTGTCCCAAGGGCACCAGGCGTTGTCCAGTGTGGGCGCCCCACATGGTCGGAGCTCAGGAGAAGTGTGGCCAGGGTCTCGGGAGCAGGGTGGGCCTCACCCAACAGCGCTCGGGGGGTCCCACCCTCCAAGGCGGCTTTGGTGCCCCCCTCGAGCACATATGTCCGGGTGGTAGGTGGGATCCATCATGTCAGAGAAGGGTCGCCAGCCATTCTCATCACACCATGGGGTCAAGGGCCCAGGAACGGCCAATAGGCAGCAGATCCCATTGGAGCCAGCCCTCTGGGTGCAGAGATGCGGTACCCCAAGCCTGGTGCTCAGGTCATCCGAGGTGGGACAGGCACACGCCAGGACCTGCGGAAATGCCCAGAGCGCTGGTACATGGTTCTCGCAGAGCCAACTACCAGGAGGCCTTCCTCCATCTCCAGCAGACGGGTCACTGGGTGTGTCCAGTGGGGCGGTGGAGACCAGCCTTCCACGGGGAGATGCCCTCGCAGTGAGAAGGTGGCCGTGCCCCCCGGCCAGCTTGGTCCCCCAGACGCTCTCGGGCAGTGAGTCAGGCCGGACCCCTCACTTGGCAGGGAGGCGCCCTGCTGGCGAGTCCCTCTCCCCACGGACTCAGCAGCTCCCGCCCTGCTGCCTTCACCGTGGCCATGAGGGCCCCGTACTCGGAAGCCCAGCTCAGCTGCGGTGTTTCCAGATCTCTCAGGGTCGACATCTTTCAGAGGCTGGATACAGCAACTAAAAGGTGAGCCCAAACACTGAAATAAGACACTAGTCTCCCGAAAATAACAGGGAGAGAATTCTGCCAACAGCACCTTAATCCTGGCATAAAGCACTTTCTCTGGATGTGAAGACAGACACGCGAATCCAGATTGCAAACGCAAACCGAGAGGCCGCCGTGTGACAGCGATCAGGCTAAATCTTCTCTACTGAAATGTCCATGGTGCCGTATTTCCAGCTCCATATTTCTTGAACTTTGTGCCCAGGAGAGAGAAGAGGCAGCTTTCATGGTGGGTTTATTGTATGTTTAATGTTCACTCATTCACCCAAGTCTTTTCTGAGCATCTGCTCCATGGCAGGCACTGCCCTGGGACCCGCAGTGGTGGGGAAATGTCCCTACTTTGGGGCACTTGCCTTCTAGTGAGGACAGAAGAGCCACAGCCCAGAGACATGAATGACACTTCAGTAAACCCAGTGCCGGGAAGAAATACGCGGGCGAGCGGAGAAGTACCTGGGTGAGAGTGAGGGGCTTCCTGAGACGTGGAATCTGAGGGGTGGCTGAGGAAAGCCCGGGGCGGGGGGGCCCAAGGCGCCCCACCCCAGCTGGAGGGCAGAGTGGCTGCACCAGAAGGAAGGTGGGGTGAATAGGAGGAGGTGAGAGAGGAGACCAGGGATGGAGTGGGCAGGGCTGGAGGCCATGGTGAGGAATCTGGGCTTCAGTGAAGACAGTGGGAAAAGGCAAACAGTGACTCAGAGCTGCCCGTGTCATTCTGGGACCATCAGTGCCCACAGCAAGACCAGGCGGTATGTTTTGAAATCCACCCCCCCCCCCCCGCCCCGCCCTAGAATCAGTCTGTAGGAGCTTCTTTCTGAGAGCACTGTGGGGGCTGGAGCAGCAGGATGGCTGCTGGGACTGGCCCTCAGGCAGTAGGAGCAGCTGGGCTTTCCACTCGACATCTGCTCTCTTTGCAATGAATAATGACAGAGGGACCCTTTCTGAGAAAACTTTTAAAGACTGCAACTTGAAACATGCTTACATTTTTAAAAGGCTCAAACTGGAAAGGAAACACTTAAGGTTCTTGTAGAGTCAAACATGGCCTTCCACCCCTTTGCAGCCCTACTAGATACGCCCGCAGTCAGCCCAGAGGCCCTTGTCAGCTCCACTCCCCAAGTCTCACCTGCAGACATGGAAACATACTTCCCAGCACTGGGAGAGAGATGGAGTTGGATGGACAGAACACTGCCCTAATGGTTCAATTCAGAAACCTCCTCTTCCAGGTGAGCTGTTAGGGAACTGAGTTAGGGATCGGTTTAGCACCCAGTTGGCAAGTCAGAGCTGCCAACTGTAGATAGGGTTTTATGGTTTGATTGAGGCCTGTGTTCTTGCCTAACGAACAACACATCTGGCCCAGAAAAACCCTAAGTTTTAAAAATACTGAGGCACACTTTCTTAAATGCACTTCAGGACTCTCAAAGTCCATTTTCTCTAAGATTCAATTGTTAATAATGACTCACAATGGCTGTTCATAAAACTTCCTGCCCGTAGTGAAGAAAACCAATCAGAATGCACCCTTTGGGGCTACGTAGATGCTCCACCCTCTGCAGAAAGCCAGCATCTCCGAGAAGTGCCGCCCACAGCGGGCAGCGGCAGCCGGGTGCAGGGCAGCATCTGTAAATGGCACATTTGCACAGTGTGGTTTTCTCTGATGGGCTCCTTTATGGGAGATAAAATGTCCAATAAGTGTCACTTAAGTTTAGCAGAACCTCTTTTAACGTTTAGCTCATTCTTCGAGCGATTTGGAGAGAGAGACCTGTGTGAACACACAGCAGGCATCTGATCTACCCGGTGGCCTCCAGCAGGGCCAGTCCTGTCCCCACGACCCCTGAGGTCCGAGCAAATGCCCTGTTAGCTCTCATTTAAGTTATTTTGCTCCCCATTTTACAGCCGGAGGAAACCAAGGCAGGGATGTCCCCATGACTGGGGACACTCAGTTTTGAGTCAACTCTCAACACCAAGAAAACAAACCTTCCCCCAAATTGCTGCCTGTTAGTATCCAGCCTGAGGTTTCCACATGAAAACCATCGTCCAAACAGACCACACGCAGCTCTCGGTCCTGACTTCTCTCGGTCCTGACCCCTGGCTGGGGCGTGGGGCGACAGTACTTGAGAATGTTACCCTGATGGCTTTCCCAGTTGTTGTTTTGAAGGCAAATGTTTATTTTGTGAAGATTGCAAAAGTCGGAACAGTAGAATGTTGGCCTCTCCTTATGTTTACAGAATCAACAGAATCGAGACCTCGAGGAACGTGCGTCCTTGTTCCCTAACGAACCGCCTGTTTGCCTCCTGTGGCATCAATTAAATTAAAGTGGGGCCTCTGGAGATGCAGGCCTCCGTCAGGCCGAGCATCCTTCTGCCTGACTCTGGTTCTCAGCAGTGGCCTGGTCGGTGCATCTGGGGCTGTCCTTCCTGTTTACCTGAAGAACACTCCTCAGGGCTTCACTGGAGGCTTTCTTTACGCTCTGAATTTTGCTCAAGGTTTTGTAAGAGGATCTAAAAGAAATAGAAGGCCTGACCTCTGTTCTCATGGCCCATAGAATGGAAAGGAAGAAGCAGGACAAACAGCCTCACAGTCACACAAACAAGAGGACAGAGTCCTCTGGGGACTGGACAGCAGTGCCCACCACCTGTCCTGCACTTTGTGCCCTCTCTGAGGATGGGGGGCTCCCTCTGGTCTGTAGCAGGTGCCTGGCACACAGTAGGTGCCCAATAAATGTTTACATAAACCAGCCTTTGTGTACACTAATTGCCTTCCAATGTTTTCCTTTCCTTTACTCTGCTTAACAATCCGTGAACTGGGTCACCATCACTCCTCGCAGACACGCAGTGGAGGCTCAGGGGTGAGTGAGGTCCAGGAGCCTGTCCTGCTAAGTGGCGGCACTCCCACGCAGGCCACTTGACCCTGGCGTCCACCCTGGGCTCCTCTAGAGGTCAGGTCTGGGATGGGGGGGTGGCTGCTGCAGATTAGATCGAAGTTTAACTTTATATCATAACCGTTTCAGGGGTGGGGAGGTTTGGAGGGATTTCTAAAGCCCAGATGACGCCGAGTTCCAGGTCCCTTGGCAGGCGCTCCTGCTGGCCGGGCCCCAGAGCCCGGGAGCGTGTGGTTTGGGGTGGGAGGACACGGGGAGCTTGAGCAGAAGGCAGAACCTTCTCTTTCCAGAGCCAGGCAGCCTCCCTGTTCCCAGCGCCAGTGCCAGGATGGCCGGAGACCCAAGACCAGCCAGATCTACTCAACTCCAGAAGCCTCTCCTCCCCTCGGGGGTTGGGCGGGACGTGTCCCGCTGGGGTTGGACCAGAGTGGGCACGGCCGTGGGAGGCAGCAGGGCTTGGGAAATGATGCTGGTGGGGCGGAGAGGGAGGTGGGTGGGAGCACAGCCTGAGCGTCCCCCGGGTGGGAGCCCACGTCCTGCTCCAGGTGCTGGGGCTGGTAGCCGGGACGGTCATCACTGTAACGACTCCCAGTTCCCCGAGAGAGGACAGTAGTGCCACTCCTGGGATTACTGAGCGGATTCCAGTGCGATGAGGCCAGCAAAGGACCGAGAATGGGGCGGGGGCTCCGTTAGCCCTGTCCGTACTCGGCGTGCCCTCGTGGGCTGAAGTTACTACTGCAGCCGGACCTCTGCTTCTCAATCATAATTTTGCTTTCATTTACCCATGTCCATCTGAGATGTCTGTCTTTCCCCAGAAGGGCCTGTCAATCTGTCCAGGCTCCAGAAAGCCACGGGGACCCTGCAGTGACTGGGTAGGGTCTGCGAGCCCCATGGAGCACGGCGCCTGGCAGGCCAACCCCCGTCCACCCAGTGACACCCTGACCACACTCCAGCCGTGCTGCCTCCTTCCCCCCTCCTCCCCGCCCAACACACACAAGCCGCAGGCGCTGCATCCGCTCTCCCTCCTGCCCTGGGCTCTCACCCAGGATGTCTGTGCCGCCTTCACCCCTCAGGTCACCTTGTCACAGAAACCCTCCCTGGCCACACTCTGTATAAACAGCAGCTCCGACCCCTAAACTCCTGCGTAAGGCCTTGCTCACACAATGTCGTGTAAATGTCCCCGTCTGTGTGTGAGCCCAGACTGGGCCGGCGATCAGCGAGTCTGTGTGCAGATGCGGATCGCAGCAGGGACAGGGGTGGGCACCCTGCCACCGCCAGAGAGGGGGCTTCCTCCTGGGTCCTCAGGGCCACCCGGGGAGGTTTCAGACGTGACTCTCCTGAGCCCCCGGGTCTGTCTGGAATCAGTGAAGCACGGCGGGGAGAGGACGGAACGAGCTGAAGTTAAAGAACAACCAGGAGACGGACCGGCTGGGTTTCAGGCGGAGGGCAAGGGGCAGCGGGTGGCTCCCCAGGCCCACCCCTCGGACCCCACAGCACCGGGCCCCATGTCGCAGGCGCCCAGGGCACACGCACTAACACCGGGCCAGAGGGTGGCCGCAGCCCTGTGCCCACGCCCGCCACCTGTCCGCCGTCGGGAAACGGGGTCAGAATGAGGAAACTCCGCTCAGGGACCAGTCGCTCTCAGGACAAGAGCAGCACTTCTCCCCAAATAGTCCTTGCGCTTACCGTCACTGCCTGAGACCCTCGGGTCCTCTGGTTGTCCGCTCCTGCCTCGTAGCTAGCCTAAGCCCGGATGGGAGGCAGGAGGCCTCCCCGCAGCCCGGCCGCTGACGTCTGCCCGCCGCTGACGTCTCCCCGCCGCTGACGTCTCCCCGCCGCTGACGTCTGCACGCCGCTGACGTCTCCCCGCCGCTGACGTCTGCACGCCGCTGACGTCTCCCCGCCGCTGACGTCTCCCCGCCCAGGCTCTCTCCCTCCGTCCCTCCCCTCGCTCACGGCGTTTTGGACAAACAGCTTGTCTGAACTGTGCAACCCTGGCCTCGGAATTCTGGTGGGAGGGGTGTCTTACAGTCTCTGTTCCTGGGGTGCTGCAAGTAGGGTGCGTGTGCGTGAAATGCAAAAACAAACAGCTTCGGATGAGGCTGGGGCCAGTCTGGGAAGGTGGGGGGAATGAGGGCCCAGGGCAGCCTCCCGTGGCCCTAGCAAAGAGGGCAGCGGTTTGCCAAACTCAGGCGGCAAGTCTGGCTCTCAGCACCCCAAGCTGGGTGGCACCTTAACCAACAGCCAGAGAGGTCTGTCCTGGGCATGAGTTTGATACTCAGGGAGGAGGCTGAAGCAATGCTGTGGGGATGGGGACAGGAGCCTTCGTATCCCTGGACGGCTCAGCGGCGAGGAGTTGCAGGTGAATCTCGTTTTCTTCATCACTGAGCATTTTGGAGTTGGCACTTCTTGGCTGTGGGAAGCAGCAGACACCTGAGACCCCTTGGAGATGCAATGTCAGCTCCTTACACACCCCTGCCCCTGCAAGAACTCCTGAGGCTTAATGGTTTCCTTTTGGAAAGCTTTCAAATTGTGTTCATTTGCGTTTACATGATCTGCTTCCTTCAGCTCTGTGTGTGGATTATTCTCCTGTTGGGTTTAATTTAACCAAGTTTGCAGCTGTGCTAACAAATTCACCGATGCCCCCCTGCTTTCAAATCGCTTTTTCTGCCTTTTCTCTGGCTTTACTTCAAGACCAACTCCACACTGAAACGCTCCAGCATCGGGACTGTCTGCTTGGAGTACCTACTTCTTCAAAACCCATTTCCTGTGACTGAGCTTCACTGTGTCTCTAACAAGTTACTTTAATATTTTAATGGTCAAAAGTAATGATTTATAAAAATCACTGTTAAAAACAAACAAAAAATGCACCTTCTCTAAAGCTGTCAGCTTCAGCCTCTAGCAGGAGGGTCTGCGTGTTTCCTAAACATGAGGGTCCCTTGCAGGCCTGCTCGTCACAAAAATACTGTGAAACTCTGAATCTTTAAGAAAATATCACAAACGTGCAGATGTGCAAAGACACCAGAACCTGCCAAGTTTATTCTTCTTGTGATTCTTTTAAATGCGCTTGTTGTATTTAATTAGACTTAGGAGAGACCTGGCCACCTGGTAAGAAGGTGATTATTGGGGACCACAGAGATTTAAGGGGCGTTCTGGGCCTGAGTGTCATGTGAACCCTTAAAACACTCCTCCTGAACTCTGCCTGGATCCGTTTGTATTCAAAGACCAGTAACCTGTTTTTAGAAGACACGCGGCTCTTCTCAGAGCAGACAGAGCCCAGCAGGATTCCCCTGGAGGTGCAGTCAGGACCCACACAGCCGCCCTCCTTCCCCGAGCAGACCCTACGAAGAGAGAGATGCCCGTCCCTGGGAGAGGGGACTGTGCACCGCAGCCCGAGCCACAAGACGCCGCTTGTTGGAGCTTGTCTGTTTAAAACAGGCTCCCTGAGACTGTGGGTCCATAGACGCCATAAACCCTGTCGGTATAAGAATGCACTCCTGGGTTCATCGACAGGGTAATGTCTTGCTGTCTTGCATCTAATACGAGCTAAGAAAGCGATGCGTTTGTGTGAGTGTGAGACTGAGCGAGAGAAGACGGTTTCCCTCTCTGCGGGAGCTCACTCGGCCCAGGAAAGCCCTCCTGGCCTTTCACAGACACCGAAGGCCCTGCCGCTCTCGGCTCGGACGCCTCATGTTAACGAGGTAGCCTTCCCATGAAAAGGTAGTGTGTGTCTCAAAGTGGAGAAAGCACCGAGCCCATCTTAACACCTGGACTCATTTTCCTATTGAAAGAATGATCAGAAAGGGCACGTTCTTCAAGAGCCAGAGGTGAAAGGCCACCGGGCCTCTCAGGGAGGCTCCGGGCAGAGCTCTGGGCCAGAGTCCAGGCCACGTCTGTCCACATTGGCTCGTCCACCTGGCAAACGCCAGGGCAGCCCCACGAGAGACGGCATCCACTTCCCGTTGAGGCACAGCTGCCCCCGCAGCGTGAGCTCTGTCCCCGGGGCAGTGACAGGTACGCCGGCCCCTTGGGCAGCCCTTCCCTGACCAGGTCCAGGTCCAGGTCCTGACGCCATCCTCGGATAAAGGAACAGGAACTCCCGGAGAAACAGCTCATCCCGGGGCAGAGCAGGGACCGCTAGGTGTAGTGAGATGTGCATCCTGGGTGGGGTCCTGGGACAGAAAGGGGACATTAGGGAAAAGCCAAGGAAATCTGATCAAATATGGACGTTAGTAATAACCACGATGCACCCATATAGGCTCAGCAGTTGAGAAAACGTATCCTACTAACGTAAGACCTTAACAAAAGGGGAATCTAGCTGTGAGGCACATCCCAACTCTGCCCTGTATTTGCAACTTTCCCAGAGATCTAAAACTGTTCTACGGTAAGAAGTCTGTTTTAGTAAAAACCCCTTGTTTACACTCAGTTCTGTCCTCTGCTCCTGAGCCATCTTCCAGCATCGGGTCCTGGACCGTGTCCAGCGGGAGGGCCTGGAAGCCGGAACAGACCTGGAACCAGACCTCCCGCGTCTCAGTCCCTCGGTTTCCTCCTCTGTATACCGGGGTAACAGCTGCCGGCGTGGGGGCCGCATGACTCAGCACACGCATGGCGAGTGTTGTGTGCGCCATGCGTGTCGCTGTAACCCCTCCTTATTACCTGCTGGCTCCCAGTCGTTGCTTGTCACCTTGCAGCTCAGGAAGAGGGTGGCTGTCCTGTCGCTTTGCACGCCTGCCCCCTGGCGTCACCTAAAACTCAGGGGCCGCTGGCCTCTGTGGGAGCAGATTGGGTGGGATTGAGGACCCGGGGTCCTTCCCTGCAGGACAGTCGGACGGCCGCTGTCTTACCATGAACATTAAGGGCAGTCAAGCTTGTGGCTCCAAGGAGGACAGTTCCCAGTGTTCGGGGTCGGTGCGGGGCTGTGAACAGCGATACTTACGTGTGTGGCCGGGACTCCCGACGGGCCCTCCAGAGATGCACCCTCACTTTCCTCCCTGGGCAGGTGGGTCCAGGAGCCACTGGTTGCAGGCTGGACTGGCCAGCGCCTACTCACTGCTGGGGCTCAGGCCCCGAAAACCCTGGAGGCTGAGCCCCGGCCAGCCTGGAGGACCATCCGGCATCTGGCGGCCTATTTGCACTAAAGGCAGGGAGGTGCATTATAAATACCTGGTGAAGCACCCTCCTAGGAAATACTTTAGATTTGGGGTGCAGGTTGCCGTGTTCTGGGCACGTCTCTGCAGAAAGTTCTAGAAGAAAATTCAAGAAGGCCAAGGGGAGAATAGCCAGGTGGGGCGGGTGGAGCACAGATGCAGGAAGAGGCACTGCGATGGAGGAGCCCGCCGTGCCCGAGGCCTCCCTCTGGGTCTCTGGGCCATCGCCTGCTGATCATTAGCAAGTCAGCCGGGCAGCGCTATTTGTTTGTTTTCAATTTAGCCAAGTTCTCACTGTGGTGCGGCCACAGCCATAGCTACGATGGCAGAGCAGGGAGAATCCACCCACCTCGTTCAGACCCTGGCTTGGCAACACTTGGCCTGGGGGCCAGACGCCCTGTTTCTGAACCAAGCCCACATCCTCTTTGGCTGGGCTGCTCCTGGGCCCGGCGGGCTGGGAAGGGCGGTGGCTGCAAGGCTGGCGCGCACGCCAGCCAGGAGGGCTGGGCGGCCGCCTCTTCAGCCATCACACCCGTGAGCTGTACAAGTAAGTACAGCAAAAATAGGATGGGGGAAATGGGTCATTTCAAACGAGGTCTTGGAGAAACAGAATCTGACCGTGTATCTGCCGAGATGCCTACTCCCAGAATCCCGCCTGGGGGCAGCAAGGCTCAGGCGGGGATGGGAGGGGTCTTACTGGCCCTTCTGCTTCAACCCCCAACAAGCACAGGGGCTCCGTGGGGCCCTGTCCCCTCACTGATCCTCCAGACCATGGCCGAGGAGAAGAAACCTCCCCACTGCAAACATGAGATGTTACAACCCCGATTTTCAAAGTTTAAACAACCAAAACGATTTTTGCACCATTAGGAAAGAAATACTGCTTTTCCATCTTTGACATCCTGCTTTTTCCTCTCCACGTGTGTGAATGTGTGTAATGTACGTAATAGCATGATAAGTATAGCGGGACATCACATACATATTAGTCTTTTTACCGTCGGGGACGTGCCCCCGAGCAGAGCTGGGAGCCCTGGGTGAGAATCCATCCGCCCCAGGTGTCTGTGTGTATCTGAGTCACCTGGGGACCTAATCAAACGGCAGATTCTGGTTCAGTGGTGGAGCCAGGGTCAGGGGTGAGGGAGCTCCGCCCTGCTGACAGGGGATGCTGGGGTGCTGGTCTGCGGACACGCGCCAAGCAGAGGACAGGCTCAGGCCCTAACCCGTAGGAAGCTGCTGGCCCAGAGGCCCACCTGGAGGCAGTGTGGCCCAAACACCGGCCGAGGAGGGAGCCAACCCCACCCCCCACAGCTGGCGTAGGAACTGCTCGGGCACTTCAAGCTCTCCTGCATCTCGGGTTCAGTGCTCTTTAAAAAGCGGGTATTTAGATAATCACCCAGAACATCACGCTGCAGGGTCACCCACACCTGAGGAACCCAGATGGGGTCAAGTCCCCGACCCACCGCAGTTTAGTTACTATGACCTGGCTCCCCACGTGTGACTGAGACCGACTGCAGCTCCACTCCTACGCTGGTCCCCGAGAACCAGGTGAGACGGTCCCCGGGGGGCACTCGGCACGATGCCCAGGGCCAGGCAGGGGCCTCTCCACCCGGACCCGGGATGGCCCCGCGCACTGGGCTCAGGTCCGCATCCTCACACCTCCCCTGCGTCCATCCCCACGTGGAAGCGAGCACAGCCCGCTCTGTGTCCAGATGTCCTGCACGTGCCATGCACTGGGCTGGGGCGGGGCCCCTGAGGGGTCTCCTTCTCGCTCATCCGCAGGGTTTCCGTCCTTTGTCTCTGGAAAGTTGCTGCTCATCACATTGTTCCTTGGGGAGAATTTTATCCCGAGGGCTCTTCCTTTCCTTCTAAAAAATCCGCATATGAAACCCTCAAACAAACAGATCCACAGGGAATCCCCTGGTGGTCCAGTGGTTAGGACTCAGCGCTTTCACTGCTGTGGCCCGGGTTCAGTCCTTGGTCAGGGAACAGATCCTGCAAGCCTCGCAGCGTGGAAGGAAAAGAGAAAGAGAAATCCACAGGCTGGTTTTACCCAGTGATTGTGTCCTCGGAAGCTTTGAGGGAAAGGGGGAAAGAAATTGGTCTGAAGTAAAATTGAGGCAATTAAAGGATCAAACTCACAACTCCTTCTGCAGACACTCACCTGCAGCCTCAGCACCTAATCCTTTTCAACTTTTATAACCACCTTGTTTGGCAGAAAGATCAGGAAGTCACTTGTTGCACACAGGACGGTTGTAAGCCTCTTGGATAAGAAAAAAGGATGAAAAGACAGGCAAGAAACCTGTAAACACGAACTGTGAAGACCAGAGAGCAGCAGGCACCCCCTCCTGCCCTCCCATCCTGCAGACCCTCGAGCCCTTGTCTCCAGCACATTCATCATCGCACCCTCGGGCAGCACAAAGCGCTGAGCAAAAGGAAATTCTACCTTTGATATTCTTAATTTTTTTTCCTGGTTTTCTCTGTGAAATATGAAGCCGCAACTGACTCGATGGCAGACGTACAGGATTGGCTGGTGTCCGCTCAGCCCCAGTGAAGGGGTTCTGCTTGGCGTCCCTCTGTGGCCCGATCCCGTTGGGGAGCCGCTGTCCTGCATGGGATCGGAGCCCTTTCCCAGGGGCTGGCCTCCCCCGGGCTCCTGCTGGCAACCCCACACACAGCTCGGAGGGAGGATGGACCACCCAGCACCTGCCCACAGGCAGAGCCCGCCAAGCCGAGGCCTTACGACAAAGCGCTGTGGCCAGGCCTCCCGGAGAGACGGGGCCCCTCTGTGGGACGGAACCAGAGACAGCAGAGCCGAACTCCACTGTCCCGAGGTCAAGGCTCTGGCCCCGCGGGGACGGGCCTCCAGTGCCCTGCTCGTCCTGACATCTGGAAGCTTGTTGTAGAGCTCAGCCAACAAAACACGTTGACAACAGAGAGAACAAAGTCAGCACTCGAGCAGCTAACAGAACGCGACGTGGAGACATCTCTGAGTTCTTGAAATTTAGTACATGAGATGGAAGTGCGTGCAGAACAGACCAGGAGGAGAGGATTCTTCAAAGTCAGCCCGATCAGAACCCCTAGGCGTGCTAATGGCCCCACCGCTGTCCATCCAGGGCTTGGGTGATGATACGTTTATTGTGCATGTTGGGTCCCGGTTGCAAATGGGGAGGTGTCACTCACAGATAAGGGACCTGGGCCTGAATTTTATAGCCTAATTTAATTAGCACTGATCTGAGGCTGGTAGTACCTGGTTTTTCCAGTTCTCAGGAAATATACCTTTGCCTGGGGGTGGGTGGTAAGCGGGTACGGAAGATACAGGTTGGGGGAGGGCCGGTGCGGGGAGGGGCCAGGGAGGTGGGCTGTGAGACATGAAAGGCTCAATATTGAATTTCATCTGTGATGTGATAAAACCCCAGGCCTGGCTCTCTTCACGTGCCAGTGAGCATTGCAGCTGCAACCCCAGGAAGGGCAGAGACTGCCCTCTGCAGCAGTGCCTGAGCGGAGGATGAAAGGGAACACAGACGCCCCAAGGTAGGAGCAAAACCCAAGTCCCTCTGAGGCCTGTGGAGGTCGGGGAGTCGGTCCGCAGGGCTGAAGGCCCCTAGGGTCGTCCTTGTTTGCAGTCTCTCTGGGACGTTTGTGGTTACTGAAGGACATAACCATGACCTTGGGACTCAGGGAAAACCCCACCCCCAGACACAAATTTTAACTCTCTGGGGGAATATGAAATAAAGAGCAAGGTTTTAGGAAGTTAGTGTAAAATAAGCACGTTGCATAACTGAGGACAAAAAGCTTCAGATTGTTAAAAACTACATTTTAAATGCTAAGCGGAACTCCATAGGACTCAATTAGAATGAACGAAGTACCCCTACTCTAAGTGTGGTTTGCGAAGCTGCGTGGTGTGTAGAGTTAACTGCAGCTCAGGGGCTTTGATGGAGAAGGACTGGGTCTCCCGGGAGAAACTTCCCCCCACCAGGGCGGGGACACTCCTGCGTGGGCAGTGGGTTCACCTAACAAATGGCGTCGAAGCCAGTGCTTTGTGAGCTCTCGTCTGGATTTACTTCAGTGCTTTTTTCTTCGTAGAATTGGTTTGCTATTTGCTGTTCCTTTTGCTCATAGAAACTTGGTTCTTTAAATAGGGGTCTCTTAATTGTCGAAAAATGATCCTCGTTTCCACCACTGGTTACCATGGGGATTTTTCCCCAAAAGTGTCTGCCTTGCTGTTTAGAAGATGAACTTTTATTTCCCATATTTTGGGTTTCACACTCCATTTAGGGGAAGGATGAGAGAAATGTTGATGGGTTGGTCCTGTGACCTGGGCATGGAGGTCATGTGACCTGGGCGTGCGTCCAGCTGGGGCACAGACTCACTGAAGGCCGGCAGAAAAGTCCTGGACCACTCGGAGCCTCAGTTTCCTTGGGACTGAAGCTCACTGCCCATCCCACAGGGAGGTAGATGGCCACGTAGACATGCCTAGATGCTTAGAACATCTGAGAGGCGAGAGATTGAAGGGCTGTCTCTGTCCTGCCTGGTGGGGTCTCCACTAGCCACAAAGGACTGTACATTTAAAGTGATTAAAGCTAATTAACGTTCAAGACGCAGTTCCCCAGTCACACCAGCCGTACTCAAGGGCTTAGCGGCTGTGTGGACAGTGGCCGTCGTCTTGGATGAGGCCGGGCTCAGAAAGCAGTGGGGAGGTGAGTGTAGGACCGGCCGGGGCGGGAGCCGGGGCTGGACTCTGCTGGAGCCCGGCCCACAGATAGTCCAGAGAGCACGGGCATCCTTGTTTCCGCCTCCTGTCCACGTCTTTTCAGGTAGAATTGACAGAGTGAAGGGCCCCCCGTTTGCAGGTGGCAGGTTGGGGCTAGGCACCCCCATGAGACCCTCGGCCTGGGAATTGCCCTGCACTGGTCAAAACACCCAGAGCCCAGGTTCCTCCTTCTGCTGAAATGGCAGCTCACTCTTGCAGTTGACGGAGTGTTATAAAGAGTCTCTAGAAAGTTCTCTCGTAGCTGTTCTGTACCACACGTCTGGGAGACACCCGACTACGAAGTTGTGAGATGAGACCATTGGGGCCAAGGGGACATGGGTCTCTCCATTATTTCTCACAACTGCATGTGAATCGACAGTTACCTCAAAACTAAAGGGTTAATATTTTTTAATGTTTCCCCCTTGTAGTTCCGACAATGCAAATCTTTTTAAAGTTAAGAATGTCTGCCCTGGGCTTCCCTGGTGGCGCAGTGGTTGAGAGTCCGCCTGCCGATGCAGGGGACACGAGTTCGTGCCCCGGTCCGGGAAGATCCCACATGCCACGGAGCGGCTGGGCCCGTGAGCCATGGCCGCTGAGCCTGCGCGTCCGGAGCCTGTGCTCCGCAACGGGAGAGGCCACAATAGTGAGAGGCCCGCGTACTGCAAAAAAAAAAAAAAAAAAAAAAAAAAGAATGTCTGCCCTGGGCACCCGAGGAGCGGATTGTGAATGGCCTTTAAAAGCACATTGAATTTTTTCTCATAGCTCCTACAAACGTCCCCTTGACTAAACCTGGACTTCGCGAAGATCTCTTTGCACTTTACATTTGCCCAAATTTCAAACAAGGACTCAGCGTAAAACTACTTGATGGTGTTTCCCAAACTCTGAAGTATCTCTGTGTGTGGGCCCCAGCGATCTGAGTCAGGGCTGCGAGGGCCTGGAGCCCCTTCTGGGCTGGACGTGGGCCTGTGAGTGACCGGCGGCCTTGACCGCCAGCAGAGCCATAGCATTTGGTTCCATCTGATGGCTTGTTGCTGCCGAAATCACTGCAGGAGCTAGGACATGGCGGCCCCTCCACTCGGCGTCCCCGTGAGGCGCCTTCCTTATCCTAGATCAATGCTGGGGGTGTTGGTAGGTCTTCATCATAACCATCACAGACGGAGGGTCTTGGAATTTGAAATCAGTTTTTCTGCTCCGTCTTTTGGACGAGGTGGTGGTACGTGGCCTTGATGTGTGTGTGTGACATCATGCCAGGCCTGGGGGCAGGGTGGTGGCCTTGGGCCGCTTTCGGCCTTGGGTGGGAAGCCCTGGTTTGACTTCCTTCATCCCTTCCTGGCTGTGTGAACGTAGACAGTGACCTGACCTCTTTAATCCCCAGTTTATCGGTAAGATGCACACATGAACCCACCTGTTTCGTAAGATTTTCACGGGCAGTAAGTTGGGTTAGGATTTGGGAGTTAGTGGCTCACGGCGGGCAGGGCGCTGGTGGCCTCAGGAAGCCCGGAGGAGAGGCAGGGGTGCTCTGAACGCGGCCCACGCGGCCCCTGGCAAGTTCACGTTCCCACCTGGTGTTTCCGTGGATTTCCCCTCTGCACTTTGCGGATAGAGTCTGCACAGGGAGAACATCTCTCCAGGGATTTACCAAACTGCTGGACGCGGGGAGAGCAGAGGGGTGGGAGGAAGGACCCAGCTTCTGGCCGCATTCCCCCCACCCCGCCCCCGGTTTCCCGGAACACAGCAGGGGTCCTTCTTACAAACATCAACTTGGAAACGTAAGCGAAGGCCCGGATGCACGACACAGGGCTCCGGCCTCTGTCCTTTGGCAGCACGAGGACCCCTCGCGCAGGGCAGTGGCCTCACGCTCAGCCCAGAGAGGTTAAGAGCCACCCCCACCGTGAACCTCCCTGCAACCTAAGCCTGAGCGGCCCAGGGCCCCTGCATGAGAACCGAGTTCATTCTGACCACAGGGCTTCGGGAAAGGAACAATTATAACCTCTCTGCCAGTAACGGTCACTTGGTGCGTCTGTACTTCTCAGAATCGCTGTAATCAGAAAGGCAGTTCCACCTTGGACGTGTAAATCTGATGTTTGTCCCCCAAGACCTTGGCTTGTCCCTGTCTGGGTCCACTCTGCTCCTTGCAGAGATTCCAGGTGAGGGTGGCCTGGGTGGAAGCTTGGGCTCCGGGCCATGTGGCTCCCTCCCCCAGGAGAGGAGGGAAGGGCTGGGCGGGGCCTTTGGTTTAGCGTCCTCTTCACTGTGCGTCTCCGAAGTCGAGTCCGGGTGGACCGGGCCTGGCCGTGGGGGCTGCTCTGCAGACTTCGCCCCACGCCACACCCCACTGCATCTCTTGGTCTTGGACCCAACAGTTCTGCCGCCAGGAGTGTTTTCTAAGGAAGAATCAGAGTCCCTCACGCTGTGTGACTTATATACGGCGTCGTCACATTGATGACAACGGTGGAAGATACTGGGATAAACACGAGTGTCCAGCCAGGGGTTAGGGTTACCTGCTCCTGGGCGTGTGAGGTGGGATCCACGTCCGCAGCTGTGCTCCTGCTGTGTCGTGACAGATGGAGATGCTGGTTAAATTATTAGGCAAAAAGGATACAATGCTGTATACAGCATGACTCTCAATTCTATATGTATATAAAATGGAAGGAAATATATCAAAATCTCAATAATGTTTCGAAGAGTAGGACTCTAAGTGACTTTTAAGTTTCTTCTTCATACTTTTACGTATTTGAAAATATTCTATGAAGTTTTTATAGTCAGGAAATTAAGAAAAAAATGGAACAAATGTCAGAGACCAAGGCCAGATGACTAAGTCCCCATCCACCTTTCCTGGGGGGCCAGTGCAGGCGTGAGTCCCCCATCTGGCCCCTCGGGCCCCATCCCCCCAAAAGTTCCCAAAAATATCTGTCTTTGATGGTCTTGGCTTGAGAACTTCTGTTCTGCACCGTTTGGGAGGATAACGTTTGACCACCATCCACAGCGCCTATGACCTCAACCCACCCTCACTAAACATTCTGAGGTTCCGATCGCCTGCTTTTGTTCAGATCAGGTCCTAAAACCAGAGTTAGAACGTGGCGACCATCGAACACAGGGCTGTCGGTTACCGCCGGAGAAACCACCACCGGGAGACACGGTGCGCGTGCGGGCGGGGCTGAGCCAGGACTGCCCCTCGGAGCCCGGCCTGCTCCCGTGTGGTCAGGAGCCCCTCCCCGGAGCTGCCTTCCCCCCTGGTTGCTGGTGGGAGTTCCATGCCCGTCCCCCCTGGGGCAGTGTGTCCTCAGCTGCCAGCCCCTCCCTGAGGGCCTCGTGGAATCAGTTCACTCGTGGGTCACGACTCGCACCCTGCCCAGGACCGGGATGCAGTGTGTGCGCTTCCACGTGGCAGAAAGAAGTGCAGGCCGCAGGTGCCGACCGTGGGTAAGTCTCTTATTTCACTTAGACGCGCGCGTGCCGGGGTTTTACGAGGGGCCCGAGCCCCGGGGTGAAGTCCTGCGGGAAAGCCCGCATCTCAGAGGGTGTGTCGTTCTCGTTTCTCCGCACCGTCTCCACCAGGCTCTGCGTGACCACGCAGGACATGGTGGGGGAGAGCCTGGCCCGGCCATCAGGACAGCCCAGTGGCCCGGCCACTCCCTCCACTTCCAGGGCCACGTTCGCAGGGGCCCCTCGGCCCGGCGACTTCCTTGGAACCAGGGTCCCTGGAAAGCTTACAGCCTGAGTTGTTTCATCCCAGAAAAGCGAGGTGCGGAGGGACGCAGCGCCAGGCTGTGACAATCGAGAGGCCCCTCACGGGCCACACGGTGACCCTCGTCCGGCTCCTCCCTGGACTCTTTCCCCTCCGCCACAGGCGGTCTGGTGTCCACTTTCCAGACTTGCCTCCAGGGGCCGCTGCTGTAGCCCCTGTGTCTCCGAACTCGGAAAGTCCCTCTCCTCCCCAGCCCCTTCCTCTCTGGGGAGAGCTCAGCGCCTACCTCAGGGCGCAGCCCCAGGCCGCCACGTGGGTGCCCTGACCCCGGGGCAGACTGGGCCCCCGGATGCCCTCGCTGGCCTCGCTGCAGCTGATGCTCCGCCCCCGTCACCCCCGACCAGCACACACTCCGTCAGGCCTTAGTCCAGCACGTTCTCAGCCGGGAACCCCTGGCAGCCACAGGGCTGGGCGCTGACTCCACTGCTTTCCTCCCTGGTCCCTGAGCTCAGTGTCTGCTCTCCAGCCACGGAGGCCGCTTCCTGGGGACGTGTCAGCGGGGAGGCTCTATTTCATTAGCACTGCAGCTCCCAGATGCTCACGACCTGCGCCTTCGTCCTGCGGCAAACCCACCGCCTTCTCTCGTCTGGGAGCCTGCAGGACCCGATCCCCATGCCGATCTTTCTGATGCGCCTTAAGCTCTCAGCATCCCGGTCCAAAGCCTTGCTCTGGGGCTTTACCCGTGGGGGTGGGGGTGGGGTGGGGGTCCAGCAGAGGGCAGCCCGCAGGCCCGGGCTGGACTCCAGGGGCCCCTACACTGGAGGGTGACGGGCGGAGAGGCAAGTGCCCGGCTCAGCTCCGCCGCCGCCCAGCCGCGGTCCTGGGGCCACTGAGTGGCTGTGAGATGCCCGCCAGCTGCCCCTCTGCCCTTGGCCCCCTGCCGCCGCGAGCCTCGGCCCATGGAGTGCATTCGCCTGTTTGGGTTTTGTACCTGCTGAAGGAAGGAATACTTCACGGTTATTAATGAAAGTGATAGCGATCCCGGGTGTTTATCTTGGATTACGCGATCGTTACAAGATGAAGCACCCAGCCCGTCGGCCTGTGGCTGATGCGAGAGCAGGCGAGTCTGGACGACGAGCATGAGGGAAGGTGCTGGGTGTAAACCTGGGCTTCAAACAGCCAGGCTGCATTCCAGACTTCGGAGGCGCTGTGTGTGCGGGGACTTCTCCCCCCTTCCTGTCCTCAGCCCCGGCCTGGAGGAGGATGAAAGTGCAGGCGGGCGTGCGTTTAGGCTGACGATGAGGGCGAGGCTCGCGGGCACGCTAATGTGGCAGCTTCAGCGCTTCCTGTAACAGTTTTACTTTTTTTTTTTTTTAATCCAAAGCCTGCTTAAAGACAAACATTTTTTGTGAAACTGCTGGTAGTTCATTTTGTGCAGGAACCGTGCAATTAATCTTGTTTACATTAAAGAGACAGGCTGCCTTTGCCAGCTTTCTTGAGCTATAATTAATGAAGATCAAAAATGTTACAAAGACATAATACTTAGCTCAGTGCAGATGCGGCCGAGCCACAGCTGCACCCATCGTAGGAACACAAGGAAAGCCAGCATCCTTCCCTACGGAATCACTCGGATCCATCAGAAGGCGAGGGTCCTCAGGTGTCTTCCCTCCGCAGGCTCCCTGGTGGGCCTGGTGAGACAGGAGGCTTGGGCGTCAAACGGTTTTCTATGCCCCGTCAATTATGCTTTAAATGCAGCTGGAGGCAAGAGCATCTTTCCTCACTCAGCTGAAGTGCATCCAGGTGTGGGGCTGTGGATACGGAGTCTGGGCACTTCAAGCAGAAGGTGGTGACGAACGTGGCGGCCACGGACCCTGGTAGAATCATCAAGCCCATGGCGGGGGTCTGATTTAGAGCCCGCGTTTGACGACTATTGTTAGGAAACGAGAGATTAAATATATAATTATCTTCCCAGTGACCCTTGGCTAAATAAAGTCACTGAGGGACAGGGTACAGGTGAGCAGGCAGAGACTTCTGAGGCTGGTGAAACACCAGATGAGATGCAGGTCTGTGCGGAAGAGGCGTTGAGTACGATATGGACGGGCAGGCGTGTGTTTCACAATGTTTCCAAGAGGAGTTGGTGCGGAGTGTTTTTCCAAGCATAGTTTCAGGGCTGGTGGCTGCGTGGATGCAGCAGGCCCAAAGCACCGACCCAAAGGTAGCAGGTTCTCCAAACCTGGAAGAGGGCAAGTCGGCTTCAGAACATCTGTGAAATTCTGTTAATTAATGAACCATTCAAATGATAAAACATTAGGATGGGGAACTTGCAGCACATATATCGCAGGTCTTATCAGAACCATCTGCCGAGGGCACCCCCATCCTCCTACTGGACCTGGAACAGGGTCCTTGTTCTGAAGAGCAAATGGTCCAGGACAAGAATTTATGCCATAGAAACGCCTCCTGTGCTACCCAGGCTGCCATGAGTGAAGGATTTTATAAAGCAGATTCTCTACAGCACATCATTACACTGTGCAGCATGAAATAAAACATTCCCAGACATATGAAGGAGATGGAAAATGTGACCCAAGAATCCAGGAAAAAGCAGTCGATAGAAACAGACCCGGAGACAACCCAGATGTTGGAATTAACAGACAAGACTTAGGACGTCCAATATTAATAGTGTTGCCAAGAGCTTTCGCTGTGTAGCCTACATGTAACCATGGACTAGTAGAGGTGGAAGGACACAGAAATCGTCTAGCCTGAGACCCTCACTTCCCAGTTGAGGAGACAAGCCTCTTAGTGGGGTTCTTACCCAAGGCCTCACCCTGGTCCAGCACTCTTTCCTCTACAGCACATTACCTCCATCTCTATAGGGTTATACGAAGGATGTGACACAAAGGCCTCAGACGTGCATGTAAATCCTGATAAGACTAACCCCCTTCCATCAAGATTGCTTTAGATCGGATTCCTTTCAATTTCCCTGAAGTTCACTACCTGTTGGAACGATCATCACAGAAGGCTCTGGTTGAATTCTTGTCTGACCTCGGACACAGCGTTGCCCAGAAAAGAGGAATAACAGGAAGCTCAGCTCTTTGTGATCATCCGCCACGTTTAGAGGTTCCCTAGGACCAGCCCTGTGGTGTGGCCACTAGAATTGGGGCCCACTAGTCTGGACGTGCACGTGGGACAGACGCTGAGACAATTCCACCGCAGCTCCTGCTGGGGGACTGAACCGGCATAACCATTAGGAAGGGAAAGACAAGAGCCCTCGGAGGAAGAGCCTCTCAGGACGCTGGGAACCCCCAGGATAGGTAGTTATCAGCCTGGGGAAGAAGCACGAGAAGTGCGGGTGGAGTAGAGCCTGGGGTGTGCCTCCCAGATGCTGGGAGGATGGATGGCGGGTGGCTAGCAGCTGAGTCCCCCAACCTGGCCACTGCCCTTGGGTGGAGAAAGCTGCCTCGCCCGAGCCACAGCCCGTCATGGTGCCCTTGCTCCCATCCAGGGCAACTCGGTGGGCCCACCCCAGCCAATCTGAGGTCTCTGCTGGGACTGCATCACAGCCCCACTTCTCAAGCCCACCTCCCGGTAAGCATCTTGCACGCAGATCTCCAGTTCAGGGAGTCTCTTGGGGAAGAAGAGAAGTAGGTGATGGAGGAACTTAGAGCCGAGGGGAAGCTCAGGCAGAGCTAAGGGGAGAGCAGCGTCCGGCAGGCGTCAGGCAGGGAGCCAGAGCCCGGGGGAGGTGAGGTCTCCCTGTCCCACCCGCAGGCACCTTACGTTGGAACGTGAAAGAATGAAGGTCCCTCGCACCCCCCGACTGACCAGCCCTGGCTGCCCACCTGCTCACTGGCTTCAGCCCTTGTCGAGAAACTCGGTCTTAGAGGCTGTTGTCAGCTCTACTGCACCCGTGGCAGCAGCTCCCCAACCAGGAGGCACCGTCCTGGAAGTCGCCAGGGCACCGTGGCCGCGGCGGAGCCCGTGACCGTGAGCATCGACGATGGATTTGTCCCGCTCGCTGCACCCACAGTTCCAGAGGCAGGAGTTCCAGCTGCTCCCAGACACACCAGAGTCTTCAGAAACCTCAGGACGTGAGGGGACTAGCCTCAGTCAGCTCACAGGCCTTTAATGTGGAAGGGGCGTGTCATCCTGAGGTCATTTCCAGCCCCATCTGCCTCTAAGGCAGCATGAAGACCTAGCCCATGAGAAATCACAGGCTGTGTCCGGCACTGTTTCCGCTGAGCCACTCCGGAGTTAGGGAAGAAATGAGAACATGTTTCCCGTGTGGCATTCAGGGCTGGCGGGAGTGGATGTCGCTTATGTGGGCAAGATTATTTCCCGCAGCCCCGAACCAGTCCTCCAACCTCAAATGATTCTTGTTTATGGGCAAGAGTAGGGATGTCATCACAATTGTTAGGAAAAAAAGTAAAGTGAGTCACGCACTGGTTCTGAGGCTGGTTCTGAGGAGCATGGCAGCAGGAGGATGGTGGTCACGGTGGGTAACTGGACGCGCCAGGCGATGTTCTGACGGACGGGACACAGGCCTCTACCAACACAACACTTTGTAGGATGGGAAAACTGGCCTCACGGTAGCCCTGTTCTCCCATTAACTCGAAAGCAAAATCACCAAATACTTCGCGTGTGTGTGAATATCAACGCCATTGCTTTAGAATAATTATTTTCAAGATAGCCTATGTCCATAGGAAAAAGAATAATCGAGCAGTATAAAAGTACGAAGAGCAAAGCAACAAAAAAATTCTACTTCTGCCACCCAGCAACAGTCGTTACTAACATTAAGTTGAGGTTCAAAGTGCGTGCATATACCTGTGAACGTGTGAGCGTGCCTGCGCAAGTGTGTGCACGTGTGTGCGCATGCACTCGTGTGTGTGTGTGTGTGTGTGTGTGTGTGTACCTGTGTGAAGTCCTCGGCACACCTCCAGTGATGAGTTTCTGTCAGCCTTTCTTGCACTGTTCCCACCATGCGGCCTGGGCCCCGTGGCACCCATGGCGTGGCCCCTCCCTCAGGCTGTGACAGCAGTTGTGGTCTGAGACCCTGGACATATGACAAACATATGAAAACAACCGGGGGTCACGACGGGGAGCCACTTGGCTCCAACAGCTCCCAGACACTGCTGGGGCAGGGCTACCCTCTGTGACGGCTCAGACCTCGGGGCTGCACTCCTGACCGGGCACTGCCCTTGCCTCTCTTCCTGACTCCCTTCCTTCTCGGGCAGTTGGGGTTGATGATGGAAATGCAGCCAAAGCCACAGGCTCTGCTTCGCTTTCTGCGTCCATTCGAGGGTTTGCTCATCCAGGAGCCTGGACAGCCCTGAGCTGTGGCCCGGCCCTTCTCGGGTTTACAGGGAAGGCCTCCCAGGTGCAGCTATATTTAGAAGTCAGTTAAGTGAGAAACCCTTGGCCTTGTCCTTGGAAGGGCCCCAGGGCTGCCGGCAAGGGAAACCCACCATCCCGACCCAGGCCGGCTGACCCAGGGGCCGGTTCCTAAGTTCCGGCCTTTGTTTGAACCTTCCCTCCCCACCTGGCGGGAGCAGACCCGGTCCCCTCGCCTCCCTAGCGGCCCCAGCTTGCTCTTTGCTGGAAGGAAAGCATCCAGGAGTTCAGCACCAGGTGGCTGGGGCTTTAATCTAGCCGCGTCACTTGGCGTTTGCAGCCGTAAACGTAGGTCTGAGTGCAGGACTGTGTGGAACGTGGGGAAGGCACTCTGCGTCTCTTCAGTAGATTTCAGAAAACCACCCCTCCCCAGAGCCACCCGATGTTACTGGGGCGAGAGGCCAGCAGGGGAGCGATCTGGAAGGACCTCCGCCCCAGGGCCCTGCCCGCCTCCCCGTATCTCTCCCTGGGGTCGGTGGGGCATCCTCCCCAAACCGTCCTGCCTCTCCTCCTGGTCACACAGCTCATTCGTGGAAAGGGGTCGCTCCCCATAACCTCCCTCAATCCGCGGTCACCCCTCCCTCCCCCCTCCCTGCCGAGAAGTCTTTGTTGAAAGGCCAGAGGCTGTTGCTGCAGAACTGCTTCCCCGTGTGTGGGGAGCTGTACAAACCAGCCGGAGCGCCTCTGGGGAAGCCAAGCCTGCCCTGCACCCCCTGGGCCGGTGGCCCACAGGATGGCGTTCGTGAGAGTGATGAACAAGCACTGACTCCCACGGCCCCACCTGGACCTCACCGACCCCCTTCGCGTGGGGAGCATGGGGTCAGGAGGCCGACGGGGCCGCTCGGACAGCCCGCCAGGGTGGGAGGCGGCTGGACGCAGAGTTCCCGGGACAGGCCCCGGCCCGGCCGCTGGCCACGTGTGTGTGTGTTGGGTGCTTCTCCCGAAAGTGCATCTCCCCCAAAAGTCTCATTGAGCAGAGTCCTGGCGGTTTAGAAAAGAAGGCCCGTCTCACAACGTCGGCTACCCCCGCCCTTCCCTGACCCCCAACTTTCTCCAACAGTGATCTCGTGGCAGCTTTTCTCCCGGGGCCCGGGTACCTGATCTGTACACACGAGGTCCCCGGAGCAGGAGTGGGTCCCTGCGTCAGGGCTATGGCTCGAGGCACCTGCTCCGTCTCTGCGTGGGTGGGGATTGTGGGTTTCCGTGACCAACGGTGGTCGCCAAGGGGACTAGAGGTGGGGGTGACCTTGGGGGCTTCCCGAGATGAGCTGACCTCTGGTCTGAGTCCGTGGTTGATTCTGGAAGCTCCTCCCACAGGCCAGCGTCAGAACGGGGTGTGTTCTTTTGTCACGAATTCAAACCCCGTGTCCAGGCGAGACAGCAGTGGCCTGAATGTGGCTGCTGGGGAACGAGGAACACCGGGTGAGCCCAGCATTGCTCCGTGCACCAGGCTCCCAGGTAAAATCGCTGTGCGTCGGAAACACAGGCCTCTGATCCTGAAAAAGGAGAAGTGACAATGACGGCAGGGTTTGGTTGGTGAAGCGGGCTGCGGTTGCCCCGTCCGTGTGGCAGCCGTGTGGCCTTGGGCCAGCCCCTGACCTATCTGGGCCTCAGCTGTCTCAACAGTAAAACTACAGGGCTGGACCCAACTGTGCTCTGAATGGCTCCAACGGGTGCCAGGGAGGAAGCTCACATCGGGCAGGGGCGGCAGGAGGCGGGGGCAATGGGTGGTCTGGGTTCTGACCTCTCTCAGGGCGCCCCCGCGGCTGGGGGATCGGGACCTGCTTCTTCAGACCCTCCGAGCAGGAGAGTGGCCATTACCCTGGGCTTGTGCATCGGCCCTCCGTGGGCTCTGGTCCTTCGTCTCTGGAGCTCTTTCCCCGGGAGGGCACGATGCTACGGGGGCCGTGGGTGGAGGCCGTCCAAGGGGCCTGGGGCTCAGCTTAAAACCTGCCTTTTCTTTTAGGGCGTATTCATTCCTGCTGTGCCTGCCGGGAGGCCCTCAGACCCGGGGGCAGTGAAGGTGGGGCTGGGCGGGGCCGGGGTCCCGGAGCAGCCCTCGCCTGCAGCCCCCGCACAGATGAAGTGTGTCTTTCAGGTGACCCCTCGGGAGAGAATGGCCCACAGGAGAGGCGGCACACGGATGGCCTGGCTGCCCATCCTGGTGGTAAGTGGCCAGGGCACCTGGGTAGGTTCCAGTGGGAGCTCCACCCGGCCGTGCCCTTCACCAGCCGTGTCCTTCTCGGCCTGTTTGTGTGGCAGCGACACGGGCGATCACACACCCCCTTCACTGCGCTCTCCAAGGCGCCAGCAAAGCCCCGACTGGCCCCGGGCCCCGAGGTGGCCGCTGCTCGGAGCTCCCTCGCCGGCCGCGTGCTCTGCGCTCCTGCAGCCACGAAGCGGGGGAAGCCAAGCCCCCGGGCTCCCCAGGAGTCGAGGGCCGTGGGGAGGGGAGTCGGGGGAGCTCCTGGGGTGGAGCGTTTGGGATGGAGCCTACGACAGCAGGGCGGGGGCTGCCTGGTCATTACCGAAGTCGCCAAATCAGCGCCGGGGGCCGCAGGGCCCCGCCAGGTCCTTCCGCCACAACCTCCGGAAGCCGACCCCGAGTTGGGGGGCGTCTCCCAGGGCGCGTGGAGGCCAAAGGAGACCCTTCCTCGAGGCAGGCGTCCCTGGCATGCTGGGCCGGAGCGGAGGACGCCACCTGCGGCGAGAACGAGTTCTACAACCAGACCGCGGGCCTGTGCCACGAGTGTCCCCCGTGCGGGCCGGGGGAGGAGCCCTACCTGGTAAGACCCCGCGCCGCGCCCGCCCCGGAAGTGTAAGAAGCGCAGGCGCGGGGGAGGGGGCGGCGTACTGCCCCGCGTGGCTGGCGGCCTGGACGCGGCCTCTCCTCCTCCGGACGAGCTCCACGCCGTGATCTCAGGTCCGGGAGCCCCAACGCGGCTGCGGTATTTGGCGTTCTCGCGCAGCCCCGAGAGTCGGGCGCCCAGGCCTGCAGCTCCACCGGCTTGAGTTTATCCGGGACCCGGCGGGAGCGGCAGCGTGGGGCCGGGCGCCGCGGGGCAGGAGGGCTCAGAGGGACCAACATCGGGTCATGGCGGGCGCGGCCGCTGACTCACCTGTGTCCCCGTCCCCGGCCAGTCCTGCGGCTACGGCACCAGAGACGAGGACTACGGCTGCGTCCCCTGCCCCGCGGAGAAGTTCTCCAAGGGCGGCTACCAGATCTGCCGGCGCCACAAGGACTGCGAGGGCTTCTTCCGGGCCACGGTGCTGACGCCGGGGGACACGGAGCACGACGCCGAGTGTGGGCCCTGCCTGCCCGGGTGAGCTCAGGGCCGCCCCGCCCCACCTCCTCTGCCGCCCCGGGTCCCACGGCAGGCAGCCAGGCCTGCGGATCAGCAGGGCGCACATGTCCAGGGTCGGGGTCCCTCCCTCCCTCCACCTTCCCCGGGATGGGCCGCCCACCCGGGCTCCGCGTGTGTGTCCCTAAGTGGACATCGTCATCATAGCACCTCTGAGCTCTCAAATCAAGGAGATCTGTTGAATACTTTAAATGAGACAACACATGTGGAATGCTCTGGAGGAAAGAAAACCAAGATTCCATACCAATGTATTATTTTTGGTATTTTTAGTATTCTGAAAAAAACTTAGTGTAAAAAGCTACTAATAGAAATATTTGAGACATATGGTGCCTGTAATTCCACCACAATTCTGTTATGTGTCAAAAGTCTTCCCAAAAAAGCAAAGTGAAAGCACAGTTAGCCTAAAAGACAGTCTTCCTTCTTAGACAAGACAGTGGTAAGTTCCCCTTGGGAGAAGGAAAGTACAACCCTGACACCCAGTGACTACCTCCCTCTGGTGGTCACACAACCTGTGCTCACAAGGGCTGCAGATAGAGACTGAGAGCAGTGGTGAAGGCCACTGGTGGTGGTGACAATGGTAGAGGTCATGGTGGTGATGCAGGTGGTGGTGATGCAGGTGATGAAGGAGGTGATGGAAGTGATGGAGGTCAGGGTGGTGGTCATGGTGGTGATGGAGGTGGTGTTGACGGACACAGTGATGATGGCGGTGGTCATGGTAATGACGAAGGTGATAGAAGTGATGGTGGAGGTGATGGCAGTGGTCGTGGCGGTGACGCAGGTGATGTTGATGGACACGCTGATGATGGCAGTGGTCATGGTGATGATGGAGGTGATGATGGCGGTGGTCATAGCAGCAGCAGTGTGAACAATATTTCGCAGCCGGCTTGTCACTTGTTATCCGCCCGCCCCTCCCACCTGGAATCACTGTATTGAATTAAGAGGAGATAGAAAATAAGAAGACTGTGTGCAAACAAGAGCAGTGGACGTTAGTCTATAAAAAAAGGGAAGTGCACAAAGACTCTTCAAGTTAGAGACAGATTGAAAGTGAAAAACTCTTTAAGATGAGGGAGATATTTTAAGCTCGCAGAAATTAACCTTAGTTCAAATGTATGCTGGGAAGCATCTATTTCCTCCGCCATCCCCCTGCTGGTGACCATCCCCACCCCGAGTCTCTGCAGCTTTCGGCCTTCGGTTCAGACCCGCCTCCTGAGCTGCAGACCTGCATGGCCACGTATCTGCCTGATAGGCCCGCATCCCCATCCCGGACACAGGGTAGGGGAACATTATTTCTCAATGTGCAAAGAAACAGGTAGCTACACCCAGGGAGGATAGTAGGCTGTTCCTTTAGAAAGTCTGATAAGAATAAAAGTTCTCGGGCTTCCCTGGTGGCGCAGTGGTTGGGAGTCTGCCTGCCGATGCAGGGGACAAGGGTTCGTGCCCCGGTCCGGGAAGATCCCACATGCCACGGAGCGGCTGGGCCCGTGAGCCATGGCCGCTGAGCCTGCGCGTCCGGAGCCTGTGCTCCGCAACGGGAGAGGCCACAGCGGTGAGAGGCCCGCGTACTGCAAAAAAAAAAAAAAAAAAAAAAAAAAAAATTCTATAGCTGGCAGCCTTTCATTTAGTTGTGGAGGTTATCGTGTTGCCCTGTGCCCACCAAAACGAACATATCGGAAGAAGTAGAATTGAGGTTTTCCCACCAGTGACACAAGCATTGCTGAGGACTTTGTGCAGACACTGCCCAAACAAGAGAACTTCAGTAGGACCTTGACCTTAGGTGGCTGGAATCAGTCCCTCGTAACATACACTTCCTAGGTCTTTGCCTTGACTGTTTTTTATTGGTGCAGACACATAATTCACGAGAGAAACGCAGTTTCGAGGATTAACTACAGCTGTGCCGAGGAAAAGCTTGCACACCTGGCCTTGCTCACCTCGGGAAGAAAATAATGCTCTTTGCAAAACCTCAACTTACTTTGAGAGCTTCCGGGTGTGAGAATCGGATCTGACAGGCACAACCTAGCGTAGCAGCTCCTGTACTTACTTTCGTAAACCCCTGACTTGAGAGCCCACCAGGTGGGTAGTAGTGAGACAAAGAGGAGAACTTTGTTCCTCTCTTTGCAGTGGAAAATCGGTGAGGGCAGGTATGCCCAGTCGCCTAGGGGTCCAGGAAGGACCCTCCTTAGTGGCGGGGGACGGGGGCCAAGAAGAGGACAGGGCTGTCTGAGGCAGATGCTCAAGACAAAGTACAAGGGGCCGTGGGGCTGTGGTCCCTGTGGCCAAGCGGAAGGTGCAGGCAAGGCTGTGGGGATGGGCAGGGGGCAGGGATGGCAAGTCTTCACTTGGTGCCGCCGCAGGTCCCCTGCGGACTTCGCGGTCGCGTAGGGTGCTGTCGGGCTGCGTCCAGAACAAGGAACCCGGCCGCTTGGGGAAGAGACAGAGCCGGGACCAGGCAGGGGAGTCGTGGGAGCGGGCGGGAGCAGAGGCAGAGGAAACCTTTAGAGCAGCTGGAAGATCCTGGTGACGGAGCTGCAGACCGGGTCGTGTGGGATGCCTGCCCAGCCAGCCGTGAGGGCGGTGATGCCTCTTGCTGGGATGTGGCTGCAGGAGGTGGAGGGGAGATGGAGGAGGGGTGTGTGGAATTCGAGGCCGTCCTAGTGTCCAGACCAGGACACCTAACACATGGATGGAGACAGGTGTGGAGCTCAGGTCCGACCTCGGAGTCACCTGCACGTTCGTGATCTGGATGGGCTCCTCCCATGATTCCACTTCACAGGGCAGGAAGCGGTGGGTGAGGCTCGCCCGGGCCGCTCCGACCCAGCTCAGCCCTGCGAGTGCATCCTGGGGTCTGTGTGGCCGTGTCCCTGCCTGTGGTTTGGCAGGCGCTGTGTGTCAGCGGGAGGCCAGGCCCTGGCTGCACGAGGAGCCGTCCACGGGCTTTCCTGTGAGAAAGGCTGTGCAGGAGGCCGGGGAACAAAGCACGCAGAGAGGCTGGATTTCACTGCTTCCCCACGACAAGCTCCCGCTGGCCGCGGCCACTCCCTGCCGGGCCTCCTAGGACGGAGGGAGGATGGGGTGAAGTTCATGGTGGCTTCTGCCCGCCAGCACGGGGGGAGGGCAAGGGAGCATCCGCTAGCCTAGGAGCCCCGAGCGGAGGAAGTCCTTGGGGAGAAGCTACACCCCGTCGACTCGGAGGAAGATTCCAGAGGCCCCGTATGAATTGAGTCTTGTCTTGGGCCCCTCACCTTAATCAGCCCTTGAAGAACAGGAGCAAACAGAAAACAGAACTGGGGAAGGTCACAGTGTAGACCAGAGTGTGGGCAGTCTGACCTTTACACAGAGACAGAGGGCCGCGGGGCCCTAAGGGAACAGCCAGCTTCGGGTGGAGGGAAATGAAGCAGCTGAGCTGCGTCCTCACCCCCCCGTCCCGCCCAGGACAGGCCGAGTGAGCCCCGAAGAGAAAAACGTTTCTGAAAATTACGGGGCGCAGCAGGTGCTAGAGACCAGCGATGGGTTGAATGCAGGCCCAGTTAGGAGGAGGCCCCTGACAGCTCCTGGAGGAACATGCTAGAAACCCTGAGAACCTGCTTCTCACTGGGCCTTCAGCTCATCACCCCGCTGGGCCCAGGAGCCTTGTCAGGCTGGGGCACAGCTCAGACAGCCTCCCCAGCAGGGGCCTGTGTGCCAGGAAGACGGAGGAGGGCCAGGGTGGGGGAGGGTCTCGCCTAGACACCCCTGCCCGTAACGCTGCCAGGCTGCAGACTGTGCCCGAGGGGCCTGCCTGCCCTCCTGTGTCCGGCTTTGGTGGCGGGCATGCCGAGTGCTCAGCACGCTCCGTGCTCACGCCTGCTCACCTGTCTGCTTTGTCTTCTCTCCGCCCCGCAGCTACTACATGTTGGAGAACAGGCCTCGGAACATCTACGGCATGGTCTGCTACTCCTGCCTGCTGGCGCCCCCCAACACCAAGGAATGTGAGTGTCTGCGCCCCGGCAGTGGTCCCAGCTCAGCTCCGATACCTCGCGTTACACGGGAGCTTCCCACCCTGGCTCGTGACCGTGAGAGCACAGAGATGATCTGCGCGCCGGCGGCAGGCTGCAGGTCCATGGGGCGGGGCAGGGTTGCAGTGGCAGAACCACGAGTCAGATGCAGGTCAGCACCAGTGCAGGACCTCTGTGAGCCTCAGTTTTCTCATCTGTAACGTGGACCATCCATCTCTCACGATCTTTGCAAACACCCACAATGCCGAGGTGTTTTGTTGAACGCTGCAAAGGGCTCAGCAGTTGTGAGTTCTCACGTGTGTTTTATAAACCAGACGAGGCCAAGGGAATATGAGGATTGATCACAACGCACGTGCCGTAAAGTCTCTCAAGTTTAGAATCTCACCTCGGGCTGCTTCTTTCCTGCTCTAATTTTGGTTTGACGTTCTTGGGTGTCCATTTATGAGGAAGGGCCAGGAATCTCTGCTTCAGAGAAGGCGGTGTGTGGCCTCTCAGGTCTGTGGTCGGGAGAGACACGAACAAGGTGGGACAGGTGGACGGATGGACGACAGGACGGCCGGGAGGGAAGTGGGGGTCTGGTCCTGGGCTGCGTGCGACCCCGCTCCCATTCCAGAGAGCTTGAGGGTCTGCACTGGGGCCCTGCCCACCCCGCTTTCTCACAACATCTTGTCAGGGAGACTAGAACAAGGGCCTGCCTCCTGAAAGCACCAGGAGGAAGCGAAGGAGGGCTCCTGCCCTTGGGATCGGCTGGAGGAGATGCCTTGGGCAGTGGGAGGGCGTTCCCTCCCGTCCAGAGTCCTTAAGTAGATGAACCTGGCAAGGACAGTTTGCACGGCTTTAAAGCTGAGCTTTCCCACCCAGCCAGGTGCTAATTAATTCACAAATTAGAGGAGGGCCAGAGGCCTGGGCTGCCACTTCTGTGGCTTCTGCTGGGGAATCTAAACGGGTCAATCCCAGGGGCCTTTGGGATGAAGTCCTGTCTGGGAAGACGGCAGACACTCCCCCACCTACTGAGAAAAAGCTCTTTGCTGTGGAACCTGGGATTTGTGCAGCTCTTCCCCACGGGCCTTCATCTGAAAGCTCACGGGGCCCGTGTCCTCGTCCGGGGGGGACCCCACTAGCCACCCCGAAGCCGGAGAGCTCTCAGCCCGGGAAGCAGCCCCTCCTCTCCTCCAACACGAGACCCATCACACGGGGAAAGATAGCAGAGTCCCCGAATCCAGCAGACTTCGACAATGAGCGCGTAACCCCCGGCCCCCAGCCCGTAATTAACTGCTTATCTCAAGAGCGGCCCCCAGTGGGTTCGCAGGATCCAGCCCTGAAGGAGGCCAGCAAGGAAGGGAAGCTGAGAGTCAGGGGACCCGGAGTCCTGCTGTGCAACCCTGAAAGTCACCTGACCTCTGTTTGTCCCTCTGGGAAATGGGGAGATGCAGCCAAGAGGCTCTGTGGGCTTACGTGGGGCGTGGAGCCTGCTGGGTAGGGGGTCTCCATGGTGGGCTCCACCTCTGGGGTCTGCACCTTCCTCTGCGCTGACCTTTTATCTGGGGCTTCTGCTCAGGGATCAGCAGACAGGGCCAGAAAGGCTGACAGTGACCAACTCATGGGGCTGCCAGCAGCCCCATCCCGGGAAAGCCAGGAGTTGGTCAGGTCCCCGGAGTCGCCGGCTGGATGCCTGGGTCCCACCGGTCGGGAGCCCAGAGCCCCTTGCCTCCAGCCTTTGGTTGGATGTAATCGCCTGGGCTGGACCCCCGTGAAGCCAGCCCCTTGACACCCCAGGTTGCTGGACAGTGGACCCTACAGACCACGTCAAAGAGCATGGCATGGACCCCAGGGCAGCGTGTGACACAGGCCTCACGTCTCAGTGCTGGAGCAGCCCAGCCAGGCCAGGCCGTGGGAAGCTGTCCTGCAGGCCGAGCCCTGCGCATAATGCCCGCCCTTGAAGAAAGAGGCCTCTCTGCACGGCGGAGCCTCACGATGAGTTTCCACTCCTGGAAAGGTCCTTGACTTTGCGCCCTAGTTTCCTCGTCTGTCAGGGGGACACCCCGACCCCCGTCCAGCATGGTAGGGACAAAGGCGCCCGAAGCGCCCGGTCCAGGGCCAGCTCTCTGCCCAGCAGTGCTGCTGCGCGAAGGTGAAGCCTTGGCCCCAGCGGCAGGATTCCAGCTGTTTCTTAAGGCAGAGCTTCTCAGCCGGGAGGGCGCACACCCGTCGCCTGCTCCTGTCGCAGCTCCCGTGGGGTCCAAGCTGCGTCCCCTGAGAGCAGCCAGGCCCTGGTGCTCCGCCGCTGCCCCAGCCTCTGCACCGGGGCCACCCCGTGAAGCCGTACGAGTCCATAAATCGTCCCTAAAAATCCAAACTGTGCCCTACATGGAGGATCCCAGCCGAACTCTGATACAAGCCGGAGTATCCACAGCTTGTGGATTAATAGACCACAAGGGCCGCAGAAACTCCGGTCGCCCGCGCCCCCCAACCCCGGCGTGGAGGTGCGGCCACATTAAGCCACGTGCTCGGTGCTCAGTCCCCAGAGCACGACCCCCACCCAGCGGAGGGCCGCGCACACCCGGACCCGGACCCAGACCCGCCTGCTCTCCTCTGGGGTCTCCTGCCTCGCCTCACCCCGGTTACAAAACGCCGCCTCTTTGCTCCCTTGTGGGTGGAGGGACGGACCCGCCTACCACCCAGCCCCGAGGAACATTCTCGTCTCAGGAGCCAGCCCGGGAGGCACGTGCTGGATGGACAGAAACCTCTCGACACCAAATACTGGTGCTGGTGCCGAGTCAGTCCCCGTGGGACCAGAGCAGAGCCTGGGACGGGGACTCAGAGACTCGGCTGTGCAGGGTCCCGGTGGCGCTGTCCCGAGGGCGCCTGCCCACAGAGATGCCCACCGGCCACGCAGCCTCCCCACCCCTCAGTGTGCCCAGAACAGTCCGTCTGATCCACTGGAGATCAGCGAGGATCCCAGGGCTGTGCAGGTGACACCAGCTGGAGGCCCCTGGGGGTGTCATGAATCAGGGCAGAGGCCCAGCTGCCACCCGGCGGGGACGGGGCACCTGCGGGGCAGGGGATGTGGTCACTGTGTGCCAGCCCCTCCCGTCGGGGGGCAGAGGCATCTCGTAAGTCCAGCCGCCAGCAGCTCTGGCTGTCTCTCTCTAGACCACAGGCCTGGGCGCGTCTGTGTCCCCAAGCCCGTCACCAGCCGCATGGGCAAGCCCAGCAGAGAGGGACAGGAACAGACGGAGACGACAAACACCCACACGCAGAGCCCACGGGGATTTGTCTTCCTGAGATGCGGCTCCAGCTGCCTCAAGCCCCTTAGATGGCCTGGTTCCCAGCAACCTGTTTGCTTTTGAAAGGAAATCGGGTGGTGCTTGACGCTGCCCCCCACCCCAGGAGAGATGGCGAAATCAATGCCGGTTAAATCTCGCTTCAGTCACGAGATGTGTCGGACGTTGGTGGGTGGGGGAAAGGCCGAGGGACGTCCCTCTAGGCCCTGGACGCACTCAGGAGCCCACCTGGGAGAGGATGCGAAGACCCTGTGCGGCCTCCCGCGCCCCTCTCAGCGGGAGAGCTAGGACTCACCCGAGGGCCAGCAGTTGGCAGTGGCGGGGACCGCGGGCACGAGCCTGGCGTGGGGAAGGGGCTGCCCCGCCGTGGGCAGAGGGCAAAGGGCAAAGGTCGGCAGCTCATAGGGGTGAAGGCCCTGGGCTGCAGGAGCCGAAATCTCCAGCGGAGGCACCTCTGGTCCTGGGACACCTGAGCAGCCGGCGGTGTTTTACGGACGAGGGAGGCCGCCCAGGGGGACAGCGGCCCGGTCGGGCTGCGGGGACCACGTGTCCTCCCCCCTCCCCCCCGCGAGGGTCTCCAAACAAACAGAAGTGCGGTCACTCGGGGCCAGTCCCCCACTGCCTGTCCCGCCCAGCCTCCACCCTCTCCACCCGCCCACCTCCAGAGCTGCCCAGGTCCTGCAGGGCCAGGATGGCCGTCTGGACACGGGGGCCCCGCGCACCTGTCCTCACTCAGGCAAACCCGAGCCGCGAATGACCCCGGACCCGGAGAGACAGAAGCCAGACGGGAGGAAACGTATTAAAACACGATCCTCTTACGAATCACAGAGCTCAGTCGGACCTAAGGAGGTTCTACCGTCCGGGCGGTTTAACAGGACAAACCGCTGCCGACTCAGCCGACCCAGAACCAGACGCTGCGACACCGTTCACGAAGGAGCCAAGTTTGTGCTTCACAGTTTTGAGGGAAGGAAACCTCATCTCTGTTCTTAAGCCGTTCGGTCACAACTGTTTCAAAAACGTTATCAGAGGAAGATTCTAGAGGGAAATACATCAAAATGTCAACTTTAGACCGTGAGGCTGTGGGTGATCCTCTCCCTTCTTTCTTGGGTTCTGATATTTTCCAGGTGTTAAATCACGAGCCTGTATTCGTTTTATAACTAGAAGAAGTATTACAAGAACGTCCCTGTTCGATGCAATGGAAGGAATCCCTCAGGTGTCTCCCCCCAAACACGCGCACACACACCTGCTTCTCTCCTCCCCACGGGTGCTCGTGGAGACCGAGTCTGAATCCCTCGGATTGAGCAGCTGTGAACCCGTGTGTCCCACGTAGGGAGCAACATCGCCGGCGAGGTCCGGGCACTCTGTAGGGTTGTCATGAGCTCTAAGCGGTGAAGGGGCCCCGGCCCAGCCCCTTCCTCATGAGAATTCTGGATCCATGGGGCCGGGGGCGCTCAGCCCGCAGCCTGTGCTCCATCTCCAAGGCTGGGGCAGCCGGGTCCTTTCGAGGGACCCATTGTCACCGCCGTCCCCACAGGTGTGGGAGCTGTCTCGGGAGTCCCTACCAGCTTCCCGCGCACGCCCGGCAGTAGCGCCCTGTCCCCGTCCCAGCTCGTCCACAAAGGTAAGGCGGCGAGGGTGCCGGCCCCAAGGGGTGGCCGAGAGTGTGGGGGGACAGGAGGGTCATCAGAACGGGACCTTCCCCACCTCGGATCACTCCCCTCGCGTGTCAGTCGCGCTCAGGCCCTGGCTGCTGGAAGTTAGCAACTTTCTCTGCAAGGAGGGGAGCCAATCCCTCCACAGGTGCCGGGGCCCCTTGGACCACGCTGGTGACCCAGGTGTACACAGCAGGGAGCCGGAGGGGAGGCCAGCCCCCTGGGGTTGGGCCTGACTCAGGGGAGCCTTGCTGGCTTTCAAATGAACCTGCCCACCCGACACTTTAATACTTGTTTCCAGTAACTGTGCTTCACCCCCAAGTCCTCAAGGCTGGGGGGCTGCAGGACCCTGGCCTTGGTGTCTCTCGGAGCAAGACTGGGGCTTGTTCCCGTGCTGCCCGGTTGGGAAGCACGTTCCGGGCCCACGTCTCAGAATCCCAGGGCGCGCGGCCCACCAACCTGACCCCTGCATTCACACGGAGCACTGAGGCAGGAACTTAGCTGAAGTTCTGAACCTCACTTCCTCCAGGACGGAGGTGGCACCAGCACAGAGGAAAGGAAAACACGAGGACCACCCAGATGCACCCCACCTGGAGGGGCAGCGCCTGGCTACCGGCTCTAGTGCTTTTTAACAAAGAGGGGCCGGCCTCCCTCTGGGGGCCGGGGGCCGGGGGCCTGGGTACCTGGATCCTGCTTCGGGAGAGCGGGTCCTGCTTGGTTCCCTCAGAGAATTAGGACCGGTCTCCCTTTTTGGGGAGACGAGCAGAGGAGGTGCGTGGCAGCCTGGGCACGCCTCTGCCTGGGCCCTGGGCACACGGAGCCCGAGGCTGCAGGAGAAGCTGGAGCCCCACCAGGGATCACGTCTCGGCCCTCGGAGGCGACGCTTCCACCCCGGCTCTTGCTGGGAAAAATCTTGGATTGAACTGTCTTCAGGACAGTTTAGCTCGTGGGCCCCCTTCTCTCCACACCCACCTGCTGGGTCCCCAAAGAAGTAGAACCGAGAGCAAACACCCGGGAGCAACCTGGGCATCCGCCACCGCTGGCCAGCAAGGGGGCCGGACGGGCGGTCCCGACGTGACGGCCGGAGCGGACTTTTAGCGCTTGGTTCTCAGACGAAGCCAGCGTTTTGGATCCCGAGGGTCCCCTGGAGGGTCAGCGGCAGGGCCACTGCTCACCGGGGCCGCGGCCTCACAGGGCGGCCCGAGCCCCGAGTCACGGCCTTCTCTCCCGACCGCAGCAGAGCTCTTGGGCCAAGGACACCTGGCCACGGCCCTGGTCATCGCCATGTCCACCATCTTCACCATGGCCGTCGCCCTCGTCCTCATCATCATGTTCTACATCCTGAAGGCCAGGCCTCCCGCCCCAGGTGCCGCCCCCGTGCCCCGCGCCCGCCCCCCCCACCGCTCCCCCCCGACGTGAGCTGGCCGCCCACGCCCTCTGTACCCACAGCCTGCTGCCCCAGCGCCCCCGTGAAGAGCCCGGAAGCCCCCGTGAGCCAGGAGGAGGAGAAGAAAGCAGCCCCAGGTGGGGGGCAGCCCCTGGGCCGGGCGCCCGGGAGGGCGTGGGCTGAGGGCCGGGCGCGCGCGCCCCTCCGGGGAGGCCGGATGCTGACGCCTCCCCGACCTGCTCCCGTCCCCACAGACAGCGTGGTGATGTTCTCCGAGCAGGACGAATTCGAGAAGCTGACGGCAGCTCCGGCGAAGTCGGCCAAGAGGTGAGTCGGGCACAGCAGCCCATGGTGTGGCGGGCGGGCAGGCCCTCGGGGGTGCGAGCGGGAAGGGGCGCTAGGCCGCCTGCTGTCCGCGCCGGGCTCCGTGTCCTGCCCCTCCACGTGGCGCCGCGGCGGGGCTTCGCTTCCGTGACCCACTTGCTAGGACACAGGGCTCTTTGTTTTTAAATCGATCTTCAGCCAAACCACAGGAGGCGAGCAGGGTGCCTATGAGGAAGAATGTGGTTCTTCGTCTGCGTGGAGTGATTTCGAGAGCGTGACTAGGGCCGCGGCCTGGGCGGGGGCAGGGGGGTGACGTGAGCCCCCCTGCCCCCCGTGGGGGGTCCTGAAGCCCCCCGCCCCGCCCCCGTCGGAGGGGGTCCCCGGGCGCAGGCTGTGTTCGGCTTTGTTTCCAGTAACTCCAGGCGTCTGCGGGGTGCGGCGCCGGCCCGGGATCCCATCTGCTCGGTGGAGACTCGGGTGTGGACGGCCAGGAGGTGGGGGAGGCCCCAGAGCGGTGTCTCTCCGTCTCAAGGCCCGTGCCCAGAGCCGCTCGGTACAGCGGGGACAGCTGCTGGTGCCCACAGTCCCCACTGCTGGGGCAGCGGGTGAGGCCAGCCAGCCCGGACACCTTTAACCCTAACCCTGTCTCCGTAGTGAAAACGACGCCTCATCGGAGGAGGAGCAGCTGCTGAACCGGAGCCTGGACAGCGACGAGGAGCTGGCCCCCGACGGGCAGGGCCCCTCAGAGCTGTGCCTGCTGTCGCTGGTCCACCTGGCCAGGGAGAAGCCGTCCACCGCCACCAAGGCGGCCGGGGTGAGGCCCACGCCCGGCCCCCAAACACACCGCCTTCCACTGAGCAGGCGCTGCTGAGTCCGGGGGTTCCTCCCACGAGCCCCGCCAGGAGGCAGGTTCAAAAGGAGGCATTAAGGACAGAAAAGTTAGTTCCCTTACTGTGCAGCTTTATAGAAGAAGAGAAAGAATAACAAACCAAGAGGAGAAAGTTTAAATGGCTTGGAACAGCACAGGACAGCACATCCTTTGTAAACATACTGGAATATACCCACCCAGACAAGACACACGCGCACGTGCACACACACGCCTGCCGCCCAGAGAACGGCCGGGTGCCGCGGGGGCCGAGGTGCAGCCTCGGGGTCACTCCCGACAAGGATGCGCCCTGGCTGCCCAGCTCAGCGACCCTTGGAGGGGGCCTGTGGGGTCGTCCCAAGAGATGGTGGCTCCGAGGGCCACGTGTGCACCCTGAGCCGCCCGCTCTGGAGAGCGCCAAACGGCTCCGTGCCTGCAGGAGCCCCCCTGCAGGCTGGGGCCCCCAGGTCCGTCCTGCCATACAGACCGAGGCCAGACGTGGCCTCTGGTCGTCTTTGAGTCTGAATGTCCAGTGGAGCCCAGGAAGGCCCTGTGAGCAAGGAGGGCGCCGGAGCTGGGTGACCCAGGGCAGAGGCTTCCTTCTGCAAATCTGACAGCCGCTCCTGCCAGGCCGCGGTTCAGCGTTTCTGATGGGAAATCGGGAAGGCGGCTGCTCGCCAACACTGAGGTGGAGAATTAGGTGCTTTGCTGCCGTTTTCTCGCTTTCTGAAACTTAATACTCACCTTTTTTCGTAGATTCAGAGTCGAAGAAAGAAAATACTGGACGTGTATGCCAATGTGTGTGGCGTCGTGGAAGGTAAGTGGAGGTCCAGGGGGCACTTATTCCCGGGGACCCTCTCTGGCCGTCTGGCTGGGTTTGGCTCTTGGGTCTTTCAGTTTCTCTCTCTTGTTCAGGTAGCTAATTTCTATTCCGCTATCCAGTTCACTAATTCTTTCCTCTTTATTCTGCCGTATCTACTGAGCTTTTAATCTTGGTTATTACATCTTTCAGTTCTAACATTTCCATTTGGTTCTTTTTTTTTTTTTTTTGCGGTATGCGGGCCTCTCACCGTTGTGGCCTCTCCCGTTGCGGAGCACAGGCTCCGGACGCGCAGGCTCAGCGGCCATGGCTCACGGGCCCAGCTGCTCTGCGGCGTGTGGGATCTTCCCGGACCGGGGCACGAACCCGCGTCCCCTGCATCGGCAGGCGGACTCTCAAGCACTGCGCCACCAGGGAAGCCTCCGTTTGGTTCTTTATACTTTCTTTTGTTAACCTTTCTATTTTTTCTCATCTGTTTCAAGTGTCAGTATGTTTGTAATTACTTGTTGAAGCACGTTTATCGCGGCTTCCCTAAAATCTCTGTCAGATACCCCAACATCTCTTGTTATCTCAGTGTCAGCACTTACTGATTGTCTTTTTTCACTCATTTGAGATCTTCCTGGTGCTTGGTCATGATGAGTGAGTTTCTATGGAAACCTGAACAGTTTTATGTGATGTTCTGAGACTCAGGGTCTTACCTTGAAGCTTCCGTGCAGCTGGCTTCCTCTGACACACCTGGGCGGGGGAGGGGCACCCCTTGTCACCGCCAGGTGGCCGTGGATGCGCGGGTTCCCACTCGGCCTTCGCTGACACCCGTGGGGGTGCGGGTGGGCACCTGCTCTTCCGAGTGGTCCCCACCAACACCACGGGCGCGGGGAGGCTTGTTACCAGCCGGTGAGGAGCAAGCCCCTGTCCCTACCTGGCCCTGCCGACACACCTGGTGCTACGGCCTCCTGGGGGTGGACGCCCAGGCTCCCACTCAGCTTTGCTGGCCTTGGAGGGAGTGGGACCAGGGCTGTTCTGTGTGTCTGGCTGTAAGAGGGCAGTCACTGTCCGAGTGTTTTCTTCTTGCTGAGAGAGCAGGCTTTTGACAGGCGTTTTGTCTGTGCTTGTGGGTGTGTCCCAGGTCTTCAGCTGTGCTACCAGGAGGAAGAGGGAAGAGCGTGTCTACTGCATCTTCCAGAAGTGGAAACACGTTCTTTTTTAAGTGCCTCTGGCCGAGTCTGACGTACAGTGGGGTCTGAGGAATGCTAGGCCACTGACTTGGCAGTGACTTGGCTCAGATGACACCCACGCCAGGCTGTCCTTGGAGCACCTTTCATGAAGGTGACCGTGGTCCCCATAAAGGGACCTGAGTAAGAGCGGCCCGTATCAAAGGCGCTGGTGATGGCCCACCCTGTCCTAGAGAGCGTCCTGGAGGGCTGCTTGGGTCAGGGGAATGGAGGGGCTTCGCGTGTGCCTGGCAGTGTCCCGGGAGTTGTTCACCTTAAGCATATATTCTGTGTGGTTTTCTGCATTTGTGTTTTATTTTACAGTTTTAAAAAAGAGTCTAGAAAGCCTTTTCGAAGGTGCCGCGCTTCTGCCGATCTCTGACCGTGGCCCTTTGTCGCGCAGGCCTCAGCCCCACGGAGCTGCCGTTCGACTGCCTGGAGAAGACCAGCCGGATGCTCAGCACCACGTACAACTCGGAGAAGGCCGTGGTGAAGACGTGGCGCCACCTGGCCGAGAGCTTCGGGCTCAAGCGGGACGAGATCGGGGGCATGACGGACGGCCTGCAGCTCTTTGACCGCATCAGCACGGCCGGCTACAGCATCCCGGAGCTGCTCACCAAGCTGGTGCAGATCGAGCGGCTGGACGCCGTGGAGTCCCTGTGCGCAGACATCCTGGAGTGGGTGGGGATCCCGCCGCCCGCCGCCCCGCCGCCCCCGGCGTCCTGAGCGGGGCCCGCGGACCCCGTGGCTGGGCTGCCTCCCGTGCACCAGGGACGCCTTGCTGGTCCGAGAAACGGGAGGAAACAGGCCCGTCTCCCGGTCTAACCAAAGACAGAAATCCACGTGGACACGCCAACCTGCCGGCCTCGCCAGCCCCAGCGAAGTCTGTGCGCATCCGTGCGTCCTACCCGCCACTCCCTCCTCCGCGGACACGGTCGGCCCCACCCGTGTGCACCAGCAGTGCCGGGAGGACAGACGTGAAGCCTCTGGTCCCTGGCTGCGGGGAGTTCACAGCCCGGGAGAGACAGACGTTCGCCTGGAAGACGGCACACAACCCGAGCCGGGGAGCGCTTCCTCTGGGAGATGAAGCAGGTGGGTGGGCGTCGCCACGAGGAACACAGCTCCAAGGCTGGGAAAGCGGCAAGAGGCAGGCCCCGCGCCACGCCCTCCCGCTCCAGGCTCAGCGTGGGTCTGAATCACCCACGTGGCCCTGGGTCACCGTCTCCCTGCAGCCCTTCCGGTCACACGGAAGCCCCTGCCACCGGCCCCACGCGCTGGTCCGCAGGGCGTCCGGTCAAGGGCCGCCGCGTGAGTCCAGCCTGGGGGCCGGGGTCCCTGCACCGCTTCCCGCTCTCATCCGCACTAGGATGGCGCCCTCTGCGGGCAGCAGTGCTCAGGGACACAGGCCACCGGCTTCAGACAGAAACAAGTGGTCGGCTCTGCTTGGAAAAGGAAATCACGACTTCCTGAGAGGCCAGCCACGTAACCCCAGGTTTCCTCGTGGCGCCTTCCGAGCCCGTCACGGAACGTGAGGCCTGCAGCCACGGAGCGCCTGGGCTCGGGGTCTGGGGACCTGGTCTGCTCGTGGCAACGTGGGCCATTTTCGTCCCCTGCCAGGCCTCAGTTTCTGTTCTGCAAATAAGAGGTTAGTCTGTGATTCTGAATCAGGGAAGATAAAGTTCAAGTGAGCAAAAATGAAATGGAGCTGCAGGAGGTGCCAGGCCTTCCTAACGTCAGCGGTCCTGACATCCCCCGTGCGTCACAGGACTTTTAACAGGCACGTGTCCAGGGTCTCACAGTAACTTTGCTGACTTCATGGCCCTTTAAACATACTGTAGTAAGTTTTATCAGGAATCTAAGTTGAATAATGATATTTTTAGGCATTTATTGAGTGTATGGCTTTCCACCTTTGCTCAGCAAATACAGGAAACTATATATATATTTCTTTTTTACCAGAAAGCCAACCTGGTATTTCTGGAATGCATGCTACCCTAGTTGGTCATGGATTAATGTTCCCGTAACATACGGTTGGTGTTGATTTGTTCATATTTCTTTTAAACTTTTGAACCTCTTATTCTTACTTTCTTTGACAATTTTTGGTACTGGGTTCATGCTATCTGTATAGAATGAATGTTTTTTCCTACCTTCTGGGCCAGTTTAAATAGCTTTAAATATTTCCTCTTTGAAATGTTAAAACAATTCACCTGCAAAACATCTGGAATTAATGTCATTTTTAAAATTAATTTTCACGCTTCTGTGAGACTTTAATGATTTTCTATTGCAGATTTCTTGAGGCAATTCTGAAAGTTTGTCTTTTTCTAGAAAACAGTCCATTCCATCCAGATTTTCAAATTTATCAACATAGGGCAATACGGAATTTATTCGTAATTTTAAAAGCCTCCCTTACTTACCCTAAATATATATTTTTATTCTTCACGTTGCTGGCTTTCTATGTTTTGCCATGTCCGTATACGTATTTTAGTTTTCAGTTAAAAGCAATCTCTTCTGCTTTTAATAGTGGTTACGCTGACATTTTCCAAAAGCCTTCTTCATCCTTCCTTCTTCTGTCGAAGTCAGTACTGAGATGGACGGTGAAAATGCAGAAATCTGCTGCTTTTACTAGAGCTCCCGCTCTCCACCTAGATCCCAGGCCCCCGTCAATTCTGCTTTTGACATCGATTAATAGAGTCTCATCCAAACACTCTTAACTATTGCTTTCCCCATTATTTACCCTTTTGAGGAATTTAACGTTTCACTCCATTTTATACACAAATTACAACAGATCTTTAAACCTATTTACGTTTCAGTGGTTCCAGAGCCCAATACAGTCTTTCGGTACGAGGCTGAGTTAATAAACTCAATTTTAAGTTGGTTACAATAATCTGTGCAGTTTCTTTTCTCAGGAATGGTACGTAAGTGGATAACTTCTGAACACCTGCAAATCTGAAAACACCGACGCCAGGCATGTTCACTAGGTGTGAGTCCTCCCGATTGACCTCTGGCACCGCAGGAGCTGGCTTGCTTTTCTCCTCCTGCAGGTAGCGGCCCATCACGCCTGGCGTGCGCTCACGGGCCTTCGGTCCCCACTCGACTCCGGCTCTCAGCTCGGCTTCTGCTCGGCCTGTGCCCCGTGGCCCCTTCGGAAGGAGGCGCCAGCCCCGCCGCCGTGCGCCGCCGCCCTCTCCCGGGACCTCCCCTGCCCCCCAGCGCTGGCTCCACCTCCTCAAGCACTGGTGATGGGTTTCTCGCGTTCACTGTCGCTTCTGCATTTTTAAGTGCCTGTAAGCCTCACCATCACATTAGCCAGCTCTTTATGGATTTCTGTTTCTGCTTCACAAACAGCACAGTCTCTCACATTCTTTTGAAGGGGCCCAAGTTTCCTGAGACTTTCTTCCAGATTCTGAAAATGAGACTAAATGCTGGTAGAGGACAATCTCTGTGAGTCTTCAGGATGATTTCCTCTGTGTGTCAGTTTTCTGTCCTACGTCCCGAGCTCTACCCAGACCTCTGGCTACGTCACTCACCTTTGATGGCAAGAGAGCTCTCTGGGTGCGGGAACTATGGCAGCTAAAGTGTGTGTACATACGCTTCTAGAAGGGGGACTTTTAACATATTAAGAAAACAGAACGATGACACGCTCTAACCTTGTTCCCACATGAACGCCAATTTATTCCAAAGGATTTTCCTAAAACATTTTTACAAAACGTAAGTCCAGGCTCTTAACCCTGAAAATTCCATCGTGTACATCAGTACCACCTTAGCCGAATGGAAAAAATCCACATTCCACAGCTTCTACAGGTTCCATTTTAAAGGTTAAAAGAATTTTTCCATTTTTCATGATAAATGATGCTACTCATAACTTACTTGGTCGTTACTTTGGTGATTTTTACAGTCTTACAAGTAGCAACACATAGGTAATACCTATAAATAATAATGAGCCAGCCTAAGGGTTTGTACTGGAGGCCAGGGAGCTGCATTTTGTTAAACCCAAATTGAACAGAGTTGAATTCAGGTTAATACAGAGAAATGCATGCTCTGGATGTGTCGTCCTTTGTATTTCTTGAAGCATCAGATGAACTGTAAAGAGTTCAAAGAGCTTCTTATTACTCCTGTAAGAGAATGAGCACATTAATTTAATTACACACTTAGGAACAGTGAGAGATACGTTATGTGTAAGTGTGGGGAAATGGATAACTAAAGGATTAACATGCCAAGACAAACAAAATAGCTTGTATGAAATAGGCCTAAAGTGGAAAAGTATTCAAGGAGAAAAGAGAATATTTTATCATCCTGAAACGTGCACCCTATTCACTACTGGAGCGGACTTTTCCCTCACAGCCGGAAAGAGTGAAATACTTCACCACCTTATTTTAAGTAAGCTGGGCTTTCTAACGCAGCAGAATATTACCTGGCCTCTTGACTTGGCTCCAAAATACCTTTGCAACCATCCTCTGCATAGTAACCAATCAGTAACTTCACTTTCGATCAGTGAGAATGACACCTGGTAGCGTATTTCCCATTTCCTTGTGTACATCCATCTGTTTGCCTCTCCAGTAACCCAAGTGACCACCACCCGATACAGAAGGGTTTACAGATTTACCCTGAGACTTGCTTGGGCGTCAGCTTCTCCCAACTCCTCATTCAAGCTTCGTTCTAGTTCTTCATCTACGTCTGAAATGAACACGGACTACAAAACACATTGCCAGCCGTAAAGCACTCTGGCCCAAGGACACAGCTGCACTGGGCACTACTTCAACAAAGCCCAGGGATTAAGAGCTGAGAAGGAATTAAACCTAAGTGACGCCACTGCAGCCTTGTGCCACCACAGAGGGTAAACTGGCAACAGGCCTCCTCGAGAATTTACTGATTACAAATCGAGACAATCACAGCCCGTCGGCCTGCAGGCAAAGGAAGACAACGAACTGACAAGTTTAGCTGATACCAGAGCTCAACTCGTAAGTTGGTGAGTTGCGTATGAGGTTACAATTTGACAATAATTCCCTACAGTGCGGTACGGTGTGCGACACCAAACAGAAGAGACGGACCTGCGGTCACACAACCACAAGGAATTTCAGGATGCGTTGTATTCACCATCCCTGCATGCTGAGGCCTGGCGAGACACCCAGGTTCGCTGCCATGGAAGTCACAGGCGAGGGGATGGGGGCGGGGCGGGCAGAGGAGCTGAACCAGCCCAGCGCTGCACTGTCATAAAAACGCAACGGACAGAAGGTGCTCAGAGGTGCCTCAAGGGAAACACTGGCATATACAAGACTCCAGGAAAACACGGCTTAAAGCCTATGTCCTTTTTTTATAATTTATAAACTGGTTTTACCGATGTGTGCATTGGGGAAAGAAGAAATATGAAAAGAAAGCCCTCAATTCTTGCAATAAAACCAAACCAGTGGCAGTAGCATGCCCATAAGAGTTTGTTACCAGCATCATTTAAAATCTTTTCTGCCTGATTCATTCTCTTCCCTAAACTCACTGCAGTCAATAATAAGGATCTACAAAATAGATTGTTTTATTCTCTCCCTTATTTTCACCTGTTGCGTCGCAGAACACCAGTGTGCAGGAAGCTGTTCGAGGGTTCACTCTGTCCCTAAGCGTGTGGTCTTGGATCAGTGTTAATATTCTACACACTTACTGGAAACTTTGATTTAGTCATCACAGTTGAGCCACTACAGGATTCGGAAACATCTAAATGACCACAGTAAGATACGTCCTAACAAAAAATGTGAGAAACACGAAATTCTTACTTGATTTTGGACAGTTTCTGTAGGATGATGCTGAGCTTCTCTAGGATGTGGAGGTCGAGCTTCGGGCCCCGGAGCAGCACCGAGCAGGTTCGGAAGAAGAGGGAGCAGCTGCACACCTGCAGGAAGGGCTGCAGGAACCCTGCGAGACAGGCAGGTCCGCGGTGAGGGGCCAGCGCGCCTGCGGATGGGCTCACCAACACTGAACTGGGTGTTCATTCTTTTCCCTCCTAAACTATGGGGAAAGTACCATCATTTGAAGAATTAAAATACTACTGGCTCTTGTTGAACGATGCAAACCGAAGGTAAGACCATTTCCCCTGGTGTCAAACTTCCATTAAGCGGAATCTAGAAGAAAGTCCGTAAGAGGAGGCTGTTTAAATACTTAGCAGTAAGAAATTCTGTTGGGGTAGTAATTCTTTAAAAACCCTAAATTTAAGAATTTCATTTATGTGCTAATGACAACTTACATAATCGCTGAATAGGAAAAAACTTTTTAAAGCATAAAAGCAAAAGTGGGAAAGATTCATAAAAGAAAAGATTGAAAAATTTTATAAGGTAAAAAACTTTAAATGTCTATGTAAAAGAAATGAGAACAAATTAAAAGGCGAAAGCTCTAAAAAACAAAACAAAAGGGAAATGCCAAACTTGGTGGGGCGCGAGTTGGGGGCAGAATCTCCTCGTAATATATTTGCCAGAAGAATTGATATTTTACTATAAAAAGAGCTCCTATAAATCACTAAGAAAAAGATGGACCTAATATTGTTAGAAATGAGCAAAGGGTGCAAGCAAGCAACTCACAACAGAACAAAAGCAGTAACAACATTCAGCTCAGTGCTGGTGTAGTGAGATAACTGCAATTTGCCAGATTCGTATGAGAGACTGAAGTGTGATATCCTTTGACTCTGACAGAGACGTAGACAAAGGTGTATGAAAGAGTCCCTGTAAAGTCTGTAACCGTGAAAACTGAAAGCTCCACTGAACAAAACAATGTGTAAAAATGCTTTCCAAGGTGTAAGTCACTTACATTTGTAATTAGGGAAGCCTGGACAGAAACAAAAATCATACAATAACATTAAACTGTGGCCTTTAAAACAGTTAAATTCCCCTGTAAAACTCAGGGGCTCCCAAAATGGAGACAGAACTTTATTTCCAGCACAAATCAGTGACTAAAGGACGTAAGAATAAGAGAAGTCTGCGCTCATCATTCTTTTTGAGCACATAAGCACAGCCGGAAAGACTCTATGCCAGTATTTTGATGGTGTACTGAGGAAAATAAACTATTAAGTGGTGAAACTGGCAAACCCCAAAATAACAGTCGGAGGAATGTTCTGGTAACAGGAAGTGAAAGCTGGTGCATGGAATCAAGGTTGTGCCCTTTGCACGGGACCCCGCGGTGAGAAGCTGGAGGGGAAATGCACACCTCCCCACGGGAGCCCACCAAGTGTCTACATGTGTTTCGATCTCAGACACACAGACTCTTTCTGAAGAATGAACTTTAGGTTACGAGTATGGTGCACATAATCTGCAAATATATTAAAAATACACCCAGAGTTCAAGCAGCTTCGTTAAGCAATTGTACACCTTCCTCGGTTCAGATCCTGAGACCCGTGGTGCAAGTCACTCTCAACCGGAAGGCTGACCACTGCACAGCTGACGAGTGAGGTCCGGGGAGAGGGACAGCCCCCAGTCACTGCCGGAGCCACCTCGGGGGGTTCTCAACACTGCCACAGGCCACAGTATCAATGCTTTCCATTTAAGAGCCCGCAAAACACCTAAGCAAGTTATGATAGTTGTTTGTAAATTGCAAAAGTGTAAGAGAGTGCATCTCCCTTTATTTTGCTTTACTTTATGTGTAAATCAGGTCCTGGCATGAATAAAACACAGATATTTACAAGTAAGCACTTCCAAATAAAAGTGAACTTCCTTGTATGACCTCTATAATGGAAAAAGGCCAAGACCAGGCAAAGAGTTTAATACACCCGCATATTTTAAAAGTAAAGCTTATAAAGGTCTTTTAGAAGCAGAAGAGGTTCACTGGCCTGACTTCCAATCTCTCTTCTGACCTGTGAGACAGACGTCAAACAAGAGAAAGGAAACGCAAAGATTCATATATGCATTCGGTTAGGTTTACCTATAAAGGTGAAACATTATAGTCAACATTTTCTTCAGTACTACCGTGTTTAAATTAATTATATATTTTTTAAGCTTAGAAGAATTTCAATTTGAATACACGTGGCCAGTACGAGAGAGGAAAAGAAGAACCAAAGGCCCAAAAGGCCAGGTGACTCCTCTTCTAAACTTCACTGATGTCTTCACTGATTAAAATGGGAAGATAAAAGTGCTTGAGAGGATTTCTCTCCCCAACACCTAGTCATATGGATCAAAAATTGTAAAACAAATGAAACAAAAAACCTCATTTACAAAAACCAAACCCACACACAGACAAAGGAAGGGGAGAAGTCCTCGTCACGACCTTAAAACTGGCAGCAGGCAGCCCAGGACAGAAGCATGGAGTTCCAGAGCAGGGCCTGAGCCCACCTCGACGCCCCTCTTCCGCAAGACACGGGGGAGGGGACACAACCTCGGGAATTCTCACCAACCCCCCCACCACAAACCCGCAGAGGAGCCACTGCCGCCTCTTCACTCCTCTGACAGGGAATCAACTGAAAACAAAGTCCCAGAGCGAACTGTACTGGGAACCAGCTGAAGCCAAGAGAATTTCTCTATGGGAACAGGACACCCACGCCTCCCACTAACTAGGTTAAATGAACCCAAACGAGATAGTTTAGCAGAATCTGAGAAGTGAGAACACAGCCCTGAGAATCTGGCAAAGAGCACGTCACCACCAGAGCCACCGGCTACAGGAAAGAACGGATACATTAAGGAAAAGGGCTTTCAAACTGTGGCACGGAAGGGAGAGAAAACCTGGACTGGGACAAATGGTAGGCAGAGTGAGGAAGGCCCACCCCGTCCACGAGGACAGGGAACCAGAGTCATCAGAGACAGATGAACCGGTTTGCAAGGCAGAAATAGAGACAGAGGTAGAGAACAAATGTACGGACACCAAGCGGGGGGCGGGGGGGGGGATGAATTGGGAGATTGGGATTGACATATATACACTAATATGTATAAAATAGATTTAAAAAGAGACAGCACGTCAACTCGGTGAGCATGTTATAGCAACCAATCAACCACTCAGTCAACCAACCAATCAGAAAGGGATATAGCACACACAAGGCAGAGCCAAACCTAAAAGAAAACACAAAGAACAGAACAGTTTTCCATAAGAGTTCTGAGGTCTCAGTTAACCTAATAACAAGGCTAGTCAATAAAATAAGAAAGAAAGGATGATAAACAGGATTTAAGAGAGAGAGAATCAAAACACCACCATTAAAGAAGTAATAAATTAAAACATCAAGAAACGGAAAAGACAGAGCTGAAAATTAGATTACTATCATAACAATCCGATCATCACAGAGAATGAAAACAAAAATGAAAGGACCAGAAAGAAGCCAAGATATGGAAAACCACCAAAAAAGATCCATGAGGACAACTGGTGTTCCTAACGATATAAAGTTAATAAAAGAAAAAGATTACATATTATGTTATATGTGAAATGCTAAGTGGACACAGAACTGGACCTGCAGATCCAACGAGCACAACAGCAACCCAGGCAACATCCAAGGGCTACACCGTGGGCTTGAGGGAGGAAGCAACTATCAACCACCCAGGAGAGCAGCAGGGCACCACTGCCGGGAAGGCCGGGCTGCCCTCTGGCCTCTCGAGACAGCCGCGAAGCACCACGTGCGACCCAGCATGAGCACTCAGACGGGACCTCCTTGAGTGTAGGCGCCCCGGCAGCGCTTCCAACACAACACGAAGCAGCCTCCACAGCACCTCCTAAACTGGGGGGTGCAAACAGGCGAGGGAGCAAGATTAAGAGATAGTTCAGGGACTTCCCTGGTGGCGCAGCGGCTAAGAATCCGCCTGCCAGTGCAGGGGACACGGGTTCGAGCCCTGGTCCAGGAAGATCCCACTTGCCGCGGAGAAACTGAGCCCACGAGCCACAACTACTGAGCCTGCACTCTAGAGCCCGTGAGCCACAACTACTGAGCCCACGAGCCACAACTACTGAGCCTGCACTCTAGAGCCCATGAGCCACAACTACTGAGCCCGCGTGCCTAGAGCCCGTGCTCCACAACAAGAGAAGCCACCGCAGTGAGAAGCCCGCGCACCACAACGAAGAGTAGCCCCCGCTCGCCGCAACTAGAGAAAGCCAGCGGGCAACAACAAAGACCCAATGCAGCCAAAAATAAATAAATAAAATTAATTAATTAAAAAAAAGAGATCATTGAGAATTAAGAACAGAAATGCAGAGGTTGCAGTCAAAGGACTAATCCTGAGCGCTGAATGTGATTAAATGTAAAACTAATATAAAGCAAAGTAAGAAGAAGAAACTAGCATGAAGCAAATGTGCAGATTCTGCCGTCACAGGAAAGATACAAACTAAACGGCCGGGAAGTGGAGGTGGGGAGAAGGAAAGAGCGGTGGTGCCAGTGCCCACCTTCCACGGCTGGGTGTCAGCACTGCCTAAACCGAGCGGTGCAACCAACAGGGCACACTTAAAAATGGTTAAAATGAGAGATTTTATGTTGTATATATTTTACAATAAAAAAGGTAAAAATAGACAGACTTGATGTTTTTCACCTTCTTTTTTTTTTTTCTTTTGCGGTACGCAGGCCTCTCACTGTTGTGGCCTCTCCCATTGCGGAGCACAGGCTCCGGACGCGCAGGCTCAGCGGCCATGGCTCACAGGCCCAGCCGCTCTGCGGCATGTGGGATCTTCCCGGACCGGGGCACGAACCCGTGTCCCCTGCATCGGCAGGCGGACTCTCAACCACTGCACCACCAGGGAAGCCCTCACCTTATTTCTTAACAGAAGAAGCTTGTGAACATTTTTGACTCAACTCTGCTTCATTTTTCCCGTTAGATTAAGCACGTCTCACTAAATAACGTGTGTAATGAGCCCCCTGTGTTACAGCATCTCCACCTGCCACCCACCCACCCGGCCCCCTCCTCCAAGGACACATGCACAGGACGGTGTCTGCAATTACATTCACCGAACACTGATGATGGGTATTTCCAAATGACAAGGTTTCCGGGGATTTTTTTGGAAAAAACACTTAATGCTCTCTACAGTTCTGCCTTGCTTGAATGGGGTTTTTTTTTTTTTTTTTGAGTACTAAAAGTTCATTTATATTTAATTTTCAAATTGTGGTGAAACATGCGTAACATAAAATTTACCATTTTGACCATTTATAAAAGTGTAGTCTTTGTTAGTGTGAAGCGCATTCACGCCGTTGGGCAAACATCCCCCGACCCCCCCGCCCCGAGCTCTTCATCTTCCCCAGCTGACTCTGTCCCTGTGAAACACCAGCCGCCCCTCCAGCCTCTGCCCCCACCATCCTACTTCCTGTCTCTATACATCTGATGATTCTAGGGCTCTCACATGAGTGGAATCATACAGGATTTATCCTTCTGTATCTGGCTTATTGCACTGAGCACAATGTCCTCAAGGCTCATCCAAGGTGTGGCAGGTGCCAGCACTTCCTTCCTTTTTAAGGCTGAGTAATATTCCATTGTGTGCAGACCACACTTTCTCTTGCTGCCTTCAAGATTCTCTGTCTTTGACTTTTGACAGTTTAACATCATGTGTCTCCGTGTGGGTCTGTCTCTCTGGGTTTATCCTGAACTTCACTGAGCTTTGGCATTTGCTTAGCTTCTTAGATTTGTAAAACCATGTCTTTCCTCAAATTGGTAAGCCTTCAGCCCTAGTTTTTCATATCACCTTCGTGAATTCTCTTAGCTGGATCTTCTGGACAACTCGCTGCAGCTTCTACACCAGCACTTGCTGCTTCCTCTCGCTCTTTTATGTTACGGAGGTAGCTTCTTTCCTGAAACCTCAAGAACCGACCTCGCCGGCTTCAGACTTTTCTCCTGCAGCTTCCTCACGTCTCTCAGCCTTCAAGAACTGAAGAGAGGCAGGGTCTTGCTCTGGATTAGACTTTGGCTTAAGGGAACGTTGTGGCTGGTTTCATCTTCTGTCCAGACACCGAGACTCTCTGCAATCAGCAAGAAGGCTATTTTGCTTTCTTATCATTCCTGTGTTCACTGAAGTAGCACTTTTAATTTCCTTCAAGAGCTTTTCCTTTGCACTCATGGCTCGGCTAGGTGTTTGTTGCAAGAAGCCTGCCTTTAGGCCTATCTTGGCTTCCGACATGCCTTCCTCACTAAGCGTCATCATTTCTAGCTTTTGATTTAAAGTGAGAGACGTGTGAGTCTTCCTTTCACTTGAGCACTTTGAGCCACTGTAGGGTATTAGCTGGCCTAACTTCAATACTGTTGTGTGTCAGGGAGCAGCGGCCGGCAGAACAGTCAGAACACACACATTATTAAGTTCACCATCTTCGAAGGGTGCAGTTCATGGCCCCCCCCAAACCATTACAAGAGTAACATCAAAGACCACTGATCACAGATCACCACAACAAATATAATAATAATGAAAAAGTGTGAAACACTGTGAGAATTACCAACATGTGACACAGAGACAGGAAGTGAGCAAATGCTGGGGGAAAAATGGTGCCAACCGGCTTGCTCAAGGCAGCGTCGCCACAAACCTTCAGTATGTTTAAAAAAAAAAAAGTACTTGGAAAAAGCACAATAGAGCAGGGTGTGCTTGCAAATGTACATATTTCTGGATACTAAGACTTTTTGGTTTTTTGCCAGTTTCCAAATTTCTATTACTTTTATAATAAAAGTAAATTATACTTGAAAAAAACAAGGTGTGCAAAATGTACTCAAACACATTGTTGCCATTCAGGTGTGTCACCTCGGACAAGATGGTTTCTGGGGCACACGAGAGAATAAACTAACAATACAAACACAGACTTAAATGTTCTATTCACACTACGTCTGACCAGAAAAGGAAAGTATTCTTTAAAATAAAGTAAGACTCATGTCCTTACACAGCTAAACCCAGATAAGTAACAGCTTTTACCACTGACAGGAAGAAAAAAAAGAAACAACCGAGTAGTTTTCTAAAAGCACATTGCTCAGTTATTGTACGATTTACATTCACGCCCAAAACAGATAACCAGAAGCCCTCAATCTAAAAGTAACAGTGTGCTCACAATACGTATGTTCAGGTAAATCAACGCACAGCCCTCAATTTACACTCAAGGAAACGCGTCACAGCAGCTTTCAAAGAACTCTGCCTGCACAGCTAAGGGCTGCCCTCACGCCTGGGGAGCAGCGGGGCCGGGCAGAGAAGGGACCCTGCGGCCGCAGCGGCCCAGGACAGACGGAGCTCCTACCGCTTCTCCACCTCCGCACCGAGGACCAGTCTTCTTGAACTTGCCACCCAGTGCCGGGAACCCAGTACACTTTCCCCAAATACTGTCACGACAGTCAGTAAACAAGGCGGCCACCAGACTAGGTGGCTCCAGTCCCCCCAGGTCACAGCCCACCAGACAGAGCAGAACCCAACCAGAATCTGAGAAACCGAACTCAAGAACAACGATCCTAACAGCCAAATAAGGCAAACATTATATTAGACACAAATACACAGGTGCTTCGCTTTGCTTCTGTGTCTTGCCTACAAACCCCCTGCCCGGGGCCGGCCACCGGGCACCCGGCCTCGCGCACTCACTCCCAGGCTCAGGTCCCGTCTGTGGGCTCCGCCTCCTGAAAGGCATAATCAGAAATGCAACACAGGGAAAAGGAGCAGCTCCACGTGAAAAGGAATGACCAAAGCTAAATGCTGCTTCTTACAAGTCGAGAGCTCACCTGGGGCCCAAACAACAAGGCAGCCAAAGCGAACCAGAGCACCCGGGCTCGGCACCCCCGTCTGTATCCGGGCTAGGTGAGGGGCCACCGCCCGCAAGTCAGAAGAGCGCGCTACCCCAGCACGACCGCCGGAGGGAACTGGGTCCCCACCCCCCCTGCAGGTGGGGACGTGTCTGAGGGCCCCGCTCCCTCCTAGCCTCAGGGACAACACGGGACACAGAGCGCAGAGAGAGGCGCGAGGATGGGAGTGACGCCGCAGAACGAATCCACACAACCGGGGCCCCCTGGAAACTGCGCCGATTTCGTGGAAATGTGGACGAAGGGTCAGGGGTGGGACTAAAGACGCTACCACACAGCATTTAGGGTATAAGAGGCACCAGGGCCTGACCCGCAGAGTCACACTGTCAGAAGAGATGTAACACTCACTGGATTCCACTGTCATCTGCAGCAGGCTGTCGACGACGCAGGACAGGAGCCCTTTGCTGGAAATCTTCAGGTGGCTCAGCACCACCGGGACAGCCTGGTACTCCAGGAACAGGCTCTTCCCTTCATCCGCCTTCAAGTCCAGACACAGAGAGTCAAACGCCTGCGCCAGGTAGTCGGCTGAAAGACAGGGCGTCAAACAGCGGCTGCGTCAGTGGTCCAGCTGGTAACAGACGCGGACGGCAGGAAGGGAACACCGCCACTTCCATGGATCCAAGAGGAAAGGAAAAACTGAACGACCAGAGGCGACAGGCTGAAGGCCAACGGGGAGGGACATTACATTATGACAGGGCAAAAGTCGTTCAGATTTCCCTACTGTAACGCTTAAGTCACAATAAACACTGTTCCTTCTCTACATCAAGAAAGAAAACAATGGATGCTTAACAGTAAACACCACGAGTAATGTTGGTCCCCATATCTGCCTGTAACTACCGCATGCTTCCACAGATCTCAACAGCATTAGTACCGTGATCTTGACAACGCTCCTGAGATTACTGTTGCCACACGGTCACCTGTTTCAAAATGCAAGTTCATACAAACGTGCTCAGTGGGTTTTAAACCAGGGTTTCTGCCCTCTGACCCAGACCAAACAGGAGCCCCTCAAAGAGCCCCAGGAGACTGACCCGCCCGGAGTCTCTTGCGATGCCTCCACCGTGACGAATGGCTGGAGATCCGACCACAGCCGACGCAGGGACGGCACCTGCGGTCAGGAGCCCTGGAACGTTCTCCAAGATGTTCCACGGGTGACTGGGAAGCACTGATGTGACCGGGATCAACGCAGATGAGTTAAGATACTTCAATGGCTACAACAGTTTACACCGTGCTTTCAAATGTGCAAGAACATTCCAGTTTTCTAAAACTCTTTCAACACACTATTCGAAGCAACAGAAACTGTTCATGCTGTTCACGCACTAGTGAGTTAATTTTTCTGCTGAAAGTTCTGTTTAAAGAAGGCTCAGAAGTGTTGTGAAACACACTGAAAATATGACAGGATCACCACTAAATTCCTGTCCTCTGGCCTCAGGTTTTGTCTCTTCTTTGCTGTCCATGCTATGCAAACTAAAGAAATAATTAGAGCCCTAATTACTAAGAATGAGAAGCTGCTGGGACTTCCCTGATGGCGCAGTGGTTAGGAATCCGCCTGCCAATGCAGGGGACACGGGTTCGAGCCCTGGTCTGGGAAGATCCCACATGCCGCGGAGCAGCTAAGCCTGTGCGCCACAACTACTGAGCCTGCGCCCTAGAGCCCGCGAGCCACAACTACTGAGCCTGCATGCCACAACTACTGAAGCCCACGCACCTAGAGCCTGTGCTCCACAAGAGAAGCCACCGCACTGCAACGAAAGCGGCCCCCGCTCACCGCAGCTAGAGAAAGCCTGTGCGCAGCAACGAAGACCCAACACAGCCAAAAATAAATAAATAAATTTATTAAGAAAGAAGAATGAGGGGCTTCCCTGGTGGCGCAGTGGTTGAGAGTCCGCCTGCCGATGCAGGGGACACGGGTTCGTGCCCCGGTCTGGGAAGATCCCACATGCCGCGGAGCGGCTGGGCCTGTGAGCTATGGCTGCTGAGCCTGCATGTCCGGAGCCTGTGCCCTGCAACGGAAGAGGCCACAACAGTGAGAGGCCCGCGTACCGAAAAAGAAAAAAAAAAAAAGAAAGAAGAATGAGAAGCTGGGAATAACCTGTGTGAAATTAAAACACATGTGAAAGAATTTTTAGAACTTAAGATCTGTGCCTCTGTGTCTATTTATAACACACTTCATCTTTACTTCTGGTAGCATCTGGCCCAAGGCACACTACTGCACTTAACTTCTGAGCTTCCAGAGCACTGCAAAGCGACCGTGTATCTAGGTCGGCAAAGCTGCAGCTGCTCTCCGGAGCTGCCTTGCTGAGGCGGGAGAGCGCTGACAGCTGCAGCTGCTCTCCGGAGCTGCCTTGCTGAGGCAGGAGAGCGCTGACGGCCGCTCCCGGGTACAAGCACCACTATAGGTGCTGCCCTGCTGCATCTGACACCAAGTCCTCTCCCTTCTCACTCGGCATTGCCTCAGATTAAACAGGCCGAAGGCTGCACGATACAGCAGGTTTGCAAACTTAAAAAGTAGTCCTTTATTAATTTGGAGGGGATACAAAGATGGTGTTTGGTTATTTTATTTTTATTTTTTTCGGTACGCGGGCCTCTCACTGTTGTGGCCTCTCCCGCTGCGGAGCACAGGCTCCGGACGCGCAGGCTCAGCGACCATGGGTCACAGGCCCAGCCGCTCCGCGGCATGTGGGATCTTCCCAGACCGGGGCACGAACCCGTGTCCCCTGCATCGGCAGGCGGACTCCCAATCACTGCGCCACCAGAGAAGCCCTGGTTATTTTTTTAAAGTGGTCTAATCTTTCGAGGGGAAATTAAAAGTTACCTCCTTACTTTAATTTCCCGAATAATGAAGATTTCCTAAAAACCAATTTAACCTCTAAAAGAGTATTCTAAAAAAGTTTAGTTACCAACTGTGCCAAACCTGGTTTCTTTCTATACACATGCTGTGCTACTGAGTGTTTAAGAAACGTCCCGACGTTCAACAAGACCACCTTTTAGTCCTGATCAGAGGCCATCGGTGGGCGACGGCCGGCTCGAGGATCGGATCAGATCGAGTCTTGGCAGTGACTCCGCCTCTGCGGCCGGGCCCACCTGGGACTGTGACCGCAGAAGGCGGCAGAGACCTCCAGCCCAGCAGCCCCTGGTGCGGTGTAGACAGGTGCAGGCGAGGGGCCGCATGGGGGAGGAGCCCAGCCCAGCCTCCCAGCGGAGCTGAGCCCAAAGAACCAAGTGTTTACGTGGTCCATTTGAGCAGCGACAGAAACCCAACGGCATCCAACAGATCGATTCTGTCTCAGGGGAAATCAACCCTGAGCGGTTTAATAACAGCAAACAGCAATGACGGCCACAAGGAGAGTGGCTAGCGTACTGCTTAGGGGCCTGCTGGACGCCAGAACGCCGCGGTGCAAACACAGAAACGGGAGGGGCCCACGCTGCACACCACTGATGGGGCTGAGCCTGTGGCTGCAGAGCTGAGCTCTCACCTGCCGGTCACGCTGCCGCCTCCCCAGGCCAAGCCTTCCTGCCCCGGAGCACGGCAGTCGCACCCCGCAGCCCTCTAAGGCTGAGGGGTGGCAGCATATCACAGACACACAAACCTGCGCGGGCCGCGGGCCGGGAGCGCGTAGGGCGGGGCTGCAGGACAAGCCCTGGCGCACACACCAAGCCCAACAGGAGACGGCTGTCCCTAAGACAGGTAATCCCATCACGCAAGATTCTTATCACTTCTTCTAATGCTCGTAGCTTTACACGGATCAAGTGTAAAGATCAAGTGTGCATGCACAGAGAGTTGTATTAAAATGTTTCACGCTGAGTCCCACACCTATGCAGTATCATTGTTGATGACGCATGACATTTCTCTGTCCTCGAGAAAGATCTGGCTCCCTTACAGTTTGTTCTTCTGTAAAAATGACAACCCCACGTCCCTCCTCAGGTTCCTGTGGGGAGGAACCCTGAAACCACCGAGTGTGGCTAGAAAAAGACCGGCAACAGCACGAGAACCCACCCACTTTCTCCACCAGCGCAGACAGCACACCAGCAACCTGGGACTTCGTTCCCTTTTGAACTGTTTCCTTACAATAAGTCTTATTAAACGTTAGCATACATCTTGGTGGCTCCTGAAACCAGAATGCACTTCAAAAGTGATCCTAAACTACAGCGCGATCAAAGCTGTACATGTCCCCTCCGGTGACACATTCCCCGATCACTTCGCTTTGTGTGACGGGTCTGAGGTCGCAGCTCACAGTGAATGTCAGAGAGCCGCACAGCAGTGACGGAGGGCGCAGGCTTAGCCTCCACGTATCACCTGCAGGACGGGGGTGAGAGAATGCTGCCCCCTCGCCACCCTGCTGGAAGGGTCGGAGCAGCCAGTATGCGGCGCTTAGCCCAGGACAGCAGGCACTGTGTAGGTGTCTGCTATTACTACCTCTGATGGTCTCGGGGAGTCACACTGGAGGGCCAAGAGGTGGGCTTCAGAAACAGAGCTGAGCTGAACCACGCTGTCAAACACTGCTGTGTGGCCCCGGCACAAAGGTCTAGGCTCTGTGACCTAAGAACCACTCAAATGGGGATAACCATGTTCAGACAACATACAAAGGGCTTGACATGACAGTGTCAAATCCACACCAACGATCACTACCTGCGTCGATTCTCAGGAACAATCTACCCACACTGTCCAGTCAGTGGAACAGGAAATCACCTTACAGACCCACATATTTTTGGGTTATTAAGCATTTAATATTATGTGTATCATCCAACACATCTATTCTCCATTGTCTCTACTAAATTTACCGATACTGTAACAGACACTTCTATTTTATAAGTAGGAGATGTCCTCTCACCAGGTCTACTGTTTAATTTAAGAGCTTTTCTTACGCTTACTTTTTTACTTTTCCCGGAACTTGCTGCAGTGCGTGGCAAGACAGCGTGTGCCTCAATCCCCTTTCCCCACACTTGCACCACCGCCCCTAACGGCGCTTCCTAGGTGCCCTCCTGCTCTCCTGGCTCTTCCTCGGCTTTCTGGCTGAGACCCAACGGCCCCCTTCCAGTCCTCAGGACCTCTCTGGAGCACCTGACAAGTGAAGGCTGACAGGGGACCAGGGGACCAGCTCCACAGGGGCTGGCTTATGATTCCATGTTCTTAAAAAACTGACTTGGACCAGGAAGCAATCAAATTCATTAATTCAGTAAGTGCACACGAAGTGCCAGTTGTGTGACAATTCGGGACTATTTTCCTATTATAAGGTTTTATATCAATATTACTCATTTTTATTATTACACGTCACAGTTGTTTTACAATCTGCGAAGGCAAAGCCTCCGCCCCAGGGCTGCTATTCCACTTGTTTCCTCTAAATTAGCACACTCACTGCAGATGTTCTTTCAAATAAACTTCTCTACTACTCTCTCAGCTCACACAAACCATATTGGAATTTTAATTGGTACCATTAGATGCAGCCACCTGGGGCGTCTTATAGATTCTAATAATACTCTTGGTCTTCCCGGGTAAGAAGAACGCAAGTCCTTTACTGCTGCCCTTTAACTTCGGCGATAATCTTTATCAACCTGTTCATTCACCCATTTTTTACCAAATCTTTACTTATGTCCTGTTATATTTCACAACAGATGAGGTTTTACAGATCCCATGTGAGATTAATATCCACATTTTTTACATTATTTTGTTTTGCTTACATGAACAAGATCTCTTTTTTTCACACATTACAGCTGCTTGTTACTGATGGTCACGGTAGTTACGCTCTAGTCACGACAGTAGTCAAAATCAATGGACTTTTGTGAATTTCCTCTGGAGCCCGTTTTCTGAAACCCAGATTAGGCCTTAGACCACTCGGGCTGCTGTAACACAATGCCAGAGACTGGACGGCTAGGAAAGGACAGAAGGTCCTGCTCGCAGCTCTGGGAGTCTGGGGTCGAGGTGCTGTCGGTTTGGCGTCTGGCGAGGGCCCTCCTCCCCCTTCACGGTCTTCTTGCTGTGTCCTCGCGTGGTGGAGGCCCGAGGGAGCTCTGTGGGGTCTTGTTCATCTGGGCACCACCCTCACGACCTGAGCGCCTCCCAAAGGCCCATCTCCTGACACCACCTCCCTGGGGATTAGGGTCTCCTCAGGTGAACTTTGAGGGGGACACACATTCAGACCACAGCACACTGATCTCTCAGCCAGTTTCTCTGACTGTCAGACTTACACAGAGTACCCATGAGTTACCAGTTTTCTCTATTCCTTTCCAATGTTCATTCCCACTTGTTTAAGGTCACCACAGGTGGTCAGCACGGCCAATACTGTGCTGCACAGAAGGGGGACAGGAGGCACCGAATCCCTTCCTGCTTATTTCTCCTTTCCATTCGTTCCATCGGTAATGAATACCACTTTGTATCAAATGACGCTATCATGTATGCTGACATGTGGTGGACTCTGGCTTGGCTAATACCCCTTCTCACAAACAACCTTCCAGGCAGTTACCACCCTATCTGTTAAGAAAATAAGAGTCACAGTTTGGTTTTTCCCTTAAATTCCTTATAATCAGGAGAATATACTTCAGAGAAAGTAGTCAAAATAATTGACCACCACTGCGCACTTAAAAAAACAACCAACCAGACTGAGTTATATAATTTAACAGGGAAGGAAGAAAGATGGTCTATTTATTGTTTGACTACATTGGTATCACTCACCTTAACACAAATTCTCATATTTAATAATCCAAAAAAGATAACTACTTATAGCTGTATATCAAAACTGTACTAAAAACGGCCAACTTTGATGGAAACATTTTTTTTTTTGGCTATGCGGCATGCAGGACCTTAGTTCCCCAACCAGGGACCGAACCTGCGCCCCCTGCAGTGGAAGCGCGGGGACTTAACCACTGGACTACCAGGGAAGTCCCTGAAGGAAACATTTTTAATGCATTCATTTCCTCGTTCTCTCGTATACATCAAGCACCAGGCTGGGTGCAGGGTGTACAGTGGGCAACAAGGCGGTAAGCTTACACACGAGTGTGGGGGCTGAGAAACCTTTTCTGTGAAGGGCCAGGTAACAACTTTATAGGCTCTGGAGGGCAGGCTGTCTCTGTTGCCAGCTACTCAGCTCTGTTGTTATATGGCAAAAACAGAGACAACAGGAAACAAATGAACATAACTGTGTTCAAATAAAACTTTATTGACAAAACAGGTGGTGGGCCACATTTGGCCCATGGGCTCTAGTCCGCCAGGCCCTGCTCTAGTGGGAATCAGTAAACTATTAATAGCAATCTCAATACCACGCGGGAAACGCAAGGGCAGTGGCAGCAAAGGTTGCTATGGGCACGTGATCTAAGAGCATCAACAAGGGCCTCTGGGAGGGGCAACAAAGCCAACCCCCCACTCATTTTTCTCAAATTCAGCAATTAAAGTAGTTTCTAACAGTGGGTCACAAGTATAAAACAACTTAAAAGCTCATTCCGAAAATGTAAAATGTATTCAACTATAGTGTAAGAACTGCTCCACTACGGAGGATTCTCTTCTGGTTACTGACAAGAGATTATACCACAAGCACATCTGAAAGCTTACCTTGTGTGACTGTTTTGAGAACAATTAGAGTTGATAAAAATCTCAGTGGTAAACTGGAGCTCTTAAAGAAAGCAGCTGTCTTTGGTTTACTCTCCCCAGAATGCTCGAAAGAATTACCCTGAAGGCCCTTGGTCACTACTCCTTTGAATATGTCTTCACCCAGTCGCCTCAATGTTGACGTCATAGTCGAATGCTGTTAAAAACATGTACTGTCTTAGTACACTTACTCAGGTTCAGAAAATATGTATTTCAAATACTACAATCCAATATATGAACTAAAAATAAGCCAATCTTTTGCTAACTAAAAACAGATCAAATGGAGCTGGAAATATGCAAGACTGGAAAGCAGTAATTTTATAATCAACTTTAAAAAAATATTTATACTACATATTCCTCTAAAAGAAATGGGTACAACTAAGAAATGAGAAACAGTAATTTCCAAAGAATTAAATTAGGAGAAGCACTATGACAAGATTCCATTTCAAAACATCTAAGAGCAGATCGTGAGAGAGCTCTGGCACAGAGCAGCCAAAGGAACAAGGAGAGGCTTGTGGGGTCTGGGCTGCCCGCCTCCACCACTGCCGAAGAGCCCAGCATCCCCCAGTGCCCGCTCACACCGATCATCTAGCGCCTCGCTGCTTCACAGCCCAGTCAGATGGTAAATGTCACCACGATTGCGATACATTTTATCCATTTCAGAAGAAAAAAATGCTGGGTTAGAATCATGGACAATTCTCAGGGCGAATCAACTCAAACAAGAAAATGAGCAAAACAGAAATGATGGCATATTAACTCCCTCTAAAACAACACAGGCTCTGACGGTTTTCCACAAATACGGTAAGAAGCCAACACAGGAAAAGCATTCAAACTGCTGCAGATGGGAGTGCTGAAGCCACACTCAGAAACAACTTAAAATTCCCTTTGTTATAAACCCGTATCACTGACTTTTGTAACGGCTTCCCCCATCTTCTGAGGATTTCTGACCCATCTGTACCCAGATAAGCACTGATCTTGCAATGTGGATAAAAAGCATCAGCTCTAGAATTTCTGCACATAAAATCAGAGGCAGATATACTGAGATTTTATGAGTGTCAGAGGCCAACTGATGTGGTGAGTCGCACAAGCAGTGCCACCTAATTCACATATATCATCAATAAGCTTTTGATATCATTAGGAAGAGATAATACATTTGTGCTTTAAAGCCTCAGCGTGAAAAGGTAATATAAGAAAATATTTCAAAATCCTACTCAGAATAATGCATTAGGAAGACAGGATTAAGGGAATTTTGCTTATGTCTAAAAATAAGCTTTTTGTTTTCCTAAACGTGTGTTGATACTACTTCCCTCTAAGTGGAAACAGAAGAGAAACCAAAGTCTCTGCTGAAGAACGTGATGTCTCACGCACCTGTGCTCAGTGCGGCTCAGGACCCGCCTACGGGGGTCGCTCGCCCCAGGACTTCACCCATATTTTATAGGACAGGTTGCCTTCTCTACTATAAGGCAAAAAACATGTCAAAAACAACTTTGACCCGCCCCCCAGGTTAACAAACTTTTTAAAGTAGAAAATAAGATTTCTGGCCACAAGACTGAGCAGGTATTACCTCCCCCAGTCTTCCTGCTCTGAAGACAACTAAACCCCCTGGACATTGTACAGAAAACAAACACCAGATGACTGAAAGGCGGACAGAAGAAAGCAGGCTGGCTGGGGCCCCAAACACCCAATACGGCTTCAGACTTCCCAGATCTGGAGCCGAAAAAGCGGCCACCAAAGGATAGAGAATGCCCACCCTAACGCCAAGCGCTGATCTCTGGCCACAGGGCGGCAAAGGGCAGACCTGCGAGACAAAAAACGTGCAGACAAGACTGCGCTCCAGCCAAACACCACAGAACAGCCCGTGGCCCAGCCCCCCAAAGCCAGCAAGGTCGTCAGGAAGGCGGGGACTCCCACCCCCGCCAGGCGGAACGGCAGCGTCGGCGGAGGCCACGTGGGAGCCGTGAGGCGCCCCCAGCCCCACCCCCACCGCCTCCCATGGCCACACCGGCTGGCGGGGAACCAGGGCTTTGACTGAGGAGGCCCCTCGTCTGCAGAGCAGCGCCAGCCAGGCGAGACAAAATGTTTACTAACATCCGGAGTCTCGTGAGACAGTGCCGGCATGTCCAGTTTCCAACAGAGAATCACTAATCACACCAGAAGGACCTCAAACTGAATGAAAAAGGAAAACCAGTACTTGCCAACACCAACATGACAAACACGCTAGAGGAGCTGTGACGAAATGAGAAATTACAGACATTTTTGAAACAAATGAAGAAAAAAACAGAAAATCTCATCAAAGAAAAACGAAGTCTAACCAAAGAAAATGTAAAGAAGAACCAAATAGAAATTTCATAACTGAAGCCACGACGACCAGGACAAGCCCTCAGTGAGCTGCCTGAGCAGCAGAGCAGAGAGCAGAGGGAAGGGCCAGCGAAGTGGGAAACACAAGAACAGAGACTGCCCAATCTGAGCAGAAAGGGGAACAAAAGAAGAGACTCGAGAAGCTGAGGGACCGTCACAAAAGCTGTGACAGCAACGACAATCAGAGCCCTGGAAGGAGCAGAAAGCCAAGCGGGGCCAAAGGAACAGCTGAAGGGGCAGCGGCTGGAAGCCATTTGCAGAGGTTGAGGCAGCTGAGCAAGCCCCAAGGAGGACAGACCCAGAGACCAACGAGACACAGCGCAGCCATGCTCATGAAAACTGAAGCAAGGGAACAAAACCAAAAGCAGTGTCAGAGAAATGAACATACACGGGAAAGCAATTCAAATGGCAGCAGACTTCTTAACAGAAACCACAGAAACTGACTAGAAGGAATTGGCACAACATTTTTCAAATGCTGCAAGAAGAGAACTGTCATGCCCAAATCTGAAATCCAGTGAAAATATGCTTTAGAAATGATGGGGAAATCAGAGCATTCTAAGATGAAGGAAAAGCTTCTGCACAGCAACGGAAACCGTAAACAAGATGAAAAGACAACCCTCAGAATGCGAGAAAATATTTGCAAACGAAGCAACCCACAAGGGATTAACCTCCAAAATATATAGACAGCTCAGCAACTCAAGAGCAAAAAAACAAACAACCCAATCAAAAAATGGACAGAAGATCTGAATAGACATTTCTCCAAAGAAGACATACAGATGGTCAAAAGACACACGAAAAGATGCCCAACATCGTTAATTATTAGAGAAATGCAAATCAAAACTACATTGAGGTATCATGTCACACCGGTCAAAATGACCATCCTCAAAAAATCTACAAACAATAAATGCTGGAGAGGGTATGGAGAAAAGGGAAGCCTCTAACACTGTTGGTGGGAATGTAAATTGGTACAGCCACTGTGGAGAACAGTATGGAGGTTTCTTAAAAAACTAAAAATAGAGCTACCATATGACCCAGCAATCCCACTACTGGGCATATATCCCGAGAAAACCACAATTCAAAAAGACACATGCACCCCAGTCTTCACTGCAGCACTATTTACAATAGCCAGCACACGGAAACAACCTAAGTGTCCACTGACAGAAGAATGTGGTGTATGTATATACAATGGAATACTGCTCAGCCATAAAAAGGGATGAAATCATGCCATTTGTAGCAACATGGGTGGACCTGGAGATCATCACACTAAGTGAAGTAAGTCAGACAAAGAAGAACAAATATCATATGATATCGCTTATATGTAGAATCTAAAAAAAAAAAAATGATACAAATGAACTTACTTACAAAACAGAAACAGACTCACTGACTTAGAAAACAAACTTATGGTTACCAAAGGGGAAAGGCTGGGGGAATAAACTGGGAGTTTGGGATTAGCATATACATACTACTACATATAAAACAGATACACAATAAGGACCTACTGTATAGCATAGGGAACTCTGCTCAATCTTCTGTAATAACCTAAATGGGAAAAGAACTTTAAAAGGAACAGATACATGTACACGTAGAACTGAATCACTATGCTGTACACGTGACAATAACACAACACTGTTAATCAACTATACTCCAACATAAAATAAAAATTACATAAAAAAAAAAAAAAAGACAAGACAGTTTGTCATCAGACTGCCTAAGGGAAGCTCTCCAAACAGGAGAGACGGAAGAAGGAGCTTTGAGACATCGGGAAGGAAGAGCACGGTGAGCTCAAACACAGGTGAGCAGACAGACTTCCCTGCTCATCTTGAGGCATGTTCGACAGCTGAAGCAAAAGTGGTAACACTGTGCAGTGTTAGATTTGTCCTCAAGAAAACTACTTTACCAGAGCCTAACCTACTGGAGTTTTATCGGAGTCCAATCAGCCTAGGGGAAGGGAAATGACACCCAACTCCAGTGAACTCTACGCTCCTGCCCCACCTCAGGGGCAGAAGACCCGAGAAGCACCTGTGAAGTTCACAGGCCAGGGACACGCGCTCCCTGGAAGACTGAGACCTGATCACACAGCCAGAGCACTCCCCTCCACACACCTGCCACCACAGCACTGAAGGCCTATCTGCAGCAGCTCCGGGGCACAGTGCGGCACGTCCAGGTAGCAAGGAAGACACGAGGCACACAAAAGGCAAAGCACAGTTTGAAAAGCCAGAGCAAGCAACAGAATCAGACCCGAATACGGTAGGAATGCTGGAATAATCAGCCTGGGAATTTGAAACAACTATGATTAACATGCCAGAGCTCTAATGGAAAAAGGAGACAACACAAAAGAACAGACGGATAAAATAGGCAGAGAGATGAAATTCTGAGAAAGAACCAAAAGGAACACTAGAGATGAAAACCACTGAGAATGGAGAAGAGCTCTGCTGGGCTCATTAGTGGAATCTACGGGGCTTCAGAAACAACCTCTGAGCTTGATGATACCTTCTACAGAAACTTCAGAAACTAAAAAGCAAAGAGAGGGACTTCCCTGATGGCGCAGTGGTTGAGAATCTGCCTGCCAATGCAGGGGACACGGGTTCGAGCCCTGGTCCGGGAAGATCCCACATGCTGCGGAGCAACTAAGCCCGTGTGCCACAACTACTGAGCCTGTGCTCTAGAGCCCGCGAGCCACAACTACTGAGCCCGTGTGCCACAACTACAGAAGCTCACGTGCCCAGAGCCTGTGCTCCGCAATGAGAGAAGCCACCACAATGAGAAGCCCATGCACCGCAACGAAGAGCAGACACTGCTCACCGCAACTAGAGGAAGCCCGTGTGCAGCAACGAAGACTCAACGCAGCCACCCCTGCCAAAAAAAAAAAAAGCAAAGAGAAAAAAAAAAGACTGAAAAAATGGAACAGACTATACAAAAATTATGGGACAACTACAAAAGGTGTGACATACAGGTAAGGGGAATACCAGAAGGAAAAGAGAAAAAGAAACAGAGTACTTGAAGCAATAATGACTTGAGAATCTCCCTCAAATTAATGTCAGAAACAAAAACACAGAACCAGGAAGCTCAGAGAACACCAACTAGGATAAGTAGCAAAAGAAAAAATAAAACAAAACACTACACCAAAGTGTATCATAAACTACAGAAAATAAAAGCTAGGGACTTCCCTGGTGATGCAGTGGTTAAGACTGTGCACTTCCACCGCAGGGGGCACAGATTCAATTCCAGGTGGGGGAAGTAAGATCCCACATGTCGCGCAGCTGGAAAAAAGAAAGGAAAGAAAAGCTAATGAAAAGAATCCTAATAGAAGCCAGAGGAGAAAACAGCTCACCTATAGCAGAGCAAAGATAAGAATTACATCGAGGTTCTCTTCAAAAACCACATAAGCACGAAGAGAGCAGAAGGAAATATTTAAACTGTTGAGGGAAAAAAACCCGCCAACTTAGAATTCTATATACTGCAAAATTATCCACCAGAAATGAAGCGGAAATAAAGATTTTCTCAGATCAACAAAAACTGAAGGAATTTGTTACCAGTAGACCTGTCTTGCAAGAAATACTAACAAAAATTCTTTAGAGAGAAGGAAATTATATATCTTGGGAAACTTGGATGTGCATAAAGTAAGAGCATTAGGGAAGGAAGAAGTGCAGGTAAAATAAAAACACTTATTTTTCTTATTCTTAATTGGTCTAACAGATAACAGTTTGTTGAAAATAATAGCAACAATGTATTCGATTATGTATGCATGTGTGTGTTTATATGTGCATGTGTGTATAACATATATACACACGTGTGTGTGCTTATGTATAGGGGTAATGAATGACAGCAATGAAACACAGAAGGAAAGAATCAGGAATATTTTGTTCTAATAAGGTACTCAACCACTAAAAAAAGTTAAAAAAGTAGTACAATTGACATGCTAAAAAGGATGGAAAGTAGACTATCATATGTCCAGTTAAAGCCACAAAAGAAAGGAAAAGAGCAGAAGAACAAAGAACAATGCCAACAAACAGAAAACTGACAACTTGGGTAAATATTAACCGAACAGTATCAATAATCACTCTAAATAACAACAGTCAAAACACACCAAATACAAGAGACTGTAACAGAAGATCCCTATACACTGTGTACAAGAAACCCACTTTAAATCTAAAGGCACATACAGATTAAAAGTATTCAACAAATGGATAAAGAAAGATATACCATGCTGCAGTAATCACAGGAAAGCTGGAAGAGCTTTGAAATCTTACTTTCAGACAAAACAGGCTTCAGAGCAGGGAAAGTTACCAGGGACAGGAGGGGCATCACATAGTGATGAATGGGTCAATTCTCCAAGAGGGTGTAACAACACCTTGGGTACGGTGATCACTTTTTAGATACAACACCAAAGGCACGATCCGTGAAAAATAACTGATAAGCTGGACTTATGCAAAAGTGTGTGCAAAAGACACATCTGATACAAGACTGTTATCCAAATATACAAAGAACTCTAAACACTCAGCAATAAGAGAATACACAACCCAATTAGAAAGTGCCCAAAGGACCTGGACACCTCACCAAAGAAGATATACAGACGTCAGGCAAACATAAGATGCTCCACATCATACGTCATCAGGGAGACGCAAATTAAAACCACCGTGAGATACTGCTACACACTATTAGAAGGGCCAAAACCCAGAACACAAACAACACTGAGTGCCGGCGAGGATGTGAAGCAACAGGAACTCTCATCACTGCTGGTGGGAATGCAGAATAGCGCAGCCACTTTGGAAGACAGCTTGTAGTTGCTTAAAAAAAAAAAAAGTATATTCTTACCATACTATCCAATAATCATGCTCCTTGATATTTACCCAAAGGAGTTGAAAACTTATATCCACACAGAAACCTGCACATGGATGTGATAGCAACTTTATTCATAATTGCCAAAACTTGGAAGCAACCAACATATCTGTCAGTAGGTGATGGACAGATAAACTGTGGTCTATCCAGGCAATGGAATATTATTCAGGGCTAAAAAGAAAAGGGTTATCAAGCCATGAAAAGACAGGGAGGAACCTTAAACACATATGACTAGGTGAAAGAAGCCAATCTGAAAAGGGTACACACTGTATGGTTCCAGCTCTACGACATTCTGGAAAAGGCAAAACTCTGCAGACAGTAAATGGACTGGTGGTTTCCAGGAGTCAGGGGTTGGGGGAAGGCAAGAATAGGCACAACACAGAGGATTTTTAGGGCAAACGATTTTTTGTATCAAATTATTCTGTACAATGACGGTTACATGCCCGGATACATTTGTCAAAACCCAGAGAACGTACAACACCGAGACTGACCCTGATGTGAACCTCACACTGTGGGTGATGATGACGTGCACGTGCAGATCCATCGACTGTGACAAAGGTCCCATCTGGTGGGACGCTGGTAGTGAGGAGGCTGTGCATGTGTGGGGGCAGGGGTTTACGGAAACTCTCTGTGCTCCATTTCGCTGTGAACCTAAATTCGCTCTAAAAAATAAAGTCTATATATTAAAAAAGCAACATAAGAAACCTTCATGGTGATGAAACTCTTCTGTTACCTTGACTATAGCCATGTCAGTATCATGGTTGTGGTACTGCAACTAGTTTTGGAGTATGTCACCTTTGCGGAAATGGAAACAAGTGATCGCTCTATTATTTCTTATGAATACAAGTGAATCTACAACTATCTCAAAATAAAAAGCTTAATTTTTAAAAAGGTACTTGCAATTAGACAATTGTTAAAACTGAAATGTTAAAAACCCATCAGTAAATGTTGACCAAACGAATGGGAGAGTGGCAAGAATGCTACTTTTCACTAGAAAGTGGGTGCAGGCTGGCAGTGCACACAGAGTGGTGCTGAGTGGCGATCTGAAGACAAGAACAGAGTACAAATTATCTGAAGAAAAATGAGAAGACTCTTCTGGAAGGAAGATAAAACAAAGTTTCACTCAATTCTGTGAGTCAGTCTAGCCTTTTGCGGCTGAGAGCAAGCATTCAGCCGACCTTTCTCAGAAACCATCACGTGAACAGCAAAGTCAACAGTGACATTAACCGACGAGCTAATTTCTATAACTTTGGTGAGACACACAGTTAAGGTCAACTGTGTGTATGTGTGTGTATGTGCTTGCACGTGTGCACGCACACACGTGCTCACGTACTCGCTCATGTGCGCCACGAAGGCAAAATATTTAGGAAATCCTCAGAAAGCCATTTTCCCTAAACCTCAACCATCCCACTAATTAACCACCAGTCCTGCACTTACTAGTTTAGCCGTGTGCTTCCTGAGCTCCACAGGACCAAGAGTAAGCTACCCGAGCACTAATTTGTTTTTTTCCATTTTTAACCAAATGAAAGCTGTAACAGCTTTTATCAATACTAACTGGGAAAGTAACATTTTACAAACCTACTACAACTCATAGCACAATTGGTTATATATGCACGTCATATTTGGATTAAATAACCCTTACGTGAGCTGGTAACACCTAGCCTTCATTTTATAAGATGCTGGAATAATTTTCCCTCTTTGATTAGGTTATCCTAATAATCACTGTTCCATTTAGCTAGTGTGTGTTTACTGGCATACAGACAAAAAACCAATTTCTGTTACCTTCAGAAGAATATGAAAAACTATAAAATAAATAATGAGGCGGGGGGCGGGCAGTTGGTTTCAACAATAACCTAACGCAGTGAAACTCCTTATTACACAATTCTGAAACTCAAAAGCAATGTTACACCCTGAATCCGATCTACAGCATTGAGAAATAGGATAGTAAAAGAGGAAAGAAGAGAAAGTGGTGAACAAAGCAATGGAGGCGAGGAAAAGTCCCGAAACAGAACAGGACGTGTGGGGAAAGCTGTGCGAGAGTAAGATCAAGAGCAAAAGGGTTGTACTTGCAGACAGACTCCCGTTCACCAGTTACCTGTGTTCCGGCATCGAGCTGCCTTAGAGACCAATATATAAACTTTACAAAAGGCTCGTGAAGCTTGGCATTCACAAAAGGCATCCACTGTAGCTGCTCTGTCATCACAGGCAAAAGCTAAAGATAAAATGATGGAAAATACAAACACACACTATTTTTAGATGCCTGAAATCAATTACCACAATTTTCCAAAAATTATCTTTTTCCAAAAGAAAAAAGAGTTCTCTAACAAAAAATCTTCACTTTAAAACCGTACGTAATACAATAAGGAAATATGTACTTGAAACATTACGTGTCTACGCCCTTGACCCAGTAATGGCACATCTAGGATTTTAAGACTAACCTATAAAAACACACCCTGAATCTTAAATGGTTAAATAAACTTATGGTGCATATATAACCATTAAAAATGATAATGGCATCTATATTTATTGCCATGGCATATTCTGGGGTTATAAAAGCAGGTTACAAAAAGTGTAATAAGATTCCACTTACATAAAATATGTCTGTATGAATTTATATTGAAAGAGATAAGATATTTTTAAAAAATATTAACAGTGAGATTTCAGTAACTGGAGTGATATTTACTTTCCTCTTTATATGTCTGTCTTTCATAAATATCTTAATTAATGTCAACTTATAAAAATAATGCAAATCTTTAAAAAAGGTATTTATGAACGCTGCTTCAACAGTATGTCATTTTGCTGAAAGATTAAGACCATAGCGATACATTCTAGTTCTGTGAAAAATGCCAGTGGTAGTTTGATAGGGATTGCATTGAATCTGTAGATTGCTTTGGGTAGTAGAGTCATTCCACAATGTTGATTCTTCCAATCCAAGAACATGGTATATCTCTCCATCTGTTGGTATCATCTTTAATTTCTTTCACCAGTGTCTTATAGTTTTCTGAATACAGATCTTTTGTCTCCTTAGGTAGGTTTATTCCTAGGTATTTTATTCTTCTTGTTGCAATGGTAAATGGGAGTGTTTCCTTAATTTCTCTTTCAGATTTTTCATCATTAGTGTATAGGAATGCAAGAGATTTCTGTGCATTAATTTTGTATCCTGCTACTTTACCAAATTCACTGATTAGCTCTAGTACTTTTCTGGTGGCATCTTTAGGATTCTCTGTGTATAGTATCATGTCACCTGCAAACAGTGACAGCTTTACTTCTTCTTTTCCGATTTGGATTCCTTTTTTTTCTTTTCCTTCTCTGATTGCTGTGGCTAAAACTTCCAAAACTATGTTGAATAATAGTGGTGAGAGTGGGGAACCTTGTCTTGTTCCTGATCTTAGTGGAAATGGTTTCAGTTTTTCACCATGGAGGACGATGCTGGCTGTGGGTTTGTCATATATGGCCTTTATTATGTTGAGGAAAGTTCCCTCTATGCCTACTTTCTGCAGAGTTTTTAAATTGAGTTATTTGTAGTGAGGTTGATGGACTTAGAGTGTGTCATACAGGGTGAAGTAAGTCAGAAAGAGAAAGACAAATACCGTAGGCTAACACATATATATGGAATCTAAGGGGGAAAAAATGTCATGAAGAACCTAGGGTAAGACGGGAATACAGACACAGACCTACTAGAGAATAGACTTGAGGATATGGGGAGGGGGAAGGGTAAGCTGTGACAAAGTGAGAGAGTGGCATGGACATATATACACTACCAAACATAAAACAGATAGCTAGTGGGAAGCAGCCGCATAGCACAGGGAGATCAGCTCGGTGCTTTGTGACCGCCTGGAGGGGTGGGATAGGGAGGGTGGGAGGGGGGGAGACGCAAGAGGGAAGAGATAATGGGAACATATGTATATGTATAACTGAGTCACTCTGTTATAAAGCAGAAACTAGCACACCATTGCAAAGCAATTATACTCCAATAAAGATGTAAAAAAAACATGGCAAGAAAAGAATGTTTGAAAAAAAATAATAATAAAAGCTAGGATATAGAACCATATGTAATTGGACCCCAGATGTGATAAATAAGGTATAAAGATAAACCTCTGAGTCTGGAAGGACATATATGACCTACGCACTCCTCCGGAAACACCCCACCCTGGCTTCTGTGTCACCAACTTCTCCAGCGACACCCAGCTCTCCTCTACTTCTCGGGCCACTACCATTCTCTCCTGCTGGCTGGTCCTCATTCACCTGACCATTAAATACCGGAGTTCCTCGACTCAGCGCTAGCCAGTCCGGACTCACAACCCCCATGTCCACACGCCCAGCTCGGGCCTCTCCGCAGAGCCCCAGCCCCCGGAGCCACACCTACACCCACACCCACACCCACACACGCACTCCAGTGTCTGCAACTCAACTCATCTAAAACTACCTTACCAACAGTGGAAGCTCAAACCCAGATCTCGTGTAGTATTTCCTACTTGCAGTGAACGCGACCAACGTTCATCCCGGTGCAAAGTCAGGAGCCTGGGTGCCAACCCTGGGAGCCCACCTTTTATACGGGATCCATCACCAGTCTCGTCAGTCTTCCCCCCTAAACATTCTCTAGACGGCCCATTTCCAGCTCACAGCCACACTGTCCTTCCCCTGAACCACCTGCGTTTCCTAAGTGTCCTCCAGACCCACTCTTGCATCTCTTCGACCCTCTTGCCGCATCACAGAAGACACGACCCTTTCAAAGCATAAACCTGACGCTATTTTCTCCTGAAAGCTCTTCATTAATTTCCTCCTAGTCTTAGTTATTTTCTAGAATGAAATTTCAAGCAAAACTGAAAACTTACAGACATCCGAAATTGAGTACTTTTGTGGATGAACAGAATTTGATAACCACCTACTCTGTTAAGGTCATAGTCACAGGAACATTTTGTATTCTTAATTCCCCCACCCTTAAATTACAGTATTTAAAACTGGTGAGGAAAGTCTTCCGTTGCAGAGAGAAATCTTTCAACTGGGACCACACATAGGTATACAAGATAAAGTACACAGAACTATGTATAAAGTGCTTCTGTCACAAACAAGGTACATAACACGAGGAAGCACGCAGGAAAATCAGAAGTGTGAGGTTACCAGCATGAAGCTGGGGAAGGGAAGCGAGGGGAGGGGGAGGAGGCGGAGTGTCCCAGGTCTACGGACCCAGGGGACGCCAGGAGCAAGAGCGCCTCCTGCGGGTCTGGTGTCCTTCCTGCCTTTCACGGCGGCGGTGGTGAATTTGCCGGTAATCGTTTTAGTGAGATATAATTCACACACCATACGAGTAACCCATGTAAAGGGTACAACTCAGTGATTTTCAGTATATTCAGCGAGTTGTGAAACCATCGTGAGAATCCGTTTGAGAACATTTCCATCACCCTCCCCCCCAAGAACCCTAACCGTTAGCAGGCATCTCAGCATCCTGTCCTCACAACCACTCGGCTACTTTCTCTACACTGATCTACACGGTTCCAGGATTTTCATATAAATGGAATCACACAATATGTGGTCTTTTGTGACTTGCTTCTTTCACTTCCAGTATTTTCAAACTTCACTCACGCTGTAGTATGCATGGATACCTCATCCCCTTTTACCACCAAGTTACATTCCACAATCTACATACACCATTTTACTGAGCCACCTGTCAGCTGACGGGCATCTGGGCTGGCTCCACGTGTTGGCTATCGTGCGTCATGCTGCCATGAACATCCACGTATGAATCTATGTGCGCACACGTCTGCGTTTCTCTTGAGTACACGCCTCAGAGTGGAACAGCGGACTCGCTTGGTAAACCCACGTTTCATCTTCCAGGAACTGCAGGGCTACTTTCCAAAGTTCCTACCACACCTTTTTACATTTTCACCAGCAGCGCACGAGAGTTCCGATTTCTTCACATCTTCGTCAATGCTTGAGATTCTCTGGCTCTTTTATTTTAACCATCCCAGGGGGTGCGAAGTGACAAAACAAAGGGACCCGGATTTGCATTCCCCAAATCACTAACGTTGCTGAGCGTCGTCGGACACGCCTATCGACCATTTGGGTGAGTGTTAGAGAACCGTCTATTCAGGTGCGCTGAGCATTTTCAATCAGGCTGTCTTTAATTACTAAGTTGTACGGTCTTTTTGTTTAAATACTCAAGATGGAAGTCCCTTATCAGATCTGATTTGAAAAATATTTTTTCCATTCATTGGGTTGCCTTTGACTCTCACGATAGTATAGTTTGAAGCATGAAAGTTTAAAAAAATGTTTTGACTCAAACTTCACTTTTTTTTTTTTTTTTTTTTTTTGCGGTACGCGGGCCTCTCCCACAGTGGCCTCTCCCGTTGCGGACCACGGGCTCCGGACGCGCAGGCTCAGCGGCCATGGCTCACGGGCCCAGCCGCTCCGCGGCATGTGGGATCTTCCCGGACCGGGGCACGAACCCGTGTCCCCCGCATTGGCAGGCGGACTCTCAACCCCTGCGGCACCAGGGAAGCCCCCTCTTCCTCATCTTCAAAGCCACTGGGGATGCGAGGATGCACTGAGTGTCTCACCTACTCTTCTGCCTCTTTTGTCTGGCCTGAAGTGCTCACGTGATTACTGGACCCACTCAGATCATCCTGATTAATCTCTACTTGAGGGTCAGCTGATTAGTAACCTTAATTTACTTTTTCCATGTAAATGTGACGCACTGACAGGTTCCAGGGCTTAGGTTATGAACATCTCCGGGACCATTATCCTGCCTAGCACAAAAAGCATTTAGAAGAAGCTTTTTAGGTAAGGATGAAAACCGGAAATAATTTCCTCAAATGAAACCCTGGCCTGTATTTATTAATTCGTTAAACCAAACAAACAACTTTAGATATCCACTCTTCAGAGTTTTAATGTATTTCTTGTAGAATGCAACCGTCAATCTCTAATGACAATTTATACTGACTGGAAATCCTGAGTATCGATATCCAAATTAATGTCTGTAATTTAAGAAAATGGTCATTGCTCTTTGTTAATGAGAAGCCCCTTGAAAATACTATTTAACCCTTCATGACAAAAGGCAAAATAAAATTATTTTAGTGGGATTTGGATCCTAAAATGATGTGTATCAGGAATTGTTCCTATCACTGATTATCTGCCTAACTCTGATACACAATTATTTTGCCATTTTTGGAGTAGGTTTTCAATTTCTGGTCTGCCTTTAAAAAGAAATTTCCATCATGTTACAAAAAATATAAGTATGAATTAATTTTTTTTTTAGTATGAATTAATTTGAATTAAGTCTGAAATGAATCTTTTTAGAACTGACTATTGGTATAATCGACTTTCTATCAAAAATACTTTCAATATTTTTTCTCTTGTAAAATGTACCACTCTTTCAATCTTCGTGTCTACTGAGTCATATATTTCAAATTAAAAAACAAACCTTCACACACTTCTCCTGAATATCATTTCTCTGAGAAGCAAATGTGGGTAGTGCCTTTTCACCATCCATTCCAGATTCTTCATGTTTCAATTTGCTAAGGTGATGATCCGAAATCCAGTCCATGAAGACAGTTAAAAGTTCATAAACTTGTCCATTAAGTGGTACCTATATGCAAAATAACTAAATCAAGCACTTCTTTCAATTCACAGCCTCCTAAAACTTCAAAGGCAAGTTTTAAATTTGGTAAGTGATTATGGCATAATTTATCTAAAACACTAAAACATGTATTGGATGCCAAATCTTCTCCAAATGAAAGAAATTCCAAATCAAATATCTCTAATTAATATTAGAAACATGTTAAATGCTGGTTGACAGAAGGGGAGAAACCCACCATAACAAGGAAATTGAAAGAACTGCACCTTATAACCAGAAGAGAGAATTTTCATTAAAATTCTTTACCCAAGTTTGATAATGGAGAAGAGTAAAATTGGCCTTAACTCAAGAGCATGAGCCACCATAACTAACAGATTTGAACAAATTTAAAGGTCTCAAAAGCTAAACAATTTCCACCATGAAACTTCATATCTTCTTTTTCCTTTACACCGTAACATTCTATAAATAGGTATGAAAAATTTTTCCTGGAAATCCTGTTCTCTGAGAGTCCACCAAAATGGGAGGAAAACAAGAGCAAACTGCCATGAAAAAACTATAAATTCAACTAAGCTGATTTCCGTGTTCCTTCAAATCACTTTCAGTCACTTCAATTCAACATTTATCACACATGTTCCTTCAACGGGAGCTATGCTAGATTTAATTTTAGACAGAGAAATACAAAAGCAAATTAATAAAAAGGCAAAATTAAGCAGACAGCAATCCACAAAAACAGAATCAGATGAATGAAAACAAAGTTATACTATTCTGACCAAGAGTCACTTTTAACCTTCTCAATTTTCTTCAAATAGGAACTTTTGATGAAAACTGCAATCATCTTGACTAACCTGAGTATAAATCTCCACTTTTTCCAATTTACTTTATTATTTGTTTTTAATTAAAAAATTTTTTTCATGGGACTTCCCTGGTGGCGCAGTGGTTGGGAATCTGCCTGCCAATGCAGGGGACACGGGTTTGAGCCCTGGTCTGGGAAGATCCTACATGCCGCAGAACAACTCAGCCTGTGCGCCACAACTACTGAGCCTGTGCTCTAGAGCCCGTGAGCCACAACTACTGAGCCTGCATGCCACAACTACTGAAGCCCGTATGCCTAGAGCCTGTGCTCTGCAACAACAGAAGCCACTGCAGGGAGAAGCCCGTGCTCCGCAACAAAGAGTAGCCCCTGCTCGCCGCAACTAGAGAAAGCCCACGCGCAGCAACAAAGACCCAATGCAGCCAAAAAGAAAATAAACTAATTAATTAAAAAAAAATTTTTTTTTCACAGCCAGCATCCATGACAGGAAAAAGGAGGCGGGGGGGGGGGGGTTAAGTACGATCTTTTCCAACCACTAAACCCTCTGCGCACAGCCGGGGCCTGGTAGAGGTGAGGGCAGGCGGGGCGGCCACAGGCTAGGGCAGCCCCATTGGGAGTGCAACGTGGGGCCCAGGAGGGGTCCCTGCAGGTCAGAAGGGGGCCCTGGGCCTGGAGCCCCCGGGAGAGCCACGCGGCCGGTGATGCCACCCTTGCTGTGACTGCCGTGCTCCTCCTGGATGAGACGCGGAGGCTGGGCCAGCGATGCTGTGGGCTTGGCTCCCTATCCTCCCCACGTCGATAGTCCGCCCCGAGATGACCTCCCACCGCAGGTGCCGGAGGGGACACAGGCCGGGTCCTCTGTGCTCTCGGCAGCACGGCCCAGAGCCGCGGCACCTCCCTGCTGACACCCCGCAGCACCGCCAAGCGGGGGCCCCGAGAGCTTGGCACAAGCAGCTCCCCCAGGCCTGGCCCTGCGGACGGACGAGGTCCCCGGCCTTCCGTCGAGGAGGTCCCGTGCGTGGACCCCTGCGCAGGGCTGGGAGCGTGGTGGCTCCTGCTTGATCTGCGCCGGCCCGTCACAGGCCAGACGGTGCCCGTCCCACGGCAGCTCCTGCCTCTGCTGCTGGGGCTCCCGTTGCCATCCTTAAACAAGGCCATCCGCCCAATTCACTTTATGAAAAACTACAGCATTTATCAAAACCACTGAAGCCCAGTGAGGTATCACTACCCACCCACTGCAAAGGTCAAAATAAGAAAGACTGAAAACACCAAATGTTTTTTGGTGCCATAAAAGCTGACAGCAAACTTTTTAGCCAAGTTGTCACACACATTGCTGGCAGGAGTATGCATGGCGCGACCACTCTGGAAAACTGGCAGTTGCCCCCAAAATTAAATACACCTCTACCTTATGACCCAGAAATTCCAGTCTTGGCTATATTTCCAAGAGGAATGAAAATGCATGTCCCCAAAAAGCCTTATACATGAATATTCTTAGCAGCTAAATGTTTTGTTTTGTTTTTGCAAACAAAAGCATATCTGAAATATTATAGCAATACTTTTCTACAAAGAAATGATCACAGTGAATCCTTTCACACTAAGAAGAATGTTTGCTAAAGGGAAAAAAAAATAAGGAAGAGAAAAATGTCCTGGCTTTCCAATGGAGAAATCATATCATACCTTATGAGGTTTTGAAACTGGTACTTTTTCCTGTTTTAAACTTTTTGCTTCGTGAGCAGCGTGGGGATTTCCTTTCAATCTCTGTATTGTCATAAACTCACACTTCCTCTGTGACAGTACATATCCGTGAATTAAAAGAAAATTATATTAAAAGTGAGAAAGTCCAAAGGCAGTCATTTTAAATTTCACTTTGTGTCTCAAGAGAAGAGCAGGTACCTTACCTGTAAATTATCTAAACGAGCTTGAACTCTCTTAGCCTGAACCTCCAACTTCCTGTTTTCTTCACTTACTTCATTTAACTAAGGTAGGAAAACATTAGATATTTCAATAGAAACCTCAAGCCAGTTTCCTACTGAAGTTTTCCCAGTGTACCATCTTATCTAGTCTGTGTTACCAAGCAACATAACGTAACAGACAGAGGTACCGTCCATGATTAAAGATCACAGCTAAAACCACCATTTGGTCCTAAAACATTAAGAGTTTCTAAGAAAGTTTACTTCATTCTATGAAAAATGTGCAAGTCTCCTAACATCTTACACGTATACATTTTAATAGGAAACGTCTTTTAGTTGAACTTTTTATTGAAGTATAATGTATGTACAGAAAAATGTACCAATCATTAAATATCACCATAACGAATTACTGCGATTGGAGTAAATGTATCTGTTAATTTAGGAAAACTGACATCTTTACCATATTGAGTCTTCTCATCCCTGAACATAACATAGCCTTCAACTTATTTCGGTCCTCTTTAGTTGCTTTTAATTAACATTTTGCACTCCTCAGTATGCATGTTTTATACATGTATAATCTCTTTAGATTTATTCCTGGATAGCCAATGCTTTTTGATGCTACTACCCATAGTATCTTTCAATAAACATTCACTACTTGATTATTGTTGATATACAGAAATACACTTGATATTTCATATACTGAGCTTATATCCAAAGATTCTCCTAAATTTGTTTAATTCTAATAACTTGTCTGTATGCTCACTTGGATACTTACTACATCTGTGCATAATCATGTCATCGGAGGATAATTCTTATTTCTTCCTTCCAGACCCTGACTTTCCTTTCCTCACTGCACTGACCAGGACTTCAGCACAAAGTTCAACATAACAGTTAACAGTGAGCACCTTTATCTTGTTCTGATCTCAAGGGAAAAGATTTCAATAACTTACATTAAGTGTGATTCAGAAGTTGGTTTTTTTTTTTTTTTTTGTAAGTACTCTATGAGAATTAAGTTCTCTTCTATTACTAGTTATTATCTTTGGGCTGGTGCTGAATTTTAAATCAAGGAATTATACGATTTTTCTCCTTTTATCAGATGATGTGTTAATTTTCAAATGATAAATGACCCTGTATTCCTGGATCAAGTCCACTGAGTTGTATTATACTTTTTGTGTACCTCTGGATTCAATTTGCTGATATTAAAAATTTTTGCATCTGTACTCATGGGAGACTGGCTTGCATTTTTTTTTTTCTTGTAATGTTCTTGACAGGTTTCGTTTCAAGGTTATGCTGGCCTCATACAACAAGAAAGGGAGCATTTCTCTTTTTCTGTTTATGTAAATAAGGTACATGATATTTCCTCCTTAAAAGTTAGCCAATAGTCTTATGCTCCTTCTTTGAAGGTAAGGTGTCTTATTTTTCTCTGATTTTATCTTTATCTAAAATCTTCGTGTCTTAAAATAGCGTGCTTATATGGTTTTCCTCAATATTTACCCTGCTTAGGGTTCACAGAATTTCTTAGAATCTACAGGTTGGCATCTTTCACCAGCTTTGGATATCACCTCTTCACATATTACATTTTTGCCTTATTAACTACTTTTGGAACTCCCGTGTTAAATTTCTTCATTATGTCCCACATGCCTCTCTTGTGAATTTTCCAACCTTTCCCCACTCCTATCAATAGCTTCAAACTCGTAATAATGCACACTTCCCGTCACCACGCACTCATCAAACACACGCAAGATTATCAAGGATTATATCCACCTAAGAGACAGGTATGGGCAACAATGCACCTATACTAGCAGTTAAAGAAACCCTTCTCAAAAAAGAGTGCTCGCCTGAGACTGTGATGGGAAAAGGCAGTCTCTCCAGGATAAGGAGGCTTCCAGACAACTGTGAGTCAAGTTCACACGCTAATTGTGGGAGGTTAGACCTGATTCAGAGAAGCCAGGTCATCAGGTGAAGTGAGAAATGGGGGACCTAGTTATCACTGCCAAGGGGAAAGGTCGTAACAAGTAGTGAAGAGCACACAGCTAGCCAAGGGATTCCAGGAGCCCAGTTCTCTCTCAGAGTACGGGCTCACCAACATGTTGGAACCCACGAAGTTCCCCAGCCCAAGGCCTTAACCACTAAAGTGATGAGCTTCACCTGCTTCTGCTCATCTATGCGTCCCTCCCCACGAACACACACAATCACTCTCCTGTCCCTCTTCCACAGAGCCCGTCACTTTCACGTCTTTCAGGCAAAAACTGGCAAAGGGAAGTGAAAAAAAAAAGTACAACTCCTAAGAATTTGGTGCAACTTGAGTATTATTAAGCACGGAGCTAAACCACAGTACTTACAAACGTAAGGGTAGTGCACCGTGACACAGTGGGCGTGAGCTCACACTCCACTTACACACGTAAGGGCAGCGCACTGTGACACAGTGGGCGTGAGCTCACACTCCACTTACACACGTAAGGGCAGCGCACCGTGACACAGTGGGCATGAGCTCACACTCCCCAGCACAGGATCAACACATCACAGACACTCCAAAAACAAAGAGTGGTGTGTTACAGCAGGTGCAAGAACAGCACAGAGCTACAAACCAGCGCCTAAAGTACCCAGGTTAGCAGGTTTTCTTCTGCTTGTTTTTAATCTAGTCATTGCTCTTAATAGTTTAAAAAATTTCAAGTTGTCAAACGTCTCAGCTGGTTGTCAGAACAGATGATGAGAAACCAAGAGCTTAATAATACTTTATTTATATTTGGAAGTATTTTATAATAAAGGTAACAAATAAAGATAATCAAGGTTTTCTCTAGCCAGAATATGTTCTAAGATTTTGACTTACAATTTGTTAATCTATATAGTTCTAAGAATGTCTTAGAATCTAATATAGATAAAATAGGTCTTACCTGTTTTTTTAAGCTATCATTCAATTCTTTCAATGCATCAAAAGAGGACCTTAGCCTCCTGCTTTCTTTATTTCTTTCCTTAAGAACTTCAGTTAAGCGCTCAACTTCTGCATCATGTTGCTAGGAGGGAAAAAGTACAGATTCTATGTCACTAATGCCACTGAACATAAATTAATTAAAAATTAAAACTCCTTGAATCACATGGACTTTAATCAGTGTATTTAAGCATAACGACTAATAATGCAAATGATTTATAAAAACTGTATAATCAACCAAACTAATAACAAAGCATTAAAAGCCTATGTTAAATACCTATTAAAACATATTACACAAATGAATTAGCAATAAGGCTACTTTCTGTTTCTGCTCAGAAAAATCCACAACAGAAACACACTGAAATAATTTCTATTTGACATCATGGAATGATAAAACAATGAAGGATTTCTGATCCTTTTCAGAGACTAGTTAATTATTCATAGCTTTGTGAATTAAAATTTAAGGTTTAAATTACCCTTGTGGAGTAGAAGTAATATTCCACAGAACAAACTAATTTCTTGTTCTCATAAATTAGCTAAAATTGTACATCTCAAGAAACTTAAATACATAATAAAATTTCCTGAGACCCAAACTATTCGACTTTCCTTAACCAGTTTTATAAATGATTAAAATCAATTTCCCCTCTAATTCCATTTAAATGAGAGCACTTTTAGATTTAAATTGTGAATACTTATATAGTTTCTTTCACCTTTTACTCTCAAATTTATGCGTAATGTATTAAAACAAGCAAGTTTCCACAGGAAATCAAGAAACTGAGTTAATTTCCTTCTTTCAAGTAATCATCTAGTTCCCATTAAAATAAAGCAGTTAGCTTTATACTTATTACAAGTAGCATACAAATCCAAAGAGCAAAATATCAAGGCTAAAACTGGGTGGAGAGCACTGAGAATCCAAGCATTCATTCTTTTGCCCTGTTTAAAAGTCCAAGCTTGTGAAAAAAATTAGCTTTATGCAACTTTATTACATTAAATGACTCCTTAAATAACTTAGGATATGGTCACATATACTATATGTATTTTAAAAATTAGATTAACATTCTCACTGTACAAATCTTCCACCTCCAGAAGAGATTAAAAATGTATGACGTGGGTTCCATTTCCAGAGAGATAAGCCCCACTGCACTCTGCCTCTTACCGATTACAACTAATTACAACTAAAAACCGTACACAAAACACAAAAAGCAACTACCTAAGGAATGTCAAAGGGAAACAAAAGCAGGGAATAGTAGAAAGGAGGGAAAACCTGGAGAAGAAACCATCAAGGGGCTGAAGTTTCCTGGGTTTCGTTTTCCCTTGCAGTCTTGCCCCAGGGCAGGCCCCAGACACTGCTAATTGGAGAGAAACTGCTTTTCAGGGCTGGGAAACCAGGAAGAGGGGACCCCAGGAGCCAAGGACTGTGCTCAAATCTGGATCAGCCCTGAGCCGGCGAAAGCAGCAGAGCAAAGGGGCAGAGACAGGAGTTCAGTTTAGAAACAGCCCCACTGTGTGTAGGCACCTTAAAGACCCAGAGCATCACAGCAAAGGCTGAGAACCCCCAGCGGTGCCTGCATGACAGGCTCCAGAGCAACAGCACAGGCTTTGGAAACCAAGCGAGGGGGGCACAGCCCACACGGTGAGAAAACACTCAGCCTCAACCCACTGGGCTCACTGCTTAGGAAATGAACACATACAACCAACATTCTCCAGAGTGGTATGAAAGGATCCAGAATCTATACAAAATTAATAATATCCAAAAGGTCCCAAAGACAATCCCAAACTCACCGCACATACAAAAAACCAGAAGAATGTGATTAGGTTTCAAGAAAAATGCCAACCCTTAGGTGATCTAGAGTGGTATTTTTAACTGAATTCCAAATGCCAATGAATGCAAATGGAAAGACAGAAATTCTCATGAGAAAAATTGAAAATAATTGGAAAATTAGAACTTTAAAATGCCAGAAATAAAACAATTCTCTAGACAAGATCAACTGCAACATGGAAATGAAAGAAGAAACTGTGATCCCGTGATCAAATCTGAAGGGTGCACAAGAAAAGGACTGGAGAGAGGAACAGACTCAGAAACCTGCGGGGTGACAGCAAAGTGGGAGGGGGGGAGGGTGCTTGCTGGGGGGTGCGGGGAGGTCGGGGGGGACGGATAGCTACGAGGAGCACGTGGGAACCCTGGGGGCCGGGACTACTCTTTTTCTTGATCACGGCACCCATCGCGAGACTGCATGCACTTTCAAAACAAATAGTACATTCTCCTCTATATAAGTTGCACGTATAGTAACCCATCTCTCGATAGGAAACAAAGAACAATACCGTACAACCTACCTGACAGTCTCGATAAAAATATTTAATCTGAATATAAACATTAGGAAACAATCAGGCAAATACAGAATAAGACACACCCTTTAAGACTACAGGCCAAAAGTTTTCAAAGAAAAGCCTCAGAAAAAGCAAAAATGGTGACGTGGATTGCTCTAGATGCAGAGAAACCAATGAGATTTGCCTGCATTTTGTCTAGTTCCTTGATCAGAGAACAAAACAAAAAGCAATAAAAGACAATTTGGGGACCCACTGGGAAAGTAAGCGTGGACTGTGTATGTATTTTAAGTTAAATTATATAATTAGCATGCATTTCCTGTTCAACGGTGGTGTGGAGAACACCCTCATTTCTGAGGCAATTCACAGCACGGAAGAAGGACTTAGGGTGCTGGGTCTTGATTTTTGCAACCCACCTTCAACTGGTCCAGGAAAAATGTGAGGGCGGGAAGGCTGAGCAAATGTGCAAATGCGAACGAGTAGGGAGCCCAAACCAGAGGAGGAGGGCCCTGCCCGCTAAAGTCAGCGCCATGCGCGCTTACCTCCTTCAAGGTCTGGAACCTTGTGATAACCTCTTCTTTGACACCTTTAATTTTATTCAAGGCACTTTCATGTCTGAAAAGCAGCTCTTCTCTCTCAGCCAGAAAACGTTCTCGCTTTTGAAGCTCTTCAGCAAATTGCTGTTGTGCTGCAGTTCCACACTGCATAGAAAGGGCAGAGTTTAGTGTTTTTCAGAAGCACACGTACCAGCGGTACAAGTGAGTCTCATTCATTGAGATGGCAGCTCAATCGAACGGCGTTTCGGACGCATGGGAACCAAGTGAGCGCAGATGCAGCAACAACCAGACCGGCATGCAGATAACCCTGTACTTTGCAGGATCCACCAGTGAGATTCCACTGCAAGGACTCGAGAGAATTTGGGGCGCAAGCAAGGTGAGCACCGCGGACCTCCCCGCGCCCGCCGGGATGCCCGCCACCCCTCCCCTTCCCATCGCCTGGGATGCCCTCCAGCCACCTTCCCTGCCCCGATGCCAGCTGAGCTCCCCTGGAGAAAGCCTCATACCTGAAGAGGCACTCCCGTGGGGCCCAGAGATCCTCTCCCACCTCCCCGCATTCCCCACGGTGCCTACGCAAACCTTCTCCACCCTCCACCCCGAATCCATCACCTCCTCCAGCCTCTGTGCAGGCAGCCGGTCTCTGCCTTCACGGGGGAACAGAAGACAGCGCGAGGACGCAGCCTTACAAAGGGAGGCCGGCCTCCCACTGCCTCTGCCTCCTGGGGAGACTGCTGCCACTCAGTGCTCTATTATTTCCAACACTCCCATCGCATCAGAAATGAAATCTCTCTGGATCCCGCCCACTGGCCTCCCCTCCTCACAAACTTCTTTAAAATGTTGTCTACGTTTGCTGAGCCCTCTTGACATCCCAGTCACTCCTCGATGTACTGATACTTTCATCTGGCCTCAATCCACGTCCCCTACTGAACCAGCTGCCCAATCACTGAACCCGCAGGTCCCGCTCCAGCCCTGGTTTCACGCATCGCACACTCTGGTCCCCTCCTTCCTCGCCTCCCTGACACCACCTCCTCCGGGTCCCCTTTCCCCGCCACGGGCTCTACTCCCTCCACTGCCCTTCAATTACTGCTGCTCCTCAAGACTGGGGATTAAGCTGCTTTCTTCCTCCATACTTTCTCTGCTTGGTTCCATCCACCCAGGGGCTAAAAGCACTGCGCACGCAACTCACTGTTTCCAAACTGCGGTGCTCGGCTCTTTCTCCCAAGCTCCAGACTCAAGTCCACACTGCCTACTAACATCTCCACCTGTGTGCTTTCAGGTGGCACAAAATACTCATGTCCAAAATTGAAATCAATTAGCCATCAGGGGAATGCAAATCAAAACCACGAGACAGCACTTCACATCCACTAGGATGGCTAGAATCAAAAAGACAGAGAAAAACTGGAACCCCTGTGCAGCACTGGTGGGATGTAAAATGGTGCAGTCGTTTTGGAAAACAGTTTGACAGGTCCTCAAAAAGTGAGACATGGGCTTCCCTGGTGGCGCATGGTTGAGAGTCCGCCTGCCGATGCAGGGGACGCGGGTCCGTGCCCCGGTCCGGGAGGATCCCACATGCCGCGGAGCGGCTGGGCCCGTGAGCCATGGCTGCTGAGCCTGTGCTCCGCAACGGGAGAGTCCACAACAGTGAGAGGCCCGCGTACCGCAAAAAAAAAAAAAAAAAAAATATATATATATGTGTATATATATATATATATATATATACACACACACACATATATTTCCAACTAGAAGAATTTCAAACAGAAATTGTCATTACATATACTTCTGCTTCCTTCTGTACTCCCACATAGTGGATGCTTGAGAAAGACGTGAATTACATCCCTTAGAGACAAAGAAGATAAAGGCCACTGTTCTGAATTCTGGTGAGAGCTGACAGGAGAACTTTTTACATATAGGTATTTAAAACAATGAATCTAGAACACCTACTTCAAAAAGCATACTTTACTAGCAAATTCTGTTTTATTTCTTCAGTAAGGATGGGATGGAAATAAACACTTAACTAACACAAAACGAAACAACTGTGTTCGTGTTTCCTCAATGTTCGGCGCTGACAACATCAACATTTCCGGACCCTCGGTTCGGCCTGAGGGCTCACCTGCAGTTTCTGGTGTATCTGGAGTAACTCATCGTAGATCTGGTTGACCTGACGTGGAAGCACACCCTGCTTGTTTGAGGCTCTGGACGCTGGGGAGCTGAGACGTTTCAAAGGAGACTCACTAGCGTCACTGCAACAGTCAGTCCAGTTCCTTGAATCTGAGGCCAAATTAGTTGGTTCAGCAACTGCTAAGAAAATTAAACTTAAATTAAAAACTTAATTTATAGTTTTAAGTATCCTCATAGTATTGTTAAAAAGTTTCAAGGACTATATGCAGAGAGAAAGAATGATATAGCAAACAGTGAACATTTAGAAAATTTGGATGAAGGCCACACAGGAATTCTTTGTGGTCTTTTTGCAACTTCTCTGTAAATCTGAGATTACTCCAAAAATGAGTGCGCGAAAGCACTTATGGATTAACTACCTAGGCCAAGAAATGGAAAGTTACCTCAGAAACTCCGGAGCACATTCCCTTCTCTCCCTTACACCAAATTAACCGCTAACCCAAATACAGTGCTCATCATTGTTTCACTTCTTTTTAATTTTTACTACTTATGTTTAAAAAATTATTTGTTTTGCCTGTCTTTAAACTTTATATAACGTCTGTAGTTAAATAATCATATAATTACACAACCTCTATAACCTCCCCCGTTAAATAACGCATTCTTGTATTAACGATGGCGGCAGGTTCACCACCCTCCACTGCTTCACCTGTGCTGTGTTTTTTGCACACGGACACCTGAGCAGTGCTGCCTGCACAGAGGCCAGGCGGCCCTGCACCTGGCTCCTGGCGCCCACGGTGAGCACTCCCCTAGGGCACACGATCAGCAGCAACGCTGCAGGGTTGCCGGGTACACGTGCAGAGTCAACTGCATGGTGCCCAAAGCTAACCAGCTCCCCTGACAGCAGTGGAGGGCGAGGTCCTCCTGCTTAGCTCCTCGCCAGCACTGAGCTATCAGAACTCACGCTCTGCTAATCCTGAGCACAGTGGTTTTCCCTTGCATTGGCCTCCAGCTGGGGCAGCGCCCCGGCTTTAAGAAGGGCTCTCCCACAGTACTCCCCGTCTTGGACAGACTGGGGAGCCAAGACAAAAAGTAGGAACGTTTAAAAAGGAAAACGTCTCCCTTCCCTCACTCAGCAGACGCCCTTCAAGGGGAGACACCCTCTTCGGGCTCCCGTCCCCCCAGCACCGGCCTGAAGACTCCTTAGTTCTGTCAGCCTTTACACACACTCAGCACTTGTTCAGTGGTCATCCGTGGGAAAATCCACCGCACAGCAGGAAACACAAGCCGGCAGTATTCTTCATGCTCCTCGCACACTGAGACGAATGATGAAGAGGACGGAGCAGCGAGTGTCCTGTGTGTGCGGGAGACACAGAGGCTCCCAGGGGCAGCTCGGTCCTGCAGCCAACAGGGGAGGGCACCACCCCAGCTGCCTCTTTCCCTGAAATCCTGGCAAAACTAGGATAGGCAGCCAGGTACACAGAGAGCAACTACTGGCTCAGGGCCAAAGGAAGCCAGACCGCAAGTGATCTGGACTATTTTCCTAAAATGTTTAAGGAATAGCCACCTACTACCATAATTTTACTCACTTCCTAACAAATACTGACATGAAAAAGAACTGAAGAAATTATAAAAATATTCAGTTGATTATTAAGCGCTTTTGATAAACTCTGAGAGTGTACAAATTCTACTAGAAAATCATGAAGTTTATTTTTTCTTTTCCTTTAGCTTAATGACAAGCGCAGTAACAAGCTCATGGCTTACAAAAATCCAGGACACAGAAATACAGACCCCTGAGAACCAGGGTTATTACTATGGGGTAAGCTTTATGTGCCCTACTCGACAGAGTTACTGTTTAAATGACTGTTCCAAAATGAGTATTTCTCTTACCTTTGTTTATCTGTTTAAAAGACTGCTTGTTTATTTCGGAGGTACTAACCCTATGATCATTCCCAATGAACTCTTCTTCTGTTTCCCGTTGTTTTAAATCTTGAAAAGAATCCAGTTCCTCATCTAGGCTTTAAAAAAAATTCTATCACAGCATTCTGGAAGATTTCTATAGCATTTAAAGCAGGTGAGACTGCTTTTCACATATTAACAGCATAACAACTGTGAAAAACGTAACAAGTAAACATGTTTAAAAAAGCAAAAGGAAAAAATGTAAAGTACCGATCACTGATGCTGAAAACTCACTACAAAGATCCTTCTACACATTCAAACAGGCTCAACTGCAAACTGCACACCCTGTGGATGCTCCACACTCCTCCTCCTGACCCTGGATGCTGCTGTGCGGCAGATCTGACAGGCACTGCCTTCTCTAATTGTAACTAAGAGAAATAGTGTTGAAGGTGAGAAAACGGAACCCTGAAGTTCAATTAACTGACAGGTGACATAACCAGCAAAAGGTGAAGCAGAACTAGAATCCCAGGTATTCTCTCCAAAAAGATCATCTGAACGTTGACATTTCCAGACCAGTGCTGTTCAAAGAGAATATACTGCAAGTCACAAAAGATAATTTAAAATTTGGGGCAATTCCCTGGCAGTCCAGTGGTTAAGACTCTGTGCTCTAACTGTCAACAGCCCGGGGTTCAATCCCCAGTCGGGGAACTAAGATCTCGCAAGCCCCTCGGTGCCGCAAGAAGAAAAAACAAAATTCTAACAGCCACATTGAAAACATAAAAAGACATGAAATTTTAACAATATGCTATATTTAACCCAGTATATCTAAGACACTGTCATTTTAACATACAATCGATATATATATATATATATATATTTTTTTTTTTTTTTTTTTTTGTGGTACGCGGGCCTCTCAGTGCTGTGGCCTCTCCCGTTGCGGAGCACAGGCTCCGGACGCGCAGGCTCAGCGGCCATGGCTCATGGGCCCAGCCGCTCCGCGGCATGTGGGATCTTCCCAAATCGGGGCACGAACCCGCGTCCCCTGCATCAGCAGGCGGACTCTCAACCACTGCGCCACAGGAGAAGCCCAATCAATATTTTAAAATAAGACATTTTACATTCTTTTATCCATCTTTAAAATCAGCTGTGTATTTTATACTCACAGCACATCTCAATTCAGACCAGCCCCATCTCAAGAATTCAACAGACACCTGCAGCCTGTGCTGGGCAGCTCTACGACTCCACCCTAGATCACAACTAGGGACTGTGGAAAAACTGTCCAATGTTAGAAATATTCACAGTCCACAAGCCTCAACTTGTAACTTGAAATTACACCCAGACTGCTTACCTTAAAGATGATAAAACCATCAGTTAAATATATGAAAATAATTTCCATGAATTCATAATTAACTTCCAGCAATTTTCTCTTTCCTTCCTCTATATTCGATCAACGCCATGTCCAAATCTTGACTCCAGATCAACTAGGTGACTTTGTGAGCGCCAAAGGAAACAGCAGTAACAGTAATGATGATAAACAGCGGTGCATCTGAGTGCTTCTCTACATACTGAACACTGTTCTAAGTCCTTTACATGGATTAATTCGTTTAATCAGAGAATGAAGCAATTCAAGCTCCAAAATATCGATCACGTTAACAGATACTTTAGGCACAACTTTCTTTTTTTCTCTCCACAATACCCCAACGTTTCATTTTGTATACATACATATCTTTATGGTTTAACGTTATTTCAAAATGTCTGCTCCCTCTCCATACCTAAGCACTTCCTTCTGCCACATATTTTTCGCATTAACAGTATTCAACTTAGAACTTTATTTCACCTTAGCTTCCATTGTTTTTACAGTGGTTTTATCCAGAGTAAAATCTCTTCTGCAAAACTGCTGACCCCTCACAGCCCAGCACCACATCATACATATACTGTAGGCATTGATACCAGCTCCCTGGGCTGACTTCTTCCATCTCTCTCTCTGCTACCTGGAACACAGTGCTCACCACACCAGGAGACACAACACAGACTGAGTTAATACCGCCGCCTAACAAACTTATACTCATTTTTACCCTAATTCCTTATTTAATTAAAAAAAACAGGGGGAGCTTCCCTGGTGGCGCAGTGGTTGAGAGTCCGCCTGCCGATGCATGGGACGCGGGTTCGTGCCCCAGTCCGGGAAGATCCCACATGCCGCGGAGCGGCTGGGCCCGTGAGCCATGGCCGCTGAGCCTGCGCGTCCGGAGCCTGTGCTCCGCAACGGGAGAGGCCGCAACCAAGAGCGAGAGGCCCGCGTACCACAAAAAAAAAAAAAAAAAAAGGGAGGTGGGGAGCAAGGTCTTCATTTGGGTCCTGGATGAAGAGCCATCTATCACACAGTGTAAGTAACTGCATTATGCCAGCAAACACAATGCTAGGTTTGTGCTTTTATCAAATTCTCAGTAACAATCACTCAGTTTCTCCAACCACTCAGCAGGCTCCTCTCAGAGAAAAGCAAACACACAGGCAGCCCCTGACCCTCCTTAGTTTCCTGAGATGCCCAGGGAGGCCCGAGCAGGACTCGGGCTACCTTGCCATCTGACGGTCCCACGCTTGAGGGCACCACGGGGGGATGCGGGGCCGCGCCTCCTCTCATCAGAGTAACATCTCAGCGACGGACCAGCTTCATCTCCACGTGAGCAGAAACCGAAGTCCTCTGTGAACAGGAAAGACGACTGCAGAGGCTGCTCACTAAGGTTAGATATCAACGACCTCATTCTCGACCCCGAAACGTAGGAGAACAAAGCTACGTACCGATTTCCTTCCTGTCTCCCTAATGCAGACTTCTAGAAAACAGGCATCAAGTCAGCTCTTCAAACAGCACTGACGTTCATCACCGCCCCCCACCCCCGCACGTGACGCCGTCAACGACGCGGGGAAGCAAGCAGAGCAGGTGCCTCTAACCCTGTTCTATGGGTCGGTACCTAAGGACCGCAGGCGGTAGGCGAACTCCCCGAACGTTCAGAATCCGCCCTCCTTCCACCTCGTCACGACATCCCGCCAGTGCCGAAACGTTCAACACTTTATTTCTCCCCTTTATGCACTTCAAGCATTAAACGCTGCGCAATAAACTACATCTCCTGCGGTGAAAAAAGGAGCGAGCGCCTCCCCAGCCGCGCGGACACCCGGCCCGCCGCCCTACCTGGGGTGCAGGGAGGCCGCCGTCGCCACTCCGCCACGTCCGGCCGCCGGCGCCCGGGCTGAAAGAGAGCGACGGAGCAGTGACCGGGGCGGGCCGGGCCGCCCGGCGCCCCCGCCCCGCACAACCGGCCTGATCCCGGGTCCCCAGCCCGGCGCAGCGCCCCCTCCCTGCCGCCCCGACACGCGCGCCGGGTCCGCGCACAGAGGCGGCCACCGCGGATCCACCAGGCCGGGCGCCCGCACCTTTCGGCTTGAAACCGGCTCGGACTCCCCGCTATGGGGCGGGACCGAGGCGGTTCCAACCCGCACGCAAGTCACAGCCGGGAACGCCTGCCACGCATCTACGCGCTGACGCGCACGGTCCCTCCCGCTCCCGATGCCCGCCGAAAGCACCCTCCTCACGAGTGCACGCACGCCGCCGCCGCCAGGGGCCCTGCCTCGCGCCCACGCTCCGACCCGCAGATCCGGCGACCCGCGGACTTGGCATGCGCCGACAGGCAGGGCAGGACCTCACCTCGACGGGGCAGCCGCCCCATACGCCGTAGCGCCTTTTGAGGCGCTCCACCATCAGGTCCTGCCCGGGCGGCTTCACCACCCTCGGCTCCATGGCCGCGGCCGCCGTCGTCTCCCTGGCAACAGCGCGCGGCCGGGCGGGGCGGGCGCAGCGGATTTGCGCCGTGACGCACGGCGCGCCGCGCCGCCGACGTCTCCCCGACAAAAGCGCGGCCGCTGGCGCAGGTCCGTGCTCGCGGGCCGTGGGGGCGCGTTGCGGGCCGGTGCGCGGGTCTCTCCTGTTTTCCTTTCCTTCCCGAGGGTCGCGCCGAGGGGCAGCCCGCGCGGGTCCGTCTCATAAGCGCTCGAACCCATCGGAAGCAGCTGTGAGACACTAATCTTGGAGAAGTCGGTTTCGGCCAAAGCATCCGTTACCAAGCTTGTGAGTCCACAGTTGTAATCTTTAGGGCGCCTCCGAGTGCCTCCCGCAGCCTGGAATCCCTCGGGAAGCGCCCGGAAACCCGCATGCATCCACCCACCCACTCCCCGCCCCCCGCATACACACACACGCAAACACCCCCACACTCGGAGGGTCGGGGCCGTCCGCCGCTCCCGGCACACGGACCCCACATGACCCTCGCACTACAGGCGGTCAGCAGGTGCTGTCCCAGGACTGCCTGTTTCCAAACCCCAAACGGCGCGACAGCCCCACTGCCTCACTACCCGAAATGAGGCGGCTCCGCTGGAAAGAACCCCGGAGGGCAGAAGGCACCGCCGGCAGTGGTTGGAATACGCAAAACGTGCTCTCCCGGGGTGCTCTGTGGTGCCACACGAGTAAGCTGATGAGAACGTGCCCCCTTTTTCTGTCGAACTTTTGACACTAGCCATTTCCAAGTAAGTTTTCAGTGTATACCCAACTGGAAAACAGTCCTCTCCTTGGGAGCTCTGGAAATTAGGTGGCAGTTTAAGTTTACGGATCTTTTATCTCCTTACTTTGGTTCCAGAGTGAAAAAACAACTAGATGCACAAGTAATGAATATTTTAAATGTCATGGCTGTTAACAATTGTCACTTTATTTTTGCTACAAAATTCACCAGAAAAAGGTACTGCAACAATCTAGTATAAACCAAATCTTTAACCAAAGAACATGGTATAGATAGACCTTTTTAAAATACTCATACTTTATCACAATAACTGCAAGGAAAAATTCAAGTTCCATCAGAACCAAATGCAGTTTGAGGTAGTAGAAACAGATGACAGGTTTTTTAAAAAGTCTAAATACTCAACTTACTTAAAATGTAAAAATTAATTTAATACCTTGGGAAGAGCACAGGAAGCTACATAACATTTTAAGGAAAGAAGAGGTGCAAGAATTTATAGAAGAGCACTTTGGTTAAGTCTCTACCCTCTGGCTCTACCCACTCACAAGTGAATCTTTATTCATAAATGAGCACACCAATAGTGAAAATTACCAAATATATTCCAAATCTGAAATAAAAACTATCCAAGTCATGGTCCCTTTATCCAAACAGTAAGTATATCCATGCAGGAAGTCTAATATCTTAGAAGAAACTAAAATTGCATATATCATATTCCTTCAATAGTTTGAGAAGGTCTATTGCTTTTAACAAGATTAGTATTACTCCATTTTAATACAAATATGTCAGGAGTACATAAACACAAGTACACCTGAAATACACCAGTGTTTAAACTTTTATTTCACACCATGCAAGGTCAATTATAACACATTAAAAAGTGACAACAGCTATAAGCTGCAATTTTATATTTATACATTGGAAATGTCCATTTTCAAAAGCTGAACATAATTACCATGTTGTCATAACAGCTAGGCTTCAATTCAACTGTTTATACAGGTAAAATCTACTATGAAAAACAATGATTTTATATCTGTCCACATTCTGTGATAACAATTCTTCGACTAACAGACCCTTCAGGAGAACCAAAGGATTCAATCTTTTTCACAGTATCCATGCCATCTTTAACAAACCCAAATACTACATGCTTAAAGTCCAAATGCTCTGCTTTTTTCAGTGTTATGAAAAATTGAGAATTATTGGTATCCTGGCCTCGATTGGCCATGGATAGTAAGCCAGGACTGGTATGTTTCACATCAAAATTTTCATCTTCAAATTTATCTCCATAAATGGACCGTCCTCCTGTTCCATCGTGTTTGGTGATATCTCCCCCCTGAAAAAAGATTTCAATTAACAGGAATCCCAAATAAAATGTTACAAATACATACAGAACTAACCACTAAAGGGTAGGTCCTCAACACCCAGCTTCTTTGAGAACGCAGTCTGAAAACTAAGAAACACCCACTTGTGAAAGAAGACAAACAATGAAAAGATCTTTTTCCCACCCTTGATTTCCAGCAGGTTCAAGGCATTAAAAATACGAACCGTTTTAGGCTGAAAGTTCTTGTGGGGACAGAAGCTGGGGCTGTGGAAATGCTAAAGAAGTCTAAAGAAAATCCTAAGTAAGGAGAAACACCCAAATTCCCCAAGTTGGTGTGCTGCACTTTTTCTAGACACCCATTGTGAGGTACACTTAAGACTTACTTGGCAAACAAAATTTGGAATCACTCTGTGAAAAATGGAGTTCTTGAAACCAAAGCCCTTCTCTCCAGTGCACAGTGCTCTGAAGTTCTCAGCAGTTTGAGGAACAATGTTTGAAAATAATTCCATGGTTATACGTCCCAGAGGCTCATCATCTGCGCAAACATCAAAAAACACCACAGGATTTGTCTCCTTTGCTCTCGGTGATACCTGTTCTTCCTGGGGTTTCAATAAATTCTGTTGACATTCTTCAAATTTTTTCTTAAAACCATCAGCCATTTCTTTAGTTTTAAATCTCACTGCAAGCTGTTCCACTTTGGCTTCTCCATCTATTAAACAACAAACAACACAGTGACCTTTGTGTTATAATAACTGTTATAAATTGTTTTATGTATTTGTTATCAATTTTAGAAAAATCCCCAAACCGGAAAGTAGCATTTGAGTGTAGAGCTCACCAGCATAATCTGAGGCAGTCCAAACTAAAGCATTGTTGGAAACATTCAAGGGTTTCAGTTCCATTGTTTTGGTGATGACGTGGTTTGCACACACTTTGAGCACCTGGTCTCTTCTCATCAGGACCCGGTAGTAATTCTTCATCGTGTGCCAGAGGATCTTCATGTCTCCAACCCCACGCTCCTTCCACTGACTGGCCTCTCGATCCCACCTGTAAAGTTTGGCTCTCTCTTTAAATAAAATTTCTTCATCTTCTTCTCCAGATTTTACTTCTACCTGTGACAGGACATGAAATTATCTCTAAGATGCTGCTTATAAAATATTCCATAACAAATTCCAAGATCCAAATTCCTTAAGACACTGGCATGAACAGAATTTGAAAACAGTTAACATCCTAGGGTTACAAATACATCTGATTTGGATGAGGCAGGAAAAATCTGTCATTACACATTTTCCCCTTATGTAACATTCTTCCTCATTTTGGAAACTAAATACATTCTTTTACAAGAGAGGTTTCAAAAAAATGCTTGTTCTTAAATATTATCTACTGATTGAGGTTGAAACTGATAAAAGTAATTTGCCTAAAACAACATTCTTGTCCAGAAAAAGTACAATTTACTTTTTATTGAAAGGACTGTGGCAAATATGAGATTAGATGTTGGTTGGGTTTTTTTCTTTTGCCCCTAGAATTACGTTACTGAAAACAAACATGCAAAAATTAAGTTCTTCCCAAGGATTTCATATAGAATTTACCAAATAACATTTGTATGTAAATTTCTTTAAAAAGACTATTTGAGGGCTTCCCTGGTGGTGCAGTGGTTGAGAGTCCGCCTGCCGATGCAGGGGACACGGGTTCGTGCCCCGGTCCAGGAGGATCCCACATGCTGCAGAGCAGCTGGGCCCGTAAGCCGTGGCCGCTGAGCCTGCGTGTCCGGAGCCTGTGCTCCGCAACGGGAGAGGCCACAGCAGTGAGAGGCCCGCATACCGCAAAAAAAAAAAAAAAAAAAAAAACTATTTGAACTTAAAGGCTGAACTTCTAATAAAGAGCTTCCATTTGAAACGGTCAATGTTCTGAAAGAAATGCAAACAAGGCCAAGCCCTACAAATCAAGCCCATGTCATGTTTTAAACTTAAAATGTGAAGTTATTAGTAAGGTTTTCACTCTTTAATATTTACCTCTGGTAATGACACTATTGGTTCAAAATGGATATCTTCATTATGAACTACCTCTTCATCACTACCATCTTCATCTTCGCCAACTTTACTGGTTGACTGTGCTCCGAACACAGCTGCTCCAGTGTTTGCCCACTGGAAATTTTTATCTGATGAATAAATTAGGATACTTAAACAGTGGTATCTATTTTAATAAGCTCTTAATCCCAGTTAGATTACTTTATGAATGAATCTAATTTCCAATGATGTAACATACTTCTAATAAAAATGTTTAAACTTGTACTATTCTGGCAGATTAAACTCATGTGGTGAGTACACAGGACTTTTAGTAACATTTATGTCTAGATATACAGATAGGGTCTAGGATCATCTGAGCCTTAGGTCTTCATGATACTGAACTACAGAAGAACTTTCAGTAATGAAGCAGGTTCTTAATTAAAAGTACATACTTTGAAACTCTGAAAACCCAGCTCAGCTCCAAAGGTAGTTCATTTCATAAAACATTCTATCACATGAAAAATATAACTTTTGAACCTAAAAATGTTCTCAAAGAAGCCAAATCTGCTACTTCCATATTAGCCGAAGCAGACTAAACATGTTTATAACTTCTCTACCTCAACTTCCTCCTAAGGTAACTAGAGCTGGAGCTTAAACTTCTTGGCCAGGTGGCACTGCAGCCTTGGGAGAAGCTGACCCCCACTGCCTTCAAGCAATACTAGGCTTAACTTAGTTAAGGGGTGAAAAGGCTCCCCACTCCCACGCAGAGGAACAAAGACTTTTACTCCCCCTCACAGGGAGAAGGTGAAAACTAAAAGCTTCTTCATCCGCATCTCGAATGTGAGGACCCAGCCTGCTAATACATTCCCTACTATCTTAGAGGAAAGAAACCTCTCAACTCTTCATCACTTGCTGACAAAATCACTGCTCTCTAAACCTACATCTGATGCAAAAACTCAGGAGAAGGCAAAAATGTCACGGATCAGTTAAAAACAGCACCCTGAAGAAAGAACAAAATTAGTGTCTAAAGCAGTAACTCCTAAGTGAGGTTTAATGGGGAGGAAAAAACAGGAAAAAAGAAAAAAATTATTAAGAAGATACAGCAAAAGAATGCTCTGAAACAAGAAGAGCACAATCTCAGGTTGTGTGGGGGGCTTCCTGAGAACAGTAACCACAGATCTACATGATACACAGGCGTAGGGCTCAAAAATAACTGGCTCAGGAACTCCCAAGCAGAAAAAAATTTTAAATTACCCCAATACCCTGAGAGGTATGGCAGAAAGTCTCAAAATTCCTCTGAAGCAATGGTTCTTAACACTGGGTGCATATTAAAATCACACCAACAGCTTCTGTAAAATACCAGTGCCTGGGCCGCAGGCCCAGAGAGCCCAACATAACTATCAGGTGTTTCTTTTTTCTTTAAAAAGCTCCCAAGAAATTCTAATATGAAGCCAAGAGTTGAAAACCACTGTTCTAAAGGGACAGGAGAAAGAACTTATACAGTAAGAGTATAAAGATGTGCACATCAGTAATATCAACTTAACAACAACTGTGTTCTAGATAATAGTACCTAGGAAGCTTCCACTCTGAGTCCGGGTTTAATGAAAACATTACAGAATCTCAAGGAAATAAGATAAAACGTCAAATCACGGACAAAGGGGAGCAGCAGATAAACATGTGTTCCTTGTGTTCTCTTAGTTTCCATATGAAATATTACACAAAAGACAGGGAGTGACTGACAGACCTGCCTGTGAAGAGGACTTTCAGGAGAAGACAGGAAAAAAAAGGAACAAAAGAAAACATGAAACAAAAATAAAATGAACAGATGAAGAAAAAGTAATCACCACAGAAATAACACATAACAGAAGAGGAGGAAAGGATTAAAAAAAAAAGACTCCTCGTAGCTTAAAACCAACCAAAACAAAAAGTTTAAGATCAAAAAGGTCCACACAATGCCAGAAATAAGTTTAAAAAACAAAAAAACATTCTGGTGAAACTGATTACCTTAAAAAAAAAAAATTAAATCCCACAAGCTCTTAATCAAAGAAGGCAAGATGAAATTCTAAAATATTAAAAAAACTTATAGTAGTGTGAAAATTCCCCATGAAAAGCTATGAAATTGATTCCAGGGGAATTTAGTTTCAAAATGCTATTCTGTGCTTACTAGCACAATCTAAATTAAATAAAGCAGGCATTTAACACGCAAGAAAACCAATGATAATTTAAAGGAAAGTAATGACAAAATCTGAAGATAAATAAAAAACATAAACAAAAGAACTGATAAAACCAAAAGCAGCTTCTTTGAAAAGACAAAGCACAAATTCCTGTGAGATCTAAGAACAAAACAAGAAATGTAGTTTAAAAAAGAGCTTGGTAAATAATCTCATGGAAAAAGGAGTGAACGTCAGCAAATAATACTCAGGGTGAGCCTCCCACGTGGCATGAGTCTTGCCTACCTCACACTTCATTGTACAGTACTGATGGAGTACTTTGAAAAAGGTATACCAAGTATCAAGCAACCTAACACATCAATTTTTATTTGGCTTTTTATTTGTGGATAATTATACCTACTATACACTGTTGTATCTGTTGACCTATGACCCTGTGACTTCAGGCCACTTATTAATAAAAATAAAGCAACCTGACATCAGTGAAGCTATGAATTCCAACATAACGTAGCATCTGAAGGTAATTTCTAAAAGTTTTATATGTGTTTCCATAAATGACAGGAACTGTTCTGTTTTTTTTTTTTGCTGATTGGCTAAACCCAGTGTTAGTGAAACAAGTAAAAATACGTGAGAGGGAATTCTGAATTAGATTATCATGTAAGTATGTATCTTCAACAAAATTTATTCGACAATTCAAGCATCTTGTTCAATTTAGGTGGTGCTATAATCAGATACATGTAAGCTACCTTAAGAATGAGAAAATATGCTAATTTTTTCAAGCTTCTGAAACAAGGAAAAGGATTATTTTCTACAAATGATACCCAAATGGACCAAAAATAGAAAAAAATCACTGGAAAAGGTGGGAAAGCTCACCAGTTATAAATGAGCACAACCCTTATATTAAAAAGCACAATCAAGGATATTGCAAAAATAAAAAACTGCAAAATCATCTCCTTAAAAATTACTGATGCACATATCTTGAAATATTAGTAAATCAAAAGTATAACTAAAAGAACAATGTGCCAATCCCAAGGTTATTCCAAAACTGGAGTGACGGTTCTGCATTTCAGGATGGGGAAGGCTAGCACCATGAGTTACAATGAATGACAAGAAAATTCTTATGGTTATATTAATAATAGAAAAAATAACAATAAAACAGAAGCCCTTCCTTTATTACAACACTAGACAGCTGGAGTGCAGGGCTGGGGAAACAAATGGCCAGGTGAGTGACAAAGGGCTTGCTCCCCCCAGGTGTGCATATTTCTGTAATACAATCATTAAAACCGCTCCTCCTGATCTTACCTTTGGACCCAAAAGCAAAATCCCCAGAATTACTGGAAGCCAAGTCTGCAAATGACAGCCCTGTGCTACTTCCAAATCCAAATGAAACTGTTTTGCTTTCCACTGGCAAAAGGAAAAGAGCAATTTAATATTTCATTTAATACATGTTGAACATCAAAGCTTTACTCAGGACCCAAAGAGAATGGGGGTAGGACCTGCTGTACTACTGAGAGGTATGGGGTGGGATGGGGTGTGGAACATTTATAATCTGGTTATCTCTCTGAAGAAAACTTATAAAAGACATCCAAGTTCTGAGCTTCTTCATTGTTATTACGTTTTCAGGTACTATTCTCAATGCAGAATATACCAAGAGCATACCCAAAATCATTTTTTAAAAATGAGATGTAGATCTATACTAAATCAGATAGAGAGCTATACAGTTTCTGCTTTACACAATCTAATGTAATCTAAAACATTCATTCAAAGGCAGGATTTCAGGAAATCCTGAAAAAATGATAAAAAATCCTAAAGATTTTTTGTATTCTCAATTGTAAAAAATAAGCTCATAAAAGCGAAATATTTCATGCCCCTTTATAAATCTCAAATTTTGTTTTAAGAAAGGGAGTTTCTGGATTTGCATTTAAAAGTCTATCGTCTCAAAATCACAGGTGTACCTTATGTAGTAATGCATGCCTAGAAGGTTTTTATAAACATGTATCAAATTGTACCTTGGCTTGTAGAATCTGCATCATTTTCCTTTCTAGTACATAAATCCACAGGTTTATCGACAGCTTCAGAAGAAATAGGTGGTGAACTAATACATTTGGTAGTAAACTCTGGTTCTTCAGACTTACACAAAAATGGTAGAGTCACTTTACTGCCATCCGTACACACACTGTCAGCCGTGCTAGTTATGCCCTCACTCTGGGATTTCTGCAAAGAGGAAGTAACAAATAACTATGACATTAAGTACTGACTGACAAAAAGGATCATATACCCGATTTTAAAAGAAACCGAGGACTTGGAGTTCTGGACAAAATGGAGTAAGCACACTTTTCTCTCTCCCACTCCACCTTTCATCCTACCTCTCCCAGCACCTACAGCTGAATTGGACTGAAACAGATAAAGCGACTAGAAGAAGCCTCTGAAAAGTGGATGAAAGCAGAAGGATTAAAAATCTCAAGACATGGGACTTCCCTGGTGGCGCAGTGGTTGAGAGTCTGCCTGTGGATGCAGGGGACACGGGTTCGAGCCCTGGTCTGGGAAGATCCCACGTGCCACGGAGCAACTAAGCCCATGCACCACAACTACTGAGCCTGTGCTCTGGAGCCTGTGAGACACAACTGCTGAGCCCACATGCCACAACTACTGAGCCCACATGCCACAACTACTGAAGCCCTAGCGCCTAGAGCCTGTGCTCCGCAACAAGAGAAGCCACCGCAATGAGAAGCCTGCGTACCACAAGGAAGAGTAGCCCCTGCTCACTGCAACTAGAGAAAGCCCGTGCGCAGCAATAAAGACCCAACACAGCCAAAAAAAAAAAATATATATATATGTATATATTTATATATGGCCCACTGGTGAGGAGCAATGGCTGAGATGTAGGTGGCAGCCAGGCCTGGTGATGAGACCACGGACAACTTGGCCTCCACGGGCCAGCCCGTCGGGGTCCCCGCACCACAGCCGGAACCCAAGGAGGTGCTGGCCTGAGCCATGTGCCGCCGTGCACACTGCTGGGGCGTGGGGGCACCTCCAGGCCACATGGCCCATCATCCACAGCTGCCTGCCCCCAGCCAATGAGGGCAGTCCCTGCCTCCTGGACACAACCTCCTCCCAAACCCCTGCGGCAACCATGGGTTCTGGAAATGGACTAGGCTGAGCCGACGAGGTCGTGCCTGGGCCCCTTTCCTGACCTGCTTCCTACCTGCCTACAGCGGGTGTCACAACAAGAAAGTACTAAACCTGGAGGAAGAGGGTTTCTGGCCAGAACTGCTGGATGGTGGCAAGAGATCTGAGATTTTTCTCTGACTGTCCCCCAGTTTTACAGAAAAAGAAAGCCCCTCACTATGGTAGATGGTCCCCAGGTGTAAAGACTACTGGAGAGACAGGCAAAGTGACCATCTGAAATTCTGGCCTTACCAAATTCACTTTCAATCAAGACACCACAAACTTCCCCCTTCCTAAGAGCCATCTCATTAGAAGATGTATTTATAGTAAACTTCTGTTTTTTACTTAGGAAAAAGAGAAAGAAAAAAGAACAAAAAAGACTCTCAAGACCTGAGAGGTAATCTTGGTGAGAACCCTGCAGGAAATTTTTCCTGCCCCCACCCACTAACCCACATCCCAGGCAGGGTACCAGAGCTGTCCAAAACTGCAGCTGCCGACGGCACAGATGGAAAAGGGTCCAAGAAAAGTCAACTCTCCTTGGCCGAGGGTGGGGAATGTCATGAAATGATCCGTGTGCTGAATGATCAGAAAAACTTTGAAAAGCTCTTCTAACGATGTTCCAAAAAAGGACAAATACTCTTAAGACAAATGAAAAGATAGGTGTCAGGCAAAAAAATATAAAGCACAAAAGAAAATCAAATGGGACTTCACAACTTAAAAATACAATAACAGAAATAAAAATATTTACAGAATGCTCCATCCAACTGCAGCAGTATACATGTTCCTCTCAAGCACGCATGAACATTTATGAAGAAAGACCACATTCTAGGCCATAAAACAAACTTCAGCAAGTTCAAAAGAACAGAAACCATACAAAGTATATTCTCAGTCCATAGTGGAATTAAACTAGAAATCACTAACAAAAATATAGCTGAAAAAGAATCTCCAAATATCTGGAGATTAAACAACACATTTTTAATACACATGTCAAAGTCTCTGGACACATTAAAAATACTATGAACTAAATAGAAGTGAAACTACAGCTTACCAAAATTTGTGGAATGCCAACAAAAGCAAGGAAGGGGAACTCTGTAGCACTAAATGCATATATTAAAAAGAAGATCTAAAATCGATAAACTTTCACCTTAAAAAACTAGAGGAAAAAGACCAGTATAAACGGAAGGCACAAAGAACTAAAGAAATAATGAAAAGCAGAGCAGAAATCAATAAAACAGAAAAATTAACAAGATAAAAAATGGATTCTTTGAAAAGGTCAATAAAATTTGATAAACCTCTAGTCAAGCTCACCAAGAAAACAAAATAGATGACATAAATGACTAATATCAGAAATGAAACAGGAGCTATCAACACTGATCCATGGACATTAAACGGGTAATAAATTTCAATGAACTTCACAAACACTGTTATGCCCACAAATTTGATAATGTAGAGGAAATGGACCAACCAATTCCTCAAAAGACACAACCTACCAAAACTGACATAAGAAATAGATAATATGAATGGGCCTATATTTATTAAAGAAAATGTACCATCAATTAATGTCCTTCCAAAAAAAAATAATGATAGTAAGTACCAGGCCCAGATGGTTTCAGTAGTAAATTCTATCAAACATTTAAGAAAGAAATATTACCAATTCCTACACTGTGTTCCAGGAAACAGAAGCAGAGGGAACACTCCCTAACAAAGTACGTGAAGCAAAAACTGATAGGAGAAAAACAAACATGCTCAGCAACACTCCTCTCAATAATCAATAGAACGAGCAGAAAAAAATTAGCAAGGATAGACTGGACTTGTACAACACAGTATCAACTGATTCGATCTATTTAGAAACCTGTTTTCCCTGCAGAAATAATAACGAATGAACTGTGGTGCGTCCTCACAAGGGAATACCACCCAGTGACAGAAAGAAACACACTAACACTACACACAGTAACTGGGCCAAATCTCAAAGGCATTATGCTTTTGAGCATAATGAGTGAGTGTAAAAAGCTAGTATCAAAGGTTACACAAAGTATGATTCCATTCATGCTAGTCTGGGAAAGGCAAAAACGTAGAAACAGAAAACAGATCAGCAGTTACCAGAGGTTCCGAGCGGGGGAGGATCTGAACCGAAAGGGACAGTAGGAAGGAATTCTTTGGGCTGTTGGAACGGTTCTGTACACTGCCTGCCTGTGGTGGGGATTACAAGAATCCAGGCATGTGTAAGAACTCACAGAAAATACACACACAGGGAAAAGTGAATTTTCCTTATGTAAAATTTAAAAATTAATACAAATGAAAAAATCATTATTTCTTAATGACTGAAGCCCAAGAAAACAGTCCATTCTGTTCGTGTCAAATGATTTAGGCTAACACAGCAGTATTATTCATAATAGCCAAGAAGAAGAAACAACTCAAATGACCATCAACAGATGAACGGGTAAACAAAATGTGGTATGTTCATACACTGAAATATTATTCGGCCATAAAAGGAACGAAATACAGATAAATGCTACAATGTGGATATACCTCAAAAACTTACTAAGTAAAAGAAGACAGACACAAAGGACCACACATTATTATTTGTTTATATGAAATGTCAGAATAGGCAAATCTACAAAGTACATCATTGGTTATTCCAGGCCTAGAGAAGACGGGTGGAAATGGGGAAGGGTGGTGACTGCTAGAGGTTAACAGGGCTTCTTTTTGGGATGATGAAAATGTTCTAAAACTGACTGTGGTAAATATACGAAAACCAACTGAGTTGTACATTTTAAAATGGGTGAATCATATCACAATTAACGTTACCCAAAAAATGTAGGCTAGATTACTTGGGAGAGGGGAGTGCGTAATCCAGCGCCTAATACATTCGCCACCTAAGAGTCCATGCATGAACAACTCTTGTAGACAAATCAAATACCGTATCCCCAATGCTGAGCACAGTGCCAGCTCACACTAAGCACTTACACATACAGTACACTTAGGTGTTTTATGCAAGGGATGCCTATCTGAAGATCTCGCATAGTCCAAGATGAATCTGAGTGTAAAACAGGAAGGGTGCATCCTAAGAGGATGTATATCTACACCCATTACACAGCACACTTCAGCTTTAATGGTTGTTAGTTCTCTGTTTCGTCTCTGTGTATTAAAGGGTGCTCTCCAAAATTACAATTCATCTTGGCAATTTTTTTTCAACCCTTATAATGATTTATCACGTTTAATTTCTGTACCAAAGGTATTTCTGAACAGCTCTTAGGACCGCTATTTAATGAACATTATGAGAGTGTTACAGGATATTTTACAAAAAGATTTTAAGTTATAACAATGATAACACAATAGTCACTCAAATAAGCCATTTCAACGCCTATAAACAGCACAGTTCACAAAAAACTGACAGAAGGTACCAAGTCCTGTGTGCACCACAGGTGGGAAAAGAATAAACAATGTACAATTCAGTCGGTGCATCAGCATAGAGATTATTTTTCAGTGTTCTAAGTTTTGAAAAACATAAATTTTAAATAAATAATTATTTTTAAGTTTTGCACACAAAAGAGTGAGGCCAAATTTAAAATGCATTGTTTCAATTTGCATAACCCAACTTTATATTATGACTGTCCTGTATTTGCTGAATGAAAGACTGGATGCTAAAGCTTCCAGCAGGGAATTCCCTGGTGGTGCAGTGGTTAAGAATCTGCCTGCCAATGCAGGGGACAAGGGTTCGAGCCCTGGTCCGGGAAGATCCCACATGCTGCAGAGCAACTAAGCCCGTGCACCACAACTACGGAGCCTGCGCTCTAGAGCCCAGGCTCCACAATGAGAAGCCCGCGCACCGCAATGAAGAGTAGCCCCCGCTCGCTGAAACTAGAGAAAGCCCGTGCGCAGCAATGAAGACCAAACGCAGCCAAAAAAAATTTTTTAATAAATATTTAAATAAATAAAGCCTCCAGCAGCAGCAATTAGAGAAGATGATTAAGAAATATTGCATATTGTGTACTTCCACTGAGTCCAGGGAAACTGCTGAGGGATTTAAAATATACTTCAGATTTAGTATAGCAAGGCCGCTGATGGAAAGACTTCAGATAGGGCTTCCACAAATCTACTTGGTTATAAAAAAGGAAGTAATGTCTTTACATTAGCTGATGGCCACTAGCTATACGTGCACCGATGAATAAGCTGAAGCCTGTGGAACAGGCGGCATATCCTAGGTGGACAGCTAAAAAAGCAGGCCACCTAGACTCCTCAGAGTCAGACAGACAGTAAAGGGTAGTAAGTCTCCTACAGACTCAGGCCACGTGTTGGGCCACGTTTCTCTCTACCCACGTATCCTTTAAATAAAACACTGCATTCGTAACTAACTCCAGGACTCTGTTTCATTTTAACCATCTTTCCAACAATTTTTAAAAAACAGTATTTCTTGAGAGGCAAGGAACCATTCTGAATATGTCAAAATTAAGACTGTAAACAATTACAAGACAGGGACCTTGTCTTCTAGTTTCTGTGGAATACAAATTAAGACACCAAGGTGTTGATAGCTACTAAAATGACTACACCTGAGCTAAGAAAGTAACCAAATCACAAAGTTATTGGCAAAGCAAGGTATACAGGTCAGGGGAACTAAGTTTCAAATGCTGCTATTTCCTATCCACCCTGCCCACTCCACAATCAGTTAACTTGCAGAGAAAATGAACTAAGTAACACCGTTCTTTGCAGGGCGTAGACCTTCTTAGGGACATCTGCACTGCCATGCTGCTGCCCTGACTCCCCAAGCCCAGCACACGCACCGGTTGCAGGGGTGCCTCCGGTCCTCCGGGCAGAACACGAGTCCTCCTCCTCTGGCCAGAGTTGCCTGAGGTGTCCGACCGCTTGCCAGACACACCCCATTATTACCACGTGGTGAGGACCCTCTAGCTTATCGCGTCAACAGAGGCAACCGCGCCAGAAGGAGCACACAGAGACGGTCTTACTTGAGCTTCCTGAACTTTGTGAAGCTCCGATTGAAAGTCTTCCCCACTTCCATTGTCCTCATCAGTGTCACTGCAGACTCCACAAAAAAATGTAGGTGGAAGCTTTAACGTATCTGCTTTTGCCTTTTCTTCAACTGTTGGTTTCTTTTCCCAAACAATAATACATTCTTTCTCATTATCTGAAAATCCCATACAACACAAGGAAAAGCAAGTTAAGACGAAAGTAGATGAAGTCCAACTACTCCACAAACAATGGCCCTCAGTGTCATCTACAGATTATAGACCCAAATAACAAGACCCTGGATGCTGATGGAGAACCACCACCACCGGGAGCACAATGTTTTTCACTTCACGTTATTTTTAAATATTTAAAGTCACCAAGGCAAAACTGGTAATTACAGAGGTGACCAGATTGCAAGATTCCTTTTAAACAGAAAAGTTTTAAAAAACATTGTAACTAGTAATTTTACTGTTACATACCTGTTAGATTTTCTTCTAACGGTCTACGTTTTTCTGAGTCATCCAAATACAGTTTTCCATTAAGCTTCTTGACAGCTGTGTCGAAATCTTCATCTTAAAGTATAATTTGATTAAATAAAAGAACTTCCAGTAAATTTCAGGAGATTTTCCAGCCAGGAATCTAGGAAAATTATCTCCAACTTCACACTTTCCCTCACTCCCCACATCCAAATAGCAACCAACTTTGCCTATTCCACACCCCGAACGCCTTGTCTGAGCTGCTCTGGCATTCTGGCTCCCCCTCCCATCTCCACTTCCCACAACCCAGTCCTCCACACCACTGCCCAACTGTCCTGCTGAGATTATTCTGAGCACGTAACTCCCCTGCTTGAAAACTTGGACAGGGCCCACAGAGCTTTCCCCAATAAGACCCTGTCTCTGCCTCACAGTTCCCCCACCCCTCTGAGACCCCCAGGGAAATGAGAATTGCTTTCAGTCCCCTCAAAATGCCTGCCCTGTTCACGGCAGCCACCCAGGGAATGCTAATAAATGAATGCAGCTCTTTCAGTCGTGACGTCCACTGACTGCTCACACATACATTTAGGCTCAATACCGGCCTGCAGGGCAGCAGGGGTGGGCTCCAGGAAGCAGGCTGAAAGCAATTTCATCACCCCACTCACTACGAGGACCGTGAGCAGAACGCTTTAAAGAAACAGGAGACTTACCGTCCTCCTCCTCTTCGCTGACGTAGTCTGGCCTGTTCTTGTAACAGAAGAAAGTGGGAGGAAGCTGAAGTTTGCTTGCAAGAGCTTTTTGCTCAGGGGTCGGGGTCAGCTCATACACAATGAGAACATCGTCATCTGAGGGAAGATCTTCAGGCTTTTTCTTCTCTTCCACTGTAAGACAAATCAAAAAAATTGATAAAGACAAGGTGTTAAGTAATTAATTAATGTCAATATTCTAACTGAAAATAAAAATCATGGAACTTAATCAGCATGCTGATAAAAACACACATACTTTGATTTGGACACAGCTCATAATAACCATGAATTAGAATTAGAAGCCCGAGGTAATGTTCTATCAAAAACCCTTAGAGGACACAGAATCTACTTAATAACCAAAAAAAAAAAAAAATCCTGCTTTTACTTACTGATCATTGAAAAAACTACTATTAACAGCTATAAATTAAAAAGGTATTTAAAAAGTGCAGCCACAATCATACTTGGAATACTAAATGGTTTAGCAAAATATCCATACATTTGCAATAACTGAAACATTAAAGAAGTCATAAGCAAAGATTAGTATAAATACAAAACTAAAGCAAAGCCAACTCGATGAGACCCTACAAGGAAAGTTAACAATTGCCAAGGATGGCGGGTGATTAAAATTACATCCAATTTTCTGTATTTCCAAGCATGATAATAGATAAAATTAAATTAAACCCGTTATCCTCTGGGTAAATAATCCTGTAGGAACCTAAGACAATTTCTATTAGCTGAAAGACCAAAAACAACAAAAAGGCAAAAGATGGAGAGAAAAGGAACTCTTCGTACAATATGTTCTGGTCTATAAAGAAGGATTTCTGGCTAAAGGAACTGATAAGAGTAAACAAACCATGAAGCATGCTCTGTACCAACTGGCACTGTCCAATATAGCCGCCTGACCACACTTGGCTATGAAGCACCTGCAGTGCAAGCAGTCCAAAGTGAGATGTGCTGCAGGTGTAAAAATACACACTGGGTTTTGAAGATTGATAAAAACAAACCAAAAAAACCCCACCAAAAACAAGGGGGAAAATATCTCATTATTAATTTTTTATACTGATTAGAAGTTGAAATCGTATTTTGGACATAATGCGTTAAGCTGAAGAGAGTAATAAAATAAATTTCATCTGTTTCTCTTTTTAGTTTTAAATGTGACTACTAGAAGCTTTTTGATTACACACAGGTTGCATTTTATTTCTACTGGATGATGCTGATCCAGAGAACAGCCCTTTTGCAATACTGAACTTGACTTTCACCCTCCTTTGTTACAAAAACATAGCATTAATTCCTAGCCAAGGACCACAAAAAGACACTGTGAGATAGAGATTCTTGTTTATCAGACAGCCTCAAGTCTTCATCTCTACAGTCCTTTGAAACCATGACATTCTCAGACTTGAAACAGAACAGGACTCTTTGTCCTGCAGCAGTATTTTGGTAAATTTGCTCTCAGACCAAGGACTCTTCACCTAGGGCCAACAGAGTCTGTGTACAAGTATGTACCCTTTATAGAAAAAAGTCCACACTATTCACATAATTTTTCAAAGAATGAATCCTTAAGAACAAAGGCTAAGAGCTGCTGTAGCCAGTAGTATGACTGGTGTACTTTAAAACTGAGGGTCCCAGAACTCACAGGTTGTCATGTGGTCATTGTAGTTGTTTGACAACTTGTAACACAGCTGTGTTGCTCAAGATACATTATTAAACCCTAACAGTGAGTTTTCCTCTCCACAACCTGCTCCTGACCGTCTCTAACAGAGCCAGCTGCCAAGTACTCCATTACAGCACCAACGCTTTCTCCCACAAGTGGTCTGTACTACACCGGGAACACACCAGGATATAATGGTAGCTCTTATACGTGGGGCCTACTTTCAGACACAGCATCTTCCATGTCCAAAAAGAAAGTGCTAAAAGAAACACTCGGTTCCCTGTGGTACACACGCTGCTGCCATCACATTTGGACACTGGCAGACGATAAAGGTTAGGTAACATACAGGTCTTCATTAATCACAGTTGAAAACAGCATCTGATGTGCAAAACAGAGAAAGGGAAAGACCACACGGATCTACCTCAAAACAACGTTGTAGTAAAGCAATTATATCCCAATAAAGATGTTAAAAAGAACACAAAACAACGCTGTACAACATGTGAGAAAACATGACATCCAAGTACACGAGAGCAGCATTAAGGGGTCACGCCAGCATTCTGTCACATGCATGCTGCAGTGTTAAGCCCTTAACTGCACACAGCCAGTTACTCTGCTGAGGACCAGCAGCTGCTGAAAGACCGATGTCCTCTCACACTGCCAGTGCCAGCTCTGTACCTTCATTCTCAGGCTGGGAGGAAGGAGTGCTGCTCCAAAATGCCATTGGATTAGATTTAAAAAGGCTAAAATTAAATCCTAGAAAATAAAGAGTATTTCATTTTTGAATATATGGAGAATCAAAATGAATATAATTTTAAAATATAAAAGCCAGAGTCCATCCATTTACACCAATGTGGCCATCTCACGTACCCATGTATCCCGAGGGCTTCATTCTTTGCTCATTTAACAAGTGGTGGCAAGACTCCCTTACATAAAATGTGAACATCTCAGTACCATGCTCTCTGAGTGACAAGAACATAAGGCTAATAACCTGAAGAACGAACCTGCTCATGATTCATGCTCAAGGCCCTAAGCTGGACCCAGTCCTGAGCTGAGTCCTTGTGCTCTGCTCGGACAGATGCATCTCCCAGGAACCAACATCTCCTAAACAACTTACACACAAGCTCTCTGCTGCTGTTTGAACATTTGAACACTCACCAGTAAACTGCTTTAGGGAGGAAAAAATTCTGCACAAGTATTTTTTGGCTGTTCACAGAGCACTGTGTTTATGAGCCGACTTTTACTAAAACATTAGCCTGCTATAAAGAGTCCACACCAAGATAAACGTTAAAAAAAAAAAAAAATGAGGGAGGAAGAGAGGGAGAGAGGGAGGGAGGGCAAGAGAGAAAAAAAGAAAGAAAGAAGAAGGAAGGAAGGGAGGGAGGGTGGAAGGAAGGAAAGAGACAAATTCTGCTTAATCTAAAGGCTAAGTGCTTACCCTTTTCTGGTGTTTTAAATGTGTGACTGGTTGAGGACTGCTCCTTTGGAAAAGCAGGAGAGGGGTTTTTGACTTTGCTGTCGGAAGACGGTGTGAGATCAGAGCTCTGCGACTCTTGGTGACCACCAGGCTCCGCTCTTTTTTCAGATCCACTCTGGGCTGCTGAACTGGCCTCACTACTGTTATTTTTCAAAGGTGCATTAAAACTAAATCCAAACAAAGACCCGGTAGCTGAACTGTTGCCAAATGCAAATGGTTTTGACTTTTCACTGCTAAAAATGCTTTTAACAGACTCAGAACCAAATACAAACTTTGGAGGTGAAACCACTGCTTTTGTTGTTGTTTCAGGTGTGCCAGACACCCCGCCAACTTCTGAGGTTGCACCTGCCACATCATCACCCTGTGCCGAATCCGTCCGTTCTCTGGTGGTTTCCTCTAGCACAGCTACGGCGACTTTGCCGCATGGTGACTCTCTGGGAGTAGTCGAACGAGAAACATGAGGTGTTATCAAAAAATCTTTTTCTTGGGCTAGTTTTGCTTCATCAAATATTTTCTTAAACGAGTCTGCAACATCCTGTAGTTTAAAACGGACAGCTAAATGCTCTACTTTTCTTTCTCCGTCTGCAAAATCACATGCGGTCCACACCCACACTCTTTCTGTCCCTTTCATATTTTGCAAAGTCATGTCTGGAGTTATTCTGTGGTTGGCACAAAGCTTTAATACCTGGTCCCTTCTCATCACTATGCGAACTTGCTTATTATCATAATTCTGTAAAATCTTTATGTCGCCAATGCCTCTTTCTTTCCACTGCCCAGCATCTTTATCATACCTATAGAGTTTGGCTCTGTGACTAAAAACAACTTGTTCATTTTCCTCACCACTGGACACCTCGACTAGATCAGGCAAAGGGACGACAGGTTCGAAGTGCTGTCCATCTCTCTCCTCCTCCTGAGTGACATCAGAGTCTTCATCCGTGCCCACTGAGGCCCCACTCTGATTTAACTTGGCAGGAGACTTAGACGGGCTCAAAGCAGATTTAAAACTGAAGTTAAAGCCGGTGGTTGACTCACCGAAGCGGAAGAGATTTTTCCTCACGGGGCTGCTGGCCAGCGGGGAGGCGTGCACTGAGCTGCTACTCACGCTGTCGTCCAGAGCGTCTTCCCTTAGGTCATAGCTGTCCCACTCGAGGGTGGGCCCGGCGGCCTCAGGACTTGGCATGCCACTCACGGCCGCAGCACTGGCAGCTCCTGCTCCTGAGCTCTTACTCTCTTCGTCAGTGACTTTTGCTTGATCATTTGTCAAAAACGTCTTGAAATCTTTTAATCCGCTCTTCATCTCTTCCGCCCTCTGGATTAGCTTGGCAGCTCTGCCAGTATCCACAAGCTTATGGGGAGTCTGCAGTGGAATATCTAACAGAAGTCGCTGGCATTCCTCAAATTTCTGTTTGAATTCTTCAGCCAGCTCGGGTGTTTTGAATTTTGCTGCCAGCTGCTCTAGTTTGGCATCGCCATCAGAAAAATCACTAGCCAACCACATCCAGGCCCTGTCCGACCCGGAGAGGGGCTTCAGGTGCATGGTGGTGGTGATCCAGTGGTTGGCACACACCTTCAGCACCTGCTCTCTCCGCATCAGCATTCTCAGTTTACCGTTAACTTCATTTTTGAGAATTTTTAAGTTCCCCAAACCCCTTTCTTTCCACTGACTTATCTCAGCATCAAACCTAAACAATTTTACCCGCTGTGAGTAAAGAACTTTCTCATCTTCTTCTCCTGTGACAAGCTCCACTTTCTCAGGCATCTGGACGACTGGTTCAAAATGGATATCGTCACTGTCCTCAGTCTTATAGGCGTCATCATCTTTCTCAAGGTCAGCACAAGTGTCGGCTTTATCAGCCATTTTACTACTTTGTGAGGAGAATAACTTCTCTCCAGCACCCGAAAAGCCCTTGAAATTGGGGTCTTTTTTGCCAAACTGAAACCCTTCTCCTGAATTTGATTTTGCAAGATCTGCAAAGGTAAAAGTGCTGCCAGTTTGACCAAGAACCACAGCACTCCCGTCTTTCTGACCGCCAGCATCCTGAGCCTGACATCCAGCGTCATCTCCAAAGGGCTTTTCACTCTTCCTTCCCTGACTTCCCGGCTCCTGAATGCCAAATTTAAACCCGTCAGCAGAGACAGGAACAGAAAAACTAAATCCTTCTTTTGTTGACTTAGAGTCTGTATTAGAAGAACTCTGAAATGTAAATGAAGGTGTATTTTCTTGATCCACACGCCCAAATTTAAATCCTTGTTCTGCACTGCCAAACTTAAAGGCTTTTTCTGAAAAGCTACTTTTAAATCCTGTTCCCACCTGACTTCCAGAAGAGTCATTTGCCTTAGTTGTTGAGCCCAAAGTGAAAGCTGAAGGTTCTTCTGCAACAGGTTTATGGGCTGGTTTAGAGACATCACAAGCCACACATTTTAAGGAAGAACTCTCATTTCGCACAAAGCAAACGCTGCAATCCCACTGTCCTTCCTTCTTGGTGAATAACCCTTCTAGACCACTCTTTGGAGCCTTGCTTGTCTCTGAGGTGCCAAACTTGAAAGAGGCAGGTGCTGGGACAGCAGAAGCAGGTAAACTCTGTTTTCTTGGATTCTGACAAGCCACACATTTTGTAGAACTTCCTTCATTTCGTACCAAACAAACGCTGCAATCCCACTGTCCTTCCTTCTTGGTGAACATCCCTTCAAGTCCACTGTTTGGAGCCTTGCTTGTCTCTGAAGACGCAGGTGCTGGAGCAGCAGAAGTGGGTGGATTCTGACAAGCCACACACGCTGCTGCACTTGCCTCATTTCGCACTAAGCACAGACTGCAATCCCACTGTCCTTCCTTCTTGGCGAAAACTCCTTCAAATCCACTCTTTGGAGACTTGCTTGTCTCTGAAGCACCAAACTTAAAAGAGGCAGGTGCTGGGACAGCAGAAGCAGGAAAACTCTGTTTTCTTGGATTCTGACAAGCCATACATTTTGCAGAACTTCCTTCATTTTGTACTAAGCAAACACTGCAATCCCACTGTCCTTCCTTTATTGAAAAAACAGATCTGAAATCACTGCTGGCAGATTTAGGAAGATCTCCCTGGCCAAATTTAAAGGAAGGCTGCTGAACAAATGAAGATCCACTTTTGTTAGCAGACTTTGTATTCTGACATGCAATGCATCTAGATACAGTGGGTTCATTTCTTACTAAACAAATACTACAATCCCAGTGACCTTCTTTCTTTGGAGTAATCAATGCAAATCTATCTGGAGTATTTTCTGAGCCAGATTTAGGAGTGGAAACAGTTTCAACTAATGATGAGCTAAGGAGCTCTTTACTGCTTGGATTTAGATTTTGGCAGGATACACATTTCTCAGCAGTTGCGGCATTCTTTAATGAGCAGCTGTTACAATGCCACCAAGACCCTTCTTTCTTTGCAACCTGAAATTCAAAGTTCATGTTTCCGGCAGCAGATTTGCCAATATCCTTGTCATGACCCGTGGGTTCTTTTATAGTTCTCGTAGACTGACTGGAAGTTGTGGCTCTGTTTGCTCCTGAGGCTTTTAACATGCTCTGGGCCTCTTCAAACTTGCACTTAAAAAGTGCTGCCTCCTCGGGTGTCTTGAATCTAATAGCAAGCTGTTCTGGTTTGGGCGACTCGTCTGCATAGTCCAGAGCGTACCACACAAAGGACCTGTCCGAGCCGGCGTTGGGCGCCAGGGCCATGTCTGGGCTGATGTAGTGATTCGCACAGATTTTCAACACTTGCTCACGTCTCATCAGTAGGCGGATTTTACCAGAGGTTTTGTGCCTTAGTATCTTTACGTTGCCAATTCCACGCTCCTTCCATTCTCTTGATCCCGCATCAAAACGATACAACTTGGCACGATTGCAGAAGAACTCTTCCTCGTCCTCCTCACCAGTTCTCACTTCAATCTTATCGGGAAGAGGCACCACCGGCTCAAAGTGAGGGCCGTCGTCGTCCTCGTCCCCGTGCGCACTACCCCCATCAGTATCATGACTCTTGTTGGCCGGCTCTGCAGCAGGCGTTCCAAACACCGATTTCCCTGGACCGTGGAAAGTAAACATATCATCACTGCGTCGAAAACCAGAATTCTTTTGCTGATTTGGGCCCATGTTTTCAGTAAATGAAATTCCAGGCACATTTTTGCTTCCAAAATTGAATGTATTTCGAGGTCCAATGGTCTGAGCAGCTTTTGTTCCACCGTAGCTATCTCCTTGCAATGGTTTGTCTGAAGTCAGGAGACCTAAAAGGCTTTCACTATTAGTGTAAGTCGTAGAAGGGGGCTGTGCCACAACCTGTGGTGAGGAAAATGTGAAGTCGCCATCATTTGATTTGAAATTTGAATTAAATTTAAAAGGAGTTGGCTGTGATGTACGCACAGGTGCTGCCAAAGATGGCCCCATGCCTTCACCTGGCACAGGCTGGACAAAATTGGTTTTTCCAAATTCCATACCCTTAGATTCTGCAGATCTTGAAGCATGAGCTGCAACTGGAGGTTTTGTAAAATAACCTGGTTCTGGTAAAGGTGGATTTGTGCTTGTCTGTTGAACATTGTAATTAAAGTAATCATCACCCCTAGGTGATAGAATTCCTGTTGCAGGAGACTCAAAACGCAATGGGGGACCATACATCTCTTGAGAGAACATACAAGCAGACGAACTCTGCACTGGTGGTGTGTGCATCTGCTGTGAGTAGGCGTAGATATGCTGCTGAGGTGGAAGCCTATTCATGCCATAAACTGGTCCCTAGGAAAAAAAAATAAAGAGCACATTTTTGTAGGTTGTCTATAAAACTATAGCTTAACTAGATACAATCCAATTCTCATAAACCTCAAGCATGAGTACAGGGTAAATACATCACTAGGGCATACAGTGCATCCTTAAGAGAAGACACTTCTACATTACTGCAAAGATACTTACAGCTCTAGTTCTCCTTGGAATATAATGAAAATTGCCTTAACTAATGACAGCACCTTAAAAACCTAATTCTCCTACAACAGATTCATAGAATAAATACCTTCCTCACTCCTAAACAAGGTATCCAATGATGTTAACAATGATGATGATGACAATGAGGACTAACGTTTGTTAACGTGCCAACTGGGCACAGTTCTAAGCACTGTACATATATTATCTCATCTTAATATCCTCGAACACCCTATGAATTAAGGCATTATTATCCCCATTTTACATATGAGGCAACTAATGCATAGAGAAGTTAAGAACTGAAGAGCCAGGGCCTAGAGGCACCCAAGCCCGGTGTCTCTGCCCGGCTCTGCTGGATGCCGGTCTCCGTGGACACTTGGTCACAGCGCCCCAGGCCTGCAACTTACACACAGCACTCCAGTGAGGACATCACAGTCCTGCTTCTGTCACGACCGAAAGACGAACGACCCACCACCACCCCAATTTAAAAATATTCTAGATGTTCACATTTATTGTAACATAGAAATTAACTGAGAAACATACTTCTATATCTGAGAGAAATTTAAAATATCTGTTATCTGGTGGGACATTTAAGTTTTAATGCTGAACTACTTCTTGAATTTCTCTGTAGGAAGCCTGGACAGTTAAAAAGGAGATACTTATAAATGTATAAATTATTCCTTTGTTACCTTTGTGGGAGTAACATTAGATGCTGGTCTGAGTAGATACTGGGAATTATATGCTGGTGACTGACTATAATACATTGAATGGCCAGTAGTTGCAACTAAAAAAAAAAAAAAAAAAGAAAAGAAAAAAAAAGAAAGAAAACACTGTTAAAAAAAGTCTATGCTGCAGTTAGGACTATCTAGGCAAGAACTATAAATACAAAAGCAGTAGAAATCAAAGAGAGATTAACTACATAGGTTTTTTTTAAATTTCTATACATCAAAATACATCATCATAAAGATTACCAAATGACAAACTAGGAATGACCGCTAGGTGTGACACAGGAGGAGTGAGAGCAGCAGCAGGGTGTCAGCAAGAGCAGAGTCCCCACAACAAGCACCACAAGGAGCCAAGACGAGCGGTGGGGCCGCGCCCTGAGAAAGAGGGGCACGACGGGGAGGCACAGTCGTGCCGCGTCAGAAACACGGGGGATACACTAGTCACAGGAAGGACTTAAGGAACCAAAACGCACGTCATGGCCTCAGGGCCACATTTTTGAAGTGAGCCTTGAAAATCTGCAGAATGACATGGCTGCATGTTTTAAACTCAAGCTGAGAACGTTCAGGTCAAAAGTCACCTAACAAATTCATGCAAAGGATCTCACAAGTAACACAAAATGTGTTCCCTGGCTTAATAAAAAGGGCGCAGCATGACTGACACTCATGCTGGTGTCCAAACTATCTGCTCCATCTGTTTTGTGTGTGTGTTATCAGGAAACCAGCAACTAGAAGACACTCATGCTGATGGTAAAAACAACCAACAATCATTTACTTGATCTGTTTTAAGAAAGTTTTAACAGAAAACAAAACAACTTAAAGATCATTTATACCTTTACACAGAAGAGGAAGCAGAAATTGTGACCCAAGAGGTGCTGGGCAGCTGACTGTGGAAAGCCCTAAAGACCAGTAAAGGCGAGCCAGGCTGTCTGTCCTCTATGCAGTTACCAGAGAAACAGAGCCACTGCAGAGGCCCAAGCCTGAGCGTGGAAAACTAACGGGCTGCCTGATGATGGCTACCATGACATATTCTGGGGAGAAAACAGGCAAAGAACACAGAACAAGATGATGGATATAAGCCAAGAATCATAAAGTCTGAAACTTAACTGGTGACTTTATCAGGGATAGTGAAAAAAAGTACTAAAAACATCCTATAGAAAAAAGGCACCCAATGAACAGATAACTCATGAAATATAAAGGATTATAAAGTGTTGAGCATGCCTAGTACTAAAAAAACAAAAACTTAAAAACTGGTATTATTTTTGTTTTTAAAAATAGGCAAGGTTTTTATAAACTGGTAATAGCAAACACCTGGCAAGAGTGCAAAGAGATAGGCACTACCAGATACTGGTGGTAAGAGTGTAAAACCGGCACAGCTTCTCAGGAAAGCAATTTCCCAAAACAAGAAATTTTACAAAACCCTAAAATCCTAGGACTGTGTTCACAGCATTATTTACAATAGCAACAACTGGAAATTTAAAAATAAGGGAATAAAATCTGCAGAGCTTCCACATGATGGATACCTTGTATTCATTAACAGTACTGTCAAAAAAACGTTGAGTAGAAAACTGCTCAGAACTTAAATATTTAAAAACAGGCTACTCGTCTCCATACAACGTGATAAAGTTCTCTAATATACAAAGAGAGAGGACCAGAAGGAAATGCTCCAAAATGTTAGCAGAACTGTGTGATATGGTTAGTGTTTACTTTTCTTTACACTGGTCAGTACTTCTGAATATTTCTTTATTATAAGCTTATTGTTTTTTAATCATCTTCTTTTAAAAAGACAATGACCATCTTGGCACATCTGCACCTTCATTAAGAAAAACAGTCTGTGAACACAGGAATGGGAATCAGGAGACCTGAGCTCTCCTCTCAGGGCCACAAAGCTGCCTGCAACTTTGTCAAATAGTCACTTGGGGTCTCCATTTTTCTCACTTGTAAAATGAGGATGTGCTGCTTCTACCCATTTCATAGAGTAACTGCAAGAATAAAATGAGACAATGTGAATGTTATGCTTATATGTGTGTGTAACAACCAGAAGACCTGTTATGCCTGTACAAAGAAGAAGAAAACAGAACTTGTGACCCACAGGTGCCAAATGATGACTCCACACAGCACTCGGAGAGCCAAGGAGAAAGCCAGCCAGCTTGCCTATCTTCTGTAGTCAAGGCTCTACACAGTGCACACGGTTTAGGTAAACAATGTTTAAACTCTGACTTCTCATGTATTTATCTGTGACTTACATATGACATTTAGTGAGTTTGACTTCACAAAGATTTTTCTATTACTTTGCACGCACTTGGAGGACACTGTTATGAGAGGACCATGAGTTTGCCTTAAGTATGGCCCTATGGACCATCACACAAATGTGTGAAACTAGGCCACACCATTCTGAATCAAAACCAATTAATCTAATTACCAACATTTCAGGAATCTGTCTTATGTGAAAGAAGCCTATTTTCCCCATCACTCTGGCTGGCTGGGGACAAGTGGCTTTAAAGTTATAGCACTAGAGTTCTAACCCCGGCTCTACCAATAACTATCTGTACAATAATGGGTAAGTTACCTAACCCTTCCAAACCCATTTCCTCATCTAAAAAATGTGGATTCATGATGGTACCCACCACTCTGGGTCACTGTCATTAAATAAAATTACATACACAAGCACCTTGGTACACAGACAACCACAGGAGACACAGTCCGTACCCTTTGGTTCATTAGGTGTTTAATGCATATTCTAAGTAAATGCCTAATGCACACCACCCACACACAAATGCTCACAATAATCATGTGATGCAAAGTATTACTTCTAGGTTTCAAACAAACTGGCTCAGAGAGGTAAGTTAAGAGAGCACAACCTAAAACTCCAGTATGCTCTAGCTCCACACGCTTTCCTTCTATATATGACCACAGTATTTCAAAATAAAAAGTTTCCCAGGACTGTCATACCTCTCAGTATGTCATAAAAATAATTCCCAAGACATTTAAGTTCTTAACTAGCCATCTCTTAATGAATAACGCTGTCAGTTAACATTTTTTCAATCATAAGGCATAGTTCCAACTCAGTCTCAGCTCCTCTGAGATGTGCATTAAAAGGTTCTTTAAGCCTTTAGCCTTTATATAAACAGGGTCAGATAAAGCTTGTTTTGTTTCTGCTTAGAGTTATAGAAATCCTGGTAATACCAAATACAGCTTAAGTAACATATAGGCAGACATAGACAAACATGTATATAGATAAATGTATACAGACAAGGTGATTTCACAAGTTACCTGTTCAAAGGAGGAGAAAGTACAGACTTCACTAATACCTGGGAGTATCCAGTTGCCAACTCACCTGTTAGTGGGGCCCCATGAAAATTCTGTGACCCCTGATATCCATCAGGCACTGAATCTGGTCCATAATTCTCTGTAGGCCAACGATGAGGGGACCCTGAGTTACCGCTATTTAGTTTCAACTCCTGCATTTCTTTCTGTTGGAAGAGGAAACAATTTTAAGCAATTATATCACGGCAGACACAGTGCTAGAGCAAACTTAATACTTGATGATGCCTTTTAAGAGATTCTATACTCCAGTAGGATCTGAGTACCAGGTGCTGATTTAAAACATGATCCTTAATTTGTCAAAGCTTGTTATTTGCTCCCATTCTTTCACTCCTTAGTACCATTACCTAATTCATTCATTCTAGAGTCAGCTCTAACCTAAACAATGGCCTCATCTCCCTTTCCATTCTGCATTGGCTTCAAGTAATCTTTCTAAAGTTCAGCTATAGCCAAGACACTTACCTGCTCAAAAAAACAAGTACCTACGAAATGAACTTCTTTCTCTGACACTGCCAGTGCTCAGCAGCATCGCCCCAAACGCCCTTCCAGTGCCTCACTGCACCTGCTCTGCTCTTCAGTCCACCTGGACTGCTCTACACCCCACATTCCCTCCCAGACTAGCCTCCCACTCAGCCGCATATGCGGTGCCAAACACTGCCAACCTCTCAAGGTAAAGCTCAAATGCTCTACTGGGAAAGGGAAAACTGCTAACACTTGCTCGGAATATATTACCTATAGTGTACTGTATATATTATGTGTATACAATGACACATTCCAGACAATTTACTTACGCTCTTAGCTCTTAATTCTTACAAAGTTCCAAACCGGCAGACATAATGCCTTCCAATGACAGCTAGTGGTCAGCAATCAGATCCATCACTTTGTAGACAACCAAATGACAACGCCCTCCCCAACCCCAGAACCTACAAAGCAGACACTTTTCAGGAATAGTAAAATTAACAAATGAGGTCAGAGACAAATCCAGAATGTCTGCTCTCTTCTCCTAGAAGTATTTTAGAGGGAATTCCCTGGCAGTCCAGTGGTTAAGACTCAGAGCTTTCACTGCCGTGGCCCCGGGGTTCAATCCCTGGTCGGAAAACCAAGATCCCACAAGCCGCACAGTGCGGCCAAAAAAACAAGTGTTTTAGGAAAAGAAATTTTCTGAAAACTGTAACTCTTGAGGTGAAAAATATCTTGAATTTTCAAACTAAAATTTTCCCCGTTCGTCTATCTACTGTGTCTAGTCCAGATGCTACACATCCAAAAATAAGAAACTGATGGAATCAACTGGAAAGTTTTACTGATCACTACTGGTATCTGGACCATAGATTTAAATATGCAATTAAAGCTATAAAAATAATTTTAAAAATTCAAACAACTAGAACATATGATGAAAACCGGTTTCAACAATTCTCACTCAACTTTACAGATGAGAAGCCAAACAGACAGAAAGACAAGGAACTCCCTGACCCGAGATCATTCATCAATGGCAGTTAGTACTAGAACTCAGCTTTCTAGGCACACGGACTAGTCCTCCACTACTAGTGCTTCCAAGAATACAATGTTGGGTACCAGAAACCTACATGGTTAAGTATGTAATAGCATAACAAGCCACGATCATAAAAAATTAACATACAAAATCTCTGTGCAGGGACTTCCCTAGTGGCACAGTGGTTAAGAATCCGCCTGCCGATGCGGGAGACATGGGTTCGATCCCTGGTCCAGGGAGATGCCACATGCCGTGGAGCAGCTAGGCCCGTGTGCCACAACTACTGAGCTTGTGCTCTAGAGCCCTTGAGCCACAATTATTGAAGCCCATGCGCCCTAGAGCTCACACACTGCAACTACTGAGCCCATGTGCTGCAACTACTGAAGCCTGTGCACTCCGGGGCCTGTGTGCTGCGACTACTGAGACCGAGTGCTGCCACTACTGAAGCCGACACACCTAGAGCCCGTGCTCCGCAACAAAAGAAGCCACTGCGATGAGAAGCCCGCGCACCGCAACGAAGAGTAGCCCCTGCTCGCCACAACTAGAGAAAGCCCGCAGGCAGAAACGAAGACCCAACACAGCCAAAAATAAGTTTAAAAATTAAGACAAAAAAACTGTGCAAATTCACAAGTGCAAAAAATACAAATAGTATTAAGTCTCACAAATTGCTGACAGCACTGCAATAGTCACACACATACCAATACTTCCTTGCTGTAACTTTAGAAATATGAATGACTTAGTTCTTGTCAATGAGCGTGAAACAACTTACCTGTACTTCCAACTTCAAAGAAGTAAAGCTCCTTTGAGTGTTATGGTTAAGGTCATTTCCATAAAGTTAAAATAAAATCATGTTCACATAACTATTTCTTTACATAATTAAGTCAAATTCATATGAAATATTAAAAAGATAAAGAGGCCTTTTGAAGTTTAGACCACTTGTGAAGTCCTAGATATAAACTTAACATACACAACCACAGTCAGTCTGAGACAAACTCACACACCAAGGTATGAAGAGTATATTTCACTAGTTCAATTCAATCACCTGGGAACCTCCTCTATGCCAGAAACAAGGCTATGTTTTGGATAGAGGAGTCTCTACCTTTGAAAGATTCGTATCTAGTGGAGGACGCAGACACTTAAGTAGTTTCAAAAATATGCTAAGTGTAGTGCTTCCCTGGTGGCGCAGTGGTTGAGAGTCTGCCTGCTGATGCAGGGGACGCGGGTTCGTGCCCCGGTCCGGGAAGATCCCACATGCCGCGGAGCGGCTGGGCCCGTGAGCCATGGCCGCTGAGCCTGCGTTTCCGGAGCCTGTGCTCCGCAATGGGAGAGGCCACAACAGTGAGAGGCCCGTGTACCGCAAAAAAAAAAAAAAAAAAAAAAAAATATGCTAAGCGTCAAGATGAAAGCACGTAAAACACAGTATGATTCTACAGTCACATGGCAAAGGAACATTTTGAACAGTTTTAGAAATAAGTGAGAAAGTGGACAAGGAAGGCCTAGGAATAAGAGAGGCACAGTTTAGAGAAATCAAGTGATTTACCTTAATGGCCTCTACTTGTTGGCAGATCATTTTCAATAAAGAATTTTGATCTTCTGCCCATGGAGGTGGTGTTTTGGGAGAATACTGAAAAAATAACAACAAAAAAGTACTTAAAACATTTAGAACAGAAATGTATTCCACAGTAGAGTGACTCATTTCTTCCCCACTTACCTTGTAACTTTTATTTGGTGATAGAGAGTATTTGGTGGGAGACGGTGTAGAATGTTTTATTTCTGAATCTGCATTTCGCAAAGAACCATTTCTATAAAGAGGCCCTCCTTCACTGAAGTCATCGAGCTCCTGCATGACTAAATTAAGCATCTCTTTTACAGATTCCAGGGGCACGGGCAACTAAAAACAAAAGGCATGAATCAATGGCTTTAGCCTGCAAAATTACTGAAGTAGAACTCTCTCTAAAATAAACACAGATTTTTTTTTCTTACTAATTTACGTTTTTCACTTTTATGTAACAAGCACATTATACTTTATGTAACAACAAACATGAAACTGCTGTGTAATCAAAGGCTTCCAACCCTCAAGTCCATGCTGTTTCTATCCCTCGTTAGCCACAGTAATGGCAGAGCAATGTTAACTGGGGAAGCTTTTCCACGTGAACAAAATTAAGTTACTGACGTTTACTGATTTTTTTTTTTTTTTTCCGGTACGCGGGCCTCTCACTGTTGTGGCCTCTCCCATTGTGGAGCACAGGCTCCGGACGCGCAGGCTCAGCAGCCATGGCTCAAGGGCCCAGCTGCTCTGCGGCATGTGGGATCTTCCCGGACCGGGGCACGAACCCGTGTCCCCTGCATTGGTAGGCGGACTCTCAACCACTGCGCCACCAGGGAAACCCTAACTGATTTTGAATATGAGGAGAAACACAGATGTTGGAATGCACCAAACATAAATCCTAATCCAAGAGCAGCAACACAAACTAATCAACAAAACAGGTGGAAGGTTGAATGTAGTTAAGGTTAATACCATCACAACAGCCTCAAACTGCTGACAGCTGGGAAAAGGTAGTTACATCAGATGGTCATGATGAGAGAAACGCTCTCAAGTAGTCGGTGACATGTTTAACTGTGAAGTCCGTGCAGAAACAGTCCTTAGGTGGCAATATTTGTTGATTTCATTGCCAAGATAACAAAAATAAATGCATACCTTGGAAACCTTTTCTAATTCCCTAACAAGCATTTTTTGTAAGAGTATAAACTTAAGTGCCCAAGTTTAAAAAAAACACACACACCCCACCCCCCCAAACCTAAGGCAAAATAATGCTAATTAAATATTTAAACACCCTCCATTTTCCGCATTAATAAAGCACCACTAAACATTTTTGAAATTACCAAAATATAAAACCAAGGCAAAAGTACTTATCAAAATAATAAGAAAGTACAAACAACCTGCAACTTACTTTCTTAACCACTGAGAGATCTGAATCACTGTCATCTAAAATCTTTATCAGGTAGTCTCTGGTCTTTCTCAGGTAATTTTTGCATTCTTCTTGTTCTTCAGAAGAAAGTGCATCATTTTCAATGTCTTCTGCTTTTCTGTGAAAAATCTATACACAGAGTGCTTTTATGAAACAATTATGTTTTAAAACAAAAACCTTTTAATTCAAGTACCACACAACTTACCAGTGCAAGATTCCAATAAGAAACGACATTATTAATAGATTCAAAAGCAGCCACAGCATCGTCTATATTTCCATTAACTGCATCCAATATAGCACATGTTATGTGTGCTTCCTCTTCATATTCACCCATTTCAGATGCCTAAACATATTAGATAACTTTTAGTCAAATTGCCTCTACCCAGAATATCAAACCCAAATGATTTCCCAAAGATTTTACACGATCTAATGAGATTAGCATCGCAGTACTCTCTTCTGCCATACTGTATTTGTGACAGCTAGTGGACTCAGAAAACAAGACTTCCATGAGATAGCCAAGCAACAAATTGAAGCAGTTTATACTCCCACTTCTTTGTTTATAAATTGGAAATCCACATTTCCAGTTAGTTCACAAAGGGATCCTCCATTACCTGAATGTCTGCACTATGAAAATGTTTAAACAGAGGGTCAATAGGTTCAGGGATACTGCTCTTCTTTTTAAGTATCTTCAACAATGGCAAAACCTTCTTCCAGTAATGAACACTTCTGCCTATGTATTCTCGTTGATCGTAAAAAGAATTAAGACCACTGCCCTAAAAAAATACAAAGTTAGAAGAGACACAAACGATCAGATCCAAAAATTCATTTACAGATGGTCTGAACAACTGGTTAAAATTTCAAATCAAGGCAAAATAGAATCTCAAAAGCCATATGCTCACCTTTCCAAATACTGGAATAACTAACCACTTTAATACCAGTGATCATTCTAGAACCAACTTTTACACACTTTCAATGACACTAACTAATCAGGCAGCCCACTTTATTTTTTTAAAGTTGCTATTTTTAGACAGCCGAAATCTGCCACTCTTATAGGTGCCACAGTTTGGTCAAAGGGCTAAACTAATCTAATCTTGCCACAGAACAGACCTCAACTACTTAGCAAGAGATAATGCCCTTACCTACAGAGTCTTGTGCCACCAAACACGTAAAAGAATCTTCAGGCTGGACAATATTTATCGTAAGGTAAATAAGTAATAATAACAATGACTAATACTTATGGAACATTTACTGTGCCAGGCACTGTTCTAAGCACTTATGTATTAACTAGACTAACCACTCTGTGGCAAGATTAAGAAATACGTTTCACCTGACATAATATGAATAAGCTGTTTTTAAAACTGAAAGGCTTTCAATGTAAAATCTGTGATTTTAAAAAATGACAGTAATGTTCTTAAAAACTGCTTCCACTTCAGTGAACTCACCGTTTTCTGAAGGCACTTTGCCCAGTGCACAAGTAGAGCAGGCTGAAGGCCATGTTTTTCCTGGCCCCGTAGAGTGTTTATGTCATGCTGAACTAGAAGTCGCAATTTTGCTGAGGTTCCAGGTCTAAAAAAAGTTGTATTTAATAAAATTGATTTATAAACATGCAGTTCAACACTTACACGTACGTAAATCATCACATGATAATTAAAAATTAAAACTTCACATGAGAATTAAAGTCCCTAGGCAATAAGTCAAAGGAGTATTCTTATTTGACTACTTACATTGCTTTTCTGTGGATTAGATTACAAACTGCATCCCACCAAGATTTCTGTCTTTCTGTGCAAAGCTGTTTACACACAGGAAGTGGCAAGCACAGAGGCTGATAGAAGCTGTAGTGAGAATTACACTTCTCCTTTAATTGTAAGTGGCTGGTATATATTACTCCAAGTAGAAATACCTGTTTTTATTTAAAGAAAAATCAATTTAAGTAGAAAAAAAATCAAACAATACTCATAATGTTTAAGTTGTTAAAATCTCTGCTTACTTCAAGATCTAAAATACATATTGATTCAGGTGCATTTGTTTCAAGTCTTGAGGTTTCCTGGGGCAAATGATGAAAAAGCTGTTTTAGCCATTTTCGAATCGCAGGTAAGGCAGGCAATGAACTCCACTGTAAGCCAAGCCAGGTGAGGTGCTGAAGACTACCATTATGTGCTCGAATGGCACCTGAAATACAAAAAAAAATTGGCTTGAGGTTTTGGAAATCTTTGCGTCCCATCAGTTTTGCCAACATAAACAACTGACTCATAATATATGTACCTTAATTTTATAACTGCTTTTCTATATCAGAGCACAGGGGAAATCTATGATAAGCAAAGTCTTATGTTCTTATTAGAAGTATTCAAACTCCATCTAGGAACTTTAGACAGTTATAATGGAAAACGTTCTTTTGAAGTCCATCTAAGAAGAAAAAAGAGCCTCACTAGAACTCAATAGAACAAAATCTACTGACAGAGGTAAAATAAAGAATAGCCACCAGTAAGAAATCTTGAAACAACAGATTTTCCTTTCAGTGAAGAAATATTAAAACAATGGGATACCACTACATTAGTCCATTAGGATAATAAATAGATCTTTTCCTCTACAAGAAATTCAATACTAAGAAAGTTATGGGCTTCGGAAAGCATAAATAGGCACAAGTTTTCTTGTAATATGGCAATCTGCAAGAGACTTAAACACGCTCATCCACTTTATCCCAGTAATTCTGTTTTTAGGAATCTCTACAGGATAACTGAAATGGAGGCACTTTATAGTAAAGTTTTCATCAGCATTTTAATATAAGTGAAAAAACTGGAAACATCTTCAATACCCAACAATAAAAAGTGGCAAACAAATTATGGCTACTTCACTAAAAAGATCATATTGCCACTAAAAGTGATAGTTAGAGAGACAGGATGAGAAAGAATTCATGAGACTAATCATGTGTACAGTATAAACAACTATTTACAAGAAAAACATACGCCACCACTACAGCTACCCCAACCCCTCATACTACCCCAACCCTTCAAAAAACTTGCAAGGAATATAGGAAAATATTAAGTCATTATTTCTGGGTAATGAGATTATGGGCAATTTATTCCCCTTGTTGCTATTATTTGTCTCCTAGTATAAAAGGATTAAAATGCAAAATGTTTCCTTAGAAAGATACAACTTACCAACATCGTATCGAGCCAAATCCTCAGGATCTGGTGCTTGTACATCAAGGTTTCCAATATCATCGCTACCAAGGAAAGATCTATCCTTAGGTGACTGACTAGAAAACAGAGCATCATATACAGCAGACTGCCCACTTTCATTGGCAAAGGATTCTACAACCTCTTTTAAAAAGTCTTGCTTGTCACGACTTAAGTTTAGCAGCATATGCCCTGAAAAACAAATTATTTCCATCATTTAAAAAATAGATTGTTTTTATTCATCTCTCTCAATAGATTCATTCACATACCCTAAGGGGAAATAACATGACTATCTCAGACCCAGCCCTCCAGCCCAACAACCACAGCTGGACCCAAAAGGGTGCTGATGTGAAAAATGAATAGACTACAGTGTAACAGTATCTGTATCTACGTACTAGAATAAAAGGAAAGAAAAAAATGTGTGCGAAAAATACCAAAAGGATTTCCATTTTAGATGGAAAAGTGTGGGATTCAAGTGGCCACAGGAGAACAGGACCAAGCTCAAATTTTCTGACCTGATAAACCTAACTTCTAAACCTGGCTGGTCAGAATCATCCTTTAAAAAGCTTAAAAATTTTCTTTTTTTATTTCCAGGCCCCACTCCCAGAGATTCTGATTCCACAGATTTGGGGTGAAGAATCTATTTTAAAAAACGCTCCTTGGATGAAGTTCTAGGTCACATTACAACATGGATGCACCTTGAAAACACTATGCTAAGTGAAAGAAGACAGTTACCCAAAGACCACATTTTGTATGATTCAATTTATATGAACTGTCCAGAACAGAGAGATATAAAGAGGCAGAAAATTAGTGGTTGCCTAGGACGAGGGGGTCTGGAGGAATGAGGAGTGACTGCTAACGGGTACGAGGTTTCTTTATGAGGTGATGAAAATATCCTAAAATGAAAACTGCTTCTTACAGAAACATTTCCCCATGGAGTCTTCAGTTCACTGCTTGATTCACTGCCTGCGTGAACACCTGCAAGTTTCTGCCTTAACAAAGCCAGATAGTCTGTAACAGACCTTTAGGATCCATCCCAAATAGTCAAAACTGGGAATAAATCTAAAAATTCCAAGAGCCTAACAGAATGTGAATATATACCTTCTATCTCTGTTACTATGATGTCAGTTCCTTAAGAGAGAGATCCAGAACTTTTTCATCTTTATATCCCCCATAGTAATGTCTTAAGCAACTGATGAGTAACTTATTCTTAGTTTAGGAAGTGCTTTAAAATATTCTGGATGGAGGGACTTCCCTGGTGGCGCAGTGGCTGAGAATCCGCCTGCCAACGCAGGGGACAAGGGTTCGATCCCAGGTCTGGGAAGATCCCACATGCCGCAGAGCAACTAAGCCTGTGTGCCACAACTACTGAAGCCCACGCACTCTAGGGCCCGCATGCCACAACTACTGAGACCGTGCGCTGCAACTCCTGAAGCCCATGCGCCTAGAGCCCATGCTCCGCAACAAGAGAAGCCACCGCAATGAGAAGCCCATGCACCACGACGAAGAGTAGCCCCCGCCTGCCACTACTAGAGAAAGCAAAAAATAAAATAAACATAAAAAAAATTTTTTTTTAAAAAAGGAAAAAAAGGGCTTCCCTGGTGGCGCAGTGGTTGAGAGTCCGCCTGCCGATGCAGGGGACGTGGGTTTGTGCCCCGGTCCAGGAAGATCCTACATGCTGCAGAGCGGCTAGGCCTGTGAGCCATGGCCACTGAGCCTGCACTTCCGGAGCCTGTGCTCCGCAACAGGAGAGGCCACAACAGTGAGAGGCCCGTGTACCGCAAAAAAATAAATAAATAAATTTTTAAAAAATATTCTGGATGGAGGCTCTAGCAGCTAGATTAAGGGGGGGGGGAGGGGGGTAAGCAGTTTCTCTACCCGGGAGCAAACAATATTTGTTCCTTTTAAAGAATATACAATTTCTTATCATTCTTTCTGTATCTCGCTCCCTAATCCAATATGGCAAAGAGAAACAAATGATTATGACAAATTATCTCCTGGACAGAGAGAAGATACTATCATAAGATGTGCCCAAACAGAAATTTTCTTTTCTTTTTAAAATAAAATCAGTTAAACATTACTATTACCTGATTGGCTCAGACGATCACAGGCCATCATTTCCAGTAGATTTTGTCCAGCTTCTCCTTTTATAAATTTAATCTTTGGTCTTGGAACCTGATCATTTTAGAATCAAAAATCTTAATTTAGTGATACTCACATTTTTAATAGTAAGATGTTCCTTTCTATTACACTGTACTTTTTCGATAAAGAATGAGCAGTTAGCCAATGTTAAACAGAGTTGGAAATCTAACTGCAAAACATTCGGAACCAAGAAATTTAGATAATCTATAAAAGATGCCTACGAAGAGCACTTCTGAGAAATTACTTTCTACTAAAAGCACATTCAAGTTACAGCTGGGGAGTACTTGGTTAGAGACCTTTTCTACCCTGCATAAACAGAATGAGAGCAGTGAAGAGATGACAGCTCTCCATGATCTGGCGCTGGGGGGCCCATAGCAAACTTTGCCCATTAGCAAACTTCATTAACTTCACTAATTTTCACTAAAATATATTCCTTATGAACCAAAATGCTTCCACTGAGCACACCATAGCACTGTGGACCACATATCAACAGGTTTTTAAAAGATCTAGGTAATATGAACTAGAAGGAGGAACATTCTCTAAAAGTAATTCTATAGTGAACCCCTTTTTCTTTCTCTCAGGCAAAAGATTATTCTCCAAAGCTAACAATAATTTTTACAAGCTGGGCTTAATTCATTTTTTGGAAGACTGCTCATTTCTTTTCACTTCAGAATTACTAGAAGCTCACTAAAGAAAACATTAAAACTGCAAAAATGAATTAGGGAAGGGAAAAGAGCCAGCATCTCATCATCTAAAAATAATGGTTAATATTTTGGCGTATTTTCTTCATGTCATGTTCTATGTATAAAGAAGTTTCATGTTTCCAAAGATAAGTAAGTATACTGCTATACATTAAATATACTATTAATGTTGTATACATATCACATACGCATGTTTTCAATTAACATGTTGAAATGCGGGTGGTAAACACATTCTTCGATCATAGCTTACGCAACCATACCCCAAAATTTACTTACTTAGTTTTTCGTCCAAGTTATGCCTATCTTTTTGAATCAAGTTTTATCCACACTTGAGACTATTTCCATACTACAGGTTCCCAGAAATGGCAAAGTAAAAAGATCAAATTCTTCAAATTGATCTTCCAAAAAGCCATAGCAATGCCAACTGCCACCAGCAATGCATCAATGTACCTGTTTCACCAGCCTCACCAGTACTGTATAAATCTTGTTACTCTTCACCCATCAAAGTAACTATTTCATTTTAATTTTACATATTTACCCATATTTTCATTACGGGCCAGGACACACCTCCATGTGAAATACAACAAAGTCTCACTGAAATGTCAACTGCATGCAAAACTGGGAGTGGATTACCTGAAAGGCTATGAGATAGCACAACGCAGCCAGCTCAGAGAGCGCTCGCCACTGCACGTCACTATGCTGACCCATCTTCAAAAGCAGAGAACCAGCATGCATGTAGAAATGTCCTCTCACTTCGAAGAAAGTAGCTGAGAGTTCATCATTTCCACCCACACAAGATTTCACAGACTGAAGAGCACTATCAAAACTGTAATATTAAAGTATTAAACACACATTAAACTACTGCATTGTAAATAATCAGTTTCATTATTTAATTCAAAATAAAACTATTTCAAGCTTCATCTTCCACATTCTAACTCTTAATAATCCATATTGTTTTATGAATTATAAATCATCTAGCGCTTATTGTTATTCCACACACTTCCTATACTTCAAGCTTAACCTCTAGAATGTCTTATTCCAAAACATCTTCTCCATCATATGGTTTTGTTATTTAATTCAAAGTTGAAATTTCTCAAATTAAACATGCCATTTTCAAATTATAATAACTAAAATATGTGCATTATCAATACCATAACTGCTCTTCTTACTATACACATAACTAGAGAGAAATAAATTATATTTCTCACTATTATTTGTAATCTATGTATTAATGCTTTTGAATCCCCCCGCCCCACCCCCAGTCCCTGGTGCCAAAAGGGTTGGGGACCACTGCCCTAGAGGGTCTTAACACCCCTCCTAGGGATCCATGAAGTTAAAATTATTTTTTAGTACTACTAAAAAATTGTCTCTTTCTCCTTTATTTCCTCATGTAACCAAGTTTTTAAGTATATAACCACACCAAAATCAAAAAAACATAAAAACCTAAATATTTTCTAAAATGACCTAAAAGTTCAATTTAGTTTTTTTTGGATACTCCCTTACCCTACCCATGTTAAGACACTAAGTACTTCCTCAAGAAAACTAACTCTACACTTCAGTGAAAAGAATTACTTTTCAGACAAATGGAGAGTGTAATAAACCAGGGAATGTCAAACTTTTCCTATAAAGGGCCACATACTAATGTGGCTCTGCAGGCACACCACCTCTGTCACAAGTGCTCAGCTCTACCACTGCAGTGTGTAAGCAGCCATAGATAACACATAACAACGAGCATGGCTGTGGCCAGGAAAACTTTATTCATACAATCAGGCTGTAAGCCTTGTTTGGCCCACAAGCTCTAGTCAACCCCTGCTCTAAACTAACACACAAATCCAAGTGATGTTTCTGTTCAGCGGAGTTTATTTTAATCAAGTGGAGATACTGGTCCTCAAAATTAAAACGTGGAAAACAGAAAAACCATGTATTATATTTTAGTTATCTTGTTGCTAAGCTAAAACATTGCTTTCTGAAATATCAGTCACGTTAACAGCTTATACTAGAATATCTGACAAGAAGTTTATTCTCTGATTTTCAATCAAGATTGTATCATTTTTTTTGAAACAAAATATGGAACAGCAGTTAGAACATTCATTTTCAGGCTCAACTCTTTACTAAGTATGCCAAAACTAAATATTTAAATATAATTTAATAAAGCCTAAGCAGTAATACAGTTCTCTAGAAATCAAAGTCACACAAAACCAATTACAATATCCCCACAAAAGAAGATTCCTTCTAAGTAGTTCATTATGTTAACTATTACCTCTGGATATATTACAGAAAAAATAATGCTATTAAGATGTTTAGACCAATGAACAGAATTACCACAAACAGAAAATCTGTAGCTGACACCGAAGTACTCTCTCCGTAGGTCAACATACCTCTCCAACAATTCCCTGCTCTCGTGCACATCTCTCGTGGACAGCGTGAGAAGCATAAGGTTAGCATAGGCTAGAAGTAAGTCCTGATTGGTTGCTCGCCAGTTACTTTTATCAGACTCCAAACACTGTGAAGATTCCAGATATTCCTATTTTGCAAAAAGAACTCCAAGTTACAAAACTTTATCATGTGTTACAAAACTGAGTGCTTTATGCCTACAAATTCCTTTGCCCATTCCTATGCTGTAAAACCATGTCGATTTTAAATCAGCCTATAAAAACACCAAAAAATATATAAACATATTTCTCGTATTTATTTCTCCAATCCACCCATTATAAATTGAAATCATGGTAGCAAAAATCTCATTTCACAGCTGCTATACATAAATGAAAGAAATTTAGGTCTTGGAAGGCAGCGCTTAAATACAAAGGGATATATGGTAACTGTCCATCAAGAAGTGTGAGACCCAACAGTTTTTACCTACCTTAAGGGTCTGTACAACACAGGAATTCCACTCTAAACTTGAACGCAAGACTATGTTTCTCTCTGCCTGGTGGCAGTGGGCCACAGCATCCTTCAGTCTATTGTTTGAGCGATACAGCTCTACTAGTCGGATGTTCATGTGCACATCATCAGGTCTTGCATAAAGTTCTGACTGAATCAAGTCGAAAAGTTTATTCCATCCATCTTCACCTTTACAATCTAAAAGCTGTTCCTATTTTTAAAGAACCGTTAATTAGAGAAACATCTGTGCAACTTTAAACACATCATGGCTCCTATGAGCATCATCCCACTGTGTCTGGCTTTAGTAAATTCCCACTCTACCTACCTCATTAGCCCCTCAGAGTCACTTCCAGCCCAGAAGCTAAACCTCAAGAAATGTACGTGGGGAGAAACACCTGGGATGACACAGCAGCAGTGGCTGCCCATGCTCACCTCAGAGTGTGCCAGGACGACCGGCCTGCGTCCCTGCACACTCCGGTCACTACCAGATGCCTAGCCTCCCAGGAACCCTTGCACCAGGGTCCTCACCCTCAATGTGCTCTGCATCTCCCTAAGGCTGATTCATCTCTGCCCACTCTGCTCCCACTGTGGAGCTCCTACTGCTCTGCTATCTTCTCAAAGTCTTCACCTTCTGGCCTTTCTGAATGGAGTCCCATTCCAAGACAGCTGCCATCACTTCTCTGCTAGCCTACGCACAAGTAGAGGAGGTGGGGGTCTCCCAGCGTCACCACCACATCCCTGCTCCTAACTCTGTTTTCTAAAGGACTTGCTATCCGGCTACTCCTGCCAGTCCCCCCTCATTAGCAACTGGAATAGAACTGTCTTCCTTTATCCCTAACAACTGCCACTGTCAGTGGCAACTGAGAAGTGCAAAAGACACACAATAGCCTGGGCATTCTGCTCTTTAATGACCTCATCTCCAGTGCTCCACACTCCAGCCTCAGCCATCCATTTGGCCAAATCTGTATTTTGATCAAAGCGCTCAGACCACCACACCCTCTCATTTTCCCACCTCACAGGGGCTCACATACCCTCACTGCCACATCTCTTTGCCTCTACCACCTGAAAAGCTTTCAGTACACTGACATCACTAAGTTTTAATTTTCCATGAAATACACACATACACTTTCCTTCCATGTCAAGCTGAAATGCCACAGTCCCAACATCCACAATTACTCCTTACTTACAGATGCCTTCAATTAACTCTCTCCACCTTTCCTGGAGACCCCGCCACCTGCTTCCTCTGCGCCCATACATGAACAGATGAACAAGTGAGTGTAGGGCATTCGGGAATTTGGGAAATCACAAGCAAGCTAACTGATTTACTTTCATAATCTCAAACTGCCAAACTGGTAATGCCTAGAAAAAATAAAGCCCTATTTTACTTCTATAAACTCACTTTCTCCATTCCCTGAAGAGTTCACTTCATATTCCTCTTTCCTCCAACTCTCACTTTCAACTTATGATCACACCTCATCCCCCGCAGAGAAAATGGAAGCCATCACCCCTAAGCTCCACTCGACCTTCCTGCACTCACCTCCCCACCCCGCCACCTCGCAGACCATGCTCGCCATTAGTGCCCTTTCTCCCTCACCAAGCTCTCTCCTCCTGGATCAGTTCCGTAACTTACACTTGGTGTGTCTATAACTGCAAAAAAGCCCTAGACTTCAATTATATGTTTAAAAATAAATAAGTAAAAAATCAACACCATTATGGATGCTTTTCAAAAATTCTACTCTCGGGACTTCCCTGGTGGCGCAGTAGTTAGGACTCCACGCTCCCAATGCAGGGGGCCCAGGTTTGATCCCTGGTCAGGGAACTAGATCCCACATGCATGCTGCAACTAAGAGTTCGCATGCCACAACTAAGGAGCCGGTGAGCTGCAACTAAAGGAGCCTGCCAGCCACAACTAAGGAGCCCATGAGCCGCAACTAAGACCCGGTGCAACCAAATAAGCAAATAAATATTAAAAAACAAAAATTCTGCTCCCATACCCAAGAGAAAATGCCCTCTCATTAATAATATTGAGTAGTTTTGTTCATTAAAGAAATGTCAAAAAGCTATTTACTGTAAGTCAGCCTTAAATTTTAGGAGAAATAGAATTACTTTGCTAGATAGCTACAAATCTCATGGATTTCTATCCAAAAGATGGGGGGGGGAATCTGACATAAGATTTAGTTTTAGACAACACTGTCTTTAAAGAGTCATTAAAGGGAATCAGGATGCTTTAGAAACATTTAACTTTGGTTATACTGCAAGAAAAATAATCCCCTCCCATTTATACATGGTCCATAATGTCACAATGGAATGGATTGTCATGGCCAATAAGGAAATTATGTTTGAGGCATAAAACAAAGATAATAAGGTAAAGAAATCTACACACTGAAACCTAACACTTTAGATTAATTTTGTTTGTTTGTTTTTGCAGCATGCGGGCCTCTCACTGTTGGGGCCTCTGCTGTTGCGGAGCACAGGCTCAGCGGCCATGGCTCACAGGCCTAGTCACTCCGCGGCATGTGGGATCTTCCTGGACTGGGGCACGAACCCGTGTCCCCTTCATCGGCAGACGGACTCTCAACCACTGCGCCACCAGGGAAGCCCCTAGATTAATATTTAAAATCCAGGTGCTTATCACAGGGAGAAAAACTTAATGTTACTAGTATTTATCTCTAGGGGTTTTTAAAACACTTTTGATTTAAAAATCTGTGCACAATTGCTCATACCAGGTTTGTAATCGCTAAACATTGGAAACCACCGAAATTTCCCTCAAAAGTAAATGGTTAAACTGTGGAACACACCCATATGACAAAATACTACTCAGCAATAAAAGGAAGGAACCAACTACTGACTGATACACACAACCTGAATGGGTCTCAAGGGCACTGTACAGAATGAAAAAAGCCAACCTCAAAAGGTCACCCGATGCCTGATTCTATTTATACAACATTTTTAAATTACAAAATTATAAAGACAGAGAACAAATTCACAGTTGGCAGAAGTTAAGGACGATGGGAAGGAGAGGTGGATGTGACCACAGAAGGGCAAGCATGAAAGACGCCCTGTAGTGATGGGGCAGTTCTGTCTCTTGACTGCAGTGCTGGTTAAGCAAATTTACACACATGATGAGATGAACAAGAACTGAACACACACTGCACCAATGCCAAAATCCTGGTGTGATATTGTATTATAGTTACATTAAGAGGTAACCACTGGGGAGAGCTGGATGAAGTAAACTCAGGACCTCTCTGCGCAATCTTTACAACTCCCTGAGAAAAATCTATAATTATTTCAAAATAAAAAAGTTAAAAAAATTCTATCGGAAACATGTATAAGTCGGGATGGAGGGGGTCCTGTTAAAAACAATGTACACTGGGACTTCCCTGGCGGTCCAGTGGTTAGGACTCAGCACTCTCACTGCCAGGGCCCAGGGTTCGATCCCTGGTCGGGGAACTAAGATCCTACAAGCCACCCAATATATTGGTTACAACCCAACATACACTTAAAATTCTGTTTGCCTAGTATATTTGGAAAGACTTTCTCCAGAAGAGTCACTCAGTAAACTATATTTTACTCAGTAAAGAAAAGCAAGCAGAATGAGTTAATATATTAGCAACAAGTTTCTATCATTTTTAGAAATTACCTATAATATGCTAGAGAAACTGGCTTTTAACTTTTGCTTGAAAACCTCACTATCCCATAACACAGTCCTTTCCAAATTTAGATAACAGTTCTTTAAAAACCTTATAACTCTGAACTGCCACCCTATGGGTAATTTTCACCCAATGAAGCAAAAATTTCATATCAGATAGAAGTCAGTTTAATTTTAGCTCCACCATCTAGCTAACAAACCATAAAATCCCTAAAACATTAATCATTCCAAAGGGTAAATGAGATGCCATGTGTGAAGCAAACTCGTACCTAATGAAAAAGCATATTGTGATAATGTATGTACTGTGAAATGGCTTCCACAATAAGTTAACGTCCATCACCTCACCCAGCTACAAATTACTTTCTCTTGTGATGAAAACTTTTAAGACCCCCTCTCAGCAACTTTCAAATGCACAGTGCAGTACTGTTCCCTATAGTCGTAAGCTGTACTTCACATCCCCAGAACTTATTTATCTTATAACTGAAGGTTTGTACCCCTGTGACCCCCTTCACCCATTTCCCACACTCCCCATCCCCACACACACCGGTTTAAAGGTTACTACTGAAATCATTTAAACTCCAAATATTAGAAATAGCTATGTCTTAAGTTTTCCCCAACTGCTTTTATTATATGCTTTCTTTTGCTTAATTTTTTACCTTTAGTTTATAAATTGCAGGACTTCCTGGAAAAAGTTTAGCTGCTCTTTCAACCCAGTATTTAGCTCTTCCATCACTAACATCATTTTTACAGAGCAATTCTGCAATCTTCAACACAAGATCTTTTTGTGTTGGGTTTAATTCCACTGAACGCTGATATCAAAAAAGAATTAAGAAATTAGTAGGATTCCTAAAGTCCATACACTCATACACAAGAATTAAAAATTTATCAAGTGACTCTATTAAAACTCTATTTCTAAATGACAGCATGTTATTTCAAGGCTATTAAAGTGTCTGCAAGTTTTCTGAAGATGAATTAAAAAAAATTATCTTTTTATTTGGTAAACGCAAAAAAGAAAAGGAAGAGAGGGAGGGAACCACACACATAAGAACAGCATTTCTGATCATGGTAAACTTGAAATTTATAGGTGTTAATCTTCTTTTACAATCACTAATCTCTTAATGATAAAATACAGCATTCTTTGGGCTAAGAACTTCAAAATCTGTTTCAAGCTGTTTCACTTAATAGTACGATGATACCAGTGCTTGTTTTCAAGACATCCATAAAATATATGTGAATTATTTATTACATAAATTAACCTGGGCATTATGTGTGTTTGGCTATGCGAAGGCTATGTTTTAATCTTATATAGTTTACCTTGTAACATTCAACTGCTTTCTCTATGTTTTCCTCCACTTCATAAAGAAGGCCGAGAAATCTGTGAGCTTTGGGATCCCTTTCTTGTACGTTAATGTATGTAGATATATATCTGTTTAAAAATAACAATAATATAAAAACAATCTTTAAATTATCACATTTAGAACTGCATTTAACTGCTGAGAGAATATCTTAAGCCAAGCAACCACTAAACTAATTTATATTGTTATTCTAATTCTTGACTACCACTATTTAAAGTAGAATATGCAGATAACTGAAAAGCATCCACAGATAGAAATAATACTTAAACACAAACACATGTACAAAGTTGACAACATACTCATTTTACCATTAAATGGTACATTTACCAAATTTTTTTTTCTAGTGTTACCCATTCTTAAGAAATGAACATATAAATTACCTTTTTTCTATTATTACACTTTGGGAATAGCACTAAGTTTTGCACAGACATTAGAAAGTGATTACAATAAATCTTTAAACTATCAAAACACTAAAGAGCAACAATTTCCAAATAACAACTAAGAGAACGTATTCACCTTTTAAACAAGAAAATAACATCTAACGGGACTGTACCCAGCTAAAACAGCACAGAAGAAAAAATCACTCACTACACCACCAAATGCCGGTGACTTCCATTCTCTAACTCAAGTGACAACTAAAAATAAGCATATTCTAGGTCCAGTGAATGTTATCACAGGAGATATTAGACCAAAGATCAACACTGGAGGAAAAAGTGTCATATTAATAAGGAACAGGGTTAACAGGCCCAATGCTGCCAGTTAAATAAAGGCGCTAACACTTTCCTTATCAGAATTTTCATCTTCCCGTCAATGCCTTTAATAGCCTGCCTCCCTCAGAATTTCCAGCTTTAAGTCACTATAAATCAGGAAATCAGACCACCAAGCTTCTTGGCTCTATGGTGAGACAAAGCCTCCCAGGATCACCTATCCAGTCAATTAAAGATCTTTTACACAAGCTATTCTCCTGCCCAGGAATTAGTTTAATTTTGTATTCATTGCCATTTTTTTCCAGCTGATAAAAGTAGCAGATATCTAACCAGGAACAAATTAAGATATAGGCATGGTTCTCTTTTATTCTAACCCAGAACAATCTTTAGCGAAAATTTAATGCCAAACGATTTCTTGCCCTGGGTGTAAATAAGCAGCAGACATGCAGAAAGTATCATTCTAGACTCAACCTGCAGATGGAATCCAGACTAGTTCTTATCACCAATCTGAGTGATGAATCCCTTATTTCCAGGACATACTTAGGAAGAACTGCTAAAAAAACGTGTATTTATCCATGTCAAAGAAGAACATGAAGTTAAAGCACCGGTTTTAGAAAATTAAGGCATGTTTACAGTTTGGTACTTACTTTTTAGCAAGATCATATTCTTTAGCTTCGTAATACAGCTTTGCAAAATAGAATCCTTTCATTGACTTCTAAAAAAAATTGAGAACTCTTTTATTTATCATATTTTGAATTCTGCATATTTTTCACAAGAGCTAAAATCTGTCCTAGCAAGGTTAATATTAATATATTTGATTTTTGTTCACTTAAAAGATTAAAAAAAAAACTGCCTGTAGAAATGCACATGTTCTAAAAGTCCTGAGTCCATGTTTTCTAATTTTCATGAAACAAAAAAATTAATTTAAGAACATCAAGACAAGATGACATCAGAAATTAAGAATTTATATCAGCAAGAAACCTTAGAAACCGTGTGGTGCCCCTCTCACTTTACAGATAAGTAAACAGACAGAAGCCCACTTTTCTAGGGGAGGAGAGGTATACGACAGACTTCACTTCTCCTGCCGTGTGTATGCCTTTACGGGGAGAGTACCAAAGTACTTCAGACCCATTAAGGCACTGGGGATTCCCTGGTCCAGTTACTGACCGCTCCACAGATCATTATTCTACACTCAAGGAGCTAAAGAGGCAGAAATAAAAATTGAACTCTTCTGGTAATAATCCAAGTCCACACCCTGGCTCTTTTATTTCTATAAGCTCCAAGGTCCAGCCTGCTGAGACACACCAGATGATGTTACACACATGTGACAGAAGTACACAGCCATCAAGCATCTTATTTTTGAAAGCTATATAAGGACACAAAAACAAAAATCAACATATACTAAGTGAAAAAGCAGCCTACAAAGCAATGTTTTCTTTTATTGATTTTATTCCTAAATATACAGGTGTTAGATTTGTTTGCTGTGCCTGCTATTCACCAGGCGCCATTCTGGGCACTGGGGAATGGGCAGGAAATTAAGTCTCTGTCTTCATGCACAAAGGCTGCAGTTCAGGAAGCGTGACAAGCACAGAGGCAGGAGAGAGTGCTATTTTACAGTATTTCACCAATTATGTACAGTGCCCTGCATCTTCACAAGGCTACAATCAGATTCAGCCCATGAAGCACAGGCACCCTAACGCTGTGCCTGTCCAACTGGCAAAGCCCCAGGAGTCGGTCCTAAGTCCTCTTCCCTCTCAGAGCATCTCATCTGGGATACATAATCCATCTCACCCATGACTACGCTGACTCTCAAATGTGTATCTCTGGCTCTCAGCTCTCCTGAGCTCTACACTTATGTGTAAAATATTAAGACCCGTCAGTTCTACCTTCTGTGTTACCTCAATCCATCCATTTTTCTGCATCTCTACTGCTACTACCGAAGTACAAGCCTGCTATGATCTCTCTCTGCGACTATCAAAACGACTAATTCCTTCCTGTTTCCCTCCCAAAATTAATTCGCCAAAACATAAGACAAACCACACTGTGCCTTTCTTTAAAATTTAAAATCCTTTTACGGCTTTCATTACATTTTGAAGATACCCATATTTCTCACCAAAGACTAGCATGACGTGGCACCTGCCCAGCTCTACAACTTTACTTCATCTGCCCCTTGCATACTATGGTCTAGCCTGTGACTAAAACCAGAATGCATCTCTCCAACTGGGGCAGCCGTGGGGAGTCTCACTGCTTAATTTAAACAAAGGCAACTGTAGGTATTGATGTGATGTGATTTCTGCCCAGTACATTCAATGTCAGGGTAAAGAAATTCAATGAAGGTAGTAAATAAACGGCAGAGTAACTATGAGTCTCTTAAGGTAGTCAGATGCCTTATCATCTAATTAGAGATTTACGAATTAACGACCAAGATTCTCACTAACCTAGTCAAACAACAGCTAAGGGGCAATGACTTGAAAGGATCGACTGACAAGGAGGACCATGTTAAGCACGACTCACGTCTGGCACATAAACAGATATGAAAAGTAGAGTGAGTGGAAAGCCCTCAGTGCCACTCATCTCCCTCCCCTCTACACCTTGGGGAGGCAGAGCTGGGTCCAGTACACCTGCCAAAAGCATAACACAAGTATATCCATCACATTAAAAGTGCAAAAGAAATAAACCACAAGATCATCTCAAATGCCACCAAAAGAAAAAAGCATGTGACAATATCCAACACCCGGGCTTCCCTGGTGGCACAGTGGATAAGAATCCACCTGCCAACGCAGGGGACACAGGTTTGAGCCCTGGTCCGGGAAGATCCCACATGCCGCAGAGCAAATAGGCCCGTGCGCCACAACTGCTGAGCCTGCGCTCTAGAGCCCGCGAGCCACAACTACTGAGCCCGCGTGCCTAGAGCCCGCGCTCCGCAACAAGAGAAGCCACCGCAATGAGAAGCCCACATACCGCAACAAAGAGTAGCCCCCGCTCGCTGCAACTACAGAAAGCCCGCACGCAACAACGAAGACCCAATGCAGCCAAAAATAAATAAATTAATTTTTTTTAAAAAAAGGAATACATCGTAGGAAATTAAACCAACCAAAAAAATAGAGCAATTATTATTTACTCTAGGAAAAATAAAACTACACAATAAAGGTGACTTGAATGCAAAAATACTTACCTTACCGTAATTATATAAACACTAGATATTCACTTAACTAAAATTTACAAGAACAGAACTGAAAAAAGGAGGGGAAAAGTAAATACATCTGTGGACCGGTCTGGAGGAGAGGTGAAAGCCAGCAGAAAGTGTCTAAAATGAGGAAAAGGAGATAAAGAAATAAAAGTACAGTCGACCCTTGAACAAAGCAAGGGTTAGGGGCACTGACCCTCTACCCAGTTCAAGATCCACATATGCATACAGTTGGCCCTCTGTGTACACACTCGGTTCCTCCATACCCAGGCTTCCACATCCTAAGATTCAACCAACTGGGGATCGCATAGTACTCTAGCACATATTTATTGAAAATAAGCCCACATTTAAGTGGACCTGTGCTGTTCAAACCCGTGTTGTTCAAGGGTCAACTGTACATATGTATGTTATTCAGAAGTATGAAACGCAGACGTTAAGGGTAGAACACACACCTAAGAGCTGTCAAGTTGCCTTTAAGGAGCAGGAAATCAGGGGTGTGGAATAAAAAGCCAACTAGACAGAAAACTAGGAAAACTAAATAGAAGCCATCTGGAAAAAAAACTGAAGAAACGTTAAGTGACATTTTCAACAAGAACAAAAACAGATGTAAAGGAGTAGAAAATGGCAGAACAAAAGATGAGGTGAACAAATGAAAGCACACTGGAAGCCTGGGAAGATGGGAGACTATGGACCCATCACAGCACCTAGAACTTGGGACATCCTAGAAAGCCTGGTCTGTTCACACATGGCCAGTCTCTGCCAAACTGGGTACCAAGTAGATACCAATCTCTTCCTACTCTTCACAGCTGCTGTCTCTGCTCACTCCACCATCTCCCTCCCAACCTGTCCACAGCACCCTGTTTTGTCATTTCACTGAGACCCAAGTTTACAGAATTACTGTCACATGTTCCAAAGTTACGCACTTGCTAGTCAATATTCCACTGAAGGCCCCAGGTTCTAAAATCAATGATTTCTCCTTGTCTGAAGAAAAACATCTGCTCAAAACACTCTTTATAAATGTAAAAGAGGTGAGAGTAATAACCAACCCATAAAGTTTTGTCCCCACCCTTATTCATTTGACAGAAAAGTTCCTTAGTTCAGAGAACATTCTAACTCCTGTCTAGACAGTGGTTCTTACTCTTTTGAGACCCAGGGTCCCCACTTAGAATTTCATAAAAGCTCTCAACCTGCTTTAGAAAATAAAGGTACACCGTTTTCAGGGGTACAGAAACGTTCAGTGAGGTTCCGGCTCAGGCTCTGGTCCCACATTTGCATTCATGAGTACGCCAGCAGTTGGGAATTACAGTCTGTGTGTGAGCACCTGGTCCCCTCCTCCGGAGGGATGGGCTGTCCGCCACTCCACTGGTCCTAAGAGAAACTAAGCCACACCCACTGCCAATCCTGCCGAGCCACCTGGGTCCCCAGGACAAGTAGCTTTCATCTCTCCAGGTCTCAACATCCACAGGGTCGTCGGCAGTAACACCACACACACCTAGAACGTGGCTAAAGACACAATTACGGTGCCATTATATTCCTGACTGTCGCTCAGTTTTCGGTTTTCAACTTCCTCGTGCATCTTTATTCGCTTAGGCCCCTGCCCAGAACACCTTGAACGACCGTCCCTCTAACAGCCACATCCGAGGGCTCACCAAACGCGCCGAGCACTGCCCTCAACGTTTAACAAAGACCCTCCTAAAGCTCCTGTCAGTACCCTAACGCCGCCCTACTGCTGAAGTAAGCTACACTGACCTCAAACCCCACAGCGTGTGCGGGGCAGAGCTGCATTCGACCCCGGACAGCGACCAGGGATCCGACCAGCGACTGGCGGATCCACGGTGCACCCAGCTCGCTATCTGCCTCCAAGGAGGTAAAGTACCCCGAGAGGCGTCGCCGGAAGGCCACAAAATCTGCCCCGGACACAAGGCCCGGGAGGAAATTCAGACCCCACCAGGGCTCCGCTGAAAAACAAAATGCCGGTAAAAGCAGCTGTGAGGAGCGGCGGGGTGTGAGGGGCGGCAGGGCGGCCGGGCCTCGGCGCGGAGCCCGGGCCGTGGGCGCAGCGGGGCCGCCTCCCTGGCCGCCCGGGCGCCGGGGACGAAGAGGAGAGGAAGTGGAGGAGAAAAAAAAGAAGGAGAAGGAAGAGAAAGCGCCAACGCCGCCGCCCGCCCCGCCGCCTCCCCGCCCCCCGGCCGCCGGCCGCGCCTCAGCGCGAACCATGGCGCCGCCGCCCACGGGCCCGCCTGGAGGCCGCGCGCCCCGGCCCGCTCACCTCCCGGAGAGACGGGGCGGAGCCCTGCACCGAGGCGATATACCGCTCCACGTCGGCCTTGTTGCGCCTCATAGCGCCGCCGACCAGGGTTCGCGCGCGGGACGCCAGCGCCTAGGCCGCAGCGGCTGCGGTCTCGGGAGCGCGGCGCCCAAAGGTCCGTGACGCAGCGCCGTCGCCGGCGAGAGCCCGACGCGCCTGCGAGTGTGCGTGCGTGCGTGTCGCGTCAGCCCTGTGCGCCGCGCAGGCCCGTGGGCGCCGGCGCGCGGAGGTGACTGCGCTTGCGCGACGCGGAAATGAGACGCTCGCGGGCTGTGTGACGCGGCAGAAAGTGCATAGCGACTACGTGGGCCGCGAGAAGCAACGTCCGTGAATAGCCCGCCCCACAGGCGCTGGAGGCGGACGGGGTGTACCCGGTGCTGACGTCACTCTTCGGCGCCAGTCGTGTGCGTCAAAGCGCTCGTTTTTGGAATTTGAATTTTTAGGTCTTAGCTTAAAACAAGTTTCATAAAATGTTTTCAGTAGGTTTTAGGATTAAAAAGATCACATCCGTGTATACAGGGAGTTTAGAATTTATGGTTATGGATAATTTTGATCCTTTTTTTAATAGACTTAAAACAGTTTTATCCAACACATGGAACTAACCTGGCCTCTTACAGCCTATCCTTTTTGATTTTTCGATTTTTCCAAATTTTCCACAATGAGCAATTATTGCCTTTATAAAGAGGGAAAATAAAACAGAACATTCTGGTTCTGTTTTATTTCAATCGTATTGGATGTGAATAAGGGTGGCTGGTTTGGAAGAGCCCACCTTGGGCAGTTGATCTTCCTAGTATTGGGTGGGCCAAAAGTGCCTTCCGTTTTTTAAGTAAAAATAAAAGACACATTTTTCGTTTTCGCCAAGAACTACATTGAACAACGTATTCACCCTTTTGTTCCACTACCTTCTGCCATTTTTCAGGCAACTTCGTAATCCCATCTTACCAAAACTTTTTATCTTTTTGAGCAAAGAACTGTTCCAGGTGCCTTTTACAGTCTTTCAGGGAACTGAATTTTTTTCCATTAAGAGAATTTTCTAAAGACCGAAATCAATGGAAATCCCTAGGCGCAATGTCTGGTGAATATGGTAGATGAATCAGAACTTCCCAGCCAAGCTGTAACAGTTTTTTTTATTTTGCCTGGTCATCAGAGAAACACGCAGTCTTGCGTTATCCTGATGGAAGATTATGTGTTTTCTGTTGACTAATCCGGACGCTTTTCGGCGAGTGCTGTTTTCAGTTGGTCTACTTGGGAGCAGTACTTGTTGGAATTAATTGTTTGGTTTTCCGGAAGAAGCTCATAATAGAGGACTCCCTTCCAATCCCACTATAGACACAACACCACCTTCTTTGAATGAAAACTGGCCTTTGGTGTGGTTGGTCATGGTTCATTTTGCTTGCCCCACAATCTCTTCCGTTCCACATTGTTGTACATATCCACTTTTCATCGCCCATCGCAATCGGTTTTAAAAATGGAACCTTTTTATTTATGTTTCAGTAGAGAATCACGTGTGAAAATATGGTCAAGGTTTTTTTCGCTTAACTTACGTGGAACCCAAACATCAAAGCGATTCACATAACCAAGCTGGTGCAAACGATTTTCAACGCTTGATTTGGATATTTTGAGTATGTCGGCTATCTCCCGCGTGGTATAACATTGATTGTTCTTAATTATTGTTTCGATTTGATCGCCATCAACTTCAACTGGTCTACCTGACCGTGGAGCATCGTTCAACGAGAGATCTCCAGCACGAAACTTCACAAACCACTTCTGACACGTTTGATCAGTCACAGCACCTTGTCCATACACTGCACAAATCCTTTTTTGCAATTCGGTTGTGTGTGTGTGTGTGTGTGTGTTTTCTGGTTGTGTTTTTACCTTTCTTGAAATAATAGAGCATAATATGCCGAAAATGCTTTTTTCCTTCCATCTTCAATATTAAAATGGCTACACAAAAATTAACCAATTTTGATGTCTTTTTTTAAATGCACGCTGATATGACAGCTGTCACATACAGTCTAACAAAATTGTTTCGAATGAAGTTAAAGACCACTAAGTGCTGCTAGAGGCACCTTATGGAAAAAACCAAACTAACCTTTGGCCCACCCAGTAATTGCCCCAGGTCCCAGCTAATGATAGCTTATCAAGGGAGTGGTGAGGGGCCTGCCCCTCTACTGGTTTCCCTGGTAACTAATGAGCCCACCTGAAGTCAATTCCCCTATAACTGGTAATCTCTCTTTCCCCGAGGAAGTGGAGACGCCACCCTGTCCTGCCCTCGGTCCACTGCACACAGTGGGGTGTTGCTCCAGGATCTTGCTTCAGACGTGTAAGCTCCCCCATCCATTAAACTATCGATGTCTCTGTTGCTGACTCCGGGCTCTTCTGTCTTGAAGCTGGGCAAGCACAGGGCTTGTAGGCCTGCGGGGTGCAGCCCAGCAGCTTCACATGTATTGACTCGTTTGATGCTTCCAACAACTTCGTGAAGGTAATGTTGTTTGTTATTATGCTCAAGTCGACAGATAAGGAAATCGAAGGAGTGGACAGGAAAGCAACTTTGCCAAGCACACCTGGTAAAATTACTACCTTTAATCTGTTTTACGAGAATATATTGAAAAGGAGTAAGCCAAAGAAAAAACCTTGAGGCACTCAAGAGGCTTTTCTTAAATACATTTATTAAGCTTTGAAACTTCAGTTTTCACCAAATGGGAGGATGAGTCTGTCCTGCTGGGCTTTAAAAATAGACATTCTTCTCCAGGAAGATGTCCATCCTAGCCCACATCTTTTCCCAGCATGGACCAGATCCATCCCAACTTGTTCTCACAAGTAATTATCCTTCCCCCAAATCACACAGCTAACTGTAATGTTCTCTCCGAGGACCACCTTACCGGTGGGATGGATTCCACTCTAATGGCTGCATCACTCATGTTGATGCATTACAAATTTAATTCAAATGAGAGTTGAATCCATAGAAATATCACTTATGACGTCTTTCATCAGCCACAGTTTTACCTGATTAATCTGAGTCCTCAACTTCTGAATTAATTGAACTGACAGGCATCCAGCATTGATGCTGATCAAATCAGGAGCTTTTTCATCTCCTCAAGTCCACCTGTCCTCTGCGGCGGCTTATCATCCCTGGCAGACACCTTGTCTTTCATGTAATCACGTGACTCTTTCTTCAGAATCACTCATGCCGTCAGTTCATCCCATCATTTTCTCAGCACTCTTATTTTGTACGATTCCACAGTAATCCTAAACTACTCGTAGGTAGCACTGGGAATGCACGCACATGCGTGTTTGTACGTATGTGTCTCTGGAAATTGAAGTCCCTAAATCAGTGCTGTCTAATATAATGTGACCCAACATGGATTTTAAAATTTTCTAGAAGCCACACTTTAAAAAATAAGAAGGAACAGGAGAAATTCATTTGAATAGCCTTTTATTCAACCCAGTATATTTAAAACATAATTTCAGCATGCAATTAATATGAGCAAATTGTTAATAAACTATCTTACATTCTTTTCTTTGTACCAAGCGTTCAAAATCTGATCTGTGGAAATTGAATCTGCGTTTAGATTTCATAAAATTTAGGGTTGAAAAAATAGATTCATATACCCAAGTTGTCCCGAACATACTTAGAAGTTATCAATAATTGAACTGAATAGCAAGTTTTAAATTTTAAATTAATTAATTAAAATTAATTAAAAAATCCAGTTCCTCAGGAGGACCAGCTACATTTCAAGTGTTCAGTTGCCATGTGTGTCTGGTGTGTTGGATGGCAAAGCTCTCATAGTTCTATTGACGTTGAACTTAGAAAGGAAAGAGTTGTGTTGGAAAATAGATACTACTTGTAGCAGTCAGTGTGGCTGACAGAAAACCCAAAAACTACAGCGTCCCAGAAGCTAAGACACAGAGCTTTAAGGAGAGAATAATCAACAGTGTAAAATGCTGCAAAAAGATCAGGAATGATGACTGAGGAAAACTCTTTAGACTTGTTTCCTATAAGTTGATTTTTGAAAGAAATGGTGCAGGCAAAAAGCAGCCTGCAAACGGTTGAGGGATTAGGTGGTGAAGAAATGAACGCACCTAAGTGATGATTACTGTCTTTTTATTAGGGAAAACTGACGTTGGTATTCTTTGGTAGATAATCACATAGAACAGTTGCCCATTGTGGGGTGTATAGTTTCATGAATTTTAAGGCATGCATAGATTCATGTAATGACTACCACGGTCGGGATACAGAACAACTCCATCATTCCCCAAACTGACTCACACGGCTGCTTTAGAATCACACCCTCCCAGCACTGATCACTCCCCACACTATAGTTTTGTCTTCTCAAGAATGTCTTATGGATGGAATCATACTGTGTGTTTTCATACTGGCTTTGTTCACTCAGCATAATGCCTTTGAAATTCATCCAAGTTTTTGCATCCTCAATAGTTCATTGTTTTTCATTGCTGAGTAACATTCCACAGGTGAGCGGACCACAGGGTTATCCATTGCCCAGTTGTAGGGCATGTGGGTTGTTGCCAGTTTCTGGTGGTCGTGCAGAGAGCTGCTGTAAACATTTTTTTATCAGTTTTTTCTTCAATGAACACAAGTTTTCATTTCTCTAGGGCAAGGGTTTGCAAACTATGGCCGTTGTGTGGACTGGCTGCCTGTTTTTTTTTTTTAATAAATTAATTTAGTTGTTTTTGGCTGCGTTGGGTCTTCGTTGCTGCGTTCTGGCTTTCTCTCATTGCGGTGAGCAGGGGCTACTCTTCGTTGCGGTGCGCGGGCTTCTTATTGTGGTGGCTTCTCTTGTTGTGGAGCACGGGCTCTAGGCGCGCGGGCTTCAGTGGTTGTGGCACGCAGGCTCAGTAGTTGTGGCTCGTGGGCTCTAGAGCGGAGACTCAGTAGTTGTGGCGCACGGGCTTAGTTGCTCCGCGGCATGTGGGATCTTCCCGGATCAGGGCTCGAACCCATGTCCCCTGCATTGGCAGGCAGATTCTTAACCACTGCGCCACCAGGGAAGTCCCTGGCTGCCTGTTTTTGCAAATAAAATTTTTCTGCAACACGACCATGCCCATTCGTTTATGTGGTGTCTTATGGCTGTTTTGTGCTGTGAGAGTTGAGTAGTTAGTTGTGACTGAGACCTATGTCCTACAAGCCTAAAATATTTACTCTCTGGCCCTTTAAGGAAAACTTTGCTTATAAGTCCTCTAAAGAAAGACTCAGGCCTCCAAGCCAGAGTCTCGCCCAAGCCTCTCACCTCCTTCGTGCCACCTCCTTGCCTTTCCGGCATCCACCTCTCCCACGCCCTCTTCTCTGTGTGCCTCAGTCTCCTGCCGGAAGAAATGGGTTGAGCCCCAAGGAGGCTGAGGAGGGATGGGGGAGGGCCTGGGGTGGGTTCTGCCCACTGCCCCAAGCCATAGGGGCTCTAGCCAGGGCCTAGGAGAGGAGGGCGCTGGCTCGGGGCGGGGGGGTGGGTAGCTGCCCCCGTTACTGCTGCTGCTGTCTTGCTGTAGCCACCTGCCCCGTCCCCTCCCTCTTTCCCACTGCTGTCCATGGTGAGGAGGGAGGTGCGGTCCCCAGTCCCTACCCCGCGGGGCTGTGTTACTTGGTTTTTAAACGACTAGTTGGGATAAAATCCTCAAGAAATAAAACTTCCAGTGGATTAAAAAAGAAAAAGACTGAGGAGTGGACTGTCAGGTCCTCTAGCGGGTGTTCTGTACAGCTTTACGAGAGGCTGCCAAGCTGACAGAGTGGCCGCCTCAGTGCTGCGTTCCCGTCAGAAGTACAGCGCCCTTGTCAGCACTTGGTATTGCCAGGATTTTGTAATTTAAGCCATTCTAAAAAGCGTGTAGCAGAATTTGTCATGGTTCTGTTCTAGCCCCTCACAGGTAATATTGCTGGACATTTTTTCATAGGCATATTTGCCAGCCATGTATCTTGTTTGGTAAACTCTGTGTTTTACTTGTTGCCCATATTTTAATCCGGTTGTTTGTTGTGATGAGATAAAATCTACATTTTAAGGCAGAACAAGAAAATTTAAACATCAAGTTCTCTGTCTGTGTCCCCTGGGCTTACCCCTCCCTCCCTAATGAGCAGTGCACATCTGCATTACACGTTAACCAGACCTCCTCAAAGATGGGAGTGGCTGCTCGAAGGTAAAGAGCTTTCCTTTCTCCTTTCTTCTGAGCTTGCAATGTGACTTCTTGAAAGAATCGCGCTCTTTCCCAGCTCTGCAGGGGGTCATGGTGACTTGCACCTGGGCTTTGTGAACTTTATGCAAAATAAGTAAGTCATTTTGATTTACGATCCTTTGTCTTGAAAACTGTTTAGGACTGTGCCTTCGACATCTAACAGGTAGAACAGTTCTCAGATCTTCCGAGAGTCGGCTTCCCAGGTTATAATCCTCAGTTTGGCTCGAAAAAAATTCCTTTTTTTCCTTCTTACCTTGATTGTTAATTGAATTTTCATCAACAGTTGTCTCACTGTTGAGTTTTGAGCGGACTTGAGGTATTCTGACTGCAAGTCCTCTGTCAGACATGTAACTGGGAAACATTTTCTCCTAGTCTGTAGTTTATTTCATTCTCTCAACAGTGTCTTCCACAAGGCAGACATCTTTTGATTTTGATAAAGTGCAGCTTATCAATTCTTTGTTTTCTGAATCATGCTTTTGCTGCCACATCTAAGGACTTAGGACCCCTGGTCATGAAGGTTTTCTTCTGTCTTACGCTTTATATTTAGATGTAGGACCCACTTTCAGTTAATTTTTTCACTAAGTGGAAGGTTTTTGTCCAGAGCCTTTGTGCCTATGGATGTCTAATTGCTATAGCAGTATCCTTTTCCATTAAATTGCTATGGCCCCTCTATAGAAATCAAATGACCATGTTAGCGTCTGTGTCTGGACTCTCCCTTTTGTTTCACTGATTTATGCATCGAACTTTTTACAGATACCTCACTGTCTCGATTGCTGCAGCTTTATATATGCCTTAAAATCAAGTAGTGTGATTCTTCCAACTTGACACTTCTTTGTCAGAATTGTTATGTTCTAGTTCCTTTGCCTTTCCACATCCATTCTACAATCACATTTTCTGTATCTATAAAATATTCTGCAGGAACTTGATTGTAGACGTGTTTAATCTGTAGATTAGGGCAGAGAGCATCACCACCTCTACCATGTCTTCCAGTCCACTGCATGGACCAGTTATTCAAGGTCTTCAGTTTCATCAGTGTTTTGTGGTTTTAAGTATACACATCCTGACACGTTTTGTTAGGTTATAGCTATTTCATTTTTCATAGAGCTGATGTAAATGTTACTTTTTAGATATCAGCTTACAATTGTACATTGCTCATATAGAGAAATACAACTAATTTTTGTCTGTTGACCTTGTATCCTGTGACATTGTTAAAACTCACCTATTAATTCAAGGAGTTTTTAAACATTTTTTTTGTAGGTTACTTGGGATTTTACACATAGACAATCATGCTATCCAATCTGTATGCCTTTTATTTCTTTCTCTCGCCTTACAGCATGGTCTAGGAATTTTAGCAGAAGTTTGAATGAGACAGGTGAGCGAGGACATTTTTCCTTGTTTCCAGTCTTAAGGAGAAAGACTTTCACCAATAAGTACAATGTTAGCTATAGGTTTTTTGTAGACGCCTTTATCAAGTTAAGGAGATTTCCTTTTATTCCTGGTTTGCTGACAGTCTTTATCATGAATGGACATTGAAATATGTCGAATGCTTTGTCTGTATTAGTTGATACGATCATGTAATGTTTTAAGTTGTTAATATGATTACATTGGATTTTAGAATGTTAGGCCTGCCTTGAATTCCCAGGATATACCCCACACGGTGGTGTCGTGTTTTGCTTGTTTCTTTTTTTTTTAAAGATAGAGAGGGACTTCCCTGGTGGCGCAGTGGTTAAGAATCTGCCTGCCAATGCAGGGGATGCAGGTTTGGTCCCTGGTCTGGGAGAATTCCACATGCCGCGGAGCAACTAAGCCTATGCGCCACAACTACTGAGCCTGCGTTCTAGAGCCTGTGTGCCCCAACTACTGAGCCCGCGTGCCACAACTACTGAAGCCTGTGCGCCTAGAGCCCGTGCTCCACAACAAGAGAAGCCACTGCAGTGAGAAGCCCGCGCACTGCAACGAAGAGTAGCCCCAGCTCGCTGCAACTAGAGAAAGCCCGCGTGCAGCAACGAAGACCCAACGCAGCCAAAAGTAAATTAATTAATTAAAAAAAAAAAGGTAGAGAGAGAGAGAGAGAACATTTTATTCTTTCCATAATGAGCAGCAGCAGTCAATTAAGCTTCACATTCTGGGTCGGACTTTTAAGTATGATTTGTTTTTCATAATGTATTTTATTTTTAAAAAAGGAAGCACAGGGGCTTCCCTGGTGGCGCAGTGGTTGAGAGTCCGCCTGCCGAGGCAGGGGACACGGGTTCGTGCCCCGGTCCGGGAAGATCCCACATGCCACGGAGCGGCTGGGCCCGTGAGCGGCCGCTGAGCCTGCGCGTCCGGAGGCTGTGCTCCGCAACGGGAGAGGACGCAACCAACAGCGAGAGGCCCGCGTACCGCAAAAAAAATAAATAAATAAAAAGGAAGCACAGGTGTATTTTGAGAGAGAAGTAAAATACAGAAAATGCAAAATTTGTTTTGACAATTGGTATACCATATTTTGAAACAGTATAATTATTTAAAAATACAGCATAGCCAACAGCCTATAAAATTTCTTTTGGCATTTCATTTGGTAAAGTAGGAAACCTTTCTTAAATAAAAGTTAGCTATCAACACAGTCCATAAGTTAGATTGTATGTTTTTGGGTTTTTTTAAATATTTTATTTTATATTGGAGTGTAGTTGATTAACAATGTTGAGCCAGCTTCCGGTGTACAGCTAAGTGATTCAATTATACATATACATGTATCTATTCTTTTTCAAATTCTCTTCCCATTTAGGTTATTACAGAATATTGAGCAGTATTTCCTGTGCTATACAGTCGGTCCTTGTTGGTTATCTATTTTATAATTTTTTATTTTTTGATATTGCTTTTTTAAAGTTATTTATTTTATATTTTAGCTGCATTGGGTCTTTGTTGCTGAGTGTGGTCTTTCTCTAGTTGCGGTGAGTGGGGGCTACTTTTCGTTGCGGTGCGTGGTCTTCTCATTGCGGTGGCTTCTCGTTGCGGAGCACGGGCTCTAGGCGTGCGGACTTCAGTAGTTGTGGCGCACGGGCTCAGTAGTTGTGGCTTGCGGGCTCTAGAGCACAGGCTCAGTAGTTGTGGCGCACGGGCTTCGTTGCTCCGTGGCTTGTTTCTTTATCGTGGTAAAATACACAGAACATCAAATTTACCATTTTAACGATTTTTTTAGTGTATAATTCAATGGCATTAAATACATTCACAGTGTTGTACAGCCATCACCACTATCCATCTCCTAAAGTTTTTTAATCATTCCAAACAGAAATGCTGTACCCATTAACCAGTAACTCCCCATCCCCTGGTACCCTCTACTCTATGTCTCTAATGAATTTGCCTATTCTAGGAACCCCATAGAATGGGAATCATACATTATTTGTCCTTTTGTGCCTGGCTTATTTGACTTAGCCTTATGTTTTCAAGTTTCATCTATGGTACAGCATTTTTCAGAATTTCATGACTTTACATGGATGAGTTTGTATTAACCTTTTATATACTACTCAATTCAATTTGCTAATTTTTCTTGAGGATTTTGCATTTAAGTTCACGAGGGATATGGACATTTTCTAATTTCCCTTGACTTTCTCTCTTTGATCCATCGATTATTTAGAAGTCTGGTGTTTAACCTCCAAGTGTTTAGAGATTCTCTTGTTATGTTGGTCTTATCGACTCCTGGTCTACTTGCAGTAAGATCAGAGGACTAACTTTACATGATTTTAGTTACTATTTTTAAATGGATAAGGTTTGTTTTATGACCCAAGATATAGTCTACCTTGGTGAATCTACCATGTGCACTTTAAAAGGATGTGTATTCTGCTGTTGATGGGTGGAGTGTTCCACAAATGTCTATTAGATCCACTGGGTTGATGGTCCTGTTCGGTCTGTGTCACTATTGATTTTCTGTCTCCTAATTATGTCAGTTACTGAGGGAGGAGTATTGAAGTCTTCAGCTATAATTTTGGATTTGTCTATTCCTCCCTTTAGTTCTGTCAGTTTTTGCTTCATGAATTTTGAAGCTCTGGTGTTAGATGCAAACACATTTAGGATAGTTGTGCCTTCTTGGTGAATTGACCCTTTATTATTGTGTGATGTCCTTCTTTATCCCCGATGATCTTCTTTGCTCTGAAATCTACTTTGTCTGATACTAATATGGCCACTCTAGCTCTTTTGGTTAAAGTTTCTATATTTCTTTTTCATCCCTTTACTTTTGATGTATGTATGTCATTATAAAATGACAAGAAAAGCTAAAGCTAGTTTCTTGTTCAACATATAGTTAGGTATTGTTTATCCACTCTGACAATGTCTTTTAATTGTTACGTTTAGTCCATTTATATTTAACGTAATTATTGATGTTTAGATCTATGTCTCCTATTTTATTATTTGGATTCTGTTTATTCCATTTTTAATTCCTCTGTTTACTCTTTTCTGCCTTCTTTTTGGTTATTTGAGTATTTTGTATAATAATATTCTCATTCCGTTTTGATTTATCTATTGTTTTTGAATATCTCTTTGTATAGTTGTTTTTTAAATGGTGGCTCTAGGGCTTCCAATATAGATAATTATTCACAGAGTACTCAGAACGAATACTTCACCATTTCAAGTAGAATGTAGAAACTTTATGGCCATATAGATAGCTTTACCTTCCCCCCTTTATGTTGTAGATGTCTTATATTACATGTACATGAACTGTAAATGCCACTGAACAGTGTTATAATTTTTCCTTTGTCATCAAATATATTTTAAAAATAGAGGACAGATTCACTAGACAGAGATCACCAAGGAAAGAGAAGACTTTAATAATACCCTAAACAAACTAGACCTAAACGACATCTATTGACAACTCCACCCAACAACAGCAGAATACACGTGCCTCTCAAGTGCACATGGAACATTCTCCAGCATAGACCATATGCTAAGGCATAAGATAAACCTCACTAAGTGCAAAAAAATTGAAATGATACATACGAAGTATGTTTTCCCACAACAATGGAATGAAATTAGAAATCAACTACAGAGTGGAACTGGAGAAATTTACAGATATGTGCAAATTAACAGCATACTTCTAAATAACCAATGAGTCAAGACATCACAAGGGAAATTAGCAAATACCTTGAGATGAATGAAAATGAAGAGGCAACATGGTCTGTCGTAGCACGTATGTGTCCCAGGGCCAGTTGGGGGCCGTGGGCGCTGCTGCTTCTGAGCTCTAGAAGTTCTGATAGCTTTGTGGAATGCTGGGAGCTGCTCAGGGTGGAACGTGCTTTGCCAAGTACCCAGCAATCGCCGAGCTCCTCCTGTGAGTGGCAAGGGTACAAGGACAAAATGAGTCCTGCCGTTGGGAGCCATCCTTCTGGCAGGAACACAAACCAGTACATACAAGTGCTCAAAACAGCTACTGAATCAGAGGTGTGAGCAGAGGATTTGGGGAGCAAAGGACAGTGACTAGTTTTGCTTGAGGAAGTCAGGAAAGGTTTAAAAAATGGGGTGAATTTGATGTGAGTCTCAAAAGTGAGGAGGGTATATGGATCTCAGGAGGGCAGGTGAAGGTCTGGGAAAGACAGTTCTGCGTGATGGGCATGGCCATTGGGAGAAAACAGACTCAGCAATAGGCTGGGACCTGCTTGTTCGATGAGCCTAATGAGGCTGGTAAACAAGGGGAGTCGAGCGATGGCTGCTTGGAGGTCAGAGCAGAGTGAGGAAAGCGTGGAGCCAGCCAGGGCGCCAGCTGGGAGGAAGAAGGGCTCTGGGACCTTCTGCAGCTGAACGGCTGGACTTTGGGGTCCTTAGCTGTGGGGATGGGAGGGGTGGGGAAGGGGAGAACAGAGGGCAACTCGACCTTAGCCTGGGAGCCTGGAGAGATGGTGATGCCACTAAGGGCAGTGGGAAAATGGAGGAAATGGGAACTGGAAGAGGGCCAGGGCCCCTGCCCCCAGGCCGGGCTAGTGGGTATTTATTCTCCTTTCAAGATCCAGCTCCAGGAGACCCTCCCCCACCACCTGCGGGCTGCTGCCCGTGTGACCTTGCAGAACCTTATGCTTCCCCCCATGCTGTGCTGTAATCACTCGTCTCTCTTTCTTGGGCAGGAGGAAGCCAAGGCCTGCACCTGCCCAGGGGAGGACACGGCGTGCAGGACTCAGGTCAGACATTTGAGGAGGGGAGGAGGGAACAATAGAGCCCCAAGAGCACGGGGCAGCTGAAGGGTGTGAAGATAAAGAACTGAAGCAGCTCAGAATTCAGGGTGAACGGTGGGAAGACTCCACCAGCAGCCTACACGGTTCTCAGATTTGCCTTATGTACAGCAATCAGCCCATTTGCTTTTATTCGTATACATGAATGTTTATGTGATATACTCAAGACGACTTGAATTTTTCACACACACAGACATCCACCGAGGAACAGGGTAGAAATGTGCACGAGCTCGAAAGCACAGGAACCACCTGGGTTCAGGTTCTGGACACGCCACGTCTTGCCGTGCAAGCTCAAAGGGCCTCCTTGGCTTCACAGCCCTGGGAGGTTGTCAGGATTAAATAACCCCGTGTTACCTACAAGGTGGCTGCCGTGTGAATGCAGAGTCTGATTGACATTTTTACATGGTTTGGATATCGCACCACTTAAACTGTTTTCCAGAAAAAACTACATACAAGTAAAAGTTTAAAATGGCTTTAAAAGAAAAAAACGTGGAACTCTTTTTAAAATTGAAGTGTAACCGACCTATAACATCAAGTTAGTTTCAGGGGTACAACATAATGATTCCATATTTGTACACATTGCAAAATGATCACAATGTCTAGTTAACATCTATCACCATGCAGTTTTCTTTTCCTGGAATTTTTAAAAAATTAATTTATTTATTTTTGGCTGCATTGGGTCTTCGTTGCTGTGCGCAGGTTTTCTCTAGTTGCGGTGAGCGGGCCTCTCATTGCGGTGGCTTCTCTTATTGCAGAGCATGGACTCTAGGTGCGCGGGTTTCCGTAGTTGCAGCATGCGGGCTCAGTTGTTGTGGCTCACAGGCTCCAGAGTGCAGGCTCAGTAGCTGTGGCGCACGGGCTTAGTTGCTCCGCGGCATGTGGGATCATCCCGGACCAGGGCTCGAACCCGTGTCCCCTGCATTGGCAGGCGGATTCTTAACCACTGCGCCACCAGGGAAGTCCCCACCATGCAGTTTTAACATTTTTTTCTTATGATGAGAACTTTTAAGATCTATTCTTTTAGCAACTTTCAAACGTGCAACTCAGTATTAATAACTGTAGTCACCATGCTGTACGTGATGCCCCTATGAATTGTTTATTTTATAACTGGAAGTTTGTATCTCTTGACCCTCTTCACCCATTTTGCCCACCTCCACCCTCCCACCCCACCTCTGACAACCACCTATCTGTTCTTGTTTTTTTTATGATTCTTGCTTTATGATTATTGGGGTTTTTAAAAAATGATTCCACATATAAGTGAGATCATCCAGTATTTGTCTTCTCTGACTTATTTCACTCAGCATAGTTGTCCTATCCACGTCGTCCTAAATGGCAAGACTCCCGTCTTATTTCCGGCTGAATAATATTCCACTGTTATACAGACCACATTTTTTCATTCATTCATCCGTCGATGGACGCTTAGGTTGTTTCCAAAACAGCTTTCTTAAGCACTAGTCCTATGTTCTCATGGTTCCATGTCTCAAAGCCATTCAAGTTAAGCAAAACACAACAGTTATTTTTAACAATTATGAACATTTATTAAGCACCAAGAGTATACTGCACTGGTTGCTATATAAAAACACAATTATTGACATAGTGTCCCTGCCACTGAGCTTACAATCTAAAATGAAATACAATAACAATGCTGTAAGCCGACCTCAAAATTTCCTTGATTTAGAAATTGCTATTTTGGCAAATAAATGAGGCAAAATGATCTACCATCAGTTACAATGTTAATAAGGCTTTGAACATGATCCAAAGAACGTTTGACTTGTACCCAAACGTTTTCCCAATTATCTTAGGCTTGATAAGAAAAAGACCACCTAGAAGCGGTAAACAGTGAATTATTTCAAACGGCCTTGTAGGATTTTAAGCCAAGATTCGCTCACTAGCCTGAGTTTCTCTCCGGCCAGAGGAAGCCGTGCGAAACACCGTGAAGTAAGCAAGTCCATCCTCTCGTCCACTGACAACTGTTCAGCCCTTCCTCCCCCCACGAGTGAGGGCTCTGTGTCCCCTACAGCGGAGAAGGTGTGTGTCTGGATAAAACACCCCACAGCCTTGGAGGCTTAATGAGGCAGACTTGCAGGAAATACGAACTCGTATTTTATGAGAGGGGTGAGCAGTGGGACCTCTGCTACAGGAGAGACGTGAACCGAGCAGCAGTTCAGCCCATGCCTCTTCCCAGTGATTAGAAACACAGGCAAATGGGCGCCTTCTGCTCCAAATTTCTGGTGGGAGAGCATTTAGGAATTTGGCATCGAGACCCCCAGACTGAAAACCCTGCACTATTCTGCCTGTATCCACAGTATAGTATTTAATAAATACTTTGAAGATTTTTGTTGCTGGTCATATATTAGCTGACAAAGGCACGCTGAAGGGATTCTGATTCTTGCTGTCAAATGCAAAGACAGTTTCAGACTTCTAAGCACAGTCTTGAACTATATATTGATTATCTTCAATCACTGATAATTCTTTGAACTCTAAAAGAACACTAAAAAATAAAGCAATTGGTTATAAATTAACTGAAATACAGTTTACTCTGTAAAGTGCATGCACAAATGTTTAAAAAATACATGCATACAAATATGTTAATGGCAGACTGGTAGCATCCTGAGATTTTTTTTTTTAATGGTAAAACAGTATTTCAGCAATTTTTGGAAAAACCAATAATTTCCCCCAAAGTCCACCTTGGCAATTTTCTTTTACATGATAACATAGCAGCAGCAACATTTAAAAAATGTTCACAAAATTTGCTTTGCATACAAGCTTATCAGGAAAGACTGGTCCAGAAACTTCAGGATAAAACTTTTTACAAAGTAAAGTAATTCACCACTTTTACCCTAAAATTGATACCTAAACATTCCTCTTGCAATTTAAAAGTGTCATTTATGCCTCCTACTTATAGGAAATAAAATCTAATTATGAGATTTGTAATGAAAAATTTGAAACACACATCAACATCCTTCTCTTCCAGTAAGATTACAGAAATTAATTTCAATGTGTTTCCCCAAAAAGTGAAAAAAAGTTTAACATATAATCATGGCTGTGGTAAATGAATTTGAGTTTACAAATCTCAGTCAGTGCACTTGTTTTTAGCTTGTAAGGTGTTAAACAGCTAGAATTCCTGATTAATGTATGTATTTTCCTAAGGCAAGGCAAGTTCGTTTATGTATAAAGCATAGATATTAGCTGGTTATAAAGGCAATAAGAGCAACACATATACATTCACTTTTTTTTAAAGTGATACATTCCAAACTACATAACATTTAATTTCATGTCCTATTCTAAGACTACATCTTTGACCTTAACCTTAGAAGCATAATTGCTGTAATACATTAAAAAATACTTCATTTCCCCAATATTGTAAAGTATACTGTATTTTCAGATACCTAGTATAAATTGTTTTGCACAAAATTTAAAAAGGAATACTATCAGCTATAACTACTGTGTTAAGTAACTGTGTGAAGAAGTTCACAAGGAGAACAAAATGTAAAACTAAGCACAGTAATTAAGGCATTTATAACCCTAACAACAAAACCCCCCATCACGTAGTTCTGAATATACTTGCTTCTTATCTTAGTAATGTGTGTGTTCATTTGCCGCTAGTTTGATAAATGCACTAAGACTCCATAAGGTCTGTTTTTCCTGGTTGGTTGTTTTTCTTTCTTATATCCTCCCAAACTGCAGTTACAATTAATTTGCTTTTGAATACGAAGTAAAATAGTGTTTATATTTTTATCTGAGTCACGTAAAAGCTGACTGCTTACTTTCATTTTTAAAAGTTATATTTAACTTTTTGGACCTCAATTAAAATTTAACACTTAACCATGTTTCTTTTGCTATTAAGTACAGTTGCCATTTCAAATTGATAAGGGTTACTAACAAAGGCAAATTTTGATCTCATCCATGTTTTAAATACGATTACACAAACTTTTTTTAATGAGAAAAAGGAGATGAAGAAAATCATTCAATAGGTCTTCTTCACTCTCAACTCTTGCAATACAGCTTTAAGGAAGGGTGTATTAGGTCAAGCAATGTTGTCATCTCTTATCTTTGCAGAGAAGAGAAAAAATAAGATGAAGTTATTTCCTTCCTAAGGTCTCAGCTAGCTTCTTAAGTCTTTTTTTCAGCTCCAATGGAAATTTCTCATAGCACTTCTTACAGACTGGCTTCATGTCAAACTCCACAAACTTATTCCTAAAGATAACAATAATAATAAAAAAAAGAGAAATTAGTGGAAATGTAGTCAACATTTGTATACAGACAGACAAATAACGTGCAGTAATTTTACTGAAGTAAATGAAGACACTATGCATATTACATCTATATTCATATTAGCAAAAAACTATAATTCTAATCTCAATTCTAATCATTATGGTAAACATAAAATATTCACAATATCATTTGAAGGAAGTTGCCCTTGTAAATTGATCTTGTACATCTATCTAATACAGAATGGATGTTATCGATACATTTTAGTCTGTGCTAAGTATACAGGGAATATAATGTAAATAAAATTCAGATAATTAAAGTCAATCACATTTTAAAGTACCATGAGAGCACTTTAAAGAACAGTCATTCAAAGCAAAGAACTGTATTTCTGTAATTTGAACGATCCTCTCTTTACTGAAGGCAAAATCATCTTACTTAGTATTTTATATCATGTAGCTGTGAGGTTTCATCTTTCCTGGCCTCCCATCCCCACAACACTAACAAGCATCTTGAAAAAAATCTAACATAATATATAGGTTATTTTGGTTGGCTGTCTGACAGAAAGCTTTAAATCACTCTTCAAGGGCACAAGTGGACCAGGTGGTCACATCTGTGACCTGTGGTCTGTGGTCACATCTGTGAATGGCATATGTACGGAGAACTCAACTCTTTTTAAAAAGCCAGGGCAATACACACTCTCAATTCACTTGTAAAACAATTGTGGACAGGTGTTGAGACGGCCTCCTAGCTATGGGTGATACATCTCCAGCTGACGGTTATGAGCGCTTATCACCATTGAAATCATGGGTCCTTAATTGTGAATGGAGCAAATGCAGAATTTTACAACTTGCTCATTTTCTGTGAAATTTGGGACAGGTCCAGTGATATGCTGTCAGCTGTGACATATTATTATATCTGCTGATATAATTTTAAAGAACAACATTAATGACAAAGTTAATTCCTGACCACACATTTAAAGTGAAAAATCTTTTATTTTAAAGCACCACATGGGAATTATTTTTACTGTTTTTCAGAGATCCTAATGCTGACAGTTATTCACATGATGTTACATTTCAACTCGCAATTTGATTTAAATAGTACCATTGAGTTAAAAGTTCTCCCAAAGTCTTCTTAGAACAAAAGCTATTAAAACCGCCATGTTTTTGATGAAAGAAATAAATTATCCCTGCTCCCAGAGATAATGCTAAACAAACCTTACGTTGTTTTAATCTTATATCTGAATTTTAATTCCTCTTTAATTTTAAACAATAAAAAAACTTTTAGAGCTCATAACACAATGGTACTATGAAGGAACTGGGACAATCATGCTAGCAATTTAAGAGAATTTCCAAGATTGAAATATTTCCCATAAAAATCAGGAATACAATTGAGTTTGAAAACATCAAGAAAATGAGTTCATAACCAGCAGCATGTGGGCAGTGAATGAAAGCACATATACACACACCAGAGATGCCGTATCTTATTATGTACCTTAGAGGGTCTCTGCTTAGACGGGAAACATGCTGAGAGGATTCAGTTTAATACAGAACTTAGAACATGCAACACTGGAATTGATCAAATTATATTATTCTAGGCAAAGAAACCAAAAACCAGGATTTTAAAAGCTGCAATTATCGGACAAGAATACTTTGAAACTTTTCCAGTCTCTATTAGGAGATTAGAATTCTTCCCTTTGAATCCACTGGAAAAAGAAAAAAGAAAATCTATACCATATTGTGATTAAAAAAACGAGCTGAGAGAGTCTACAGGTTCAGGGACAAAAGTGAAGTACAAGACAGTGTTAAGTGTGAACCCTTCTCAAGGTGTGGAACTTTAATAATTAGGCAGAAGGACCAGCTCTACATGGGACAAATGCTTCTATTTCAACCTCTCCTGGCTACAGATACATGCCCGAAAGTAACGAAAAACGCAAGAGACAAAAACAGAATGAAAACATATTCTAAAGGACTAACCAAAGGAGAAAGCAGTGAAAATGCTGACAGAGGGATAGAAAAGTTTACAAACAGACTGGCTTTTTCTTTTTCTGCTTGTCCTTATCCTTTGCTTCTCTCTCCCGTTTGGCAAGTCGCCTCTTAAATTCTTCTGGCATTTTCTCATAACAGTGTTTGCAGACTGGTTTTAGATCAATTTCAACAAACTTATCCCTTTGCGCAGGACAGAGAAGGAACAGGAGAAAACAGGGAACAATTAAAGGAAGAAGCTTTGCTCTTAGAAGGCCTGAACAGAAAGAAGAAATAAGGCATCAGATCATTCTTTTTAAACTCTGTTAACAGCGTCCCCTAAGCGCTCGTCGCGGGGCTCGCGGGAGCCGAGGGCAGACTTACTTGAGCGTTAACTTGGCGCTGCAGGTGGAGCAGGAGAAGCAGTGCACGCACCAGGCCTTGTTGAGGGCGGAGACCACTAGGGGACAGGAGGGGGACGTCACTCACCACACCCACCCGTCCCCTCCCGGGGTGGGTGCCCTCCTCGAGGGCTTTTCTCACCGAAGAGCCACACACGGCACTAAAGTTTCAGGGCCATTAACTGACCTTCAGTCGATGTTATTCATTAATTTATCTTGTCACGTTGTCAGAACACACAACCCCAGCTCTGCATTTGTCTCCCACGACTGTAGGCTTCCCCTTAGGGAAGACCACTGTTGTCTTTTCAACCCGTGTTGGTGGTTAATGTTTTCTTCACCCGTGAGGCATCCAAACGGCAGGTACCAGATCTTCACGCCGACGCCCCCCAGCCCCGCCCAACTGCCAAGCTGTGACGGGCGCCCGGCTTTCCTAGCACGGCAGGTAATTAAAACAAAGTCCAGACGCTGACTCACCGGCCTGCAGGAGCCTGTCTTCCAAGCCAGCACTAGGGCAAGAGCTTCCCTCCCCTGGCAGCTGCCTCCCGTGGGCGGGGATAAGATTTATTCCCAAAGGCACTAGAGATCACTTTCCCGAACCCACCCCTTCGTGAAGGGCACGCGGGCAGTGTTTCAGAGAGCACTGGCCGAGTTAGGCTCTCTGCTCAGAGGCTGCAGCAGGAATGTCTGCAACTTCGCCAGGAAGCTTCTGGCAGAACTTGCTGCGCCTGTTGGCAAACACAGCTGCTTCCTTCCCGTCCACGTCAATCAGGGACGAGGGGGCGGGCCCTGGAAACACCTAGAGATAACTGCCAGGGTTCAGGGGACCCTTCCTAAGTGCTCCCAAGAAACACGCCCTGCAGCTTCCGGAAGGAGGGACTGCAAGGAGGAGAGGCCTTGGGGTCGGCCGCTCCTATGGTAACGACCCTACGGCGCTGGCCTAAAGTATCACCATGAAGGAGCAGCCAGCCCACCTCTCAGGAGTTAGCGTCTCCCTGCTGGAGAACACTTGGGAAAAGAAACCGACAACCATCGCAGTCCAAACAACCCTTTTCAATCTTCACACGACCCAAGGGTTTTTGTGTCAAAACGGTGCCCTACAGGTTAAAACCGCTGCAGGTACTTACCATCACCTTCTATAACACGGTTGCAGTGGAAACAAACATCACCAAATAGCTGAAAATGAAAAATTGCAACTAAGTATCAGAACACCAAACACTTAATATAAATAATTTCAGTTCTTTGTACAACTTAAAAACAAATAGCTGGCTACCTAAACCCAGAATTTGCCATTACTAGAGAGAGAATCAGCAAAAGTTCACTGACTAGTTTTTACTTCCTACAATGAAAAGAATTTACTCTTCATCATGATCAAAAACAAAGGCTCTGGAAATGTTCTGGATTTCAGGAAGCTAAAGGAGCATGAAAACCCTACACTGGGTCTGGTACTGGAGTGGAAAAAAGGCCAGAAGGAGTTTATTGGGTCAGGTGACAGAACTGAAACGGACAGATTGAAGTCATCAATACAGGTAACCATGGTCACATAAGAGATTCCTGTATTCTTGGGAAATGTACACTCGAGTATTTAGGAGTAAAGGACCATGGGGAACTCATCATCAAATGCTTCAGAAAAAATACGCATGTGTTTATATGTGTACATAAACTTGTATATAAGGAAACGTGCATTCACGTAAGTGTCGTGTTCATAGAGAGGGCAGGACACACACATGCTGAAGCAGGTAGTAAACCTGAGTAAAACAGGTATTTTCTTTGTATTTTTTTATTTTACAACCTTTCTGTGAGCCTGAAATGATTTTCCAAATGAAACGTTAAAAAGCAATCGCTGGAGCCCAACGTACGTTTTCCCAGAGCTCTCCTTGTACTTAAGTATTGAGAGGCTCAGGCCCATACAAGTGTGCGTAGTATTCCACGAGCCCCGTCACTACCTGGTTGTAGTGGGTTTCACAGTACGCCAGGCCCTTCCTCTCGTAATGGCGATGTCCGAGAAACGGTTTCTCACACTTGGCACAAACAAAATGCTGGAAGAAATTGCGTTAGTCATACTTGGATCGCCATGTTTTATTTACACAGTGAAGCAAAACCCAAGCTGAAGCAGCTCAGAGGAGACACGTGACAGCCTGGGCTGCTTATGTCACTCGGGCCACAGGTGACCCTGTAGAGCAGCCGGCCTTCGTCCAGGCATCCGGAGGCCTAGACCCTGGGCTGCTTATGTCACTTGGGCCACAGGTGACCCTGTAGAGCATCCGGCCTTCGTCCAGGCATCCGGAGGCCTAGACTCGACAGCACAGAGTGAGGACAGAGGTGAGCGTGGGGACACATCTCTGGGCTGGACCAGGACACCTCCTGCCTCAAGGATCTAGGAGGCAAGAGCACTGCTTGCCTCGCCACTTGGAGGTCACAGAGCCGTGTAGAATCTATGTTCTTAGTCTTCCACGAGGTCCACATGTGCCCCTCAGCATCTCCCAGCCTCGCCAGCGCACCTGAGCGTCGGGCGTGCGAGGGCCCCGGTCACCGCTCCGCAGGGAACTCACCTCCACGTGCCACTGCTTGCCCATGGCGTTCACCACGCGCCCTTCGATGGGCCGGCGGCAGGCGCCACAGATGGGGACCCCCATCTTGTCGTGGCACGGCAAGCAGTACAGCTCCCCCTTCAGCTCCCGGGCGTCGGCGGTCAGCTCCTTCCTGCCCATGAGAAAGGGACCCGCTGAGCAGCACCGCGGCGAGGCGGGCAGGCAGTCGGTGCAGCCCCTGTGCCTCCGCGGTTCCGAAGAGAACCCGCAACGACCCCTGTAGCTGCTTTTCTCCCCCCGGAGGTGGTCAGAGTAGTCTGATCAAGACGCTTGAACAGGCTTCAGATTCATATCCAAACCTCCGCCTCGTGCGGTGCTGACAAGCCGGCCACACACCACCGCGCCGGCCACAGCTACCGTCCCCTGTCTGCCGTCACTTCAGAGTCCCTCGTCTTCCTTAAACGCTGGGGAGGAGTATCCCAGGCGTGAGGACAGACCCGCCGATGTTATCCTCCCAAAATAACCGAGGAGTTTGGAGACTAGCTCCACTTACTGACGCTCACTAGCAAGCTGCTAAGAGTAGTTTTAGGTGAACAGAAAATACACAGACGGAATGCTCAGACCGGCCCTCCTCCAAATGCTTACGTTCACTACTATTTTCAGTCTCCTGAGTCAATAAACAGAGATGGCCCCAAATCAAGATGAATTTCATCGGGTTTAAACGATTCTTTAGAAGTGCTCATGAACGATGAACCGAGGGAGGACAGGCAAGAGAACGAGATAAGGTAGAAACTGAACTCCCAAAAGAAGCTGTCTGTCAGCCTTCACCCCAGCTCTCCACTCCCTACCGTAACTTAGCACGGATGGTCACGCCGACTACAGTAAAGTATCTTTTCCACTAAGTTCTTATATTAGAAGGCAGATTCCGAAGCTCACAGCCTAACAATTTATCATGAGCTTTTGAGGAAAAAAAAAAAAATTCCCTTTAGGTGTAAATACAGCAAAAGTAACGAATGTAATTTAAGATAACACTCTAACGTCACACCCTGTTATGCACGTACCAAGATAAGACCTTTTTAAGTTTTTTGTTTGTGGGGGGATCCTGGACTGGAAGAACGTGGTTATGAAAAACAGTTGTGGGAATCCTTAGGGATATTCTAACACGAGCTGACTATTTAAAGGTATGTGTACATGTTCACGTGTACACGCACACACACAAATGTGGCAACATGTTGCCTGGTGAAACTGAACGAAGGGTATGGCGCTTCTCTAGGTATTAGTCTCCAGACTCTTCTACAGTTTGAACGTTTCCCAGATTAAAAGTTGAAGGAAACCGATCTGGGTGCCAGAGTAACAGAAAGACTACACATCAGCGTGACCCCTGGTTCCCCCCGTTTGTACAATGAAAAGGAAGACACTGCAGTACCCGCAGTTGGCACAGTTGAAGTGGTCTGGGTGGTAGGGGTCGTTCTTGAATATCAGAGGCTGCTCGTCGATGATGGCGTGGCACTTCTGGCAGATGTACTTGCCGAGGCCTCGGGCCTTCTCTCGGTTATGGCAGGGGCGACACAGATGTCTAAACAGAGCCAGAACGGCTTTAGAAGCTTAAATTTAAGATCTAAGGTTCTGCCTAATAATTAAAAAAAAAGATTCCCATATCTATGAAAAGAAATTAAAGAAACCATTTCTTTAAACATCACCGCTGGGCTTAAGAGAGCAGAACCGAGCCCCGACGTTTCACACGGAGAGTTATTTATCCCTCCCAGAGGACCAGACTGATGGCTGAGAAACTCCCTGTGGTAGCCTCTCCCGCAGACACCAGGCCCCATGCCCCGACTCCGTGTCCGAGGCCCCAGGGAGCACGCGCGAGCGCAGAGCGTCACTCTGCCCACCCGTGCCCGACGGGTGACAGGGTGCCCTGCTCCTACCTCCCGGCGCTCTTGACAAACCCGATGTCTGCCAGGACCCCCTGGCAGAGGTCACAGCGGAAGCACTCGGGGTGCCAGCTGTTGTTCATGGCTTTGATCACTCGGCCGATGATGAATTCCCCTGCGGAGAGGAGCACACGGGCTGCAGCGCAGCCTCCCCGCCCTCAGCCGCCCCTTTCCCCACGTGTGCGGCTCCCGCACAAAGCGCTACGTTAGAAAAGTGCTTCCGTGTCATTTGAGTCCTTGTTTTGGGTTCTGTAGCTGCCACACTTTCAGGCTGTCTATCACATCTCTGAATCTGCTTTTCCAGAGGAGGTACCGGGCTCTCCCTCTCCCGAAGGTCTTTTTGTGTTTTTCTGGTCATGGACGCAGAAAACAGAAATCCACTGCACGTTTTCTTGTGCCACGTACTTAATTTCTTCCTTCATTCAACCTTGTCAGCATGCTACTCGGTGCCCCCAGTCTCTCCTGCTGTGTGACACGCAGGCCACCCCTGCGCGTCTCAAGGTCCCCGCTGAGGCCGCCCGGGCTGCACTGACAGGGAAGAAAGGAATCCTACGGGGCATCGAACAGAAGTCCGGTGAGTCCTGGGCTTACGTTCACCCTACAGGCCCTGAGAAGCGTCATTAACATTACTGACGGGAAGAGGGCTGACAAAACACCGCACCTGCACGCTTTCCTTCCTATGAGCACGTGCTATGAGGTCGTTCTGAAGGAAACTTACTTTTCACCGTGCATTGGGCAGTGGAACTTACCACACTGGTGACAGCAGGGAGCAAAGAGCATCTGAAAGTCATGTTCACAGTACTTCCTTCCTTCAAACTGAAACAGAAAGTACCAGCGACTTGTAAATAGAAAACAATCCCGGGATGAATGGAATTTTTCTGCGGAGACTGTAGGAAAGAGGTTTCTGGACTAGAGCTCTGCCCAGAATCTGTAATCCTCCTGAGATATGTAAAGGCAGACACACTTTGGTACCTTCCTGGCACCTAGTGTGGGCACAGGAAAGACCCGCTGAGGCCAGAACTGATCCTCTGCCCCCAGAGAAGGGTGAGCTCCTCCCACAGACACCCCCCCGGAAAATGTGCACAGACGTACAAACCTCCCCCCACGTTGAAAATACGTACTTACGAACAGTAAATATGCTAGCATATTTTAAAAAAATAAACATTTTTAAATGGGGCCAAAACCCGTTTAAAAAAATATCCTTTTCCTACAGGTGGAAAATTTATCCTTCATTTCTCTCCTTGAACTGTTTTCCTTTCATTTCCCCCCAAAAGTTTTATGCTACAATAGTTTTTCCACCAAGGTCTTTAACTGGTCATCCTACCATATTTCTCTGCAATTAAAATGTATTGTGAAACTTTAAAATTTGTTTTACTTTCCAAATCCATAACGCCCTAAAGGTTAACATTCTTCTTCTTCTGGATTGTCATTACAATGATTATTGGTATACAAATGATGAAAACATAGGTATGTTACGAATGTTACATTTTATTCACTATTTAATTATTTACATGAGAAGCAAACCCTAATGAGATGAGCAGGGCCACTCTTTACCCTCACCATTACTTCATGCTTCCACGGATGAAGATGACTGACCACTGGAAGACTCAGGGTTCAACATTAATTCTAGATTTATTTTCTATTTTGGGGGTTGCTTGTACCCTTTTCATGTAAATAAGTCATGGGAATTATATAATGCGTTCCTTTGAATCTCTGAGCTCCTTACAAGTTATTTGTCAAAATCACATATTGTTTGATTATCAAAATCCATGCTTAATGATGTTCCAGTTGTCAACTCAATCTCCTCAATTATGGAAATTAGCTGCAGATTTAGCTCATTCAATTTATTGACCATATCCCCTACAGCTTAACTGGCATCCGGGCAAAGCAGATTTATCTTGTGCCAGAAAAAGTCTTACTTCATTTTTAAGCTCAAATGAATGAGCTCTGATACATTTAATGAGTCTATTTTTTTTTTTTAAATAAATTTATTTATTTTTGGCTGTGTTGGGTCTTCGTTTCTGTGCGAGGGCTTTCTCTAGTTGCAGCGAGCGGGGCGGGGGGGGGGGCACTCTTCATCGCGGTGCACGGGCCTCTCACTGTCTCGGCCTCTCTTGTTGCGGAGCACAGGCTCCAGACGCGCAGGCTCAGTAGCCGTGGTTCACGGGCCCAGCCGCTCCGCGGCATGTGGGATCCTCCCAGACCAGGGCTCGAACCCGTGTCCCCTGCATCCACAGGCAGACTCTCAACCACTGCGCCACCAGGGAAGCCCAATGAGTCTATTTTTTAAAGTTACAAACAGAAGGTATTAACTCTATACACTATTACTCAATATTGCGTCGCAGTGCATTGTAACCTGTAGCCCAAAGCAGAAGTTATTTATAAGTGAGATGTGTTCCTTTACTGAGCATATATTGTGTACATCCATAGAAATCTGATATCGAGCTTTCAGCAGTAAGTTTTTAAAGAAACGTAATATAAAAATGCAGAAATAACTGTACTTAGAAATGATCAACTTTTTACCTGCCACCTCGTCTTGCTCAGTGGAGGAAGGAGACTCAAACTGTCTCAATTTGCCACTTAAGTTTACTAGTGAAAGGCTGGGTAATGGTAACAAGGCGTCGTAAAGCCTTCAGAAGGATAGCGTTTTGTGGCTTGTGTGCACGCCCGAGTGGCAGTTTTAATTGATCAGTTTTTAAAATCAGTATTTTCGATGGAAATAACTCGATCAAAGATCTGTCACAGACTTTTGAGACCCATTAAAATCAAGTGTAAGGAGAAAAATAAAAGAAATGATCAGCAATGACTCTGCATTTAATGAAAAGAGAAAGACACATATTGCTTAAAAAAACAAAGCAAAAGGAGGCCAGCAGTTGGCATATATGCTGTATTTGTTAGTAGAAGACTGAAAAGCTTAGGGCCGGTTGTGGTTGGAATAAGTCTTTAAAGCTGTGATTCATGCGGGCAGGACACAGTGGGGCTTAAGGACCCTGCCGTGGACGGACGCAGACGCAGCCCGGCTGGACCGCGACCTGCTCGGCCCGGTGAGCGGCACGCCTGCTCTGCTCGGCTCCCACCACGCCCGCCCTTCTGCAGCCTCTCTGCACGCCTCTCTCTGCCTTAAAACAATGAGTCCTTTTGAAATTAGGGGACGAGATTAGGGCAAAGTCCTAAAAGACCGTTGTCACGACGACTCCCCACATTCCCAAACCTGCCATCTATCTGCATACAGAACACCCGATACGGCTCCTCAGCTGGGCTGCATCCTTAGCAAGAGAACACATAAGGCCGGGAAAGGTGGGTAGCCCTGTGGGTTTAGGGACCCCTCCCCAAATCTCTTCTGATTGGGGTCCTAGAGCAATTTGTCAGAGTAGGATTTCACATCCCTTCCTTTCGTCAAGGGCGAGGACTAAGCGCTATCGGGAATACAAAAATACCATCAGGCAAACCGATTTTAGGATGAGCAGTCCCTGAGACCAGAATCTGAGGGTCCAGAAATGGGCCCTTGAAACCATCCCTATGGCAACCCCCCCTGCATTCCCGGGGTGTGCTCCCCCAAATGAAGACTTCTGAAAAGGGAGAGCTTCTTTTGCTAGAGCGAGCTGCCTCTTTTCTAAGCACGTAGAAATGATCAGACACACTCTGGCTCGACTTCTGAGCGCAGGAGAAAGGCTGGAGGCTGATCCAAAGTAAAACTCTAGGGTGTGAAAAGAAGAAACGTCAGAACGCGTCAAGGTGGAAGAATCAAACTTCCAGGAATACTGTCTTTCTAGGTACAACCCAGAACTGGTTTATCATAGAACAAGTCTGTAGAATAAGAAAAATTAATGCTCCAAATTCGCAGCGTTTAACAAAATGCCAAAGAAGCCCGCGACCCGCCAGGATGGGGAGGGGACCCTGGCCAAGAACAGCCCTGCTTTTAATGGTTCTAAGTTTGGTCTGGAGTTCCGTGAAGATTCTCTTTGGGGGAAAAGAAGAATCCTGCCGCTTTAAAGAAAGCTCAGAATTGGAAACTGTGCTGATGGTCTCACCTCCAGCCACATGCAGATGTGAGAAGTCTTCCCAGGTTTCCTGCCCACCAGCCTTGCCCCCAGGGTCCAGCTTCCTGAGGAATCACTATTCCTTCCATATTAGAGGAAACCAGGGAAGTAACCTCTTTGTAAAGTCTTCCCACTAAATCACTCACCACAAATTGGACTTTCCTGTTATGCATTTGTGATGGGGGGGCGGGGGTCACATTGGGGGAATTCACACTAAGGAGAGAGAAAGGTGAGGTGTCCTGAGCCGAGCTGGGCAGGCTGCCTGGCCTCCCCCGCTCCATCCTGTCGGTAACTTTTCTGGAATCACGTCACTCTGGAACGCACTTTATTTCACAAACCATTTCCTTTGGGGAAAAATTAAGATAATCCTTTTGGAGGAAATCCCTGATGTCACAAAATGAGATTTAGGAAGTGGTGTCATGGCCACACACAGTGTCAGGGCCTGGAGGCCAAATGGGTGTTTCCCCCTGGAAATGGCATTTCATCAACCGCCTGCGACTTGGCCGTTTTACAAACACCTCTCCACGTTATTGGAGAATGATGGGCAACACCGACAGCCCAGGAAGACAGGCTTCCCTCTCAAGATTTAACCGCAACACCAAAGTAAGGATCACGAATCACACGCGGTGTTTTGTTCTTATTTGATCACTGTCTTCCGATATGGATAAAGTTAAAAGATGGATAACTTTTGGGGGCTTCCCTGGTGGCGCGGTGGTTAAGAATCCGCCTGCCAATGCTGGGGACACAGGTTCAAGCCCTGGTCCAGGAAGATCCCACGTGCCGCGGAGCAACTAAGCCTGTGCGCCACAACTACTGAGGCTGCGCTCTAGAGCCCTCGAGCCACAAGTACTGAAGCCCACGTGCCTAGAGCCTGTGCTCCGCAACAAGAGAAGCCACCGTAATGAGAAGCCCGCGCACTGCAACGAAGAGTAGCCCCCGCTAGCCGCAACTAGAGAAAGCCCGTGTGCAGCAACAAAGACCCAACGCAGCCAAAATAAATAAATAAATAAATTTATATTTTAAAAAAAGATGGATAACTTTCATAATCATTAGTAATTAAAAGTTATTTAAAATTAAAATGTAGAAGTAGAATCTTTTAAAAGAGAAAACTGAATTTCAGTTTGGGGAGCCGGTTCTAGTTACTACACAGAAAGTATGCCTTGGCTTCTGGTAAATGACGACGGTATTTTCATTACAGCTGAGTGATGAGCTGCCCAAGGATGCGTACAAGCACATCTCATTTTATTGTACTTCGCAGATAGTGTTTTCTACACACTGAAGGCTTGTGGCAACCCTGCTTCCCGCGAGCCTGCCGGCGCCATTTTTCCGACAGCATTAGTTTAAATTAAGGTGTGTATGTTGTTTTTCAGCCATGACGCCACTGCAACTTAATAGACTACATACAGTGTGAATATAACTTTTCTATGTTCTGGGAAACCAAAAGATTCGTGCGACTCGCTTTATTGCCGTACTCGCTTTGTTGGGTGGTCTGCACCCAAACCCACACTATCTGAGGTCTGCCTGTACTTATCTCCCTGTGCCAATTTACACAAGAAGGTGTATGCTTTCTTTAGGGTCTTTCTTAAGCGAGTTCTTTCTAGAAGTACCTTCTAAATACATTTTATGGCACAAGAATTCACTCTGACTGCAGTCAGATTCTTAGAGACAGACCACAGGGAGGTCTTGTTCTGTGCAGGGCTCTGCGTACACGGCCTGGGGAACGAGCCATTTAGAACCAACCTGCGGCCAGCACAGGGAAGTTCATTACCTACGGGAAGAGGTGTTAGTGCAGCAGGTCGCGGCCGAGGGTGGCTGTGCTCCCCAGGGGAAAGCCGGCAATGTGTGTAGGTACTTCCAGCTGTCACAACTGCGTATGTAAGGGGAGGCCAGGGACGTCTCTAACACCCTACGACACACGGGACGCCCCACAGCGACGGGCCATGCAGCACAGAGGGCCCGCAGTGCGGGGACGGGGACCCTGCTTGGAGCGAGTCCGGGGCCGGCTAACCGACGGCACTGCGCGCGCCGCCTGCTTCCCCTCATCACCCGGTGCTGCCGCACGACAGGGCCAGCAGACGCACAGCATGGGAAAGAGAAGGCGACAGAGAGGGAACGGCGGACCATGGAAATAACAGAGCCTGCCTTTCTTCTCTGTTGCTCCCCTGGAATCTCTCTCCTAAGCCTTTGTCATAATTACGCATTTCAATAAAAAGATCTTAGATTGGCAAAGCGTACGTCAGGGAAAGAACACCGTGTCGGATATTAGGGACCAAACTAGGTTCGCATCCCATTTATGTCACTCATCTGCTGTCAGCAAGCGCATTTCAGCCTCTCTGGACCTCAAGGAAGAAAAGGCTTTCCGGGGTGTGGAGACCAACGTCTGCTCGGGGCCGGCTCCCTGGAGCCCCGTAAGTGTGCCCTGGGTCTGACCTCCCTGCTCCGGCTTAGGGGCCAGAGAGCCTCATGAGACCTCAGCCGCCGCCCCACCCCCTCTCCCCCTGCTCCCCTCACCCTCTTCAGCACCCAGGGCAGCCCCACCCTCCGGCTGTGGGTCACTGGGTCCCCTCTTCCGCTCAGCCCCCCAAACTGTCCCCTGCCGTTCCCAGCCCGAAAGCCATTGCCCTTCACGGAAAGAGAGATTCTCGTTCCCATTGCACAGGTTTCTGTCGTAGGGAACGTGTGTTTCTGGGACACAGCAGGAGCTGGAAAAATGCGTTTGAGTGAATAACACGGTGTTCCCTGAGCTGTGTCTCGACATGCTGCGCCGCAGGCTGGCCGGGAGCTTCCCTCCCAGGGGCACTGTTTCTATGGGAAAATGCTGTCGAGTTGGCCAACAACTGACTTACTAATGACCTTTAAAAACCACCGTTCCTTCCTCAGGAATGGCCTGTAACACAGAAAAAGTTTAAAATCTGCTTGGTAGAAGGAGAAATCAAACAGTGGCCATCTCTGGGCATCCCATAACTCTATGTATACGTATCATCACATAGAGAGACACATGCAAACGCGTAAGGAGGTGATCACACACGTGCGCGCACGCGCGCGCACACACACACACACACACACACTGTCGTCCTCGCTCACAGTTCGGGGTCATCCCTAGACCAGCACCCCCAAAGCAGACGTGAGAAGGGGGTTCCAGGACTGGTCAGAATGAACACAAGTGAGCACGGGCCACGTGGTGACACCACAGAATCAGGGAGAACAAGTGTTGGGGAAGAAGAGGAGACACAGAGAAGAGCTGGATACGGAGGGGGTGCCCCCTTCCTCCCCAAACAAGAGCCCCTTTAGGACACAGGTGCTGGGAGTTGTGGGGCAAGAGGAAGCGGGCCGTGCTGGGGCGGGGCGGGGGGCACCTGAAGGGCCGGCGGGCGAGCCCCAGACACCCGCCAGCGTCACTGCCGAGGGCCACCCCTGCCCTCGCGCACGCCGCCCGCCCGCCAGTACCCACCTCATAGAAGAGGCCCTCGGGGAACTGCTGGAAGCACTGGGCGCACACGAAGCACTGCTCGTGGTACAGTTCGCCGTTGCTATTGACGATCTTCTCGGCGGGCGCGAAGCCTCCCCGGCAGCGCTCACAGCTGGCGTTGGCCAGGGCATTGGCCATGTTGCTGCAACACACAAGGGACATAGGTCACGGACGGCGGCCCTTCCCGGGAGCTCAGTCTGAGGCCACAACAATCGTATCTTGTCCATAAAGCCCACTTTCCCGCTTGCGACCCAAGGTCTCAACCCCACCCGGCGTCCGGGGTGCAGACCCTCTGGTTCGCCGACATTCCTGAGTCCCCTGCCAAATGCCCACGCCGCACCCACGCCGCCTTCCAGGAGGCAGGGATGCAGGGGGCACCGAGAGCCGCCTCAGGGCTGAGCCGACAGCCTGGCCAGTGGCCTCATTAAGTCCCCCTCAAGTGGGTCCGGACGCGCTGAAGGCCCGGCCAGACGCAGGCCCCCTCGCACCCGCCGTGAGGGCCTGCCGAACGCAGCTTCAGTGGCTCTACAACCCGCCAAACGCCTTAGCCCTATAATCCAACTGGGAAGACAAACGTTGAACACTAATATTACAAAATGTATCTTAAAAGCACAGAATTGTCCACTCTGAAGATCATTTTACAGATGGTGAAGTGCAGGTCCAGAGACCAACGAGCCCAACCTTGCAAAGCTGTCCAGCTCGCAGGAGACACAGGCCCAGAATCCAGGTCCCCCGCCCACGAGTCACAGCCAGATGATGGCATCAGGTCAAATGCTTGAGAGGACGTGAGAGGATCCTCTACGAGACCCTGGCTGGTGAGTCCGGGCCGGGGTCCCCCTGGACCCCAGCACACGCGGGTGCTTCCAGTAAAGGCCCACGTCCCACCCAACCCTGTGCAGCCTGGAGGAAAAGTATACAGTCAAGCCCGTGACCAGACCACTGCTTACTCTGAATCTCACATAAAGGAATGGCCTCCAGGTGGGAAGGTCCCCAGGCAGAGCAGGCACTGGCCCAGCCAGCTTCGTGGTTTGCAAGTTTATTTTCAGATATCCAGACCCCACTCAGAGCGCACGCTCTGCTCTGTGGCCGGCCCTGGGGCAGCTTCTGTCCACCCAGACACCCTGTCAGCCCACCTGGGGAAGTCATCGCCGACGAACCTTCCCAGCCCCCCAGGCGGCAGGTGGGCGGGGGTCCATCCCACAGGCAGACGGGCTGCCCCGTCCCATCACAGCCTACATCTCGCTGCTTCCTTAGCAAGGTTGGAGCGGCGCACGCTCCACCCCCCTCTACCCCAGCGGAAGACAACCCCGCCCTCTTCCTCCAAAGCTCTCACCCAGCAGTATCCTGCCCTGTGGTATTCACACTCCACCAGAAGCGCCTGTTCACAACCCCACACCAAGCAAAACTCAATCAAAGCCACCAGAAGAGGAAGGAAGGGAGGCAGCCCCACTGCTTGTGGCAAACCTGACCTGAGTCTCATGCTCAATTAACTTTTCTACTTGTCACTGCAGAGTTACTGGGATCAGGGAGAAAAGCCCATCAATTCCCTTCGTCACCTGGCTTTGCCATAAGCCAGACGAACAGCGGTAGTTTTATCAAAGCTCTGGAAAGGCTTGTTGCCCCCTTCTCCAAAGTGGGGGCCAGCATCCACAGGCATCCGTCGACGAGGTGTGCTCAGCCCACAGCTGCCCCCATGGGCCTAGGACCATTTTGAGGACAAAATAAGAAAAAGCATATAAAACCACTTTGGAAACCAGAAGATGCTACTCAAATAGGAAGCCTTATTATTACTTTAAAACTTTCTCAGAAGAGTCACCAAATTCTCAATGATTTTAGTAGAACCCCAGGAGACCTACAAAAGAAGAAATCCTGGAACATCCTGACTCATGATTTCCTAGATCAGTGACCCTCGCCGGGTGGAAATGTCCTCCCTTTTCCCACATCTCTGTGGGAGGCCACATTTTCTTTATAAACTTCATGTGAAACAACATATTGCAGAAGGATGAATGCAGGTGAAACAGTTTTACCAAGACAGACATTAATGAGATTTGCAAAAATGTAATACAATGCCACTCTTCCCCCCAAGTTTTCTCATTTTGGAAACAATTTTCATAAAAACATAATGAATATTAATATGTATTAATATTATTAATGTGCGATGAGCTTATTGTTATTTTAAATGAACTAGTAAATACTTAAATTTTTCTCAGTTTTATTTTCTAATACAGTAAATGCTGATAAAACAAAAGCTATTTGGAGACCTCAATGTTGCTTTAAGAATGTAAACGGGTCCCAAGATCAAAATGTTTATCAATGACCTATTTATACTCATTACACTATAGACCATTTACATTCAAGTTCAAATACTCAAAGAGTTAGAAAATAGACACATTATACAAACAACCTTTCCCCACACACAGGAAAAATAAAGTAGTTTTAGAGATAAAGTAATATGTATTTTTGAAGAAGTACTCATTTTAATAACAAGCAGGAAAAGAAACAGAACATTAGAGGAAACTTCCAGGAAAACAACCAACCAACCAATAGTCTCACCCACCTACTCAACTGTTCACACTATTTCCCTTTCTCTCTTGTCTCTGACCCTCTGGCACTGTGTATTTTTTTAATGGGCTGTATTTAGCGCAGTTTTAGGTTTACAGCAAAACTGAGCGGAAGATACGGAGAGTTCCCATACACCCCCGACCCTGCAGGCACAGTGTCCCCGATGGCCAACATCCCATGGATGGAAAACTGACACACACATTCTTTCCACAGTGACTGTCACAGTTAACACAGATGATACAAGCTACTTATTAAAAGTCAGGGATGATAGAGCTGTCACTTGGTTAGTTATAATTAATAGGCTAATTTTTCAAAAAAGGACTTCCACGTCGGGAAACGTAAACCTTGGGGAACAGAAAAGCCTTCGTAACTGTCTGGTCAGAATTGCTTTGGCCGACCTGCTTCCACACATCAGCTGCACACAGAAAACCTGACTTCCTCGAGCTTTCCCTTGTTCAAGTGCCTCGTTTATCGAAGCGTGCAAAGCAAAACCTCGAGCATTAAAGTGCAGAAATGTAAACCCTAAAAGCGTCGTGACAGTTTATGAAGTATTTTGGTTACAGTGTAATTATAATTGCCCAATTAGTCTTAAACAGAGCTCCTCAGGAGTTGTAAAGAGAAGCAACATCTGTTGCAAAAGCGCAGGGAAAGGATGGGTGGAAACAGAGAATCAGGCCGTTAAATGCTCCTTCTGGCTAATGAGTCCCTGGAGGCCCCAGGCACCCCCAGCTCCCAACAGGGAGACCTCAGCGCTGCACGGGCAGCGAGAAGGCAGCGCTCTCCTCCTCCGTTTCTGCATTTCATCCTGGACGCCCGCTCCACCCCGGAAGGCCCCACTGAAGGTGGGGTGATGTCAAAGCCCAAGGCAGGGAACCCGAGCCCCAGGAGAGGGCTGGGAGGGGCACTCACGATTTGATGTAGAAGTCACAAAACTCCTTGTAGACCCTGACGTCGCTGTGCCTGCGCTGCAGCCTGGACACGGCCCTCTCATCCTGGCCGCAGGGCGCCCGGTGTTCCCCGTTACAGGCCGCCGGGGGTACCTCCTCGCCCTCCGGGATGGCAGCGGGGCGCGGGCCCGGGAGTGCCATCGCGGAGCGGAACGGGGGACTGGACGGGTCAGGACGGAGGCACGGACACCCAGGCGGCGTCCCGGTCACTCCCCTCTCCGCTCCCACACGTCAGCGGCTCCAGGGTCGCACCGGCCCTTTCACATTAAGAGCTCCGGGCAAGGCAGTTGTGCCCGAGACGGTGTGGATTCGCTGAGCGTCTGGAAGCTCCAGGAACTTTCCCCGCACACACGGGACCAGCTGTGTGGCAGCCCGGCTGCCCTCAGGGGGGAGGGAACAGCTGTGCAGGGGGTGCAGGCATGAACCCTGCTCTGTGACTCTGGCGCAGTGACAGCTCAGTCCCAGGCTCAGCAGGGGAAGAGCCGGCGTCCAGTTACAACTCCTTCCGTTTGGCCCCAGCTGAGCCTGTAACCAAGGCAGCCAGTCCTTCTGGGTCTTTATCATGGATAGAAGATAAAGGATAAAGGATGCGCTGCAGGCTCGCTGTGCTCCTTGCACACCACCGTCGGCTCCAGTGCACCAGGGTGGGCAGTGAAGTGATGAGGACACGTGTCCTGGGGCAGTGAAAGGGGCCCAATCTCTCCAAACCGACCTCCTGGCACCCTTGTGCCTCCCACCAGACCAAGGGGAACAGGTGGGAATCTAACAAATACGACAGACTAGTGAACACAACGAAAAGCAAGCAGACTCACAGATGCAGAGAACAGACTAGTGGTTTCCAGTGGGGAGAGGGAAGGGGGGAGGGGAGGCGGGGGCAGGGGGTTAAGAGACACAGACTACTACGTATAAAACGAAAAAGCTACAAGGCTATACCGCACAGCACAGGGAATACAGCCAGTATCTTCTAATAACTATATATGGAGCATAACCTTTAAAAATGGCGACTCACTATCTTGTACACCTGTAACTTAAACAATATTGTACAACTAAACTTCAATTTTAAAACGTCAAGAAAATAATTTTTTAAAAATTAAAAAAAATTTAAACCTACATGGTTATATAAGATGCTGAAATTATATTTAGTGGGTTTTTTTTTTTCAAAAAAAATATTTAGGGCTCTAATCAATCAAAAAGAAAAAAAGAAAACCTAGGGAGCAGGTGAAAGGCACACTGACTGACAGAGCAGGTCACACGAGAGACAGAAGGGCCATGAAATCATCAGCAAACAGACAAAATGCGTCTGAGACGTCGGCAGCATGACGGCTAGAACTGTAAACAGCGTTCCTAGGTGCTCACTGCCGTGTTCCCAGGAGGTACAGGTGGGGAAACCGGGGCACAAAGAGGCTGGATAACCAGTAAGTAGGTGGTGGAGTCGAGATTTAAACCCAGGTGGTCTGATCCCACAGACGAGATGCTAACTCTCTGTGGGAAAACGGTTACACGTAATTACTGGGGAGCAAAACAGGTTATCTAGAAAGGCTGGGTAGTGCATACAAAATGGGGCTAGAGGCAGAAAATGAGACATGCTCTCCTCACTCTGAACCCTAAGGATCTCAGGGTACAGGTCAGAATGGTCCCAGCCCAGAGCCTGCAGGGGATGGAGCAAGAGGCTCGCCATCTTTAAACAGGAAAGAAACAGCCTCATGGTTAAAAAATGTTTGTTTACAGTGACCGTGTGGAATAGAGAGGGAAGGAGACAGCTGGTGTGGAGAGACACACAGACACACACACACTCAGACACACACAGACAGACACACACTGACACACAGACACGCAGACACACACTGACACACAAGACACACACAGATACACTGACACACACAGACACAAAGATGCGTGACAGATACTTGTTGGTGAGGGAAAGGGGCTAATCACCCATCTACCTGCTCTGGGAAACCATGACAGTCAGCTGCTGTTGGCACATCTGAAAACGTAACCAATTATCTCATTCCCCCCATAACGACTAGTCCCATCTCTACTAGACAGGAAAACAGGACTGCGGAGAAGCTGATGGTTCCTGAACACACGACGCAATGAAGTCTCTCATCCAGCAAGGAATTAATGTGAAGGACCTGCAATCACACTTTAAACTTTTTATTTTGACATAATTATAGTCACAGGAAGTTACAAAGATTGTACAGAGAAGACCTTTGTACCCTTCACACAGCTTCCCAGTGACTACATCTTACGTACAATCAAAACCAGGACTCTGACGCCAGCGCGATGTGTGTACAGGTCTGTGTCACCTCGTCACACCTTGTAGATTCGTGTAACCGCCACCCCCATCCAGACCTGGGGCTTTTCCATCCCCACAAAGACCTCTCTCACGTCCCCTCTGATGGTCACACCCACCCTCCAGCAACACACTAGTCTGTTTTCCATCCACGTAACTGTAACTTAGAGAATGTTTTTGCTGTGGATTGAATCTCTGTGTCCCCAGAATTCATACTGACAGCCTAATCCCAAGGCAACGGGATCTGGAGATGGCCCTGTGGGGTGTCAGCAGGGTCGAATGAGGTCATGAGGGAGGGGCGTTAATCCCCCAGGATGGGGTCAGAGACACCCAGGCGAGAAGACAGCTAGAGACAGCCGCCCACCAGCCAGGACGTGGGCCCTCAGCAGACAGGATCCGCTGGAGCCTTGATCTTGAGTTTCCCAGGCCCTGGAACCTCGAGAAACAAACCCTTCCTTAAGCCATGCAGCTAGGGCATTTTTGTTACAGCAACCCGAGCTGACTGAGACAGTTGCATCGAGGGAATCACGCAGCCTGTGACCAACTGAGACTGGCCTTTTCCACTCAGCAAATGCCCGGGAAACCCACCAAGTTGCCACATATGTGGATAGCCTGTTCTTTTCACTGCTGAGTAGTAAGTACTCTGTGGTGTGCACACACCACAGCTTGTTTAACCATCACCCACTGGAGGACACTTCAGCAGCTTCCGGTTTGGGGCTGCTGTGAATCCAGCTGTGGGTAAGTTTCTGGGTGAATATAAGGTTTAATTTCTCTGGGATAAGCGCTCCAGGGCGAGAAGGGTGCGTTTAGTTCTTTGAGAGCTGCCAAGCTGTTTATTCTAGAGTGGTTGCACCGCTGCACATGCCCACCAGCAAAGCATGAGATTCAATTCCTCCACACCATCGCCAGCATTCGGTGTCATCATTACTTACTTTAGCTGTTCTAATAGGTGTGCAGTCCCAATTTTATTATGCACATGTATTAAGTTCACATATACGCAGATAAGTACAAAAAGGAAGTCAGAAATGTCACTCCACCACATAATCGTACTGACAGAAGGGAAAAAGAGTAAATACATGTTATTTGGGAAAAAAATTCAAACGCTACAGAGATGTACAGAATGAACAGTAAGGTGTCTTACTGTTTACTTTGTGTTTGTCCTACTAATCTCAACTGTGCCTTTGATGAACTAAAGCGCTCACTAAAGAATGACCTGATCCTTGATCACCAAGGCTGAGAGTTGAGGTCGCGATTAGGGCAAATCTGGTGTGTCGTGTGCTTTGTTGCCCCGGCACGCCGAATGCAGCCAGGCTCGCCAATCTCTCCACGGACAGAGCTGCCAGAGGCTGTGCCTGGACAGGAAACACGTCCCGACCCTCCTCTCCACCAGCTACTAACTGTTCCACACCCTCCACGAGGTCCTTCTTCTCAGACTGTGCTGGAAACTTAGTAAAGCGTCCCTCTGCTCTGGAAGCTCTGCTGTTTCGGGAACACTGTGTGAAGGCGAAGCAGGAGGAGACCCTCCTTTTTCCCGGTTTCCTCTCCTTCCAGCTGGAACCGTGCCGACGAGGGCGCACAGTCGCCCCAGAGAGACCGACCTGCCACCGGAGTCCAAGCCCCAGGTGCCCTCTGCCCCTCAGCACAAGGGCACCGCGGCCGACGTGGAGGGTAGACGACACTCCGTCTGCTTACACTTCTGCCGCCTCTCATTCTTTCCTCCTTTCATTTTTTTAATCACCGAGGTGTGGCCTAACTGGGAGCTGGGTTGGGGGCAGGCTGAGGTTTGAAGGGAGGAGCTGGAAGAGCCGTGGGCCCTTCATCACACATCTGCCCCTACCGGCCTCGTCCCAGGAGCTGGTTCTCGCAGAGAAGCTCTCAGGGCAGAGGGGAGTCCCTGGGCCTTCCACGCGCCCCTCATGCTCAAACAACACAGGAGCGAGAGGCGAGGCTGCAGCGCCGCCGGCTGACGGGGAGGGGTGGACGGGGCGGTGGCCTCGGCCCCAAGGGCGTCCCGGGGTGGGGGGCGGGCGCCCAGCCTCGGCAGCCCTCCTGCTGGGGTCTCAGCTTCTTAAAAGGTAACTGCTCAAGGAACTTCCTTACATCACACGTGTCACATCTGAGCATACGGAACTTCTGCTACGTGCTCATGATTCTGCAGACCTAACTGGTACGTAAGAGGCGCCCGCTCAGCACACAGGCGCGTCCACGTGTGGCAGGAGCTGCCCGGGGATGCCCGTGCTCCCTCCACTGCTCGTCTTTCTCCCCGGGCCCTGGAGCCGAGGGCAGAGCCATGACTACGTGGCGTCCACCGGTCAGGGCACCACACGCCCAAAGGGTTGCACAGGACAGTCGGCTGGTCCCTCACGTCCCCATCCAGCCATGCGGAGGAGTGGAGCTCAAAGGCGCGTGTAATTTCTCCAAGAGGGCAAGGGGTAATCTGAGGCCAAATGAACACCATCGCTCAGTTTTCAGTGCCAGGCATTCTGTTACTTTTAACCCATTTTTGGCACTTAATAATGTCACTCTTAGAAATGCAAACAATTCTTTTAGACTGTGATCGTAACCATGAGAAAAACATTCATCTGAACTCTCTTGACTGAAATCACTACGGGCCATACAGCGCAGCAGAACAGCCCTTGAAGCAGGTGGGAAGCTGTTTTATAAAATATCCCAAAGCCATTGTTTTCTGAACAGTGGGCCTGTAAGGTGGTTTCCTGGCTCCTGGGCTCCCAAAGCTTCTTCCCGAGAGTTTCCAACAGCGGCTCAGGCCTCCTCTTCACCAAGGCTGACCTGGATCTCCGGGGGATCCCCCAGGACAGGCCTGGACCCCAGACGTCCATCCAGAGTGGAGAGACTTCTTGTATGCTGGGCAGTGGCTCAGTCCTTTAGGGCCACTGAAACCAAACACCACCGACCAGGTGGCTTATACACAACAGAAATTCATGTCTCACGGTCCTGGTGGCTGGAAGCCCGAGACCAAGGCACCAGCGCGGCCGTGTGGGGTGAGGACTCTCCTGTTCCCTTGGGTCCTGGCCGGCACCTCCTCGCTGAGCCCACACACAGCGCAGGGGCAGGGGCCCTGTGCGTCCCGTTCATGAGACCTTCACCCCGCCCCCCGACCTCATCCCCTCTTTTTTTTTTTTTTTTTTGCAGTACACGGGCCTCTCACTGTGGTGGCCTCTCCCGTTGCGGAGCACAGGCTCCGGACGTGCAGGCTCAGCGGCCATGGCTCAGGGGCCCAGCCACTCCGCGGCATGTGGGATCTTCCCGGACCGGGGCAGGAACCCATGTCCCCTGCATCGGCAGGCGGACTCTCAACCACTGCGCCACCAGGGAAGCCCCTCATCCCCTCTTAGCACCACATCGCGGGTTAGGACTTCTGTACGTGAATTGAGCGGGTGCGCAAACGTTCAGACCAGAGCAGGCAGGCTCTGGGACCCGGGCTGAGCGTGCCTGACTGCGTGTACGGTGCCAAGCCACACGCAGCACGTCTGCTGTTGAGCTGGCCACTCCCGTGTCCCGCACCGAAGGCTTCAAGGCCACCAATCCAGCTAACGCCATGATTTCAGCCAGAACAAATTCCGCCCCTGGGGAAACACCCTGCCCAAGGCAAACCACCTGCTCAGAGGCGGCAGACCAAGAAAGGGCAGCTACTTCCACCAGCTCAGACACTGAGTGTAAGCCCAGCGTGGTTGGCAAAGTCAAAAACGCAACTTTTAATAACTGGTACCTTTTAAATTCAAATTCCCTCAAATAGCAGCAACTGAATTACATGCATCACTACCAAATATTTCATCTACGTTTTTAAAAATATTTTTATTGGAGTATCGCTGATTTACAACGTTGTGTTAGTTTCAGGGGTACAGCAAAGTGAATCAGTTATACATATACATAGGTCCACTGGTTTTTAGCTTCTTTTCCCATATAGGTCATTACAAAGTACTGAGTAGAGTTTGCTGTGCTCTACAGTAGGTCCTCATCTACGTGGCTGAACATGTTGACCGACTGCCTGTAAAAAGCGGGCCCTGACACAGGAAACGTGTTGTTAATGTTGCCCCCGTCACACAGGCAGAGTCGCTCTGTGGATGTGACCCCAGAGCCTGGCAGGAGCTTCTCCAACCTCTATCCACAGGAACCCGGGGCGTTCGGAGTGTGGGGATGGCAAACCAGCTATTTTCACTGTTTCTCTATTTCACTCAAACGGAAAACCTACTCTGATTTTCCTCTCCTATTAAGACAAAACAATCGTGACATGCAGTAAAGATACTGGTGCTGGAAAGGTCCTTCTCACATCCCCGTCCAACACAAATGCCCCGTTCCCTCCAACAGACGGGAGGGACAGGGCACTGCTGCTACCATGACGTCTGCCCCATCCGTTAAACTGTTCCCAGATCCTGGGTGCAGAGAAGAAAATCATGCACCGCGACGGGCCAGAGTGAAGAGACTCGGCTGCACACCTCCTCCAACCAAGTGGAAATGAGGGAGCTGCACACCTGTCACCTGCTGTGCAGGCCCAGCCGGGGAAGCAGGGGGACGGGGAAGCGTGGAAGGCGTCTCCACACACGGAGGTCTGGGGAAGTCACTCTGGCTTATACACAAGTTAACTCAAACTTTATGCCCGTGTGTGGCCTATCGAGCGTACGCCGTATGTCTGCTTTCATTATTAAAGAAAAGTGCACGGCGACCAGAAGTGAAGAACGTCCTTGTTAATAGAAAGATGAAACGCCTCCCTTCCCGGGACGACAGCGCTGGTCCTCCTCGGACGGGAAGCCTCCCTCCCCAGGGGCCAAGGCCACGCTGACTCACTGCGTGTGTGCTGGTCTGTTGTTTTTAAACCTTGAACGAAAGCACCCCTGGCTTGTTTAATGTTCTTTGTTCTGATGAAATATAAAACTGTGCTGAAAACCCTGCTTCTCCAGAGCAGCTCCTCAGAGTTACCTGAGAGGCTGTCTTCCGGGCTAGAGTCCTCTCAGTTTGGCTCAGAAAAACGCCCCAAACTCTTTTCTATTCCTATTCTAGATCGTTTATTGATTATTTCCATCGACGGGAGCAAAAGGCAAAATCTTTAATAGCAGAAAACTGGCGAATGATGTGTGCGGCGGGCAGCCCCGCGTGCAGGCACATGGGGCACCGGGACAGGAGGGCCCGACTGCACGGCTTGCGGGGTGGGCTGGGCTCCCCGACCCCGTCGGCCCAAACACGGTGCAGCTTGTTACAGAAAGTGTACAAGAGGCAGAGAAGACTCACCATGTTCCTGCCACACACGGAGGTCTGGGGAAGCCTTTATGTCTTTATATGAAGAAGGACTTTACTTCTGGTCAGTGTGCACTTCTCTTTAATAACTAAAGCAGGTGTACGGCGTATGCCTGATAGGCCACAAACAGGCGTAAAACTTGAGTTGACTCGTGGATAAGCAGAGGGACGTCCCCAGGCCTCCGTGTGTGCAGACAGCCTAATGATACCCGATCCCTTTTCCTGTGAAGATCCGCACACACTCGAGAGGGCTGCTGCCACATGGGTGTTTACAACCGCTTTTACTGGTGACGATCAAGTACTCCCGGCACTGAGGACACCATCCAAGAGGACAGGGACACTCCAGGCCCTTTCTCCCGAGCCTTCCGGAGCTTCCAGCCCTCTGAGGCCCGCCCAGCGCTCAGATCCTCCTGTGAAACTTCTCTGACATTCCGCCTGTGCTGACTGGTGGCCCGGGAGCCGTGGGACTTGGGAAGATCTAACCCTGCTCCACCCTGCAGAGGGACTGGCGCCGCACGGACACACTCCGCCACCGGCCCCATCGTGCTCCCCCATCTCCCAACAGCTGGACCAGCCCTGTGTGAAGTCGCAGGGGACGGGATGGGCCAGCAGGTGGGCAGACTGCCGCCCTCCCCCGGGACTGCATGACTCCATCTAAGGGTCCCACTCACCACCTCAGCCTGGTTTCATCCCCTCAGTAAAGGAACTGCCCCCACGCCCCGAACTGTCATCACGGCTGGAATCTGGAACTGGGCTCCCAGGTTCCCTCCCACTGGGTCCCCACGGTCACTCAGACAAGCAGGGTTTGGTCAGCTTGAAGAACATGCTCAGAATTCCTCTTACAGGCTGGGCCGTTTTCTCTGCGTGTTTAGCCGTCTCCGTGGGAAAACGCCCCTGGAGCAGCCCTCCACTCTCGGGTCACTTCTCCCCGGCACTCATACTGTGATCCACAAACACACCGTCTCACCCCGAAACATCCTTTTTAAGGGATCTATCGTGTCCTGACCAAAAGAGACAAACTTGAGAGGGTCTCGTATTTCAAACACAAAAGGGCAGCATTTTTAGCAGGAGTGTGGACTCCAGAGAAAGCCCGGCTTGCGCGGAAAGCCCTGCAGTGTGTCCACGAGCCCTTTTGCGCCCATGGTGGCCACCCGCGCCACTTGCTTTCTGGCTCTCCGTTAGGTCCTTATTTTAGTTCTGCCTCAGCCAGGGCGGCTCCCTGAAAGCTGACCTTCAGCAGACCTTGGGGGGAGGAAGCCAGCCCAGTTATCTCCTGACCGTGAGCTAATTGTGAGGTCTGCCCTCCTCAAGGAAAAAAAACCGTGAGAATTTCAGGACAAAGGACAGAAAGAAACATTTCATTCAAGTGAAAACAACCCTTTCGAATCTTAGTCTACCCGTCTCACTGCTTTTCTTTTCAACAAAGAACATGTTTTCATGTATGTTTCAGCACATTAAGCAACATTTGAAAAATATCGGACAAGATAAAGTGCGGGAACTGAAAAATGGGGTTTTTTTTGATAACTTTAAAAAGCTTTCTTGGGCTTCCCTGGTGGCGCAGTGGTTGGGAGTACGCCTGCCGATGCAGGGGACGCGCATTCGTGCCCCGGTCCGGGAAGATCCCACATGCCGCAGAGCGGCTGGGCCCGTGAGCCATGGCCGCTGAGCCTGCGCGTCCGGAGCCTGTGCTCCGCAACGGGAGAGGCCACCACAGTGAGAGGCCCGCGTACCGCAAAAAAAAAAAAAAAAAGCTTTCTTTCCTTTCATTCACTTCACATTTCACGAGGTGTGCACGGCAAGGCCGGACCTGTTTCAGCTGCCGAGCCTTAGATGCCCCCGCGGGACCGTCGGAGGATGTGAGGGGCCGAACAGTGATGCCCGGCACCGGCTGGCGTCTCTCCGTGGGCCCATGTGTGTCCCGCGTGTCCCCCTCTTCTGGTCCGCCTGGCACCCCTCCTCGCACTGGGTGAACTGGGTTTGTGAACGCCGTTCGGCAGGCTGAGGGAGAAAGCTCTCGGCCAGTCCCCTGGCTTTTCTCAGGGGCAGGGAGTCTGCGTATCTGCAGGAGCGGTGGTCACGCCCGGCCCGACCCGACCCGACCTCAGGCAGGCCCGCCGGCCCCTCAGCAGCATCACTCGGGTCTCTGCTCTGACCCGGTCCGGGCGCTAGGCCAGGCGGACATCCCACCGGCCGCCTCCCGGCTCCCTCTGCGGGCTCAGATCCTGCCCCTTCTTCCCGGCCCTGGGCCCCCAGCCCCGCGCCCAGTGGGCTCCCCCCTGCAGCCCCTCTTCCCAAGCCCGTTAGAGTTAGGAACTTCATTGTTGCAGTGAACCTTCCTCCTTCTAATCACTGTGTGGGTTTCTCGTCCTGATTGGACCCAGATCGACGCACGAGGCCATGCTCAGACCCCAGGGCCCGGATCCAGTAACAGGCACGGGGCTCACTCAGCAGCTGGAAACACCCACACCTACAGGCAGGGTGGTGGGTCACGTGATAAAATCGCTGGGGGTCCAGGTCAGCTCCCACCCGTGCCCTCCTCTCCCACCCTGCGCCGTGTTTGTCCTGCCCCCTTCCCTCCCGCCTCAGCCACAACCCTCCCAGGAAGGTGTGGAAGGAAAGGTCTGTGCAGGGGAAGCTCCGGAGCTCAGGGCAGCTCCGGAGCTCAGGGCAGCGCCTGCGCTGCGTCTTTCACAGTTAAGTACTTAAATGATATAAAAGCAACCTTAAGCCTTCCTGACTGTGGGGCTCCAATTCTCCCATAAATGGAGCTGATGGGGCGGGGCGGGGGGGCGCGGTTTCCGTGCAGGAGGCCACGTGCACCTGCCCCGTCCCAGGTCCACACCAAGCACAGCAAAGCACAAACCAGAACAATCTGTCGTGGCATAAAGGAGAGCAAAAATGCCATCAGAACTAGCCTGGTCCAGGTCACACGACTAAGCCAGGAAAATAGCAAGAACAAAATAATCGAGTTTTCAAAGAGCTCAGTCTACTAAGAAAGTCCATCAAGAGACGAATACTGAGAATAGTGCACACAAACGAATAGAACCACGTGGACTGAGTAACAGAGCGGCAAACCCTCCAGTGATGAGTCTGCGAGGCTGCACCGCACGTGGACTTGGTTCTATTAAGAGCTCTCCACAGAGGAGAATACTCTAAACCATGGAGACAAAGGACCAGGATTATTTCAAGGAACAGTTTTCTCCTTTCAGATACAGAAAAGAATTCTGTATTCAAAGGATAAAATTTAAAAACCCACCAAAGCAATTACTAAGGGTAAGATCCTGGCAAAAGTGAAGGGATAGAAAAACAAGAACAGCTCACAAGGACAAAATCCACACCTGATGCTGCCATCGCGGTAAAAACACTGAGTCAGACCTTCAGCACGGAGTGGGGCGGGGACGGGGCATCACCTGTGCGGTCACCACCTGGGCACAGGCCGGAAGACAACAGCGTGAAGCCTCAGGGGCCAACGTCCACGTTTCCTCACCCAGAAGGCAGTCTGCACACTCGCTGTGCAGGTGTAGATGGTGCCCAGGTGAACTGCTTACTCAGGAGACCTGCACGAGCCAGGTTACCTTCCCTCCCCCATCTGACGTTCCCCATGGACTTGGATGCTTGAGCACTGGTCCTGAGCCCCGAGGCTGCATCCGGGCTCACGCACCTACCTGGGCTCAAGCACCTGGGCTCAAGCACCTGGGCTCATGCACAGCTCTGGAAGCTCCTCTTCGGCCTGACTCGGTTTCTCTGGACCACCCGCGTTCCCCTGACACCCTCACAGCTGAGGAAGAGGCCACAGGCTCTGCTGCAGCCTGACCACCCTTCCCCTCATCCTGCGCCCTGAGGTCGGGCCCCGCCCATCCAGGAGCAGACCGTCCAGAGCCATGGACCCTGAGCCCCTGGAGCTCCCTCCTGGTCCTGCAGGCCCAAGACCCTGGCTCCAGCACCTCACCGCCGACGAGGCATCTTTAGGGACAGAAGTAGCTTAGGCAGCAGCACCGAGCTCCAGCCGGGACGCTTCGGTCCAGCTCCGGGACCTCGGCCAGGGTGCCTGCTGGGGGGTCTCCCAGCCTCCCGCGCCCTGGGGCCGGCTCTTCCATCTGCCCATTTCTGTCAATTCTGTGAGCAATCTGAACTCTTTCCAATAAAATTCTTTCCTGCCCCAGCCAGCCGGAGCCTGCTGCTGTCACTGCCCCCTACCAGAACCAAGACTGATGAGGTGACGTGGGCCAGTGATGGGGGGGGGGGGTCAAACTCTGTCTGGGCTGCGAGGGCTCGGCTGAGAAGAGACCAAAGTCACAGCGTTTGAGGGACCGTCTATCACCGAGGGCAGGGGGAAAGGTCAAAGAGGCTCGGGGAGGAGGGCCCTTGAGGGGCCGGGCAAGACGCACGGGGGCACGGGAAGCAGTTACACCGCCACAAGGGAGGAACCGCGTACTGGCTGCATAACATCCCTGCAAACCTGAACGTGTCCCCACGTGAAGTTTATCTGCACAAATACGAGGGGGACAGAGAGAGAAATCTTACACCATTGAGCTTCGGTGGTTTCAGGAAAGCAGGTGCGGTGAAAAAAACCAATGACGGGGGAGGTTTCAAATAGTTATAATAACGAGGGTGACAGAAAAATCAGTAAAAGAAGAAGATTGCCCAGCGGCAACCAGGAAGAAGGTAAGGCTGTAGGACAGAAATCTGTCTTATATCACTTGTTCACCCAGCAATCAGAGTCTAGGAGTTACGTGAATTGGGAATTGGTCCAGGGAATAACTGGCCCGGGAAGGTGGCCATGAGGTGTGTAGGGCATTAAACGGCCCGAGGAGGCTGGCAGACTGGCCAGGGTGGAGGGTGTTGGGGCCAGAGGTCTGGACGGCCTAGCGGATCGAGGCTGCTATCACAGCGGGGAAGCTACTCGACGGGGTGGCTCTGCATCAGGACACGTGATGGGCCCCGCAGGGCCGTGCTGCTGTCACGGGGACACGAGGAACCACGAAGCCGACAGCAAGGTACCAGGACCTTCATTTATTCCTGCAACTCAGCGACCCTGTGCTGAGTGTCTATTAGGAAGAAGCCACCGTGATGGAAAACCTGGTCCCCGCACCTCTCGCACTTCAGCAGAGCCGGGACGCCCGCCTACCTGGTGGGGATGGTGACAGGGGCTCCTGGGAGCATGAGGGCATGAGGGCATGTGGGCGGGGCGGCCGCGAGCCCCAGTGCCCGCTGTCCCCACCCCAGTGCCCCTGCACCAACCGGGCAGAGGAGGGGTCAACAATGGATGTGGGTGGACGGCCGCGACTTTGTGGCATCCTGTCTGCAGAGGTCTGCTTCTTTCCTGGATCTCCTTCGCTTTCATTCAGCAAGTGTTTACCTAAGCCTGGCTGCAAAGTAATAAATGGAACCAGAAGTCGGAGACGAGAGGAGCTGGATGGAAGGAAATGATGCTCCCGGGAGGCTGAGGCACCGTGACGACGACAGAGACACAGGCACTGACGCTGGACCAGGAGCCCAGGCTGACTTGGCAGCAGAGCCAGTGGGCACGCGGGTCTCATCTCCCTGCACCGCACCCACTGCCTCTCCTCTGGGAGCCCCTGCGGCAGCCCTGGGGAGGCCACCTCCAGGCACCCACAAAGACTCCCTGCCGAGCTTTCTGACGGGCCCTGACTTCTGAGTGTCCAGTTTCACAGGAATCCTGCTCTGTCAGCTGGGCCAGAATCCCCTCCCTGCAGGTCAGATGGCCCCCTGTATCTGACCGGTTCCTCGGCCTCCACCCCTCCCCCAGGCGATGTCTGATGCCCTGGCCTGTCTTCAGCAGGAATCCTGGGAGGTCAGTTTAGCCAGAATCCCTCCACCCGGATGTTCCCTCTCAGTAACTTTCCGCCCGCTGACCCCCGCCTGCTCCTTCGCTGTAAATCCCCAGTTTTCCTTGGTGGATTTGGAGTTGAGCCCCATCTCTCTGCCCCACTGCAGGGGTCCCTACATCCATCCTGATGGTCCTTCCTGTTCTCTACCAGGTGTCATGAGTATTTTGTCTTTGACAGTATTCGCACCTGTGTGCAACGGCTCCCTCCACGGTGTGGGCTGGACTCGCTGAAGGGCTCCTGATGAAGACAATTCAGTAGAGGTGGTCGGCAGTCATTTCTGGAATTAGGCTACAAAACGCTCTGGGGCCACTCACCCCATTCCAGCCTCGAGAAGAGGCAGCCCTGACTCAGAGACCCTCAGCCAGAGGCGCCGGCCTGAGCTGAACCCGATTCCTGATCCTCACCAACTGGGAGCTAAACAATGATGGTGATTACAGGCCTGCCGTCAGCAAATCCGCGCCCACAGGCCAGATCTGGCTCCCCGGCTGCTTTTATTAAGTTTAGCAACACATTCACCCACATGTTCCACGGCCCGTGTTCACACTACAACCGCAGGCCGAGCAGCTGTGACGCTGACAGGACTTCAAAAGCCTGAAACATTTATTATCTGGCCCTTTACAGAAAGTCTGCCAACTCCCACTGCCGCTAAGTGCTGGGTAATCTGTTTCTCACAATAGAGGATTTTAACGCACTTGCTCCTGCAGCGCTATGGGCCTCCCTCCAGCGATGCAAGGTCTTTAAGTGTCTCTCTGTTGTCTGTTGTCCACACACAAGAACTTCTGTGTTAGCAGATAATGAATGTTTCAACCAGCCTCACATCCCTGGCACGTGGCAGGACCTTAGCAAATGCTGACTGAACCACACAAACGCCTAATGCAGAAAACCCATAACCTGACAATATATCCTTTAAATAAAGCACGACATTAAATCAAGAAGAGCCAAAACCGCAATTTGTGTTGAACAGCTGATATTTCCGGTTGAATCCATTCTTAAAGGCATTTGTTGACTGCCACACAAAGAACGATTCCATACCCAGGAAAAGTTTTGATCTTTTAAATCGGCTATACTTTTATAAAACCTCGTTGTTTAAAATACCCGTAACGTCAGTTTATCTCCAATACTGCCAAGATGACTGACATTAGCTTTTACCATGAAACAAAGAACGTATTTCCTTGCACCTGGAAATGTTATTGAAATTTTCCAGAAAGGCTTATTTTTTTTTCTTTTCTTTTCTTTTTTATTGTTCCCCGACCAGGGATGGAACCCGGGCTCTCGGCAGTGAAAGCGCGGAGCCCTAATCACTCCTGGCGGTCCAGTGGTTAGCACTCTGCGCTTTCACTGCCGAGGGCTCGGGTTCCATCCTCGGTTGGGGAGCTAAACCAAGATCCCGCATCCTGCAAGGTGCGGCAAAGAAAGAAAGAAACAAAATTTTCCAAACCACTGCAGAATTTCTGTTTTGTCCCAGTTTTGTCTGTCTGTTAGAACTGAGAACTAAAGTTGGCAGCAGACATGCTCAGACATAAGCAAACATCCTCTGTGCCCTGATGCCTGGTCAATTCCTACACTGTCCGTTCCCCCACATCCTGATGCTGGGGCAGGAGGACAAATGTTTTAGGTAAGATAAAAGGCTGGACATTCTTATAATGTTTAATTTTAATTTTAAGTAATATATTCATTATGACACAAAAATATAATAGTTTTAGCTTTCTTAACCTAGATAGTTTCTCTGGCAAACATGTATGCATTATCTACGAGGCAGAAAAATTCCATTTTTGTTTCAACGGGCATCATAGGAGGTCACCCTTGGTAAATTTTTAACTTTTAAGATACGATCAAGTGTATTCAGACCTTCCAGGTACGAAACCTTACCCTAAAACTTAAGTGGGGCTTAAGTGTGTAGTTAAGAGCATAAGACACACGGGGAACAGCCCCGGCTCAACTCCTGAATTACCAACCACGGGTCTCCAGGGCCCTTTTCCTTTCTTGTGAACTGCACAGCATCCCTGTGAGGACTCAGCACAGCCAGAAAAGCAGTGAAGGGCAAGAGAGGCCAAGCTGGTGTAAAGAAATAATTAATGATTTTACATTTATATGGAACATATTTATTAATAATCTTATTCACTGTGGGTTTGGGAAAGATTTCCTAAATAGGACACAAAAAGCACAAACTTTATATAAAGAAAAAGATCAATCAACTGTCAAAAAAAAAACCTTTTGCTTCTTGTCAACAGACATTTATAAAAATGAGAAGACAAACCACACACTGGGAGGACACACTTGCAAAATATGTAGCTGACAAAGGGCTTGTATCTAGAACATACGAAGCACCGTTTCAACTAAATACTATAAGAAATAGCCCAGTAAAAGTTGGGCAAAGACCTGAATGGTAAATTTCCCAAAGGAGATACAGGAATTGCAAATAAGCACAAGAAATGATACTCAGCCTCGTGAGTCATTAGGGAAATGCAAATAAAACCACAAGTAGATAGCAGTACACTCCCCCGAAAGGCTAAAACTGGAAAACATCCACCGTGCCAAGTGTGGCTGAGGATGTGGATAAAATGGAACTGCAAACACTGCTGGTGGGAACACAGAATGGCACAGCCTCTTCGGAAAACCGCTTAGCCATTTCTCCAGATATTAAGTGTGTGCCCACCAAACAGCCCCACCATTCCACCCAAGAGAAATGAAAGCACAGGACTTGTATGCGAATGTTCACGCAGCTGCATCTGAAACGGCCAAGGGCTGGGTACCACTCAACCGGGAACCAACAAACGCAGTAGATCCATAAGCGGAAGGTGACTCAGCAGTAAAATGAATGATACTGACTCCTGCACCATGGCCGAGTCTTAAAATAACAATGCTGAGTTAAAGGAGCCTAAAGAAAACAAAGGGTATGTGACCGAACGGTTCTATTTATACACCACTCCAGAAAATGCAAGAGCATCCAGAGCGACCAGCTGCCTAGGCACGTGGGAGGGCTACAAAGGCAGGCAGGGACTTGAGGATGAGGAGGGCGCGCGTGACCTTGACTTTGTGAACGTGTCAACACTGACCAAGCTGCACGTTAAACTGTGCATCTACTGAGGCCCATTCGTTTCACCTCAATAAAGCTGTTTCTAAAAAACTGCACACTGGAATGATCTTTAACCTTCAAAAAAACCACTGCTGTGGGTGGGATTCTGTCCCCTAAAAAGACGTGTTGAGGGACTTGCCTGGTGGCGCAGTGGTTAAGAATCCGCCTGCCAGTGTAGGGGACGCGGGTTCAAGCCCTGGTCCGGGAAGATCCCACATGCCGCGGAGCAACTAAGCCTGTGCGCCACAACTACTGAGCCTGCGCTCTAGAGCCCACGAGCCACAACTACTGAGCCCGCATGCTGCAACTACGGAAGCCCGCACGCCTAGAGCCCGTGCTCCGCAACAAGAGATGCCACCGCAATGAGAAGCCCGTGCACCGCAACGAAGAATAGGCCCCGCTCGCCGTAACTAGAGAAAGCCCGCACGCAGGAACCAAGACCCAATGCAGCCAAAAAATAAAATAAATAAGTAAATTAAAAAAATTTTTTTTTTTTAAATAAGAAAGCTTCAGTGTATCATGCAGACACCATTGTTAGGGTTCCTACTGCAAAAGACGTGTTGAAGTCCTGACCCTGGTACCTGTGAACATGACCTTATTGGAAGTAGAGTCTCTGCAGATGTAATTAAGGCACAAGCTGAGGTCACACTGGAGTAGGTGGGCCCAACTCCCATGTGACTGGTGTCCTTACAAGAGGAGACACACACACAGAGGAGGACGCCATGTGGAGACAGAGCCACGTGATGAGAGAGGCCAGGGTGGGGTGATGCCCCACAAGCTGGACACACAGCCCTGCAGCTGACATCAGAGGCACGAGGAGAGCTGCCACGCTGATTTCTGACCCTGAGTGTCCAGAACTGAGAGAACAGACATCTCTGCCGTCCAAAGCCTCCCAGGGTGTGGTCCTTGTTACAGCAGCTCTAAGAAGCTGCAACCAGCTTCGTATTAATTCATAATTCATATTAATTAACTTATTTAATGATTGTTTCTAAAAGTAGATTTTATGTAGGAGAATATTTGTCTAAAGTCTGTTTTAATCACAGAATGGCTACTGGGTCGCACATATACACAATTAAGTGGCTGTGTTTCCAAGATATGTAAATACATATAAAATAAATAGCACTGTTTCATTTTAATAGCATTTCTCTAAAGTAATATAAAGCAAACATTTTAGCCAATTGTAATTTTTTTTGTTTTTATAAGTGATTTATAACTGATACATCAAGTTTTGTTTTCCTTTTAACCAACAGAAAAGCAATTTATAATGATTAAAATCTTGGCATTTAATTGTCATTAAATTAAATCATTTAGAAAACTTTATGTGAGTGACAGCAAATTTACAAATTGACTCTGCTGAGGCCGAGGTTCTCTGCCAAGGGTCTCAGAGCAGCACAGAGACACAGAACAGGACCATCAACCATCCCTTTAACACACACTAATTTTAAGCATTAATACTATTTTTACTTTCAGCATATACCCCCTCAACTATATGGAAATACTTTAGGTGACCGAGAGGAAAACACTCCCCTTCAGAAAATAAGCCTCCCAAAACCACTGAAGAAGGAGCACCGGAAGGTCACGGTCCATCCTTTGGTAGATACAGCCCTCTGTGCGGGACGTCAGAGGGATGGACGTCAATTTAACCTGCTCTCTCAGAGTCAAAGGGGTTTAACCAGGAATACAAGAGGCACCTCGAAGCCAGTGTGCTTTCGTTCCTTCAGGGAGGAGCAGACCCTGGGCAGGGGTGGCTACCAGGCCCCGGGGTGGACGGTGGGGCCTGTGGCTTGGACCAGTTTAGGGGTGGGGGTGAGAAGGGTGAGGAACGGGTGCCTGCAAAACCCGCTATTCCAACAGGAACACTTGTGTGTCACACAGTTATTAAAGTGAGATAACACCGGACACGTAACGTGGGAGTCTGAGGTGCACGGCTGCTGGTTTGACATGCTTAGTGTTGCTGCATGATCACCCCGGAGCACCAGGGACACCTCCGTCACGCCACGTGGCGCAGCCCTGCTGACTGCCGTCACCGTGCCGCGTGGCAGGCCTCCCTCCAGAGCTCGTTCATCCTATACTTGCAAGTCTGTGCCTTAAACCGCCCCTCCCCAGGCCTCCACTCTCTGCCCCTGGACCCGCATTCCACTCTGGTTTTAGATTCTGCATTTAAGACAGAGAACACGCTGTCTGTCTTTCCCTGTCCGCCTCATTCACTTGGCCCTGTCAGAGCCCATCCTTGCTGTCAGGACCGGCAGGATTTCCTTCTTTTTCACAGCTGGATAGTACTCCATTGCGCACGCACGCACGTGCGTGTGTGTTTGTGTGAATTACACCCTTAAACACATACGAGAAGGCACTACCACCTTTCAAAAACCAACACTGGCCAGCTGACACCTCCCTGGACCAAAGAGAAGAAATACTTGTTATCAGTTGAGCTCACTGTCGGGAAGATTAAATGTGTTCTTGCTGAACCGTTAAATGAGGACAGACAAAATGGCCAAGCTGCAGTTTTATCCCTCTGTCTAACAGATGACGTTTCTAAAACTAAAATACAAACGCTGGTTTTTCAGTCAAAAGATGGGTCCCCCTGATGATCAGCAAACAGCAGACAGCTTTGAAGGAAACGCTCCCCCAGCCCACCCCGCGCACTGGGACGGCCCAGTTCCCGCCCGACAGGACGCTGAACCAAGGCGGGGAGCTGGGTCCTTCTCCCCCTTTCGGGACTGAGTTAAGAACAGAACCACGGAAGTTCTCACCACAGCGCCGGGCCCCCAGCAAGGGCTCAGTCAGCATGGGGGCCTGATCCGTGTTTCCTACTCTTAACCAAGCAAAGGCATCCTGCGGCTGGAACACAACGCCATCCCAGATCTAGAAGGACAGGAGGTCCAAAGCCTTACTTAACCACCGTAAAGTAAAGGTTACTTCTCTCTGCACCCCCTTTGTGGTCCTGGTGACCCAGCTCCACCAGGAAAAGCGTAGGAAAGCACAGCACAAGCGAGTCCTTCCCAGTGGACTTCACAGAGGGGCACAAACGTCAGCCGCCTCTTCTGATCCACCTTTGTTTCATGCAGGTGGAGGGGAGGAGGGGGGCAAAACTAAAGGAACAAGAGGGGAGGACCTAAGGGTCCTTGGTCTGAGCTCGAGACCAAGGGATGACTGCAAAGAGCCGGAGGCCAGACCCGTCTTTGTGGCCACAGCTCAGCTCGGGCACCACGGCAAGAACCCACCAGAGACCACGTGTACAAATACGTCTGCTGTGTGTCAATAAAACTTTATTTGTGGAAACTGAGTTCCATGTAATTTTCCTATGCCATGAAATATTCTTTTCATTTTTTCCAACCATTTGAAAACTATAAAATCCATCCTGAGCTCGTGGGCCACAGAGAAACAGGAAGATCAGGCGTAAGGGTCATAATTCGCCAGCCCCTGGTCCTTCTTTAAACTTCCTTTCAGAGCCGGCTGGCAAAGACTTGATTCTGAGATGTCCCCAGTTAGTTACAGACCCCATGTGTCTGAGGCAGAGCCGAGGTGACTCTGAGAATTTTTAACGGGGGTGGGTGGGTGGGAGGGGTTGTGGGTCGCACAGGTGTGTTTTTCATTCAGGTTTCCTCAAAAAACACTGTGTTTGGGTGCAGCACAATTTAAGAGGGAGAATAGCTAAGGAGTAAATACACACACACACACACACACACACACGCACACACACGCACAAGGGTATATCTTGGATGGTATTTTCAGGCATCAGGCACTTCAGGAAGAAGGGTTCATGCCCGGGAAGGTACGAGGAACAGCTTCCGAGCCCAGGGGGTGGGAGAAGAGCTTCACTGAATGAACCCACGGGCAGAGCAGGACGTCAGAAGTCCTGTCCCCGAATGAGGAGGTGGCACCAACGCTACCTGCATGCAGAGTCCTCAGGTCCACCTCCATGGAGGAAGGTGACGTCCAGGGGTCTCTCAGGCACGTCAGGTTCCAGCCACACTGAAGGACACGTTCTAGAACTAAGAGGCTCCCATCACACAACCTTGTCCTGTTGTGACAAAGTATAAACGAGATGAACCGCTTGCCGTGACTCCGCCCTCAGGCGTGGAGGCTGATGGTCTGCTGTGCAAAGCAAGGAGAGCACGTTTCAGGCTGTACTGGATACTTCAAAATAAAAATCGATACCGGCAGCGTTCTGTTCTAAACAGTTTGGAGTTTGAAGCCAGAAGCAGTTTCACCAACTCTTTTTTAATTTTTAATTTTTTTGGCTGCGTTGGGTCTTCGTTGCTGCGTGCGGGCTTTCTCTCATTGCGGTGAGTGGGGGCTACTCTTCATTGCGGTGCGCGGGCTTCTCATTGCGGTGGCTTCTCTTCTTGCGGAGCACGGGCTCTAGGCGCCCAGGCTTCAGTAGTTGTGGCACGCGGGCTCAGTAGTTGTGGCTCGCGGGCTCTAGAGCGCAGGCTCAGTAACTGTGGCGCACGGGCTTAATTGCGCCGCGGCATGTGGGATCTTCCCGGACCAGGGCTTGAAGCTGTGTCCCCGGCATTGGCAGGTGGATTCTTAACCACTTCACCACCAGGGAAGTCCTTCACTGACTCTTACGTGGTCTTTAAACACTTGTGTCCTGTTTCAGAGCACAGTCTTCAATTTAAACTTAAACATGTTTTCTGGCAGTGAGCACAGCCCTGTTAGTCTCTGATGGTTTTTCTGCCAGAATCCATAAACGTGCTGAGAAAACAGTGTGTGAGTGAGGGGTCAGAGTGGGAGCGGGTTTGTGCTACTTCGAGGTGCCCAATGTCACAGGTGCTCAGTCCAGCGACAGCTCCTGGGAGGAACACCTGAAGGTGACCCTCCAGGGCCCAGACGCTGGTGTCCCTGGGGCGGCCATGAGTCTTAACGCGGCCCAGCCTCGACGTGGCACACGGCAGATGGATGAATGGTGGCCGAGTGAGTAATGCATGAAGTACCCTTCACCGGATAACAACGCCTGCCATCAAGCTGGTGGCGAGGGTTTTATGAGATAATAAACGACACTCAATAGCGGCAGTGATTTTTATCCTCCTTTTAAAGGAGCCACCTGAATCCATCAAGGTTATCTGCCTGACCCAGCGGCCTGAACTGGGCGTGTCTAACCTCAAAGTCACCCCTCCAGCTCCTATTACCTGAGGAACCCGATTTCATACTAACAACAGGCTTCCTATAAAACTAGGCGAAAACCTTGCCTCTCTAAATCGATAGAAGGTTCTTTTCCTGGCTGAGCTCGAAGTCCTAAAATAAGTAAATGGTCACTTCTCTGAACCCGGGGACAGAGACATGGCAGCAGCCTAAGCCCCTTCTAATCACCAGGGGACAATACAGCAGAAAAAGTGGGAAAATGTGTCCTCACCCCAAGGCAACAAGCAATACACCTTAAGAACGATTCTTCCTTCTGTAATTTAAACTCGAGACAAAACAAAACAACCTAGTTGTTTCAAAGGCCATTATGACTTATCTACATAACCAGCCCCTCGGACGTAACAGGTAATCTCATTCATGGGTACTCCTGCCACTGTCTGAAAATAAGTGAAAGTTGGCGGTCTTGAACATCATTTTACATATCTTATTTCTTTTAAAGTAAATTCCTTAGGACCCCGAATCTGAAATTAAAACCACTCTTGGACCAAGAGCGGATCGGAGGCAGTTTCAGGGCTCATGTCCACCCGTGCCCATCTGGTCAAGCAGGAGGGCACTCAGAATTCTCACTAACCCTCATACTTGAAATTTACACGTCAAACTCTGAAGCTTTAAACTTCTGTCTAATCCGGTCAATTCAGAGTTGATACACTAATTGTAGCGAAGAGACACCCGACGTGGTAGGGAATACATTCTAACAGTGTGAGTATCAGTACCAGCCAGAGTCAGAAAATTTCAAATGAACACACACCCCACCCAAAGCACGGCTCCTGCAGTAAATCTGTACACAAGGTTAATACAAGTTTAAAGGGCTTCCTTGTCAACTGTTTCCTGTTAAGTTTAAAGAATTTAAAATAAACTCTAAAAGCGAATTTATAGGTGAAATATATATATAGAGAGAATATAATTATTATATACTATATACATATATAAAACGTATCTATTCTTCTCACCACCTGAGTGGAACTTTCAAACGCGTGGATCAAGTGTCCGCAAACGCACTGAGGTGCCACCCAGCGCGCGTGCGCGGAGAAGGGTCCCTGCTGTCAGCTCCGAGCCCCACCCCTCGCGGCAAACACAGCAGTTTAAGCAACAGCTTAGCGCGCAGGGGCTGCTCAGAACCTGTAACCTAAAGATAATTCAGTAGCGGTAAGCAAAACTGACACCGTGTTGTTTTAGGCCAATTAACGGTGGAAACAGAAACCCCTAACCTTTTCAGTTAGAAAGGTCTCCCTCCCTCCCAGGTTACGTTCAAAAGTTGCTCTGCCCTCCTTTGTGAAATCCATGTCGACACCGAAGAACAACACCCTGACGCCCACCCAAGACACCACCCGCGACCCTCACCGTCAAAACGCAGAGAAAAGTCCCTCTGAAACGCGCCCTAAGAAGCCCAAGCGATGTGCCTTCCGACAGCGGCGGGCAGGTCTAACCGTCCCTCCGCGATCCTCGGCCCTGGGGGTGTAGCGAGGCTGCAGCGCTGGGAAGCTGACGCCAGGGGCTCAGCCCGTCGCCCCTCGCCGCTCACCCTCCGGCCGGGCCGGGGCTCAGGCTGCCAGGCGCCCCTCCCCCTCCCGCCGGGCTCCACTCACCTGAGCGCCTGCTCCTGCTGCCCTGGGAGCCGCAGGCTGTCCGGCCGGTCCCTCCTCCGGCGGTAGAGCCCCGACTGCGAGAGCTCTTTGAGCTGTAAAGCCGTCATGCTCCCGGACCGCGACCCTCGGAGTCCGGCACCGGAGGGCGGGCGGTCGCCAGAGCTGGGGACCGCCTCGCGCACACCTGGCCCGGGGCGCCGGCGGCCGCGCTTCCTGCTTGCCGGGTACACACCCTCCCGCGGGCGGCCGTATCTCCGCGCCGGCACCTGGGAGGGCCTGGTGCTCACGTGCTACCGCCAAGCAGAGTCCGGCTGCCCTGAGCAATCGCACCGGCTCCTGCGTGGGCCGTTCCAGCATCGTTCTGCATCAAAACCGGGCTAAAACGCTCCAGAAAGGTCGTGACTCAAGAAGGGTCCTGCCCTGTTCTCTGGGCCAGGAAATCCACCAACACTTCACACGCAGCCGTCGGTTTCAAGAAGTGCCTGGGCATCATGAGCTCGTTGGGACGCTTTCCTTCAAACGGAAAAGCAGTTCTGAAGGGCAGCACGCCGGCTCCGCTCTCTCCACGGTGCTCTAAATCCTCTTCAGAAAGGAAGGAAGTGTCTTTTTCCTCCCCCATTAAGTGTTACTCAAAAATTCATAACTGAAAGGGAGGTGGTTTTTTCTGCCATCCCCCGTCCCGCGATTCTCTACACCCAAAGCCGCCCACCGAGACGGGTCCCCTCGCGGGAGATGCGCACACTGTCCGCCTACTACTGTCCCTGCGTGTTTGATCCCAGCGGCCACAGCCTCAGGAGGGAGGGTCTGGTTCCTGGGGTGTGGGGTGTGGGGTGTGGGTGGGTGTCTGCAGCGTGGGGTACAGATCATAGGGGCACGTCCTTGTCCCCGGACCCCGCAGGACGGCCGCGCGGCAGCAGGCGGGTCTGACTCAGCCCCTCTCAGGACGAGTCCCCGCCGGCGCGAGCGCGGGCCTGCTCTCAGCCAACAGCTTGGCTTTGCGGTGCCGGCAGTTTCTCTGCGTGTCAGCATCTTTCTCCCAGAATCCCCTCCAGGACGAGAGCGCAGAGAAATGGGTCTGAAAGTTCTTTTCACACCAAGAGTTAAAGAGTTAATACATTCCCCTCTCTAGAAGGATCCATATTATAAATTCAAATATTCAGGACCCCAAGGAAGGGGGCTCTGCATCTCACCCCTTCACTCAGGACTGCGGCCCCGGCTCCTTTAGGGCTGCAGCCCTGGTCCCCACCTGCCCACGCCCGCCCCAGTGGAAACAACTTTTTACAGTCACCATCGAAGTGTAACATATGTTTTTAAAGAAAATGCAGGGGGAAAATTAGTAATTTTGTTACCACACTGATGTAATTAGTGACAAAACATTACCCCAAAAAATCGAGGGACAAATGTATCTCTTCCTCCCTCTGGAAGGATACACAGAAAACTGGTAACATTGGGTGCCTGGGGGTGGGGCAGAGCAGCAGAAGACAGCTTCTCTGTAACCACTGCTATATACCTGCTGGACTTGGAATACCCTGCACATTCAAAAATAAATAGGAAAAATTTAGAAGGTTTACATATACCTTTTGAACAAAGCTCTAGGATCCTACTGAGACATAAAACACAGAAAAGTTTGAAGTTTACAGTAATAGAAAAATATAAAATTAGGATTCCTTAAAGCGCCTAATTCTCACATTTTTTGTCATGACAGGTGAAAAACGCAGAGAAACAAGCACCAATCTTTTTTTTTTTTTAACTGTAGGCATCAAAACAGAATAGATGCCTGAGGAATAAAATACAAACTAATTGTAGCCACTGCAAACACAGAAGCCTCAACGTTGAAAAGGACTTGTTTCCACAGGAAAATGAACATAAGAGAGCTTGATTTTTAAAGAGAACTTGCAATAGAGTAATGCAGCCCGCTGACAAGGGAAGAGGCTTGGAAACTAGTAAAGTTGACAAGACAGGAAACACTACCGTGTAGGACGAATCCTGTATTTTATGAGTCTAAAGTTAAAAGGATGTGAACAGGGGGAAGAAAAGTTATGTAAAACAAACTGAAGCAATTCTTGCCTGCAGACTTTTAAAATGGCCGTGCTGACACATACAAACTTCAGTAGATCCATGCTTGTCACAACTGCATAAAATTAAATCCTGGGGCTTTGGGCAAAGGCCTTTAACCACTGCCATTTCACGGACAACACAGACAGTGGGAGACAGTGGTACCCTTCCCTCCCCGCCACACGCAGCCAGGGAGGGGCGCCCATTTCTGGGAGGGAACAACTCCCTACCACACAATGGCTCAGGCTGCAGCCGGATGACACCCCCAAACAATGGTTTCTGTGCATCTGCGTGGGGGGAGAGAGGGACAGAGGGCACAGCCCTGGGACGCGGCAGGCAGGCGACCTGACGCCGGGAGAGGCCCCATGTCCCCATCCCCGTAGTTCCCTCCTTTCACGCCCTCCCGTAGAAAGTTATCAGTTGAGCCTGGATTGTAGATCAGGCCTATTTTAAATGAGCTCTGAATTTCAAACGACCGTCTTAGCATTTGAGGGGGGCCCACGTGGGTGTCCATACAGGGACGTCCATTTCGCGGCAAAAACGGACTCCGAAGGGCAGTGCTGCCTCCCTTAGAGCCCAGCGGCTGTCAATGAACAAAGGTTCACAGAACGTGTCGAGGGGGCACCGCGGGGTGGCGGCTCTGCAAACCTGTCTGCCCACTGCCCCCGCTGAGCTCCGACTCACAGCGAAATGTGCCGTCAGCTCGGCAGGCACTCCCTTCTGCAGTAGGCTTGTGCTCTTGGTCGAAATGACTAAGCAGGAAGCCCCAGGGAGCATCACACCGGCCTCGCTCTGCAGGCTGACCTCTGACCCCGCCCTTTACCTTTCGAAGTGTAGCGGGGAGGCGGTCACCGACCTTCTGTGAATCCGAGCAAAGGTCAGTGAGTCTCAGAAATGCATGCGAGCACAACACTGCCCCCATCTCAGGGCACTGGCAGGTGGACTCACCTTCCGACCTGCACAGACGCCTCTGCCCCAGGGCGGGACCCTGACCTCAACTGCGGGCCAGACGCTGGTACAGAAGAGCCCCTGTTGTACCCACCCCGCCCATTTCTCTCCACCTCCCAGTCATCTCTCTGCCTCTGGCCTCACCCGCCTCTACTCTACCCTCCAAATTTCCAGGAGTTTTTTCCAAATGTAAACCGGTCACTCGCGGGTCCTGGAAGACCCTGGGGTGACCCGACGGCTGATCCCCGTGCTGAGTGTGGTCCCAGGACAGATGGGGCGTCCTGGCCCCGAGTCCTGCCTCTGGACTCAGCGCAGGGGTCCCTCTCACAGAAGGGCTTTGGAGACCCTTCACTCACTATCACCAGGGTCTCCATCCCCCCCGCCCCCCCCCAGATAACAGCCCTCCCAGGGCAGCCGTGTAGCTACTGTATCGCTGCGTCTTACAAGGCCAGGTACGTGGTAGAGTGTGCGTTTGCTCAGTACGTTCTCTGGTTTAGTTGTTCGACCGGTTGATTTTGAGAGCCTCGCCACTTCATGATGATGCTGCGTTTCAGATGAACGCTCCAGAGCTCTGAAACTGGTTGTGCTTTGTTTCGTCTGTGCGTTTAACACTCGACATTACCTAAATGAGACTCTTAAAAGGCACATCCATTCCACGGTTTAGGAAACCTGTGCTTTCCTGTGAGGCTGCAAAAACTCAGATGCTGCACATTTGTGGCTGAGCAACACCTTCCACCAGGATGAACACTTTCCACTGGGGATAAGAACTAAGAAGCCACCCTCTACCTGACTCAGTCCAGTTCTCAGTGTACTTGGTCCCAGTACCCGCTTCAGGCTCTGGCGGGTAAAGAAACCTAATTAGGCGTCAAGCCTCTAAGACCCGTCCCCAGCGTTCCTGCGCTGACGGCTCCTTCCCGGCAGAACTGAGGGCTGCACCCTGGCTTCGGGGCCCAGCTGGCTGCTGGCCCCGTCAGCAGACCTTCCAGACCAAGGGCCTCAGGCCTGCAGACGGTCCAGCAGCTGTAAGTTTCCAGGCCATTAATTTCCTTGTACACACGCGGTAAGAGAAGAATTTTGTTTTGCAACCACTCTGCACTTAATGGAAATGAATCCTTTTTAGTTTAAATTTTATCCTATGAATAATCCCCTCCAGGGGAAGTAAAGCTTCTCTGATAAAGCAGAGCACCGTCCTCCCTCCTTCCATGCTCCCGTCTCCAAAACTCTCACTTCCAGCCCCGCGTCCTCCACACGGGCCCCCAGGCATGTCCCGGGTGTCACACGAGGGCTCGGACCTCGGCGATTCTCGGGTGCAGGTTCAAGTTCACGTCGACCAGAGCAGAGCGTGAGAGGGCAGAATCCACCGTCCAGAAGCATCAGAAAAAATCACCAAAGACACGGTCCCTGGCCCGTCTGTGAGCCCCTCTGAACATCCCCTCGACCCTCCTCTCGCCGAGCAGGCGGGGGAGCCTCGGCCGAAGTCTGACACCCGACAGGTCAGCCGCCAGAAACACAGAGAATCGACATGGGTCACCCACCGTCTTCTGCGAGACAATCACAGAACATTCCCAAAGCCGCGCCGCAACAAGCAAGCTTTCCTGTGTCCTTCAAAAGGATTTAAAACAAAACTGCAGGTCACCCTCCCACCCCACCAATCTTTCTACGGGGCTGAGGGGGGGACAAGCTGGTGCGAGAGTGCAGAGGGAGCCCGGGGTCACCCGGCTGGTGGGTCCACGTGGGCAACATCCCGGCTGCGGCCGGCGGGCAGGCAGACACACGAGTCACATCACTCCCGAAGGCCTCAATCTTTCCCTTCAGAAACAGAGCGGTCGAATCCGATGATCTGAACGGTCTTTTCTGCAGATTAAAATTTCAGCAAGCGCCCACGGCAGGGGAGGGCCCGAGGCTGGCAGGCTCCTGGCGCGCTCACCCCTCCCCGCAGGTCAGGCTCCCGCCCCGGACCCAGACGGGGCCTGAGGCTGGCTTCACACGCTCGGGCCTGACCCCCGCCTCGGCCCTCTCCCCGGCCACCTGCTCCACAGCCAAGAGCTGAGCTGCACATAAAACCCCAGGAAGGGACCCTGACTACCCGCCTGATACACGAGCCGCGGAGACGCCGAGGCCACGGGGAGAGACAGTGCAGAGTCAGCGGGGCCCCGGCCTCCATCCACGGGCAAGTGCGACCCCATGTGACACCGTCAACATGGTTTCAGAAGACTGCACATGAAGCTAAACTTCTGTAAATAGGGTGACTTAATTCTCTGAAGGGGTTCTAGTGGTTGTATGTTCACAAAAGAGAGCTTTGCTGAAAATCCAGATTTTCACATGATTTGACTTCAAATGGGCTTTGCTGTCACCTTCTGTACAAAGTCGCTCCACACACTGTTTCCACTCGTGCCACCCGTCCACCCCGCAGCAGGCGTGGACCTGCTGAGCACATTTCCACACTAAACATTCCTGTGACAAAACCAACAGGCGAAGGTCCCGGAGCAAGAATCCCTGGACGGCAGAGTTACCGGCAGCGGCTCTGAGCTCCTGAGGCCATGGCTCTTCTCCCCGGAATTCCAGGGTGTCGTGAGCATGACCACAGCACCTGCGCAGCCCCAGCCTGGTTTCAATGCCCCAGTTACTACTGTCAACTTCCACTTCCAAACCATTTCACCAGGGCATCAAAACACCCCCAGGTTCTGCGTGAAGTCTCATCTTGAAGCTTTCTGTCTGGGGGGACACCTTGCCAGCCATCTAACCCACAAATAAATAGGGAGCTGAAAATGTGTCAAGTCACAGGAGACAAGGCTGCTGCGAGGATGGCAGAGGATGGCAGGGACGCAGGGAATGCCTCCCGAGACAGAACCTCGGGTCTGATCCCCCAGAGCTGGAGGGAGGGGAGGCTTGGGGAGAGAGCAGCTCAGCTCATGCAAAGGCCCTGAGGCTGCGCGAGGGGCTGCGGGGGGGGGGGGGGGTGAGGCGAGAGAGCCAGTCAGGGGTGTCTCTCCGGTCCAAAGACCCCTCTCCCAGAGCGGGGAGACCGAGCTGTCAGGGCGGAGACGGGGGTGGCGGTCGGGGTGGGAGGGTGGGGAGTGGGTGGGAGGGGGTCTTAGGGAGAGGAACCGGTGGCAGACCAGATGTGGAGCCCGGGCTGCACTCGTGCTGCCGTAGTCCTGCCCGCGGACAGCCAGCATTTTAAACTGATTGAATCTAAGAAGACTGTTTTCAAAGAGTACTCACAAAAGAAAGGGCTGGGCCACAAAGATGCACACGCTGTGCCGCACGCGGAGCTGATGTAAGCGCCGCTCACAGCTGAGGAACACGCTCTCATCAACGTTCACCTCCGTCCTACCAGCCGTGGGTCATTACTGTCCCCACTATGCATTTGAGGTAGCAGAGTCTCCAAGCAGCTCAAGGTCCTGACGGGCAACACAGCCAACGAGGGAGACTGTGGATCCACACCCAGGTCTGGACGCGGACAAGCCCCGCCCAGGAAGCTGCGGGGGCACACAGGAGCAGGGCAGCGTTGGGGTCCAGGGTGAGCTGCCCCCAAATGTCCCTCAACAGCACATGGATTATTCCGAATTAAAGCTGCTTAAGAAACGGCCGATGTAAGAGGGACACTCTGACCCGCTCCTGTCTCCCTGAAGCGGAAGATAAGTCTCCGTGTGAAGGAGGGAGAAGGACACCCTAATGGCCAGAGACTGGGCAGCCCGTACAAACAAACCCGCGACCTCTTTCGGTGACTAACCCCAGGGCCAAACCGTTCAGATCCTTCACTAACTGAGCATCCACAGCCTACGTTTCTTAGTCCTGTCAATTCCTCACGAATTTATTGTTTGTCTAAAAAAGCCACCTGCTTTGGCCACATCTTAGGTCCCATTTCTGCGAGACCTCGTGCACAGGAATTGAAACTTGTTTCTTCTTCTCCTGTTCATCTGTCTTGCACCAGTTTTACTATTAGTTCAGCAACGAGAACTCCAGGGGGCAGGGGAGGTGTCCCCTCCCCACTGTGGGCACAGAGGCCCTGGGGACAACCCCAGACTAAACACAGGCTGGAGACAGACTCAAACCACGGTCCCCCCGCCTGCCCACTTTCTCTCCCAGAAATGAGGCAGGAGTCCAGCTGCACCTGGGTCCACGTGGTGGACGGGCTGCCGAGGGCTGGGAAGGAGGCCGAGGTCACTGACACAGACCTTCCTCCTATAGCTCTGGGGGCAGAAGCCAGTTGACGGCGTCAGACTTGCGCCTTGACGTCGCTGAATTCCTGGACTCCTTGGAGGCTGTCTCCCTTCAGGATACGTGTGATGACTCAGGCCAAGTGTTCGGGGAAAGAGGCAAAGATTCTAATGAAAAGGGGTGTTCTTGAGACCAAGTATGTAGTTGGACAGCAACAGGGGACCTGACGGGGGCCCACGTCCCCAGCTCCCGGTCTGCCGTCCCTCCTGGTCTGACAGCCTTCCCAGTGTCTGTCAACAGGAAAGTGCACGTAACAAGTCGTGACCCCTTCCTGGAATACCACACTGCTACAGAAGAAAAATAATTCACTAAAGCTGCACAAATCCACACGGATAAACCTACCTAAGAACCGAGAGAGTGAAAAAGCACAGCTTGCACAGTATCACAAAGAGCACACACTATTTAAAATCTAAAACAAAATAAACAACCCCATGAGTGCTAGGAACACACAGTGTGTAATAAAAGGATGAACAGGAGAGTGGTTCCCTCCCAGAGGAAAAGCGGGAGGGAAAATCACCGGAACGGGAAGTGTACCAAGGGCTCAACTGTACTTGTAATGTTTTATTTAAGGTGGTGATGGGTATTGGGAGGCTCTTTCTATTGAATTCTACACCTTCATTTAAAAAAAAAAAAAAGATGAAGATGCAGAGCCGACGTTCTCTTAGAGCAGGTTTGTAAACCCCTACGTTTCAAAGCACCACTTCTGCCACCATGTGGCTTCTCAGGGTATTACATGCACATGATTTTCAGGAAATGGAAGTCTAAAAAAGGGCATTGTTAATTCTCAGGTGCAACGTCACAGGAATGTAACCCACTGCGAGAGCCTGAGTGTCCACCACTCGATACGTAACCAACACTAAAAGCCTTTCTTAACACTTCTGAATGATGCTTAATAACACAGAAGACAGAAAGCATCACGCTAGGTGCAAAAGAATGAAACTGGACCCCTATCTTACACCATGCACAAAAATTAACTCAAAATGGATTAAGGACTACATGTAAGACCTGAAATTATAAACTCCTAGAAGGAAACATAAAGGAAAAGCAACTTGACATCTGTCTTGGCAACGATTTTTTTGTATACGACACCAAAAGCACAAGCAACAAAAGCAAAAATCAACAGGTGGGACTACATCAAGCTGAAAAGCTTCTGTCCAGCAAAAGAAACAATAAAAAAATAAAAAGGCAACCTACAGAATGGGAGAAGATATTTCAAATCACATATCAGATAAGGGGTTAATATCCAAGATGTATAAAGAATGCATACAGCTCAACACTAAAAAAAAAAAAAAAAAAGAATCTGATTTAAAAATGGGCACGAGGGCTTCCCTGGTGGCGCAGTGGTTAGGAATCCGCCTGCCAGTGCAGGGGACATGGGTTCCACCCCTGGTCCGGGAAGATCCCACATGCTGCGGAGCACCTAAGCCCATGCGCCACAACTACTGAACCTGAGCTCTAGAGCCCGTGTGCCACAACTACTGAAGCCCGCACGCCTAGAGCCCGTGCTCCGCAACAAGAGAAGCCACCGCAATAAGAAGCCTGTGCACTGCAATGAAGAGTAAGTAGCCTGACCGGGGCCCACGTCCCCAGCTCCCGGTCTACCGTCCCTCCTGGTCTGACAGCCTCCCCAGTGTCTGTCAACAGTATTGTTAATTGTTGTTATACCCCCGCCACAACTAGAGAAAGCTGGCACGCAGCAACGAAGACCCAACACAGCCATCCATGAATGAATGAATGAATGAATGAATGAATGAATAAATAAATAAATGAAAATGGGCATGAGGGAATTCCCTGGCAGTCCAGTGGTTAGGACTTGGTGCTTTCACTTCCGTGGACCTGGGTTTGATCCCTGGTCGGGGAACTAAGATCCCACAAGTCGTGGGACGCAGCAAAAAAAAAAAAAAGGGCACCAGACCTGAGCAAGCCATTTTTCTTTCTTTCTTTCTTTCTTTTTGGCCGTGCAGCATGTGGGATCTTAGTTCCCCGACCAGGGATCGAACCCATGCCCCCTGCATGGGAAGCACAGAGTCTTAACCACTGAACCGCCAGGGAAGTCCTTGAACAGACATTTTTCCAAAGACATACAGATGACCAACAGGTACACAAAAAATGCTCAACATCACTAATCATCAGGGAAATGCAAATCAAATCACAATGAGCTATCACCTCACACCTATCAGAAATGCTATTATCAAAAAGACAAGAAGGGACTTCCCTGGTGGCAAAGTAGTTAAGACCTCGCACTCCCAATGCAGGGGGCCTGGGTTCGATCACTGGTCAGGGAACTAGATCCCACATGCATGCCGCAGCTAAGAGTTCGCATGCCACAACTAAGAAGCCCGCCTGCTGCAACTAAGACCCAGTGCAACTAAATAAACAAATAAATATTAAAAAAAAAAGACAAGAAATAACAAATGTTGGCAAGGATGTGGAAAAAAAGGGAACCCTCCTGCACTGTTGGTGGGAACGTCAATTGGTGCAGCCATGATGGAAAAGAGTATGGAGGGTCCTCAACAAACTAAAAATAGAACTGCCATGTGACCCAGCAATTCCACTTCCGGGTCAGTATATCTGAAGGAAATGTAATCACAATCTCAAAGAAATATCTGTGTCCCCTTGTTCACTGCAGCATTATCCACAATGACCAAGACATGGAAACCACCCAAGTGTCCATCACTGGATGAACAGATAAAACCACACACACACACACACACACACACACACACACGAGTGTTAGCCATAAAAATGAAGGACATCCTGCCACTTGCAACAACATGGATGGTCTTTAGGGCGTTACACTAAGTGCAATAAATCAGAGAGAGACAAATACTATACGATCCCTCTTACATGTGCAATCTAAAAGCATTGAACCCATAGAAACAGCGTAGAAGGGAGGTGCCAGGGGCTGGGGAGTGGTGGGGCAGAAATGGGGAGACGCTGGTCAAAGGGCACAGAGTTCCAGTTACGAGAGGAATACGTTCTGGGGATGTGATGTCCAGCATGGTGACAACAGTTAACAATACCGTATACTTGGAGGCCATGAGAACAGTTTTTATGTTCTCACCAGCACAACAAAATGGTAACTGCGAGGTCATGGGTGGGTTAATTAACCTTGTTGTGGTAAGCATCTTGCAAAACTATACACGTCTCAAATCATCACATTACACACCTTAAAATTACACAATGTTATACGTCAATTACATCTCAGTAAAGCTGGAAAAAGAAAACGTTTTTTGAAACATTATGCTATGAAGCCCAAAGATAATGAGAAAGTTATTGGACATAAACTGTAGGAAAAAAAGGATGCATGTAGGCTACATCAGAGATAAGAGGGTTAAATGAGTCATAAGGCCAGCAAACCAGGTGAGACGGGCCGGCTTCCAGACACAACTACCTGGTAGGTGAATGAAGACCTCTACTCCAAACCCAGAAGTAAAGAAGCAGGAAGAACACAGTAAAAAGAAACCTGTCCCCAGCGTGGACGCTGATGCGCAGAACGTAGCACTTTTAATAGCAAACTTTACCTGAGATCAGCACCAACACCCAGGTTAGAGAGAAGCAAACCTAAAGCTCATACACAGTGGTCTTAACTAGACATGTGGGAACACGTCCTCGTGTGAGATTATTTGCACAGGTGCACTTATTTGGTGGAGGGAGCAGACAACTGGCTTAACTGCGGTCCATTCATCCCTGGGGGGGAGGGCGTGCAGCGGCGCTCGCCCGACCCCGCATCCTGATCAAGCTGCACCTCGCACTCCGCTGCCCCCTTCTCACCAGCCCAGCCACTGTGCAGAAGGTCACGTCGCCCCTCCCTTCGTACGCACGCCCTCCCAGGCCCCCCACGCCACCACCGCACACCCCGCTGTCCCCCGGTCCCTAGGCCCGCCCTTCTGCACTGGGCCAGGCGTGGTCGGTCAGCCTTGAACTCAGATCCCAGCCTGGGCAGGGGCTTACTGGAGAGTTTTTCTTCCTAAGGGATGGTTATACTCATGCCCCACGGAGCTGCTGTGAAAAGGACGTGGATTAATGGAGTAATAAGCACATTGGGAGTGCTCGATGAAAAACAAGTATCACATCATCATCGTTACTTCTTTTCCTCACTGCTGTCAAAGCTGTATTTTTTTTTTTTTTTTTTTTTTGCAGAATGCGGGCCTCTCACTGTTGTGGCCTCTCCCGTTGCGGAGCACAGGCTCCGGACGCGCAGGCTCAGCGGCCATGGCTCACAGGCCCAGCCGCTCCGCGGCATGTGGGATCTTCCCGGACCGGGGCACGAACCCGTGTCCCCTGCATCAGTAGGCGGACTCTCAACCACTGCGCCACCAGGGAAGCCCTGTATTTTTTTTTTAAATGCAAATCTGAGCATATTATGTTTCAGTTCGGAAGACGATGTCTATTTTCCAGGGGGAGAAGTCCAGAGACCCTGGTGTCACAGGAGACATAAGCCTTCACCACCTCCTTACCTGCGGCCTCACGTCCAGCCACTTCTCCCTCCCAGAGTCCACACGCTCTGCGTCTCCCTCCCGTGATGAGCTGCCAGACACCCCTGCCCCACTGGGCTGGTAGCAGATCTGGATCCCCACACGGTTCCACTCTGTGGGGACTCGCAGAGCTCCTGGAGGGGCTCCTGCAGACAAATCCTCCCCACGGCACCTGCCACCCTGTGATGCTTGGAGGCAGCACACAGTGGGTCCACAGAAAAGCCTGCTGAACGACTGACGGTTGGAAACTCCGCAGAAACACAGGAATGTTGATCGATTTTTTTTAAAGTGTCTCACAAAATTGTGATCCTTTTTCTTACTAACGTATACACGACCATAACTGGAGTTTACCCCAAAGAGGTGCGTGATTCATGGGGACAGCTGGCTGGGTGCTGGGAAGGTGAGCAGCTTCCCATAAAGAGGCTCTCCTTGGTGAATTTTCAGAAGCTTAAAAGCTTGACCTTCAGTTTCTGAAGGCTGGCAACCCCGTTTTGTCAGTTTGTCCAAAGTGGATGCGTCTCAGCAGTTGTGATTAACACGTGTAGAGCGGATGTGAAAACCAGGAATCCAGGCTGTAACCACCAGGCCAACGAACACACTCAGCTTGCATGACCAGCCCGTCCCCTCCGGGGTGCAGACCAGGTGAGAAGTCAGATCACCGTCAGAAGGTTTGTCTGGTGGGCGTCCTGGGGCATCACACGAGCTACCAGGTTTGCTGCGGGGGAACCTGGTGCTCAGGCCTCACCTGTTTCCTTCTGTTTCTTTCTACATTCAGTCACTCCATCCCTCAAGGTGACTACAGGTCTCTGTCCTGTACTGATTTCAAAGTCTGACCTCCTTCCTTCCTAAACTGCTCTTGGGCTCCTCACTGCTGTCCCCGAGTTGACATGGGCACAGAGAACCTGGGGACCGATGTCAGGACCATCCTTCACGACATAACCTAAGTGAGGCATCACTACAGCCCAACATGAAACGTTCCTCTGCTGACATTTAACCAACACGCCTGGCAGATGGCAGGTACACAGTAGATAACTGTGGATAAAGAGTAAAAGGCGGACAACGTAGGATATCAAGAGGAATAAACAGAAGTTTCAAAAAGAAAAAAAAATTTTTAATACAAAATATTTGACATTTTGAATGGGCACTTTCAGCTCAATACACACAGGTTTTCTAGGATGCAGGCAATATAAACCACCTCAGGTTAATTTCAGCAGAAGAGGTACTTAAAAAAGGATGTTGGGCTATTCACAGAACCTCCAGGATCAACAAGGCACTGAGCTCATAATAGCAAAGAGAGCCCCCTGCCCACCGGCCGGCCAGTCACAGATCTTCCCCAGGCGCAGACAGAACCGCAGGGGCGTCTGGCCCCCCAGCCCAGCCCCGCTGCAGCCACGTCCTCTAGGAATGATGGCAGGCATCCCTGCCTGCACCTCTGAACCCGACAGCCGGCAGTCACGCCTGGTCTCAGCTGCACCCGGGGCTGGCGAGGCCGGGGCGGGGGCTCAGCACCTCAAGTGGGAGCAGGACTCAGCATCCCCGGAGACTCACCAGATGGAGAAATCAACAAACAATGGGATTCCATTAAAAAGGAATGATGTAAATTAACCACCACTCCCAAACAAGAACAAACACAAACCTCCCCCCAGGGGAACTGCTCTCACCTGGTAGAGGTTCACATCTCTGACTGCCACGTGCTGACAAGATTCGGGCGGGCCCCGCAGCTCTACAGACACCCCAGCCCCCCCGCCCCCACCCCGCACCCTGGTCCTTGGTTGGCTCCAAGGAGCAGTGGGCAGGCGGCTCTGATGAGTCTCCAGTTTTCTTCCAGGACAGGAAGGAAGGAAGCTAGTTCATGCTGGTTACAAGAAATCCACTTGTGAGGATGGCGACCAAGAGAAGACTTGTTTCGATGTAGTTAAAGTATGTCACTACCTAGTCATTTCCACAGAACTGGATTTAACTTGCGAGGATCTGAATGCAGTGATGTCTAAAACCTGACAACGTTAAACAGCGTCTTCACGACTGCTAACCTCCTCCGCCGCAGGGTCAGCAGACTGTTTCTATAAAGGTCAGAGCGAGACTACTTCAGGCTCCGAGGGCCACACGGCCTCTGTCACGACTTTTCACCTGATCCTGTGGCTCAGAGGTGGCCCCGGACGACAGCAGACAAATGCTGGGCTGCGTCCCAAGACTGATGTTTAGGTTTCGTGTAATTTTCACATCTTCTTTTCATTTTTTTCAACCATTTAAAAACATCGAAACCATTCTTTGCTCACGGGCTGTGGGCCGGATTCATTACCCTGCAGACTGAACCACATCTGGCAAACTCACTCAAAGCACCATTTACTGGAGAGCCGCGAGAAAACAGATTTTTCTTTATAAGATGCTAACTCCTCAAGCAAAATATCCGACCCCACTTCCCCAAAGCGAATGCCCCGAAGAGCCACAATCACAGCCTCCACAAGGACGAGGGCGGAATTACAAGAGGAAAACAGGCTCCCAGCTTCCACTGCGCCTGCACACATGACAGCGTCAACACGGGGTCTGACCCGCGCACACGCGCCTGGCCGGGGCCTCACTCCCCACGGGACGACCTGCCCAGAGAGGAAGGTGACAGCTGCGGAGTCGGGGAAGAACAGGGAGTGCTGTGCTCGGGGCAGACACACCTTCCTCTCCCCAAATCGCTAGTGTCCAACAATCAGGACTCCATCCCACGCAAAATTCCAAACTGGGTGTTTTATCCTCACTGACCTGCACCGAGATGCTCACCGCCCAGCTGCTCCGTCTTCAATCTCTCCTTCTAAGTATAGTACTAATCAATTTTTCCTTTCTCCCAGCTTATAAGAAGCCATAAGTTTCCTTCAATTCTATTAAAGCTGTGATAAGAAAAAAACATCTGGCATACTACTTTAAACTAAAACGTTAAGGATTGAAACTATAATTCCCCAGAACATTTTTACTTGACAGTTACCTTCATTATTCTGACCAACAACATGGAAATACCACCCACAACGGGAGGTATTTTTTAGCAGAAAGCTTTCTTTGCGCCTCAGATCACATGTAAGACCCACCTGGTGAAAAAATCCACTTGTAAAGTAATAAATTTGGCGAAAGTATATATTTATTTTGGTTCATTGTGAATCTGATATACTGGAAAATGACTAGTTGGAGGGTCTTGAGCCAGCTTCTTACACATCAGGTCCTGATTCTAACATGCCTGCCCTGCAGGGCTGAGGCAGGGGTCAGAGGTGACGTGCATCAGGTCCTGATTCTAACATGCGTGCCCCGCAGGGCTGAGGCAGGGGTCAGAGGTGACGTGCATCAGGTCCTGATTCTAACATGCGTGCCCCGCAGGGCTGAGGCAGGGGTGAGAGGTGACGTGCACAGCATCACACGGGGCAGGTACCCGTAACTGGCGGTTATCACCATAAACAGGACGTCTAAGAAAGAGCTTAGAATTTAATGTGTAGAACATGTAGGAGAAGGCTTTAAAAGAACAGTATTTCTGTTTGCATTATGGAAAATGAAGAAAAAGGAAACGAGCGCAAAGAAATTCTTCTGGCTGTGGAAGTGGAAAGACAGAGCCTGTGTGTGTCCCTGTCTCTCACACGGGCAAACACACACATACACAGGCACCTGCCGGAAAGTACCAGACCGCTCTGTGCTAGTGAATTTGCAGCTTATTGAGTTATCAAAATTCACAATATTTTAACTGTCCTATTTAATACAAGGCTTCTAAAAAAACCTCAGAAATGCAGTTGCCATTACAATCGTGTGTTGTGGTAGAGGCTGGGAGCACGAATAACCTGACGTTATAAGAAAATTTTCGTGTACGTGCTTCCGTGCATTTTTCTGTGAAGGTCTATAAGCCTCAGCGCCCCAGAGTGCTCTGGACTAGTAAGTCCAACTAAGACGGTAACGACCCATCCAACTGCTCCAAGCACCTCCAGACTCTTTCCTCCACGCCCTCGTTGTGCGCACCCCTACGAGGGATACAGGACAGGAGACTGAACCCACCCACATGTTATGTAATCATTTTACACTAAGCTAAGCTTCCTAAAGGGTCCGCCACGCCCCCACCCCGTCTGCACAGCGCTGTCATCAGGCACACCGTCACCTCCAGGGGATGCTACCACTGATGCGACCACCTGATCTAACATAAAACTCTCATCTTCTCACCTGTGCGACTGAGAAAACTGCGTGCGTCTTTCCAACTGGTTTGGCCAACCTACCGCTGTGGCGTGTCAAGGCTGAGAGAAGGGGCTGACAAAGCCAGAGTGATGGGGGGCAGGGGGAGGTCTCCTGCCTCAACAAACAGCCCCTCAGCCTCTCCAGTAAGTTTCAACTGTGAACCCGCATTCTGGAATATGACCCTGTGGGGTGGATTAAAAAGGCTGAGTTTAAGGATCATTTTCTGGACTTCGGAATTGAGGTTCAGTAAGATTAACTGCCCCCCCCAAACAAGCAAAAATACGTAAAGTGAGGGGACTCTGCTCTGGCCACTCGGCTCTGTTAACTTTAATTAGAACAAATTATTTTTGGTGTCCTGGATAGAGAGGATGCTTAATGATGTACAATCGCTAACCCTTAAAGGCTGCACATCGTTAAAAAGTATTTTACGAAAAGAGGGAAAGTAAGTTGTATTGAAAATCCTCATCTTTGCAGAGAATTGCCAAAATAAATAATTATTTTTAAAGCTATATTTGAGGTATATATTGAAGACTAACATTGAATAATAACTTATTTTTTTGCCCTTTTTTCTTATCTCAGCGCATCCTCAACAACTCATTTATGAATGGGAAAAAAATGAGGCTCTAAATCCTAACAAAGTGATGTCTCTTGCAGGAATAGAAAAATCCATCCTCAAATTCACAGCAACTTCAAGGAACCCCAAAAAGCCAAAACCATTTTGAAAAAGATGAAGTTGGAGGTCTCACACTTCCTGATTTCAAAACTTACTACAAAGTTCCAGTAATCTAAATAGTGCAGTGCTGGCATAAGGACAGACACACAGACCAATGGAAGAGAACGGAGGGCCTGGGAATAAACCCTCACAAATATGGTCAAATGATTTTCAACAAGGGTGCCAAGGCCACTCAATGGGGAAAGTGCAGTCTTTTCAACAAATGGTGTTGGGGAAAATGTATATCCACACGCAAAAGACTGAAGTTGGACTCTTAATCTCATACTATAAACAGAAATTAACTCCAAATAGCCCAAATAAAACTCTTAGAAGAAAATATAGGAGAAAAACTTCATGACAGTAGCTTTGGTTATGATTTATTGGGTATGACACCACAAGCACAGGCAACAAAAGTAAAAACAGACAATGGGAACTGCACCATCATTATAAACTTCTGTGCATCAAAGGACACAATCAACAGAGTGAAAAGGCCACCTACAGAATGGGAGAAAATATTTGAAAATCACGTATCTGATAAGGAGTTCATATCTGGAATCTATAAAAAACTCACACAACTCAACAACAGAAACCAACCAGATTAAGTGGGTATAGAGGGGAAAAGACTGGAAGACAGAAGTGAAGTGGGGCAAAGAGGACAAAGTAGGCAGAACCACAGGAAGAAAAGGAGGAAGGGGAAATTCCAAGAACATTAAAAATACTTTCTGCTTTGCTGGAAGAGACGTGTGCACTGTGGTGGATCTCGCCCGCAGAGGAGCTGAGATCCGTGGAAATTCCCATGTAAGGACGCCTGCTTGTGGCTGTTTCCGCAGGCGGACGCTACAGCTGCTCATCTGAGTAAGGCATTAGGCATCTGGAGGAAAAGATTCTTTGGCACCAGTGTCCATATATACATTAAAGGCTGTGGTTTCCATTCTTAATGGCCAGTAGATTTGCCAAGACAAGTCATGCCGCCCAAGTATGTGGTTCAGCGCCTGGCAGTCAAGGTCTCACAGTTTTCCTGTGGTCACTGCTGGCAGTGGAGACTGAGGCCGCGTGACTTTACTGCTCTCCACGAACGGCCCCTCAGTCAGGAACGTGCTCACACGTGCGGTGACATTCTGCCGTCCGTAAATGGGACCTTTCTATCTCAGGCGAAGCTGCTTCCTGCCCACCCAGAATCCCTCCCAAGGGCTTCAAACAGAGCTCTACGTTTAGATGAGTCTCAGTAACCTCTCCTTAGGTCTACGCTGTGCAGCTTGGTAGCTACCAGCCACACACAGCAACTCAGGGGAGGCGAGTCCAAACTGAGGCATGCTGTAAGTGTAAAGTACATTCAGGATTCCAAAGATTTAGTTCCCCAAAGCCTAAAGCATCTCAGTAATTGTTAATGTGACCACAGGATGTATATAGTTGGGACACGATAATAGTTTGGCATTTTGAGTTAAACCTAACATATTATTCAAGTTAGTTTCACCTGTTCCTTTCTGCACGTGGCTGCTAGGAAAACTTAAACTACACAGTGGCCGTGGCTCACGTGACATGTTATTGGCCAGGCCGTTCTAGATAAGGTCACAGGCCCCGTTTAAGGAATCAAGAAATGTGGCCCAGAAATCATCCTGAGGCCAAGGCACTGAAAACTCAGGCGACCCCGTCCAAACTCAGGGTAACAGGAGCCTTTGATTCCTTTCACTGTAACCGCACGGCCCGGGGTGGGGCTGGGAGGGCAGCCTGGGCTGGGACCCCTACCCTCATCAGCTGGGGCAGGTTCGACTCCGGCCGTAACGCGCGCACATGAAGCTCCCTCGGGGGTTGCCAAGGACTAGAACCAAAGGAAAGCATTTCCACAGTCAGCATGGGGAAGCGCGTTCTCAGTAAGGGTGCTGCCCTTTCCTTTAAGGTCTTAGAAATCCTGTGGACACGCTCAGTGGCTGATTCAGTCACCCCGGGGTTAGTCAGAGAGCCTGGATCCTGAGTCTCTTTTTTCCTTCCTCTCCACTCCAACCACGTCCATGGAATTCAGCCTCACAGGGCAGGGCGTGTGCAAAGCTTCCCGGGCGAACCCATCCCCTCCCACAGCTGCACTGCCGGCTCCGGTCCTCCGTCAGCTTCTCCCACCTCCTCGCGCTGGTCCATGAACTCACAAATCAGTACAATTAACTCCAAACTTCTGGTGGCGGCTCATGTTCTCCTTAGGACCGTTATTAATAACTGGCTGCTACCGCCCACATTTAAGTGTAGCTCTGCCAGAACTGTAGCTACTTCCTGCCCACGCCTGCAGTCTCCTAAGACGCATGGATACGTCTTTTATTCACCACAGGGTCTGATCAGATGCACCACAAATGAAGACCTTTACAGTGGCCTGAGAAATAAGTAAAGTCAGACTCAACACTGACTTTCAATTACTGGCCAGGCCAATCAGGATTACAAGGAACGAAAAGCACCCTGACTAAGATATCCTGACTTGGCAGTCTGGACTTTATTTCTGGCTGGTTTGTGGAAAAGCCGCTTTTATGATTTCCTTGCAGCTGTTGCTAGCAACGTGCTGGGCTGGCAGCCCCGACTGGATTTCCTGCTTCAGTGATGCCATTTTCTGTTTTGTTTTGTTTTGTTTTTTGGTTCGCGGGCCTCTCACTGTTGTGGCCTCTCCCGTTGCGGAGCACAGGCTCCGGATGCGCAGGCTCCGGATGCACAGGCTCAGCGGCCATGGCTCACGGGCGCAGCCGCTCTGCGGCATGTGGGATCTTCCCGGACTGGGGCACGAACCCGTGTCCCCTGCATCGGCAGACGGACTCTCAGCCACTGCGCCACCAGGGAAGCCCCTTGCTATTTTTTTTTTTCGATGATGCCATTTTCTTATTCTCCACCCAACTTTCCCCAAATATTCACCATCACTTATTACGAGTGCCAACCCTTCTGAAGGTCTGGCTTAAGGAAGCTCACTGTGCGTGGATCCCTCCCAAAAGGACAGCAAGGTCAGGTCGGGGCAGGGGGAGTGGAGGGGGAACTGCAGGATTGCCCCCCAACCACGCCCCTTTAGAGAAGGTGGAGGAGGGGCAGGGCAGAGGCAGGAAGGGGAAGGGAAGAGAGGGGAGAAGACTGAAGGAGGAAAAGGCCAAAGGAAGAAAGAGAAGGTCTGTGCAGCAGCGGTCGGGCTGCGGAGGCTCTGAAGAGGAGAGATTCTCAGGTGCTAAACAGAACGCGGTTCCTTCCAACCCTGAGACATGCTCAAATGGTGCAGAGTAGGGCTTCCCTGGTGGCGCAGTGGTTGAGAGTCCGCCTGCCGATGCAGCGAACACGGGTTTGTGCCCCGGTCTGGGAGGATCCCACATGCCGCGGAGCGGCTGGGCCCGTGAGCCATGGCCGCTGAGCCTGCACGTCCGGAGCCTGTGCTCCGCAACGGGAGAGGCCACGACAGTGAGAGGCCCGCGTACCGCCAAAAAAAAAAAAAAAAATTCATGTAATAAAATGCCAAAAAGCATCCCTAAGGTCTTTTATAGAAAAAGTCTCTGCAGGACCATAAACTCTATGGCACTGAACATTATCAAGGTTGTTAATATTTTCTCTGCAAACATAGAGTATAACCTCCCTTTCTCACCCACCCTTGCTGTGAAACCCATAAAACATACAGTTGCTTTTACAGACATTTGACAACACACACCCACAGGAAGTAACAACCACATCGTTGCCCTCTGCAGCAAGAAGCAGACATTAGCACGGCCAAAGGCTACTAGGAGACCATTCTGCTACTGTACTTGCAAGTTTAGACCAGTGTCTTTGAGGTTTGCTTTCAAATGACTGAGAAGGACAGGTCAGGGGGGAAACAAACCCAGAAACACAGCAGAAGCCTGCGACTGGCTGCTCTGGGCCGTCACCTCCACTGCTCTGGAGGCCACTGCCCATCTTCTCCCCTGCACACGCATGGCCACACCTCTGCAAAGAGGTCCTTACCTGCTGCCTCCAGACTCAGGAATGGGGGACCCCTCTCTGTGCGTCTGCCCTTACCCGCTTCATTTATCAGGGCTCCAGAAGCTGGGTTCCCATCACAGCGAGCTATCTTTAAAGCTCCTGTTTCCTACACTGCACAGAACTTCCTCATCTCAACTCAGTGTCTGTTGCCCCGAACTATATTTAAGCTGATGAAGCCACATCAGGGTTCTTCCTGCACGCAGTCGAGCCACGTGACAGTGTTACACGATAACCCCGCAGCCCCGAAGCAAGACAACACCCCCAGTGTCACAACTCACATCCTGTTGGCTTGTTTTACATACTTTACTAAGTCAAGAAGTTCATCCACAAACTTACTGAAAGCGCTTGTAATATGCAGGAAAATATTGAGGAAAATAAATAATAACTGGTCAGCACGCAAGGAGCTGAACCCCTTTGGGTCTTGACGACACCTTCACATGTGAACTGACCGAGCATCTCTGAAGCCTTCTCTGGCACATCAGGTCAAGCAGCTGGTCTTTATTCATCTTTCTGGTGATGTGGCCCAACCCAGAGCCGGGCGGCCGCCCTCTGTCAGGCCAAGCGGTGGAAACTGCTCCTTCTGTCCTGGCTGACTCACAGCCAGGGCCGCCTCGTGCCAAGTTTCCACGGAAGAATAAAGGGGTCTTTGCTGGAGATGCAGGAAGAACTCGGGAGCCACTAGGTCAACCTTTCTGCAAGAACACGGCTTCCCCACCGGGATTCACCGAGAACACAAGGCCGGTCCTTAACCGCCTCCTTTACTACAGAGCAGATTCCTAGGTTACAGGCCCTGAGGCTAATCTTTGAAAACAAGAAAACAACCCAGGGCCTCTGCTTGTCCTCCAGCATGGCAGGCCCCTTGCAGGGCATCTGACCTCAGGGGGTCTGGCGCCTAGCAGGCAAGCCAGAGCAGAGAAAGCTCTGAGATTCGGGGCTCAGCCCTGAGCTTCACCCTGACCCTCAGGACTGGTGGGGATTTCTCACACGATACACGCACAGTAAACTTCCAGCCAGGATCTTCCTCTGGGGTCTTCCCTGGTGGCGCAGTGGTTAAGAATCCGCCTGCCAATGCAGGGGACACGGTTTCAAGCCCTGGTCTGGGACGATCCCATGCACCGCAACCAAGAGTAGCCCCCGCTCGCCGCAACTACAGAAAGCCCATGAGCAGCAACGAAGACCCAACGCAGCCAAAAATAAAATATAAAATAAATAAATAAACCTTAAACAAAAAAAAAAGGGAGACTCTTCCTCTGGCCTTGATTTTTACGCCCTTTCAGGAAGCGGGCAGTGCAGGCCAGTCTGTGGGGAGAAACAGGCCCTCGTCCCCAATTCCTGCCCCAGACACAAACCCTGGGAAGCAGCCAGGATCTCTCTCAGGAGGAGAACAGAACGGAAGTCTCAGGAGCTGCAGCCCCAGGATGTGGAATTCTCCCTAAGAATGTAGCTTACGCCGCTGCAGTTAACACCCAAGAGGGGAATGCTCACATCTTGGCCCCATTCGTGACTGATCACAGGCACCGCAAAGGACACCCACAGGGTGTGTGGGCAGGGTGTCCAGACGGCCACCTGGAGCCCCTCCTCCTTTCCAGATGGTTCTCTAAGGGCAGCCCAGTCGTTCTCCAACTCTCTGCCGTCAGGAGACACCTCTTACCTTTTAAAAGACAAAACCAGGAGGCCGTTCTCAATCCTTCCCTCATGTTTGACTTTATAAACAAGGCTCCCCAGCAAGTCCCAACTCGATTCCCTCAGCCTCCAGACGGCCCCGCCCGCATCAGGGTCACCCATCACTGTCTCCTGCAGGACCCCTTCCACTCCCGCCTTTAGGAGAGAGAAGCCCCCTTTCTGGCCCCACTGTCTCCCCATGACCCCCATCCTCACGGCTCTACTACCTCCTCTGCGCCAGCAACGCCAACCAGACCCCCCCAACTTCACAGTCAGGCACCAAACTGTCTGCGGGCTACTTCTACGCGACATCCTCACCAGCAACTCAAAGCCCGGAGGATTAAATGAAACTGCCCGCGCCGGCGCCTGCACCCTCCGGGTGAGCCTCCTGTGGCCCGGCCATGCGCTCCAGCCACTAGCCGGTGAGCTCCCGGCCACCCGTGCCTTCCTGTCCTCAGACCCCCCCCCCCCACTTCTGCTCAGTCTGGCTCCTGAGCAGTTTTCCCATTTCTTCTCTCCTACGTCACCGTTGTTGGACCCCTGCTGCCCGCCTGGCCTGCGATTCCCGGGTGCCCGGATCGCGTGCCCGGCCGGTACCTGTGATCAACCCCCAGAGACCCGGCCAGCAAGGACTCCCCAGGAAGCGGGTCCCTAACCAACCGGCTCCGCTCAGCACGGAAGCTCACCTGCAGCCCCCGGCCCACCCCGCCCCCATCCTCTTCTCTGGACACTCCTGCCACTCAGGCAGTGCAGCCCGGCAGCTGCACACGCGCGCGCGCACACACACACACACGCGCGCACGCACGCACACGCGCACACGCACAGACACACACAGGCACGCGGTGCGGGGGGCTGCAGCGCACACTGGACTCTCGGCCAGGAAGATCCTCCCCACGTGCCCTCACCGACATCCCTGCACACGGCGGGAGCACCGGGTTCGCAGGACCCCGACCCTCGCGCTTCTGCTGCACGGCTTCCTTTCCTGCGCTCCGGGGAGCTGGACTCCCGCCCGTCCAGGCCCTGGGCCCATGCCTGGCACACACTGGGCACTTGGCAAAGTTCAACGAAACCGAGCCTGTAGGAGGGGTGGCGGTTTGAACCTCTTGGATGAGGACGGTGGTGCAGGTGGAAATTCCAGACTCCTTACGGCCCCCAGGGAGAAGCGTCAGAAGACAGCCGCGGAGGTCAGAGCACAGCCGCCACGTTAAAGCCTGGTTCTCAAGAACAGGATGCCTCTCAGAGCGGGGACAGGGCTGTCACCCTGGAGCTGGACAGGGGCTGCAGCGCACAGCGGTGCCTGGTACACCCGCAGGCGGACAGCAAACAGGGAGGCCCACAGCCGAGGCCCAGCATCCTCCACCAGGTGGAGCTTCCGCTCCGTGTCACCCCTGCCTCAGGCTGGACGCCTGGTAACGGGACCCGTCTTCTCCGTCTGGCCGCGGCCAAGCTTGTGTTTTCCTTGGCAGGCCTCACACAGACAGAAAGCAGTCAGGTTAAATGCCTTCCACGGGGTACCCCTGAGTGCACATGGATCGCGTTCCATGTCCTTGCATGTCTTTCCCTCTCTGCCTTTTAAAAACTCTGGAGTAATTTCACCCAACTTGTTTTACTCAATCTATCAAGTGCTACTGAATCTCTCCATCTTTAAATACTCTTCTTAATCCTGACTATGAAACCGATTTATAACCCCCCAAATCTGTCATATTCATCCCTATATAAGCTTTCCCTGAGGTCTCTGCTCTATTTCACTGGAAAAAATATTAGTTTGCTTTACCAGCCATCTCTCATTTAAAAACAAAAAAACAAAACAAAACAAAAACCTTTCCAACAGATTGTAATCAATGTCTTAAAGGCTTTGAGCTTCTAAATAGGATAAAAAAGAAATTAATACCACTTATGAGAGTAAAGATTAAAGTAAAATCCAAGCAAACTTTGCTTCACTCAATTGACAAATCTCAGGGCATTCCCAGAAAACTTAGTGTTAATTAAAACTGTGTAAAAGTACTCTGTGATCATATCTAAGATAAAAGTATGTGCTATGCTCAGAGAATTATAAAAACGTTTTTCCCCTTTTTGTTTTAACTTGAACCACAGTCCTGTCTGTGGATGCAAACTTTGTGACATCCAGCATCGCTGACATTATCCTGCATCCCTGGCCCCATCCAGCATCCCTGATCCCATCCAGCATCCCCGATCCCATCCAGCAACCCCGATCCCATCCAGCAACCCTGGCCCTAGCCAACTCCATATCTACATGCCCCAAACCATCAAGGTAACAAAAAATGCCCACAAGTTCCCAGTGGCTCCTTAGGGAACAGCTCTAGCCCCACTGAGAACTACTGACCTGGAGGATTTTTGAGGCCATCAAGCTACCTAACGGCAAAAGCGCTGACTATCTGAGGGACCCTCTGTTGCAGGCCTCCCCTCCACCCCAACCCCCTGCTCTGCCTGCCCCTCCCCCACCGAGTGCAGACGAACGTCTCACTGGCCTCGGCCCAGTCCCTCTGCCCCCTGAGGCAGGTGTCCTGTTAGTGTCGCCCTGCAGTTTCTCCTGTCCTGTTGGCACCTCTTTGGGGCTGGGTTTGGCTACAGACTCAAGAATGTTGTATCCCACATTATCCAAGCAGCCCCCCTGACTCTCAGGAAAGACTAAACAACCCTGGGGACTCAGATTCTGACTTCTCGATAGTCATTACAGATCAAAACATACAATTCTTTAGAGGAAAGAGGGCCTAAGAGGAAAAGGGAGCACAGGAGGGCGCAGCTGCACTGCCCCGCCCACAGGTCAGCGTCCTGTCCAGACCCTCAGCCCCACGACGGCAGGACCATGAGGCCGCGGCGGAACAAAGTCCCCGACAAACTCCCCGGAGGGAAGGGGAGAGCTGAGGACATCGGGATGGCTACAAGGCCGGGAACAGAGAGGGAACCATGCTGGGTGGGCGTGAGTGCGGAGCCAGGCCTGGCCGCACAGGCGTCGGGCCAAGCTTGCTGCCTCCTGTTGCCCCTGTCTGAAGAAAGGTTAGTTCCCGTTTTTATCCTATGTCTGCAAATGTATAAAAAAAAAAGGGAGGCATGGGTGTGGTTGGGGGAGGGGTGAGGAGGCCAAGCACAGAGGATCTGGGGGCGATAAAAACGCTCTGCATGCAGAGGCCATAACGGTGGATGCACGTCATTACACATTTCTCAAAAGCCACAGCACGTACCACGCCAAGAGTGAACCCTAACGTAAACTAGGGACCATGATCTATCAAGGTAGGTTCATCAATTATAATAAATGCACCATCGGGGGGGAGTCTGGGCGGGGGGGCAGGGGGTGTATGGGAAATCTCTGCGCCTGCCCCTCAACTTTGCTGTGACCCTAAAACTACCCTAAAAAATAAAGTCTTTAAGAAAAATTAGCAAGGCTGTAAAAACTGAATGATACTCAAGTAGTCCCCAACTCAAGCATCAAAAATTTGAAGCCAATTCTGTTTACAATTTTGCCATTTCCACAGGAGCCATATCATAAATTTCATTAATAAAATCATGACCAACCCACAAAAGCTTGCTCAAGTCCAAACTGTAGCTGAAAAGGGAGACGGCATAGCAGCAATCCAGGGATGATCACTTCGGACAAATTATGTCACACTCCTCGTCTGTAACACAGATATGGGAATACCCGCCATGGGAATTTCATGTGGTGTTCAAGTTCAAGTGAGAAAGTTACACCCGACAGTCATGAGTGACAACCCCCCGGAACCCAATCTGGGGCCGAGTGACAGGCAGAGGGGAGTCCAGGGTTCAGCAGCCTGGACCACGGGTACAGGGTCTGTGTGGAAGGGGGGGTCCTGGGCAGTGGGAGAGGGGCCAGAGGGAAAAGAGCCCCCAGCCAGGGCGCCTGTCGACACAGAGGAGAGGCGTCTGCTAAGTACGGGTCGTGGTGAGCAGGGAGCGCCTTACACAGCCCGTCACTGCCAAGTGCACATGCAAGAGCAACACCAAAAGGTTTCCAGAGCTTCAATCATCTGTTCTCCTGTGAAAAGTCTCTCCCTGATGTTATCTAGCTTTCTACGGCCCCTAGAGAAAGTTCATCCACTTAAAAATGGAAATTCAACCACAAAATTCATGTATTCTCTACCCTTAGGAAAAAGATATTCAAAGCCTTGGAAAATATCCAGACCTAATCCAAAGCAAAGTCCACAAAGAGAGCGGACTTTCAGCCTAATTCCCTGACACACGTAAACTGCACTCCCAAATGGATTTCCACTGTATTTGGATTCAGGCATCTTTTAAACCAGGAGCATGGAGACTGAATAAAGACTTTAAAGCATGATAAAAAAAAAAAAGCCAAATTTGAGTTCAAACCCAGATCAGCCACCTACTACCTGGGAGAAAGGTCTTTAACTTCACTGAGCTTCTCAAAAACCTCTGGGAGCCTCACCATCACTGCTGGCTTTGATGGTGGTGGTGGGGGGGGTCTCTCCTCTGCCCCTTCGTATCTTTGCTCAGAGGTCATGGCGGTGAAACCTTCCCCGACCTCCCACCCCAGACCTTCCTCTAACTTACGTCTCTACCCATCACTTATCACCATCTAATGCGTCTCATTTGTTTGGTTATGATCTCTCCCCACAACAAAGACATAAGCCCCCTGAGTATGGGGAGTTTCATCTGCTCTACTTCCTGCTGTATCCCCAGAGACTGGGACATATCTGGCCCAGGGTGAGGTTTCAGACATATTTAACTGAATATGTGAATTCAAGTGAATTAATTCACCCCTCCGCTGAGAATCATACACTGTGTAATCAAACAGAATTTTATTCCAGAGATGTAAGGATGGTTCAATATCAGGAAATCAATCAATGTGATACAGCACATTAACAAAATGAAGAATAAATATCATATGACCATCTCAGTAGATGCAGGGAAAGCCTTTGAGAAAATTCAGCATCTATTCATGAAAAAGAACCTCTCAACAAAGTGGGTACGGAGGGAACATACCTCAACATAATAAAGGCTGTACATGACAATCCCATAGCTAACATCATAAAAATAAAAATGTTTTGCACACTGACCGGCACACAGTAAGTACTCAACTATTGTTAGTTTCCTTTCAGTTCCCAAGTCAAGATAATTGGCCAACAGCTGCTGAACACTCCAAGTGGGAAACTCTAACAGCATGGTCAAAAGATCACTCTACCCAGTGAAACAAACAGGAAAAGCAGAGTTGCCTATCACAGTACTACTCAGTGTAGCTGCGACCGTGAGAGTTTCTTTTCAACCTACAATGAGATCAGCGCAGAAGTTGAGAACAGGTATAAAGTTACTAATTTGACAGAGAAATTTCACGTCTTCTGAATCTAAAAAGAAAAAAATTGAGATTTGTACTCATATGATTTTTTTTCACTTCATTTTTCTAGTAACCCATTTTTATTGTCTTTTACAGAAGCATCGGTCCATAATGGACCGGAATTTTTTTTTTTTTTAAAGAAAAGCCTCACCCTTCACTACAGTCTGGAAAGCACTGGTCACGCACACCTGCCGGGGCCCAGGAAGCCGCAGAGAACCAGCAAAGCTCGCTCGCACTGCATGTGCGGAACTGCAGATCGGGCCGGGCTCTAGGCCAAGAGAGGATGGACGAGGGGCGGGCGGAGACGTAGGCTCGGCCAGGAGCTGCCTCTGGGGTCCAGGCGGGTTCCAGAACATAAGAGAATTCCCTAAGACAATGTTTCTCAGATTCTCCTATGACTGCAGTGGCAAAGGAATCAGAGGCCCGGGGGGAGAGGATGACAAAGGAGCACGAGGGGCCTTGGGGCTGATGGGCTGCAGGGAACCACCCTGTTGGCAGAGATGATGTCACGAGGAAAAACTGACAGTGTGAAGCTCAGTACGCAGCTTACGTGCACCAGTTACACCCCAGTACAGGGAAATTCCTGGAAGGCGAAGGAGAGACATAAGGCACAGAAGATGGATGCGAACTCAGGTCAGGATGAACAGGCTGCGGTTCCTCAAGTCCTCCGTCCCCAGCAGCTCTGATGGGCCACGTGCAGCACCGCCAGCGCGCAGACATGAGCTGCAGCGCACTCGCTGCTCGTGTGTCTGTGTCTCGTCACGGTTTTGCACCCGCTGCACTAAATTCACACTGTCCGGGAGAACTTCACTCTTTACCCACCTTTTCTAACAGGTAAGGGTCAGTGGTGACCCTACAGGTGACCCTGTAGGTTAAGGGTCCTTAACCTACAGGCAGGCTGTTGGTCGGATCTGGCCGAGCTCCCGAAGGACACACGACTCCGAGGGAGACCTTCCCCGTCGGCCACTTGCAGAACTGTCTCTGGGCTGCCTGCCCCTCCACCCCCGGAGCAGCTCCCCCAGATGAGGACTTGAGCCCACACCTCTGTGTGTGTACCTTCTCATCATACAGGATTATGTGTCAAATGCGCAAAGCTAAAGAGCGAGAGCCTTCCAAGAAAGAGCAGATGAAATGTTTGAGGTTCACTGTCTAAAACAGTGGTCACTCTCTTTTACCACCGGCTGGGAGCGTTTCCGGAACGTCACGTGAGGCTGCTTCGGTCCCTCCTGAACGCGACCCCAGAGGAAGGTATCACAGCGTCTCCGTGGGACTGCACTGCCCACCTGGCGTCAGTCGTGTGGGGATGAGCGACTACAGCCGTCCGTGTCTATTTTCGGGGGTATCCACACTGTTTGCAAACAGCTCCAAGACAACATCCAGAATAGTGGAACAGGGATGAAACGTGGCTCAAGACACTTCTCAGTTACCATCCGCCCCATGGGACCCACAGAAGTCCTGCTACTTCCACACAAGACGCAATGTGGTCGAGGACCTAGACCCATAAACTACATAGTAATTCACCCCAGCCTTAAAAGACCTCTCTCTTCCTGCAGATAACCTCCAAAGACTATCTAAAAAGACCACCTTGGGCTTCCCTGGTGGCGCAGTGGTTGAGAGTCCACTTGCTGATGCAGGAGACACGGGTTCGTGCCCTGGTCCGGGAAGATCCCACATGCTGCGGAGCGGCTGGGCCTGTGAGCCATGGCCGCTGAGCCTGCGCGTCCAGAGCCTGTGCTCCGGAGAGGCCACTGTGGGAGAGGCCTGCGTACCACAAAAAAAAAAAAAGAGAAATGCCAGAACAACAGAGGCATTGAGCACTATAAAAACATGAGCAAGCTCTGCTGGGCTGTTAGAACGGAGCCTACAGTCCAAGGGAGGGAAGGGTAAACACTTGTACATCTGTGATTACCTGCCAGTAGACATCAGGGACGCTGCAGCAAGAATGCCCACAATGACCTTCCTCTCGCTCCTGAACCTGCAATGTCTCAGGTGTCTAACACTCCAAGGTCATTTCTCTTTGCTGGTAAGTGTTAACATCTAATGGTCCAAGGTCATCTCTCTTTGCTGGAAAGCATTACTATCTAACAGTCCAAGGTCATCTCTCTTTGCTGGAAACTGTTAATAGAGCAGTAGGATCTTGTATTTTACGTCTTTATTTCATTAGACATTCAGCCCTTTGTTTTTCGTGCGTCATAAAGATGCTGGGTTTGCTGGAAGAAATAAATCAATTCTTTCTCAAACACACACACAAAGTTGGGTACCTTGACATCGAAAATCTCATGAAGCATTTTACACTTCAAACTTTGAAACTTTAACTTACAGAAACTGCCTATTCTCTAATTTTGATTAAAGAGGGTAATATATATGAATCTGACACTATGTCCAACATGTTATGAAAAGGTCAGTTCATGAGTCCCGTGTTAAAACTGTTAAGTCCTTGCAATCAACGAGAAAAACATGGTCCCAACAAGAAAGGCACAGGTTCACCTTGTAATCTGTTTCTAAATATAAATAACTCATTTTTTAAAATAAATTTATTTATTTATTTATATTATATTTTTGGCTGCCTTGGGTCTTTGTTGTGGTGCATGGGCTTCTCATTGCTGTGGTTTCACTTGTTGCAGAGCACAGGCTCTAGGCGCATGGGCTTCAGTAGCTGCAGCACACGGGCTCAGTAGTTGTGGCTCGTGGGCTCTAGAGCACAGGCTCAGTAGTTGTGGCGCACGGGCTTAGTTGCTCCCGGATCAGGGCTCGAACCCTTGTCCCCTGCATTGACAGGTGGATTCTTAACCACTGCGCCACCAGGGAAGCCCCAACAACTCATTTTTAAAAAGACTCAAGTTTTTAACACTTTGGCTATTCCTCAAAAAGTTAAACACAGAATAACCATATAATCCAGCAATTCCACTCCTAAGTATATAGTCAAAAGAATTCAAAGCAGGGACTCAAACAGACATTTGCACACCCATGTTCACAGCAGCATTACTCACTAAAGCCAAAAAGTGGAAGCAACCCACGTGTCCAAAACAGGTAAACGGATAAACAAAATGTGATCCACACATACAATGGAATGTAGTTCAGCTACAAAAGGAAGGAAATCCTGACACCTGCTACGACGTGACGAGCCTGGAGGACATTGTGCTCAGTGACATAAGCCAAACACTAAAAGACAGATCCTGTGGGACTCCACTTACACGAGTTCCCCAGAGTCATCAGATTCGTACAGACAGAAAGTAGGACAGAGCTCCCAGCGGCCAGAGGCAGGGGCACAGGAGTTAGCGTTTAACAGGGACAGGGTTTGTTTGGGATGACAAAAAGTTCTGGGGGGCTTCCCTGGTGGTGCAGTGGTTGAGTCCGCCTGCCGATGCAGGGGACGCGGGTCCGTGCCCCCGTCCGGGAAGATCCCACATGCCGCGGAGCGGCTGGGCCCATGAGCCATGGCCGCTGAGCCTGCACGTCCGGAGCCTGTGCTCTGTAATGGGAGAGGCCACAAAGTGAGAGGCCCGCGTACCGCAAAAAAAAAAAAAAAAAAAAAGTTCTGGAAATAGTGGTAATGGCTGTACACGTTTGGGGTTTTTTTTAGTTGTAGTATAGTTGACATATAACATTATTTTCGATTCAGGTTTACAACATAACGGTTTGACATTCGTCTACACTAAGAATTGATCTCCACAATAAAACTAGTTACCATCCATCACCATACAAAGTTACAAAATTTTCTTTCTTGTGATGAGGACTTTCAAGATCGACTCTCTTAGCAGCGTTCAAATACACAGAACACCATTATGAACTATAGTCACCATGCCGTGCATGACATCCCCCAGACTTACGTATTTCCTAAGTGCAAGTCTGTACCTTTTGACCCCCTTCACCCATTTTGCCCAACCCCCCCCCCACTTCTGGCAATGACCAATCTGTTCTCTGTATCCGTGAGTTTCGTTTTGTTTTGTTTGATGATTTTTTTTTGTTTTTTTTGGATTCCACATAAGTGAGATCATTTGTCTTTCTGTGTGACTTATTTCACTTAGCATGACACCCTCCAGATCCATCCCTGTTGCTGCAAATGACATTATTTCATTCTTTTTTATGGCTGAGTAATATTCCACTGCATACATACCACATCTTCTTTATCCATTCATCTGTCGATGGACACTTAGGTTGTTGGTGCCCTTTCTTCTCAGCTTAAAGAAGTCCCTTTAACATTTCCTACAAGCTCTTTCCTACTTCCTAAAGAAGTCCATTTAACATTTCCTACAAGGTCATGACACCATCCAGATCCATCCTTGTTGCTGCAAATGACATTATTTCATTCTTTTTTATGGCTGAGTTATATTCCACTGCATTCACACCACAACTTCTTTATCCATTCATCTGTCGATGGACACTTAGGTTGTTGGTGCCCTTTTTTCTCAGCTTAAAGAAGTCCCTTTAACATTTCCTACAAGGTCAGTGTAGTGTTGATGAACTCTTCAGCTCTTGTGTCTGGAAAACTCTTTATCTCTCCCACAAATCCAAATGATAATCGAGCTGAGTAAAGCATTCTTGGTTGGAAGGTCTTTCCTTTCATCACTTCAAATACGTCAAGCCACTCCCTTCTGGCCTGTAAGGTTTCTGCTGAAAAACTCTGACGAACTTAACAGTTCTGAACTGTACACTTAAAAGTGGTTAAATGGTAAATTTTACATTATGTGTGTTTTAGCACCATAAAGAAGAAACAAAAGCAATTAGAAATGAGAAATAAACTGGGGGAAAAAAGGAGTCCAGTTTTCAAAGCGTTTTCACCTCCACCATTTCATTATTCTTCTTCTCATTTTACAAATGAAAAACTGAGGTGCAAACACCAAATCAGGGCAAAGCACGGATCAGCTCCCCAGCCAGTGGGCTCTGCAGCCCGGTGCCTGCCCCCTCTCAGGACAGCCTTCTCATTCTTCTTACTCCCCCTCTCTCCACCAACCTTCAACTGAACAATTTAATGACCACCCGGGGGTAAAAGCATTACTCATAAGACTAAGAGAAAAACCTGTGACCATCTGAAAAAGTGGGTATTTTACAGAGGATCGGCACATACAACACCTTGTGTGTCCAGCACCCATTTCCACGTCTGGATACGTTAGGATGCTTTCAGCTGCAAGGAACAAAAACACCCAAAGTCAAACTGGTGTAAACGGTGAGAAACTTATCACACATAATTGGGAGATCGGACTTGGGAGAGACCCAGGCCCAGGACAGATCAGAAGCTTACAAATCCAGGTTCCTTCCATCCTCAGTTCTGACAGCTTCGTGCCAGATTTGTCTCAAGGCTGATCCCTTCATGGTCGCAGGATGGCTGCCGGGGGGGAACGAAGACTACCATTTCATCATCTGAAGATTCATTACTACCATTATTACAAAGGGCACTGAAAAAACAACCCTGCATTTTGTTATTAAGAAAAACACAGGGAATGGATGCTGCTAGGCAAGCAACAGTGCCTGCTCTGCAGTGTCTCAAACCTTTATAGGTCCATGAATCCCCCAAGGATCTCAGTCAGTGCGTCGGGGGGGGGTTAGGTCACAGGTAATGCTGAGGTTGCTGCCCCCCCGCCCCCAGCACCTGACAGCCTCGTCCTGTATCTGTCAGGCTGGCTGCCGGGGGGGCTTGGGAGCTCACCACACAGCTCTCTCTCAGCTGCACAAAACACTCAATGGTGACAAACCAACCAATAAACTCCAGCCCTAACGCAGATACCACGGCCGCCTGGAGCGAAAGACATCAACACCATATCAACCCAGCACCCCCTGGAGTCTGTGGCCTGGAAACATTTCTTAGTGAGAACTGTTCCTTCGAACACTGTTTACTGTATGGACTAGTCCCTCCCAAGGTTCAGGCTGCTGAAGGGCCCCCCACCTGCTCTGGCATCCTGCTGCACCTCTGCTCGGTCCCAGGCTGCAGACTTTGCTCTCCTGTCTCTCTGGATCTCTCTCTTTAACATACAGGAAAATCCTTCAAAAGGAACACGTCTCAGCTGTGTCTACAGACCCCCCACTGGGCACCTGGTGCTCAGATTAACAGCACCTGAATCACCTTTGTTTTTAAAAGGATGGACCACAACCAGGCAGAAAACATTTGTTTTCCCTGATCCACCCCCGTTTCTAGTAATGACGCCTCGGTTCTCCTTCTGTGAGACCGAGTGAGGAAGCCCTGCTCCCCCGGGTGGACACCCGCCCACTGAGGCCAGGCCGACCCGCTGCTCCCGACACCGGGATCCTGAGCCCAATGACACAGCGGGTAAAAAAGCCAGAAAGGACTCATCCCAAGAAAGGCAATCTGAAGACAGGGTGACTAATACCCCGGTTCTTTCCGAAACATGAATAATCAGTCTTCCTCTTATCTACAATTTCACAGCCTTTCCAATAAGCCCTTTCTTGACTTAGGTTAGCCAGAGCTGCTTTCTGTTGCTTGTAACTGAAAGAGCCCAGTGGACAGACAGAATGACTACGGAGAACCATGCACTTCCCTGCAGAGCAGGACGGGTCACTCAGCTTCAGAGACGACCCAGAGCCCTTCACCTGACAAGGGGACGGGGTCCATCAGCACATGTACTCTGTGCCCCTTTGCAAACATGGAGCGATTCCTTCTGTGTTTTATGGCCAACAAAGAGGGCACTTCAGACATCAACGAACGGTACTTTCCCAAAGGAAAGCCCCAAACTGGAAGGGTCCACACTGCACGGCTGACACAGCTGTAAACAAGGCACAAGTCCTGCCACAAGGGCTCACCTCTAGAAACAGAACTGTCTTCCTCAGACGTGCAAAGGAAAATGACCAGAGAAAGAAACAAGCCACAGAAAAAGATACCCGGGTTCCCCGAGACCAGAGATGCACTGTTCCCAAGAACCATACCAAGAAGAACGCACCAGGAGCTGTGAATTCATGGTCAGTGGACATAACGGGCGTTGATCACATCCCAACTCACCGCATGAGGCCAGTGCTACCTTGACACCCAAAACCAGACACAAAATAAGAAAACTATAGAACACAGCGATTATGAACTCAGACTCAAAAATCCTCAAAAAAAAACCACCCCAAAACAAAAAAAAGAAAACCTAAGGAAACCTAAAAAATAAAACACTGCAAACATCTAAAAAGGATTTGACACCGTGATCAAGTGGAATTTACCCTAGGAATGCAAGTTTGGTTTAATATCCAAAAATCAATCAATGTAATATACCATATTTACAGCCTAAAGGACAAAAACCAAAATCCCCGATTCTCTCAACGGGCGTAGAAAAAGGATTTCAGCAGCTTTTCATGATAAAAAACACTCCGAAAACTAGGAATAAAAGAGATATACTTAATGGTCAAAAGATGAATGCTTTCCCCAAAAGATCAGAAACAAGACAAGGAAGCCACTTCCAGTCATCCCTGTACTGGTGGGTCTGCACATACAATGGATTATTACTGAGCCGTAAAAAGGAAAGAAATGCTGACACAGGCTACAGAATGGATGAACCTTGAGGACACTGTGCTGAGTGAAATAAGCCAGACACAAAGGGACAAATCCTGTGTGATATCCACGGAGACAGAAAGTAGATGGTGGGGCAGGGGCTGGGGGAGGGGACGGGGAGCTGACGTTTAGTGGGGACAGAGGTTCAGTTTTACAAGGTGAAAGTTCTGGAGACGGATGGTGGGGACGGTTGCACATTATGAATGTATTTAATACCACCGAATGGTGCTCTCAAAACTGGTTAATCTTACACTCCAGGTGGATAGTGTCAGAATTGAATTAAAATGTAGGACAAACTGTAGTATAGATAACGCCGCCAAAATCATTTCACATCAAATTCTCTTCACATTTACAATTACTTTCTTGGGTTTGATTTACAGAAGTGGGTATTCTGGATTACAAGTTATAAACCATTTCAGACTTGATACATACTGCCAGATTATTTTCCTAACAAATCTTACAAATATACCCTCATGCCAGCGATGTAAGATAATTATGTTTTTAATAAGATCTGCTAATATTGTAGGCAACTGATAATATCTATTTTATTTCTTTGATGAATCACTAATCACGCTGGAACACTTTTTGTACTTTTGTACATTAATTATATTTCCTCTTTTGTTTCTATTTTGTTATAGTATCTCTGTTCATGTTCTTTTCCCTACACATGTACTAGGGTTTTCATATTCTGATCAATGCATAATACTAATATTTTCTATGTTGCTTTTGTTGCAAGGGTTTTTCCCAGTCTGTTTTTTGTTTTTAATTTTCAGAAATTTAATTTATTCTTATTCAAATGTCTTTCCTTTTGTAATTTGTTCCTAAAACTTCTGAATTTAAAAAGTACTTCTCATTCTAGGACTTTCCTGGTTAGAATCCACCTGCTGGAGCTTCCCTGGTGGAGCAGTGGTTAAGAGTCCGCCTGCCAATGCAGGAGACACAGGTTCGAGCCCTGGTCCGGGAAGATCCCACATGCCGCGGAGCAACTAAGCCCATGTGCCACAACTACTGAGCCTGCGCTCTAGAGCCCGCGTGCCACAGCTACTGAAGCCCGCACACCTAGAGCCCGTGCTCCACAACAAGAGAAGCCACCACAATGGGAAGCCTGCGCACCGCAATGAAGAGCAGACCCCACTCTCCTCAATTAGAGAAAAGCCCACGCGCAGCAACGAAGACCCAACGCAGCCAAAAATAAATTAATTTTAAAAAATTAAAAAGTATTTCTCATTCTGAAAAAGTTAATAAACATTTTTATTTTATTTTAGCATTTATCTGGCTGAATTTTATAAGTAACTATTAAATATTATCCATCTGGAATTTCTTCTGATGTAATATAAGGCTATAAAGCTATAAACTGGTTTTGCCCCCCTAACTGCTAACAAATGATCTCACCATTTGTGGGACACTAATTGAATAATTTGCCTCCTTCCCCCTGAAAAACTCGTTATCACAGAGCTTGTGTGATGACCTATGATGTGTAAACAGCCAACACGGCTCATGTCCCTCCCACACACCACATTCTTCCCTGCAGTAACCAGCTGTTATTCTTGCCCCTTTATTCCTCCAAAGAAAGAAACGTCGGGATAATTCTATCAATTTTACCAGAAGACGCCCACCTGGAATTCTGATTAATGGTATTGGAGCTATATATTAATATGGAAAACTGAAGAAGTTCACAAGAAAAAATGTTCATGTGTGATCCAGAAGATTTCACCCATTCCCCTGGAAGCCTCACTGGTGCAGAACAGCATCTTCCCATGTCCGAGAACTGTTCCTGCACTAATCCCGAGGGAGAGAAGAAATGCTGAAATACTGCACAGAATTACTGAAATTACATGGAGTTGAAATGAGCCTTCAAATCTATTTTAATGCTGACTGAGGGCATCTTTATTAGCATTTACTCACGTGTTATTATACGGCAACATTTAAAGAGCTCTACCTCACTAAGCCAAACCCCATACACACCAAATAAAACACATGACACCATTACTTATTCATTTGACAAGCACTTACTGAGTGCCTCCGGTGTGCTCTGCATTGTCACTTGGGTGTGGGATACACAGGTATCCCAAAAAGCATCAGCAGCTTTTTGTGGGACAATGTTGCATTCTTACAACTTAAGCCCTTTAATCAAAATTCATCTAACAAATCCAACCTCAAATTTTGACTTTCATCCCATTTGTTTAGCTAATCTCTAGCAATGCTTCCTCCTGGGAGGCATGACTAACCAAGGCTGCGCAAAACAAAGCTTCATTTCTAAAAAGTTCCCAAGCCCTGTATCCTTGGCTTTCCCATCACCCACGTAATCTGTCTGCTGCAGCCTTCACGTTCCAGAAACTATCACCACAACTTCCTTCATAGAAAGCATCTAAATGACCAAACGTATTATCAGAAGGCGATGTGGGTGTTTCTTTATTTTAAAAATCAAAAGGGCTCAAGCTGGGAAAACGCTTCTTTTTAACTCTGGTCTCACGGTCCTCAAATGACCTTTGTGGGAAAAAACAGACCTCTAAAATTTTGAGGAATCGCTGAGACTTTTTTGTCTTTTGTCAAATTCAATAGACAGCTATATAATAAAATTAAGCACCACTTTCTAAACTTCACCGATGTCCTTTGTCATCACCAGTAACACTAGAGAGGGGAAAGCACCTGACAAAGGCTGGAGAGCCCAGGTCTAACACAGGGAAGCAACAATCACGTAGCTTACATACGCATAAGTACCCACGCTAACACATTCTGTTAAAAGCATGAAGAAACTGCCTTAAACAGACAACTGCAGATGCCTCCTGCTTTGTGCAAATCTGGCAAATGCCCAAGAGACAAAAAGTGCTCTCACTTCCTGATGCGAGTAAGCCAGCATTTAAAAAAAAAAAAAAAAAAAGGACATTAAGTCCAGAACCACCATTAAATTATCTCAGACATTAGCTTGGCACCCACTTCAAAGTTACATCATTGTGATTCTGGTCTGTCTTATAACACAGACAACCTAGTGTCCTATACATATATCTTAAAAATTTTTTTAAACATATTTTTTTCATCATCATCCTCAATCTTGTAAATATACTCAATCACCCGAAACCAGCTAAGTGCTAACAGAACTTTCCAGATTCTAGTAGGAGCTGAAGCTCCTACTATCTTAAACTCATTTTTTAAAAAATTTATTTATTTTTGACTGCGTTGGGTCTTCGTTGCTGCGCGCGGGCTTTCTCTAGTTGCGGCGAGCGGGAGCTACTCTTTGTTGCGGTGCACGGCCTTTTCAGTGCAGTGGCTTCTCTTGTTGTGGAGCACGGGCTCTAGGCGCGCAGGCTTCAGTAGTTGTGGCACGGGGGTCAGTAGTTGTGGCTCACAGGCTCTAGAGCGCAGACTCAGTAGTTGTGGTGCACGGGCTTAGTTGCTCTGTGACATGTGGGATCTTCCCGGACCAGGGCTTGAACCCGTGTCCCCTGCATTGGCAGGCGGACTCCTAACCACTGCGCCATCAGGGAAGTCCCTTAGACTCATTTTTGAAAACAGAAAACTAGTCTCAGCCATGTTCCCTGTAAAGCCAAGGATCCCTGGCTTTTACAAAAACATCACTACCCACACTCCAAAGACAAAGGCTGCTCGTTCGGTGGATGAATTACTCCACCTCAAGATTCTAATGAAGACCACGCTCTCATCCCTGACACATGCCTCACGGTGACAAAATCTACACTGTGCTCCACAGCAAGAGCAGTTCTGACAGCCATCCGTTAGGACCCAAGGGAACTGGGGTATTCTAATGTGGGCAATGACCTTCAACTCTGATGTTCTGGACACCATTTTACCACACACTCTCTGAATGAGAAAATTTGAAAGCAGTGAACGAATATTTCTTTTGTTGTAAGATTTCCCATTAGAATAGCAGAAAGAGGCATTCAGCTCAAGCCCGAGGAGTCAGGCTCAATCTTAACCCGTATTCAAACCTCTGAAGAATAAATCCAAGCTGGAAGGAAGGCATAAGCCAGACGCCAGCGGTCCCTTCTTTAATTATGTGCTCATTACTGATTAGCAGGGGTCGTTTTTACGTTTCTGCATGTGCCTCTGTGAGCCCAGGACTGACGGCACGACTGCCCTTGAGGGCATCCAGGCACTCGAGGCCGCGGCTGGTGATCTCCCCATCACGTTCCAAGGATTCGAGAGAGACGTCCTCGACTGATGTCACCACATCCCGCCCCTCCCCAGCTGTCCTCCGGTGGAGATGGTAGGACGCCGGCAATTCCCACAGAAGCCCCGCCCGCAGGGCCACCGCCTGGACGGGGACCTGGCCGGGGTCAACCTCCTGGGCAGGATCGGGGGCTCATGAGCTCCTGGAGGAGCCCCGCCCCCACCAGGGGAGGGCGCACGGCTCAGAGCACGGGTCTCGGCCCCAACCGAGCCCTCGTGGAATGGGAGCACGACGATCACGGGCACCACAACCACGTGCTCGTCCGCGTGCAGGGCTCCCGTCCAGCACGAGGCTCAGGGCGTGAGTGTGGGGCAGCAGCAGACACGGAGAGGTGCCTGGACCGAGTCACCTGACAGCGCGCATCATCTGTCACCTGGTTCCACCGGGTTACAAAGTAGTCACGGAGGAAGAGGAAGCTTCCCTTCTCAGAAGTGCGGCAGCTAAGACAGGAAATGCCTTCAACTGCAGCATCACATCAGCCGAACCCTAAGGAGTTAACCATCTAGGTGGGAAGTCCGCAAAACGCGGCCCCTAGGCCTGTGAGCTCAGAGTTGTCACACACGTGCTCAGGAAACCTCCTCTCCTCCCTCTTTCCGGACAACCAGCATGGAGTGCGCGTGATGTGCGGGGCCCCGTTCGTCTGGATGTCTCACACGTGGAAACTGGTCTAACTCCGTGACCAGCACTATTCCCTTCACTCCGCACCCGAGGCAGAGGCAAGCCGGGCACCCCCGGCGGGTAAACGCGAAGCTGGGGTCTGAGCACAGGCTCTTTCCCGTGGTAACATCTGATCGCACAGCTCTTTTCATCCCGGTAACATGGAGCTGGCAGGGGTACGGGAGCGCCAATGGGCCAGTGCTCCAGCTGGAAAAACCAACATCCCTGGAATCAAGTCACCAGAATTCAAGCTCCAGCTCCTTCCTGGGTCAGCTTCCTACCCTGAGCGCATCTTTCAAATTCCCAAATCTCCGATTCTTCATGCGAAAGCAAGGATGTTCGTATTTATTCTTATTGGTCATTCACCTACTTACTGAGCATCTAAGAGGCGCCAGGCATTGTCGCTAGATCCTGGGACACGGGCTGAACGGAGAGAAACCACCTCTGAAGGGAGTGGGGTGTAGGGTGGAGCTCTGGGGAATCACCCCTCACAAGCGACGTGGCAGGTTTTATACCATTGGGGTCATGGTGCACGGGGCCGGCAGGGGGGCTGGGGAGGGAGGAAGGGGAACAACAGGGCTGGACTCCCAAGGCAGCATGGAAAAGATGACTCCAGAAACGAACCCAGAGGATGGAACACCTCACAAGGCACAAAACACTGGGAAAGAGGGTATGTAAAAACCTGAAGACACAAAAGAAAAAGGTGTGTCCTAACTTCAAACAGTTCTCAGAACACATTTCTCCTAGGGACCTGGGGGAAGGAAGGGGCGGATGAGTCACAAATGGGGCTGGGAAGGTAGGGACTGGGGGAAGAGGCAAAAGGTTTCATAAAGCCCAAAGCTCTGCACACACAGACGAGGTTCAGGACAATCGTTACTAAGGCCCAAGTCATCACCAACGGTCAACATTCCCCTGTGACGTGAGCTAGCACACAGCCCGGACAAGCTCAGACACAGGCTCCAAGACCCGCCCTGAGCTCTACTCCAGTGGCACCGAGGGGCTTCATACCTTCCCACCCTTTCCATGCAAAATTTCAAATCCAAACAACTGCAGTTCTCAGCCAGACAGTCTGCATCTGGAGAAGCCAGCCTGTGTTTCTAACAGAAGCTTAGAGGGAGCTGAGATCTGCAGGGTCCTTATAAAGACCTTTCAGTCCCCCATTTCTGGAGATGTAAGAGTCCAACACCAAAAGCACTGTGCCGCTTCCCTCTAACCTCCAGAGTCTTTGATGAAAACCTATTGTCTTTCCAATTTCTTCCCATAAACGAATGGTGTCAATTTGCTCTGGCTGCTTTCAAGGTTGGTTTTTGTTGTTGTTGCTTTAATATTTATCTCTTTATTTATTTGGCTACACCGGGTCTTAGTTGTGGCACGCGAGATCTTTAGCTGTAGCATGTGAACTCTTAGTTGTGGCATATGGGATCTAGTTCCCTGACCACGGATTGAACTCAGGTCCCCTGCACTGGGAGCGCAGACTCTTAGCCACTGGACCACCAGGGAAGTCCCTTTCAAGGTTGTTTTTTTTTTTTAATGTCTTTAGTTTTTAGGAGCTTAATTATGATACATCTTGGCCTGACTTTTCTTGGGTTTATCCTATTTGTGGTGTGTGCAGCCTCTTGAATCTGTAGGTTTACATTTCTTGCCAACTTGGGGAAATCTTTAGCCATTATTTCCTCTGGGCCTTTTCCACCCCACGCGCTTCATCCTCTGCTTTCAGAATTCCAAGGTCCCACAGGTCCCCAAGGCTTTGCTCTGTTCCCCAGTCTATTTTCTCTGCCGTGAGTGCGGGTGAGGCCACAGTTGTTTCTGGGTGTTTGGTTGAAGTCGAGCATTTACTGTCTAAACATTTTTCTTCTTGTTAGACTGTCTTTCCTGGTCCCACAGAGAACAGTCTTCGTTGTGACATGTTTTTGGTCTGTACCTGCTGGCATTTCTAGACGGCCAGAGTCTGGGATAAAATGGGGATATGAGTGTAAAAAGAAAACCCAGACAACTCATCACCCCATTGTTCATCAGGCCCCATTGTCCCTGCCAGCTTGCCTTCTTCTCTCCACATTTCAGAACTTTTTTTTTTGGCCGCGTCATGCAGCTTGTGGGATCTTAGTTCCCCGACCAGGGATCAAACCCAGGCCCATGGCACTGAAAGCACCGAGTCTTAACCACTGGAATGCCAGGGAATTCCCCACACTTCACAGTCTTAGGCTTGTTTTATACATAATGTCCAGCGTTTATTGTGCTTAGTGGGAGGAATAGGAAAATGTCCACCTGATCCATATTTCCCAGGTTCTTAACCATTTGAATGCTGGGAAAAAATCTAAAGGTTAATACTTTGCGACATGTGAAAATTCTATGAAATTCAGATTTCAGTGTCTGTAGTTAAAAGGTCACTGGAAAGCAGCTGTGCCCATCTACTTACATGCCGTCTACAGCGGCTTTCACGCTACAACAGCACAGCTGAGCCGAGGTGACAGCATCTACCACGTGGCCCTTTAGAGAAAAGGTCTGATCGAGGGCCCTGACCATCCACAGCTGCCAACATCATCGCCTCCTGACGGGAGGACCCACCGCCTTCCCTCACGCAGTCACGGGTGTGGGAGCCCAGTCAGGTTTCTGGGCCGCAGCTTCCAAGAAGACGTGCAGGTCGAGGCCACGTTCACACCAACACTAAGACGGCAACTGCCTCTCTCACTCTCCTCTCACGGGTCACTGTGAAGTCTTCCAGAAGCTACGTGACATGAAGTATTACAAAAGAATGAAAGCCAGCTGTCTTCCATTAAAACATTGACGAGATCTGCCCAAAAAGTATTTTTAAAGCCACTCTTCTCTATACGTCCAAAGTATTTTAAAGCCACTCCACTCTTCACTATTTTGTTTCTTTGGAAAATAATCACAAAATATTTATGTTAACATACAAAAGGTTGATTAAATTTCAAATACAGCAAATATCAAGAAGCTCGTCAGGGTCCTCAACAATTTTTAAGAGTAGAAAGTGGTCCTGAGACCAAGAAGTTTGAGAACTGCTTCTTTAGATCCAACAATCAATTCATACACTTTATAGGGAACAAAGAAGTTGAACTGTGCCCAGAGGATGCGACCTGCCAAATCCAGACTGTAGGAAATTCTTCAAGACAAGGAACCCGTTTCTTCAACAAAAAAAATCACAAGAACAGGAAGGGGGGAAAAAAGATGGAAGGGGTACCTATATGTTAAAAGAAACTGAAAGACTTATCAAACTCTCAAAAGGTATGAACCTTATTTAGATCCCAATTCAGAAAAAACTATAAAGTGAATGTTTGAGATAAAACAAAAATTGAACACTAACTGGGTAGCTGATGATACACAGGAAATAGTACTAATCTTCTTCAGGTGGGATAATGATGTTGCAGTTATGTTTAAAAATCTTTTCTAGAAGAGTCCTTACCATCTTAGGATACCTATTAAAATCTCTAGGGACTTCCCTGGCGGTCCAGTGGTTAAGAATCCTTGCTTCTACTGCTGGGGGTGCGGGTTTGATCCCCGGTCGGGGAACTAAGATCCCACATGCTGCGAGGCCAAAAAAATAAAATAAAATAAATAAAATCTCTAGGATACGACACAGGGCAGAGCAGAGGGACAGGACTGGGCCTCGGTCACAGGTGAGGTCACGCCAGGCAGTGAGGACTAAAGCTAAGGTAGGACATGGGGACACATTATTCTACTTTTTGTGTTTATGTCTGAACTCTTCATTAAAAAAAGTTTAGGGGCTTCCCTGGTGGTCCAGTGGTTAAGACTCCTCGCTGCCACTGCAGAGGGCACTGGTTCGATCTCTGGTCCGGGAACTAAGATCCCGCATGCTGCCCAGTGCAGTCAAAAAATTAAAAAATTTTTTTTAATTAAAAATAAAACAAGTTTAAAAGTACAGACTCCATGACATTCTTCCCCAGAAGCAGGGGATGAGGCTGGCCCATCTGCACTGGCACGACCCCCGTGCGGGGAGGTCTGCAGCCCACGTTTCGGGAGCAGCTCTGCCTGGTTCCTGACTCTCCCCCATGACGTGCCAAGTAAACCGGGCTCCTGGTTGAAGGCTGGCATGTCCCTACCTCCTGAGGGGCTCAAGAGACACTGCCTGGGGCCCATGTCTTACATTAATGACAACAAAGCTATAATACCTGGTGACAAATGATCAGTTCCTCCTTTAAGTTCGCAAAGACTTTTTTAACTTCTCCTCTGGTACCTGGACACAAATAACCCCCATACAAGACAGACGACGAGCTCCACACCGCATCGTAACTACACACACCCCGGCTGACAGCACCGGACAGACCTGCGCTGAACTGGAACATCGGTCCCCAGATTTGTCAAGGTCGCCACCACGTGCGCGGCACAGCCAGGAGCTCAAAATGAAAACAAACACACACACATGTACACACACACACACAAAGACACCAAATTTAAGTGAAGAACGTGATCTCACCTGATACATTCTCTGCTGCGCCTCCAGAGTGAGATTGGGACCCTCCAAGTTCAGAAAGAAGGACCGTCCGGCAGTGAGATGAGGTAGCTCCCTCGCGGCTGCCATGCTCGGGGAGCAACTATTAACCACACACAGAGGACGCCTTGAGAGCGAGGAGAAGTGGGAGCCGCAGCCTCGCCTGAACGGGAGGGGCCCCGGGGAAGAGACCTGGGGAGGGGCCACGGGGGGGGGGCACAGCTCAGCATCAACCTCGGCTCATCTCACCCTGTCCCTGTGACGCGGGGACTTCCCAACCTCCTGTGCTGTTTCCTCATCTGTAAAATGGGCATAAAAATCCTGCCTCGAAGTGCAGCCGTGTCAGATTTGTGAAACAGATGTTTAACTCCTTTAAAGTACTTGTGTCATCGTAGGCCATTAATAAAAGATGGTTATTACTAAGAAAGTTTCCAGAAGAGCAGCCTAGCCATGAAATGAAATAATCTAAACAGGGATGACATCATTTGAACTTCTTCCCAGTGGTCCGTGGGTGCTGGGTCTCTGCCTGCAGAGTTAAGTTAAACCACATGTGAAGGCCATCTCGTCTTACCCCAAGTTCTGTGAGTTTATTCAAGCACTGTCACAGACACTCAGAAGAGCTGGCTCTGGACTCTTCAATACACTAATGAATGGAGGAATAAAAGGAGAAATAAAGCTCATTTAAATCCTGTTTGTTTTTTTCTTGGACGTCTAACAAACATGATGGAGATGTTCCTTTACTTCCAGAGCCTACAATTTGGCAGAAAAGATTAGATATCTCTACGAATAACTGTAACATAAAACAGAAGTTGATAACTACCCGAAAAGAAGCCAAAGTGCTTTGGGAGGAAAGACATAAGCTCTGAGCCCTGAGCCCCCAGCGCACAACCTCAGTCCACATTGCAGGAACTCAGTATCCAGGGGCCAGAGGCAATCCTGCCCCGACTGCAGACAAGACACAGGAGAGGAAGGTTTTCCAGCCCAAGAGAGCCGCGTGGACAGAGGCCCTGTGATGGGAGAGCACCGGATGTTTTCAGAACCAAGGGGCCTGTGACAGGCCAGAAGGTGACGAACAGCCTGAACTCCAGGCGCGGCAGTTTGGCCCTTATTTGACAGGCAATCGGGAGTCTTCTCAACATTCTGAAGAGGGGGGGACATGACCAACATGATGCTTTAGGCGAATCTGGAACCGACACGAATGACAACAACCTGAAAGATTCTCATGAGCTGGGACCACGTCCCACCCGCCTGGGAATCTCTGCAGCCACACCCACCTGGCACCTGAGAACCACATGCCGCATCCACCACGTCGAGAAGGAGAAGGACCCACCAACGGCCCAGTTCCACCACCAGCTGTGCCCACACGCCCCCCCAGGTGGGCCCTGTGCTGCCTGGCAATGCGCCCGGCCTCAGGAGTCGAAACAGACACACGACACGAGGACTCCCACTCTCCCCGTGAGAAGTACCTCATGGCCTGTCTGTGTGGATGGTCAGACTTGTTCCCTAACAGATGCACCAGCAGAGGAGCCCGCCAACAGGAAGGCCTCTCGGGCTGGCCCTGGGGGACAGCGCACAGGGTGAAGAGGAGACCCAGGCCTCCGGGGACGAAGAACCATGTCACCAGCACGAGGGCCTCAGAACCCCAAGTCCCCAAGGATGCGCATCACAAAAGGAATCCACTTCAAAGAGGTTGACATCCGGGACCTTTGTGATACACTAGCTCTGGGGCAACATCTGATACTTCATCCAGACGTTTCCAGAATTACCATGTCCATGGGGCTCAGATACATCAGACAAGGTCTCACCTGGGCGTCTGCAGCCTATGGGGATGTCCCAGGGTCAGGACTGCAGGTAAAACCAGGGAAATCCGAGTGAGATCGAGGGACTGCATGACCGTCGATACTGCGGCTTGGATCACGCACCACCATTTTGCAAAATGTTATCAATGGGGAAACGGGGTGAAGGATACACTGGATCTTTCTGAATTCTTTCTTACTGCTGCATGGGGCCCTACGTGACCTCAGGTGAGCTACGTCGCTCCTGTGCGTCCCAGCCCAAGCTCACCCTCCACCCTCCGCGCCCTCCCCTCCCATGGGATGCACTGGCCACGGCCAGCTGTGTCTGCACCTTCCAACCCACACACAGAATGTCACTGTGGACTCATCAAGGCAAAAAGTATGCTCCGACGTGAAAAGGATGCAGGAACGTGACCCCCTCTCCCGTGAGCTCCTGCGTGCAAACGTCTGATGAGATGAAACGAGATGAGCGGTCGTCGCACAAGGGGTAAAACCACAGCTGCTGGAGGGTCCACGGAACGTGGCAATGGGCACCCCAGCTCTTGCTTCTCTAGTATCTTAAAATTAAAGTTTTTGGAAGACAACCTGGCCACGGGCCAGCGTGTAATGTAGATGACATTTCTGTAGGCAGGAAACCACAGCTTAAAGCACAATTAACGAGAAATGTAAAATCGACCAGCAGTTTGAGATGCTTTCCTTCTATTTAAGGGCAGCCCTAGTTGAGAACGTGACCTACGCTGAGGTTTATTTACATGATCTTCTGAGGAACAGACACAAGATTACTGAAAACAGAGGCTCCTGGGGTAAAGCTCTGTGCTTCCATCACCGGCCTGGATCTGCCTTCCCCACTGCAGGCCCCCGGACCCTGAGGAGGGCAGGAAGGTCCCCTCGGGGAGGAAAGGGAAGGCCACGCACTGCACCCATACCCAGCAGGAGAAAGAGCGTCCAGGAGTGGTTCAGGGTCACCCCAAAGGCAAGGGGGGTGATGAACAGTCAAGACAGCGTTCCTGACAGCTCTAGGCCTGCAGGGCACACGGCAAACAGAACTGAGGCACCTTTCCCGCTACCAAGTCTTCATCGGTTTCCTTAAACTAAGTGCTCGATTTCCTCAGTGCACAAACAGGCAGAGAGCACTGAAGACCTACGAAGACCCTCGCTGCCAGGACACCACCTCTTCATAACACGCTGGCATCGTGCCCGGAAAAACCCTTCAGGGCAAAAGCTGCTTTTCCCCTAGTGGTTCTTCAAGTCCCACTGAAACTCCCTCCAACTAGAAAGCATTCACTACAACAAGCATTTGCCTCACATTTCTAAGAAAGCTCTTTGTAGATTTCCCTTTTTAAATATTCCAAATATCTGCATTTCCCTCATGATTTCAGGTTATGTTAACAGTGGTTCTCAAAGGGTGGTCTCGAAACCCTGGAGGGTCCCCAGACCTTTTCAAGAAGCCGGGGGATGAAAAGTGTTTTCATAATAATGCTAAGAAGCTCCGGGAAGATGCTGGGCCCTCCGCGCGGTGGAGGCATTTCCACTGATGGTGTAAAGGCAGCCGTGGGCCCAATGCCAGCCCCTAGCACCAATCAAGGCAGGGGCAGCGGTGATGGGACCCAGCGCCTCACCCCAGGCACCTGCAGGGGAAGAACACCCCTTTCCCTTCTCAGTGTCCCTGATGAAAGCGGTGTTGCCCCAGCCACTCTGGGAAAGTCTATGCTCCTGAGAAAGCTAAACATGGAATCACCATGCACCCGGCCACTGCTCTCTTGGACAATTATTCCAGAGAAAGGGACGCTTATGGTGACACCAAAAACCTGTCCACAAACGTCCATATGTCCTTATTATTAATAGCCAAAACCGGAAACAGCCCAAATGTCCTTCATTTGTTCCTCATTTGACAGTTAAGCCGTCCTATATACACCCACCCTGAGGAGAAACTACAATACACACAACAGCCTGGACGAGTCTCCAGGGAATTAAGCTGACTTGTTTAAAACGCAATCCCAAAAGGTTAAGAACGGTATGATTCCACTCATACAGTATTTCTGAAATAACAAAATTTTAGAGATGCTGAATGGATGTGTGGTTTAAAGAGCAGGCGGAGGAGAACACAGAGGAAAATGGAATAGGAGGGACCCTTGGGGTGAGGGCACTAACTGTCCTCTATCTGGACCTCGGTGGATACACACACCCACACTCGTGATAAAATTACACAACACACACACGACTACAGGTAAAACTGGGGAAATCGGAGTAAGATGAATGGATTGTGTGACCATCAGTATTGTGGCTGGGACTGCACTACAGCCTTGCAAAACATTATCAATGGGGGAAACTGGGTAAAGGATACACTGGATCTTTCTATACTATTTCTTACAACTGCATGTGAACCTACAGTTCTCTCAATAAAAGTTTCTATTAAAAAACGTACACCCATGTTCATAGCAGCGTTATTCACAATAGCCAAAAGGCGGAAACAACCCAAATGTCCATTGAAGGATGAACGAATAAACAAATGAATGGTATAAACATACAATGGAATATTATTCAGCCTTAAAAAGAAAGGAAATCCTAACACAGGCTACAAAATGGATGAACCCTGAGGACACTATATTGAGTGAAATAAGCCAGTCACAAAAAGCCAAAGACTGGATGATTCTACTTATATGAGGAACCTGGAATAGTCTAAATCAGAGACATAAAATACTACAGGGGAGACCAGGGGCTGGAGGGACAGGGGAATGGGAAGCTGTTTAATGGACAGAGTTTCAGTTTCGCAAGAAAAAAGAGTTCTGGAGATGGACAGATGCCAGCGATGGCCACACAACATTATGAATGTGCTTAATACCACACAAAAAAGCAAGGGATTGTGAAGGGAAAATTCAGGATGGGAATGGGATGGGACCAGGAGACGATCAAGGCTCTTAAAAGGAAAGGGTTATACTCTTTTTTTTTTTTTTTTTGGTTCTACTCTTAATTCATATTGTATACACTGTATTGTCATTCTTTATATCTTACATATATTTTAAATTTTGTATTGATTGAATTTTCAATGAATTTTTTTAAAAACAAAAAAAAGTCCTTGATGAAGCAATACAAATTACTGTTATTAAATCTCGAACTTTGACCTTGTATTCTGTTTCTTGTGATGAACAAAGCACTTGGGCTGCATACCACAGCAAGACGATTGTCTGCAGGGAAAGCACGAGTGTGATCCGGTGCCGCTGAATTAGATGCTTTTTTTCACGGTCTACCATTTTTACCAGAAAGAATAACAAACTATGGTGTTTAGACTTGCACTTGGCAGACATTTCTTGAAACTAAACAAAGTGAGTCTGTTACTCTGAAGAAAACAATTGCCAAGAGTTTCCTATCAATAATAAAAATCAAGCTTTCAACTGAAAATTAAAATATTGGAAAACTTGTATCCACCACCTGGAGTTTGACAGCTTCTCAAACTTAGAGAGTTTCTAAGGCGATCAGCCGTGATATTAAGAAATGTTATTTAGTGATGGTGTATAAAGAGATGTGTCAACATTTGGAAGGGCTGCCTAACTCAGTGAATCAACATTTTCCAAATGAGGGTGATGTTACAACGGGCACAAGCCCCTTCCAACTGCAGGGCAGACGGTGAATTTTAATGTCATGGAGAGTGAAAACCTCCTTGTAAGGCTTCAGACTCCACATCAAACTAATCTTTAAGGAACATTAAGCTTGTCTAGTTTTGGAGTAATAACGAAAACTACCGCAACTACGTGAAAAGCTATTAAAGTACTACTGCTCCCTTTTCCAACCACACGTCTGGTTAGGAGCAGATTTTCTTCAGACTTCAACCAAAACGGACCGCAATGGACTGAAAGCAGAGCAGGCAGGAAAATGCAGACATTTAGGAGATATGCAAAATGTAAGAGCAGGGCTCTCGTCACACTAATTTTTGTTTAGGAAAATGCTATTTTCATAAAGCATGCGTTATGTATGTTGAGATCACAGACTTATTTTACGTTTAATGAATGAGTCAATGTCCTTTAAAGTCTCAGTTTCGTTTCTAATTCGGTAAATCTCGAGCCCTGAGACGTCCCCTCCCTCACGGACGCCTCTCGCAACCCGAGCCGGGCTGCGAGCGCCGGGCGTGGGGAGCGCCGGGCCGGGACGCGGTCCACTCGGGCCGCCGGCTCTGCAGGCCCGTCCGTCAGCGCACGGGGAGGGGCCGGCAGCGCCGCCGACGTGGCTCCGGCTCCGGCTGCGGGTTCACGGCCGCCGCGGCCTTACCTGTTGGTCATTCCTGCCGCCACGCCCAGCATCTCCGGCGGCCACGCGAAACCGCACCGCGTACCCGCGTACCCGCGTACCCGCGCCGCTCCCGCCGCTCCCGCCGCTCCTCCTCGCTGCGCGGACTGGCAGGAAGGGGCGGGGCGGGGGCGGAGGCCGCGCCCACCTAGGCTCGGCCCCGCCCAGCAGGCCCCACCCACCCACCCCCGGAACCGCCCGCCCGGATGTCGGCCCCGCCTCCATTTAGGCCTCGCCCCTGGACCGCCCCTATGTGGGCCCCGCCCCGCCTTGGCTCTGCCCTCGCCTTCAGGCCGCCCCTCCCCGCGCGCCGAGGCCCGCCCTAGCGGAGGCGGACTCTGTCCCGGGGCGTGAGGGCACGGCGCGGTCGGGGTGAGGGGCCGCGTCGCCCTCCGTCCTGCTCCGCTGTCCCGGCACCAGAATCCCGCGGGCGGGGAAGGTGGGCGGTGTAGGTGCTGATGTGAAGTCAGCTCCGCTCTGACCCGGTGCGCGCTGTGGGGCCGCTCCTGGAGCTGCAGCAGCGCTGAAGACCCCGTTTACGGACAGTTCTCGCGGAGCGTTCCGGGGAACCCGGTGAGCCCCGAGGGGTGGCGGGTGCCCCTTAACGGAGGACTGCAGTGGGGGTGGGCGGCGTGCGGCAGCGGAACACAACTGGCCACACGCTTGTACAGGCAGGGCCAATGCAGTTTGTTTTTAAGAGTAACTGAGGAGGTTTGTTTAACCAGGACATTAATTAAATAAATCACGGTTTATACACATAGTACTACACAGATGTAAAAAAAAATAAGAATTGCCAATAAGCACATGAAAAAATGCTCAACATCACTAGTCATCAGGGAAATGCAAATGGAACCGACCTCACACGCAGGGTGTTGTGTTGGTTGAGAAACTGGGGCCCTGGTGCACTGCGGGTGGGAATGTACACTGGTGCAGCCAGTGTGGAGAACAGTACGAAGGGTCCTCAGAAAACTAAAAAGAGAGTTGCCGTATGATCCAGCAATCCCACTCCTGGGTATTCATCCAAAAGAGTTGAAAGCAGGGGCTAGAGGAGATATTTGTACACCCAAGTTCATTGCCAGCATTATTCACAAATGCGAAAGGTTGGAGAAATGGATAAACAAAATGTGGTCCATCCATACAATGTAATATTATTCAGCCTTAAAAAGGAAGGAAATTCTGACGTATGCTACAACACTGATGAAACTTGAGGACATTGTGCTGAGTGAAATAAGTCAGACAAAAAAGGACAAATACTGTCTGATTCCACTTATATGAGGTCCCCAGAGGAGTCACACTCATAGAGACAGAAAGTAGATGGTGGTGGCCAGAGGCTGGGGGAGGTGGAAGTAAGGAGTTTTGATTAACAGGTACACTCTCAGTTTTGCAAGATGAAAAAGCTCTGGGACTTCCCTGGTGGCGCAGTGGTTAAGGATCCACCTGCCAATGCAGGGGACACGGGTTAGAGCCCTGGTCCTGGAAGATCCCTCCTGCCGTGCAGCAACTAAGCCCGTGCGCCACAACTACTGAGTCCACACGCCGCAACTACTGAAGCCTGCGCCCCTAGAGCCCATGCTCCACAACGAAGAGAAGCCACCGCAATGAGAAGCCCGCGTACCGCAACCAAGAGTAGCCCTGGCTCGCCACAACTAGAGAAAGCCAGCGTGTAGCAACAAAGACGCAACGCAGCCAAAAACAAATTAATTAATTAATTAAAAAAATAAAAGATGAAAAAGCTCTGGAGGTTGGTTGTACAACAATGTGAATATACTTGACGTTACTGAACTGCACACTTAAAAACGTTTAAGGTCAATTTTATGTTATGTATATTTTACAACAGTTTAAAAAAATAAGGCACATGATTTGTAGTAATAAAGAATGACCTCTGCAATATATTTCAAGTAAGGAAATAATGAAAGGGAGAAAAGTTTGTTTAGTATGCTGCCGTTTGAGGGAAGAGAAAAGGGAGACACCACCCACAGGCACACGCGCGCACACACACACACACACACACACACCACTTGTATATTAAGAAATATCTGGAAATATAAGATATGCAAGAAACTAGTAACAGAAGTTGGATCTGTAGAGGGTCTAGGGATTAGAAAGAGGGGAGAACATGCACACAAAATATATTTCCTTAATGGAGTATTAAAAATTCAAATTATAAGACAGTAGTAATTTGAGAAAATATGCAGTGTGGTTAATTGTATGGGATAAGTTAAAAATTTTATATACAGTGTGTGAATTACAACTGGTTAAAAATGCTTAAATATCAACAGTAGTTCTGATTTGTTTGGAGAGCAATCTATGTGATGTTTTCCTATATTTCTTTGTTTTCTAGAAAAGAATACGTATTAATTTTTAAAGAAAAAATCAAAATATTTAGAGACTTGTCTTGATATCTCATCTCCCAACAAATTTCATCTCCCACTTCTTTTCGAATAAAGAGTTGGGGTTGTTTTGCGTATATATTCCAAATGTTCCCAAAAGTAAGAGATTAATTTCATATCAATTGCTTTGCTTCATTGTTGTTGTGGTTATATTTTATAAAGCAGGTTTCTTTTCATGGTAGCTTGCTTCCAACATACTGTAGTTTGTGATCTATTAATCTTGCTGTCACTTCAGGACACTTGGCTAGAAACTGGCTACCTCTGGGTCTCTAATTGGTGGTTTTAAAGCAGTAGTGCATTTCATCATAGTTATCCTGTCTGTGGACGGTTATCTGGGTGAGCTGCTTCCGTGGTTGACCAATGTCTGTCACAAAGACGGAAAAAAATACTGTCTCTTGGTCTTAAATGTTAAAGTGTGTTTCTTATTGTTCATATTTCCCTGGAGTCTCTCAGGATGAAACCACAATGTCTGCAAGACTGCTTCGTTCATTTCTGTTTTGCCTCTCATTACTCGGCTTTTGAAAATGAAATTTGGTATTTGTAAGTTTATGTGTTATACGTATGTGGATACACATCTACACACAAAAGGCATATGATTGGAAATAGTTTAGAGGTTGTATTCACAATAAACACTTATTTAATGTGGTTTTTCTTCTTTTCATCCTCCATGGATCTCCAATAGACAAGTACGTAATAGGAGGACAGGGAAAACAGCGTTTATCTGTCCAGAAATGGTGGGTTAGTTAGACAGCTTTTTCCTGCATCCTCAGGTGATATATACTCATCTCGTTTCTGGCTCCATAGCAGAAGAGCTCTGCTCATACGTGATGTGTCCTGGTTGAGAGGGAAGGGTGTGGGCTCAGGCACATTCGCGTTCAAATCCTCCCAGCCACCTGCTGAGTGGTTTACCTTCTCCCTGCTTCAGACTCCTCCTCAAAAAGGAAATAATAACAGGGCCTACTTCAAAAGTTTGTTAGAGGATTAAACAAGATTCACCTTTCAACAAATATTGGTGCCAGGCACTGTTCTAGGCACTGGGGAATCAGTAGGGGAAAAAAAGACAATAGAAGCACTGAGGACAATGCCAGTTACATAGAAGCGTAACAACTGTCAATACTGTTTACTATTCAGGAATTCAAACATTACATAAACATGTAACTTATCAAGAGACAGCATATTGGAATACCTGTGATCTCATGTTGCAGAGATAGTAATTGAAAACAGTCTGGTGTCTGTTTTCCCAGATGTTTTCTATACGTTTAGCAACTGTGTATGTTTTCTTAAATGGCACTATATATACTATTTTGCATCTTAATATTTTAAAAATATATATCCTGGACAGTCTTCCACTTCAATACGGATATCTCTAGTTCATTATTTTTAACAGCTGCACTGTATATTCCATTTATTTATAGATCAATGGATCTCGACCCTGGCTGTTAGAATTACCTGAGAAGTTTTTAAAAACTGCCAATGCCACTGGGACTAACAGATACATGCTACCGTATATAAAGTAGATAAACAGCAAGGATTTACCGTATAGCACAGGGAACTATATTCAATATCTTGTAATAATCTATAATAGAAAAGAATCGAAAAAAAATATAAAACTTGTTTCCTCTCACTGTCCTCACACCAGTTTCTTCTCTAATCTGACCTCAGCTCTCTGCAGGCTCCAGTAGATCCTTGTTGCTAAGTCCCATGGACCGGTGGTTCCCAAACTTGAGTGCGGACCAGAAACACACAGCGTGCATGTTAGACCCTGCCTGCTGGGCCTCTGGCCTGTGGTTCTGATGCAGGGCGTCTGGGTGGGGCTGAGACTTGCATTTCTAACCAGCTCCCTGGAGGTGCTGTGGCTGCCGTCTGGGGAGCACACCTTGAGAACCACTGAGTAAAGGGAATGAAACGATCAGATTTGCAAGCAAGAACAGGCACATGAAAAAATAGAGTCCTAATTGGTTTTAACCCTAGGGGGAAAACTTGTTAATCATTCCACTATTGTTAGTAATTAATGCAAGGCCCTTCTCACATCCTTTCCATTCTCTTGTTTTTCAATTTAACTTAAATTTTCTTGCATAATTTCTTTCTCATATTTTTCCCCTTCACACTCATGCCCTCCCTCCCCACTGCTCCCAACTGTAAGGAAGCATTCTCACAGTTTTGGTATACGTCCTTTCTTTTGCTTATGTTGTTGGAGAATATGTATGGTGGTTTGTAAATGTCCACATGTTACATTATGTGAGGGGTGTTTGGCTGTAGGTCTCCCTGTCTCTTGCTCTGCCCTGTGCTGAAGCACCACCTGCACATGAGCCTCTATTTCAGGCACTACTGTAGCTCTGCAGACCCACCTCCACGCAGCCTACAGGTGGACACCAGCTTGCCTCCCCCCTCCCTGCGACCAGGGTGGACGCTTAGACGAAGACTCCCAGGCTCGAGCCTACGGCCTCCTGAAAACGCCGCACTTCACATGGATAAGAAAGAGCCCGGGGCCAGGGGACCTTGCACAGGATGCTGAAAGGTGAAGGAGGCTCGGCTTTTATACAGGTTCCTAAAACTGCTCCTTTGAGCTACACAGGGACCAGCTCCTTCCCCTTCCCCTCGGGGCTATCTGCCACCACGAGGTCGGTGCAGTCACAGCAGAAGCCACTCTGGCTTCGTGTGTCACCTGGTGACGTACGTCCCACAGTGTCACGGCCGGGGAGGGGCTGATCAGGAGGGCGATGGGGGTGTGTGTGTGTGATCACTCATGGAGGAAAACACGGCAAAGAATGAACCACAATGTTAATAACGGCTTCCTCGGGTTACCTTTACACTGCTTGTATTTTTCAAGTTTTAAACTTTAGGGACATGGAACTGGTTGATCATAACGCTTAGTTCCTGACACACTTTCATCCTTGATCCATTAATGGCTCACTTTCAGTTCATCGTTTTGTTACACAGTTGATTATTTTTAATAATGTAGTAAGAACCCACGAAAACACCACTTAAAGAAAGGCTAGGTCCTTCATAATAATTTACATAAATACATGGTTACCCGCTGGGACCATCCTCTTCCCTCGCTCCATCCAAGGCAGCTCTCATCCTGAATTTCTTGTTTACCGTCTCCTTGCTTTTCTTTTTATATAGTTTTATTGAATCTATATGAATTCTTGAACATACACGCACATATCTGCAAACAAGCAACTAAAATTTTAGTTTGGTTTAACTTTATACAGAAAATACACTATGTAAAATCTATTAGAACTTTTTATTTAACAATTTGCATTTTTTAATAAGCAGATATTCATTTTTAATTATTATTTATTTTTGGCTGTGTTGGGTCTTCATTTCTGTGTGAGGGCTTTCTCCAGTTGCGGCAAGCACGGGCCACTCTTCATCGCGGTGCGCGGGCCTCTCACTATCGTGGCCTCTCTTGTTGCGGAGCACAGGCTCCAGACGCACAGGCTCAGTAGATGGGGCTCACGGGCCTAGTTGCTCCGCGGCATGTAGGATCTTCCCAGACCAGGGCTCGAACCCGTGTTCCCTGCATTGGCAGGCAGATTCTCAACCACTGTGCCACCAGGGAAGCCCCTAGAACTTATTTTTTATCAGTTAACATTATGTTGCTAAGATTCATTGATACTGTTCCATGTTGCTGTAGTTAATTTGTTTGACCACTGTGTGAATATATCACAATTAATTAATTCCACTGTTGCTGGGCTCTGGGGTTATTCTAGGTGCTTACGATTGTGAAGTGTTCTCCTATGAACATTCTGAATGTTTACTGTTGTATATATGCTGCAATCTCTCTTAAATATTTATCTTGGAGTGAGTAGAAGATAAGGCCAAGCCACTTTTAAAAGTGTTTGTTCCAAACTACTGAGATCTCGAAGGCAAACATCCTCCCCGACACTTGGTGTCACTTTTTCCTTTTGCCAATGAAATGGGGATAAAATGATATTTCAGTTCTGCAATCAGGCACTTCCCTGGTGGCGCGGTGGTTAAGAATCCGCCTGCCAATGCAGGGGACAAGGGTCCAAGCCCTGATCCGGGAAGATCCCACATGCCGCGGAGCAGCTAAGCCCATGTGCCACAACTACTGAGCCTGCGCTCTAGAGCCCGCGAGCTACAACTACTGAGCCCACATGCCACAACTCCTGAGCCTGCATGCCACAACTACCGAAGCCCACACACCTAGAGCCTGCACTCTGCAACAAGAGAAGCCACTGCAGTGAGAAGCCTGCACACTGCAACAAAGAGTAGCCCCTGCTCGCCGCAACTAGAGAAAGCCCGCGCAGCAATGAAGACCCAACGCAGCCAAAAATAAATAAATAAAAAAAAATCCTTTATAAAAAAAATTCCCCAGTCAATAATGAGATTGTCTATTTCCTCATGTACTTGTGGGCAGTATGGGACTCATCTCTTATGATGACTCTGCTCATCTTTTGCCTAAGTTTTTGTTGTGTGTGCGTGTGTGTGTGTGTGCGTGTGTGTGCTTTTCTCATTGATTTGAAAGAGATCTTTTTGTTCATGATATTGTGCTTTTATCAGTTACGTTTATGGTGAATATCTTCTCCCAGTTTATAATTGTCTTTTCACTTTCTTTAAAGTGTTTCTAACAAACAAAAAAACCCAACCTTACTACAATCCAATTTATCAGTTTTTTCTTTAATAGTTAATGTCTCAGGCATCTTTTTCAAGAAATCTTCTCCACCCTAAGTTTTAAAAGGTATTCCTCTCTATATTCTAAGAGTTGTAAAGTTCTGTTGTTGACATTTAATCCTTAATCAATCTAGGGTTGTTTTTAAATTTTAGTTGTGATAAAATACACTTAACAGAAGGTTTACCATCTCAGCCATTTTCAAGTGTACAGTTCACTCGTGTCAAGTACATTCTCACTGTTGCACAGCATCTGCAGCGTCCGTCTCCTGACTCTTTTCATCTTCCCCCATGGAAACTCCGTCTCCATCCAACAACGACTCCCGTCCTGCCGCCCCTGGCCCCCACCACCCCACTCTCTGTCTCTGACAACCCTAGGGAGCTCAAATGAGTGGGATCATACAGGATTTGTCCTTGTGTGTCTGGCTTATTGCACTCACCACAAGGTCCTCAAGGTTCACCCATATTGTAGGCTGTGTCAAAATTGCATTCCTTCTTTTTTTAATTTTTAAAAGTAAAAAAAATTTTTGGCTGTGCTGCATGGATGTAGGATCCTAGCTCCCTGACCAGGGATCAAACCCATGCCCCCTGCATTGGAAGCGTGGAGTCTTAACCACTGGACCACCAGGGAAGTCCCCGGAATTTCCTGCCTTTTTAAGGCTGAATAATATTCTATTGTGTGTATGGACCACATTCTGAGTTGATTTTATGTGTTGTGTGAAATAGCAGAGTTGCACGTACATGTGGGTCTGGCCTGGCTCACTATTCTAGTCCATTGGTCAGTCTGTCTTGTACCCACACTGTATCCATGTACTGCCTTAGTTACCGTGGTTTTGTATAATTGCAATATTTGATGGGGCAAGTCCCATGTCCTTGGTTTTGCTTTTCAGAAGTGCCCTGGCTGTTGCCTGTTCCTCTTAATACATACAGTTTACAATCATTTTATCAAGTCCCATAAAAAATCCTATTGCAGAAAATTCCCTGGCAGTCCAGTCTAACTAATTCCTGGTTAAGACTCTGAGTTCCCACTGCAGGGGGCATGGGTTCAATCCCTGGTTGGGGAACTAAGATCCTGTGTGCCACGCAGCCGAAATAAAAAAAAAAAAAATCCTATTACATTTTGGTTGAAATTGCTCTGAATTTATAGATTAATTAGGGAAGAACTGACATCTTTATGATTTGAGTCTTTCTACTCATGAATATGATGCATCTCTCCATTTATTTAACTGTTTAAAAATATATTCTAATAAGTTTTGTGACTTTCTGTCTAGGGGTGTTCCATACCTTTTGTTGTATTTATTCCTAGGTATTTGGTATTCTCTGATTTACAATGGTGTCTTCTCTTTAAGTATTTCAGTTGTTTGCTAATAGCATAATAAAGACAAAACTGACCTTTTAAATATATTAATCTTATAGCCAGCCAACTTGCCAAACCCTCCTAAGTTTTCTAATACTTTATCTGCAGGGTTTTTTTTTGTTTTTAATGTAAGCAGTCTTATCAGCTAAAAATAATGTTTTACTTCTTTTCCACTGTATGTCTGGAATTTCTCATTTTACTTCACTATCCAGGGATGTCAGTGCCACGTTAAGTAAAGGTAATCCTAGTGAGTGCCACGTTATTTTTCCTTATTTTATTTTTTGCGGTACGCGGGCCTCTCACTGTTGTGGCCTCTCCCGTTGCGGAGCACAGGTTCCGGACGTGCAGGCTCAGCGACCATGGTTCATGGGTGCAGCCGCTCCGTTGCATGTGGGATCCTCCCGGACAGGGGCATGAACCCGTGTCCCCTGCATCGGAAGGCGGACTCTCAACCACTGCGCCACCAGGGAAGCCCTATTTTTCCTTATTTTAAAATGAATGATTCTAAGTGTCCGGTTAGGATGACGTTTGCTCTTCATTTTTCATGGATACTCTTTCCTATTTTTAACTAAGAATTTATATCAATGTGTGCCGAATTTGATCAAATGCCTTTTCTCTTTTCGTCTGTAAATGTAGTAAGATATATTAATGTATTTTCTAATATGAAAACACCCTTGCATACTGAGGATCCACCCCACCTAGTCATGAGGTATGCTCTTCTTCTATACACAGTTGGATTCGATTTGTTCATCAAATTTTGCTTAGAATTTTTGTAGCTATATTCACTATGAAATGGCTTGCAATGTTCCAATTATATCTTATCTGTGGTATCAGGGTTTATGCTGGCCTTATAGAGTAAGTTGGAGAATATTTCCTTTTTATTGTCTGAATAAATCTGTATGAAATTGGGTCAATCGTTACTTGAAAATTTGGTGGGACGTGACTGCAAATGCCCTTGGACTTCGTGTTTTCTTCTTGAGAAGGTTTTAAACACCGTTTCCATTTCTATTGTAGTTACAGGGTTAGTCAAGCTTTTAAATTCTACACAATCATCGTACACAGTAATACAGAGTAAATTTAAATTTTAAAGAAATTGTTTTATTTCATTTCTAAAGTTTCACAATTGTTAACATAGTTATTTATATTATTCTCATATCTTTTAAAATTCTACTTTATCTATTATGTGTCCCCTGTTTATTAATAAAGTTATTTGTGTCATCTCTCTGCTTCTCTTGGTCAACCTGCCAGAGTTGTGTCCATTTTACTACTTTTCTCAAAGAAACAAGTTATTTTTCGTATGCCTTTAAAATCTCATGTGGGGCTTCCCTGGTGGCGCAGTGGTTGAGAGTCCGCCTGCCGACGCAGGGGACACGGGTTCGTGCCCTGGTCCGGGAGGATCCCACATGCCGCCGAGCGGCTGGGCCCGTGAGCCATGGCCGCTGAGCCTGCGCGTCCGGAGCCTGTGCTCCGCAACAGGAGAGGCCACAGCAGTGAGAGGCCCGCGTACCGCAAAAAAAAAAAAAAAAAAAAAATCTCCTGTGTACTTTATACTTACAGTATATCTCAGTCTGGAATAACTACATTTCAGTCTTTCAATGTCCACATGTGAACAGTGGCTACTGTGTTAGACACAGACGTTCGAGAACAAAGGAGTTCATTCTGAAGTATTTCAAAGTCGTCATATATAAGGCAGTTTGAAAGCTGATCTGAATGATTCCTCCTTTTCCAGGAAAGGAAGCAGAAACAGTGCAGTCATGAAATTCAGTTAGCTGCCTATTTTATGGGTCCCAGGAGAAACGCACAAGGCCAGAGAAAGTGATCTCAGTCAGAAACTCAGAATGAATCATAAGAATTAGACATTGCACAACGTCTGGTGGTTAACATGAGTTTTCAGCTTACAATGAGATCACTCTATACCATAAAATGTAGAGAGTTCCTAATTATGCTTAGTGTAACAGGTATACTGATACATTGTTCTAGACACTACAGATCCATACTTTGTGAAAAATGGTATTTCACTCTTTGGGAACTGTATCCTATAATCTTAAACTGCGCTAAAATAAATAATATAAACTATCTGTTACATTGCTCAGAACAGGTCTGAATTCTAGCCTCTACTTTGGTTATAAGTAATAAAAATCATGCTTTTGTGTACAAACAAGATATCGAAAGAAATCAGTTGTGAATACCAAGCAGTGCTCTTAGCAAAGGGTGACTCTTTCTGGAACCCGGTTCAGTATGGGCACAAGGTCTGTTTACTGACTGTTTTTCATGTTCATAAATTTTCTTAATTTTAAAAAGAATCCCTTTCACTGAAAGTCTGTGGTGTCTTTGGTTTTCTTCCATCTTTGCGCCACTAGACTTAATGCACCACTACCCCTCCCACCCTGTGCAGTGAGTCACATTTATACCTACGCTCAGACAAAGCAACTGGAAAATACATCACGGGATAATGTAGGTACTCTGAAGCCAGGCAGACCAGGCTTCACGCACAGATCCATTTCCTCGGGGAAGTTACTAAGAGTAAAGACTGAAGTTAAAACAGAAGTGTTCTCCAGGGAGTGTGGCCTTCTGGTAATCTACTGGGGTAAGAAAAGGAGCGAGAAGGCATGGCCAGTCCTCAAGGGCCCCCCAGGAAAGCGTACCGTGTAACTAGCCAGCAACAAGTTAAGAAACAGCATAACATTTAAAGTTGACCAAAAGCCAAACAAAACCCAAACACTTGCTTTCTTCTAAGTTACCAAAAAAGATACAAGAAACACAGCTAGCAGAAATCGCAATATCTTGGATAAACTACATTTTAAATTGCTTTTGCTAATTAAGAAAGCAGTAACAGAAATGACCTAAATGTCACTGATATTAATTTTAAAAATATTTAATTTTTGCATTTAGAATTTAGTACATCCCTCAGAAAAGATTTACAGCCACAAACAATGGTTTCACTGGATAACATTAATGTTAATCTTCTTGGTAATGACAGTGACAAGAGTGTGCTGAAACTAGTTTGTAATTATACACTGAAAGTGGAAAATAAAAACATCTAACATTTATTGTATGTGTCCTATGTCCCAGACACTGTGCTGAGTCAGCCTCTGACTGCATCATTTCATTTAATCTCATGAGGTTATTACTTTTATTGGGAAATTAGGAATGAGTTAGTTGCAATGTAACAGGAATTATACAAATAGGCAAATCTACAGACAGAAGGCAGATTAGTGGTTGCCAAGGGTGGGATGGGTTAGTGGGGGAGAGGCTAACAACGGGTAGGGAGTTTCTTTCTGGAATGATGAAAATTGGGGATGGTTTCACAATCCTGTGACTACACTGAAGCCATTCAGCTGTACACTCTACACAGTGAGTTTTACGGTGGGTAAATTATATCTCAATATTTTTAAAAAACACAACGTACAAATTATGTAAAAAAGAGAAAACTGTGTGCTTCAGGTGTGTGGGAAAAGAATGCATAAAATGAACATGTTTGTCACGGAAAACCATGAATTTATTGTTATCCTCTTTCATTTACACTCTCACCCACTTTTCCCTCCTCCCATATTAATTTAGATCAAATGTGACTTCAATAAATATTTCAGCATGTTTTTAAAAGAATTCTTTTTAAACATAAACATTATCAAAACTAAAAAAGCAAAAAATATTTCCTTAATATCAAATATGTTGTCAGTGTTCTCGTTTCCATTTCCAACATCTTTTTTTTTTCAGTAAAATTGTGGTTTTTTTTTAATTGGAGTATAGATGATTTACAATGTTGCATTAGTTTCTGCTGTACAGCAAAGTGACTCAGTTATACATACACATATATCTACTCTTTTTTAGATTCTTTTCCCATACAGGCCATTACAGAGTATTGAGTAAGAGTTCCCTGCGCTATACGATAGATCCTTATTAGTTCCAACATCTTTCAATAAAATTTTACACATTAGCTGTATCAAATAATCTATTAGTTCCACTTCTTTTTTCCTAGGAGAACCCGCGTTTGGAGCCTTGTTTACCGTCCTCAGCCTCTTGGCCACTGCCCAGCCACCCCCCGGGGACCCGGCTCAGTGCTCTCCCACGTCGAGTCTCTGCTCGGCGGCTGCGGTTTTACGTGTTCTTCTCCCTCTGGAGCAGGTTCTCTCAAAGGTTCCTTAGAAAGGACATGGGAAGTAATTTTTTTTTTTTTTCAGTTCCTAAGGATCTGAAAAGGTCTTTCTCTTTCCATTTAACTGAGAGCTTGTGTTTACAGAATTCCAGGCTGGAAATCATGTTTCCTCAGAATTTTGAAGGAATTTCTCCAGTGCCTTGAGGTGTACAGTGCTGCTGTCGAGAGGTCTGATGCAGCTCCCCTTTCCCTCCTGTGTCCTGCGTATGTGACTTGTTTTTTTTCTCTCTGGAAACCTTTTAGGAGCCTCTTTTTTTCCTAAAAATTTACATCGATATTCCTGTTTCAGTCATGTACAGATCTTCCTCCACTTACCATGGGGCTATGTCCCACTAAACCCACTGAAAGTGGAAAATGCGTTTAGTACACCTGACCCCACAAGCGTTGTAGCCCAGCCCGCCTTAAACGTGCTCAGAACACTTACGATAGCCTGCAGTTGGGCAAAATCATCTAACACGAAGCCTGTTTTATAACAGAGTGTTTACTATCTCACGTAACTTGTTGAATTCTCTACTGAAAGTGAAAGCAGAATGGTTGTCAGTGTCCCGACTGTTCACCCTCTGGTCGCGGGGTGACTTGGAGCCACGGCCCCATTGCCCAGCAGCACGGCAGGGGCCGGACCACGTATCGCCAGCCTGGGGGAAAAGAGCCAAATTCAAAATTCCAAGTGCGGTTTCTACTGAATAGGTATTCCTTCGCACCATCAACAAGTCAAAAACTCTGAAGCCGACCCGTCGGAAGTCCGGACGGTCTCTACCAGATCTCTGATCAGCCCTTTACTGTGAACTTCTCTTTTAGTTGTGCAAAGCTTTCTTGCAATATTTCTTTGAAAATTTCTATTTCTTTTATTTTCAGAGACCAGAGACCATTAAATCCTGAGCTTCCTAGATTAGAGTGTCTGCTTCTTTCTGTTCAACTTTCTTTTCTGTTTGAACTTTAACAGCACGAGCTCACTCCATGCTGTTAATCGAAGGCCCTGAACCCTTGCCCCGGGTCTCTGTGATGCCTGCGCGCCAGCTTACTGGCCTCTTTGCGTGGGGCTTTCCCCGCTCCTTCTGGGCACCCGGAGCCCCTGCGTTTACACGTCCCGATTCCGGGCGCACAGACATGCTGACTTGACTCTTGGTCCCAAGTCCTCACCCTGAGAGAATCTAGGTGGTCTGGCTCGGGTAGGGCCCTGCACCTGGTCCAGGTGACTAAGGCCGGGCCTCCCTGCATCTGTATGGGGTGTGTGGGTAAGGGGCGGTGACCGTCCTCAGAGAGGAGGGGCGAGGGCAGACTCTGGAGAGGTGGGTGGGGGTGGGCCCATCCTCCAAGGAAACGAGGTGGTCACCTGCATTCCTGAACCTGAAATCCCGTTTCCTCACCATATTCAGCGTTCGACTCACAGGAGCCTTTCTATTTTTTTAAACGGTAACAACTTGAATGTCAGAACTTGATTCTTTTCCCATGTAATCACATTTTGAATGCAGGTGAAAAACATTCCCTTCTCTATATAACCAAATACATAAACAACCAAATGCTTTTTAACACTCATGGGTGAAAATCAGCCCAAAGACACCGCAAAGCTGTAACAGGTTGTCCCCCTGGGCTTATGCCGAAGCCACAGTTGATTTTCAGACACCAAATCAAAACACAACAGTCTTGCACCGAGTGCCACCACCACGTTCCTATTTAACCACACGTGAGCATCTTTGTGTGCTCTGCTTACCAAACAGCAACGTTGTTGTATCTTCATAGGAACTCTTAGATTCATCATTGGCTAATGGGTAAAGGACACGGCACTGCTAGTGAGTAGTCCACTTCTGCCTAAAGGAATGTAATTCTCCACTTACGCTGACTGGAGCATAAGCAGAGTTCGCTGTACAAGAAAGCCTCACACCACAGAGGCCGGAACTTGAGAGGTGCCCACGGAAAGGCCAAGGTGGCCTGAGTTTCAGCTGGAAGGTAGGTGTCAGATGCGGCAGGCACCACGGACCCGAAGGGCGACCTGCGTTCCTCCAAGCACCCAGGGTCCGAGGTCCCAACTGGTAAAGACAGCAGAGAAGGAACCCAAGATTCATTTCATAAAGCAACTCAAAATGCCCAGGAGACCTCGGCTAATAGAAGATGAGCAGGCCTAACAGTGCAACATGTTTAATAGAAATATTACAATAATCAGTACATTTCCTCTCATTGCTGAAACTAGGGAAGGATACCCCTTTTGTAATCAAAGTAATACATTTTTTATCTTGCAAAAAGGCATTTTGTTATTATGTCCATAGGTAGAGACTATATTTCAAAACAAGTTTTTACAGACTTCAAAGAGGCCTGGACTTGCAGAGACAGTGAAATCTATTTAAATACCGTGACAGTTATAGCGCACACTGCTGGCATACTCATATTCACAGCTCATGAAGGAAAAAACTAAACGCAAACTTTTAAAGTCAGCTCTGCAATAGATGCATTTCATTAATACATTCACTAGTAGGTCTGTTCTTCTAAAACAGGAGGAAAGACAGACATTGAGATTTTTGTTTAAAGAACAAACTCAACATGTCAGCAGCAAGTTTCAGTTAAATTAAATTGGAAACCAAAGTTCCCAGTCACCAAAGTACAAAGTCAGTTCACCAGCTGAGACTGAAGACCGGAGTATGAACTGGAAGCTGAGAGAGCTTCCCAGAGCACACTGTGAGGCGATTTTTCCACAAAGAAATACTGCAACTAGCATTCTCACGTTTATGAGCTAAGGACACGTGTTTGATGGGCTCCATGGAATATTCAGAGGCGCCCAGGCAGGTGACCTGCACCTAGAGCTGCTCTCGGGGCTGTGCGATCTCCCAGGGCCCCATGCAGCACGCAGCAACCTGTCCGCTGGGGCCGGGAGCACGCGGAGCTGCAAGCCGGCGCCCCGGTGAATGGTCACCTGGGGAGGCGGCCGGGTCCGCCAGACTCCTGGCGCGGAAGCAGCTGATGCACAGCAGGAGCCTGGACAGGGCCCTGGGCACCGCCCCCCCACCGTCTCCCCACTGCGGGAACGTGGCGACCAGGGCTTCTGATCCGATCCCAGAACAGGTTTTGAGGTAATACACTTCAGAGAAAAAAGAACAGCTCATTTGAAAGGAAATAACGAAATGAATCACATTTTAACTTAGTCTCGTAACGAACGACAGCACATTCACTTTACGTTCCCGTCATAAAGACGTCAGCGTTACTGATAAAGCCTTTTCCTTCACGCTCCAACTCACAAATTTTCTCTCATGATTTGTCACTAATAACAACCTACCTGCAAGTCTGACCTTGCGATAAATGGTCTTCAAACATTATTTTAAAAGCCTAAATCCCAGCTGGTACAGGACTGAAATCTAATTTAACTTCAGAATTCACAGTGCGGCCCCGACACACGTGGCCTGAGGGTCCGGAGGAGGGAGTGGGGTGGCCTCGTGGCCCCTGGGTCTGGTGGCAGCGGGAGGGCCAGGGTCCCTGGGCCGCAGCCCCTCCCACACTCCACCTGCTGCAGTTCACCGCGGGCCGAGCCTTTTAAACCCACCAGACACACGTATGGACACACACACGGAGATGTGACTTACGTACACATGCTTCTGGACAAAAGAACGACAGCCATATACATGAACCTTTTTTGCCGAATGGATTCTATTTGGTTAATAAATAATGTTTTTCCCATCAGTCTATCGAAGTCCAGACCAGCTGTGCAGATAGGACGCCCAGCCGGAGGAACGGGAAGCATTTTCCTCCTCACCTGTGGGGAGCAAAACAAAAGTGTTAATCTTCTCACACCGCATTTTCATGCTACAAACCTGTCTGTCCTTACACTTGCAGCATTTCCTGTCTGTCTCAGACAATCCGTGAAGGCATACTAAGCAACAACACACAGCCCTGTGAGCTGTGGCCAGCTGGGAGCACACATGCACAGAAGCAAGGCCCAGTCTTGTCAGGCAGGGGGCTGAGGTCCTGATTCTGCACAGAAAAATGCTGTGCGACTCACCTCCTTGGGGAGCAAAGCTGCCTTATCACAAGTCATACGTCAAGTAGGAAAGACACACGCAGTCTGTGAACCTGCTGGGACCTGACACGCAGGGAGCAGGCGCGTTAACGCATGCACGGCTGGCAGAGTGCCAGCCTTCCCCGCCCAGCAGTGCCCCCTGCACGCTGCTCGTGTAGGGGCCAGGGTGGCGCTTTCTAGGCTCGACGTTTTCCCCTGTTCACATAAAAGTGAAACTGCCCCAGAGAAGAAGAGAGAAGACTCTTAAGAGCAACCAGAGAAAGGAGACACGTTGCCTCACTGCCTTCGAAGGAGTAAACAGGCCCACAACGGCCTTCTCAGCAACAAGTTCGCCCCGCTGGAAATTCTCCACAATGCACTTCGTGTGTAAGGAGAGCTTTCTAGCGGAAGGTCTGAGATGCGGGTAGGAATGTACGCTCCACGCACGGTCCTGGGCCTCGGCAGCCCCACTGGGGACACTTCTCTCCCACGACCCTGTGGCGAACGACTCCCGGGGGGTGAGGACGTCTACCACATGATAAAAAGTACGACACAAAAGGGAACTGTGTTCGTGGGCAGAATTCAACGCTAGGATCACAAATCCAATTTCAAAGAACTGGAAGATCAAACTGGACACTGCACTGTTGCCTGCTGTGTGAAAATGACGCAAACACACCACAGCTGCCCTAAAACGTTAGAGCCAGCTTTTCAACCCTACTCACGGGGACACACATGGCAGAGCGCGTCCAATGGACAAAGTTTCAAAGCTCTGGTCTGCGTCCCAGGCACGCGCACCTTGGGCGGCGGCGGCCAGCCTGGCCTTCTCCTCGGGGCTGAGCTGCAGCATCGTGTCCACGACGGGCAGCAGCCGCGCCCGCTCGCTTCCCGGCTTCAGGAGGATGAACTGCAGCAGCACGTTCTTCAGGTATTCCAGGTTGGCGGCCGACTGCTCTCGCGCCTGGTTCCTCTCCAGCCGCCTTATTTCACTCTTCAGAAGCTGGTGTAAGGAGTGCAGACGGGTTAACATGGCAGACTGGAGGAACGCGGTCTTCTTTCTCTTCCCTGAAATGCCCCCAAAATGGCAACAAAGCAGCGACCAGGCCGGGAGAAAAGAGTAGATGAGAAACATCAAGAGGCTCCTAGAAATCGGGAAGCAGGCGCCGTGGGAGACGGGGCCCAGGGGCCCGGCCGCAGAGGCAGCACCGCGCACGGTGGGAAGCGGGGCTGAGACCGGGGACTGGGGTGGGGGGATAACGCGGGTCGGCGCCCCCTCCGCGCTCGGCAGAAGGGGGCCAGGGCTCAGGGCTCCGGGATGACAGACTGTGGGCCACACCCACCGCCATCCCCACTCCCGCCCCCGCCCAGCAGGCAGGCAGGGTGTCCACAGCCAGAGCCGCTACAAGACGAAGAGCACTTGACCAAACAAAAGTTGAGTCCAGGAGAGAGAGACAATTCACAATGAATATCAATCAGAAACTAACAGAAAAGAGGGCACAGGACGATGTGAAAAAGATGCAGGATAGTGAATATTTGAGGAAGATTTCTGGGTTGAAACAAATAAAAATACATGGTTACAACTTATCATTTCAGGTTAGTCTATGAAAGTTGGCCAACTCTGTCCTCAAACATAGGGTCATTTAAAAAAGTGACACTAAGGTCTAAGAAATCATGGGACAATGTCAGTCTATGGAAGCATAACATCTGAATAGTCACTCAGGTTCTGGGCTACTTAGTGATTTTTTTTAGCTGTGATAAAGCTTTGACAATGTGGGAAAATATTATTTTATATATTTTATAGAGATGCATACTAAAATAGTTAGAGGTGGGATGTCATGATATATACAATTTACTGCAAATAACTGAATTAACTCAGCATTAAAAACATAATTTGACAAGGACAGCCTCTGGGCCTACACTGAGGAAGGACCATCTATTTGGAGAAGCAGGTCCAGGGCAGAAGCAGGTGCTTTTCAGACAGACACAAGTTTGAACTTTCTCCACCCTGATCAACTTGTTCTCACCCAGAGATGATGAGAATTAAATACGGTAACATAACGTAAAGTGCAGGGCCTGGCTTGTGAGAAGAGGTCAACAACCAACATGGCTGTATCACAGAGAGTTCGGGTGCAGATAGCTGCGTAATCCTCAACTGCCTGGCTCCTACATGCTTACAGAGTCGACTTTAAACAGGAAAACCTCCCATGCCACTTTGCCACTAATTGGAAGTGCTCTATGGTCCATTGTCTGGAATTTAGGGACTCACATCCCTTCAAGTTTTACTCAAGCAAACGTGGAACAAGGACTTGTGAACAGCTGTCTAATCTCTAAATCTATTCTGGCTTCTTAGAAAAAGTAGAAATTAAAATAGTCTTTATATAAAAGATATAAAAGCCAAGAATATTTCTCCATTTCAGAAATGTAACATTGTAAAGGATCAAGGTGTGATGGACGCATGAGTCTATGTGTGGAGGGCTTCCTGGAGGTGGCGTCCCGCCCTCACCTTAATCTGCTCCATGAGGATGGCGTTGGTGGCTTCTGTTTCCCGAAGCAGCCCGTTTAAGTGGTCGGCACTTTTTGTGGTGGAACTGAGCTTTTGAACCAATTCTTCTTTGGTGAATTCAGCGTGCCAGGAAGGAGGCTCTGCAAGGAATTGCCCCAACAATTAATTTCCAAAATGAGGGGTCACAGGCCAAGATTCTAAATGAGAAAATACCCAAGTATTGACACTTCGCTCTGCTCTCCATCCCCCATGGCCCAGTTAAAAGGCTGCATGTGACACAGGTTAAATGGACTCTGCTGTGGAGCGGGCCGCCTGCCTGGACACAGGCTCGACGAGCTCGTTCTGGAAGCTGTTAGGCCAGCGTGTAGGCACCAACTTACTGATTTCATCCTCCTTCATCTGTTAATGTCCCGAGAGCTGGTGTTACTTTACTTATAAAGGAGGAAGTACCAGCAGTTACTGATCACTTAAATCATGGTCTCTCACAAGGATTTTCTACCAGGGAAGGAGCGGTATTATTACTCAAATCTAATACATGAGGGGAGAGGCTCAAAGTCAACAGGTTAATTTTGGCAAAAATGGCAAAGCCAAGTCCGATTGTGGAGCTGTGGCCACAGCGTATCAGGACTAACTCTTCCTGGGGGACAAGGACCAATCACAGTCTAGGACTGAGGACACAACTGGTCCTCACTCCAGATCCTGGAGACTCCGAGATGACGAACAGAGTCATCTGAACTTGGAACATTAATGTGCATTATAGGTAAGAAGAAAATAGTCCAAAACTTTACTACAGTTATTAATAAGGCAAGTTCAGCATGACCACTTCATCAAGAGGAACAAGCGGGAACTGTCAGTTTCTTAGAAGGGTGAGAGAAATTTATCCTATTTCTAACACCACTACAGAACTTCCAACCACCTATTTCTGGCTCAAGCTTTGGGCGGAACTTTTTATTTTGTTTAAAAAAAAAAAATTTTTTTTTTTTTTGGTTTCATTCTGCAGCAAAGTTTTCCATTTGAAAAAGGGTGGAATACTGAAAAAAATTTTTATTAGAGTAGCTCAAAAAAACATTTATAAATCAGAGTAATGTTAGCTGGATAGGACAGCAGAATTCACTAAAGGCACAATGAAGCAGGAAGCGTACCGAGTCTGGCTTCGGGAGAACGGAGCAGCTGCTCTAAGGACTGCGCGTGGGTGCCGGCGGAAGATACGGACTCGGTGTCCGTGGTCTCCATCCCCTCCCCCTCCTCCCGGGTCGTGGCCGGCACATCCAGAAGCGGGAGGTCTGCGCTTCTCCTTTCTCGAAGGCTTCTCAAAGGTTGCTGGGAAGAAGCTGGGCCTGTTACATGTTTTTTTTTTAAAGAGTAAGAGTTTGTCCAAAATTATGGATTCAGTATCAACAGAGATACACAGTAAAGTTAAAATGATTCTAGGGATGACAAATGATATGGTAGGGAATCTGAAAAACCAGAAGACAAGCAAATGGTGTAGAAAGAAAGAACTTCTGAAACAGCCCTAACAATTTAGTTATTGAACTTTTAACAACTTAAGTCAATCCAGCAACAGTGGTACTTGCTACCAGAGTTAAGATAAACCATTAGATGACACAATGCAGAGGCCTGGCCAGCTGCTAAACGAGGGCAAAACCCCTTCAACCAGATTCTGAGGATTGGGTGTTTACGGCACTGCAAACTCTGGGACACCACAGTGCTGTTGAGATCAGCTCCGAGGATGCTCCTGCTGACCACTGGCCTCACACTCCACCCTGCTGGCTCCTGCCATTGCCCGCTCCTTCTGTGGCGTCCAGCAAAGAAGAGCCCCGAAGCCAGGGCAGGCTGACTCATCACAGAGTCCAGGCCGGGCTCCCCTGCTTGCTGACAAGCAGCGCTGACTAGAACTGGGAGATTTATAAGATACTTCCGAGCACGTTACTTTATTAATCCCAAGAAACCGCACGGTCAGAGAAATTAAATGTCTTGGTCCAAGATCTCTGAGGTGCGTTAGGGACCAGAATTCTGACCAGATCTTTTCACTTCAAGTTTCCTTTATTCTCCTTTCCATGACGTTCCCTCTCCAGCCCCGCTTTTCAAACATTAGCCCTTCGGCTGCCTTTGCTGAAGCACCTTCCTGAAAGTTTGCTAACTGCTTATGCTACTGCTAATTCCTGATTCCAGTGTCTCCCTGGCTGGTTACTTTCCTCTGATGACTCCTGGCATAGGTTTCGATCCTGAGGAGTGACCACAGCTGCCAATGCCCTGGTGACAAGGAATCAGTATCAAGTTGATAGTTAATACTGAAGTGTGGCCTCAACTTGGCTGACGGGTTCCCATCTCTTCCAGGAAGCAGAACGGAAGTCGTGTGTGTGGTTAAACTCAAACTCCACTAATTAGAAACTTGAATGGGAAGAAGCTGTGTTTGGCCAAATGATCCTACAAGTTCAGCTCTTTCTAGAATTTCTGATTAAAGGACAGACATATTTGAAGACTAGTAGTGAAAAACACTAAACATATGCAGTGGACACTGGAATTTGGACACGGGTCTTGAGACCAACAGAGCCTCCGTGAGTCGGAGGAAAACCCAATTACGTGAAGGTCGGTATCCTGAGGGGTGCAGAGGCTGCTGTGAGCACTACAGGAGGGTTCAATGTCCAAGTCTCCTCTCAGTAAGTGGATCCAATATTCACTGACCACAGCACTGACGCTGGTGGTCACCCCGTAAGTCACCTACTTCCTCAGGACGGTGGGAAGCGCAGACACACAGGGCGGGACAGGGACGGCAGCGTCCCGAGCATACATACATACTTCTTGTGGACGGCTCGCTCCGGAGCTGGAAGAGCTGGGCCTGCAGCCTGCTCAGCTGCTGCTGCAGCGTCTCCACTGTCCGCCGGTGCTCCTCCTGCAGCTGCAGCACCTGGTCTCGGAAGCTGCCACGCAGGGCCTCGTGCTGGGCCGAGAGCTGACTCACGGTCTGTGCGTGCTCAGACTTCATCGCGGAGTTCTCCGACTGCACGGCGCACAGCCTGGGGAGAGGGCCGTGCCGTGTGAGAGCTTCCACCCCAGACATCGCCTTGCCCTGAGACGTGGACTGCACGTGCACCTGGGGAACTGAGGCAGGACACAGACGGGCCCCTGGTCCGAGCAAACTGGAGCTTGTGTCCCCCTGACACTTCAACAAAAAGGTTAATGGCAGAGCAGGGAGAAACTAAGCTGCTGGGGTAAAAAGACACGACGACCGCATCTACCATTCTGGAGGCGAAGGAGACCTCCCGACTGCACGTGCAGAAACGTTTCTTGGGAGGGTCAAAAAGGGAGGGGGTGCTATCCCGTAATACGTGCTGTCCATCTCCCAGAGACCCTCCCACTGAAATCCATCTTGGCTAAAGGATGCACACGCATATTGGGCAGGGCCCGGGGTCAGAGCAGGTGTGGGAAATGAAGCAGGATGCTTGGCCAGAGGACAGGACAAACCTGGGAGATGGCCCCTGTGTGAGCAATTTAAATCGCCCCTTTGGCGCACTCCTTGTCAGCAAGGACGCCCACACGCTTCTTGGGGTGTGTAGCTCTGCTTTGCTTCTGTCGTAAATGAACTGCTTCTCCGTGTGCTCCCCCCACACGTGCTGTGCTTCTGATAGACCCTGTGCCTGTATTACAGCCTTGGTCGTGAGCTCAAAACCACCCCGGCCATCCCCCACTTCCGATGTGGGGCCTGCGCTGAGGAAGCACGCTGGGTGTTCAGACGAGAAGCCTCCTTCATAGTTTATCAGAGCGCAGGGCTACACGTGGAGCACGAGATAACTGCACTTCAGTCGTGTTAGCACTATAGTCGCAACCACCCTTCTAGAATAAAGAATAAGTGCTGGAAACTTCTGATGTAAACAGCGAGTGACCATCACTGTGTAAGCTAATCTCATGGAAAACCTGGTGCCAGGTAGTCAGAACACTGGTGGGTCTTCCTGGAACTGTGAGTTACATGATTTACACAGATAAGTCACACCGTGGAAAGGTCTAAAGCCAAGCAAACCAAGTGCTTTCAACTCGTAAGACGAGCACACCTGAGCTCTGCAGAGCATCCCCACACCCCGGACAGAAGATGCTCCGTGAACCCAACTGCTGTATCCCAGGAGCTCAAAGCTTCTTGTTCACAATAATCCGTCTATTCTGCCGACACCCCAGCAACTCCTTGGAGCACTGATTAGCACGAGTGTGGCGATGTGACAGGCCAAGGATGCAGCTGCACAGGGAGCTCAGTCAGCAGCTTTCGGAATGTTTTCCTCTAGAGAGAAAGAAAAGTGCTTGTCCTCTGACACCTGGCTGGAAAGAAGCATCTGGCCATGAAGGCCACGGGAGACAGAACACTGGGTGAGCAGATAAAATTACTCTTAGAAAAGCTAAGTAGAGAAACAATCAAAAGGGGGAGCTCTAAGGTAGAAGCAGCAAGTCATCAAGCCTGTGGAAACACCTATTTCCAGCTATTAGCCTGCATCCGCCCCAGGAGCACCACACCGGGGGCTCCAGCAAACACACGCTCTGTCCCCCGGCACCCACGGGCCTGCTGGCGCCACCAGCCTTACTTCTCTCGGAGCCCGGTCTCCTTGGACACGGTCTCCTGCAGCATCCTGTTGTGCCTTTCTAGTAGGGCGTCATGTTCAGACTGCAAGGTCTGCAGTTCAGAGACGTTGATCTGTAAGTTATTTTGGGTGTCTTGTAATTTGATCTTTAGTTGGTCAATCAGCATTTCCAGATGATCTCTGAAACAGAAATAGTTAAAAAAATTTTTTGAAAGATGTAAAACTGATTTTGTGATTTCAAATAAATTTTACTTTAATCATATAACCTTTCAATGTCATACTCTGCAATTATGGATGATTCTAAAGGAAATATAATAATCACAAGAATTCAGAGAATAGGATTAAATGTGAAATAAAAGACGCTATAATCAGACTTCAGATCGCAGACACTACATGTTTACAAAAGTCTCTGAATTTACAAATTTCACATTCAAATGGAGTAGACCATTAAATGGCATCAAAATGGCCTATTTTATATTACAGGACTATGTCATTAGTTGAAAAAAAAAGAAATGCAGTTCTAAGGTAACCATTCTGGGAACAGCATGTTACACCAAGTTACAGTGAAAGAAAGTCTTTGGAGAAAAACAGCTAAAACCTATAACTCTGTCACAAGTGGTATAATACACTATTAATTTCTTTTTAAAAAAACTATTTAATATATAAGAAAGAAGAAGGAACTTAAAACATTTACATTAAAATAATTTTAACACAAGATTCTGGCATGATCAAAATCGACGCTTGTAAGTGGTGATATTTTTATAGTAAGTGTGTCAATATTCAACTTCGGCTTTAAGATGAGCTATTGAAAGAAAAAAATATCTCATCATTTTTCAGCCTACAGTTCCCTTGTTTATTAAATACTTAAAAAGTAACACAAGCATAAACACACAAATACTGCAGGATATTTAGTCCTACTAAGAACAGTAAGAGCTAGATATAAAATTGCTCTGAACAGCGGGTCTCTATGTACAAAAACAAAACATACATGCTGTAGAATGCCCTGTCTTTCATTCCTAGTATATTTTTGAATAACTCACAAAAGTGATCTGTATGCTAGTTTTTAAGGAGCATTAATATACTATTGAAACAGTATGTAATTGAGATTGTCATAAATTTAAGAAGAAAAATTTAATTCTAGATGAAAATTTAGTTAACTTAAAACTTTTTGAAATAAGTAAAATGTTTTTAATCAACTTATGCTTAGCCTAACTAATGGTGAATAAGTACATCAAGGAAGCATTTTTATTCTCCTACTATATTTTCAAAAGTGGAAAAACTGGTCCTGACGTAACGGTGACGTCTGTCCTTACACTGTGACCGGAACCGACGGACAGGGTTGGACTGTGTGGCCCGGGTGTCCGGACGCTGCCTGGCTCCACGGCTCCTGCACACGTCTCTCCGCGTGAACAGTGCGGTGAAGCCGGCTCTGTCCTCACTGGTGACTACATGTAAACCTCCACGGTCAAAAGCAACCAGAGCAGGATCTCCCACCCCCGTGGGAGGTTCCGCGTAGCTCAGACTTTACCTTTCTTGTTTGGCTCCGTCGGTCTCAGTCTGAGACACAGACTTAGTTTTCTGTTGTTTTAGAACGTTGTGAACTCGGACTTTGTAGCTCTCAAATTCAGAGGTGACAGCAGCTTGTTCTGCCTGTAACAGTTCAGAGAGAGAGAAATTTACTGCATTTTCTAGGTTGTGTGATCCTCCTATTTTCTCTCAGAGACTAATGAATTAAGATGAAAACCTTTCTTTAAAAATAAGCAAAATGGCTGATACTTTTTAGCCCCCAGTTACCTTTCCCTAAAAAGTACACTTCTGTTGGCCTTACACTTTTTTAAAGCCTTTGAACGACATAATTCTGTCTGACAAGAGGTACATTTCTACCTGTTTTCGTCCCATGTAAATTAATTTATTGCCCATAAATTTTATAATAGCACTGTTTGCCTTTGGAACTTTAGAACAATTTTCACTTATGATAAATATAAGAAAAATTAATTCAAAGAAATTAAGCTACTTGAACTTCACTTTTCAAAAGAGAGTGGGAAAAGTTAAATTCTAGGTCTTGGACTTTCTTGAAGTGACCCGTGACCTTCCAAGGCCCCTCTGCCAAGGTGGCTTAGACAGAGCTGCACCTGTAACAAAACCACTGCAGGGATCTCTTCTGTATGTTGAAGAAAGAAAGTGGCTGTTCTAACAGAATATGATTTTATAATCACTTAGCCCTCAGAGAGAACTGTAACCTTCCTAATGAAAAAACTAAAAAAAAAGAAAAAAAAATACCTTTCTTCCACACAGAAACTGTAAAACAAGGTTAAAATGGAAAGAGTATGTACCCATGTCTTTCCCTTTAGCAAAAAGAAGTTATGCAAGTGAGAGTCAGGGCTGGGCTGGGGTTGGGGTGGATGGGGCCAAGCCGGGTGGGAGCCGCCCGCCCTGGGGAGGACGCACCCTGGCCGCGCGGCACTCCTCCTGCAGGGCTGCCACCCTCTGCTGGTAGGCGCCCAGCGTGCGCTGCTGCTGGTCCGCGGACGCCTTCAGGTGCTGGTGAGCTTTGTGCTTCTCCGACGTCATTTCCGCCAGCTGAATCTGGGGGCAGAGGCTTTCGGTCAGGCTCTGGTGAATCAGATCTTCGTTGGTTAAACCGACTTTCATTAAACACCAACTTGGGTTTTGAGAGAGGACTATATTTAAGGGATGTAATTAAATAGTAGGATTTTTAACTTATGATTATTGAAAGACTGGAGTCAATATGAGTAGAACATTTTCACAATAAATTAACTTGGTTTTCCTTGACTCAAAATCAATCAAATAATCAATCATGAAAAAAATTCCAGACCACACGTTACAGTTCAACGTTTAATACCTAAAGATATTATATATAAACATAATGGATATAAAAAAATATAAACGTAATAGATGTAATGTAACATGAATATATAAAACCTTTTTATAAACAGATTCCTGTGACTGTACTATCATTTAGAAAGTTCAGATGTAGGTTTGGGGCCATGTTTATTTTCTGCTGCCATATTCTTAATGTATTATGGGTTTTCAAATACATGAAAAGAACCAAGCTTATGGTCAATGGTAAACCCAGTTATAAGCCACACTTGGCTCACTGCTTCTCCTTCCTCAAAATGTTGATGAAGAATATTTAGGGGGAGAAATGTGTGTGTGTGTGTGTGTGCACACATGTGTTTAATATATACATATATATTTAGAAAAATCCCCAAGTGGTACCTTACTTCCACATGCAAATTTTTAAAATCTTAAAGAGTAAAAAGAACCTTACTTTATACACTTCTACTTGCTGCTGGCTTGCCTCCAGCTCGCCCTTTAAAGACGCTTGAAGTATTAAGTGATCAGTTTCCTACAGAACAAGAAACTCGGTTAAATTAAATAGTGCAGTTATTCACAAATCCTCTATGAATAAGGACTGAAATACGACACTGAGGAATTCGCATACCGCTCGCTTTGAATCCGCCAGTTCTTTTTTGGTTTTCACAAGCAACTGCTTGATTTTGGTGTTTTTTTCCTCATACTGTTGTACTGAAGCCTGCAGTGAAGCTAGTGGGAGAGATTGTTTCAGGAGAAACAGTTTTATGAGTGAATTTAAGTAAACAAATGACAAGTCTTTTCTTTGTATTAGTCTACCTCTGAAAGGAATTTGTCTTAGATTTTTATTACGGACCATTGCAAACATATATGACACTAGTGACAATAACACACTAAACCCCACTGGACCCATCACCGCCTTTAACGATCACCAACACATGGCCAATCTCATTCCACCCAGATCAGGCGTCAGGCCCACAGGCCACTGTTGCTGCCTGTTTCTGTGAACAGTTTGTTTACATACTGTTTACAGCTGCTTTAGCGCAGCAAGAGACCACAGGGCCCGCAAAGCTGAAAATGCGTGTTGTCTGGCCCTTTACAGCAAACGTCTGCAACCCCAGACCCACATTCCCACTTACTCCTGTGCCCCCTGGGCTCCCCACACTTGAAGTCCATTTGTCTGTATGTATTTTAGCACGTATCTCTAAAATAAAGGCATATACTTACTGTGTATCTAAAACATAGACTTTACTTGTAAGAAATACCTCAAAAGAGGTGCTGTGTGTTTCTAATTGCCTTAGAGGCACAGATCTGATCTGTGTTTGTGATACTAACTGTTTTGTAGGACAAAGAGTTCATTAAGGAACAGACTGAAACATGATTTAAACAAAAAACTTTTATGCTAACAGAGGTAAAGAAGAGCATCAAATGGGAATAAGTGGATTCACTGTCCAGATCACAGTACCAACCACACCAGCAGGCCAACCTGGCCACAGCCATTGTGAAGCAAGTAAAGAACATCTGACAGAGACCTTGGGGCCCGAGATTTACGACCTGGTCCTTTAAGAACAAGTGCGCCTGATGCTGAGTCTAGGCCACGAACGTGGCCATGTGACGGCTGCTAGAAGACCCCACCAGCAACGACTAACTCCATGAAGTTAAATCCACATGCAATGACGGTATCACTCAGTAAACAAGAGCAGGTGTCCTGTAAGAAAATACCTTAACTTGCCTTTATGATATGTTATCATCAGTTATTTCCTGGCAACTATTTACCCAGTCCTGAAAAGACTGTACAAGGCACAAATTACATACAAAGCCTTTAAGTGCTCCAGGAATTATGAGCTCCGAGAACACAGAATGAAAAGAGAGGATACCACCTGGGATAATGTGATAACGTAAAGCAAAATATAACTATTAAGACAGAAATGCAAAAGGCCATGCGGACCCACGTTGGCTCAAGGTTATATCCAGGTTATATCTGCTTGGGACAAGGAAGACTTCCTGGAACAGCAAACATTTAAGATTAGTAAGGATTCCAGAAGGTGAGCACAGGGGTGGGAGGGTGAGGGCACAGCAGCAGACACAGTCGTGGAAAAACATGAGTCGTGCTTCAGGAAGAAGGAAGGGCCTCTGCACCGAGGGAGTAACGAAGGTTAGGCTGAGAAGGTACACGGGGGCCCGATGCTGGAGGGCCTGGGATTAAGGAGATGTGTGTTCCTCGCGCCCCAGGCAGACTGAGCTGGCTGAGGGTTTTGCATGGACACTGTCCTGATGTGTCCTCACCCTCCTCCCCGGGGGGTCCCCAGCTCCCCAGCTCAGCCTTGCAGGGCCTGTGCTGCCCGAGGCTGGGAGCATTTCCAAGATTCCACGCTGTGCTCACTGATCTGTCCCGCTGTCCTTCAAAAGGGCCCAAGTACATTCTGGTATTCAGGGCCTTTCTGAACTGGATAAAGAAGAGCTTCCTAATTACATTTCACTTCTCCCTAACAGGGCAAGCTTTTTCCTCCAACTAGTTAAGACTTCCAAAATTATGTTACTTCTTTTCACTTCTGCTCATAACTATGCTGCAGAAAAGACCACCCTTCCCAACCTGCTTCTTCTCTTCAAATCTCACGCCCAACGCAAGCCCCAACTTTCAATCGCTTGTCTGCAGAAGCTTCTCCCTCTGAGATCTTGGCACCCGCTGCCTGAACCTCTCATTCCTGTACTTATTCACCAGTGACAGTGGGTGGTTTCTTGAATAAGCAGCTCTTTTTAGTTTTTCCCAGGTTCAAGACTCTTTTTCAGCTAGTTGACTAACTTGCAAAACCAAATGTTTGCAACGTGTGTGACCTGGAGCCCTGCTACCCAGTTTGCACAAGAACGCAGCTGGAAGACGTGGTATGTGCACAGTGAGGATTTAAAGAAACCATTCACAGAAAGATATCTGAAAATTCCTTTAATTACTTAGGAATTAAAAAACCCATGGGCCAGGACTTGCCTGGTGGCGCAGTGGTTAAGAATCTGCCTGCCAATGCAGGGGACACGGGTTCGAGCCCTGGTCTGGGAAGATCCCACATGCTGTGGAGCAACTAAGCCTGCGAGCCACAACTACTGAGCCCACGTACCACAACTACCGAAGCCCACGCACCTAGAGCCCGTGCTCCACAAGAGAAGTCACCGTAATGAGAAGCCCACACATCACGACGAAGAGTAGCCCCTGCTCGCCGCAACTAGAGGAAGCCCGCGTGCAGCAACGAAGACCCAATGCAGCCAAAAACAAAACAAAACAAAACAAAAAACCCATGGGCCAAAAAAGAGATTCAAAGGAAACTAAAAAGTATTTTCAGCTGAATTAAAATAAAAATACAACGTATCAATTTGTTAGCTGTAGCTGAAGGAGTGCCTAAAGGGATACTTAGAGCTCTAGATGCTTACATTAGAAATTATTTAACAGATAAAATGGAATATAATCACCTGAAAAAGAAAGATTTCGCCGCTACTGCATTATCCCACTCTGCTGACAATCAGCAAATGGTGGCCCAGGACCACCTGAGGAACGTTTACGGGAATGAACACATTAAGCGCCCACCTGGACTGCACACAAGGGTACAGGAAGTGGTTTCACAGCCCCCTCTCTGGTCCTCGGGCGGGGTCCCTGCTGTGTGGATGACCTGGCCGCCAGGAGCTGGTGAAAGCCACAGCTAGCGCCCTCCCCCACTGGCCCCGCCCTCTGCTGGGGGCAGTGACCGCGAGCCAAAGTGGGCTCTATTTTACTCACTCATTTCATCCTGCAGCGTTTCTTGCTTCTGTTTTTGGAGTTTTATTTCTTGTTCCAAATCTTCTATCTTGCTGCTCTTATTAGCTAACTTCTGATTTAATTCTTTCATCAAACGTTCGTAATCAGCAATTTCCATGTTCATCAATGTGGTTTGTTGGGCATCCTGCACATGTTATAATAAAAGATCCACATAACACTAGATGAGTTACTTTTGTTCCAGAATTTCTAAAAGGATGCCACGGGAACACACTGGCTCTATAGAGAAAGTTCATACATTAAGGCAGAAACTACAAGTTGGCTACATTCTAGTTTGTAATTTCAGAAAGTATTTTTGTAATAATTTGACTTTTCAGTGCCATTGTATTTCATTATAGTTTTCATTAACTACAATTGGTGTATCTGCTCTTGTGGGGCTCTTATTTATAAATGTTCATATTTAAGCAACTCTTATAGTACCTTTACTTTTGCCCTCATCTTTGAAAAAGTAGAGAAAAATGAGCCAAAGTTCTAAACATAATACTAACTTTAGCTTTTGACATTAATTAAATCTTCATTTGTCATACAACAATCAGGTATGAAAAATAAAATAGCAAACTGAAGTCTAATAATTTGTGAGCCTAGATTCTTCTGGAGAGACAGGCACTCAGAGAACTACATTAAATTTTCAGTATTTGGAGGCAAATAATCTATAAAGCAGTATTTCAGCACCACAACTAACGTTGTTTTTCAAATATTTCTTTTCTATGTTTACAGAATAGTTTAAGAATGTGAATATTCGTATCGGTTTTGAGTCTGGTGTTTCATTTTACCTTTCTAACCAGCTCTAATTCTTGCATGGTTTTCTGAAGCTGTTTCTTTTCCTTTTGCAGTTGTAGCTGAAGCTCTTCAAGCTCGTTTACAGAACTGGCATGCTCCTAAAAGTAAAAATAAAAACATCACCACCCCTAAGCCAACCAGCATTAAAAAAAAGTATTTGTAAGGGGCTATAAAATAAATCTGAGATATAAAGTACAGAAAGTTCCATACTTAAAAAAAGAATACACCCAAAAATTATAACTTGGATTCTCAAATTCATAGCTGGCATACATTAAGGATTTAATAAACTTTGCTATATTAACAAATGCTACTCATTAGCAAGTCTTTCATTCACTTAAATACTTTGATAAAAATATCACTGTATAAATGAATTAATCCCACAGAACTGTTTTTACCTTTATTTTCTGCTCTTTCTGAAGTTTTTCAGCTTCCAACTCTTTGTCTGCCATGGCCTTGGCTTTGTGGACTTCCAAAATCTGCACTTCTAATAACCGGGTGTTAGACTGCAGTGTCTCAATGCGGGCCAGGAGATCTTCATTATCTGAGTTTAATTTTTCACACTAGAATGACAAATGATTCATTACTGTAAACATGCAGAAAATACACACAGGAGAGGAAGAATAAAATGCAACATTAATGAGAATATTGGCATAGCATAAAAAAGTGAAGATTTCAAAATCGATTCCACAGAATGAAAACGTAAAATCAAGAGTAAGTTTAAAACACTACCACTGTTGATATTAATTTGGCAAACATTACAAGAGACCAGCAGCACTAACAGAGGAGAAGGCGGAAATGAAAAAATGAAAACAAAAAACCCAGAACTGAGATTACAGCAATAAGACGGGATGGTGGCTAGTTTTCTGTCATATTCTTCTCCCAACAGTGGGAAAAAGAAAATAAAGTTTCTGACTATGTATTAAATTTAATTTTTTGTGCAAAAAAATATTAGAATTGAAATATACTTATTACAATTTCCATGTATGCATTTGCTCAATTTAAAGTTACCTGAAAAGTCAGATTCCTTAATTGTCTTGTCAGGTCTTCTACTTGGTGCTCAAAATTATGAGCCCGTTCTTTCTCCAGATCCAACTGCTCTGACTGCTTATCATATTCCAACACAAGATTCTTCAACAAAAGACAAAAGGATTTAACTTTAGGGTATTATCATACACTCAATCAGCCAGACTGTATTACTGAGCCATCTTAATACAAGATTTATGAGTTCATTCCGGAAGCCTGAAATATTTACCTAGGTTCAACATTTGATAGAATACCCAATATATTATACCCAATATATTATATGTTATATAATACAATTAGCATAATCCAGACGACTTTTAGTATGGGTGGGGAAATCTATTCAAGGGAAGAGGATTTAAAATGTATACAATATAGCATCTCCCAGTTATATATCCTTGTCATCAAAAATAAACTTCTGAAATGTATACAACATTTAAGAAGGGAGGAGAAAAAGTTTAACCTGGTCCTGTTAACTCCACCTAAAGAATTCTGCTGAGGGAATTGTTTCGGGCCTGGTCTGAGGTGAGGCAGAGGTGCTAATCGAAGAACACAAGAAGACATTTTATACAGTCTCACCCTTTGATGCAAAACGTTCATCAATTTCTGAAGACTCTAAAACCAACTGAATTGTTTTCTTTGATATTCCTAGTTGGCCCCTACTCAAGGACAGAATCCTGGGACTGACCTTTGTGCTATACACCAGCCTGTGGGGTTATCCTCCAAAATATATGAGTCACTGTTTCCGGATTGCCTGTAGTTTGTTTCCTCTCCCTGCTTCTTATAAACCCTGTTTTTGCCTTGTTCCTGGACTACTGACTGCTCTCCTGCATAAAAATGAATCCCTGTACAAAATAACTAACAAAATGGTTGTGAGTTTTCCTTGAAAGTGGCCTTCAAAGAAGTACAGCTTATCGGTTCCTTCATGGATTGTGCCTTTGGAGTCTTCCCCAAGGTCATCGAGGGTGGAGATGACCTGTTTTTCCTATGTTATCTTCTAGGAGTTTTATAGTTTTGTGTTTTACACTGATGTCTGTGACCCACTTTGAGTTAGTTTTTGTGAAGGTGTAAGGCCTGTGGACAGATGCATTTTTTTGCATGTGGATGTCCAGTTGTTCCAGCACCATTTGCTGCAGGTGATCTTTGCTCCACTGTCAAGAGCTGACTATATCTGTGGTCTGCTTCCAGGCTTTATTCTGTCCCACTGTTCTGTTTATTCTTTCACCAATATCACCCCACACTGTCTTGACTGCTGTAGCTTTACAGTAAGTCTTGAAGTTGGGTAGGTTAATCCTCCCACTTCGTTCTTCTGTTCTTCTTCAATATTGTGTTGGGGACTTCCTTAGCGGTCCAGTGGTTAAGATTCCATGTTTCCACTGCAGGGGGCCTGGGTTTGATCCCTGGTTGGGGAACTAAGATGCCACATGCGAGGCACGGCCCAAAACAAAAAACATTGTGTTGCTTCTTCTGGGTCTGACCTATATCATTTTCCTTCTCTCTGAAGAACTTCTAACATTTCTTGAAAGGCATGTTTACTAACAACAAAGTGTCTCAATTTTTATCTGAGAAACTCTATTGCTTCTTCACTTTTGAAGGATAATTTTACAGGGCACAGAATTCTAGGTTGGTGGGTTTTTTCTCTCAACACTTTAACTCATTCCACATGCTTCTTTTTTGTATGGTTTCTGAGAAGGTGGATGTAATTCGTATATTTGCTCTTCTATAAATAAGGTTATTTTTTCCCCTATGGCTTCTTTCAGGACTTTATCTTTGATTTTCTGTAGTGTGAAAATGACTTGCCTTGGTGTCACTGTTTTGGTATGTACCATGTGTGGTGTTCTCTCAGCTTACTGGATCTGTAACTTGGCGTCTGACCTTAGTTTGGGTAAATTCTCAGTCATTATTGTGTCAAGTATTTCTGTTGCTCTTTCTCTTCTCCTATGGCATTCATTATGCATATGCTATATTTTGTGCAGCTGTTCCACAGTTCTTGGATGTTCTATTCTTTTTTCCCAGTCCTCTGAAATACATATTTTAAACAAATAAATTGGTATACCTGGTCTACCTTTGCAGGAGATAATAATCATATGGGTTCTGAAAATGTGAAGAAGCAAGCTCCCAATGGCTCATAAAAGACAACCTCATATATGAATTTCAAAGAAGTGTTTTTTAAAACATGGACTTATATCTTTATATATTAAGGATACTAACCCCTTGTCATATTTTCATATATCAATTTTATATTTTATCTAGTTCAATTTGTCTTTTCCCTTGTAACTTCTTTAACTGCTTTTAGGTTGAGAAAAGTATTTTGTATCCAGAGCTTGAATGATCAAGTATTTTATTCTAGGTTTAAAAAAAATTGCTTTCATTTTTTGACAAAACTGCAGAATTTATTTTGGTGTGTGGCATGAAGTAAAAATCTAACCAAATTTTCCTGAAGTAGTTTTCTGATTCCTTCTGCATTGGCTTCTGTTTTCAAATCTTACTGGGGTTGCATAGTTTAGTTGGTAAAAGAACAGATCTGGGACCAGACTGCTTGAATCCAACCCCAGCTCTACTAGTTACTTGCTCTGTGACCTCCGTGCCTGATTCCTTACTGGTGAATCAGCAACGTTAACAACATACTTATCACACACATATCAGGTGTGACAAGACAGGTAAAGCACTTAGAAGAGTGCCTGGGGCCTGTGAGTGCTTGTTTTTATAAAGAAGTCTCTTTTCTTTTTTTTTTTTTAAAGATTTTTTGATGTGGACCATTTTTAAAGTCTTTACTGAATCTGTTACAATATTGCTTCTGTTTTGGTTTTTTGGCCCCAAAGCATGTGGGATCTTAGCTCCCCGACCAGGGATCGAACCCACACCCCCTGCATTGGAAGGCGAAGTCTTAACCACTGGACCGCCAGGGAAGTCCCCAGAAGTCTCTGTCTTCTGTTCAATTAACCTGCCTTATTTTTGCATCAGAAATGTATCATATTATGTAGTTTTATAATAAATTTTAGTGTCTGGTAGAGCAAGATGTCAATTTCCTCTTTTCACTTAGTCTCATTAAAGTTCTTCCTGAAATTTCATTTTTTTGGACTACTTTGGTATTTTCTTCTTTCCATCAAGTCCCACTTGATTACTGGCCACTCTCCTCCCCCTACCCGCCTTTACTTTTCCACACAGTATTTTCTTGGATTTTTGTCTGCCACTGGAATTTAAGTCCCAAGCAGACAGGAACTCCCAAGCAGACAGGAACTCCGTCTACTTGGTTGACCACCGTCTCCCCAGTAATCAGTACTTAGCCTGGCTGTATAAATATTTGAATGCATAAATAAATATAATGGTACTCTCTTACTTTTAATTCTTATATTTTTTATAATAGATTCTCATGTTATTTAGGTAGACAAGCAATACTGCCTTCAAATAATGTTTTCACTTTCGTGTTAGACATGTCTAACATTCACATTTATTCACCTGGCCAGAAGACTATTAAATAATAACAGTAACAATGGCCACCTTTTTTGTTACTGATTTTATTAGGAAATCCCAAAACAGAAATTTAGTTTTAAAAAGCAATAGCTTAAAGGCATATTTAAAGCTTAGTCACTTAAAATCTGATACTAGGATGATACATTACACAAAAAAATAGAAAAAAAGATTTACTAAAAAATACAAGGTGATTATGTTATGGACAAGAGTTTTACATTTCTAGTACATTCCTTAACTCAGAAGTTACAAATATAACTTGTTATTAAAATAACTATTTTTACCTTATAGCTTTCTGCTCCTTGAATGAGATCTCTCATGGAAGCAGACACCTGATCCCTTTCTGAGCGAACAGATTCAAGTTCTTCCCGTAGCGTCTGGGCCTATTTTAAATATACAATAGTTTTTTATGTAGAGACAAACTTGATTTTCTAACATGTAAGTTCCTTAAACGTTGCCTTTTTAAGTCACCTTACCTCTTTTCTGCTAGAACCTAGTTCTTTCTTTGCCTTCAAAGCAACTAGTTTTAACTTCTCTATTTTCTCCTCTTTGTCTTTGCATTCTTCTTCCAGATATGCTAAAAACATACAATGAAACAATTATCTATAGACTCAAAGGAAAAGAACGAAAATACACCCATTATTTACTTACTTTAGCCCTAGAAATGGATCTTTAATCTGGAACACAAAATCTGCAATTTGAGATTAAAATAAAGTAAAAGCAAAATATTAATATCTATTTTTTAAAGTAAAAGCTTACTTATTTTCTAAATGAGGCAAACAATGTGAAGAATTTTCATTTTCTTCAATCTTCCAAAACAGCCTGTTTTTTTTGGCCATGCCACGTGGCATATGGGATCTTAGCTCCCTGACCAGGGACAGAACCCGTGCCACCTGCAGTGGAAGTGCAGAGTCTTAACCACTGGACTGCCAGGGAAGTCCCAGCCTACTGTTTTTAGCCATTTCCTAAGTGTCTATAAACTGGAGAGGCTGTCAGGATCCCTTTAACAGTAGAAGATTTCCTGGAAACGCAAGTGTGCTAGGCTTTTAGGTGGTGATGTGCAGATCAGGATCAAGCAGAGGAGATATGAGATGCACTTAAACATTTATGATCCATAGGCACATGCCTCTTGGTTGGTGGGTCTGATTTTTACAACTGAACCTGCGATCTGCTTACACGTCCAATCTGGGTCTCTCCCGTATCCTCTCTAGCCATCTCCCCGACTTAAACACCAGTGTTCCTGATCTTACTTCTTGGTTCTGCTTAACTTCAGCTACGATCTGAATTTCTGTCCCTGCTTCTTCATCCAGTGTTCACAGCACCTGTGTTCACGTATGCTGCCCTCCTCTGGCTGCGACAGGTGCACTGCGTGTGCCCACAGCACAGGCCAAGTGTTCCACTTCTGCATGTCATCCCGCATAGTCTCACCTACTCAGGCATCAGTGTAGCAATTCTCCCCCCTCTTGTGCAGCAAATCCCCCTAACAGATTTTTTCCCAACAGTTTACAAACATGCAATAAGAAAAATATCACCAAAGAGATTAAGGTCAGGAACAAAGAGTGGAAGCAGCTAAAGAGGGCAGGGGAGGGTCATGATAGGACAGGTGAAACATCACACAAAGAAAGGCAAAAGAGCACGCCTCCCCTCTGGACACTGTCCCATGTCTTCTTTCTTTTATAGCAAAACTCCTTCTAGGCGTGGTCTATACATGCCCTCCTCACCTTTCTCTTCCCCCATTTTCCCCCTGAACCTACTTCAACCAGGCTCGGGCTTCAGTACATCATGGCAAGTGTTATCAAGTCGCCAATGAGCTGGGTGCTGCTTAGCTCGGGTTAGCTCTGACTGCTAGTGTGACCCTTCTTCCCTCCTCAAGCACTTCCTCTACCTGTACTTCATCTGTCTTAGCTTCAAAGACATCTTATGCTCTGGGCTCTACCTCACCGGCTATTCCTTCTCATTCTCCTTGATTCTTTCTATCTTTCTGACTTTTGACAGAGAACTGTCTCTGGTCCTCGTCTTTTTTCCTACGCTCACTTCCTTGGGATCTCAACCTCATGGCTTTTAATGCCCACTGTGTTAAGCATGGAGTCTTATCTGGTCTAACCCTCTCCCCGTAACTCCAGATTTGCACAGTTAGTAGTCTACTCGACATCTCCAGTTGGGGTGGTAATTAAGTTTCATTTGTCTAAAACTGAACTCATGCTCTCCCCTAACCCGACCTTCCCCGGTCATCCATTACAGAAAACTGTGGGTCATTCCAAATTCTTTCAACCACCCGTCCCCTCTCCCCCACCAATCCCACTGGGCATTAAACTGGGGAATTATGGGTACATCACACAACACTTTTTTGTTTCTCCATCTTAAAATAGGAATAAAAGAGCTACCTCCTAATGTTACTCTGAGGAATAGATGGGTATGGGGAAGTCCCAGCTCTTCTGCACAACACACCAGCCCTTTCACGCTCAGACTCCTGCCTCTCCAGGATTTCCTAGGAGGCTCCTGGACGTCATGGATGCTAACGTACGAGCACCTGCTGTTTCCTCCTGCTGCAGTACCTTTCTTCTCGTGTCAAATTTCTCATTCTTCAACACACAAGTACAGCCTATTCTGTGATGTTTTTCCTAACTCAAAACGAGCAGTTAATCATATCTTCCTGTACTGTCACCAGCGTACCTTGTCCACACCCCGAAGTACTGCAGTAACAGCCCCTTCTTGCAGTGAGTTCTTTGAAGACACGGTCTGCGTGGTGTGTATCTTAACCCCCTTCCTATTACCAGTGCCTAGGTAGTTGGGCATTCAAATAAGGTTGCTAAATGCATGAAAAATCCAAAACCAATCATGGAACCATTTATAAATGGAATCACATCACTCCTTTGGATTAAACAGTAGAAAGTGAGAGTTTTGAAAGGGAAGGCAAGCAGATGGCAGCGGGGCAAGAGTGGCGGCATCGGGAAGAGAGAGCTACTCATGTTTTTAACAACCCATTAATTGGTGACAATACTTCCCAATCTATTCTAACACTAAGAAGAATCCGTGTAATTAACTGTGACAACATATGCAAAACCATAGTTACCTATTTTTTCTTCAAACTCTTTTACTGAAGGTTGATCACTTTCTACAGAAGGTGATTTCTCTAAGGAATCCTAGATTTTATAGGAAAAACAAAGACAATCACTGCATTCCCCATGATGTACTGGCCGTCATGTTAAGCATGAAAAAAATCATTATCAAAGAGAATTCATACAAAAAGCAATCTGGTGAACAGTCTTTCTCTTCCCTTGATAGACCAGGTAATTCTGACCTTATCATGCATGTAGCATAATGCTTTTTACCATAAACATAGTATAGGTCATGTGTTTTACTATAAAAAACAGCAATATCCAAGGCCAAGACGAACCACCCAACAGATATCAACTACATAATGCAATAAGGAAAGATTAAACGATGATTGTAGTTTATCCTGTCATGATCTGGGGAAAAAACCCTAAATTTCTGGCTAAAATTAAATACCACTTTAGCCTACATTTCTGCTCAACAGTGCTCTTTAAGTTAATATGCATACCACACAGGATGAAATTCAAATTTTTCCATGTTTACTTGTAGCTTTGCTGGTAACTAATTATACAATTTTAACATTTAACCCCCTAATCATCTAATCTTATATAAAAACAAAATTCTAAAATGATCTAAAACCAAAAAGTGATCAATGTGATAAGGTGTGATGTGAAAATGTTTAATGTACTTTCAGAAATACGCATGTGATCTTAAGTGCTAAAAATTTACTTCTGACTTCAAAGTGCAGTAATATATTTTCTAGAGTCTATGACTAGAACTAAGTATTTTAAAATCAATAAAATGCAAATTAATAGTACCTTTAATGATATCAACTCTGCTCTCACATCTTGCAATTCTGATTCTTTTTGTTCTAGTAATGGCCTTAGGTTTTCAAGTTCCTTTATAAAATATTTTCCTTTTTCATTTTTACTACATAATTTTTGAGATAATTCTTCAACTTGAATTAGGAGATTCTGATTTTCAAGCCTTGTTTGTTCATTAGCATTCTTCATTTCTAGAAGATCAGACTGCAGGGCCTCTTTTTCCAAGAGGGTTTCTTCTAACTCTTTCCTTAAGAGAGGTTTCTCTAGCTCATGGTCTCTTAGTAAAGACCTAAGTTCCTCACATTGAATCACATTCTCTTCTTGGAGAAACTTAATCTCTTTTTCTAACTCTGCTACCCTTTTACCATACTGGAAGACCAAGTTGTGTTTTTCTTCATTTATTTTAGCTAAGGATTCACCTACAGCTTGTAGGACACTTACAACATCTTGTTCTTCACTTTTTTCTGAAACTTTTGACTCCATTTGTTCAAGAAAACCACACAACTGAGCTCTGACAAATAACTTCTGAAGTTGCTCATTTTCCAAAAGTTTATTTAAATTATCTCTTTCTTCAACTGTTAACTGAAGTTTCTTTTCTAATTCAGAAATCTGCTCCTTCAGCATAAAATCTCCTTCTTTTTGAGATAGGAGAGATTCCAAATCCCTACTCAACTGGTTCTTTTCTGAACACAGTCTACTATTTTCCTCATGAAGAGACTTCACTTCAGATGACACTGCTTCCTGGTCTTCAGAGAGAGTTTTCAACTGAGCCATAAGCTTTTCCAGTTTTTCGTCATTTTGATCCTTTTCTTTTAAGGTTTCTTCTAGTTGTGCTGTTAATTCATTTACCTTTTGTTCTAGCTCACTGTTGCACTGGGTAGTCTGCTCCACTTTCTCCCCGGGTCCTACAATAAACCTTTCTCCCCTTTCACGTCTGTGATAGACAGTCTCCACCTCTTCATGAGAACCTTTAATTTTACTTATGAGATCATCTTTTTCCTCAGTAAGAGAACTTATCTTTGCTTCAAATTCTTGTAACATGGTATCTCTCTGACTGAGACTAACTAAATATACTTCATTCTTTTCTTGAAGGTTCTTTATGGTATTTTCAAGTTCTGGTACAATTTGTTGCTGTGTTAATAACTTTTCATTTTCTCTCTGGAGACTATTCATGGTTTCAAGAAGAGCATCTTTTTCATTAAATGCAGTTCTGAGCTTCTGCTGAAGTTCATTAACATCAGATGCTTGCTGTTGCTTCATTGATTCAAACTCTTGACTTATTTTTCCAGCAGATTCCCCCAACTCTGCTTGTAAAATTTCCATAATCTCTCGTAAACTCTCATAATTTAAAATTGCTTCTTGCTTTTCTTGTTGTAGGTTTTCACACTGTTCCTTAAGACCCTGTATTTCAAACATCAGTGTTAATTTTTCTTTTTCTGAACCTGACAATAATGCCTCATTTAGTTCTGATATTTCTTTTTGATGTTGTTCCTTAAGACTCTGTACTTCTTTGTTATGTTGTTCTACGGTACAGCAAAATTGTTTATTTGAATCTTCTAGCTCAGATTTTAATTTTTCAACTACACACCCCTGTTCTTCTTTAGCTAGTAATAATTCATTAATTTTAAATTCTAAATCTTCCCGTTCGTGGAAAAACTCATCCTTTGTATGCTGGGCGTCAATTTCAAGTTTTAATTTAAGATTATTCATGTAAGTTAACTCGTCTTTTAAGATGCTATGTTGAGACTTCAGTTCTTTTAGGGTATCTTCTAAGTGTTTGACTTTTTCATTTACTGCTTGTTCTACAAGAGTATCTTCCTGTAAGAGCAAAGAACACATCTGATTTTCCTGGTTTGCGTTTTCTAATTCACATTCATATTTCTCCTGAAGGTTCTTCTCACTTGCCTCACACTGTCTGACTAAGTTCTCCTTTAGCTGGTTTAAATGATTTACTTCTGCTTCGTGTTCTTTAGCAGATGCTTCAATCTGGCACTTCAATTCCTTCACCTCTTCTTGGTGTGTAGATTTCAACTGTAAAAGTTCCTCTTGCAAACTATTAATTTCTTTTTGGTACTGCTGAGAATTAGCCTCAATGACTCCTTGGAGATGAGTAATTTCTCGCTCCTTTTCATTTGTGGCAACTTCTAACTGCTTTTGCAGACATAAAATCTGCTCCTCAAAGGCCGGCTTGATTTTCTGAATCTCTTCCTGTAGTTTTTTAACATTACCTTCAGAATCACTCTGAAATTTGATTTGTTCTGAAAGCTCTAATTGTTTTTTTGATGCTTCTTCCAGTTCCTTTTGCCAACCAGCTTTATCGTTACTGTATCTGGAATGTACTGCCATTAATTCATTTTTCAAATTTTCCATTTCTTTCACATAGTTTCTTTGTGATTGTTCAAACTCCTCGCGCACATCTTCCAACTTAGTTGCAGAATCCTGTAAAAGTAAGCACACAAAAATTATTTAAGATAAAACAAACCCCTGCCCTCAGGAAAAATTAGGCTCATAAAAGAAGAAATGAGCAGAAATGTACATGAAGAAATATGATGCTGAGATTCCAAGAATTCTGCTTAGAAGCTCCGACTACCTTAAGCAGTACTAAACAGGTTACTCAAAGAAATAACTAAAAGCTAGGAAATCTCTGCATTTAATTTTCCTTTAAATGGTAATAAATTATGTAAGTTGTATTAAGTCATAGGCTTTAATGAATATCTCCTGAATAGAGTAATACAGCTTTGGGGAGAAAATTAGCACAGACCCAAAAGACAGTTGAATATCCCAGAACTGAATACACAACTTTCTTTCCTTTCTTTTTTCTTTTCCTTCCTTCTTTCCTTCCTTCTTTCTTTTTCTTTTTCTTTCTCTCTCTCTCTCTCTTTCTTTCTTTTAGATAACATTTAGAGTATGTGTGACAATCAACTTATTTAAATAATTTTTTTTATAAAATAGGTATTTTTTCCCATTTTTATTAAAGAATATTACAACTAAAATGAAGATTACACAATGGAACAAGTAAATGTTAGCTCTATCTCTAAGTAGTTGGGTGATTTCAGTTATTTTTCTTTTTAAATATCAATCTGTTTCCTTGTCTGTAACTATTACAGTTAAAATCAGATCAGATGCTTTTTAAGGTCTTGGCTCTAAAATGCATAACTATACTATGTAAGTTAATAAAAAGCAAAAAAAAATAAAATGTTGCTTTACCTCAACCTCCTGCTTCATTTTAATATTTTCCTTCTTCAAAGAAACACACTGTTGCTCAGTCTCTGCTTTTTCCAAAAGCATAGCATCCAGACGTATGGTCAATGCCTGTTTTGGAACAGGATGATTTGTTTGCCTGAGGTTAAAAATGGTGGATTGACTTCATGCATAATTACCTCCTCACCTTTTCCAAACCATGCTAAAGTAAGAATATTTAAAAAGCTATATACATAAAAGCAAAGTAAAAAGGAGAAAAGACATAAGGGTATGAGAAATTTCAATATAACTTTGGAAAACTGAAAGTGGAGGACATGGAAGACGTGAGTTAGAAAGAACAAGAAGTCTATAACCTCAGGGCTTGTGCAGGGAAACACATGAGAAGCTGGCAAACACTAATTAGAAAACTAAATGCTCAGGAACTGGAGAGTCAGGTTCAAAAATCGGATTGACTGACAATCTCAATCAGGAGTGCTTAGAATAATGGGCAAGAAATCACCAGTGTCCCCCCTACCCCAGAGAAGTTTACCTCCTGCAGAAATGAAGCAGGAAAGGAAGTTAATGAAGTGGAAAATAGAACAGCCAAGAGTCAGTTCTTTGAAAAAAGCTAACAAAATAGACTTCTTGTAAGACTGATCAAGAGAAGACAGAAGTCACAAACAATATTATGAATAACAGGGGAACCTATCTATATATAAATTACAGATTATACAGTTAAGAAGAATATTATGATTAATTATTAATCTGCCAATCATACTGAAAAGTAAAATGGTATGGATAAAACTTCCTAGAAAAATGTAACTCAAGAAAAAAAATTAAAAAGCATCATCGGGCTTCCCTGGTGGTGCAGTGGTTGAGAGTCCACCTGCCAATGCAGGGGACACAGGTTTGTGCCCCGGTCTGGGAAGATCCCACATGCTGCGGAGTGGCTGGGTCCGTGAGCCATGGCCGCTAAGCTTGTGCGTCCGGAGCCTGTGCTCCGCAACAGGTGAGGCCACAACAGTGAGAGGCCCACGTACCGCAAAAAAAAAAAAAAAAAAAAAAAAGCATCATCAATACTATTACTACTTAAAAATCAAACTAGTGGTTTAAAATTGTCCACCAAAGAAAACAGGAGGAACAGATAGTTTTATAGGTGAGTTCTATCAAGCTTTCAAAGAACAGATTATCCCAATTACATATGAATTTTTTCAGACAAAACAAAAAGCAAGAAGAATTCTCAAGTTATTCTACACAACTGGCATAACTTGATGACATTATGCAAGGACTCTACAGATAGGAAAATCACAGACCCATTTCACTGTGAATTTAGATAAAGTTAATCTTAAACATTAAAACCAAGATAAAATCCTAAAGAAACCTTAGTCAACTATCACTCCAGAACTGCCTCTGAACTTCTTTTGTGAAATAATAAAGAAAAACTCTTGTTCAAAAATACAAAAACAAAGCAGATGTAGAAAATATTTAGAGTTCTATACCAAGTTATAACTATTATTCAAACATGAGAGTAGAATAAAGCCACTTTTAAATACAAGATGACACAAAAATTTTCCTCCTATGCATCTGTTCTTAGGAAGCTGGAGAAGGACATGCTCTACCAAAATGAGGTTAACCAAGAAAGTGAATGACCTGTGACCCAGCAAACAGGGTGGGGGGGCCAACATATGAAAGCAGTATAATTCACTGGATCATGGCAAAAGGCCGACTCCAGGAAAACCACAGCAGACCTGGAGAACAACCAGACCAAGTTAGCACAGGACAGAAGGCTTTAGGAGGCAGGTGTCCAGAAAAAAATATAAACGATTATTTGATCTATTTGACCAGTTGGCAAGTAGGAGTCATTGTGAAAGATAGCTAAATTTTCATCTGTTGTAACAGGAAGTTAATAGCTAAATGTCTCACCAAGGGATAAATCAAAGAAAAGGAGAATAAGCATATTATTCAGAAATACAGAGATAATTTCCATAAGCTATTTAGAATTATAAGTTATTTAGTTGTTAGTACTATTTCTAAATCATGAGCATATATTACTTTTGTTAAAACAATTTTAGTTTTAAAATTAGTTTTTTCACATTGCATAGTATTGCAATGTAAACTCCTGTTTGGTAAATTATCAGGGGAAGCCTGAAAACATTAATAATTTTAGGAGATATACAGAGGACATTATCTGAAAACAGCTATAAATATCCTTAAAGAGTAGAGGCACAAATGGACAGTTATTTCCTAGGAAATACAAATTTGATTCCAGCAAAGAGAAAACAATAAGTGATACGTACTAGAAATTCCGCATCTTGACATGCAATTTTTACCTTCCTCTTGCATTTGGAAGCAGCATATAAGTTCACTGTAATACCATACACCTCAAATTTTGACATGGAAAATATGGGTTTTTATTCCTCTTTTTTAAAAGTCAAATATGCCAGGTTTGCAATAAAACTTTAGATGTATTTCAATGCACTAGAAGATGACTATCAGAAATTTTAATAACTAAAACTTGTAAAAAGCCATACATTTTTATGGCTTTTTTTGAATACAGAAAATTCTGTATTCAAAGCCATGTTTTTCCAGTGTACTTTTCCCAGTGAAGAGACAAAACATAGCAAGAAAGTCTTTTCCCTTTTCCAGAGGTGCAGAGGACATATCACATTGCAGTATATGATTTTCCTAAAACAGAAAACTTACTTACAGCAACTGAATAACTGATGCATAGCTCCGCCAATCACTCCCCAATGTAATTTTCTCATTAACACTGGAGACCAAAGATTTCATTCTCATTTAATTTTACCAACCTTTACTTTCTGAGACTTGAGTGGTCAGGATAACATGCTTTAATATTAAATTAATAACCTGAAAGGTAAAGTTAGCTAACTGAGAGAAATTTTCTACCCTTAAATTTTTAGGAGTAGTTTTGACAGAAGGGGAGAATACATTGATAAGGAAATAAGGGACAGATATTTGAATATTCTGAAATGCAACAGCATGAAAAGTATTTTAAGGGCCAAGAGTTAACTGATGCAAAATTAGAACAGAATCTCTGCAGTGCTCTTTTCAAATACAAAAACCTCCTTTTTCGTGCGGGTGTGCATGGATGGATGGATGTATACATGTGTGTAGAAAATATCCCCCAAATAATATATGGTAATAATAAAACCATCGAGTACTTGCGTGACAGATCCAGCTCTACGTACTGTATGTACTAACTCATAATACAACTCTATGAAAGTAGGCCTTATCGTTATCCCTAGTCTACAGATGAAGGAAGGGAAGGAAGTTAAGAAACGTAGCCGTAAAAAAAAAAAAAGAAACGTAGCCGTGGTCACATAGCTGGTGTGTGGCACAGCAGGGGTCTGAAGGTGTGAATCAGGTGGTCTGGCTCCACAGTCAGAGCTCTTTAACTACATGGAGTTGTACTTTTGCTATTACTAATCAGGGAAATACATAGTGACCAAATAAACAAAACCATTACGAATTCAGTAATGCTTCAACCAATCGGCGCATTACGAATCCAAATGGTATTTGTGTATACCATTCAGGATTCATACACTGTTCTAGCTAAATGAAGAACAAAATGGTAGTGTAAGGTATGCACAGCGATTTAAAGACTCCTGGTAGTAGCTTCATGGGAGTCCCTCAATTGTGCATGGCTCACAAGTTGGGACACTAAGATAACATATAATCAAAGAATAGATAGATACTATGACTCAAATTACAAACATGCAAAAGCAAGGAAAAAAATTTTTTTCTGCAGAGCTTTGAAAAGCAAAGAAACTTTAAAGAAGGTAGGCCAAGTGGGGGAAGGAAAAGCATTTAATTACATTAAGTAATTAATAAGTAAGAATGAGCAACTCAGGATCTTAAACAGGGAATAACAATATAAAAACAACATTCTATCATCTGACGAGAGTATGTAGAAGTAAAAGAGAAAGAGAGCCCAGTTACGGGTTATCAAGGTAAGTACGGTTAGCAAGTAAGACATGATGTGTTTAACAAAGAACCGTGGGAATGGAGAGAATCATCAAAGTCCTGAGCGTGGCTGGGTTTTCTGATGGGGAGAGGGAAGAGCAGGCCTGAGACTGAAGCAATAACCATAATTACAGTGTGTAAAGGATGAAAGGACAGAAAGTAATACCACTTCAGAACAGAAAGGGACGCAGAGGTCATTCACCTCTCTTTTTACAGTCAACCAGAAAGGTGAAGAGTGGAACCAAGGGCAGAGAGGAAGTGGAACAAAAGGCACGGAAGCCAGAGAGTGCTCAAGCAGGCTGACAGCCCTCAAGGAAATCCGACTTATCATCAGGCATCTCCTCTAAGTAAAGAAGTGAAAATTAAAGCAATACTACAACTGTTTCATTACCTTAATAATATCATCAGTTCCTCCAGCAACAGCTTTCGATCTCAATTCTTCAATTTCTTTCTCCAATTCTAAACAATTAAAAAAATAAAAAGATACTAGTTCAGAAATGAAGAAAATAATTACTGGCTCAAGTGATAAGTACATTCTTAAAAAAAAATCACTATAAATTAGAATACATTTAAGAAGCAGCAGATATGGTGAGGAAGCACTAAGTTCACCCAGCATTACCTTTTATTTTCCTTTTTATTATGGAAAACTCCAAACAAATTAAAAAAACCCAGAGAGAATAGTGCGATTAATCTCTATGCTCCATCATCTTGGTTTAATAATTACTACATGACCAACCTTGTTTCATCCCAACCTGTATTCATTTCCTCCTTCCCCTCTTGTCTTATGCATCCTGATATTTTTGAAGCAAATCCCAGACATTATTTCAGCTGTAAATAACTTCTTACTGTATAATCTTAAAGCAACAACTAACCTCATATTAAACATACATGTTAATCTATTTCATCAACTCATGTCTAGGTCTGGAGCCTAGGACATCTTTCCAAATAAATTACTCTCTTATCATAAGCTGATCCAACCTCCAGAAACACAGTTTGACCTTTTCTAGTAGTAAATAAGTCTTGGCTTTTAGGCAGGGCAGTTAAGTTACTGAAAATTCAAGAGCTCACCTACACATATTAAAAAAGGATACTAATATCTTTGTCTTTTTGGAATATAAAGAAAGGGAAACTGAATAGGCAATCAACCAACTTCAGTAAATAAATATATTTCAAAATTCCAGGAACAGAAATCTTTTACTACTTTACTTGGGGCCTCTTCTTACTTCCTTGGGCTCAGAACTTCATGTCTCTAACATTTCAACTGGCAACTCTAGGAAAAAATGCTTTACTCAGAAAAATATACGATCCACATGAGGAAAAAAAAAAGTGCTGAACTTTAACAAACTGTTTTTAAAATCCTCCTCCCTGATTTTATTAATTCAAAGGTAACTGCAGTTTAGGGATATGAGATAATAAGAAATATCAGAAGCAAAGTTTACAATGCTAACTAACAACAGATTCCACTACGCTAATATTATTGGATTCGCTGATAAAACAAGCCAATGTACTATTACAAAACTAAGAGTTGTAACCATGATTAAAAAAGATTGCGGTCAAGACGAATATTTTCAACCCAATACCTGTACATCTTGATTTAGCTTTCTGTATTAGCATCATCTGCTTCTTGGCAAACTTGATAAGATCTTCCTTGGGCAATGTTTCCAGCTGGAAGAGTCAGTGATGTTACCAATTAGGGAGAATTCATGTTTCTACTACACCACAAAAAAGAAACATAAAGTCTGCCTAAAAATAAAAAACATCCTACTGAATAGATCTTTATGTCAACCAAGCACCACATTTTTTAAGATTAGCAAATGCAAGTTTCACTCAATAATTATTAGCTCAGCAACTATTATGAAATGTAGAGAAAATCGCACGTATCCTCTTACATTACAGATATCCTTGTTACAGGTTAAGACACTTTCTAGATTTTGATTTAATTGCAAAATTAGGGAACTGCGACTAATTCTACGTAAAGTTCCTTCGATCTGTAAAATTGCTTCGTCCTATTCAAGGCTGAAAGGAGCCTCTGGCCACATGAAAACACGTAAGCCTAATTACAGCGATAAGATGAATCAGGGTGCGTTTAGGCTTTACCTAAAAATCAGGGAAAGTTCCTTAACCCCTGCAGGCTCAGTTTTCTTAGGCATAAAGCTGGCATAACCACATTATTTATCTCACGGTTACCGTGAAGCTTCAATGCAGTCGAGTGTTTGGGCGAGTGTCTCAAAGTCAGCTTGAAACAATAAACCTCGGCGGCAAGTCCCCATCTCCTGGGCGCCCGTTCAGGGCCCCAGCGGCGACCTGTGCTCACATCGCTCACATCAGCGGAGGCGCAGGCAGAGCCGAGACCGCGACGCCCGCCCACCGCTGGGACCTCACAAGCCAGACGGCTTCATCTAACGTTGGGAACCTGCGGAATCTCTCAGCAGCGCTGAGCCGGGCGGCAAGGAGACGAACTCAGGCGTCACACCAGGGAGCTCCGAGAGGAGGGACTAAACGCGCGACCGTGACAGCTCAGGCCGAGAGCCCGGAGGAAAGTTGTCCCCCAGGGAGCCCCCTCCCCTCCCGGCAAGACCCCGCCGCTCCAGCGTCTCTTCACCTTGGATTTCCCGGTCCCAGGAGCGGCCGGCGAGGCCACCCCGTCGTGAACAGGCTCCTGCAAAACACAACGAAAGCCAGCCGGTCACATGCGGCTGTGCGGACCCCGGCGGGCGGGGAGGGCAGGCGGGTAGGGGCGGTGGTCCCTCGGCCCCCGGGCCCCCGCGTTACCTCCATGGCCACCCGCAGCCCGCACTTCCGCCCGCTGACTCCTACGGAGCCCCGCCGCGGGTCAAAGGTCGCGCTTCTCCGCTGGCCCCGCCCCCGCGTCTCCAAGGCCGCGGCCCGGCGGCGCTTCCGCTTCCGCCTCGGGAGGTGGCTCCCCGCGCGCTCCGCCTCGCCCCCGGGCCGGCCCCCGAGGGGGCGTGTCGTGTCGTGTCGGACCCGTGGGCGGGGCCCGGCGCGCCACTGGGGCAGTGGGGGCCCCGGCCCCTCCTGGGAGGGTCGGGCACTGTCGGGCCGCGCGCGCTCAGGCGGCCGCCCTAGTCTCCTGTCCCGTCACCTGCCCCCTTAGCTGTCCCATCTCCTGTTCCCTCTCCTGTGCTTCAGCTGTCCCTCACCTGTCTTATCTCCTGTCCTTCTCCTGTGCTCTCAGGTGTCCCTTCAGCCCCCCTCAGTTCCCCCAGACGCCCTTGCCTCGGAACGGGCGCGTGGCTGTGCCCTGCGGCTGCAGGTGGCCGAGGGGACGAGGCGCAGCTGTTCCTGAGGCGAATGGGTGACCGCAGAGCAGGAGCGCTGTCCCTCCTGGCAGCCTGGACACCGGCCCTCCTCCTGGACGGTGAGTAGTCCCGGCGCCCAGCCCCGCTCCGGGTGGACGGGCGGGTTGGGGACCTGTGCTGACACACCTGCCTTTCGTGGCCGGTAGCTCTTTCTTTGAGCGGGACTGAGGAAACAGGCCCGAGTGTGGGGACGCTGGCCGGGGGAGGGAGGCGGCCTGGGGACGGTGGGGACGGGCGGCGCCAGGATGGTCGGGGCAAAGACGTGCTGCCGCAGCCGGTGCCTCCCCTCCGCTCCGTGGGCCACCAGCCTGGCACTGGCTGTCACTTGTCACTTGCAACGCCCTGACGCAGGTCGTGGGATGAAGTTCGCCAGCTTGGGGAAAGGATCGTCCTGAAGTGAGCTGGCTTCGGAAAATGCCCGTAAATCTGGACAGTGGGCGGGGTTGTAAAATGAGTGACTTTCCTCGGGACTAGAAAAACAGCCTCAGACGGCTTTTTAGAAAAATCACGAGTAATTCCTAAAAGCCACCAAAGTTCTCAATGTTTACGTGGCAGTGAATACCGTTAAGGAGGAGTGACTAAATGCGTTGGCAGGTAGTGTTGGTGAAACTCGAGACTTTGAGCACCTTTTGGAGAAAAAGAGGACTTTCTGTTGCCCCCTCTCCATCTAGTCCATTGCCTTGTATATATATTCATGCATTGCACTGCATGCAGACTTAATTGAATCTAGGAATTAATTGATACAGAAACCGATCAGCAGGACAGAACCTAAGATCACTGGTCATTTTCTTCTGGGTTTTGAGGAAACTTAGAACTAAGACTACAGGGCTTTTGTTGTATCTATTAACATCAAGGACGTTATAGCATTTTATTTTCCCTTCCAGTATGAGATCCAGGCTAGAATCAGGTTTTGCATTTAATTGTCACATCTCTTTAGGTTTCTTTAATCTGGAACATTTCCACAGTCTTTCTTTGTCTTTTATAAAATGGACATTTTGGTCAAACTTTGGACATTTTTGACATTTTATAAAACAAAACCAAAAAAACCCCCAAACAACTGAACTCGTAGATACAGAGAAGAGATTGGTGTGGCAGAGGCAGGGTGTGGGAGTGGGCAAGATGGGTGAAGGGGGTCGAAAAGTACAAACGCTGATTTATGAAGCAAATAAGTCTGGGGGATGTTGTGTGCAGCATGGTGACTACAGTTAATAAGACTCTACTGTATACTTGAAAGTTGCTGAGAGAGTCGATCTTAAAAGTTCTCATCACAAGGAAAAAATGATGGTATTTACTAGACTTATTGTGATGATCATTTCGCAATACATACAAATATCAAATCATTATATTGTACACCTGAAACTAACGTTATATGTCAATTATAGCTCAATAGAAAAAGGAATAAGAGGGCTTCCCTGGAGGTGCAGTGGTTGGGAGTCTGCCTGCCAATGCAGGGGACGCGGGTTCGTGCCCCGGTCCGGGAAGATCCCACATGCCGCGGAGCGGCTGGGCCCGTGAGCCATGGCTGCTGAGCCTGCGCGTCCGGAGCCTGTGCTCTGCAACGGGAGAGGCCACAGCAGTGAGAGGCCCGCGTACCGCAAAAAAAAAAAAAAAAAGGAATAAGAAATTTGGCATTTTTGAAGTCCTCTCCACCTTTTATTTTTTCAATTAACGTACAGTAATATTATCTTTTCTTTTGGCATACAGTTCTTTGAATTTTAATACATGTACAGACTCTTGTAATCACTGGCATAATCAGTCCACAGAATAGTTTCATTACCCTCACCCTACCCCATCGTGGCTGACACGCCTCCCATCCCTAATGTCTGACAACCGCCATCTGTTCTTCATCACTATCACTTTGTCATTCATGAATGTCATATAAATGGAAACAAACCTTTTGCGACAGGTTTCTTTTCCTCAGCAAAATGCCTTTGAGATTCGTTCAGGTTGTCTCATTTGTCAATGATTTGTTCCCTTTCATCACTAACTGATACTCATTGTACGGATGTGCTGTTGTTTATCCATTCACCAACTGCAGGACATTGGGTTCGTTTCGAGTTTTGGGGTAATTATGAATAGAGCCACTATAAACATTCACGTCCAGAGTTTTGTGTGGACATAAGTTTTTATTTCTCTAGGGTACGGACCTAGGAGGGGAAATTGCTGGGCTCTGTGGTAAGTATGTTTAACTTTTTAAGGAACTGCCAACTGTTCATCCTGATCGTTACCCGGCAAGTGGCAGAGGGCATCTTTCTGGGGATAGCCACATTTAGTGACCACCTGCCTTGGTAAGGTGTGCAGACCAGGATGTGAGGGAAGCAGTCACACCCTTTTTGAGTTGATTTTTCCAGAGGCCATCTCAACGCTTAACAATATCAAATGTCTGCGGAAGGCAGGGAGCACGGGAGCTCCATTGAATACCCCCCGGTCAGCCATTGTCAAGCTGCTTTTTTGGTAAAAGGCATGCTATGTTCAGGTTGCAAGCTCCACAAAACCAAACACACGACAAATTCTAGTTTCAGGGGCTGCAGCAGTGTGACTGCAGTTGGCTGACTTGACTGAAACAGCAGCACCAAAACCTGAAAAAGTGTCACCGGTGATGAGGCTCCACCAATAAAACGCCTGGGAGGGGTCGGAGGTCAGTCTGTCAGGAGAGACCAGAGCAGCTCTGGGCAGGAGTCACCAGTCCGGAACCCAGTGGCAGCCTCTGCAGAGACGGAGCCCTTCACTTGTGCCTTTTCTGTGACGGCGGCTGCGTTGTCACGTGTGATGTGATGGTGGATCCAGGCAGCAGGATGGTAGCAGCCAGGGCAGCGCGTGCTCAACTAGAAGTTTAGTTCTAGCGTGTCCCATCAGAGAAGGGTCCTTTCTGTGGACATCCACATGAGGACCCCGGAAAGTGCAGTCAGCAGTCATCATTTGTTTCCACAGTTCACGGCCCCAGGGGGGTGTCTGTAACGCTACTCTAGTTTTCATAATGGCAGACCTGGTAGCTAGGCCACTGGCAAAGCCCAGGAGTCAGTAAGCACAGAGCACGGTTCATCAAGGCAGGCATTGGCCAGAGCCCTGAGAGGGGCCTGGATTCTGGCTTCTGGGTGGAGGGGCCGTGTCCGCTTTTGGTGTTGCAGGGCTGGCACTGCAGTCCAGTGGAAATCAGTGAGCTTTCGCTTAGTCAAAGCAGGCATTCAGCATTTAGGGGCGTCTGTGAATTGACGGCTCCAGTGAGCCGTGCAGTGACTCACCTGGCTCAGCGGGGGGCAAAGCTTTCCCTGGAGAGGTAGCTGCTGCTTCTCAGGTAGGGCCCAGATGCCTGCGTGGCCAGGCCGCCGCTCTTGAATCCACCATTTGCACTTGACAGGAAAGGTTTTGTGAGTCGAGCCACCCCAAAATGGGAGTATCAGGCTGGAGGTTCACGAGGCCTCCCTGGGTCGGTCACCCAGTTTTGACAGGGGCTCCTGAGAAGCCGATGGCTGCTCTTCAAGGGGGACGCAGCGGGCAACAGTCCCGGAAGGCACTGAGCGCAAACCCCCAGGGTCACTTGCAGGTGGGGCTCCTCCCTTCCCCAGAGGCTCTGTCAGCGGTCATCAGTCACAGAGACTTCTGGCTCAAACTCTTGCTGGGGGTGCAGAGCCACCAAAGTAGCTAGCATGCCGCAGCTTGCCGGACGCCTTCAGGTGAAGCCTGTCGTTCTGCACGACACTCAAATGGGACCAGTTTATGGGCTAGCCAACGTAAAGGACCAAGAGAATGTCCCCAGTACCCCTAGTTAGGCTTTTGGCCTCTATGGTGGTGATGGTGGGGGTAGGGCAGAGAGCAAGCAGTCTGGAGCCATAGTTCCAGGAGCTTTACTTGTTGTCAGGCCCCGGACTTTCACTGGGGAGGCTGCCTGTTAGGAGGGTGTGGTGAGTCCCCTTCAGGGCCATTGAAATGGGGGCTTCTAACCTGCCAGCTGAGAGCCGTCATCTCTGTCGGGGTGCTCTGGATGTAAGACGCATCGCCACAAAATCCCCTGGCCCTACACACACACATGCATACACCGTTGTGGCCTCTCCCGTTGCAGAGCACAGGCTCTGGACGCGCAGGCTCAGTGGCCATGGCTCACGGGCCCAGCCGCTCCGCGGCACGTGGTATCCTCCCGGACCGGGGCACGAACTCGTGTCCCCTGCATCGGCAGGCGGACTCTCAACCACTGCGCCACCAGGGAAGCCCACGGGGTTTCTTTAGTTGTGGTGAGTGGGGGCTACTCTTCCTTGCCGTGCGCGGGCTTCTCATTGCGGTGGCTTCTCTCGCTGCGGAGCATGGGCTCTAGGCACACGGGCTTCAGTAGTTCTGGCACATGGGCTTAGTTGCTTCACGGCATGTGGGATCTTCCCGGACCAGGGCTCGAACCCGTGTTACCTGCATTGGCAGGTGGATTCTTAACCACTGTGCCACCAGGGAAGCCCTATTTTTATTTTTTTAAATTGCAGTTGACATACAATATTATATTAGTATTCAAGTGTTCAACATAGTGATTTCACATTTATATTCATTAAGGATTGATCACCACAATAAGTCAGGTAACCATCTGTTACCATATAAAATTATTGCAGTGCTATTGACTATATTCCCTACGCTGTGTATTACATTCTGTACCTGTGAGTCAGTTTCTGTTTTGTTTTGTTTGTCTGTTTTGTTTTTTAGATTCCACATGTAAGTATAATGATATGGTATTTGTCTTTGATTATTTCACTTAGCGTAAAATCCTCTAGGTCCATCCATGTTGTCACAAATGACAAGGTTGCATTTTTTGTGCCTGAGTAATATTCCATTGTGTATGTGTACCACCTCTCATTTATCCATTCATCTATCAGTGGACATTTAGGTTGTTTCCATGTCTTGGCTATTGTAAATGTGCTGCTGTGAACATTGGGGTGTGTGGATCTTCCCAAATTTTAAATAATTTAAATAGCTACATGCAGCTAGTAGCTAACACAGCACAGCTATAGATGATAGCTGTTCCAGGGACTACTTAGAATGTAAAAAGTTGGCTTTTTAGATTTCCTTAACTGATATAGTATTTCAGTTACTTATTTTTGAGCATATTGTTTGCCATTTGGTTTGCAAAGAAGTATCTAGCAATGTCCCTATCTTGGAGAAAAAATAAACAAATGAAAATTTAAATATGCACAAAAGAGACAATGTAGACATCCAAGAGATAGCATGATATACTTTAATCTTAATCACAGAAGAATTATGCTAAGTGTAAAGGACTGCAGAAGAGCAGCAACCCTTCAGGTTGCAGTATCTGTAGGAAGATGGGAGACCTGTGCTGGTTATTGGACTTGTTGTCTTTGTTTTGGATGGGTAGGAAGGAAGGAAAGGAAATGTCAGGAGGAGGCGGGGTGAAAGTGAAACTATCATCTGGGAACCTGTGAGATGCGCTCGGGCCCAGCGCGGGGACTCGTCGCTGAGGCAAGGAGGGTGACTGGCAGAATGAAATCCAGCTGGAAGGTGGTTTGGAAGGTCAGTCAACTGTGTCATATGGTTGTAGCTGCCTTTGAATTGATGGCTAAAAAGCTTGGGATTTATCTTCTAGGCAGCAAACATTCAGAATCATTGAAGGATTCTGAGCTAAAGAGAAATATAATGAGTCTTGTTGTGGGAAAACAAGCTTGGCTGATGTATGATGAACAGAGAAACGAGTTAGGTAGCTTATAGGCAAGAGGGAGAGGCTTCTGAACCAGGGGGATGGCTGTAGCGATGAGACTTCCTGGAAGTAAAACCAACGGATGTTGCTGATGGATTAGAGCAGGATTGCAGAGGCGCTGGAGGGAGGGAGGTTAAGGTGGGAGGCTGGGATGGATTGCGGCGCGGCTGGGCTGGGGGGGCGGGCCCCATTAAATGTAGAGGCTGTGGTGAGAGGCTGGGGTGGGTGCTCTGGAGTGACTTAGAAACAGAGTCACCTGATGGTTACTTGGCTACCAAGAAATTGCTGGAAGTAACTGTTTACACATGTTAGTGCTGCATTTAAAAATTGGCTTGAACTTAATCTGTAAATTTTAGTGCGTTTTTGTGTGATGACCGAAGCATTTTTAATACGTTAACAAGCGCATGATCTGTGGAAAATTGACATGTGATGATAATTAGCAATGACGCCATGGTTTTCACGCTGCCACCCTGCCCACCCTCCACTTTGCCCTGACCTCTGATAGCCCTGTCACTTTTTTTAGGGTGAACAAAAGCAAACACAAGGAGCACTAGTGTGACCGCCTGAATCCAGTGTCACGTGGTCGGGGTAATCAGCTTTCACACTGATGGACTCTGGTTCTTTTCATTCCTTACAAGAATCGGATGTGGGAAGTTAGAGTGGTGTCAGCCATCTTCCTCTTGTGATCTTCATCAAATCTCTCGTTCTGGGCCACAGTGAAGTGATTCTTCCAATCTCCCACAGCCCCTGAAACAGACGTGGGGTGGTGGGTGTCAGTACCGTGCGGGGATTTGGATTTCTCTGTTCTCCCGTTTCTGTGTGAGGATTTCTACTCCCCGTCAGGGAGGGACAGAGCCGGGCAAACATTTCTCTGGCTGGCCTGGCAGTGTCTCCTCCTGGAAGGGGGAGGAATCGCCTGTCTGGCTTGTGGGTCGGGAGGTGACACGGCCGCGTGAACAGCAGGTCTGAGGAGCTCTCTTGTCCTTCCCTTCTGCCCGTCGCACCACACTCGGTGCTTGTGCCTGTGGCTGGCGTCCTGCAGGTAGAAGGGCCTGCTTCTTGAAGGACTCAACGTGCGGTTTTGAGAAAGGAGGGAAGAGAAAGAAGATTCCCCTCCAGTTCTCCACGTGCAATCCCTGTTACCTTTCCCAGACTGCTTTTTCTACATAGTACTTACTAGCAACTATTATCCTGAGTTTTCGTGTGTTTTGGTCACTGCTGTGGACATTGCCCAGAACAGTGTCTGGCACATGGTAGCCACTCCAGTCAGTAAGTATGTTGGAGTGAATGGACCTCTCTGATAGCTTAGAGCCCTCCGGAAAGTGGATTCTTTGCTCCATCTGACTTAATTCTGTATGTTTTCACCTTATCAGCCAGAACTCCAGAAGGAAGGTGAGGATAAAGGGTTGGACTTAGACACCAAACCTCACTCTCCAGTTGTGGCTGAACACTGATTTCATTTCATCTGTGGTTTCTTAAATTATTTTTTCCCCAGAACCATTTATTATTGATCTTATTTTTCTTATCTATAGAAAAGAAACTCCCCAAAGACTCTGAAATATTGGACAATTCCTTTAAGATTATGCTGAAAAGGAAACATAAAAACCTTTTCTCATGAATGGAGAAATAGAGTGGTTCATGAATGGAGCTGGAATCGACGTATAGTTTGCCATCGGGTTCTGCTTCATGACGTCAAATGAACTGTAATGGACAATTTTATCCAGAACTTTATCATCTAGGCTCTTTCCAATAAATTCTGCCAGCTTCAGAATTTCATGCTTTGGGTTCTATGATCAGAGTCAAAAGAAAAGACTTGATATAAGATAATTTATATCAATAAATAATAGTTTCAAAAGACTGTTGGAATGAATTAATGCTAGTAATCAGTAACATGTCATGAATTAAAATTTTAAAAAATCGTGTCTCACGAGTGCTCAGCTTTTCAGATGTGACTCACTTTGATGTGGTGACTGTATCAACTGGAGTCATTACGCTCTTCTTGTTCTAACATGGAAGCGTCAACTGAGCGTGTCGGTGAGACACTCACCTGGTAGCTGGGGCACGTGCCACAGAGGGATGTGTCCAGAATTAGGCCCAAATGTCCTGCTCTAGCCCGTCCAGCTAAATGCCCCACGGGGACAGCCACTGGACAGATGCTGCGAGCAGGTGTTGCAGCAGCATTGGGGACCTGGCCACAGAGGCCCGTCTCCTGCTTCTCATGTGGACAGAAGTGGCCCCAGACTTTCCCAGTGGTGCCGGTGAGGGGGGCACGAGGGTGGGAGGGACTTCTTTGCACCCAAGAGGCCCCGTGGCAGTAGCTGCAGTGCCCAGCTGGTCCGGTTGCTTCGGTGTCTCTGAGAAGGTTTCAGCCCCATTGTCGCCACTGTTTCCTCCTCAGAGGGACGCAGCCCAGGGGCGCTGTGGTGTGGGAAGGCCCCTGTGTCCAGGAGGAGTGGTGCGTTGCCGGTGGGAGTGTTTATCCCCGCCACTGTGTCTCCTGCTTTAAAATGGGCTCCCGCTTTGAAGCTTGGATGTCAAAAGTGCTTAATTTAGTTGGCCTCACACAGACTAGGAATCAGCAAGAGTGCTGAGAACTGTGCGCTCTGAGTGACCACAGGCAGGTGACAGCCCAGAGCATGATCGCAGAAACATGTAAGAGGGCGCTGGGGACCCTGAGGTTAGACTGCCCATTTCGGTGAAGTCTCCTCCTGGCATTCATAATGCATTAGGATCTGCCCCAGGGTTCTGTACACCGTTCCCAGGGACACATCCTCCTTTGGCCCTGCTATGACGATATGTGGGCAAGCGTCACCTACATGGACTTTCCCTGGTCTTAGCTTAGTAGCATCTGATATCATGGCCCCTGTTTGTCACATCCAGTCATAAAAGAGCAAACCCTTCCTTATAACCCCTGCCATAATATTCCTTAGTTGAGTGTCTATATCTGGAATCCTGTGACGAGACAACTCTCTGAACTGCAGCAGTGCATATATGTATATGTGACCAGAGTCTCCTTTTGTATGCCCTCCTGTTGTTTAGTTTTTCGGTGCTCTCTTGTGGTGTCTCCACACTTTTGTACCAAGTAAACACAAGGGAGAGAATTTTATACTGATACCTGTATGGGTTGTCCTGCTAGCCCTGGAATCATGGTTCTGAGAATCCTAGAAATGTAATCCTAGAAACTTACCTATTTAAAAAAACCATACAGAACAGATCAGTGTTTGCCAGAGGTGGGAGGTGAAGTGGGTGAAGGGGGTCAAAATGTTCAAAATTCCAGTTGTAAGATAAATAAGTCCTAGGATGTAGTGTACATCATGGTGACTATAATCACACGGTATTGTATAATTAATAACATTGTATCGTACAGTATAATAACACTGTGCTGAGAATAGATCTTAAAAGTTCTCACCACAAGAAAGAAAATTTTTGTCACTGTGTGTGGTGACAGATGTTGACTGATTATGGAGAAAATTTCTCAGTACATACAAATATCAAATCATTATCCTGTACACCTGAAACGAATATAATGTTACTTGTCAGTTGTATCTCAATAAAAAACATAGAAAAATGATGCTGTGTTTTTCACTCTTCAGATATTTTGTAGACACAACTGGATAAAGCCCAGTAGTGATGGAACCTAAGAGAAATGCAGCTAAACTAATGTGCACAGGAATCCCCGATTAATCTTTTAAAACTGCACGTCTGACTTAGCAGGCCTGGCATGGCCTCTGAGAGGCCATGCAGCTGTCTGTGACGTACCTTTTGAGAACCAGGCTTTCTGTTATAAATTCTAGAACAGAGACTGTAATTCTGTATAGATCCCTGTATTCAGTGGAGTCACAGAAAGGACTGGGTAGATGACCATTTACAATATACTCTCATGACACCACCTCATTTAGTCGTTATAACAGCTCTTGGAGTGCATATTACTATCTCCTTTCTGCATGTAAGGAAACTAAATTCCTAGATGCTCAGCATCTTCACAAAGAATAATTGCCAGTAGGCAGTAAAGCCAGAACTGGGATTCAGGAATTTTGACTCTAAACCATTAGTGTTTCCCACTGCGCCATAATTTCTTAAACTGTTTCTTGAAACTATGACGTTCCTCAAGTACTAATAAAAAAAACCCAAAATATGCTGGATTTGTTTTCCCTTCTAAACGGAATTTAAAAGTCTACATACAAGGAGAAAAAAAGGCATCCCTCATTTTGCCATCCTCTGCCTATAAGGAAAAGGTGTCCCAGAGCCCAGAGCTCCAGGAAGCTCAGGTGAGACTGTGTGATACAGAAACTCATGACGTCCCAGGTGTTCTTTGATGCGTGGACAGCTGCAGCCGGTGAAATGTAGCGTCTTCTGTGCCCTGTTTCAATCTGTGAGTCCCTGATGGGGTCCGCACGTTATGACTGAAATATTTTACGGTCAGAGGGGAACACGTGAGGCGGCCCTGCTCCTTACCCTCTTCATGTCCTCGTAGAAGAGGTAGAGGATGCGGTGCTGGTCCTTGGCATCCCACCATCCCTTCACGTGCTCGAACCAGGAGCCCCAACACACTGCAGGACGGGATCAGAAATAGGGCAGTGAGTCGCAGAAACCCAGCTGACAAGCACCCACCTGGGAGGAGAATCCTGAAGAGAGGGAGAAGGTCACGCTGGTGATTCCCTCACCGTGAAGAAGGCAGAGCCCCTGCTGTTCTAAGGAAATGATGACTTCTCTGTAGAGTATCTGAGGATTTTGAGAAAGGATGGGAGCAAAGCTGAGTTCTCTCACCGTCCCCAGCCAGAAAACTCTCAAAGTACTCTTCCCAGGTTCCTGGAGCAGGAAGCCCTTTATTCATCCTGTGGAAGTGGTAATAAGACACCATGCTGTCCTTGGGGTTTCTTGCTACGTAGATTATCTGGGAGTAGAGGGAGGGAGGGAAGAAGCAAAACCAGGATTAGACCAACAGTTATGTTAGGGTGGGTATATTCCATACAGATGAATCTTTCCGATGCTGCACTCCTGTGATTTGGCTTTTGTGGGAGGTGGAAAGCATTCATATCAATTTGCATATTGATGATGTGACAAGGTGGACTCGTTTTTTTTTTTTTTTTTTTAACAAGCGAAGTGTTTTAAGAGGAAATGGATTGAGGACCAGTCTGAGGTCCTTCTAAGGGGTCAACTCTGAATTCCTTTGGCTCTTTACCTTACAGTTTTTCTCCAGGAAGGATGGTGGCAGCAAGTGGATGGGAAGGTGCGTCTTTAGGATCCGTGGTGAGGGCATTGCATTAGCTTGTTCCAAGCCTGTAAAATTAATTTTCAATGACTTCCCATTATTTTTCTCTATTTGCTTCAGAATCTTGCTGCTTTGTTATTACTACGTTAGGAACAGTTCCAGGCCGCCTGTAACTCTGTGGATCTCATCTGAGAGAATACTTGTAGCATACGAATGGGTTTTTTGGGCTAGAGCAGTAGTTTTTGTTTTTGTTTTCGTTTTGCAGTACACAGGCCTCTCACTGTTGTGGCCTCTCCCATTGCGGAGCACAGGCTCCGGACACGCAGGCTCAGCGGCCATGGCTTACGGGCCCAGCCGCTCCGCAGCATGTTGGTTCCTCCCGGACCGGGGCACGAATCCGTGTCCCCTGCATCGGCAGGCGGACTCCCAACCACTGCGCCACCAGGGAAGCCCGGCTAGAGCAGTTTTTAACCATAACAATAAACCAAATAAAGAAGAACCTAAAAAATTCAAACCCTTCCACTATAAAATTATCTTACCTAGGCTCATCCTTGTGGAGTGAAGTTAATTTCTAATTGGAGAATCAAAACTTAACTTACTTTTGCATAAACAGTAACTTGATTAGAAAATGTCTGGAGTTAGAACGATGGCCAGATGGTGAGAAAGATAGTCATGGAGTCCATCGATGGTTGTTTGAATGCCTAGAATTCTGAGAGGGCTACTGGATAGTAAAAATCCCTGGTGGGTGTCTAGGCCCGGGGTCAGGTGCAGCTGTGCCGTACTCACCAGATTCCATGCCCGGGATTTTCCACTCGATGAAGGGGAATCGCTCGTGAGTAGGTGCCCGCTGGCTTCTGTCAATATCACCCTCGTTTTGTATCAAGTCCACGATCTCCTGCGTCCAGGTTGTTCCTTATTCCCCAGGAAGATGAGGAAGCACAGGCTTTATCTACTGCAGTTCTTAGAATGTGACCAAACACTTGTTAGAGCAGCCGTGTGAACTTTAAAGCCAGCTTTATAATGGAATTCAGAAACCATCCTTCTTCGTTTATATCTTGTGTTATCATAATATGGTATGATATGGATTTTTATACAAAGACTCCAATTTGGAGTGGACATTAGATTCATAAATATATAGTTCTTTTTTTATTCTGTACAACCATTAATTAGGATTGTTATGCTATTGAGTTAGCTGCATAGTTCCTTAGAAAGGCAGAACGAGAGTCCTCACCAGCCTGTGATGTGGAGAGTCATCACTGTGTGGTCTTCAGACTCTGTCCAAGTGCGTAGCATGGGCTTGCTACGCGGGAGGAGGCTCTTGTTATGTGTTGGCCGAATGAATGGAAGATTAGGGTTTAGTCTCCATTTTCACACTTTCCTTTATTTTACCTGAAAGGCTAAAAAGTGCATTCCCTAGGCTCCTTTGCTGCCGAGATTCTAAATGTCCTGAGATCTGATTTACATTCTGGGATTTGAGGGAAGGAGATAGAGGTCTGATTGATAGAAGATGTGCAGAGGCCACTCCGCATTTTGCTGCCTGGAACCTCGACCCAGAGGCTGCGCCCTCACTGCCCCCGCTGCCCCCGAGAAGGGCCTCTGTCTCCCAGCTCCGGTCAGCTCCTGCGGGCCGCCCCATCCTGACCAGCGTGGGGCTGCCACCTGACCTTCGGCCTTGGCTGAAGACTGCTGACCAGACACCTGACCGAGTCCGTGGCAGGAGGAGGCTGGGAGACTGAGCTCTGAGTCCTGGGTCTGGGCTGATCATCTCTGGTTACGAGACCCTTTCTCATGCTCCCAATTCAGCGCTTCTAGGTCTGCCAGGGGGCACAGCTTAGGAAACAAGAGAGCAGCTGCAGTTTACATCCTCGGTCAGTTAGCTTCTAATATTTTCTGACACCAACTCTTTCATTACAGGATCCAGGACCAATATTTCTTTAGCTATTGACTCAAAGGAAGTTCAAGTGTACTCGCTTTGTGTGTTTATTCTGCATTGACAGACACGGGCTAATGCTGGGGCAGACTCCAGTGCGACTGGAGGTTCAGGGTCAGATCGTCCCCTAGCAGTCAGCGGTTCTGCAGTGTGTTTATCTCACCTCAGTCACAGAGCACTTATTATTCTGCTAAAAAGTTAGGTGTGAACCATTCCATGATCTGAGCTTGTTTCTTCCCTCTGATCAGTAGAGCCTTTATTAGTGCACAGGTTTTGAGTGATTGACTAAATATTACCTTAGCTGGCAAGTGCTTCACTTTTTGAGCGTGTTATTTGCATTGTACAGTCCTGCTTGCCCCTAGCCCATGAAAACCCTAAATGAACCAAATCTTAATGCTCACATATGGCAGGTGGAGAAAAGATGAATGATTAAGCATTGTACTGAAATTATGGTAATAAATTAAGAGTTGTGGGTGAAATTAAGGCAGTGAGATGTGATCCCCACCAGTGGGTACTTTCAGAAATTCACATTTAGAAAATTTTAATTATGAACAGACTCATGATGAGTAAGATCAGAAAATCAGGGCCGATATGAAACCGATGGACGGGTGAGTCTAAGGCCCCATCTACCTGTAGAGCCTTTTGTCAGATAAAGGCAAAGGGGGTGGAGCGTGTGTGCGTGTGTGTGTGTGTGCACACATGTGTGTGAGCATGTAGCAGAAGTTATTGACATGGAGCTTGACTTTGCAGAGAGCAGATGTCAGTGCAATTGGGGTATGAGTTGAATACTGTATTTTTAGTCTAACTGTAGATATACACAAATAACTGCAGAGAACTCTTTCTCTCTGCTCACCCCCTCATTTTTATGATGCAGTGGCTGAGCTCAAGTTTGTCTTGTTTCTTCAGTGACTTTGTTAAACTGACTATTGAAATAAGAAAGTAGGTTCACAACCTACCACCAGGGAGGGTGGAAATTAAGAGAGTATTTCTGGGACCCTGAGCTGGGAGACTTACAAGCTCAGCATTGCAGAGCCCAAGCCCCTCCTCTTCCCTAGATCAGGCAGGGGTCCCCTGTCTGGCTCTGCTATATGGGCCTGTGCTGGGAACAAGTAAGGCAGCAAGTCTGGCCCCTTTGTTTTGGGCTGTTTGATTCACTCTCTTGCAGGGAAGTAAAAAAACAGGTACATCACAGAAAGAATTAAATTCTTAAGATGTGTAGGTCATTTTAATATTTTTTGTGTGGTTTCAGTTACCACCTGTGATTTGTCTTGGCAGTATCACTCTGCCCAGTAAACAGCTTTCCACTCAAATCCAGGTCGGTTTCTTTATTTCTTTATTATTATTATTATTTTTTGTTGCGGCACGTGGGCCTCTCACTGTTGTGGCCTCTCCCGTTGCAGGGCACAGGCTCTGGACGCGCAGGCCCAGCGGCCATGGCTCACGGGCCCAGCTGCTCCGCGGCATGTGGGATATTCCCGGACTGGGGCACGAACCCGTGTCCCCTGCATTGGCAGGCGGGCTCCCAACCACTGCGCCACCAGGGAAGCCCTCTTTATTTCATTATTGTTGCATCTTTCCCGCTTCTCTTCCTAACCCTCCTCTGCGTCTCCCCCCGATCCCTCCCGCCTACCTGCTTTCGGGTAGGTGGAAATGAGCAGATCATCAGGCCTGGCTTGGAAGTTCCAGATCTGATCCCAGGTGTCACAGGTGGGCGTGGGCTGCAGAATCCCCTCCACGTAGTCCACAGCCAGGCGCTCCGTGCCGTCATATTTTAAATCCTCCATTTTGTTCAAGGCCAAGAGTGTTGGATATCAGATCTCTGCTCCAGGAAAGTGTTACTCTCAGTCAGCTCAGAGCTGCGTTCTTGGCATCGTACAGACAGGGCAGAGCTCAGACCTCAGGTCCTGCCTTGGGCTGGCAGTCGAGGGGGAGCCCATCCAGGGAGCTGGGACTCTTGTTTAGGACTTTGCACACAGCGCAAAGTCCTCCACAGCCCCAGCGGGGCTCTGATGTAGCCGCCGAGCCCTCGGCTCCTGGCTGCCGTTCAGGGTCCTGTGCGCATTCAGCCCTGCTCTTCTGTACCGTTAGCAGGAGTCAGTGCCACCTCACTTGTAGTTCTCCTCTGTGTCCACAAAATAATTCACAGATCTCCATTAATTGTTTCTTCTGGGAATTTTAAGCTAATTAAGAAGTTGCAGGGAATCTGCCCGCGGGATTACAGGTTGCAACGCAGAATGCCTACGCCGAAAGGCTGGAGGGAAGTTTCTGTGCTGCTAACAATGACAGCCTAGATTGAACCTCCCAGCACAGATGGCCGAAGGGGTCAGCATTGTTATTTTTAAGAGTAAAGTAAACGAGGCTGTAATAGCGAAGGTTCCCTCCCTGTTGTAGGCTGTTCAGTGTCCGTATCAGTCGGTGTCTGTTCACAGCTAATAAAACATGTTTGTCTTACTTGAAGCCAAGTGGATGCAAAAACTTGGGAGCTACAGAACACATACCCTCTGGCGTCCTCCTTCCTGGAGTTCACCTCCCAGCCTCGTGCCACATCCCCTGCAAGCCCCTTGTTTTCCTAAAAGCCTTGGTGCTTATTTAGCCTCCTTGTGCCTTTCCTTGGAATCATTCCTGGCTGCAGCGGAGTTTTTTTCCCTCCTATTTCCCCCACAACCCTTCTCGGCTGACCACCTCGAAAACAAGACCAGACCTGCCCAGGTCTCCTGTTTCTCCTTGTGATATAATCGAGAGCACGTCTGGTCTTTGTCTCCGGTTCCTGATGCCGAGTTTCAAAAGCCCTTTTAAGTCCCTGAGTGATTGGAGCCTTTGGTTGTTCACCGTGAGTCCCTTTAGACCACACCTGAGTTGGTGCCAACGAGGTGACACCTGCTGGGCCCATAGACAGTTCCAGGGGAGGGGCCGCCATGGCAGAAGATCAAGTGTGTGATCACGGGGTTGGGCCTTTCCATCCCATCCCCCCTCCAGGGAGAGGAGAGGGTCTTGGAGAGTGGGGTCAGCCGTGTGGCCAGTGACATGAGAACCCACGAACCCCGGACCCCGAGGCTCTGTGCAGCTTCCCGGCCGGTGAGCGCAGTGAGGGGCCGGGCCAGGGGGGTGCCGTGCCCAGGCTCCACGAGGACAGGGGGATAGGGCACGGCAGCTCTGCTCCCTCTGTCCCAGACCTTGCTCCCAGCACCTCTTCCATTTGGCTGTTGTGATCTGAATCCTCTATGATGAAACTGTAACTGTAGGTGTAGCGCTTTCAGTGAGTCCTGAAAGCACCATTATGGATGCTATGGGGGTCATGGGGACCCTCCACACTTAGAGCTGGTTGGTCAGAAGCACAGATGGTCCCCACGACTCATGGGTGCATCTGGCGGGGGTGGGTCTTGGGAAGGACTTTGCCCTTGACCTCTGGGTCTGCGCTAACCCCTGGTGGTCAGTGTCAGTACGGAAGCCAGTTGACAGAGAACCACCCTGAGACGCCTCTCCCGCCCCCAGCTGCCCCAGATGCTGTTCCTGCCGGCAGGAGTCTCCCTTCTTGCTTAAACCACTTCCCACCCAGACCTTCACAGCACCCCACGAGGGCCTCCGCGTGGCGCCCCTGTGGTACCTGGGAGCCCAGGGTGTGCACACTGCCCGCTCTGCAGCCCTGATGCCCCCCGTGTCCCCCCTCCTGTGTCCCCGTGCCTCCCGCAGGCACAGGCTCCCGCCCCCGTGGCTGTCCTTCATTTCCCGGCTTCACCCTCTGGCTCAGGCTCACCTGCGTCTGAACCTTCAGATCTTCTTTAACGTCCTCCCTAAACAGCCCCTCTCTGGAGAGCCTGTCCCTGAACTTGGGTGCCTCCCCTTTCATTGCTGGTGGCCCTGTCCTGTCCTTTGGAGCAGCCGTCCGCACTCAGCCCCGTGTCCTCCCCTGTCCGCCGCAGCACGGAAACTGGGCTCTGCTCGTGTCCTCACCGCAGCCGGCCCTGTGGCTGGCGCCTGTGTCCTCTGCAGAAGGGAAGAGGGAAACCAACTGGAGAACCGAGGGAGTGAGGTCTGGGAGCCACCACCGTGCCGGGGTTAGGCGAGCTGGTGGCTGAGGCTGGGGGTCTGAGACGGAAGGCAGACATCGGACGCCTGCCCTGACCCCTGCACCAGCTCCCGGCAGCCGAGGGCTGTGGACGGGGTGCTGACCCTCTGTGCCCCTGCACCCCGACTTTCCTCTGAAAATGGGGGTCATGACAGCCTCTGCCTATGGAGTTGTTGTGCGAATGAAAGTGTGTTTACCGCTCAGCAACCTTATCTGTGAATAATGAGCCATGACTATGGGTCCCTCTTCCCATGTGACCTCAGGGCGATGCCTGGGCTCTCCCTGCCCCTCAGCCTCCCTGTCGGCTGTCGGGAGATGGATGGACGCTTGGGACCAAGACTGCCAGGTGGAATTCCTGGCCCTCACGTGCATTTTAAAAGACTTAGGAAAATTATCTGTGGCTTTTCAGAGAAACTTCTTTCTATGGTCTTTATAGTTCTGTGTGCCAGCAGAGTAGAGAGCTGGGGAGCTTAGCAACATCTTGGCAGTTTTGTTTAGTCCCTTGTGTGCTGGGGATGGAGGGCTGGGAGACAGGGAGAAAATGCCCCCTGTCCCCGAAGAGGACTGGCTGAGGTTGAAATAGACCTGGGGATAGTTGAAGATTTCAAATAACCTGAAAAATTTTCATGACTGCACAGATGATTCCTATTCTCATTTAATATTTTTCCCCAATAATATCAATACTTTCTCACAAGTTCAGGAAAATTAAATAAAGTGTTGTACCTAGTTATTATAAAATTCACGTGGTGCTAAGTCTCCATCTGCTAAGCGTTGCTTTGGAATTCCAAATCTCTGGGTTGGATTGAAGCTGCCCCGTGTAGACTTTCTAGTCACTCAATCCCTTCTGAGCCATTTTAGCCTCACGGGGTTAATGTAAGAATTGAGGCATGTAAGTCATTCTGCGGTGTTGGCACACGGTAGGCACCAGAGGTGAAGTCACTGCCCTTTCTCTCCTAAGTCTTCCTGGTTCCTCTTTCCCACTGTTTTCCTACAGGCGTGGGGAGGAGACCCCCTCCTGCCCTCTCTGGATGTCCCAGGTGTAAACCAGGGGCTTGTCTAGGCCTCACATGTGATCCCTTTGAAAAAATTACAAAGGGGCTTTCTAACCTGCTTTTCTTAGGAAAAGTCAGAATGCAGGTCATTTTTCTTAAACAGGTTCTTGTTTGTATGTTTTTACAGAAGGAGCAGGTCTAAAACATATTTTGGTTCAGCAGACTGTTTTAAAAGACAACTATTGGGAAGTGGGCTAAGCTCGTACTGAATAAAATTGAACTGAAATTGTCTTTATTCCTTGAATCAGTCTTTCGCTTATTGGGCTTTTTATAAATTCCTCAATTGTTATCCAATCCTTGAGACCAAGTCAGGAGGAAAGAGGAGGAACAGGGCCATGGTCAGTATGACCGGAACGACATCCAGACTGTGTGGGACCAGGGCTCGTCTAGGGTCACGCACAGCCCATCCCACCTTCTGATTCGGTGGCCTTGTGGCCACACTGCTGCAGGGCTCGGCTCTAGGAGCTGAGGAGGGAGAAAACCAAAGTCAGAGGAAGTGTATTAGTTAGTACTTGCCGCTTCAATCAACTGCAGAGATTGGGTTGGTTCTGAACTCGTAGTGAAGTGAAGGAAGGATGCACGAAACCTTCAATCTCAGATCATCCCTTAAAACAAAACCCCAAGAATCTTTACATTCTTAGAAGAATAAAAAGCTGGTCAAAATACAGAGCATCCAGTTATATTTGAATTTCAGGTAAACGACAAATGAATTTTTAGAATGAGCCTGTCCCATGCAATATTTGGGACATATTTATACTTACAAAAATCATCTGTTGTTCTGTATTTTATCTGGAAACTCTATGTGGGCGGGAGGTTGCTAGCTCAGTCTAACTTCAAGCTCCGGAGGCTTAATGAGTGGGATTAGAAACACAGGGAAGCGGAAAGCCCTTTGGACGCTCTCGTGGCTCCCCACTGGCTCATGGGGAGATGTGTGCTGTCTGCACTTTCCAGTGATTTGCGTCCTTGCAGCTTGCTGCTCGGGGCTGGACATCTGTCAGCTTCTTTTGTGGCGATGGTACCGCTTACCATCAGTGTACCATTCAGTATACAATACTGAATGTGAGTGTAAAACATCTAGACAGACTTTAAACTTGTAGACCAGCCTAGGAAAGCCTTCTGTGCTCTTGCAAGGAAAGAAATGCTAAGATAAGTTGCTAATATCACTACTCTTGCTAATGAAAATATTAATCTCATGCTAAAAATATTGTTTCCTTAATTTTTTTATCAGAAGTAAGCAACAGAATCAATGAAATTTGTTCTATTTTCAGTTTTCCCACTAGTTACAAGAACAGAATCCCTCAGTATCCTGGGGGTTGGTTCCAGAACTCCCACAGATACCAAAATCCACGGAAGCTCAGGTGCCTTATGTAAAATGGCACAGTACCATCGGCCCTCTGTATCCAGGGTTTCTGCACCTGCGGACTTAACCAACTGTTGAACGTGTAAGTACAGGCACACATCCTTTTATTGTGCTTCGCTTTATTGCACTTTGCAGATACTACATTTTTTACAGATTGAAGGTTTGTGGCAGCTCTGCAATGAACAAGTCTATCAGCTCCATTTTCCCAACGGCATTTGCTCACTTCTCTGCGTCAGGTTTTGGTAATTCTCGCAATATTTCAATCTTTTTCATTATTATTATATTTGTTAAGATGATCACAGATCACCATAACAGATGTTACTCTTGTAAAGGTTTTGGGGGGCCATTAACTGCACCCATATAAGACGGTGAGCTTAATCAATAATGTTGTGTGCATTCAAAGTCCACCGACTGCTGTTCCCCCATCTCTCTCTCTCTCCTCAGGCCCTTCCCTGTTCCCTGACAGGCAGCAATATTGAAGTTAGGCCAGTTAATAACCCTACAATGGCTCTAAGTGTTCAAGTGAAAGGAAGACTCACACGTCTCTCACTTTAAATCAAAAGCTAGAAAAAATTAAGCTTAGTGAGGAAGGCATGTCGAAAGCTGAGACAGGCTGAAAGCTGGGGTTCTTGCACCAGTCAGCCAAGTTGTGACTGCAAAGGAAAAGTTCTTCAAGGAAATTAAAAGTGCTACTTCAGTGAAACACAGGAGTGATAAGAATGGAAAATAGCCTTCTTGCTGATTGCAGAAAGTCTCAGTGTCTGGACAGAAGATGAAACCAGCCACAGCGTTGCCTTAAGCCAAAGTCTAATCCAGAGCAAGACCCTGCCTCTCTTCAGTTCTTGAAGGCTGAGAGATGTGAGGAAGCTGCAGGAGAAAAGTCTGAAGCCGGCGAGGTCGGTTCTTGAGGTTTCAGGAAAGAAGCTGCCTCCGTAACATAAAAGAGCGAGAGGAAGCAGCAAGTGCTGGTGTAGAAGCTGCAGCGAGTTATCCAGAAGATCCAGCTAAGAGAATTCACGAAGCTACACTGAACAACAGCTTTTCAATGCAGATGAAACAGCCTCCTATTGGAAGATGCCATCTAGGACTTTCATAGCTAAAGAAGTCAACGCCTGGGGCTTCCCTGGTGGCGCAGCAGTTGGGAGTCCGCCTGCCGATGCAGGGGACACGGGTTCGTGCCCTGGTCCGGGAAGATCCCACATGCCGCGGAGCGGCTGGGCCTGTGAGCCGTGGCCGCTGAGCCTGCGCATCCGGAGCCTGGGCTCCGCAACGGGAGAGGCCACAACAGTGAGAGGCCCGCGTACCGCAAAAAAAAAAAAAAAAAAAAAAAAAAAAAAAGATGTCTTCATGCTGCTGCGTGTAAATCTGTTGATTCTGGTTAATTGCTTTCTGATAGCAATGTATGCTATCAGATACAGTCCACCACATTATACCGATTTACTCTCCCCGCCCAGCAGTGGGCACCCAGGTAGCCTTCAACTCTCAGCACAGGGATGGCTGGAGGAACAGGAGTGTGAGCGTCCCCTATACATGCTCCCTTATGGGGCTACATACCCATTTACTTGGGCTCTGTACCTACAGCTGGAATTTCTGGGTCGAAGAGTGTTTGTTTACTCATTTTGACGTGTTGCTAGGTTGCTCTCCTGTCCACTGTCACCAGCAGGACATTATCTGGCTTTCCAACCTTTGCTTCTGTAACAGATATGAAATGACAGCCCATGGTTTTCCTTTGCAGTTATTCTTATTTACTAATGATTTTGAGCATCTCTTGAAATATTTGGTCATTTTTTGTATTTTCTCTTCTGAAAATTGCCTTCCTCAAGGTCCCCTTTGCCCATTTTTCTATCTGGGTTTTATCTTTTTCTTACCAATTTGAGAGTTTCTTATATATTCTGAATATTGGTCTTCTGTGGTTTTAGACATCACAAATAACTTTTGTCATTCAGTTTTCTTTTTATTAGCCTTTTTTATGGTGCTCTTTGATGAACAGAAATTAAAATTTTTGATGTCTCAAATTCATTAAGTATTTTTGCCTTTTGTTTCGTACTTTTGAAGTTTTGTTGAAAAAAATCCCTTTGCTCTTAGGTCTCAGAGGTCTTTGTGAATTTTATTCTTATAATTTCACGTTTCACGTTTAGTCTTCAGTATACGAGAGTCCACCTTCGAATGAGACCCAGAAATCTCTCAAGACCCAGTGGAATGTCTCCACCTCTGGGTCTCAGGAAACCTCTGAAATACGTGTCCCTGAGGTTTTACAAGTAAATTACAGGCAAACCTCAGAGATACCGTGGGTTTGGGTCCAGACCACATAATAGAGTGAATATTGTGATAAAGTGAGTCACACGAGTGTTTTGGTTTCCCAGTGCACATAAAAGTTATGTTTACACCATACTGTAGTCTATTAAGTGTGCAATAACAGTATGTCTAAAAAGCAATGTACATCTTAATTAAAAATGCTTTATTGCTAAAAAATGCTAACCATCATCTGAGCCTTCAGTGAGTCGTGGTAGTAACATCAAAGGTCACTGATCACAAATCACCCTAAAAATGTAATAATAATGGAAGAGTTTGAAATATTGCAAGAATTACCAAAGTGTGACACAGAGACACAAAGTGAGCAAATGCTGTGAGTAAAAATGGTGCCGATAGACTTGCTTGACCCAGGGTTGTCACGAGCCTTCAGTTTGTAAGAACTGCAATGTCTGTGGAGCACAGTGAAACAAGGTCTGCCTGTACGAATAGGACAGCCTTGGACTTTGGTACTGGGGAGGCAGGGATGCTGACTGTGTTGGCCATGGCGGGAGTGCTTCATGGCCAGAAGGCGGGCGGTCACCAGACACCCACTCTCCCCAGTGTCTCTGGGGTTCCTCCCACATGCTTGTTTCTCTGCTCCACAACCGTGATGCACCTTTCAGTTTATTTCAGTGTGTATCACAGTTTCCTTGATGGTAGCACCTTTCAGTTTGTTTCAGTGTGTATCAGTTTCCTTGACGGTCGCTGTGGTCGCTGTGGCCCCTACCAGGCTGCACTTTTCTTGGGGGAAGTAACCCTATTTTTATCATCTTTCGATGCCCTCCACTCCCCGGCATGAATAAGGCACTCAGTACAAGTCTGTTATCAAATGAATGGAGTGGGAATTTTTGACGAATATGATTGAAATAAATGTTTTAATTCAAAGAAAATTATAACAGAAGGTAGAAAGAGGATATATAGAAGGAACAGAAATGAAAATGTGTGTGATATTATATATTACATGTTGATATATTGCAATTCACCTAAAGACTGAAATTCTGCAGAGAGAGAAGGAAAATGAAGCACCTTAATGCTGCGTAACTGAAGTCACACTGGGTTCATCCAAAAGGCAGATCAGGCTGAAATGTCCAGGTCGTGGTTTAAAAACCCTGACATCACGTCACACGAGCCATTCGTGGTTTTTGGAAACAGGTTTCTCTTCTGCTTCACAGAGGCTGCTCTTTAAAGATCCATGCAGAAGGACAGAGAAGTATCAGCCATGTTTTTCTCATAATTTTCTTTAAACTTCTTGGTCTGAGCTTCAGTGAACTGATTTCTCCACTCTCCAGTGACTTCTAGAAAGAGTGATGGATAGCACATTCAGGGACGTTTTCGCAAACTTTAACGCGTGTAGATAATCCCTTTCCCCTCGGTACTTAAATGCCTGACGCAGACACTGGCTGGGTGTCCTCCTGATATTGAGTGAGATGTGAGGCTACAGGGCTGATCACTGCACTTCACAGGTGAGGCATTTGTGAATAGCCTTTTTCTGAGACACTTTGGTGGGAGGAGATCTAGACGTGGTTTATCTAATTCTTGGTGTCACGCCCTGCAGCCCTCTGATCATCCAGGACTTCCTGAACCCTCAGTTCATTTCACTTTCTACTTAAGGTAACTGGACCCGGTTTTCTCCTCCTCTCCTTAGAGGTCTCTGGAGGGCTGCATCCTCAGAGCATCCTCTGTCCGCCGTCTGTATCTCTAGTTCAGGCCACGTTCATAGTTGAACACGGCTGAGATTCCTCCTTTCCAGCCTGAATTATCATTGTGTTAATGTGTAATTGAATTAAAGCAATAGAATATGAAGGAATGGTAAGGTTCGTTAGCTTTATTTTATGCTTATGCAATAGAGTATTCACGTTTTTTCAGCTTCAACAACTAAAAATGGCCAGAGACCCCACAGAGAGCTGTTTCTGTTCTGATTTCTCCATGCTGTCTGCTTCACGTAGGCTCTTTGAGCTCTGTGTAGTATTATTTTCATGTGTGAAGTGTAAATCTGCTTAATTCTCTAGGGGTAATAAATTATATGGTTATGTAATTTATCACTTAGCTTACAAGAAAATTAGATGACAATTGACATCAGTAAAATGGTGGAGTAGGAGATATGAGCCTTCATCCCCCACCAAAAAAAATCCCAGCCATCCACGAACAAAAATAGTCCTGGGAAGGGCTTCAAGAGTCTAATTAAGGACCTAAAGCAACACAGTGGAGCCCAAACAGGAGGATAACCACACAGAGAGAATTGCTGGGGGGACTGACACAGCAGAGCTGTCTGGAGGTGGCTGGGCTCAGAGAAGGGGGCTACCAGTGTCAGACACACAGCGGAGCCACCATGCCCCCAGGGCCTGCTCTGCAGGGCACCCCAGCAGCCTTTGTCCCTGAGGACCTCAGTCGCCCTGCGTGGGCTCTGCAGCCTTCATAGGATTTGTCAGCGTGGACCCCAGTGGCCTGCCCCTCAGGGCATCCCAGCAGCTTCCCCACTGAGGTAACCAACAGCCACCACAGACCCTCTAGAGAGGAAGACGCTGCCGTGTGCTCTCCTCTCCAAGAAGGAGCCGCGGTCGTGCTGCCCTGGGACCGTGACCTCCACTCACCCCACCCCTTGCATGCCCTGGACCCCGGTCCCCAGCCGCTCCGTACACGCCCCCTCTCCACGCCCAGGCCCCATGACCACTTGGCATGTGTCTGCACTGCGAACTCTGGCTCTGTAACTGCTCCCATAGGCTTTCTTTATTCTTTTTCATTCTTTTTCTTTTTGTTCCTCTAACTGTTAGAGACTAAAGAAAGCCTATGGGATTTATGAGACACCTTCAAGAGAACAAATATGCAAATCTTAGAAATACCAGGAGAGAAAGGGGCAGAAAACTTATTTAAAGGTATAATGGCTAAAACTTCTCAAATCTGGGGACAGATATGGGCATCCAAGGACATGAAGTTTCAACCAAAAGAGGTTCCTCACTGAGACACACTGGAATCATGCTGTCAAAAATCAAAGACAGAGACATTTGAAAGCAACGAGACAAAAGAGGCTTATCACATAGCAGGGAACCCTCATAAGGCTATCAATAGATTTCTCCACACAAACCTTACAGGCCAGGAGAGAGTGAGATGAGATAGATATTCAAAGCGCTAAAAGAAAAAAAAAAAAGAAACTGTCAACCAAGAACACATTACCTGGCAAAGCTATCCTTATGTACAAAAGATAAAGAGAAAGGAATCAAAGCATAACACTACAAAAAACCACCAAATCATAAAGGAAGACAGCAAGAGAGGAAGAAAGGCACAAAGGAACTACAAAAGAACAAGAAAACAATTAACCTCTAAGATCAGGAACAAGACAGGGTTGCTCACACTTGCCACCTCTGTTCAACATAGTTCTAGACAGAGCAGTTAGGCAAGGAAAAGAAATAAAAGGCATCTAAAATGAAGAGGAAAAAGTAAAATTATCTCTGTTTGCAGATGACATGATCATATATGTGAAAAACTCATAAAGACTCCATAAAAGAGCTGCTAAACAAATTCAGTAAAGTTACAGGATACAAAATAAACATATAAAAATCAGTTGCATTTCTATATGCTAACAATGAACTATCTGAAAAATAAACTAAGAAAATATTTTATTTATAATAGCATCAAAAAAAATAAAATACTTAGAAATAAATTTAACCAAGCAGGTAAAAGATCTGTACACTGAAAACTATAAGATAATCGTTAAAGAAATTGAAGAAGAAACAAATAAATGGAAAGATATCCTGTGTTCACAGATTGGAAGGGTGAATATTGCTAAAATGTCCATACTACCCAAAGCGATCCATAGATTCAGTGCAACCCCTATCAAAATTCCAATGGCATTTTTCACAGAATAAATGTTACAAAGCTATAGTAATCAAAACAGTATGGTTCTGGCATAAAAACAGACACACAGACCAATGGAATACACTAAAGAGCCCAGAAGTAAACCAAACATATATGATCAACTAATTTTCAACAAGGAGGCCAGGAATACACAATGGGGAATGGGTAGCCTCTTCAATAAATGGTGCCAGGAAAACTGGATATCCACATGCAAAAGAATAAAATCATCTTATACCATACGCAAAAATCAACCCTGAAATGCTTAAACATAAGACTTGAAACTGTAAAACTCTTACAAGAAAACATAGGGGAAAAGCTCCTTGGCATTGGTCTTGGCAACGATTATTTTGATATGACACCAAAAACACAGACAACAAAGGTCAAAAAAACAACTAGGACTACATCAAACTAAAAAGCTTCTGCAAAACAATGGAAACAATTGAGAAAATGAGAAGTCTATAGAATGGGGGAAAATATTTGAAACCAAATATTTATAAGGAACTCATACAAATCATACAACTCAATAGCAAAAAACAAGTAACCAGATTAAAAAATGGGCAAAGGACCTGAAGAGACATTTTCTAAGGAGACAGATGGCCAACAGGTGTATGAAAAGATGCTCAACATCACTAATCATCAGTGAAACGCAAATCGAAACCACGATGAGCTATCACCTCACACCTGTTAGGATGGCTATGATCAAAAAGTTAAAAGAGGAATTGTTCGTGAGGATGTAAGGAAAAGGGAACCCTGTGTGCTGTTGGTGGGAAAGTAAATTGGTGCAGCCACTGTGGAGAACAGTATGGAGGGTCCTCAAAAAATTAAAAATAGAGCTACCACGTGATCCAGCAATCTCACTTCTAGGTTATATCCAAAGGAAACAAAATTACTATCTCGAAGACACATTTGCCTGTACAGTGGAATATTATTCAACCTTAACAAAGAAGGAAACCTTGACATTTGTGACAACATGGATGAAACTGGAAGACATTATGCTCAGGGAAATAAGCCAGATATAGAAAGACAAATGCTGCACAATCTCACTTACATGTGGAATCTAAAAAAAATCGAACTCATAATAACAGTAGAACGGTGGTTACCAGGGGGTGGGGTGAAAGGGGAGATGCTGATCAAAGGTACAGACTTTCATTTATGAGAGGAATAAATTCTGGAGACCTGATGTACAACATGATGATTATAACTGAGAATTTATTATATATCGATACTTGAAATTTGCTAAGAGAGTAGAATTCAATTGTGTTTTCACTCCCCCACCAAAAAGAGTAACTATGTGATGGATGTGTTGTATTATTAGCTTGACTGTGGTGCTCATTTCTCAGTCAAAACATCACGTTGGGGCTTCCCTGGTGGCGCAGTGGTTGAGAGTCCGCCTGCCGATGCAGGGGATGCGGGTTCGTGCCCCGGTCCGGGAAGATACCACGTGCCGCGGAGCGGCTGGGCCCGTGAGCCATGGCCGCTGAGCCTGCGTGTCCGGAGCCTATGCTCCGCAACGGGAGAGGCCACGGTAGTGAGAGGCCCACGTACCGAAAAAAACAAACAAACAAAAAACCCCAAAAACATCACGTTGTGTACCTTATATTGACGTTTTACTTGTCAATCATCCCTAAATGAAGCTGGGGGAAAAAAATTCCCAAACCTAAAAAAACCCTCTAGCATGTATAGTACTACTGTGCCTATAAATATATGTGTCTCTGGACAAATAGACAATACCTTTTTTCCAATAGAAAAAAAAAGAAATCAGGTTCATTATTGGGCAAATTAGAGAGAAAATTTTTCCTTTGAGCCTTAAGTTTTTGCTTATCTTATCAAACAAAATGTACTAGGATTTTTTTTTGTTTCATTTATCTAAAATAATGACAAATTCACGAAGTTTGTCTCCTTTAAGGGGCTGGCAGTATGGTAGCATCAGGTGGGCTCTGGGCAGGTGGCTGAAGGTCCTGGCTCTGGCCGGGCTGTGAGACCCACTGTGCCCCCGCGGTCATTCTTGGAGAAGTGATTTAACTCAGGGACCACCCTTCCAACCCTCAAGGCCAATGACCTTCGTACTGTCCTCCAGAATGTGCTGGGAAGAATGTGAGCTTCCTGGAGATTAGAGGCTTCACTTGAGAAAGAGTTTGGGTCAAGTACATGTTTGAAGCTCTGAGTCAAGCAGAATTAAACAAGTTCCTTCTCAGAAACTTATTTACGCTCACGTGCTTCAAAAGGGCAGGTACAGAGTGTGGATTCCCACCCTTCTCTGAGCACGAGACATGGGATCTCCCTGAATAAGGCTGCGAAGAACTCACTTCAGAAAACACTGTAGGTAGTGACTCACTGAGCCTGAAGGGTAGAAAGCCACTTATGGGTCAGAAAATTTGTCTATTATCAAGGGACAGACGGGAGCAGGTACACCTCCTTCAGCGCCACCTCTGCTCCCTCAGATACTCACCACCTATGGCCACGAGCAGGCCAGCCATGTAGACGCTTAGAGAGAATTCTGCGGGTGCGGGAGGCCTGAGGCAGGTGGTGTGGGTTGGTGGGACCATCACGGGCTGTTGGGTCAGGAAGACCTGGGTTTGCAGCCCATCTCGGCCCCCTGCCAGGTGGTTCTCATTGGGCAGCCTGTGTGATGTCTCTGAGCTACAGTGATGTCTGAACGTCCCCCTGTGGCGTCGCCGAGGGGCTGGGGGCGCTCAGGACGGAGCCCCGTGCCATGCCCCCAAGCCCCTGGTGTGGGAGTGCACCCCACCCGCTCTCATCCACCTGACCCGGTGCTTTGGGCGGACAGGTGTGGGGATGATACGTTCTTACGGGGAGACCGGCCCTGAGTGTTTTCTGCTCCCACCTCACCTTGCAGGTTTTCTCCCAGAAGGATGGCAGCAGCAGTTGCGCAGGAAGGTGACTTTTCAGAGTCCTTGGGGAAGGCATTGCATTTGCCTGGTCGATTCCTGAAAAATTGTTCCAGCATATTTGTTAATTTTTTTAAAAGTTTTATTTTTTATGAATTGATTCTGTCAGTTTTCTTCACGTATGGCTCCTGGGTTTTAGGTCACATTTAGCCCTTCTTCCTCCCTTGGATGATGAAAACCATTCCTCCTTGGTCTCCACTGGCGCTCTGCACCCGTGGTTCGCTGCACATTAGAATCTCTGAGGCAGGACTTTCCCTCAGGGTCTCACTCACCACTGACCCACCCCCGCCCGCCCGCTCCTTTTCTCATCCCATCAACCTTCAGTACCTACAGCAGAGCCAACCAGCACCAAACCACTGCGTGCAAATGGGTGAGGACACCTCAACCACACCGTAGGTTCAGAAGACCCAGGGCGGACCTGCGTTATGTCTTCAAATCACTGCTCAAAGAAAATGACAGGGAAATTGTTGAAGAGGCCTGAGGACTCCACAGACGTGTCCACTGGAGGCCTCTAAGGTCAAACCTGAATCACTTAGTGTAGCCTTGAACACTCTCAAAACCTGTCCCCAGTTATCTTTAATGCTCATTTTGGCCACTTTGCCCCAAGCACTCTGGGGTGACATTGAGCAGTTTAGAAAACGTGGCACATGTTAGGCTGGGTCAAAAAAAAAACAGGAAAGAAAGAAAGAAAAAGACAAGACAGGACAATTAGCTTGTTAATTCATTTTCCAAATGTGAGTTCCCAAGTCCGCAGTTTTCACGTTGGGTTAGAATGGATTCCTGTGGGAACATTGTTGTTAGAGATGACGGTGCTGGGCCCCTCAGTCTGTGTAACTCCACCCTGTACCTCAGGTGCACGCGTGTGCCTGGGATGGTTCCTGCAGGACACACAGACACAGCACACTCACCCAACACCCAACGCATGCACACATAACACACATGCGCACACGCCAACACACACATGCACACTACACGATACACACACATGCACACACAACACACATGCACACACACGCACACAACATACACACACATGTACACACAACACACAATACACATCACACACACAACACACATGCACACACACAATACACAACACATGCACACACAACACAATACACACCACACGCACACACCACACACACACACACACACATGCACACACACACTACGGGTTAGTGGTTAAGAGCATGGGCTTCAGAAACAGAATTCCCGAGCGCAGATCCTGGCTCAGTCCTATCAGCTGTGGCCCTTGAGCAGATCATAGCCTCCTGGGCCTGGGTTTCTGTGTGTGTAACGTGGGTGTCAAGTAGCAGCTCCTCAGCGTACTGTGAGGACAAACAGCGCTCATGCAGGAAAGTGTTTGGAGTAACCCTGGCCCGCGGCGAGCCAGGGCTCCACCGCGCATTGTCTATTTCCCCACGGAAAGTGCCTCAGGAATGCTGACCTTGTATCTGGGGTCCTTGGTGCCGGGCCCCTGTGACATTGACACATGAAGTCCCCCTGCTGGGGGACGGCTGGGGAGAGATCCCTTTCCCTGGTGTTTGTAACTCGGTGACACTTTATTTAATAGCGAGGTGGTGCCCCTCTATTGTTTAGTATTAGAGCTAAATAAGTTTTTAAGTGAAGGGGTCTGTCTACCTAGATTTGCACAAGTAAAGGTAACTTGTATCCAGCATTTAGAGTTGGGGACCAAAGGGAGTTTTTTTTTTTGGGGGTGTGGTAGACTTTCAGACTCTCCCCTCCCAAATTGCCCATCTTTACGTGAAGATTACGATTTCGTAAACTGGAGACTTACCAGAGCAGTCCGGTATCCGTATCCATTCCAGGAAAGGCTGTCGCAGGTGGATGGGGACCAATCCGCTCTGCTCAAGGTCTCCACCGTTCTGTATCAGATCTACAACCTCCTGCGTCCAGGTCGTTCCTGAGAAAGAGTGGAGAGCAGAACTGAGGAACAGGTTGCTGATTTTCTGCAGCTTACAATTTAGAAGCATCTTATGCTAGAAAAAGAATTCATTTGTCTATCAGTACCTCACTTATGCTACTCACTACGTTGAATTGAAATCAGCTATTAAGATTATCTTTTCCTCACCAGAAAGTTTCATTAAGGGAAGCAATTAATTTTTATACTCCAATGATGTACTTTTAAGAATTTCAATATGCATTGGTATTTCTAGAAAATGATAATACAAATAATTAGTGTATGTAACAATAAGGGGTTAATTTAAAAAATATTTCCTTTGGAGGAAAATCACAACGATTGCCAAACACTCACTTTTACTATTACACTCTGGTTGCCTATAAATAATCTTGTTTCTCCCCTCTGGTTACTTTTATTTAGAACCGTGACATTGATCCAATGCCAGTGATGTGAAAAGGAAGGAAAAGTAAGAATTGGAATTGGTAATCCACAAAAAAAAGGAAAAAATCGACATTGAATGAATTCCTCTTTAAGAGGTCAAGAAAGATAGGGTGACGTTAACAGTGACTTCTACATGGAAGTTGAATTGGTTTTAAGTGGAAAAATAACCTTTGCTACATTTGGGGGTGATACCCATTCTCCCTGGGGCCCCTCTCAGCCTGCACACCCTTGACCTCCCAGGAATTCTCTCCCTGTTTGGCTTCCGGACACTTGGCTGGCCTGGTCTTTTTCTCGGGGAGGAGCCTGGTTTGCACGTGTGTGGGGCCATTGAATCCGATGGACCCCAGTCTTCTCTCTGGGTCCTACGAATTGGGTGGTTCTGGATAAATTATGTAAACCCACCGAGCGGGAGTTATGCTCGTGTGGTTTTGAGAGCACAAGTGCCAGCCTGCAGTGGGCACTAAATGAATGTCGAGGGTCATAATTGTTAACTGCGTAGGTGCCGGTGTTCCTGCAGGGCAGGGGCCGGTCCGGTGAGACCGTCTTGCTCAGGAAGATGAGGAGGAAGCTGCCGCAGCTGGTTTCCCGTGGTCCCGGCTCCTTTCCCCGCACCTGGGCCGCGCTCCCTGGGCCCTGGGCTCTGGCACTGTGCCTGCTGAGCTCCTGATTGGTTCCCATTTTTCCTTCTGTCCTGGAATCAGAACTCGCTTCATCCTTGGCCCTTCCGTTGCCTATGCGTCAGTTTACGGTCCCAGGTCTGTGTCGTCTGGTTCTGCCCGATGCAGGGTGCTCCGGGAGCAGCAGGGGCGGCCTTCTCGCTATGGGCCGGCTCTGCTTCCTTTCCTGGACTCTGAGGGGGGCCGGCCTCTCGAGGACCTCGTGGGTGCCCTCTGCCTGCAGACTCCGCCTCGGACTTGGCTTTGCTGCCGTGGACGCCGTGAGCGACTCCAGAAACCCAGCCTCCCTTGGTGGTCGGTCTGGGCCATGCACGGGTTTCTGCCAGAGCCCCTGGCCTCAACCTCCAGCCTTGCCCTGCACCCCAGGGGCCTCACACCGTGACTCACACTCACCAGTAACTCCCCTCCAGCCCAGGACGGCCGATTCCCACCGACCCAGGTTCCAAAGTCAACCGCACCGCCTAACTGCAGGGCAATCTGGGCTCTGCCCTTCCATGGACTCTGCCTGCTGGCCGGCACCTTCCCAGACATGGGTGTTGACGTGAACGGTCAGTGGCTGGAGTGATGCCCCACAGCCGTCCATGGAGGTTCGTAAGTCTGCGGCGGGTGTGTGGCCCGGACTCCCTTCTAAACCGAAGAGTTTGCTTTCCCAGCTGCTGAGGGCGCTGCTGGCCGACAGCCCTGAGCCGTTCATCCCTCTCTGGGACCCAGGCCGTGCCCCTTTCCTGTGGCAGCTTGCACCTGACACCCAGGCCTCTCACCCACCCTGGGGTGGCGTCAGCTTGGAGGGACCACCCCAACTCTGGAGCGCCCAGCCCACGGGCTGGAGGAGGGCTTGCCAGCACCGAGTGGAAGCCCCCGTCCTGCCTCCCTCCGCTTCCCCACAGAGCACTGACCCTTAAACAGGCCACACACTCACACCCAACTCAGCCTGCCTCCTGGGGACCCGGCCTGCGACGTGGTTTGGGATCGAGGATGAGGACTTAGGGTGACGACAGGCTGCCTTAGGTCAGGGGCAGGTGGGGGCCTGGGCCTGGGCCTTGAGTGACCTTACTTGGCCACAGAAGCAATGACATTCAAACGAGGTCATTAGGGTGGACCCTGATCCAGTGTGACCGGGGTCCTCACGAAAAGGGGAAATTTGGAGACAGACGGGTGCACAGGGAGAACGACGCGTGTGAACGTGAAGATGGCTGTCTGTCCTCAAGCCCAGGATGGGGCCTGCGCAGAGCCTTCCGCAGCCCCCGGGAGAAACCAGACCCGACGAGCCTTGATTTCCCACCTGCAGCCTCCAAAACCTTGAGGGTACACTCCTGCCACGCCCCTGGGTTGTGCTGCCTGGTTACGGTGGCCGGAGCGAAGGAAATGATCACAGTGGCTCCGAGATCCTTCACGTCCTTCCCTCCGTCTAAATTAGGCCCGACCGGTGGCCTCTCGTCACCCCCCGGCCCCCCCCCACCCGAGTTTCCTCCAGGGCCCTAATCACATGTTGTAATCACATGTTGTAATCCAGATTACATGTTGTAATCTGTCCAGTGGCCTGACGTCCTGCTCCAGCCTAGACCCTAAGCGCCAGCAGGACAGAGGCCAGGAGCACTTTGCTGCTCTGCACGGGGCTCGTCCCTGGGGTTTAGAGCCTCCTGATAGAGTTTTGTTGAATGAGAGAAAAAAATGATTAGCATGAATTTTTTGACCTGAAAAATCTACTTTAAATAGTTACATATTTTTAATAAAACAGCGACCTAGCTCTTGAAAAAAACCTTACAGTTTTGTAGACAAGTGTCAGATCCTTTGCCCGCCTGTCTGATTTACAGACAGGGCCCCCGCTGGCCTCTGCATTGCCCACTCAGAGCTGACACGTGGCGACTCCTGCTCTCTCGTCTACCACATACCTGCTTTGGGGTAGGAAGCAATGACCAGGTCATCGGGCCTGGCTTGGGAGGCCCAGATCTTACCCCAGATCCTGCATGTGCCCTTCTGTAGAGTGACCCCATCTACCTGGGGAAGCAGGGGCCCTTCTGACTCCCCTGTCGTTCCCACCACATCCATCTCCATTTCCTCCGTCTTGGTTTGGGCACCAGCAGTGCAAAGTGACAAGTGAGCGAAGGCAGGATCCACATGGGATTTTACCCTCAGTGCCTTGGGCACGGACTCCGCTCACCTACAGGCTTGTGTGTCCAGGCAAACAAGGAGAGGTGATTGGCATGGCTCTGTACCTCCTGAGTGACGCTGGAGCGAAATCCTTAAGCCTGTGCCGGATCAGACCTTCCTTACGGCGGGGCTCCGGCGGGGCCCCACCTTGACGCTGCCCAGAGGGAGGAAGAGCCGCTCGGCGAGGGGCTGCCCGAGTCCATCCTGGAGTCATTTCCTGGACCCGCAGACGCCCTCCAAGGTGGGGAGTCGAGTGATGTCGCTGAAGGAATGTCTGGAACAGGTGTCCAGGCATTGCCCTCTCCTCTGTCCTCACCTGGAGCCAGCGATCCTGTGTCCTCGGGATTTGGAGAAAAACCCTCCCAGGCTGAGAGGAGACAAGTGTCATGTCACCAGCTGGGACATGGGAATTCCACCCCAGCTTTGGAGGCTGAATGAATTCTCAAGGCTCTGGTCTTGTCTATGAGTGTGAGGATAGACTGTCGTATCTGAGAACCATCACCAGATAGACTTTTTAAAAATTAATTTTTATTGGAGTATAGTTGCTTTACAATGTTGTGTTAGTTTCTGCTGTGCAGTAGAGTGACTGAGCTCTATGTATACATATATCCCCTCTTTTTTGGATTTCCTTCCCATTTAGGTCACCACAGATCATTGAGTAGAGTTCCCTGTGCTCTACAGTAGGTTCTCATTAGCTATCTATTTTATACATAGTATCAAGAGTGTATATGTGTCAATCCCAATCTCCCAATTCATCCCATTCCCCTCCTTTGCCCCTTGGTATCTGTACGTTTGTTCTCTACGTCTGTGACTCTATTTCTGCTTTGCAAATAAGTTCATCTGTATCGTTTTTCTAGATTCCACGTATAACCAATATTTTACAGTATTTGTCTTTCTCTGTCTGACTTACTTCACTCGGTATGACAATCTCTAGGTCCATCCACGTCTCTGAAAATGGCATTATTTTGTTCTCTTTTATGGCTGAGTAATATTCCATGGCATATATGTGCCACATCTTCTTTATTCATTACTCTGTTGATGGACATTTTGGTTGCTTCCATGTCCTGGCTATTGTAAATAGTGCTGCAATGAACATCAGGGTGCATGCATCATTTCAAATTATGGTTTTCTCCGGATGTATGCCCAGGAGTGGGATCGCAGGATCATAAGGTAACGCCGTTTTTAGTTTTTAAGGAACCTCCATACTGCTCTCCATAGTGGCTGTACCAATTTACATTCCTACCAACAGTGCAGGAGGGTTCCCTTTTCTCCACGCCCTCTCCAGCATTTATTATTTGTAAATTTTTTGATGATGGCCATTCTGACCAGTGTAAGGTGACACCTCATTATAGTTTCAATTTGTATTTCTCTAATAATTAGTGACGTTGAGCACCTTTTCATGTGCTTTTTGGCCATCTGTATGTCTTCCTTGGTGAAACGTCTATTTAGGTCTTCCGCCCATTTTTTGATTGGGTTGTTCGGGGTTTTTTTGATATTGAGCTGCATGAGCTGTTTGTATAGTTTGGAGAGTAATCACTGCTCAGTTGCTTCATTTGCAAATATTTTCTCCCATTCTGTGGGTTGTCTTTTCGTTTTGTTTATGGTTTCCTTTGCTGTGCAAAAGCTTTTAAGTTTGATTAGGTCCCATTTGTTTATTTTTGTTTTTATTTTCATTACCCTAGGCAGTGGATCGAAAAAGATCTTGCTGTGATTTATGTCAGAGTGTTCCGCCTATATTTTCCTCTAAGGGTTTTATAGTATCCCCAACAGATAGACTTCTAAAAATCAAGGCATAATTAACAGTAAAATGTGCAGAGCTTCAGTTTACGTGTTGATGGGTTTTCACTCGTGCATACGCCCTGTGACAGGCCCCAGATCAAGATGCAGAATGTTTCCACCACCTGCCCTCCGTCTGGGTCAAGGCCTCACCACCACCCTGGGCCCAGGGCGAAGGCCGTTCCGACTTCCATTCCCTTGGATACGGTTCCCTGCTCGTGAACCTCGTCTTGGCGGCATCGTCCATTGTCCAGTTTCCCTGGCCACCTCCTGCTCTGACCTTCCCCGTGCCCATCTCTTTCTCTTTCCTACAGACTCTTCCTCATCCTCGATTCTGCGCTGGACGCCCCCCTCATCAGAAAGATATTTGACTAACCCCACCTGGAATGGTCTCTTACCTCTGGGTATGTCCTTGCATCTTTATTTTAGCTTCTGAGAAGGGTGAATGCTATGAATAATATAAACCATAGACACAGATGGTCTTTGCTTCTGAATTTTTGAAATTGGAGAAAATAAAGCAGCGGCGTCATCTAGGGGTAGGTGTTTTATAATCCAAGTAGAGGCAGTATTTGTCTGCGCCAAAGACTGACAGAACCTCTTCAGGGAATTGAAGGAATAACCAGTGGTTTTTGAGCCAAGCAGAGCACCAGTCGGAGAAAAAACTGTTTTATGTGGTTGGTGGCCACTTGGAGGTAAGAACCTTACATGAATCTCATAACACAAGAAGCAGATCATCTCTGAGAACAAAGGGGAATAAAGGCAATTTGAGACCCAAAGAGCCTGTAGAGCCGGTTGCATAGGTCTTGCCTGCAAGGACCTCTCGGACAGGAAGGGTTTTCTTCCTGGATTTCCGCAGGCCACGGTGGTTCAATCAGCTCGCCCAGCCCCCAGGGTCCAGGAGTCCTGGTCCAACTTCCACTACCTGCAGGGCAGAGCTTGTGCATGTTCCCGTCGCTTTGCTGACGTGTATGCAGGGTCCACTTCCTCGTAGCAGGGATAGAGCATTTGATGCGGGCTTGCCTTTCTCTTTCCCTCACCCTTTTACGGGCTCGTATGGGGAACCCATGCACATTGAAAGAAGAAAGGAAGCGTGGGCCTAAGAGCTGGTGCGCGAGGGCTCCCTGGGTGGGGCTGGGGCTTCAGGGCAGGATCGGCCTGGCCGCCTTCCCCTCCTGAAGAGGAGACTTTGGGATCCACCCACCCGCTGTTCACAGCGGCTTCCAAGGGCCGACTCCGCATCTCAGGCCAGCAGGGCTGTGGTCATCCTGTGAAGTCACAGCAGGAACCCGTGTTGTCTAGGCCACAGCTATGGTCTGCAGGGGTGGCTGAACCGGGGGCGAAGCAGAGAAAATCCTCCTGTCATTGAGACTGCAAATGAGCGCATGTCCCCCGGGGAGCTGTAGCGCACAGGGCTTCCAGCAGATCCGAGGAGCCGCCTAGGTCAGGAAGTACTTTAACGTTCTTCCCGGTTTGCACAAGCTTCTTGACTTTTCTTCTTTGTTCCGTAAATAGAATAATGTCGTTTCCTCAGGCTGGTCCTGAGTTTTCTGACTGTAGGGCCACTGCTCAGGCCTCCTTTTTCTCTTTGTCATTAGATCCAACGACTCGACCTGCTTCATTTCTTCCTTAAACCCGACTTTGCCCAAATTAACCCCACGTTGGTGATGCGAATACGACTCCCCTTACTACTGATCCTATTGTAGCAGAACATACATGCTTCAGCTCGTTTGTTCCCTAAGTTTTAGGGGAGGAAGTATGGTTCTGACACCAATTCCCACGTGTGTTTTTTCCGACCACCACCAAGCAGTTCTTCAACGCCAGCTGGGTGTTCTGCGATACAGCTCAGTTCTGACAGCGTCTGCCTGTCAGGAGATGGCGTCAGACCCCACGGGTTAAGGGCTCAGTCCTACAGGACTGCCCCCACCCCCCGCTGAGACTCTAATCACCTGTCCAGGTTGTCACCTGTGCTGCTGTACCAGCGGCTACACACTGGAGGTTCCCATCACTCCCGCCTCGGGGTGGGTTATTCTGCTAGAGGGGCTCACAGAGAGTTGACCTGCTAAATCAGCAGCTTATTACAGAAGCATGCAGCTCAGGAAGAGCCAGGCGGAGAAGGGGCACGGGGCAAGGCCTGGTGAGGGGCGTGGAGCTCCCCTGCCCGATCCGAGTGCCATGCTCCCCAACCTTCCTGTGTTCACCAACCCGTTAGCTCTCCGAACCCTGTCCCTTTGGGCTTTCACAGAGGCTTCATCACACAGGTTGATTGATTAAATCATTGGCCTTTGGTGATTGAACTGAGTCTCCAGCCAGCTCTTCCCCTCCCCAGAGGTCAGGGGTGGGGCTGAAAGTTCCAACCCTCTAATTACCCTTAGGTGACTTAGGGCTTTCCAAAAGTCACCTCGTTAACATAACAAAAGGCACCTTTGCTGTAGGAAATTCCGAGGTTTTTAGGAGCTCTGTGCCAGGAAGAGGATGAAGATCAAGTATATATACGTATATATATTCCTTATTATAAATCACAACATCACAATAGGTATGATCATTGACCCCATTTTCCAGATGAGGAGACTGAGGCCAGAGAGTGAGGCAAATTAGCACAGGCTGCACATATGGTAACTGGCAGGGCCAGGCTCAACCCTGTGCTGTGACTTCAGAGCTGGTCCAGGACGTCGGGTCACCAGCACCCTCCCTTCACTCAGTCCTGAAGATAAGCACAGGGACGCTTTTCAGTTAAGGGTTATGTTACCGAACTGAACTTGGGTCCACACCCCTGCTGCACAGCAAAGCCAATCTGCTGACACCGGGTTGTGGTGAAGGAAAGTACAGCATTTATTGCAGGGCACCAAATAAGGAGAACACGGCAGCTCATCCTTAAAAGACCCAAACTCCCCGATGATTTTCAGGGAAGGGCTTTTAAAGGCAGCATTTGGGGTGAGGACTGCAACATTTGCAGCTCATGGACTTTCTTCTGATTGGTTGGTGGTGAGGTAACAGGTTGATGTTTTGGGAATCTTAACCACCAGCCGTCTGATTCCAACCAGTCTGGGGTCTACGTGCTTGTGGTCGCATGTAGTCACTGTCCTCCACCTGGGCGGGGTCCCTCGTTTCTAAGGGAAGAATTTAAAGAAATGAGAAAAGGGATGATTGACAAAGACACCAAGGAAGTGACGGGTGGGTGGGAGCTGAGGCCTAGCTGCCACTGGTGTTAAACCACCACGTCAGCTTCCTCTGCTGAGGCCTCGGGAGGTCCCTCTCTCCCGGCGGAGGCTCGGGGGTCCTGGGAACCGCCTCCTGCCCTTCGTCCTGCCCGCCCCCCACAAATGGCTCTGCTGGACCCTCCGTTTCTGTAGCTGCTCAGCCTGAGCCTGTCTTGGGGTGACAAGTGAGGGGAAGGAATCTTTCCTGCAGCCAAAAGGAAGGCTGAGAAGTCCTTTGGCCGCCCCAGCTCTGCGGGCTGCCCGCCTGGGCCCTGATCTGCCGTCAGTTTTCCTGTCTGCTCTTTCCAAAACGACTTCCAGCAAAAGCAGGGACCCCGTTTCGGGGTGACACCCTGGGCAGAGAGCCTGGGTCCGGCTTCCTGGGTGGTCTGGGTCCTGCCGTGGAGGCCCCGCCATGTTCCCTGGAGGACACGCTTTGTGAGGGCCTTATTCTGTGGAGGTGGCTGGCCAGGACCCCCTGCAGGGAGGGACGCACCCCAAGTGAACCCCCCAGGAAGGGGGTGCCCTTCGTGCTGGAAGGCCACCCTGGCACCAGGGACAGTGTCTCCAGGAAAGTTTGGGATGAGGGGCAGAAAAGTAATTTTCCTCCCTCATATCTTGGAGAAAAATGTTTTTCCCGTATGAGCAGAAGCAAGCGGCAGGCGCTCTCCCCTCCTCGCCTCCGGCTCTGTTCTCCTCCAGGGGAAGGACCCGGTACTCACCGGGACCCCAGCGGGGGGGGCTCACCGACCTTCACCTCTGCTCCTGTGTGTTGGCCCTGACAACGCCCTTCTGCAGGCTCTTCCTCCAGGGGCTTCTCGAGTCCTGAAGCCCCAGACCTGTACCCGTAGGAGGAGCGGCTCCTGCTCTGGTCCTGCCCCTTAGTTCCCTTGAAATAGGACCTGCTTAAGGTGGGTCTGGATGGGGCTGCACCTCAGGGCTCAGATGGAAGCAGGAGGTGAAGGAAGAGGCCAGTGAGAGCCCCGGTCGTTGCCTCCCCTCCGTCTTCCCGGAGCTTGGTCTTCGGTTCCCGGAACCCGGCCTGTGGCTGCCTATTTCCTGGCCCCGGCAACCACTTTGGAATTTAATATTCATCACCTCTTAGGCGCACACCCAGAACTTAAATCATGGTTCTCTGAATGTGTGTTTAATTGTGAATCACAGATAAAACTTTTAATAGTTGTATTGCTTCTGCTACCCATGTTCAAATGCCTTAGGATTTCTAACTGGACCAGCCAAAGGGAAGGATGGTGGATTCCCTAGGGGGAAGTGACCGAAGAAGGCTGGACTGCTATTCACGTCTGGACCACAGTTGAAAATGGTGGGTGGGTTTGTGAGTCCAGTGGAGTGAAATACAGGGTAGAGTCACTTAGATAGTTGAGCACTAGATCACTGTGGAGATTTTTGTCTGAACTCTATAGGTAGATAGATGGTCCTTATTTATCCGTCCATGAGTCCATCCGTGCATGCATCCATCCATGGTCCAAAACAGAGTTACTGGGCACCTGCCCTGTGCTAGGCTCTGCCAAAGGGGTGGTGTTGTGGGATGAATCTTCCCATCTAGTACAGATAATAACAGAATAGCCAACGAGGTTAGAGCAGGTGCTGTGCTATGATGAGAATAAGGAGAGTTAGCGATGGATGCCGTGGGACACTGGCTGAGGAACCGACAGTCATGGACACGCTCCCCAAGGGAGTGGATTGGACCAGAAGGAGCCAGGCTGGCTTAAAGCCTTGGCAGCGGGATTCCGGGCAGAAAGGGCTACAGGTCCTCAGACCCAGGGCTGGACCAGCTCCTGGAACCAATAGGAGCCCGAGCCTCCCGGTGAGGCAAGGTCAGAAAGGTGGGTGGAGTCACGTCACGCCGCTTTGGGCCTGGAGGGGAATTTGGCTTTTGTTCTAAATCAAAACGGCCCCTTTGGGGCGCTTGCATCCCCTGTTCACAGTCAGGGGGCAGAGAGCATGCTGGCTGCTGCTGGAAAATGGTTCGCCAGGGATAGGGATGTCAACAGCAAGAGTGGCACAGAAACTCTTCTGCACCCAAATCATCGCTCACTGGAATTTATTCAGCCTTGGAGTAACGCTAAAAAGGCGAGTGCTTTGCAGACACGTTCTGGGTTGCAGGTTTTGGCAATGGTTGTGGGAGTGTGCACTGTGGCTGATACTGTTACACACCTGTGCTGTCCTCAGAGAAAGAACCAGTCCCGGTGCCCAGCTGCCTACCCCCCTGCACACCTGTTGCGGTGTCTTGGTTTACCTTTTGGAAACCTGCAGGGGGCATTCATTTCTTTCCACAATGGACGTGTTTGCAGGCAAGGCCTGACTCACGGCTCTGTTTCCCCGGGGGACTTAACACGATTTCATCATGGTGGAAATACGCTCAGCTGTGTGCAGCCATAAAAGGATTAGAGACTTGTTTACTGGGAGCAGGTGTGCCGGCCGAGGGGCGTGGGCTTGTCCGGACCACCCACCAGCTTCTTCCTTCCTTACCAAGTGAGGAGGAAAAATGCAGTTCAGTGAAATTCACCTCTCAGAAAGGACAGGACTATAATTTTAGGTAAGTCTGTATTTGAAAACCAAACAAAACAGAACCAAAAATTTCTAAGGAGAAAAGTAAACTTTTCTGAGACATGGAGTCCCAGCCCCCAGAAATTTGCTCCCCCAGGGTTGAGTTCCTTGGTAGATTCTTTCATTTTTATTGAGGTTCCTGGGATGGGGGCCATGTCCTGTCTGTGTGTTCCAGTGCCTGTTATGTGTCCTAGTTTGGACAGCAGAGCTCAGTGGGCAGGTCCTGGAGGGGTTACAAAGCGACCTTGGGACTTTACAAAGGGCTTGTGTTCCTGACCAGTTAGGGAGCCTGGGGTGAGCCAAGGCACCTGGACCTGACTCTTGATCTGGAACTAGACCAGCCTTGGCTGGTTGACCTGTGATGGTGACACGCAGGAGCTCTATGGTCGGGGCTCCCAGACCAGCTCTGAGCTCCCTCCCCCTCAGGCAGGACCAGGAGCACAGGGTCTCTTCTGGGTGCTCAGGGTACTGGTCCCCCACTCTCACCCACCCTGGGCAGGCTCGGCGGGAACCGAGTCAGCCCCAAACACTCCAGAAATAAACTCAGACACATTTGTTAAAGGTCATCTTTAGCAGAAACTGTTTCCTCTGCCTGCACCACCCCCCAACTTAGTTTCTGGCTAAGACCTTGGAATGGGCTGAATCATGTCCTGGCAAATTCGTGTGTTGTAGTCGTAACCCTCAGCACCTCAGAATGTGACTGTGTTTGGAGATGGGGCCTTTGGTTAGTTCAGATTAAGCCATTAGGACGGGTCCTAATCCCATCTGACTGGTGTCCTTGTAAGGAGAGGGGATTAGGGCAGAGACGCACACAGAGGGGTGACCACGTGAGGACGCAGCCAGAAGGTGGCTACCTGCAAGCCAATGAGAGAGGCCTCAGGAGAAAGCAACCTGTCCTCACCTGGATCTTGGGTTTCTAACCTCTAGGGCTGTGAGAAAATAAATTTCTGTCGTCTAAGTCATTCAGTCTGCGTATTTTGTATGGCAGTCTGAGCAGCCTAGCACAGATGGGTTTGTTCATCAAGACTCAGCTGAAACGTCCCTGTCTTTGGAAGCCTTCCGTGACCTGGCCCCTGACCCGGGCTGCCCTGTGCCCCCTCCTTGGGTGACTGTGTCATTGATCACCCAGTCCAATGAGAGGGGCTGCTTTGAATAATTCCCACAGCACAGCGGATGTAAGCTTATCTCCCGGGAAAACTGGTGTGTAGGTCCTACCTCTCCCTCTGTGCCCCCAGGACACCTTGCCGTTTCCTCTGTGATGTCACGTAGCACATTGTCAATAAATCTGGTGAACATCTCTCCCCACCAGTAAGGCCACAAGCCCCTCCTGAGCGGGCCTGGGCCCTGTTGTCCGGGTGCCCTTCACTGGAACGGTGGCTGGGACATTCCAGACCCTCAACACATGTGCACTGAATGTATGAACACGTGATGTACAAACTCAATGACTCGACAGACTTAAGTTTTAAATCAGTAATCATGTTTATTTGTTTTTTAAAAAAATCTCCAAAGCATAGAAAGAAGGCAAAAGTGGACACAGTTCCGTGGTTTGATGAACTTGTTAGCATTAATTGAAAACTGAAAGTGAAACAGGAGGGAAGGGAGCAGGGCACAGCTTTTAAAAGAATGACGTAGCCCAAGGACACGACATAAACTGATAAGAACCAAATAGGTCAAGATGGCAGACGACCTTCACTAGACCTTGAGCCTCAGTATACGCTCATTGTAATACATCAGCACACTAAATGACCAGCCCACGGGTGCCATGACAGTTCTGAGACCTACCATAAAGGCCAAAAAGTGGGCAGTGGCCCAATTCCTGGAAACCCCCACCCCTTTCCCAGAACAGCTGGAATACTCCTCCCATTTAGAAGCCTATGAAATTTCCCACTCCTATAAAAACTGACAACACCGGGGCTTCCCTGGTGGCGCAGTGGTTGAGAGTCCGCCTGCCGATGCAGGGGACACGGGTTCGTGCCCCGGTCCGGGAGGATCCCACATGCCGCGGAGCGGCTGGGCCCGTGAGCCATGGCCGCTGAGCCTGCGCGTCCGGAGCCTGTGCTCCGCAACGGGAGAGGCCGCAACAGTGAGAGGCCCACGTACCGCAAAAAAAAAAAAAAAAAAAAAAGAATCATAAAGATCAGGAAACAGAACGTGACGAGTGGACACCCAGGAGTGCCCCTCCCTCCTCAGAGCGTCCCCCCCTCCGTGAGGTAGCTGTTCTCCCGATTTTGTGACAGTGATCTTGTCCTCATAGTTTATGCCCAAGCACGCATCCCTAAATAACGCAGCCCAGCTTCGCCCAGGTCCAGACTCTGCACGTGGGTGGACCGTGCGGGCTGCTTTGTTGCTTTTGGTGGCTCAGCACTGTGTCCATGAGATTCTTTCATCTTGTGCATATAGTTTGTTTAAAAAATATTTTTTATAGTTTTACTAACTTTAAACACAATGTACTCCATTGCTGTGGAATATTCCTTCCTAGGAGCGTGCATGGCTCACTTCTGCATCCGCTTGTGATGGTCTTCAGGTGCTTTCAGGTTTGGCTCCTGTGGCTGCGGAGTCCATGTCCGTGTGTCCTGGTGCAGGGCTGGGTGGTTTGTGTTCAGCTGGGAGGAACACTGTGGGTCTGTGTGCATGGAGTGCGCTCTCCGAGGCCCGACTGTTTCAGAAGTGGTTGTACCGCCCGCTGCGCACCAGGCTTTCCATTGCTCCACGTCCTGCTGATATTTCATACTGTGTCTTCGTGTCTGCCATTCCGGTAGGTGTGTGCACAGTAGTTTTCTTATGGTTTTAACCCCTCGGTTGTTAGTGAAGTTGTGCATCTTGTCACATTCATGGACTATTTCTTGTTTTTTAAAAAGTTTTAAAAAGTGTGGTCAAATACACATAAAATTTACTATCTTAACCGTTTTTAAGTGCACATTTCAGGGTCAAGAAGTAATTTGCACTGTTGTGCAAACCTGACCGCCATCGTCCTCCAGAACTTTTTCATCTTGCAAAACTGAAAACAGTCCCCATTAAACACTCAGTCCCCATTGTCCCTCCCTCAGCCCCTGGCACCCACCACCCTACTTTCTGTCTCTATGGTTCTGACTGCTCTAGGGGCCTTGTATGAGTGGATCAAGCACTGTTTGTTTTTTTGTGTCTGGCTTACATCACTGAGCATAATGCCCTCAAGGGTCATCCCTGCGGCAGCCTGCGTCAGAACTGCCTTCTGTTTAGGCCGAATAACATTTCCTTGTACGGATGGACCATGTTTTGCTTCTCCATTCATCCGTCAATGGACACATGTAATATTTACATTCATTTCTCATGTCTTACGATATTTGTGGAATAACTTCAGAAAGTCCTATGAATCAAAAGTCATTTACCAGTAACTTTTTTCTTAAACTTTTTATTTTGAAAAACATCAAAGCTAAGAAAAGGTAACAACACATGTGAGCTTCACTTGTGTTCAGGAATTAAAGCTTTATGGTATTCACTTTATTCCCTGTGTGTGTGCTATGTGTGTGCGTGTGCCTGCTTGCATACCATATATATGTGCTGTGTATGTGCATAGATGTGTGTTTGCACACGTTAGTGTGTGCATGGGCATATGCGTGCATGTTCATATGCTAGTGTGTGAATATACTTGTGCTGTGCACGTGCATATGTTTGTGTGTGTGCTGTGCCTGCCTGTGTGCACACCTGTGTTTGCTGGAACCACTTGCAAGTTGGCTGCAGGCTGAATTGTGCCCCAGATACGTCCACGCGCACGTGCTCTAACAATCCTGTGTGGCCACGCAAAGGTCACAGATCTCAGGGATTTAAATGGATGGAGCAGGATGTCCTGACACAGTCTGTCTTCCAATGACTGTCACTGTCTCAGTAACATCCTTCACACCTTCTTTAAGCCCCATTCAGGGCTTAGACCTTAGACCTTTTAGACCCCCATTACATTCAGTCACCTGCCCCAGGTCCCCTAAAACTACAATGTCACAATGGGAGAGCCCGACCAGGGCCTGGGGCTGTCCCTCCTGTTGGCCTGGCCTCCAGGCCCTGCACTTGGCTCCTGTGTTCCCATCTCTCAGCCAGGTCCCAACTTGGTTGGGGCCGCCACTCCTCACAGGGTCCCATCGCCCAGTCAAGGGGGTTCATTCTCCCAAACTCAGCATCAGGAGTGGGGGGGGGTGACAGCCCCCCCCGTGTCTCCTTCATGTGAGACCCTGTGCTTTTGAAAGAGCAGGTGCCCTGCCCTCGGGGGTGGGGGGCTGGGGGGTGACATGGGGCCCACGATGGGCAGGTGGGTCCCCGGGTGGGGCAAGCCAGTGTGCGGCAAGCCAGCGTGCAAGGAGTTCCGCGGTGGGTTCTTCTCTCCAACGGCTTTTGTGCCCCTACCTCTCCCCATGCCTCCCCTCGAAGACAGCGCGGTGCCCCGGACGGGAGCCATGGGAGCCGTCAGCCACCGCCCCCTCTACACGCACACGCAACGCACGCACGTACACGCAACGCACGCAACGCAACGCGCACGCACACGCAGCGCACGCACGCACGCTGCAGGGAAGCAGGGCCGAGTGCCGCGCCCTCAGCGGCCCTGAGCGCCTCGCCCGGAATCGGCCGGCGGAATGGACAAACAGGCTCTCCCGGCCCGGACCACGCAGGACTGTCCTGCCTGGGCTTCCAGTGCGGCCGCCTCTTTCTGGAAGCTTGGGACGCTGGAATCAGGCCACTTCCTGTCTGTCCTTGGAGGAGACTGGGCTGCACTACAAGAAGCTCCGGGCTCACCCCTGGATCCGGACTATCACGTGGCCAGAGAAATTGGTAACATTTTTGTTTTGCCTTTTGAAATGTTTAATGACAAGGATTTTGTTCAGTTTCCTGATGTGGGTGTCCAAAGATGAGAGACCCCATGTGTGTGACCTGTGCCTCCTGGGAGATAAGCCCTAAGCTAGTTTAAACCTGACCAGGTTCTGTCTACACGGTAGATTTGGACCTCTCCATGTCGTGTCTACTGATTATGTTTAGAGCTGACCATGTGCTGTCTATAATGAGAACAATTAGACCTGTGTTCTGTGTACCTAGGACTATGGGGACCAGGGTAGAGACCCAGCCAGACCTGAGTCCTGGAGCTTCAAGGGGGACGTGGAGACCTTGATAGAGACCCGGCCTGGCCTCAGTCCTGGGAACTTCAGGGGGGGAACATGGGCACCTGGGTAGAGACCCGGCCTGGCCTCAGTCCTGGGAGCCTCAGGGGGCATGTGGAGACCTGGGTAGAGACCCGGCCTGGCCTCAGTACTGGAAAACTCCGTGCCTGCATCTGAAGGTCAGTGCTTAGATGTCTGGGACTGGAGCTGAGGTGGGCTCTGGGTAGCAGCGCTCTGCCCCGAGTGTGGTTACCTGACCCTCCCAGCATCCAGTGCTATGGTCGGGGCCTTAGTCTTTACCCCGCGAGGTTCCCCTTCCCTGGGGCTCGTGGAGACTCCTCTGGTGGGCTACCTGGATATTATCCCAATTTATCCCATTTGGATATTATCCCAATTATCCCAGTCAGTGCATGGCAAGTAGGCAGGCAGGTTTACCTGGTGAACTGATTGCAGGGCACAGCGGATCTGGGTTTAAGGCCGATGGGCAACAGCTGAGGCTGCTGCTGAGCTCTCCTTCCAGTCTCCCGTCCCTACTCAGCAGCGTCCAGAGCTGCCCCTCGGCTTTCAGCCCTGCTGTCCTGTGAGTTATCTCAACAAGTATGTGAGACAAGAAGGGACTGAGCCTGCTAGAACCAAGTAGTGTGTTCACCTCTAGCGTGAAAGCTTTAAACACAGGTAAAATCACACAGAACCAAAGGGAAAGAGGAGGACTTCTCTGGGACAAGTGTGGGGAGAGGAGACCCACCTGCCACTTTTTCCCATCCCAGAAGGTCCCAGGAACCCAGATTGTTTCCATATTAGGGGAGCCACCAGCAGAGCCAGGGTATCCTGACCAAGGGGACGTGTGACCCCAGGTACAGGGTCTGGGGAGGTGGGTCACCCTGGTGAGTGTGGATGTGCGACCCCAGGTGCAGGGTCTGGGGAGGTGGGGTCACCCGGGGACTGTGGACATGTGACCCAGGTGGAGGGGTTTGGGTAGGAGGGGTGACCTGTTGAGAGAGAACGTGTGACTTTAGGTGCAGGGTCTGGGGAGGTGGGGTCACCCGGGGACTGTGGACATGTGACCCAGGTGGAGGGGTTTGGGTAGGAGGGGTGACCTGTTGAGAGAGAACGTGTGACTTTAGGTGCAGGGTCTGGGGAGGTGGGTCACCCTGGTGAGTGTGGACGTGCGACCCCAGGTGCAGGGTCTGGGGAGGTGGGGCCACCCTGGTGAGTGTGGACGTACGACCCCAGGTGCAGGGTCTGGGGAGGTGGGGCCACCCTGGTGAGTGTGGACGTACGACCCCAGGTGCAGGGTCTGGGGAGTTGTGGGTCACCCTGGTGAGTGTGGATGTGCAACCCCAGGTGCAGGGTCTGGGGAGGTGGGGTCACCCTGGTGAGTGTGGATGTGCGACCCCAGGTGCAGGGTCTGGGGAGGTGGGTCACCCTGGTGAGTGTGGATGTGCGACCCCAGGTGCAGGGTCTGGGGAGGTGGGGTCACCGTGGTGAGTGTGGACATGTGACCCCAGGTGCAGGGTCTGGGGAGGTGGGTCACCCTGGTGAGTGTGGATGTGTGACCCCAGGTGCAGGGTCTGGGGAGGTGGGTCACCCTGGTGAGTGTGGTTGTGCGACCCCAGGTGCAGGGTCTGGGGAGGTGGGTCACCCTGGTGAGTGTGGATGTGCGATCCCAGGTGCAGGGTCTGGCGATTGTGTGGGTCTCACCCCACCTGCATGGGTCGGGATCACGTGTACGGGGAGACCCCATATCTGCTCTGCCTGCAGCGTGTCCTGTCCCCTCTGAGGTTTCCAACATCTGCATTGAGGGTGTTGCCCTGATTAGCCTGTGGTTCCTTTTCCGCTCTTAATCGTGTCACATTCATGTGAGGTCAGGCATGTCTGAGTGGACTGCTGCTGTGTGTTCTGCTGAGTGAATACCCTTGGTACTATCTCATTAATATCATAGCATATCATATGTCTAATCTATGGGGGTCACCACTGTCTGGGTCCCCCTGGACAGAGGTCGGTGAGCACAGACCAGCCCCCCTAAGGATGGTCCCCCATTTGCCATGTGAGGGCGCCCGAGGTGGGGGACTGTGCTTGGGCCTCCGACATTTGTGATGAAGGGGAGTCAAAATGGAATCTCTATTAAAAGACATTATTTTAGGAATTTATTTTAAGTGAAATAAAACACACGTCACATCCCTTTACCATCGTCACCATGTTAAATGCACGTTTCTGAGGCATCAGATATTCTCACCTTCTCGTGGAGCCGTCGCCCCCATCCTTAGAACTTGTCATCTTGCAAAACCAGAATCCCACAACCATTGAAGTCTCACTCCCCGTTCCCTCCCACGGCCCCTGGCACTGACGTCCTCTTTGGTCCATGCGTTGTGGACTCCAGGGCCCCCTTTTGAGTGGAGTCCTGCAGTGTTTGCTGAAGGATCATTTTGGAAGAGTTGACTTTCGGTCTGAAGCTCTGCCTGTTTGCATTTAGGGAGAGGGTGTATGAGGAAGGGGGTGTATGAGGGACAGGGTGTCCAGAGTGCAGATGAGAGGTGCCTTTGGGACCCTCTGGTCCCATCTCTGGGCTGTGGCTCATCGCATCGTCACTGGCCCCGCTGGCACCGCTGGGGTGTTGTTGTCTGAGTGAGATTCCCCTGGTGCCCCTGCTCTCCTCCCCTCGTCCTGCTGGTTGGGGAGGGAACTGCTTGCTGGGTGGTCTGTGCTCCTGAGGCAGGAAGGACCCTGCAGCATGGACCTGCAGAGTGTGGGGTGTGGTCCCAAGAGCATGGGGCCCACATAGGACACAGCCCTGGGACCTCACAAGTGCTCTGGCTGCCTCATCACTGACAGGGAATGTTCCCAAGATCTCACTCAGGAGGGCGTGGTGGGCAGCCTGGGACCCCAGAGGCCCCGTTCCTATCCTGGAGCTCGGAGAGCATGTCCCCCGTGGATGTCTCAGCCATCTCCCTCTGTCCTGTCTCTGAATGCAGGAAAACGACCTCTCCTGACCATTGTCCACGATGGAGGCTTTGTCCTGTCGATGTTGGGATCCTTTAATCTAGGAGTTCTGACAGAGCAGCTGTTCTTTAGACCTAAAGAAGGAACAGCTCATGAGTATAAAACATTTTCAGATGAAACTAATATTTGATGACTATCTCTATACGACTCTATTAGGGCTGCTGACTACTATTAGTGATAATTCTCCCGGTGTTAGATGTGATGTGGGGAGCTGGCAGGCTCTCTGCGCTCTGAGTGCCTGTTCTTTCAGAGACACGACTCTGAACCCAGAAATACCTAGCTTAAATCTTGGTCTTGCAGTTCTCAAGTTGCATGCCTTTGTGAGTGTTGGAATCTGGAAAATGGAGCTGGTGGTAGTGGACATGGAGCCTGTAAGACCAGTGGGATTTGGGGGGGAGGGCTGGTAGCTGATACAAAGTACGTTCATGGGTCAACATCTGTCCCTACAGTAAAAGTGTGATGGGCCCACAAGACAAATCCTAAAAAGCCAGTGAACATGTCTCATACTATTCCCATAGAGCCGAAAGGCTCTTTTTGTCCTAAATAGTGTGCAGTGATATGTGAGATTATAACAAACGCTGGTAGGCCACAAATACAGACCTGAGGGTGACCAAAGAATCAAGATAGGTGCTGGTATGGGACTGGGTCTCCTCCTGAGGGTCGGAGAAAGTAGCGTTGGGATTTCTGTGTGTTAACAGTGTGGCAGTTCTGGCTGCTTGGACCGAGAGTGATAAGTATAGTGATACGGCTACAGTTGGGGCAGATCAAACAAATACTGGTGTTTGGTATTGGGATATGACTGCTGGTTTTGTATTAAAGACTATACTAATAAAAGTAATAATACCAAGAATTGAAGAGACACCTGCTAAATGTAAGGAGAAAACGGTTAGGTCGACAGAGGCTCCTGCATGGGCCAGACTGCAGGCTAGAGCTGAATACACGGTTCCACTGGTACCAGAACCAGCTTCTACTACTGGTGATACGAGCAGGAGCGAGAATGATGGGGGAAGTGGTCAAAAGTTTATATGATTTATTCAGGGAAATGCTCTATCAGGTCCCCCGGTTACTAGTGCCACAAGTCCGTATTCAAACCCTGCAGTCATAATGGGTACAACCAAATCTGCAACATAGTCATAACAGTCCTTGCACTTGTAATAAAGAAAGAAAATTATTACAGTGCAGGGACTGTATGACTGCGTTACAGGTTTGGGCATCTCCGAGTAGTGCTCCGGGTTAGCAGAGCTCAGCCGAGATTAATAGACTGAAGGTGGTTTGTGCTACCCCAGCTGAAGCACCAGAGAGTAAATATACAATGTGATATCTTTGTGATTTGTTGAAAATAATCCACCGTTTATGAACAGAGGTAAAAGGACTGAGCCAGCTTTAGACTGTAGATGTAAAGGCAGAGATTGAGCCCTCTTTTTGCCAAACCCTGTGGTGAATCGACAAATTGAATTGTAACTTCAGAGAAGCAGCTTCAGCTCTGCCGGCGCTTTTCCTGCCTTTTTTTCCCTTGATGGCAGAAGTAGATTGAAGCCAGTTGACTAGAGGATTTGCCTGTTAACTAAAATTTCCCGGGGCGGAAGCTCATCAACCTAGTAAGGATTTGCCTTAATTAAAATGTTTGATTTGCATTCAGTTGATATAGGATAGTCTTGTAACCCTTAATTCTGTGAATTCATTAAACTATGCTTCTCAGGGCTTTGAAAGCTCTTGGTCTAAGCTACCCTAAGTTCCTAGTCTGGCACTGATAGAATGGGTGTTAAGGGTACTAGTCATGTGGCTGTCAGGATTAGTAATGATAAGAAGGTTGTTTTGTATGTTCAAATTGTTGTTTTACTTTTGTGCTGTTTAATGAAGGGAACATAGTGATGTGGAGTATGTTAGCTGCAAGTAGAGATATATGCCGAGGACTGCTGTGGTGCCTGTTAGTGTTGTAGAATGATGTTATCATTTTTGTTATCTCTTGGATAGTTATTCATTTGGGTAAAAACCCTGATAGTGATGGGCGATGTCCTAATGATACTATAATGGTGAGGAGAAGGATTGTGATGGGAGGTGTTTTATCTCATGTGTGTGATAATGATACTCTTGTAGTACATGATCTGGGCATAAATAAGAAGAGAGTGTTGTTATGATATAAATTCGTATGTTTAGGATTGTTATAATTGGAATGTACTTTATAATAGCTGTCATTCATCCTATATGGGCAATTGATGAGGAGGGTGTAATTTTTTCCAGGTGAGTATGGCTAAGTCTGCCTCAGCCTCCAGCTATGATTTATAATATCACTATGATTAATAGTATATTTAGCATGATGGATGGTGACATGTGGTATAAAACTAATAGGGGTGCAGTTTTGTCAGGCTGATAGCATCAGGCCTGCTGTTCATGGGATGCCTTGTGTGACTTCAGACACTCAGAAGTGAAATGGGGAAAGTCCTACTTTTGTGACAAGGGCGATTGTCATGAGGGTGGATGCTGCTGGCTTAAAGATTTTTGTAATTCACTGTGTTCCTTGACCAGAGGATATTAGATTAATGATAATAGCCATTGTAAGTAGCGTTGATGTGGTGGATTGTTCTAGGAAATATTTGTTGGATGCTTCTGTAACTTATGGGTTCATGTTTTTATTCGAATGGGGATACCATTAACCAATGTGAGCTTGTTACTAAAAGTATGTTTCCTGAGATAATGGTCCATAGAATGATAGTAAAAACAATAGGGTTTATTAGCATTGGAAGGATATACAACAATATTTTGGGGGTATGGGCCTGAAGCTTACTTAGAGAACCTTACTATAGCATGTGGTGTAATTTGGTTGCATGGAGAACATACAATTCTCAGGAGTGAGTTCAGTTCCAGGAATACAAGCGTTTAAACCTCTGTCATTTTCTCTATCAGAGTAACTCTTTTGTCAGACATATTTCTTAAGTTTGTGGTGGGTTGCCTGATGTGATGACAGGTAATGTGATTAGCGCTCCGATATACATAGGGCTAATGTTAGTAGTAAAAATTTTTTAATAAGAGATGTATAAGTGGATCATATCAAAATTGTGGGTAGGATGCTCGAATTCGTAGAAAGGAGATTGTTAGATGTGTTTTAATGATGACATGGGCTGTATATAATTCTGGCATGAAGGTGTTGTGAAATGCTCCTAAAAATAGATTGCTGTGAAAATGTTTATTATAATGATATTGACATATTCTCTAGGAAGGACGGGGTGAATGAGCCTGCTACATTTTCTACACAGAAGCCAAATACAGTTCTACTTCTGTTAAATCAAATGGGGCTCTGTTAGATTTCTGCTAGTATAGAGATAATCAGATTTTGGGTAGGGGTCAGGAGAAAATTAGTCATAGGTGTTCTTGTGCAGTGGTTACTGTTGAAAGTGTAAATGATCCAATTATCAGCAGGACTGGTAAGAGAATAACTGCTAATGTTACTTCATATGAGATCGTGTGTGCTACTACCCGTAGATCTCCAATGAGTATTTTGAATGTGACGCTCATCCAGATCTGAGGGTGTAATAAATGGCTGGGTGTGATATGGCTAATATAAGCAGTATGCCTACATTTATATTAATTAGTGGATAACATATGGGAAGAGGAATTCATGTTGTGAGAGCCAGGGCTAAGGTTAGCACTGGTGCAATAATATATAAATTGATGATGTTGATGGTCATAGTGGTTCTTTAATAAATAATTGACTGCATCAGCAATGGGTTGTACTAATCCATAGGGACTGATGATGCTTGGCCCTTTCTGGATTTGTATATAGCCTAGGATTTTCCATTCAGTTAATATGAGGAATGGTATGGTGAGTAAAATTGTGTAATTTGTGAAAAAATGTAGATTATAAACATATTCTTAGGAAAGGGACTTGAACCAGTGCAGATAAAGGTTTTAGTTTTACGTAATTACTGGGCTCTGCCACCCTAACAAACCCTGTTCTACAGTAGGGTATGTATAAATTAATTGGATGCAGATTATATCATCATTTAGTTTGAAGACATTTTGTATAGTAAGCCATATTTCTCTTGTCCTTTCATACTGGGAGAAGTCTACATATAATAGACAGAAACCAATGGGATGACTCCAGTCTGAGCTCAGATCAGGTAGGACTTCAATCGTTGAACAACAAACCATTAATAGCAGTCACACCATTGAAATGTCCTGATCTAGCATCAAGTCATAACCCCTATTGTTGGTATGAACTCTAGAATACGATTACACTGTTATCCCTAGTGTAATTTAATCACTGAGGTGGTTTTATTCTCCAAGGTCATCCCAACCAAAATTGCTAATTCATTGAAAGCTACATTGTCCCTTAGAGTTCAGTGGTTTACTTTTTTTTTTTGATTAATTAATTAATTAAAGCTCCATTGGGTCTTCTCATATTATTCTTGCCTCTTCACGGGAAGGTCAATTTCACTGATTAACAGAGACAGTAAAACACTTATTTGACCAGTCATACAAGTCCTGTGTTCTGTATACATCTATTATGTTTACTTATCTGAAGTGTCATTCAGGTCAGTGTTTTCTCATTAATTTACTGTCTGGATGATCTATTCATTGTTTACAAGTGGGGTATTGAAGTGCTTTACTATTACTTTATTGCTTTTTCTCCATGCAGTTTATATTTGCTTTAATTATTTACATACTCTGGTATTGGGTCCATGTATATTTATACTTAAAATTGTCTCTTGATAATTTGACCCCTTTATCACTGTATATTAACATTCTTTGTCTCTTGTGCCTGATTTTGATTGAAAATATGTATTATCAGATACAAGTATAGTTACTCCTACTCTCTCTCGGCTGCCATTTCATGGAATATCTTTTTAAATCCTCTCACTTTAACCTATATATGCCCTTAAAATTAAAGTGAGCCTCTTGTAGACAGCATATTTGTAGGTTCTTTATAAAAATTAATTCAACCATTTTGTGTTATTTAATTTGAGAATTTAGTCCGTTAAAGTTTAACTTAATCATTGATAAGGACTAAAAATTACCCTTTCATTGTTTTCTGTTTTTTTACTGCTGTTGTTGTAGTTACTTTGTATTTTTTTAATGTTGTATGAATTCATTCTTTACCTTCTCTGTAACTACAATAGATTAACATTCTTGGTGCTGAAAAAAATAAAAGCATATTCAAGTGATAGGGTTTGAAAAGTGTTCGCAGTGGGAAGGAAACCACTGTAACAACATAGACAGAACCCTTTGGAAGGATTCCTCGTCTTTGTATTTTTGCTGTTTCGGAATCTGTAGTAGAGATTAGTGCGCTACATGATGTTCTCCCAGCCTGGCAAGTTCTAAATGGACTGTCTTATTAGGGAGAAGCGCATGGAAAGAAGGTTAGTGAGTCAAACTCCCCTGCCCTCTGTCAGCAGTGGGTGTAAAAGGATTTAGCTGAATGCCTTCATTCTTTTTTGTTTTTTAATAAATTTTATTTACGTATTTATTTTTGGCTGCGTTGGGTCTTCATTGCTGCGTGCGGGCGTTCAGTCGAGAACTTGTGAAGATCCATGAAAAATCTGGACTGCATAGGTGGTCCCTGGGGCCTCCAGGTTAAGAAGTGCTGCCACACGGGTTTCAGAAATTGAGAAAGGAAAAGTGGATGGAGTAGTGGGGTGGCATAGAGAGGGGTGAGTGCCCTGGGGAAACTTGAGAGAGAAGTAACCTCCGCCCCAAAGCCCTGTCCCTGCGGCTGATCCATCGGCGCCATGCGATGTCAGTGCCTTTTGTGAGGAGATGGCTCTGCTTCTTTACTCCTGTGCTCAACACGGTGCCAAACCAAACCCTCACCTCATGCTGATTCCCAAGGATTTTAAAAGCGCTGTTCATGGCTGACTTGGTTTTTGGTTCCCTAAACAGTAGTTTTGAGCTGTCCAAGCTATTTAAAAGTATTCTCCTTAATTAAGATGAAACTCTACTCTTTTGAAAAACCAACATGAATTCAGAGAAAATATGCTTTTTGTCCCATTCCTTCAATCTAGTGCACCCTTGTGGATACAAGAGTGCATACACCAGACACCTCTGACTCTGGCCCAAATTGGGTCCCTTAACAGAGGGGACATAGGTCTGCCGTCAGTATCTGATTGTGAACTTATAGCCTGATCGGGTGACACAGTGGCCAGACACTGTGGCGTACTCTCTGTGCTATGACTACCTTTGTTTTCACCAGAGGCAGGATTCTGGACTCAGAAATTTTTCAAGCTGCAGGCCTGCATGAGTGTTTGAACCTGGAAAATGGAGCAGGTGCTTATGAATGTGGAGCATATAAAACCAGCAGTATTTTCAGTGGCAGGCTGTGCTCCATCCTGTGCCTGATCTCTCCAGAGTTCTCCCCAAACTTCCTTTTTTTTTTTAACGTCTTTATCGGAGTATAATTGCTTTACAATGGTGTGTTAATTTCTGCTGTATAACAAAGTGAAACAGCTATATGTATACATATATCTCCATATCCCCTCCCTCTTGCGTCTCCCTCCCACCCTCCCTATCCCACCCCTCTAGGTGGTCACAAAAAAATATAGAACGCTTCATGAACTTGCATATCATCCTTGCACAGGGGCCATGCCAATCTTCTCTCTATCGTTCCAATTTTAGCATATGTGCTCCCAAAGCAAGCACTACGACAGCATTTTGAAAGACTAATAGACTGGTCCGGGGCCCTCCGGCCAAGAGGTGCAAGCACGAACTCTTAACTGGAAGGAATTGTATTGCCTTGTGGAATCTGAACCCAAGTACACTGAGGCCACCCGCCAAGGTAGTGACTGGTCTAACCTGTGCTAATGTTAGGGCACAACCTGTTGGATAGTTTTAGCTACCCAGCATTTGACCATTTGTAACCACTGCTTCAGTCACTTCCCACCTCTTGCCACCTGCTGCTGTCTGTTCGTACTTGTGGGCTTCTCCATCTTGTGCCAGTGGCTAGCATTTTTGACTGTAGTTTGATATTTTGTAATTGAGAGCTCACTTCAAAAGCAGAAAAAGACAAAATATATTAAAGCAAGGAAAAGTGTCACTGAAAGAAAAAGAAGATTATTTTTTGTGTTTTTTCTACTCAGTTGTTTTGAGTATATTATATATGTTAGATAGGTATTTCAAATATTGCTTCCCATTTTGTAGGTACACTCTGCTCTCTGTAAATTGTTTCCCTTGCTCCTCAAACCTTTATAGTTTAATGCAATCTGTTTTTCTTTTTTTTCTTTCTTTTTTTTGATTTTGTTGCCTGTGCTTTTGGGGTCATATCCAAACATACATTGCCCATAGCACTGTCAAGAAGTTTTTCCCCCCTATATCTTCTTCTAGTAATTTTACAGTTTTGGATCTTATATTTAATTCTCTAAACCACTTTGAATTAATTTTTATATATAGTGTGAGATACAAGTCTAATTTCTTTTTAAAAATTATTTATTTATTTATGGCTGCATTGGGTCTTCATTGCTGCGTGTGGGCTTTCTCTAGTTGCAGTGAGCGGGGGCTACTCTTTGTTGCGGTGCGTGGGCTTCTCATTGCAGTGGCTTCTCTTGTGGAGCAACGGCTCTAGGCACACGGGCTTCAGTAGTTGCAGCATGTGGGCTCAGTAGTTGCTGCACGCAGGCTCTAGAGCACAGGCACAGCAGTTGTGGCATACGGGTTTAGTTGCTCCATGGCATGTGGGATCTTCCTGGACCAGGGCTGGAACCTGTGTTCCCTGCATTGGCAGGCTTGTGAATATCAGTTTCCCACTAATTTAGGTAAGAGAGGATCCTTTTATCATTGTATATTCCCGGCACTTTTGTCAAAGATCAGTTGATTGTAAATATGTGCATTTATTTCTGAGCTCTGTATTTTGTTCCTTTGTTCTGTATGTCTGTCTTTATACTACAACCATACTGCTTTGATTACTGTGCTTTGTAGTATAGTTTGAAATTATGAAGTGTGATTCCTTCAGCTTTGCTCTTTGTGCTCAAGATTGCTTTGGATATTTTGGATCTTCTACGGTTCCATGTGAATTTTAGGATTTGTTTTTCTATTTTCTGGGGAAAATGCCTTCAGAATTTTGACATGGATTGCATTAACTCTGTAGATTGCTTTGGGTAGTATGGACATTTTAACAATGTTAATTTATTCAGTCTATTAACATGGGCTATCACTCCATTTATTTGTGTCTCCTTCAAATTCTTTCATCAATATTTTATAGTTTGCAGCGTATGGCTCTTTCACATTCTTGGTTAGCTTTATTCCTAAGTATTTTATTCTTTTCGGTGCTATTGTAAGTGGGACTTTTTTTTTTTTAACATTTTCTGATAGTTTCTGTTGTCGGTGTATAGAACCACAAGTGATTTTTGTATGTTGATTTTGTGTCCTTCAACTTACTCTATTCATTAGTTTAAACAGTTTTTTGGAAGTGGCATTTTTAGGTTTTTGTAGATATAAAAACATGTCATCTGGAAACAGAGAAAATTTAGGTTTACCTTTATGATTTGGATTTCATTTCTTGCCTACTTACTCTGGTTAGGAATTCCAGTACTATGTTGAATAGAAGAGTCAAGAACAGGTAACATTGTCTTGGCTGAAACTCAGAAGAAATGCTTTCAGGATTTGTAATTCAATATACTGTTACCTTTAGGCTTGTCATATGACTTTTAATGTGTTGAAGTATATTCCTTCTATATCTAATTTCTTGACAGTCTTTATCATGAAAGGAAGTTGGATTTTGTCAAATAATTTTCTGTATCTATTAATAAGGTCATATTTCCCCTTTATTCTCTTAATGTAATGTATCACATTTATTGATTTGCATACATTGAGCCATCGTTGCATCCTGGCATAAGTCCCACTTAATCATGGTGAATGATCCCTTTAATGTGCTGTTGAATTTAGTTTGCCAGTATTTTGAGTATATTTCATCTATGTCACTCAGGAATATTGATCTGTATTTTTCTCATCATGCCCTTGTCTGGTTTTGACATTACCCTTGTCTGGGGTAATGCCTTGTAAGATGGGTTGAAAGTGTTCCCTCCTCTTTAAACTTTTGGAAGTATTTAAGAAGTCTTGGCTTTCATTTCTCTTTAAATATTTGGTATAATTCACCAGTAAAACCATCTGGTCCTGGGATTTTATTTATTGAGAGGTTTCTCAATACTGTTTCATTCTCTTTACTCATTACTGGTCTGTTCAGGTGTTCTGTTTCTTGGTAGGTTGTATATTTCTAGGAGTTTTTCCATTTTTTTTCTAGGTAAAACAAGTTTGCATATGATTGTTAATAGTAGTCTCTGATTGTCCTTTGTATTTCTGTAGCATCATTGTAATGCCTTTATATGTATGTGTTTGTTTTATTTATTATTCATTCATTCATTCTCTTTTTCTTAGTTCTAGCTAACAGTTTGTCAGTTTTGTTTATCTTTTCCAAAAAACTCAATATAATTTATTTTTCTACTATTTTTGTAGTCTCTATTACTTTATTTTTATTGTAGTATAGTTGATTTACAATGTTCTGTTAGTTTCAGGTGTAAAGTGAATCAGTTATACATATAGCCACTCCTTTTTAGATTCTTTTCCCATATAGATCACTACAGAATATTGAGTAATTTCCTATGCTATAAAGTAGGTCCTTCTGTTAGTTTTATAACTGCTCTAATCCTTATTATTTACTTCATTCTGCCAACATTGGGCTTAGTTTGTTCTTTTTCTAGTTCCTTTAGTTGTAAAGTTAGGTTCTTTGATTCAGTTTTTTTCAGAGACAAAAGATTTTATTACTTATGGCACAGCAAACATGAACGTAATACTGTATTGGTTCCCCTCCCCCACACCCCAGTTGCCCCTGCGATGACACAGAGGGGTCCAGTTGGTTCCCCTCCCCCACACCCCAGTTGCCCCTGTGATGACACAGAGGGGTCCAGTTGGTTCCCCTCCCCCACACCCCAGTTGCCCCTGCGATGACACAGAGGGGTCCAGTTGGGTGCTATGCACGTACTCGGTTATGTTACACTGAGGAGCGCTGAGTTTGAGGACTCCACTGCTTTTAAAATGAGAGGTTAGCAAGCTTCCTGTTTGTCTGAGGGAGAGACATTACCTCATTCCTCAAGGCCGTGCATTACAGGCACACTCCCGAGAAACGGCTCAGGTGAAGTGCTGTCAGGGCATGCGCTCTTTTTCTTCCTTTCTTTTCTTTTTTAATTGAAGAATATTTGACGTACCCTATTATGTTAGTTTCAGACGTACAACATAGTGATTCAGCATTTAAGTATATTACAAAACGATCATCTTTATGAGTCTAGTAACAGTCTGTACCCATCCACAGTTACTGCAATATCATGAACCATATTCTTTTTGCTGTATATTAAATTCTTGTCAATTTTTATCATATAACTGGAATTTTGTACTTCTTATACCCCTTTACCTGTCTTGTCTGAGACCCACTCACCTCCCCTTTTGCGGCCACCAGTTTGTTCACTGTGTCTGTAAGCCTGGTTTTGTTGTGTTTGTTTTGTTTTTAGATTACACGTATAAGCGAGATCATGTGGTATTTGTCTTTCTCTATGTGACTTACTTCACTTAGCATAATACTCTCTAAGTCCATCCATGTTGTCACAAATGGAAAGATTTCATCTTTTTATTGCTGAGTAATATATAACTATATATGTGTGTTTGTATACCCATATCTACACATACATATGTATCTATGTGTATATGAGTGTATGTATCAGTATCTATGTGTCTATGTGTGTGTATGTATCTATATGTATATGTATGTATATCTGTGTTATGTGTATATTCATATGTATATGTGCGTACATATGTATATATATATATCAATATCACTTTTTTATCCATTTTTCTATCATTGAACATTTAGGTTGCTATCATATTATTGGCTATTGTAAGTTATGTTGCAATGAGCATAGGGATGCGTATATCTCTTTAAATTAGTTTTTTGCTTTGTTTTGTTTTCTTTGGATAAATAACCAAAATTGGAATTGCTAAGTCGTATGGTAGTTTTATTTTTTTATGTTTTCAGAGCCCTCCGTAATGTTTTCAATAGTGGCAGCGCCGATTTACATCCTTAGCAGCGGTGCAGGTGAGCGCTCTTTTCTCCACATCCTCAGCAGCACCTCTTAATTGTTGTCATTTTTAGGATGGCCATTCTGACAACTGTAAGGTGATATCATTTTGTGGTTTTGATTTGCATTTCCCTGATGATTAGTGATGTTGAGCATGTTTCCATGTGCCTTTTATCTGTTTTATTTCCTCAAAAAGAGTATTCAGATCCTCTACCCAATTGTTTTTATTTTTATTTTTATTTTATTTTATTTTTGCGGTACGCGGGCCTCTCACTGTTGTGGCCTCTCCCGTTGCGGAGCACAGGCTCCGGACGCACAGGCTCAGTGGCCATGGCTCACGGGCCCAGCTGCACCGCGGCACGTGGGATCTTCCCAGACCGCGGCATGAACCCGTGTCCCCTGTATCGGCAGGCGGACTCTCAACCAGTGCGCCACCAGCGAAGCCCTTATTTTATTTATTTATTAAAATTATAGTTTATTTACAGTATATCAGCTTCAGGTGTATAGTGATCCAGGATATTTTACAGTTTACACTTGATTAAAACTTTTTTACAGGATAATGGCTATAATTCCCTGTCCTCTACAATATATCTTTGTTGCTTATCTATTTTATACATAGTAGTTTGTACCTCTTAATCCTATACCCCTAATTTGCCCCTCCCCCCTTACCTGTCCCACTGGTAACCACTAGTTTGTTTATAGATCTGTGAGTCTGTTTCTGTTTTGCATGTACATTCATTTGTATTATTGTTAGATTCCACATATAAATGATGTCACACAGTGTCTTTCTCTGACTTACTTCATTAAGCATAATATTCTCGCGGTCCATCCACATTGCTGCAGATGGCAGAATTTCATACTTTTTATGGCTGTGTGATATTCCACTGTACATATGTACCATATCTTCTTTATCCATTTGTCTGTTCATGCACATTTGGTTTGCTTTCATATCTTGGCCATTGTCAGCAGTGCTGCTATGAACACTGGGGTTGATGTATCTTTTTGAATTAGTGTTTTCATTTTTTTTCCTGGATAGGTACCCAGGAGAGTTATTGACAGATCATATGGTAGTTGTATTTTTAGTTTTTTGAGAAACCTCCATCCTATATTCCATAGTGCCTGCAACAATTTACAATCCTACCCACAGTGTAGAAGGGTTCACTTTTCTCCATATCCTCCCCCAAATTTGGTATTTGTAGACATTTTGATGAGAGCTCCTTTGACAGGTGTGAGGTTGATCTCTCATGGTTGTTTTGAATTGAACTTCTCTAATAATTAGTGATGTTGAGCATCTTTTCATCTGCCTTTTAGCCATCTGTATGTCTTCTTTGGAAAGATGTCTATTCATGTCTTATCACCGTTATTGATTGTGGTGTTCTTTTTTTGTGTGAGTGATATTGAATTGTATGAACCATTTATATATTTTGGATATTAACCTTTCATCAGTCATATCATTTACAAATATTTTCTTCCATTTTGCACTTTGACTTTTGAGTTTGTTGATGGTTTTCATTGATGTGCAAAAGCTCTTAAGTTCATTTAGTGCCCATTAGTTTATTTTTGCTTTTATTTCTTTTGCCTTAGAGTCCAGATCCAAAAATAATATTGCTACAATTTATGTTAAAGAGTGTTCTGCCTGTGTTCTCTCCTAGAAGTTTTATGGTTTGGTGTATTACATTTAGGTCCTTAATACATTTTTTAAAATATTTATTTATTTATTTTTGGCTGCGTTGGGTCTTCGTTGCTGTGCGTGGGCTTTGTCTAGTTGTGGCGAGCAGGGGCTACTCTTCGTTGCGGTGTGCGGGCTTCTCATTGAGGTGGCTTCTCATTGCAGGGCATGGGCTCTAGGCATGTGGGCTTCAGTAGTTGTGGCTCGCGGGCTGTAGAGCACAGGCTCAGTAGTTGTGGCACACGGGCTTAGCTGCTCCGTGGCATGTGGGATTTTCCTGGAGCAGGGATTGAGCCCGTGTCCCCTGCATTGGCAGGTGGATTCTTATCCACTACACCACCAGTGAAGCCCCTCCTTAATATATTTTGAATTTATATTTCTGTCTGGTGTGAGGAAATGTTCTAAATTAATTATTTTACATGTAGCTGTCCAGTATTCCCAGCACCACTTATTGAAGAGACTGTCTTTTCTCCATTGTATATTCTTGCCTCCTTTGTAGTAGATTTATTCATCATAAGTGTGTGGGTTTTTTTCTGGGGTCTCTCTTCTATTCCATTGATCTGTGTGTCTGTTCTTGTGATTGTTGTAGCTTTGTAGTCAGGGAGCATGCTACCTCCAGCTTTGGTCTTTTTTCTCAGGATTGCATTTGCAATGTGGGTATTTTGTGGTTCTGTGTTTATTTTGGGATTATTTCTTCTGTTTGTGAACAATACCATGGGTATTTTGATAGGGATTTCTTTAAATCTGTAGATTGCTTTGAGTAATATGGTTATTTTAAAAAGATTAATTCCTCTGATCCAGGAGCATGGGGTATCTTTTCATTTATTTGTGTCATCTTCAGTTTCCTTCATTGGTGTCTTATACTTTTCAGGATATAACTCTGTGGTTAAATTTATTCCTAGGTATTTTATTATTTTTGGTACAATCATAAATTTTTTTCTTAACTTCTCTGTTAGTTTATTAGTGCAGAGAAAAATAACAGATTTCTGTATATTAATTTTGTATACTTCAATGAAAATAAAATTAACAAATGGGACCTCATTAAACTTAAAAGCTTTTGCACAGCAGAGGAAACCATAAACAAGATGAAAGGATAATCCTCAGAATGGGAGAAAATATTTGCAAATGAAGCAACTGACAAAGGATTAATCCCCAAAATATACAAACAGCTCATGCAGCTCAATATCAAAAAAACAACCCAATAAAAAAATGGGCAGAAGACCTAAATAGATATTTCTCCAAAGAAGACATACAGATGGGCAACAAACACATGAAAAGATGCTCAACATCACTAATTATTAGACAAATGCAAATCAAAACTACAATGAGGTATCACCTCTCACCCATCAGAATGGCCATCATAAAAAAATCTAGAAACAATAAATGCTGGAGAGGGTGTGGAGAAAAGGGAATCCTCCTGCATTGTTGGTGGGAATGTAAATTGATACAGTTACTATGGAGAACAGTATGGATGTTCCTTAAAAAACTAAAAATAGAACTGCCATATGACACAGCAATCCCACTACTGGGCATATACGCAGAGAAAACCATAATTCAAAAAGACACATGCACCCCAGTGTTCATTGCAGCACTATTCACAATAGCCAGGACATGGAACCAACCTAAGTGTCTATCGACGGATGAATGGATAAAGAAGATGTGGTACATATATACAATAGAATATTCGTCAGCCATAAAAAGGAATGAAATTGGGTCATTTGTAGAGACATGGATGGACCTAGAGAATGTCATACAGAGTGAAGTTAAGTCAGAAAGAAAAAAACAAATATCGTATATTGACATATATATGTGGAATCTAGAAAAATGTTATAATTGATCTTATTTGCAAAACAGAAATAGAGACACAGACGTGGAGAACAAACATGGACACCAAGGGAGGAAGGGGGCGTGGAAAGAACTGGGAGATTGGGATTGACATATATACACTAATGATACTATGTATAAAATACATAACTAATGAGAACCTACTGTAGAGCACAGGGAACTCTATTTGGTGCTCTGTGGTGACTTAAGTGGGAAGGAAATCCAAAAAAGAGGGGATATATGTATACATAGAGCTGATTCACTTTGCTGTACAGCAGAAACTAACACAACATTATAAAGCAGCTATACTCCAATAAAAATTAATGAAAAAAAGAAAAAAATATGTATACTTCAAATTTACTGAGTTTATTTATGCTAATAATTTGTTGGTGAGGTCTTTAGGGTTTTCTCTACATATTATCATGTCATCTGCAAACAGTGACAGTTTTACTTCCTTTACAAATTAGATCCTGTTTTGTAGTTTTATTGTTGTTTTTTTGCTGTGGCTAGAACTACTAATACTGTGTTGAATAAAAGTGGTGAGACTGGGCATCCTTGTCTTGTTCCTGTTCTTAGAGGAAATGCTTTCAGCTTTTCACTGTTAAGTATGATGTTAGGTCTGCTTTTGTCATTTATACGCTTTATTTTATGTATGTATGTATGTATGTATTTATTTATTAATTTTTTTTTTTAGGCCATACCACGCAACATGCGGGATCCTAGTTCCTGGACCACGGATTGGACCAGCACCCCCTGCAGTGGAATTGCGAATTTCTAACCACTGGGCTGCCAGGGAAGTCCCTTTCCTTTATTATAAAAAGGTATGTTGCCTCTATATTCACTTTGTTGAGAGTTTTTTTTCTTAATTTTTGAAATTTATTTTTGGCTGTGTTGGGTCTTTGTTGCTGCGCTTGGGCTTTCTCTAGTTGCGGCGAGTGGGGGCTACTCTTCGTTGCGGCGCATAGGCTTCTCATTGCGGTGGCTTCTCGTTGTGGAGCATGGACTCTAGGCATGTGGGCTTCAGTAGCTGCAGCATGCGGGCTCAGTAATTGCAGCCTGCAGGCCCTAGAGCATGCAGGCTTCAGTAGTTGGGGCATGTGGGCTCAGTAGTTGTGGTGCATGGGCTGTAGGGAGTTTGGGCTTCAGTAGTTGTGGCACACGGGCTCAGTAGTTGTGGCTCGTGGGCTCTAGAACGCAGGCTCAGTAGTTGTGGTGCATGGGCTTAGTTGCTCGGTGGCATGTGGGATCTTCCCAGACCAGGGATTGAACCCGTGTCCCCTGCATTGGCAGATGGCTTCTTAGCCACTGCGCCACCAGGGAAGTCTCACGAGTTTTTATCATAATTCAAATGTTGAATTTTGTTGAATTTGCCAAATGCTTTTGCTGGAGGTATGAATATGATTATATGTTTTATCCTTTGTTCTGCTAATCTGGTGTGTTACTTATTTGATTTGCATATACGGAATCCTTCCTGCATTGCTGAGATAATCCCATTTGATCATGGGGTATGGTTCTTTTGATGTATTGTTGAATTCAGTTTACTAATATTTTGTTGAGGATTTTTGCATCTATGTTCATCAGGGATATGGGCCTTTAATTTACCTTTTTTGGTACTGTGTTTATCTGGTTTTCATATATGGGCGATGCTGGTCTCAGAGAGTAAGTTTGAAAGCATTCCTTCTTCAATTTTTGGGGATAGTTTGAGAAAGATAGATGTTAACTTTCCTTTAAATGTTTGGTAGAATTTGTTAGTGAAGCCACCTGGTCCTGGACTTTTCTTTATTGGGAGGTTTTTGATTACTAATTGTTTCATTTCTAGTAATTGATGTGTTTAGATTTTTTATTTATCACTAACTCAATCTTGGAAGATTTATGTTTTTAGGAATTTATCCACTTCTAGGTTGTCCAATTCGTTGGTGTGTAATTGTTTGTAGTAATCTCTTATGACACTTTGTACTTCTGTGGTGTCTGTTGTAACTTCATCTCTTTCATCTCTGATTTATTTGGGCCCTCTCTTTTTAAAAAAATACTACTTTTGTCTTTTATTCTTTACAGAAGCTTAATAAGCATTTGATCTACTACCCTTAGTGTATGCTTTTTCCAGCGAGATTTTTACTTTTGTGTGTTTTCTTGTTACTATCAATAATTAGTGAGACTTCTTTTAAGCTTAAGTAAATTGCTTCAACATTGCTTATAAGGCTGCTTTAGTAGTGATGAACTCTTTCAGCTTTCCTAGTCTGGGAAACTCCTGATCTCTCCTTCAATTCTGAATTGTAATCTTGCTGGTAGAGTATTCTTGTTGTAGGTTTTTTCCTTTTAGCCCATTGAATATATTCTGTCATTCCTTCCTGGTCTGCAAAGTCTGCTGAAAAGTCAGCTGATAGTCTTATGGGACTACCTTGCACATAACTAGATGTTTGTATCTCACTGCTTCTATGATCCCTCTTTATCTTTAATTTTTTTGACGCTTAAACTATAATCTGTCTTGGTGTGGACCTGTTTGTCTTCATCTTGTTTGGAACTCTGTGTTTCCTGGACCTGGATGTCTTTTTCCTTCCCCAGGTTAGGAAAGTTATCAGTTATTATATCTTCTAATAAGTTCTCTGCCCCTTTCTCTCTTCTCCTCTTTCTGAGACCCTTACAATGCTCATGTGAATATTCTTGATGTTGTCTCAGAGGTCTCTTTGCCTATAGTCTTGATTCTTTTATCTTCTTGCTGTACATCTTGGTTGATTTTCACTACTCTGTTTTCCATTTCACTGATCTGTTCTTCTTTTTTAAAAAAATAAATATTTATTTATTTATTTTTGGCTGCATTGGGTCTTCGTTGCTGTGCACGGGATTTCTCCAGTTGTGGCGAGCAGGGGCTACTTTTCGTTGTGGTGCATGGGCTTCTCACTGCAGTGGCTTCTCTTGTTGCAGAGCACGGGCTCTAGGTGTGTGGGCTTCAGTAGTTGTGGCTCGTGGGCTCAGTAGTTGTGGCTTGTGGGCTGTAGAGTGAAGGCTCAGTAGTTGTGGCATGTGGGCTTAGTTGCTCTGTGGAGTGTGGGGTCTTCCTGGACCAGGGCTCGAACCTGTGTCCCCTGCACTGGCAGGCGGATTCCTAACCACTGCCCCACCAGGGAAGTCCTGATCTTTTCTTCTGTATCATGTAATCTAATGTTGCTTCCCTCTAGTTTGTGTGAGTGTGTGTGTGTGTGTGTGTGTGTGTGTGTGTGTGTGTGTGTGTTTTAATCTCAGTTATTTTATTTTTCAGCTGTCTGGTTCTTTTTGATATTTTATTACTTTTTGTTGAAATTCTCACTATGTCCATCTATTCTTCTCCTGACTTGGGTGAGATTCTTTATAATAATTACCTTGAGCACTTTTTTTTTCAGATAGGATCCTTATGTCTGTTTCATCTAGCTCTTTTTCTGACGTTGTATCTTGTTACTTCATTTGTAACATATTCCTCTATTTCCTCACGTTTCCTAATTCTCTGCACATTTCTCTTCTTTAGGTTCAGGTTGTTACATTCCTGGGTCTCGGAGAAGTGGCCTTATATAGGAGATGACTGATAGGGCCCAGCAGCACATTGTCCTCTGGCCAGCAGAGCCACATGCTCCAGGGGCGTCCCCTGTGTGGGCTGCACACACCTTTCTCTTCCGGCAGGGCCAACTGCTGTAGACAAGCTGGTAGGCGGTGTTAGCTGGCCTAAATGGCTGTGAGCCCCTGCGGTATGTGATTGCCGTGGGTGTGCTGATGGCCAAGGCAGCCCTCCGTTATGGGTGGCTGTGTGGGGCTCCAGGTGCACAGGCGGACAGGGTAGGCCCCCAGTGTGTCTGGTTGAGAGGCCTTGTGGTGCAGGAGTGCTATGGACATGGTGGTAAACGGGGCAGGCCCCTGATTCTAATCAGTTCCAGGGAAGACTCTAAAATGTTGCTTGCCAATGTCTCAGTTCCTCGCGGGAGTCCCAGCTGTCTCTTGCCTTTCCAAGAAGCTCTCCGAGATTAGCAAGTGGGTCTGACCCAGGTGTCTTTCACACTACTGGCTCTGCACGGGGACTGAGACGTGTGAGATCTGTGGGTGCCCTATGAGAGCAAGGTCTCAGTTTTCTTTAGCCTCCAGCTTTCCTGAAAGTAAGCCCTGCAGGTTTTCAGAGCCAGACCTGCTGTGTTCTTTTCTTCCAGGGCAGGAACCCTGGGCTGAGCAGCCCGATGCAGGGCTCAGACCCTTCCCTCTGTGGGGAGGACCTATGCAATTGTGATGTCTTCCAGCTGTGGGTCACTGTGCTCGAGGTGTGGGTTCCAGCTAGACTGTATGTCCAGTCCTCCTGCCTGCCTTGTGGTTTCTCCTTCTTCGTATCTTTAGTTGTGGAAAATGTTCTCTGCTAGTCTTCAGGTCATTCTCAGAGATAATTTCCGTGTAAGTTGTAATTTGGGTGTGTCCGTGGCGGGAGGGGAGCTCAGTATCTTCCTACTCTATCATCGTGATCCCCTCTCAAGAAAAAATTTTAAAATATATGCATTTATTACTGTAAACATAAGTTTGAATTGCATTGTTTTTCCTGTATTCCGTAAATGTAGGTACTTTGTGTTTCCAATTTTGTTTAAGATTTTTAAATTTCCCTTTTGATTTATTCTTGTATTCATTGGCTGTTGAGGAGCTTGTGCAATTTCTAAGGGTTCTTGAATGTTCATTTATTCTTCTTAATGTTGAATTTCAGTTTCGTACCATTGTGGTTGGAAATGATACTTGATATGATTTCAGTCTTCTTGGATTTTTGAAGACTAGTTTCGCGGCTTAATATTTGACCTATCGCAGGAAGTGTTCTGTGTCCTTAAGAAGAATGGAAATTTGCTGCTGTTGAGTGGAATGTACTACGTATGTCTGTTAGTTTCACTTGATATCAAGTGTGTGTTCATGTTCAGTGTTTCCTGATTAATATTCTGTCCGGATGAGCTATACAGTGTTGAAAGTTGGGTATTGACGTTTCTTACCATTATTTAATTTCTGCACATTTTCAGCTTCATATGTGTTAATATTTTCTTTATATGTTTAGAGGCTCCAATGCTGGATACATACATATTTATAATTGTCATAATTGATTGATGAATTAATCCCTTTATCATTTATGATAACCTTCTTTTCTTTGAGAGGTTTGTCCTAAAGTCTTTTTTGCCTGATAATAGACTAGTCAGGCAAGTATCATTTGCATGGAATATCTTTTTTCCAATCATCCAATTTTATCCTATATATGGATTTAAAGTTAACATAAATATTTTGTACACAGTATATAATTGTACTTTTAAAAATCCACTCAGCCACCCTATGGATTATTTAAATTGAAGTATAGTTGATTTACAATGTTACATTAGTCTCAGGGGAACAACATATGGATTTAATATTTTTATAGATCACAGTTAAAGTTATTACAAAATAATGGCTGTATTTCCCTGTGTTGTATGATATATCCTTGTTTGTTTATTTTATACATAGGGGTACTGGATTAAGAGAAACAAACTACTGTCTCTCCCTCCCCCCTTCACTCGCCCCACCGGTAACCACTAATTTGTTCTCTGTGAGTCTATTTCTGCATTTTTAAGATTCCACATAGAAGTGAAAACATAGAGTATTTGTCTTTCTCTAACTTACTTCACTAGGTATAAATATTCCAGGCCCATCCACATTGTTGCGAGTGGCAGAATTCTGTTTTTGCTTTTTGCAAGCATCTCCGTATTGTTCTCTGTGGTGCTCTTAGCATTTTACATCCCACCAACAGCATAGGAGGGTTCCCTTTTCTCCACACCCGCTCCGGTATTTATTGTTTGTAGACTTTTTGATGATGGCTATTCTGACTGGAGATAGGTGATACCTCATAGTTTTGATTTGCATGTCTCAAATAATTTGAGATGTTGAGCATCTTTTCATGTTTTTTTTTTAAAGTGTGAGAAAAAGTTACCGTTGAAGTTGGCTTTTTGAAAGTCTTACCATTTTGAATTTTTTTTAATACCTACCACAGGACATGTTTTTGAGGGCAGGTGTCATTTACACCCTAGCAGTCCTTGCTAATATTAAGTGCCCACAAGCACATGTTTTAAAGTTGCTGTTGTGGAAATGGCCACAGGTGGCAGGACTTATTCATGCTCCACTCTGGTTACTCGGGTAAGCACTGCCATGTGGAAGTCGGGTTCCTGGGTTGTACATTAGTGTGCACTGTGCCGGAACAAACACCCCAAATCCTGTGTCTCATTACTTCTTGTTTTTTGTTAATTTTTCCTTTTGATTAGAGTAGAGTTGATTTACAGTATTGTGCTTGTAGGCGTACAGAATCTTGTTCAGTTATATATATTCATATGTCTATTCACCTTCGGATTCTTTTTCCATATAGGTTATTAGAGAGTGTTGAGTAGACTTCCCTGTGTTATACAGTAGTTTCTATTGATTATCTATTTTATATACATTGGTGTATATAGGTTTTCCCCAACATCCTAATTTATCCCTTCCCCCGACCTCTCCCGTTGGGTAGCCATAAGTTTCTTTCCTAAGTCTGCGAGTCTCTCTCTCTCTCCCTCTCTCTCTTGTTTTTTGGCTGCGCTGTGCGGCATGCAGGATATTAGTTCTCCCAACACTAGGATCAAAGCTGCGCCCCCTGTAGTGGAAGCTCGGATTCTTAACCATTGGACCACCAGCAAAGTTCCTGTTTCTTTCTTGTAAATTAGTTCATTGGTATGTTTTTAACTTCCACCTATAAGTGGTATCATGATATGTGTCTTTCTCTTTCTGACTTACTTCACTCAGTATGATCATCTCTAGGTCCATCTCTATTGCTGCAAATGGCATTCTTTAGTTCTTTTTCATTTCTGAGTAATGTTTCATTGTGAACATGTACCTTTTCTTCTTTATCCGTTCATCTCTCGATGGCCATTTTGGTTGCTTCCAGTCTTGGCTATGGTCAGTGGTGCTGCAGTGCATGTTTAGTGCATGTATCTTTTCCGGTTCTGGTTTTCTCTTGATATATGCCCGGGAGTGGGACTGCTACATCCTATAGTAGCTCTGTCTTTATCTTTTCAAGTCACCTCCATACTGTTCTCTATAGAGGCTGTTACCACCTTAGATCCCACCAGAAGCACAGGAGGGTTCCCTTTTCTCTAAGCCCTGTCCAGCATTTATGGTTTGTAAACTTTTTGATGATGGCTGTTCTGACTGGTGCAGGTGATACCTCGTTGTAGTTTTGAGTTACATGTCTCTAATATATCGTGATGGTGAGCATCATTTCATGCGCTTTTTAAAAAAAACATTTTGAGTAGTATTTACCTGTTGATATCGTCTTCATGAAAGTCTGCGATTTTTAGGATTTTTTTTTTTTAAGGATACTTATCCCCAGAAATTTTTTGAGGGCTGGTATCTTTTATAGCCCAACAGTGCTTGTGAATATCAAGTCCCCATAAGCAGTAGTTTTAAAGTTGCTGTTGCGGGAAAGGGCCACAAGGCGGCAGCGTTTCCTCCAAGACCAACTCTGGTTATCCAGGCAACCAGAGCCATTGTGGAAGTCGGGTTCCTGGATTGTACATGAGTGTGGAATATGCCAGAACAAACACCCAAAAGCTCGTATCTCATCACTTCTTGTTTTTTTTTTTTCTAATTTAAGGTTTATTTTTTCTTTGAGTAACAGCAGTATGCAATGTTCTGTGTTTCGTAGGTGTACAGATTTTTTTCATTTATACGTACAAATATATCTATTCATTTTTGTATTCTTTCCCTTGTAAGTTATTCCAGAGTGTTGAGCAGACCTACCTTGGTATACTTAGGTCCCGGCTGATTATCGAATTTATACGTAATAGTTTGTATTGGTTAATCCCAGCCTCCTAATTTATCCCTTTCCCACATCTTTCCCCTTTGGTAAGCATAAGTTTTTGTTTTCTAAGTCTGTGAGACGTTTTCTGTTTTGTCAGTTAGTTCATTGGTGTGAATTTTCAGATTCCACCTATAAGTGGTATTATATGGTACTTTTCTTTCGGATTCTGATCTAACTTAGTATGATTATCTCTGGGTTTGTCTGTGCTCCTGCAAATGGCATTGTTTCATTCACTGTCAGTCCCGAGTAATAGTAGGTTGTGTGCTTGTACCGCTTCTTGATCCATTCACCTGTCGATGGATATTTTGGTTGCTTCAAGGTCTTGGCTATTGTAAGTGGTGCTGAAGTTCACATTTGGGTGCAGGTTTTCTGTCAAATTCTGGTTTTCTCTGGATATACTCTTAGGAGTGGGACTGCTGGATCATATGGTAGCTGTATATTTACCTGTTAAAGGCACTTCCATATTCTCTACAGTGGCTGTTAACATTTACATCCCACCTGCAATATAGAAGGGTCCCTTTTTCTCCAACCCAATCCAACATTTATTGCTTGTAGACACTTTGATAATGGCCATTCTGACTGCTGTGAGGTGATACTTCGTTGTAGTGTTGATTTGCATGTCTTTAATTATTTGTGAATCATTTCATGGGCTTTTTTTTAACAGTGTGAGTAGTATTTACCTGTTGATATTGTCTTCATGAAACTCTACCCTATTTTGGTTTTTTTTTTTTTTTTTAGAATACTTATCCCCAGAAAGTTTTTGAGGGCTGGTATCTTTCACAGCCCAGCAGTGCGTGTGAATATGAAGTCCCCATTACCGATAATTTGAAAGCTGCTGTTGCAGGAAACGGCCACAAGGCGGCAGGATTTCTTCCAAGACCAACTCTGGTTCGTGTTTTGGGGTTATAAATTAGAGTGAAATGTGGCAGAACAAACAACCAAAGCTTCTGTCTCATCACTTCTTTTTTTAAAATTTTTATTTTGGGGGCAGTAACAGTGATATACAATGTTCTGTGTTTTGCAGGTGCCCAGAATCTTTTTCATTTATGTGTAGACATACATCTACTCATCTTTAGAGTCTCCTTCCTTATGGGTTATTCCAGAGTGTTGAGCAGACCTACCTTGGTATACTTAGGTCCCTGCTGATTATCGAAATCATACGTAATAGTCTGTGTCTGTTAATCCCAGCCACTTAATTTACATTTCCCCACGTCTTTCCTCTTTGGCAACCGTAAGTTTATTGTTTAAGCCTGTGAGACTTTTTCTGTTTTGTCAGTTAGCTCATGGTTGTGAATTGTTAGATTCCATCTATAAGTGATATCATATGATACTTGTCTTTCTGATTCTGACTTACTTCACTTACTGTGAATATGTCTAGTTCCATCTGTGTTCCTGCAGATGGCATTATTTCCTCCTTTGTCATGCGGGAGTACTATTCCTTGTGTGCATGTACCAGTTCTCCTTAATCCGTTCATCTGGTGATGGGCATTGGGGTTGCTTCCAGGTCTTCGCTATTGAAAGTGGTGCTGTAGTGCACATTTGTGTGCCTGTTTCACTTGGAATTCTTTTTTTCTCTGGATATGCTCTTAGGATTGGGACTCCCAGATCATACGGCAGCTGTATTTTTACCTTTTAAAGGCACTTCCCTTTTGTTCCCTGTGTTGGCTGTTACCATTTACATCCCACCTGAAACACAGGATGCTCCGCTTTTCGCCTCACCCACTCCAGCATTTATTGTTTGTAGATATTTTGAAAATGGCCATTATGACTGCTGTGAGGTGATACCTCCTTGTAGTTTTGATTTTCATGACTGTAATAATTCATGATATTGAGCATCATTTCATGTGCTTTTTTGTTTTTTTAAACAGTGTGAGTAGTAATTATCTTTTGATAGCATCTTCATGAACGTCTTCCCTTCTTTAAAAAAAATTTTTTTTGATTACTTACCCCTGGAAATTTTTTGAGGGCTGGTGTCTTTTACAGCCCTGCAGTCCTTGTGAGTATTAAGTCCGCATAAGCAATCGTTTCAAAGTTGCTGTTTCAGGAAACGGCCGCAAGGAGGCAGGATTTCTTCGGAGCCCAGTTATGGTCACTGGCAAGCAGAGCCTTAGCGGATGTGGCGTTTTGGGGCTGCAAATTGGGGTGGAAGGTGCCAGAACAAACACTGAAAGGCTTGTGTCTCATCACTTCTTGGTTTCTTTTCAATTCAGTTTTCATTTTTTATTGAAATAACAGTGATACACAATGGTGTGTGTGTTGTAAGGGCAGAGGATGTTTTTAGTGTCTACATAAGCATATGTCTGTTCATCATCAGAGTCCTTTCCCATATAGGTTATTACAGAGTGTTGGGTGGACCTGCCTTGGTACACCTCAGTCCTTGTTGATCATCTGTTTTACATGTAATATGTAATCCCAACTATCTACGTTATGGCTTCCACACATCTGTCCCCTTTGGTAACCATAAGTTTGTTTTTGAAGTCTGTCAGATATTTTTGTTTTGTCAGTTAGTTCCTTGGTGTAAGTTGTTAGATTCCACCTATAAGTGATGTCATATGATACTTGTCTTTCTAATTCTGACTTATGTCACTTAGTATGATTATCTCTGGGTTTATCTAGGTTCCTGCAGTTGGCATTATTTCATTCATTTACATGGTTGATTCATACTCCATTGCCTACATGTACCACTTCTTTATCCATTCACGTCTCGATGGACATTTGGGCTGCTTCCAGGTCTTGGCTGTTGTACATGGTGCTGCAGTGCACGTTTGGGTGCATGTTTTTTTTCCCTTTCTGGATTTTGGTGTATGTACTCTTAGGCGCCGGACTGCTGGATCATATGATGTCTCTGTTTTTACCTTGTAAAGACATCACCATACTATGCTCTATACTGGCTTTTACCATTTCCATCCCACCAGCACCATAGGAAGGTTCCCTTTTTCCATGCCTTCTCCACCATTTATATTTTGTAGACCTTTTGATGATGGCCATTCAGACTGGGGCAAAGTGACACCTCATTCTAGTTTTGATATGCATGTCTCTAGTAATTCAAAATATTGAGCATCTTTTCATGTGCTTTCTTTTTCTTTTAAACAGTCTGAGTAGTATTTACTAGTTGACGATGTCTTCTGGATAGTCTGCCCTGTTTTTAATTATTTTCGATTACTTAACCCTGGACATTTTTGGATGGCAGGTATCATTGAGAGCCCGGCAGTCCTGGTGAATATATGAAGTGCTCTTAAGCAGTCGTCTTCAGGTTGCTATTGCGGGAAATGGCCACAGGGCGGCAGGATTACCTCCTGCCCATCTCTGGTTACCCAGGCAATCAGAGCCTGAGGGCATGTCCTGTTTGGTGGTTGTCACTTAGAGCGGAATGTGCCAGGACGAACACCCAACAGCTTGTGTCTCCTTATCTTTTTTTAAATTCAATTAATTTTTATTTTTCATTGGAGTAACAGTGATATACAACGTCGCGTGTGCTGTAAGCGTCCAGAAGTTTTCAGTTATACATGGACATACATCTGTTCATCTTTGGAATCTTTCCCCACACAGGTTTTTACAGGTTGGCGATAGAACTTCTTGGTACACATAGGTCCTTGCTGATTATCTTTTTTTTTTTTTTTTTTTTTGCGGTACGCGGGCTTCTCCCTGCTGTGGCCTCTCCCGTTGCGGAGCACAGGCTCCGGATGCGCAGGCTCAGCGGCCATGGCTCACGGGCCCAGCCGCTCCGCGGCATGTGGGATCTTCCCGGACCGGGGCACGAACCCGTGTCCCCTGCATCGGCAGGCGGACTCTCAACCACTGCGCCACCAGGGAAGCCCCAACCCTCTTGCCACTTCTATTTAACATATTATTGGAAGTCCTAGCTGCAGCCATCAGAGAAGAAAACGAAAAGGCACCCAAGTTGGAAGGGAAGTAGTAAAACTCACTATTTGCAGATGACATAATAGTATATATAGAAAATAAACCAAAAAACTATTTGAATAAATGCATTAATTTATTCAAAGTTGTAGAATGCAAGATTTATATGCAGAAATCTTTTGCTGTTGTAGACACTAATAATGTTCTACAAGAAAGAGCAATAAAAAATCCCATTTAAAATCACATCAGAAAGAATAAAATAAATAGGAATAAACTTAACCATGGAGGTGAAAGGCCTGTACTCTGCAAACTATAATACACTGAGGAAGGAAATGGAAGATGATACAAAGACATAGAAAGGAGTGTGTGGGAGTGTGTGCCGTGGGACCTTGGGCGCGAGCCAGGCTGCCGGGGTTGCTTCTTGTTTCTGCTCTTTGCTTGGTGCAGCTGTGGGCGAGTCACTTCTCTACGCCTCAGTTTTCTCATCTGTAAAATGGAATTAGTAATATTGTAGTGTAGTTGTCATAATTTAATTAGCTAATATATGTAATCGGGAGCACATTGTAAACGTTGCAGAAATGTTTACAGTTATGGTTTAATGAAATGGGGACAACTTCATGGGAGTCTTTTGGGAGAGAAATTACTCATGCAGTTCTTTCTAATGTAGCTATTTATTTACGTGCCTGTCAGCATTATGTGTCTGGAGCCCCTTGGAAGGGCTGGGAGGTGACCCGTTTTCTGACGGCATCTTCACAGCCCCTGGAATGGAACGCCTGCTGAGAATGTAAAGGGTGTGAGATGCACAGGGTCCAGGGATAGCCCTGTGGTCTCCTCCGTCCTCCAAACATAATGGACCCAACATTAAAAATGAGAAATGCTGTATTTGCCATGGAAATTCACTTCGAGTCGCCCCCCGTGGATGTACCGTCCTACAAGGGGAGGCAAATGCAGTTCAGACAGGATGGCCCTTCGTAGACAGAAACTCTGGAGCGACTGTCGAAGGCCTTGAGGCAGAGGGTTAGTGCTTTGGATGGGGTTGGCAGTGTGTCAGGGGCCCTGGGGATGGGCGGGTGTCTAATGAGTCATTTTGAGTCGTCTGAAGTAATAATGTCCTACTTTATTCTGTTTGTTAGTGCAATTAAAATGATTTTCATATTAAGTAATTTAAGAATTGAGGCAGTTTTCTCTGGCGTTTTAAATGGGCACGATCCCTGGAGAATTAGCATAACATCTGTGGATTCCTGTGCTCTCTCCTCCCAGCGTTTATTTTGTTGCCCACGTATGACCTGGAGGAGGGACACCCTGGGGTCCAGCTCTAGGGTGGAGAATGGCTTCTGCAGACACGTCAGGTCTCCACTGTGAAGTCTCATTCCAGGAGCCGCCCTGGGCGAGCTCCACCTGATTCCCGGTGCTGACATCTTCTCAGTTGCCCATTTGCTGCTCTGGGTTTGACTTTGAGCTGCTTTCATGGCTTCCGTGTTCTGAGTCCGCCAGGATTTCAGCGTCTTTCTCTCTCACTTTTTTAACAAAATTTTTATTGGAGTGTAGTTGATTTGCAATGTTGTGTTAGTTTCTGCTGTACAGCAAAGTGATTCAGTTCTACATTTACGCATCTCCACTCTGTTTTAGATCCTTTCTTGAGTCACAAGCCCTGCCACGTCCACGGGCTCTTCTCCCGTTCTTGAGTTGTGCTGGTGTTGGCCCTGGTCCTCCCGGCTTAGATGGTTTGCTGCGCCCAGTGGATTTCTACCCTCACCCCCTCCCACCTCACCCCTTAACCTGATCCTTTGCTGAAACCTCACCTCCACCCTGACTCTGGGGTAGAACTGGTGATACATTTTAACTGTGACCACGGCCAAGAGCCCAAGATCTGGAATCAAACAAAATTGATTTTTCATCCCAGCTCTGATCCTAGTTCCATGATGGACTATGGGTGTGTTGAAAGATTATTCTGAGTATGTTTTCTCCTGCCTAAAATGAGCACGACAGCGATGGCTTACCGCGTGGGGATATTGTGATGCTTAAATGATGACCCATGTAAAGACCCTATCACAGCAAGTGTTCAACGAATGTTAATTGCTGTTGTTATTATTATGTCAGTCTTTCTATGATGACAGGCACCATGAAGGCTGTTCACTCCAAACCAAGTCTGCAGTGTACCCTCTCTTTCTACTAAGCATGGGAAGAGTAGATAAAGAATGGGGAAGCATTTCACCTTTTAGAAGTAGGAAATAGAAATAGATGTATTTAGCTGCCCTTGCTACTTAGAAAACCTTTGCACACCACTGCTGAAGACTGAGTCAAAGAGAGAAACTCCTGAGCGGGATGGGGGAGTGGCACCCAGGTGGGTGTGGAGCCCTCCTGGGACAGAGGCGGCCAGGAGAGCATAGCGGTCATGGGTCATCGGCGTTGGAAGAGATCTCAACGTTCGTCCTGTGCAGACTCCTCATTCACCACTGACGAGCTGTGGTCCAGAGAGGTAGACACCATGCCTCAGTTCACACAGCAGAGCTAGGAACAGAACCCTGGTTCTGAGGCTCCAGGTAAGTCTGGTGATGGCTCTTCCACATCACAGGCTCTCTGATGTGGTCCCTTGAACAGCGGCATCAGCGTCACTTGGCAACTGGTTGGAAATGCAGATTCTCAGGTTTCATCCCAGACCCACTGACCCAGGATTTTCTGGAGTCAGGACAGGAATCGGTGTTCAGACAAGGTGCCACCCAGGTGACTGGATCTGAGAACCACTGCTCTTCATTATGTTGGTTTGTCATGTTCCTAACCTGATTACATATATTTCTGCAAAGCAAGGAAGGTATGTAAAAAAAACATAAATATAAGAAAACATACAGAAAGAAGAGAAAAACAGGAATCTTTTGATATTAACCAAGACAGACCAATATCTATCTCCATCTATTTCTATATAATTTTTTTCAGAAAACAAATATATATTTATACTGTCGTGTTTAGGTCCCCCTATTAAGAGCACTGCTCTCTTTGTGTGACTTATTACAGATCCAAGTACAGCCCCGGTTCCAGTGTTACTGGTTGGATGCAGTAATGGACTGTTAGCTCTTCCAAGCATGTGAACATAAATACACTAGAGAGGGAAGAAGGTGTATGTGTGTGTGCGAAATATTATTGTTTGATGTAACTATTTCGTTGAAAATATGACAACATGAAAAGCTAACCTAAAAGTGGCAAGAAATTTATGTTTCATGGCGAAGCCCACAGGCTCTGGGATGCTTAAATCACATTACATGGAGCTGTCAATCCCTTCTCCCCTTGATATTAGTGGGTGACGTATGAAAGCAAGTGTGTTTAACGTAATAGTGATTTTTCATGGTTCTGTCTGGACAGACCTTTCTCACTCATCATCAAAACCTATAAAAGTGCCTGGTGATGTTTTAGCTCCTGGAGTGTTTGATTATTTAGGACAAAACTTTATGATAAAAGCATTGAATCTAACCATCTCACAACAAAAGAACAAAGTAGTTGGATTATTTTTGGAAAAGTTTGAGTTGAAATGGTTAGTCATTGATGGACCTGGAAGAAGGTAAGCAAGTCAGATTATTGTCTTAGATACTGAGCAGACTCGAGAGGGCTCTGGTTTCTGTGTGAATGTCCACAATTCTGTGTATGTGGGCTGATGTTTTAGCTTGGACTGGAGTCTTCGTCGTAAAGGGGGACCACAGATGTGGATCATTGAATTGTGGGAAGGGTGGCTCCTGTCTAGAGCTTCTTCCGTGTTCTGGGCCCTTGGTAGCCCTTACTCTTGTCCATGATCATGACCATCGTCAGTGTCATCAGAGCTGACACCGAACATTAGCAACAGGTTAGGCGCTACAGTGAGTCTTCACGTGCCAACTCACATAATCCTCACTAGGTCCTTAAGGGTAAGCACTGCCATTGCCCATCGTACAAAGGAAGGAACTTAAATGAGAGGTTAAGTGATCAGCCCAGGACCACTCAGCTAGTAAGAGAGACTCAGAGAGAAACCCAGGTAACTTCTTTCCGAAGCCCACTGCCTCAGCCTCCGTGCGATGCTGCCTTTCCATTTCATGTAATCCTGACGTCAGTGTTAGATTACGTGTCTCATTTTCCCCTCTGTACGGTTGAGGATAATGGGGCTCAGGGAGAGGAAAAAGCTGGTGAGGTCGCAGGGCCAACCAGTGTCTGCATTGGTCTGTATGCCCCTCCCCATGCTGCCCACCACACTTTCCGGTGTCTGGTGTCTTTGCGTTTTGCCTTTGGAGCTACTATGCAATGCTGTTCCCAACATTTGTCTGAGAACCAGACAGGACTCTGATATTCTGTCCTTTTTAAGTGAAAAAAATGGAGAATGTGGGTGAATGCCTAGACGCTGCTAACAAAGACAATGAAAAACTTCTGATTCTATCAAAAGCTCTTGTAGAATGTGAATGGTGCTCCAGAAAAGTAAAAGGGTCCGTTCCCATCCGAATCCCTGAAGTGTATTTCTGTGTGATGGTAGGCTGGTCATCAAACCAATACTGGCTTGGATTTATACTGACTGCTACCAGATGCACTTTTGATATTACTTTTTTAGTAATAAGAAGACAAAGTATTATCAATTAACAGACATTCCCAAATAGGTACTGGATGACGTAATGACCTCTGACCATTCACTTCAGTCCTCTGAGCCTCGATTTCCTAATCTGCAGAAAGTGAGATGATCGTACCTCGCGTGATGATTAGGCGCTGTTCACGTGAAGTCCTTTATCAATTCTCAAGCCCAGCGGACAGTCCACCACTCTTGCCCATCATGTGGATAACTGCAAGGGTGGCAGTTGTGTGCGTTTGACCCTCAAGTGCAGGTCTGATGCCCACAGGCTTGTTAGCTGAGTGTTTTACTCTGTGGTTGGTTGGTATAGATTTGGGGAAGAGACAGAGGTAGACATGGAAAAAAATGGAGACGGAAAGCAGAGCTTTTTGTTTTGTCCTCTAAACTCTGAGGATCTGGGGAATACTTAGGATGCTTATAGAAGGGAGTTTATTACTCAGTTTCCCCAGGGCTTCTGGACTTTTCCCAGGAGCTTTGGAAATGAAACCCACTTCTGTTCAATTTTTCTAAACTTTTCATTAACTCCATACCACTGAATATCCCTCTAAGCCAGTTTTCTCCAAAGTGGGGTGTACACTTGCATTCCAGGGGGAGGTAAGATAATCCTATTGATCTTTTATATTGGGATTTCTTATTATTTTTTACGCCAAAAAAAGAACTATTATTAATCTTTAATACCAGCACTTCCTCTCACAGCCTGTACGTTGGAAAGTTGGTCAAAAGCTGTCATTCCATTTGCTTTTGGTAAAAAGTGGCTTATGGCAGCTTGCTTGGAAGCAGTCAAAGGGATCTTGAGACTTTAATGGTAACAGTCCACAGATACAATTTGTCAATGAATAAGTCAGCACCCCGAACTCCACAATTACTTCCCTTTCTTCCTCTGTCAAATTGATGCCTCTAATTTTCCCTTCCCAAATCCTTCACGTTGTAGCCAGTTTCATCGTGTTCAAACATAAATCAGATCACAGTCGTCCTTCTCACACTTACTCCAGCTTAAAACTCTTCGGTTGCACTTAAGACCAAATCCAAAATCTTCACTGAGGCCCTATGATCTATCCCTTCAACCTTATCACGCTCTTTCTGCTTCCCATGCTGTGGTCACCCTGGTGTCCCCTCCATCCCTAGGACAAGCCATGCTGTTCTGTGCCTCAGGGTCGCTGCATCAGCTATTTTGTCTTCTAAGAATAGCTGACGTCTCTTTATTCCTTTAGGCAAAGTATTGCGTCTCTTCTTTATTGTATGCATAGTCAGTCTAAGTGCTGGGACTCTCTTTCACTTTAGAGACTATAACCTCGATGGCCAAGATCACGCCATCCCTACTAGCTTCACTAAGGAGCCATGCTTCTGAATTTCTTGGGTTTTATCATTCTCATTCCGACACCAAGGCGTCTAGGCTACTGGGTATTTCCTGTTGCTATTTACACGATTTAATCAACAGTCTGGACTAGGTCAGCAGAGGGGAGTCGTCGTGGCTGGGGGCCTGGTGGCCAGTAGGGTATACGCGGTCTCCTGCAGGTGCAGGTGGACTGGTTGCTTAGGGCTGAAAAAGCATGTGCCGAGTCAATCTCTGCGTCCAGTCTAGGTGCAGGTTCACGACGTCTGTAATCACAGCTCGATCACATTTATAGTAACTCAGGGTCAATCTAGAAGTACCCTTTGGCTTCACCACTTTGCATCTTTGATGTCTTTTATGGTAACACCAAACTGTGCTGTTTCTCTCACAAAGGCTCTCACTATTACTTTTGGTTTACCTAGCATACCATAGTCAGGGGGTCATTGTGGGAATTATGCCAGTTCCAAGTATATTTATTCCAATTATTCATGCAGAAAATAGGGAACCAAGCACTGCGTGGGTCTTTGAGCTAAATTTAGACCGAGGTTATTTATCAAGTGTCCTTCTGTAAGCCCCATGCTAACCATTCAACCAGAGTGTCGTCCGTGTCCCCTAGATTAGTGTCAGTTTAGAGCCAACACCTGTAACCTTCTGCAGATGTGTCATCTCTTCACACGCTCATCCTTTTAAGTGGCTGCAGGCTTCACTGGGGAAGAGTGGAGGAAGCTTTACGGTGTGTACTTGGGCCATGATTTAAGGTTTTAATGGTTCTCTCTCCAGGGGTTCAGGATGTGTGAACTGCCCTAACGTCTAGTGTCTGGCTGTGGAGTCATAGTGATTTCTGGATTATCTTAAGCAAGGAATACCTTAGTAGGTCACCCATCTATTAATAGGGAGCCAGTAATAAACCTCTACAGATTTCTAAGTGTCGATAAACTCCACCATTGCATCTCTGTGGTGTATTATGCTAATTGAGTCAGTTTGTCTCTGATAGTTAAGCCTCGTGACCGGGTCCCCACCACCCTGAGATTTCATTATTCTAACCCTAACCCAGGAAAATCAGAGCTTCCAAGTCAATGGCACGATCTCACATTGTCATTTCAGGGGGTCCATAGGACAGCCACGCAGAATGGTTTGGGGATGCTGGAACCCTCACCAGTGTTTCTTTCTGCTTTGCCACGGGGTAAGGTTAGGAAGTGTCTACAGGTCTCGCACGTAAGAGGTCCGCTCGCACATTCCATCTCCTCAGACCTCCTGTTTCCTCAGCTGCAATATTGTCAGCGAGGCTTCCACTTCCCAGTTCATTGCATGTGGCATCACTGGATCCAGGCTTCAAATGCTCAAACCAACAAACTGCTAGACCACTTGCTGCTGAGTGAGCGAAGACAGTAAATGTCCCACAGTGTGCTCGTTGATCTAACACCTTTAAGATACACTCCATCGTGCTTTTATTTTTATTTTTTAAATTTAATTTTTATTTTATATTGGAGTAGAGTTGATTTACAGTGTTGTGTTAGTTTCAGGTGTACAGCAAAGTGATTCACTTATACATACACATACATCCATTCTTTTTCAGATTCTTTTCCCATATAGGTTATTACAGAGTATTGAAGAGAGTTCCCTGTGCTCTACAGTAGGTCCTTGTTGGTTATCTATTTTATATATAGTAGTGTGTATTCCATCATGCTTTTATATCTATCTATCTATATATTTTTTTTAGCGGTACGCAGGCCTCTCACTGCTGTGGCCTCTCCCGTTGCGGAGCACTGGCTCCGGACGCGCAGGCTCAGTGGCCATGGCTCACGGGCCCAGCCGCTCCGCGGCATGTGGGATCTTCCCGGACCGGGGCACGAACCCGCGTCCCCTGCATCGACAGGTGGACTCCCAACCACTGCGCCACCAGGGAAGCCCATACTTCGAAATTTTAAAATTGAAGTCTAGATAATTTACAGTATTGTGTTAGTTTCAGGCATACAGCATAATGATTCGGTATTTTTTATTATTATTCAGATCCTACCCCATTACAGGTTATTACCATATAATGAGTATAATTCCCTGTGCTATACAGTAAATACTTGTTGTTATCTATTTAATATTTGTAGTTTGTATCTGTTAATTCCATACCCTGATTTGTCCTTCCCCTTTCCCTTTTTCTACCCTTCAATAACCATACCTGCTGGAAATCATATTCTTAGAAGTATCCAGTTTTGATCCTTAATTAAACTGTGGTTAAGAGGTATTTGCTTGTTAATGGTAATTGACAGTTGAAGTTTATTTGAGCCCTGTAATGGCCTTTTTTTTTTTTTTTTTTTGTGGTACGCGGGCCTCTCACTGTTGTGGCCTCTCGCGTTGCGGAGCACAGGCTCTGGATGCGCAGGCTCAGCGGCCATGGCTCACGGGCCCAGCCGCTCCGCGGCATGTGGGATCTTCCCAGACCGGGGCACGAACGCGTGTCCCCTGCATCGGCAGGCAGACTCTCAACCACTGCGCCACCAGGGAAGCCCCCCTGTAATGGTCTTAAAGCACCACAGGCATCCTCCTTTTATTACCTTTGAGCATCTGAAGGTTGATCCAGAGAATCAGCATTAAAATCAGTGCCAAAAAAAAGAATCTCCAGCTGGATCTTAGCTGTATTGTCTTGAATGAGTGAAAAGGAAAAACAACGTTTACTGCATACAATGCTACCCATTCCTTCTTGGGGAAAACTCTTTACCATGGGGCGTAAGAGAGGGGATGCTTGACCATGGAAGTGCATTATCGAGTTTTCTTAGATGCTTCCTCCAAGCCGTCTGAGAGGAGGGCTTTTATCACAACTGACTTCCTTCTCTAAACGGAGTCGCTTTGAGACAGTCTGTCTCTTTCTCTTTCTTCCCCCTCATCCCTCCTCTTCCTTCTCCTTTTTTCTGTCTCCCCCTCCCTCTCTCTCATTCTTCTCTCCCTCTTTATTCCTTCCTTTCTTTTTCTTATCCTATAGAAAATTTGGAAAATATAGAAAACCATAAAGTTAGAAATTATCAAAATCATCTAGAATCCCGTTTCATGGAAAGAATGCTTAATGTTTGGAGTGAAATCGATCATAAGCGAATGTGTGTATGCAGTCATGCATGCACGTGCGCACATAGGCAATATGTAATTAATCAAAATGGGAAGCTTTAACTTTTAGTGTCTTAAGAACAGTTAAGCAGGTTATTCTTAACTAATAATCCTCTTGTAAGATACAGCCATGGGAAGTGCTCATGTCATTTACAAAAGGGGCTGATGCAATTTCTGAAAGTATATTTCCATAGAGCCACACAGCCTCACTTCCATCTTGAGCATTGTTCTGGGGGTGGGTGGGTAGGTTGTCAGAATCCCCTGTCAGAGGGTGGTTTGGTGTCCGTTCTGCTCTTCCTCCCCCTCTGCCTCTGCTGGGCCGCAGGTGCCGCAGGTAGCTATGGATAAGGCTCCCGTGAGGCCATTGGGAAACTTGGGTTTGGGGCTGAAGATGTTTAAAACGTGTTCAAGTGAAAACATTGGCTTGGAGACGTCACTTGAAAGCATTGAAAATGTCTTTAGGCACAAGGGCAGGCTCTGAGCACCACGGTACCCCAAATGAGGCTCTGCGAGGACTGGGAACGTTCCACAGTAAACAGCACCTCCTGCGTGAAGTGCTCTAGCTGCACAGTCTCCCTCTTCCCTCAGCCGGGCACTCAGGCTGCCCAGAAGCTGAGCTGTGGACCGGCCTTGCTCCTGGGTGGTCCTTGCTGTCTACAGAGAGAGAGGGTACGGAGCCAGGTGTGTACATGCAGCATCACAGGTCAAAACGCAGCAGTTCTTACAGTGACCTTGCTCCGGGCTCACTACAGCTCTGCCTAGCTGGAAATAAGAGCAGGAGAGAAACTCCCGTGCCAGGACCCGAAGAGGAAGTCACTTCCGAGCTATTATTATTTTCTGTCAGTAGATGGCACTGTTTTGAATAAATAGGCTTTGGTTGAGTTACCTTGACAAAGTGGAATAGAGTAAGCTCTCTTTGAATAAAGAGGATTTGGTTGTCATAAATTCCAAAGCTTTGTTATCAAACATAGAAATTGTATAGTAGCAAAAGAACTTTAACTAGGTCTTATAACAACACTGTCCTACAGAGAGATAATGTGAGTCTACCTGGGTCAAGAAGGGGGACTGGGAGGGCGGGAGATGCGCCCTGGAGACTGACAGGCTCCTGTGCAACCATGGCTGTAACAAAGACACACATGGAATCAGACAGGAAGGGAAGAGAAGCCATCAGGTCAGGACCTGTGCCCGTGGGAGGGGACTCAGAGGAAAAGGGAGATGACATGCGGTTGGGTGGGGGGGAAGTGGAGATCTGTCCTGAGGAGTGAGTGGTTTGAACCACACATTGGGACCCCTAGCCGTGGGGTCCAACACAAGGAAGACGAGCCCCTTACTCAGTGAAGTAGGTCAGACAGAGAAAGACAAATACTCTATGCTATCCTTTATATGTGGAATCTAAAATATAAAACAAATGAATGTATATAACAAAACAGAAACAGACTCCTAGATACAGAGAATAAACTAGTGACTACCAGTGGAGATAGGGCTGGGGGAAGGGGTGAGATGGGGTAGGGGATAAGAGATGCAAATTACTGTGTATAAAATAGATAACCAACAAGGATTATTTTATTACATGGAAATATAGCCATTATTTTGTAACAACTTTAACTGGAGTATAATCTATAAAAATATTGAATCACTGTGTTGTACACCTGAAACTAAAATAATATTGTAAATTGACTATGCTTCAATAAAAAAATAATTTGAGACAAAAAGAAATATAATACAAGCCACATATGTACTTTAAAATTTTCTAGAAGCCATATTGGAAAAAGCAAATGAAATTAATTTTAATAAAATATTTTATTTAACCCAATATAAATATAAAAATGTAGGGCTTCCCTGGTGGCGCAGTGGTTGAGAGTCTGCCTGCCGACGCAGGGGACGCGGGTTCGTGCCCCTGTCCAGGAAGATCCCACATGCCGCGGAGCGGCTGGGCCCGTGAGCCATGGCTGCTGAGCCTGTGTGTCCGGAGCCTGTGCTCCGCAACGAGAGAGGCCACAGCAGTGAGAGGCCCGCGTACCGCAAAAAAAAAAAAATGTAGTAAAATTCCAACATGTAATAAAAATATTTAGTGAAATGTTTTGCACTCACATGGGCAGTATTTCACTTCCTCAGTAACTTGTAATTAATGGCTGTTTTTTTCCCTTCTTTTCTTCCAGCAAGAGAGGGGTGATTGTCCAGAACAACTGGCCTGAATAGACGTTTCTTCACTTTGATTAGTGTAAACTGTAGTGTTGGATTTGGTCCTTGCGAAAATAGAGTCTTTGTCTACGGGGGAGGGGGGGGGAAGAATATATATATATACACACACGCACATACATATATATATAAAACTTATTTACTAAAAGATGTATGTATATATAAGTGTATATGTATATGTGTATATCTATACTGATAGCACTTTTCTTCCTGCCTGGAAGACTACAATGCCAGCATCCAGGATAACTACTAGAAAGTACTCTGTCATCCCCTAACCAAATAACTGTTGAATCCCTACTATGCACCAGGCACCGTTCTAACAGATGAGTCCTCCCTGCATTTCTAAGAAGACTGGCATTAGTGAAATGTGTGTATAAACACAGTGTGACTTGCACATTTTTCCATCTGCTCTTTTCCATTCGGTTCATCTGAGAACATTTACGGAGTCCCTCACTTCCTCCAGGAAGTCTGCCAGGTGCTGAGGGTGCACACAGACCAGTGGGGGAGCAGACCTAGGATGGCATAAATGTTATGATTAAAAACATGAGAGTGTAGAAGAGGTTATTAGAGTTAGAAGAGTGCAGGAGATGAGCCCACATCCAGACGAGGGTGCTTGTGCAGAGGAGAGGAAGTGGGCTGTTTCTTGAAGGGTTTGCTGTCTGAGCTGAGACATACCAGGATGAGTGGCAAGGAGGAGTTGGAAGACGGCATCCTCCCAGTGGAGCGAGGGCAGGAGAGAGCAGCGTGAGCGTTCGCTCGGAGGCCTCGGAGAGAGGGGGGTTTGGTGGGAGAGCTACAGTAGGGGGGGGTTCCTGGGTTGGGGGGGTGGAGGGCAGGGGATACAAGAGACGAATAACACTCAGATCATCGAAGTGTCTCGCTCAGCCTCCTTTTGTTACGGATGAGGAAACCGAAGCCTAGAGGGTAAGCAGGTGCCAATCACCTCTCTCATCTTGGGCCCTCCAGTGGCAGCTAAATACTCCAGACACAGGTCTAAGGGTGCTGAAATGAACATAGTCAATGGTGCAGCACGTATTTTAGTGAGCGTGTAATCCCAGCGGCTCTAAGTCTGTCTTTAGTGAGTTTAGATGTTGAGATGGTCTAGGTCATGTGTGAGCAAATACAAAGCAAGGTGGGGATGGAGCGTTCCTAAGTCCGGGGGGGCTTAGGGCGGGCACGAGGCCGTTGGCCGCACGTCATGAACAGAGCGGGTGGAGGAGTGAATGTTCCTGGGCCTGTTGGTTCAGACCCAGCGCCCAGGTACGTGAACGTGGATGCAGAAATGATGCACAGGCGTTCACACGGCCTGCACCGCTGAAAAGGGCAAAGCTGCTTTCACTGAGGCCCTAACCCCTTGCTGCCAAGGCCCCGCCCATGGGAGGAAGCCGAGAGGGACTGTCCAATGGGGGGAGAGCCCCGTGAAGCTCCCCACCACCCGCGCAGAGACAGCTGTCCCATTGGCTTTGCTGCTGCGCAGCGTGGGCCCCGCCCGCTGTAAGCAAAGAGGGCAGAGGGGCACGTGTATTTATTGGCCTTGGATATCTAGAAGGAATTTTAAAAAATATTTCAGTATTTATATTTAGTGTTACACTTAAGGGGTCTTTGCTGACCACCTCTCACATTTTCCTTTCGAAGCTCTTCTTTAAAGATCTAAAAATAATTGTATTATTTCTAATAAAATGACGATTCTGTTTGGGGGTAGAAAGTCAGAATTTTCTATACATTTTTTTCTTTCTATCTGACTTTTAACAAAGCTGGTGCCCTCTTGAGACGTAAAATGGCCTTCTTGGTGTCTCTTAAATTCCCTGCTTTCCCTTCTCATTCTCTTTAATTCCAGAGCAGAAGGAAAGCGATTAAGAGAGACATATTCCTGCTGCCCTTTCCAATAAAAAAAAAAAAAGTCGTTTTCCTAAACCCCCGAAAGCCAGAAACCCGGTATGATTTTTCTTGCTGGTTGGGTTGCACATTTAATCTCCCGGGTTGTTGAATTATTGATGCAGTATTTCTTTTTTCTTAATTTTGTAATACTTCCCTGTAAACTCAGCTTCACTCTGGGCTTTGATCCTGATTTCCCGTTTTATTTTAACCCAGGACGACTACTAATAACGTAACGTCCAAAGCTACATGTTATCAATCTCCTTTGGTGATTTTCAAGGCAACACTGGTTGAAATGAAATTCTCTCCATATCCCTGGATGTTTATTATGGAAGATGCAGCTGCGCTGTTTGTCTGAAGCATAAGCATGACCGTATATCAATGTGGTTACCCAGCGAGCACATATGTCAAGGTACAGGTTTACTGGAGGCTGTTCTCTGTAATTGGGTTTAGTAAGTTTGTTTGAATAAAGGTGGCCAAAGGGATTAGTGAGGGTGCTGAGTGGGGGGATTTCAGTACAATTGTGCAGGGCCGAGAAATACACCCTCTGCAGTCGAAAAGAAATCGGGCTAAGAGAATTATGTACGTGAGCATCTCGAGGTGTGTATGGCTGACAGAAATCGTTGAACATCTGCATCTTTTCCAACGGCTGGAGTGGATGATGGATAGTGGGTGTGGGGAATTGGGAGTTTTTTTTTTTTTTTTTTTTTGCTGTGGTAGATTACAGGAAAAATTTTTTTCTTTTATTTTGGAAAGGGAATTAAAGTTTCTAAATTTGAGGTAGCTTAGCCTGATGGTTCTACAAGTAATGAGCCTAAATGATTAAAATTTCCTATGCTGAATTTAGAGATGCCCAAGAGCCACTAATAATTCCTTCCTTCTCTTCAGCATTTCCTCAAGCGGCCTCTATGTACTTGTGAAAATGAGAACCACAGGTGTCTGTGATGGTATTTTAAGTGTAGGTGTGACACTGGAAGATTCTGTTGCCGGAAGGCTAAGCCTACAGAGCTGGGGAGGCTTGTCTTCTGTGGGAAAGCCTGCTGGGCACATTCACGAGCGGTTCAGCCCGATTAGGACTGAGAACACGGCAAAAATAGTTCTCACTGTTCTGCCCCTGGAGTGCCGCGAAGCACAGGCTCAGAGCAGGCGGGAAGCGCCTTCTGCTCAGTGCTCCTGCTCGTTGGCAATAATGCACATGCGTTTGCATATGTGTCGGCCAGTAAAGGCCTCCTGTGTCGTGGGGTCATCAGCATTTTGTCGAGGTGCTTGCATGGGTGGGGAGGCATCATTAGGGAGCGTCCCAGGGGCAGCACGCGTGCCTCTGCTCCCATCGCGTTCCTGGACCATTCGCTGTACAATGCTAGGTGCAGAGCGAGCACTGAATGCAGCACAGCATTTAATGCACAAGCAAGTCCACGACACTGAGCATTCCGTGCCGTGGTCTGATTGAAGCTGGAAACAGCTCACACTCGCTCCCCGTTGCACTACAAGCGTTTCCTCCACGCTGGGTCTCATAGTCTTCCATGACATAGACGATCTCTTACACCTTCCGTGTGTCTTATTTTGCTGATAAACTCTTTCCGAACCTTAGCCATGCTTCCTGAGCTCCCCGAAGCTGGAGGGAACCCAAGCTGCCTCTCGCTGCCTGCCTCTGTCTGTGACCTTTGCTCCATCCTCCCCCAGACCCCCACCACACGTCTTTCCTCTGAAGGATTACAGCAGAGTGTGTCTTAGGGCCCCTCCTCCTCTGCCTGCATTTCTTCTCTTCCTTCCTCTTTAGAATGATGAAGCCCCAGACTTTGGCCCTAGGAACTCCACCATGAGCTGTATGCTTCTGCAGTTTAAAGACCCGTTGGTCTCAGAAGCGTTGCACCTTGAGATGTTAGAACTGGAAGATGCCTTTGAGATGCTCCTGCTGCATCTCTTTGGTGTTCAGATGACTGAAGTCACTCAGGAGGCAAAGAACAGGGATGGGACGAAAGGTTCTTGTGACTCCCAGGCCCTGTGCCTCTCTGCTCAGCTGCCTGGCCTCAGGACTCAGCTGCGCGGCCTCAGGGCTCTTACCAGAATCTGTCAGGCGGGTGCAGGGGTAGCGCTGGGGCTGTCTCTTGGACCTGCATCCCAAGCACAGTCTTAATTGCCCTGTGGGGGAATGACTCGGGCTGAAAAGAGAAAGAGAAAAGGAAGACATGGAGGTGGGAGGAGTGGGAGAAAGAGACAGGAAGGTTCTGTGAAAACGGAGGGAAGGCTGATGTCACGAAGTGTAACGTCCTCAGGGTTCATCCATGTTGCTGCGTATAACAGGGCTTCCTTCTTTTTTAAGGCCGAGTAATATTACATTTTATGAATATATCACATTTTCCTTATCTGTTCATCTGTTGATGGACATTTACATTGTTTCCACATCTTGCCTGTTGTGAACAGCGCACAGTGAGCGTGGGAATGCTAGTATCTCTTTGAAATCCTGATTTCAAGTATTGTGTATAAATACCTAGACGTGGGATTCCTGGGTCATATGGTAGTTCTCTTTTTGTTTTTTTTGAGAAACCCATACTGTTTTCCATAGTAGCTGCACCAGTTTGCACTCCTACCAAGCTTGTAAAAAAACATTCCAGTTTCTGATTCTACTTTATTAAGTATCTAAAATAGTCAACCTCATAGAAGCAAAGAATAGAATGATGATTCCCAGGGGCGAGGGTAAGGGGGAAGTGGGGAATTGTTAACCACTGTATGTAAAATTTAGTTATGCCAGATAGACACATTCTAGAGATCTGATACAGAACACTGTGCTGTAGACGACAACGACGTACTGTACGTGTAAGTGTCTGTTACGAGTGTAGATCTCATGTTAAGTAAGCTTTTTCTTACAAAAAAAAAAAAAAGAAAAAGAAAGAAGTCTAAAAGGACAACTGCACACATTCTCACATCCAAGTTGCTAGTGTTTTCTGTCATGCGTGGTGCGATGATGTGCACGTGATGGTGAAATGGTCCCCAGGCTCCTGGCTCTGACTCCATTGTTACTGACCTTGAACTGCCGAGGAATTCTTGGGCATGATTCCATATGATCTGTATCTAAATGCAGATATTTTCTTTCCTCTTTTTTTTTAATTTAAAAAATACATTTAGTAGGGAGGTTATGGCTTCCACTAAGCTGGGATTTAGTATTTTGAAATGTGTGAAAGAGGTTTTTAAACTAGATAAGAAGATCTGTGCTTTTCCTCTTTACATTTTGAGTCAACTGTATATTTGAGTTTCCACTGCACAGTTGTGTAAGCGTGCTTCTGAGTTTTCCAGGCATCAACAGATAAGAAAGAAATAACGAAAAGTAAGTGTGTAGAGATAAGAGTGCTTTGGGAACCTAGTCCTGCAGAAGATGCTGCTGGTCACAGGTCTTACGTACAAGATGATTTACCCTGTTTCTGAGCAAATGCTGCCATCAAGGAGAAAGAACTGTGCCTCAGTAGTTAGGGTTACGCTGTACACTTCAAAGTACCTTAATTGCATTTGAAAATCTGACTCTCAGAGCTCAGGAAAAACACACGTTAGTCCCAATGTAAATTTAAAATTTTACTGAATCAAAGATGTTGAAATTCTTTTTTTAAAATTAATTAATTTTTATTTTTGGCTGCCTTGGGTCTTTGTTGCTGTGCGCGGGCTTTCTCTAGTTGTGGCGAGCGGGGGCTACTCTTTGTTGCGGTGCACAGGCTTCTCATTGCAGTGGCTTCTCTTAGTCGCGGAGCACGGGCCGTAGAGCGCACGGGCCGTAGAGCGCGCGGGCTTCAGTAGCTGTGGCACGTGGGCTCAGTAGTTGTGGCTCACGGGCTTAGTTGCTCTGCAGCATGTGGGATCTTCCCGGACCAGGGCTCGAACCCGTGCCCCCTGTATTGACAGGCAGATTCTTAACCACTGTGCCACCAGGGAAGCCCTGAAATTCTTATTTACCAAGAGCATTCTAGATATCCATCTGTATGGTATGAGTATTGTGAGGGTCCCTGATGACTAGTGTTGTGTTTTAGGGTCTGTTCTATGACTCTCTCTTATCTAAGGTCAAGAAATGCCTTTATTAAACATTTTTTGAAGGTTTAATTTTTTCCCACTATTATTGAGATATAACTGACTTAAAACGTCTAAGGTTATGGTATACAGGGTGATGATTCGATATACAAATATATTGTGAAGTGATGACCACAGTAATGTTAGTTAACACACCCACCACCTCACATGGCTGCCATCTTCTTGGTTCCGTCTGTATATGTGTGGTGAGACCTTTTAAGATATACTCTCTCAGCAACTTTCAAGTATCATTGGTGATATTGTCCAATGTTGATGACTGTAGTCACCAAGCTATACATTAAATCCCAAAACTTATTCATCTTATAACTGGAAATTTGTACCCTTTGACCACCACCTTCACTCATTTCCCGCAGTGCCTCACCCTACTGCCCCTGGAAACCACCAATCTATTCACTGTTTCTGTGAGTTTAAAAAATTTTTTTCTGTACATAAATGAGATCATACAGTGTTTGTCTTTCTTTGTCTGACTTATGTTACTAAGCCTAATGCCCTCAAGGTTCATCTATCTTGCTGAAAATTGAAGAATTTCCTTCTTTTTAAATGTCTGAATAATATTCCAAAATATATATAATATATATAGCCAAAGGAAATGAAATCACACTCTCAGAGATATCTCTACCTCCATGTTCTTTGCAGTATAATTCACCTTTGGATATATACCTCAAGTGAGATTTTGGGATCATACGGTAGTTGTATTTTTAATTTCTTGAGGAACCTCCATGCTTTCTTTCGTAGTAGCTGCACCAGTTGACATTCCCACCAACACCATACAAATATTCCTATTTCACAAGGCCGTCACCAGCACTTGGTGTCTGTTGCCTTTTTGATAATAGCCATTGTAACAAGTGTGAGGTGATAGCTCACTGTGGTTTTGATTTGCATTTCCTAATGATTAGTGATGTTGAGCACGTTTTCATGTACCCAGTGGCCATTTGTATTTTTTTTTTTTTGAAAAATGACTCCTTACATCCTTTGCCTGTTTTCTAATTGGATTATTAGTATTGTTATTCGCTGTTGAGTCCTATGAGTTCCTTGTATATTTTGGATATTACTCTCTTATCTGTTATATTGCAAATATTGTCTCCCATTCTGTAGAATGTCTTTTCATTTTGTGGGTTGTTTCTTTCACTGGGCAGAAGCTTTTATGTTTGATATGGTCTCACTTGTTGATTACTGCTTTTGTTGATTGTGCTTCTGATATTGTATCCAGAACTTCACTGCCAAGGTCCCTGTCGAGAAGCTTATCCCCTATGTCTTCTGCCGGCTGGGATCTCCACTCTCACATGCACTACTGCAAGCGAGAACGCGGTCCGCTAAGATCTGAGCACTGGTGGCTGTAAGCCCTGCCTCCCTTCTCTCTGTCTGACCCCCAGTGGTCAGGCTCTGTAAGGTGAGGCCTGAGCGGACCTCTCGGGAAGCTTCCTGAAACAGTGGGGAAACGGGATGTCCGCCTTGGGTTCTCTCTTCTCCACTGGAGAAGCCCTGGGTGCGGGGGACGGGATGTGCTTTCTCAGTGTGGCCCTGTGCCGGCCTGGGGATGGGCTCTGAGGTCAAAAGGAGGCCGCTCGCTTCCCCTGCTAAGTGTCCTCTGGATCTCTGCTGTCCAGGGGGTGCTTCAGCCTCCCCCTTGGGTTCTGCGATGTTCCTAATGGTGTCGTGCCCATGGGTAGTTTCTAGTTGGCCTTCTTGGGAGGGGGGCTAGAGCTGAGAATGACCTACATCGCTATCTTGATGAGGTCACCCCAGGTACTTTTTATTAAAAACTTAGGACTGCAGATCTAAGCACTAGAAGAAAATTAAGTTCTGTCATATACGGTCATTCAAAAGCATGCTGGGAATATTGTCCTATTTCTTAGAACCCTTTCAGCTGATAAATGAAGATATTTTTTCTTATCACCTCTCCCCCCAGGGTAAGGGTAGTCTGAAGTCTTTTCCAATTCTTTACAGGTAGAGGCAATCAGAATTTGAGAAGAGTTGGACCTAAAGAATATGTATGTATGCAGTATCACTATGGAAAAGGGAGTTTGGGGTTGAGAGCGTGGCTTCATCCAGTACTGTTGCAATGCACTAGCTTGAGTTATGATGTATGACGAATAAAACAAACTGTAGTGGGGAATCAAAAATATAGTGGTAAATGGTATTGCATTTTGTTTTGCTTCAGGTTTTGTTATTTTAGCTCAAACTGCTTATATTTCTTTCTGAAACTACTATTACTCAACCACCACACAAGGGGAAAGTTGCTCCTCTGCCCATGAATCTGTCATTGTGCTAATTACTTGGATGCTGTATATTGAATTTATAGTGCAAGTTTTCAATATAAATTCTGCAGTACTCAGACAAATAAAATGAATAATTCATACCTCAAAAACAAAAAACAATATTCTTCGGTAATTATGGTTTCTGAATATTCAAGTCTTTGATAGAGATTTGACCCACGAAGAATTGGTCAAATCTATGCATACATAAGCGTATCTTTAAATTAAATTTTGATATGCTTTATAATACCAGAGTTGTCGCTCCATAATTGGATTATAACAAATTTAATTTACGTGTTGTCAAAACTAGTGGATTCTAGAATTTTAGTTATAATTACTCTTGGAAGAACCAAGAATCGCCAAATATAGCACAAAGAATTTGCAAGTGCTGATTAGAAAAATTCTAAAAACTTTAAATCCATATTAATTTTGAGTAAAATATGATTTTTTTCCTAACATCATGTAAATTCCACAGTTTTTCTTATTTCTTTTTATTGTCCAAGACATCAGTTTTTATTCCTTTTGAAAATCCTCTATTCATTATGTAAATAATTATTGAAAAACTTTCTTTTGCTGTACGTGTGTGCACCCTCCCTCCCCCCCTCACGTACACAGATCAGTTTATTTCTCAGCCACTGGAGGATAATTTACATAACTATGGCTCTGATCCCTAGATATTTCAGGGTATCTTTCCTAAGAAAAGGATATTATCTTATTTAAAAATAGTACAGTTATCAACTTCAGTAAATTTTACATTGCTATCTTTTATCTAACCCCTGGTTCTCAGCTCTACCTGCCCAGCTCTGGGAGATCACCAGCTCCACCAGGTGCTCCTGGAAACCCACTCAGGGCTGTGAACCAGGATGACAATATAACCTACCTTGCTTGTTTCTCATATATCAGGAACCACTGCCCTTTGCTGCTTGAGGAGTGTGTCTTGAAAACCTTTTTCTTTCTCACATATGTTTCCTGCTGTGTAATAGTTATTTCAGGGGAGTGTAAAATCATCCATCTTGCTTGGAAGCAGAAATATTTTCCCCTTAATTTTGAAAACTTCTCTGTAAATTAGGGAAACTAGTCTCTTATCTGTAACGTACATTGCTAATATTTTCTCTCAGTTTGTCATGTCTTTTGATTATGACGTGCTTTACTGTGCAGTTTTTTCACCACTAGGTAGTAAAACTTATCAATTTTTCTTTACGGAATCTGGAATTTTAGTCATCATTAGAAAGCCTTTCCTAAAAGTTCCTACTAGTGCCCTAGTATATTTCCAGTCTTTATAAATGTTTGATGTGCATTTGAAAAGAAACATTGTGCTTTCTTATCAGCATAAGGTGATTGCTGTATATCTAAAAGGTCGATCTTATTGATCGTATTGTTTCAATCTTTTATATCCTACATTAATTTTTGTCTACTTGTTTTGTCTCATGTTCAGAGTGATATGTTAAAATATCCGATTGTTACTGTGTTTCTGTTTCTTTTTACATCACCTGTAATTTTTGTGTTGTGTATGTGGTTGCTGTGTTATTTAGTGCATACTTATTCATCACTACCAGATCTTTATGTGGAAGGTGCCTTTAAATATTACAAAATGTCCTTCTTTGACTCATTTGCCTTGAATTCTACTTTGTTTTGTATCAGGATTGCAGCCGCTGGCTTCTTATTGCTTCTTTGCCCAAGATGTTTTTATTCAGGTCTTTACTTTTAGCGTTCTTGAATCACTGCATTATAAGTGTGCTTTAGTAGAGAGTTGTATTTTGTTTTATGGGCCAATTTGAAAATCTTTTTCTTTTTATGGGCACATTAGTCCTAGTCACGATTATTGATATGACTACTATACTGGTCCCAATTTTGTCTTATTATTTTATGCAGTAATTAATTTGCTTACTACTTTATTTATTTATTCATTTATATTCTCTTTAGCTGTGGTGGGCGGGCTCTAGAGCATGCGGGCTCAGTAGTTGTGGTGTGCAGGCTTAGTTGCCCCACGACATGCGGGATCTTAGTTCCCTGACCAGGGATTGAACCCGTGTCCCCTGCATTGGAAGGTGGATTCTTAACCACTGGATCACCAGGGAAGTTCCCCTATTATTTTATATTTACTGTGTCTATTTCTCTATTTGTTATGGTTGCTTTAAATTTTTTCTTTTGATATTTGAGCAGGTATAAATATTTATTTTAGTGGTTACCTTTGGACTAGTGCTTCTTAGAGCGCCCTTAATGCCGCCCTCGCAACCCGGCTTTCTAACTTAACTCTTCACCATCTGTCAGCCTCAGTGGTACCCGCTCACTCCCACTGACCACAGTCACTGAGCTTATCCTAGTTTCTCCCTTTTCTCTTCTGTCCCGCCTTGTTTTCAGTTGCACTTTCCTCCTTCACTAGAACAAAATTTCCTGTTATACTTGAATTCATGACCGTGCCCTGTTATTGTTCTTAGCTCTTCAATTAAAAATATGAAATGTTCATTATAAGTCCTTTTGCAGAGTCCCAAGGAGCCATCCTTCGGCTGGATAAAAAGCCATCTTCTGGTAGATTTGTCTGAAAGTACGTATTCCCTGAATTGTGGCAGATGAAAAACTGCTTTTCTATAACTTTACTACCTTCAGGGAAGTTTGGCTGCATATATATCCTTGGTTTTCATTCCTCAAGTTTCTTGAAAATTATACTCCCCTGTTGCCTTTCTTTGTATATTATTTTGAGAAATCTCAGTCTGATTCCTCTGCCTTTATAAATCCTTTCTTTCTTTTTTCTCTTTCTTCTGTCCTCCCTCCCTTTCCCCATCTTTCTTACTGTATCTTTCTTTCTTTTTTTTGTCTGGAGACACAAAATATTTTTGTCTTTATCTTTAAAGTTTAATACCTTTACTAGAATATATGTTGGGTTACTTCTCTTTTATTTCTGGGATTTTTTTGATTTATAGTTTTAAATATTCTGTTCAGTTGTTTTGGTTTTTCTCCTCAAGGACAACTGTTATATATACATGCAGCCTTGTTCCATTGTCTTCCATTACTGTCCACTTTCTTTCTGGTACTTTAATTTCCTTTTTAGCTCATATTTCTCTTTTTTAAAAAATTTTCTTAATGCCTCTATTAAGTTTTTATTTGAGTATGTCTTTATTGGTACCTTGCAATTTAATCGTAATTTTATATGCTTTTGTTTTATCTTTTATTCATTTCCTGAATCTAATCAACTCCCATTTCATTTCTTCCTGCTCTTCTGTATGTTTCTGTTCTTTGCTTTTGTATTTCTGATTGAAGACATTTTACCACATGCCCAGATTCTTGACTGAGGCTATTTAGTATAGTCTGAAGATGTTTACTACAGTTTTCTTCCATCTTGTGTTGAGTTTTTTGGTCAAGTCTTTTCATCAGCAGAAAAGGTTTTTTTAAATGTATGTACGTATTTATTTCCCGGACGTTGCAGTCATTTTACACCAGGGTGATCTGCTGTTCTTTATTCCACTCGTTTCATGAACAGGGTTCCTAGTCCGACAGTGCCCCTCTGTGCCATCTGCTTTGTGGATGGAGGTGTTGGTGGTGGGTAAGGAAGGGAAGAGTTGGCGTGTCTTTCATTTCTGAAACATTCTCAATTTCTCCCTTTCATTTCCTCCTTTCTCACTGGGTCTTCTCCAAGGTGTATCCCCTCCGTGTGCATCTAATTCTTTCTAAAAGCAGTAGTTCCTCTAAGCTGCCCCTCTGGTCCCTTTCTCCATATAAGGCTATAAACTATGAAGTCCTGGTCTGGGTTCCTTATTTGGGCATTTATTCTTGCAATTTCTCTTCTGAAGGTGGTCTTCTGCTGTTTTATACGAAGTCTTTTAAGCTTCTCTTCTCCACGCTTCACACCTAGAGGACTGCTACGGTAAGAATACCCGGTTTCCTTTCCTTTGTTTTTTTCTCTCTAATTACAGGTAATTTGATGATTGCGTTTTCTCAGTTTTGTAGAAATGCTGAATTTGTCCTCCTTGTAGATGTCATGTGTTTTGGGGGAAGTAGGGAGATGAAAAATAAGGCTTTCCATTATCCTGAAATGCCAGGTCTGAAATTCCCCACGTCTGTCATCTGATTCTTTTCCATGTTTCTTCTACCTTCCCTGATTATCTTAGGCTTCTCCTGAATTTCAGTCATTGCATTTGTAGCAAGTCTATTTATATACTTGCTTTTTCTAATACAGCAATTAAATCTCTACTGGCCGTTTAATTTCAGCTTCTCTCTTCACTCTAAGATTTTGTTTTTCTTTTCATCTTATTCTTTTGTTTGATCATCTAGATTTGGAATTCTTCAAGTTTTATTGAGTTTGTATTCTTAAGTTCTTCTATAGCTTAAAGCGTTTGTAGGTTTTATAACCCTCCCCTGGGTAATGTTTTCTTCCAGAATGAGTTCTTCTTAGTTCCTCACTTTTCTTTTGTTATTTTTCTCCCTTCCTTCCTTCCTCCGTTATCTTTCTTTTAGTTGTTTACCTGCTTGCTAGGCTTTGTATTATCATCTTGTTCATTTTATAATTGGCCGCTCTCTCTAGACCTTTACCTTTCAATGATATCGTTTAGGCAAATACCTCCTGGGGTGGTTTGTCTTTCTGAGTTTGCTAGATGTTGTCCATTGATACTTAGAACCATCTCAAATCTTCTAAACTCTAACTTGTGTCCCAATGGCTAGAAACCTGAAAACGGTATTTTCCACTTTCCTTTGACATTTCTGGCCTACGTTTCACCAGTAAGAGTCACCTGAATGCTATTTGGAAGCTGGGAAAGAAAGGGAGACAATTACTGCCCTTTGGCGGCTGCAGGTGGACCCACAGGCGGCTGGGGCATGAGGTTTGTGGTGACCTTCCACTGGGTTCCTGTGAATCAGCTTCCCTGACATGGCAAGTAGCAAAAGTAGTGGTTTCCATTTTCCTGACTGAACGCTGACTGATACGCTGAGCCTCATTTTGAGGACTCATGTAGTTTTCTCCCCACTTTCACGAAGCCTATGGTGTGAGAATGTGTACGGTGATGTCGGGTAACATTAAATGTACTATCTTTGCTGTGACTGGGCTCCCTCTTCAGAGAAGCCATCAGCTCTTCTAAGCTTGAGCTCAGTCCCTTTAGCGGGCACAGCTTCTGTGAACATCAGTTGTGCTAGTTTTTATTTCAGGGATAACTGTGTGGTAACTCCCAGGATTACTGTGTATGATGACAGTGTAAAAATGCCCAAGAGGACAGATTCATAACTTGCTATGAATAAAAAGAGGGTCCTGTGTGGGTCTTCTCTGTGTCATCATTTATTTATTTATTTTTAAATATTTATTTATTTATTTATTTAGGCTGCACCGGGTCTTAGTTGAGGCACACGGGGTTGTGGACTTCTTAGTTGTGTCATGCATGTGGGATCCAGTTTCCTGACCAGGGATTGAACCTGGGCCCCCTGCGTTGGGAGTGCAGTCTTACCCACTGGACCACTGGGGAAGTCCCTGTGTTATCATTTGATTCTGAACATTTGACTGAGAATTGGATCAAATTTGGAAAATCCTCAGCCCTTCTGGCTGCCTCTCCCCTTGATTCCTGGGAAAATAAGGCAGGTTCAAAGTCAATAGGAACACCAAGCTTACCTGGGATTTCTAAGTCAATTTCTGGGCTAACTTAAATCACAAAATAGAATGAATGTGGCTCATTTGGCCCCCAGATGTTGCCATGATGAAAGGAGAGTGGTCAGCGGCATTGCAGTGAGTAGGGGTTCACTCTTGCTGGCAGCCTAACTCAGGAAGAAGCAGTAGGGATTAATCTCATACCGCATGCACTTCGCCTTAGAGAGGGGTCCAGCACAGTCCACATGGCATTCCAGCCTCACACGGCATGTGTTACCCCGGGTCTTTCGTGCCCTCATTGGTGTGGGACACGGGGACCAGCCGTGGATGACAGTGTGGGAGCCACCTTATGTTTCCCACCATTTTTACATTGTTGTAAAACAGAGCTGTGACAACTCACGGCTCCCCAAATTCAGGTGCCTCCCTGCAGGAAAAAAAATGTGCACAGCAAACAAGACGGACACGACGTTCCATACTTTCCTTAACTCTATTTTCAAGTATTACCATGAGAAGATCAGCTCTGGCCTGATGTTAACCTTTCCCTGGAATTAGATTGGTTATTCCAGGAAGACTAGCCCAGGTTTCAATGTTAAGGTTGTCAGGACCCAACAAAGTTAGGCTGGAATACAGGACGCACGCTGCCCTCTGTGCCTTCTAGTTATGGTCCTGTGGCCGTGGAGAGTCTAGGACGCTCCCGGGAAGAGCCGAGGCAGCACCATTTGGGGACAAGTTTTCCTTGAGTTCCATAGTAGTAAGCGTGGGCTGCTGCCCGCAATCAGGTGAGTCTAGGTTTGCTCACACGCCAGTGACAGTAGTTTGAACTGGCTTTGTTTCCAAAGTAGATGAAGTCCATTTACAATAGACAGAGTTAGGATTTTGCTTTGTTTCGTCTCTGGCCCCTCCTCGAAAAGAGCGAGATGACAAAATCCTCTGCTTGACTTCTCCATACCCCGTGCATCTGGTGGGTAAATCAGAAGAAACGCTCTTGAGCCCCCGCTCTGCGGGTCTCTGCTCCACGCCTGACCAGGCTCCTTACCCAGCCTCCGTCAGTGTCGATGAGCCCAGGGTGGAAAGGCGCTTCTCTCTGGTCCCGACGGAATCTCAGCTCGGGCGTCTCACTTTTAATCACTGCAAATAGCTATTTTGGCACATATTCAGAGCGGGCTCAGCTAGGGGCAGAGGAAATACTTTGCATTAACTGGATGATGTTAAGTTTCCAGCCATGCACTGTTGCTTCAGGACAGAAAGGCTGTTGCCCGGAAAGACAGCTTGACTCACTCAGAGCCTGCGAGCAGGTGGCTCCTGAGATGCTAAGTGGGCGAGTTCCCTGGTTCTCTGCACTGGACTCTGTGCTTGGGGGCTTTTCCTCCAGGCAATGGAAGTGTGATGATTACAGAGGCTGGAAAAAGGCAAAACCCATAACAGTATGATTCGGTGACTCCTTTCAGATGCTTCTGTGCTGGGTCCCCAGAGGTTTCCCCACAGTCCATTCAGGAGTTTATCTTGTTGGTGAACATTGAAAAGACAGAATATATGCAGGTCGGGTTTGCAGCTTCCTACGTACCCCGATTTGAGGGGCTTTCCTCCTCCCAGGGCCCAACACTGCCTGAAATGGACACATCTGGGCTCGACAGGGACCTGGGCTCGACAGGGACCTGGGCTCAGGCTGGTTCTGATTGGTTTGAAGGCATAGAGCACAAAAGGCATCCTTAAGTAACCCCAAAGACGGGTGCTCTGCCTAGAATCGCTGTAAGTTAATGGCTGGAAAGGCAGACCTTGGGGGTTTGGACCCGCTAGTTGTGTACATTTTGGCAAGTGGATCAGCACTCCTGAGACTCAATTTCATCAGTTAGCATAATGGGGGAGATACTATCAATCTGATAGGGTTACTTTGAGGACCTAATGTGGATCGTGTGTGCGTGTGTGTGTGTGTGCGTGTGCGTGCACGTGTGTGTGCCCGCAAAGCACGGTGCCTGGCTTTAGTTATTCGATAAATAACAGCTAATATTATTTATCAGGTTGGGACACTTTGTACAATATTCCAGCTTCCTCCAGGGCTCCTTCAGTTTCACAATAAATTTTTATCTTTCTTCTGAAAAAACCCCTGATGAAAGCTGTCTTAGTCGGCTTGGGCTGGATAACAAAATACCGTAGTCTGGATGGCTCAAACTACAGCAATTTATCTTCTCACTCTTCTGGAGGCGGAAAAGTCCAGGGTGGAGGTTCCGACAGGGCTCGTCTTCTGGCGAGGATGCTCTTCCTGGCTGTTGCTGTGTTCTGTCACGGTGAAGAGAGATTTCTCTCTTCCTCTTTTTATCGGGCCACAGTGCCAGTGGATCAGAGCTTCGCCCTTATGACCTAATTTAACCTGAATTAACTCTTGAAGATCCTGTCTCCAAGGAAGAGTCATACTGGGAGTTAGGGTTTCAACATGTGCATTTTGAGGAGACAATTCAGCCCGTAGCAAAAGCCAAGCTCTCCTGGGAAAGGATATCCTTGATGAGGCAGTGGGTTGTCCCCAGTCCGCAGAGACCCTGGGTCCTGGCTTCTGGAGTGTCCCTTCCTAGTTACTATTTGAGTCGTTGTCTTCTGATCAGGGAGAGAAAATCAAGTGTTAGGACCTTGAGCTCTGCATATAAAATCACGTTTATATGCATAAGAGTAGAACTTGAATTAGTTTCTGTAATCAGATTCTCTCTCTGGGGCATGGGGAAATGGAATAGAGAAGAAACCTGGGTGCTGGGGCCTCTCCAGTACTTCCTGAAGGCAGAGGGATAGAAAACCAGGGTGAGGGCTTCTGAAACCCTGTTCCCTAATGCGTGATGTTGCCCCTGGTCAGTCGAATGGAACTTGTGCACAGTCCCCATAGGAAAGTGGCACTCAGTCAGCGTTTGTGGGATGCATGAACGAACATCCTTACAGATCTGCTTAGTGGAAATACAAATACCCGCTTCTACCGTCACTAAATCACAGGAAGTCTGGCTTGAAACGGTGCTCCTGGCTGACTTGTATGTAAAAAGGAAAGGTGGCCCACGTATATAGTGTCTTATTGTGAAATCTTTGCTTGATTTTATTATAATAGCTGTAAATAAGATGAAAAGTCTGAATTAAAACGAACATGACTGTAAATTGGCAATAATGATATAATAAAGTACCATTTTCTCCTTCAAATATTTATTTCCAGTAGTGTTGGAGATGTTACAGAAAAACCTGAATGAACTTTTTGGCCGACCCAATAAAATCAAATGTATCCTGTACAAGATCCTTTAATCATGAGATAGTTTTGCCCTCAGTCTACTAAAAGTGATCTTACTTATGTGAGACCCAGCGCCTGTCCATGGCTAATGAGCTCATGGACTTTACTTCATAAAGAAAAGCCGTATTTAATGTGTCTGTATCGTTTTGAATGATGCCCTGATACTAGATGCGACCAGCAGCCAGTGTGACTAAATTGCTTGCAGGTTCCAGACCACTGAAGCGAAGCCCTTTCAATGAGATGATCTGTCGTCCCATCAGTTTTTGTTTTGGCAGTTACAGACAGTGATGGTGTCGAGTCTAGCATCGAAATGTTCTATTTTGATCCCAAAATGAATCCTCATAGTTGTTATCCATGAGAAATGAGATGTATAAAAAGGCAGCACTTCAATCAAAATTTCCGAAGTGTGCAGCATAGCTAGGACCCGCTGAGAGTGGGTGCTGTATGTTGTCAAGACGTTTGCGTTAAGTAGTAGCTTGGGACCTAGGTGATGAGTCAAAGAAGGAAAAGTTTTTCTTTTTTTTGTGGGGGCAGGGGATGGAATGATAAATGCCTCACAATGTTTTTCTTTTAGAATATTAGGTTGTATTTCATACTGTGGAAACTATTCCAGCGGATTGCAGCTCCTTGAGAAAAATTTGTCATTCTGACTAAATGTGCGGCGCTTGTCATATTTAGCAAGAGGTAAATATTTTTAAATCTCTAAATGGATTTGTTGGCAGCCAAAGGCTCTTTTAATCTAACTTAGCCCATACACTGGCTCAGTTAAGGTCAATTTATCACAAAAGTGTTCTGCTCCAGGACCCAGACCAAGAGCTTTGGGGACACTGAAGAAGAAAAGCAAAATAACGCTAAAACTCGTGAGACGCCGCCGTGCTCCCATCAGCAGCAGCATTCCCCGAATTCCAGGCTGGGACGGAGAGCTTCCCAGCAAGGGGGTGTGGCTTCCGGCGGGATGCACCAAAGGCATTCTGTCCTAGCCGCCACCAAGGGTCCGTTTACGTCCTGGAGGGACGGCTCTTACTCAGCTCTGCAGGTGTGTGCGGAGGACTCACGGTGCACCCAGCAGTTTCTCGTTCTTTGTCTGCACGTGGCAGCCAGAAGCAGTGCTTACACGATGCGAACCTGGACAATTCACCAGACCTTTAGAAAACCGCCGTCATATTTGTGGGCCACGGCACACTCCTGTTTTTCTCTGAAAAAAAAAATTGGGTCTGTCTTGCATTGGGTCACCAGAAGGTGGCTCAGTGGACAACAGAATCATTTTCATTAGCTTGATTTTAAACTGATTCAACTTTTGTTGTAAGTCTTCACCAAAAATAAAAGCCATACATATTACCCATTATTACATTTGCTATAAAAATGTTGCTGTGGACTTCCACGCCAGAAACTTCTTTCAGAATTTTGGTTTTCCTGGGAAATCTGTGTTTCTCACTTTCTGTGAAGGAGAAACGTATAACTGACTGCTTCCATTCAGGCTCAGGCTAACAGGAAGCACAGCAGGAAAGTGAGAAGTCATTGAATTCCTCAAATTCTTCTCTTCTTTGAGCCTGACTTTCTAGCAATTTTTATATTTTAATACAGTTTAATATGGGCTTCCCTGGTGGCGCAGTGGTTGAGAGTCCGCCTGCCGATGCAGGGCACGCGGGTTCGTGCCCCGGTCCGGGAAGATCCCACATGCCGCAGAGTGACTAGGCCCGTGAGCCATGGCCGCTGGGCCTGCGCATCCGGAGCCTGTGCTCCGCGGCGGGAGAGGCCACGGCAGTGAGAGGCCCGTGTACCACAAAAAAAAAAAAAAAAAAAAAATGTTGGAAACAGCCTGAATTGATTTTGGGCAGGGGGGAGTCTTGGTTATAGGTCAATATAAAAAATGCAGATAAAAGGATGAGGTCATCCTATATTTTATTGACCTGGACAAGCTTCCAAGATATACTTTTGTGTTAAAAAAGCAAGTTACGTGTTCTACTTCTGTGAAAAAATGCCATTGGTATTTTGATAGGGATCGCTTTGAATCTGAAGATTGCCTTGGGTAGTGTGGACATTTTAACAATATTCTTCCAGTCCATGAACGCAGTATATCTTTCCATCTGTTTGTGTCATCTTCAATTTCTTTCATCAGTGTCTTATAGTTTTTGGAGTACAGGTCTTTTACCTCATTAGTTAGATCCATTCCTAGGTATTTTATTTTACTTTTTTGGATGCAATTGTAAATGGCATTGTTTTCTTAATTTCTCTTTCTGATAGTTTGTTGTTAGCGTATAGAAACTCAACAGATTTCTGTATACTAATTTCACATCCTGCAACTTTACTGAATTCATTGATACGTGTTACACATTAAAGTTGTTGAGAGAGGAAGCCCTAAGAGTTCTCATCGCATGGAAGAATGTTTTTCTGTTTCTTTAATTTTATATCTAATATATGAGATGGTGGATGTTCACTACACTTATTGTGATAATTATTACGTGATATATGCAAGTCAGGTCATCATGCCGTACACCTTAAACTTACACGGTGCTGTATGCCAATGATGTGTCAGTAAAACCGCAAGAAAACATAAATAAATTTAAAAAGCAGGTTACAGAACCACGTGCCTAATAAAAAGCTGCATGACGTATCTGAATCATATAAATGCGTGTACCTGCACAGCAGAGATCCTGGAAGAGTCCCGAGCCCCTGCTTGTCTTTGATGGACTAGAAGAGGGGTCACTTCCTCCGGGCAGTGGCAGCCTCACGCTAGGGCACCCGTTTCAGCACGTGGGCACAAGCTGGCTTTTGATTTCGCTCCCCCCAGCCCCCAAGCATCTGAGGAGGCCTGGAGAGGTACTAACCTGATCACGAAGGGGACCCCTGGGGAGGTTCCTGGAATTTGAGGGAGGTCAGTTAAGGAGTACTTTTGCTTTAATTCTACTACTTCTATATTTTTATGAACTGTTTCTGTAGTTTAGATAAAGTGAAATAAAACTATTGTGATTTTCCCAAGGGCCACGGGAATCTATGCAGAATAGGCTTAAAAGTGGCTTGTAATCCCCAGGCTCTGTCTTTACTGTGACCACTGTTTCCATCCCTCCAGGAATTCTCCTGCTGCTCTTCCCTTCTCTCCCTGTCTCAGATGCTGGGCTTTCTCTCCCACGGTAGTGGTCTCCCTGCTTCAGGAAAGCCATTCTCCGTGGTCCCCTCCCTTTGTTTGCTGTTACTCAGAAGGTCTGAGGTGGTGGGATCGCGAACTCAGCAGAGTCCAGCATCCTGGCTCTGGTTTCACAGGTTTGTACCTAGAAAAGCCTGCAGATTAATCAGCTGGTATTGATTCGTATTGTCTCCTGTCTCTAAGATGCTCCTGGGACTCAGGTGGTGCTAGGGGTTGTCTTTTTTCTTCAACAGAATTAAACTAAATGAGTTCTATCTATGAGCCTGGAAAAATCCAAGACCCTCTCACAACATTTGACCACTCATGACCCAGCAGGCTCTGGGTAAGTGGAGAGGAGAGCCCACTGTCTGTACAGCTCGCACAGCCACAGGGAATATAGGTCTCGGATTGCTGTAATCTGATTCCTTTGTGTCAGCAAAGGCACACGTCCACCGAAGCCGGGTGTGCAATGAGAAGTGGAAAAGATTTTCTTGCGGCTAAAGCTCAGTATTCCCTGATAAATTTCACTAAACAAAACTCCTTTGTGTCCTTCCTTTAAGAACACAGAAATCAAGCGGTCCCTGATGGATGTGGGTAGTGTCTGGGTAAGGCATAGCAAACTCTTCCATCAAACAAACGTCTGGAGCAGGCTGTCCACTAGATTTATCACACTCAGAGGAAACGACCGTTTCCTATAATACGCTCCTTTCAGAATGAAATCTATACCCCGTATTCCATCTAAGCGCCCAGCAGCTACTGCCCAGCATGGTTGTTTTTCCTGCCGCCAGGGCCAGAGGAGGACAAATTGCACATCTTCTGATTACTCTGGTCATGTTAGCTAGTATTTCATTTGTTAAAAATATATTTGCAAAGTGAAAAACGAACAACCCTGGTGCCGTGAGAGCAAGATGCCTTCATTGTGAGGACAAATCTACACCCCCAGATGACTCTGCAGACGGGAGCCTGCGATGCATAATTTGGACCCATCTCTATTAAATACTGCACCACTCTGTCCCATAATGTAATTAACATTGCAGGTCTCGTGGCTCTTTTTAAGAGAATTAGAAGCCATGAGTCATTTGGACATCATCGGAACAAGCTCCCCTAATGCAGAATGACTCAATCACAGAGATTGCCATCTGGCAGCATTCCGAGATAGCAAGATCCGAAAGCCAGCACTTAATCTGATTTAGGGCCTCTTAAAATATTCTTCAAAGTTGACTAGACATTATTCTGGTAAAACAGATTGAGAATTATTTTAGGAACCAACCATGGTCTGAACTGTCTTAGCTGTGTTATTGATTCCTTTTAAGTAATTGCATTTAATTTGGAAACCTATGGACAAACAAGCTAATGAAGAAATATGACTGTCCTAAGTAGAATGAGACTGAATGTGTCGCACAAAGATCCTCTAAAAACAGGGGTCTTTGGATAGATGTACTGTCGTTCTGCTTGGTGTTCTTAATGTCAGGACCTAGTCTATTAATCTAAGTAGGGACATTTTCATGGTGATTTTAGTAACATTGAAAATAAAATCTTAACGGCTGTCACCATAGTGTTCTAAGAGGTCGTAAAAGCGCATCAAAGTGGTAGCTTTTCAGAATAGAAAGTGGGTGTAGATGTATGGTGTTACTTTAATACTTAAAGTGTTTCCAGTGCGGTGCCTTATCCTGTCGTTTTGGGGTCATATTACCCCTTTTAACTTATTCCCAAATTGAAGAAATACCATGTGACAGCAGGATGGCTCGTGATTAGTTATGGTAGGGCAGGACATGGGGCACATTTATACAACTCTCAAGCAGGGTTGACAATGAACAAATGAATCAAGCTTCCAAGTTTCATTAGGAAATGATGACGCCGTTCCAGAGCTCTCAGGTGGCGTTAATGGTGCTTTTCAGTGCTCATCAAGATTCTTAGTAGAACTTGTAAACCAGTATCTTTGCACATCAAATTATGGTTTCAGTTTGTAATTCTCCAGCCATTTATTGAGGATTTACTATGTGCAAGTTCCCCAGCCATTCCCCCTGCAGACTCCTCCCCGTGAGTTCCACAGAGTCAGCTTTGACTGCCCCTGTTCTCCACTGGGAACACCTTTGTCACCTGCAAGTAGAAACCACAGAAGGAGCTTGTGTTAAAAAGTGACTCAAAGCTCAGCAAAACTTTTACTAGGGCATTCATGAGGAAGAGGCGCCGTAACATCTCTCCTCAAATGCCTTATCTGTTGCTACATACGATTTCTTTTTTTGAGAAAACAAGAACAGAGTTAGGATGCCAAACCAACAGACTCTTCCTCATTGGCTTTTGGGCAGTAGCCTCAGAGACCTAAACTGATGCCAACAGGGAAATCTGGGGAGGAAGTGAGAGGGAGAGGGGAAGATGGGCACGTCAGAAGCTGGGCAAGAGCACCGTGGAGCATCAAGGTGCAGGATGAACACTTCTGGAGAACATGATTGATTGTTTTGTTTTGGCCAGTTCTGTTTCTAACTGTGTCTGCTCTGTCCTTTTTTTTTTGCAGTTTAATCCTTAGGTTGAACACAAAATTGTCTTTCCTCCCTTTCTGTTTACAGAAGTTATTAAACGGGACTAGCTTTTCAGTGTAGAAAATAGGAATATCTGTATTGAAAATTGTCATGAAAATTCACATTAAAATTGGAACATTAAACCAGGTACAGGACAAATGTTGCTGAACTCCAGTTGATGGTGGAATCATTTAAACCTGGAGTGTGATTAATTTTAGGTGATTTATTTGGTTACTATAAGATAGACATATACACACAAACACCAATTTTCAGCGAGAAGGGAACTCAGAAATTTAATCTAAAACACCCTATTTCAAGAGATTGAGGCCCGAGGAATTAAGTGACTTGACAAGGCCGCATTGCTGTTTAGGACCAGTTCCAAGACTAAGACCCAAGGCTTCTGTTCCCTGTCCATGGTTCTTTGTTTGACATGCATTTCCTGTTACCGTAAGAGATAACAGTATGTGACCAGTAGCCATGTTTGGAATTAAAATCAACTAGAAGCTATTAACAAGTAACTGGGTAGAGTGATTTTCAGGTGTGGTTCTAAAAACATGCATGGCCCCCAGGAGTCAGTCTCAAAGTTCTGGCCTAAACTGGTCAAGGAGGCTCCCTGTAACCTCCGTTTGTTTTTTTGCGGTACGTGGGCCTCTCTGCTGTGGCCTCTCCCGTTGCGGAGCACAGGCTCCGGACACGCAGGCTCAGCAGCCATGGCTCACGGGCCCAGCCGCTCCGCGGCATGTGGGATCTTCCCGGACCGGGGCACGAACCCGTGTCCCCTGCATCGGCAGGCGGACTCTCAACCACTGCGCCACCAGGGAAACCCTGTAACCTCTGTTTTTAAACAGTTAACATGAAGCTAAGAGTGGGCACCTGTGGCCAGAGTGAGCAGAGTTACTAGGGTTGCAGCAAGTATGAAAATTAAGCATTGTATGCGGGGTGTGTGTACACATTTCTTTATCTAAAGCAAGTGATACGGCTAATGAGGTCACAGATAATTCAGTTATATTGAAAAGAAATAACACTGCACTCAAGTGTTGATGAGGCAAGCTAGAGGCATTTGTTACATAGGTGCTCAGCGTTCCTGCACTGCTCTTGTGCTGCCTGAACAGGGCACTGTCATAAGGATCCCCGAGTGTAGACAGAGTTAAATGATACTTGAGAAGAATTCTAAGGGAAGGGGTAGGTGGCAGTCTTTGTAAATGTCTTTGTCACGTGCACTGTGAGAACTGGGGAGCCTGGTTCCAGGGCAGAACTGTCCGTGGTGGTGCTGCAGACGTCTACACTGACGTATTGTCTTCTCTCTGCCCACGCCCTTCACCCCCTTTCCCTTCAGAGCAACACCTGCGGTAGGCGGGGCGGGCCCTGAAGCGGGGTAGGTGATAACGTTAGTTCCTGGCCCCAAATCACCAGGTACTTGATTTGTATCCAGGAGCTACTTAGGAAGCCGTGGGGGTCACCTTTCTGATTTCTTATTTGCAGCAGGAATGGCTGGTAGTGTTGGCTGTAGAAGAGGAAAGAAGGTAGGATGTGTAAGTCTGTCTCCATGGCACATTTACTGCCATTTCAGTAGGAAGGGCCCTGAGAGGCCCCGGGGGCCGGAGAGAGGAGTCCCGCCGTCCTGAGAAGCAGCCAGTGTGGTCGAGAGCTGTGACCTCCTCTGCTGAGCGTTTGAACAACCTCGGGTGGGTGATGGGAGCAGTGGCGTCCCTGAGTGGCTCGCAGCTCTGCAACTGGAGCGACAGACCTACGGCGGGGTGCCTCTGCCCCTGCTCACTCCTCCCCTCCCCTTCCACCCCTCCCACCTGCTCCTCACCACTCCTCAGGCCTCTCAACTTGAGTGTAACTTAAAGAGCTTTCCAAGACATCTCCTCTTTTTCCTTTGGTGCTTAGGGTTTTCTTCAGAATAGCAGGTATTCCTCGTTCAGGGCCAGCACAAGCCCTTGTGGCCTCTACCCTACATCAGAGCCAGACAGATGCAGATGGCAGACACAGACGCTGCTCCAGAGTGCGCTTGGTGGGGCCGTGTCACCAGAAAAGGATAACATGACTGCAGGCGTGAGCTCAGCCTGGGTCTGGTTGGGGCATATTCTCCTTTTGGGAATCTTCGTAACAGTCCAAACCCAGAAAAGATTTCGAATAAAATAGGATTTTCAACCTGGTGGAGAATAACAGAATTTGACTGCTCACCTGTTGCCCCTGGGCTCTGCGACTATTGTGTGGCTGCCTCAGCTCCTGGTAACAGATGCTTTTCTGGATGATTTGAAGCAACCTAGTTACTGCTTTTTCTTCCATGAAAATAATTGTCGGTGGGATGTATAATGGCTGTAAGATTATATCCAAAGGAAAGGTTGTGACTCCGAGATTGGCATGAAATAGCAATCACAATGAATGATGTCTTAAGAAGGTGTGGTTTTCTTTTCCTGCAGATGTCCTTAATCCAGAAGATTTTGAGCTAGGAAACAGAAACTCTAGTTGGTAGTACCAGAGATTTGTTTGCAAATAGAGTAATTTCCCAAATATTTACCCAGCAATTAATTTTTAACATATCACTACTTCTGATAGCTGTTGGTCTCCAAGGGCAAAGAAACTAATGAAAATGATGAATCGGGAACTATTTTCATGGGAATGTTTTAATGAAATAGTTCAAGGTCTAAAGGATGGAAACAGATGGGACTGAATGTCTGCCTGTCCCAGGCAGAAGGCAGGGCGTAGAAATGACCAGGTCTTTGGGTCATTTGCATGTGGAACTGGCCACACTCTGCATAGAATAACAGTGGTGGTCAAGGACTATGTTTATACAGCTTGCTTTAGCCCAAGTCTGTCCCGCATCCTATTAGTTCCAGGTTGCATTTATCAAGTGCTGGCTTGTTCCCAGCACAGATCTGGGAAGGGATGAAACAGAGTCACTGTAGGTAAGGAAGCTTTGTTCTCTTCTCTGATGCTTATTATTAGAAGCCAAGCTAACATCGCTCTAAGATGTCTTCCCTTTGTTTGGGAATTGTATCTCTAGCCAAGAAGTGGTAATTACTCAGTTTCAGTAAAACCTAATGGTGTGTTTGAGCTCGGCACAGTGGTGCATAAAATTCAATTTGCACATCAGAGACCAAGAAAGTAAAACACGGAGCATACATAAATCCTACCTTGCTCATCATAAAAAGTCAAGTTGGCAGCACTGTTTCCTTACAATCTCCTGTAGTGCTTTAGATTATATTTATGTAATCTAAAACTTTATTTATTGGATTGCTTGCCAAATGCTATTCACTTTATGCCTGCACTAATATTAAACTCCTCTATTGAGAATCATCAGAAATGTAGCTGAAGTTTAGGAATTAGGGAAGCTTAAAAAAAATGGATGGCTAGTGGGAAGATGCTGCGTAACACAGGGAGATCAGCTCGGTGCTTTGTGACCACCTAGAGGGGTGGGATAGGGAGGGTGGGAGGGAGACGCAAGAGGGAGGAGATATGGGGATATATGTATACGTATAGCTGATTCACTTTGTTGTACAGCAGAAACTAACACAACATTGTAAAGCATTTGTACTCCAATAAAGATGTGGGAAAAAAATGGTAGTAAAGTGACAACCATTTTCTATAACACAGGCTTCTGTGACCGAGGCTATGTTGCTGCTCCCATATGTATTGAAAAATGAAAACAGAAGTTTGCCTCATAAGTTCTTAGTCACCTTAAGGAAAGAAACCCCTTACCAAACTCTTATTAACTTTATTTTATTCATAGCACTAATTACATTTGACATAATTCTGTTTATTTGTTCATGGTGTATCTCTTCCCAATGGAATTTAAGCTCCATGAGGGAAGAGCCCTTGTCTATCTTTGGCATTTCAATATCCTTCCAGTATCATTTGGCTGTTACCACTATTGCCTGTAACACTGTGTAGCAAAGCATCCCCAGACTCAGTGGCTTAAGCTACAGCCATTTATTCTCGCAGATCTGTGGATCGGGTAGGGTGTCTTGTCTTCAGGCTGTGGTGTTAGGGGTAATCTTCCCTACACTGTAATTCTGCATGTCCAGGTCTCGTTCCAGGTTTCTCTCATCCTCCTTCTGGGATTTGTTTGTTCGTTTGTTTGTTTCGAGCAATGCAGGTATGACAGGGCAAGCAGAACACACAGGCCTCTTAAGACCTACGTTGAGAACAGGTGGTTTGACCTCCACCCTTAATGGACAAATATAAAGTCAAGGAGTGGGAAGTACAGTGTGCCCACGATGAGGCCACGGCAAGGGTGTGGATGACAGGACGGAGGCGACTGCATAAACTCTCTCGATTCCGTACTCCTCTCTGTATCATAGCTTTGCAGTGTGATTTTGAATATTCTCTCGCCCAGAGGTGGAGTGTGTTTATCTAGTTTTTGAACCTAGGCAAAAAGAATGTGTCAGAATGCGACGTGCCGGTTTCAAGCCTAGACCTCAGTGGGCTTTGAGTGCTTTCCTCTCTCTTGGAACCCTGCTACTGCCGTGTCCATGGTCCTGAACCAACCTGCTGCACAATGAAAGAGCCACGGCTCTGTCACCACTAATGCCCCAGGTGGGCAATGGCCAGACCTGTGAGTGAGGCTGTCCCAGACCTGCCAGTTCCCAGACAACCCACCAGCTGTCCACAAATGCACGCTCAAGCCCTTCTCTGATCAACCAAGCCTGGTGCAAATCAATAGATGACCGTAAACTCATGCACAAAAATTAATTCTTACTGTTTTAAGCTAATAGGTTTGGGGAATTTTCTTTTACACAGAAATAACACAGTCCCTATTGAATAAACAAGGCAACTCTCCAAGTAGCCTATTATAGGAGTCATGCAAGATGAACATGTACACAGACACACAGAATATCGCATGTGATATCAGGGAGGTCTTAGACCACCTGGGCCCGCCTGTGGACTCCAGTGAATTCCTGTGGCCTCGACCAAGCTATCTGACTGCCTGGATGACTGTTGTAAGATTTGACTCCACAACCTGGAATCGATGTACAGACTTTACCTTTTAGATATTCCTGGATTCTTTCCGTAACTAAACACTGATAACAACTTCACTTATTTCTTCCCTTCTGGTGTGTCAAGCCCTGTCTGACACATCACAGAGTGTCTCTATCCAGAGCTTCCCTGTGATAAATGATATAGATGCCCACAAGCTCCCCTATATTCTGTGGCTTTCCTGAGACACAAGAAATCCCTGGCAAGAAAAAGAAAACATATGTTTCTCTAAAACACAGACTCTAAACCACAGAGAATGACAGTTCTCAGGAAGAGTCCAGACAGCTTTCTCAAGTTACTGGCTGGTTGTCCACGTTTGTTCTACATTAAGGAATAAAAGAATATTTATAACCTCAAAACATTAGCAGATGAGTGAGTAGAACTTTTCGTCTGCAGGGCCCTTTCTTTCTTTCTCTCTTTTCTGCCTACAGAGAAAAGAAATAGTCTGTATCTAAAAATTTGAAGTTGTGCTTCTTTTGTTACAAGAATCTTTAGCATTTGAGAAATGTCTTCCTTTTCAAGTGAAATCTCAATAGGGATTTTTAAAAGCTTGATAATGTGAATGCAAGCCAGTGCAAATATGTTGTGGTTTTATTGAATTGTGTCTGATGTGGTCAGAAGCCCAATACATAAATCTTCAACTGAAGGGTGCAAAAGCCCTAATTGTACCATAGTTCTACAAAGATGGCAGAGGAGGAATCTCAAGGCTCACTGGATAGGTAGCCAGCAGAGAAACCTCAAATCCTTTGATTATCTCCCTTGACCTTTAAAGCCCACTGATCGGAAGCATTTACCAAAAGTGCATGTCAATCTGTGGGATCTGGGATTTTTTTCCCCTTATATTTTATTAGGCAGAGTCCATTTTGATAGATATTTTTCAGAATTTCATTTTTTTCTATCCCATTTCACAGGCATCATGGTGGCCTTGAGCGCTCCTTTTTAAAGGACTGATACACTGATACCTTCTGTTTTGACCTATATGTTTGATATTGTGTAACAAATATTTTAGGGACTATACTAAAGAAGAGTATTACAGTATTAAGGTAGGGTTCATCATCTAATATTAAATTCTTAATTTGTCCTATAAGAAAACAGCTTTCTAAGGTAAGTTTTCTCTATTGAATTTAAGCGTTTCTCAAATGTGTTATTTTTTTTTCTGGACTTACAGGAAATTAAAAATACCCTATTATTTTTACATATCTATACCTATCTTTGCTTATAATGTGATTGATTTACAACGCATAAGCAAGTCATATGAATGGTTGGTGTGAGTACTGATGAAAGACACAGTTCTGAAGATCGCAGCACATTTTCTTGTGAAATGTTGGATGAGTTTTATTTCCACTGTCTCACGCATTGCAGCTAAAAACAAATGGAGAAACATTAGGGTACCACAGAGAAGCTAATCAAGGCCACTTAGGAAGCTTGAGACTAGGACAGTCCAGGCAGACAAACAGACGTATTGCATGACAAATTTAACACTGTTGTAAGGTGAAACCTACAAATATCCCCGTATATGACGCCCTCTTGACCCCTCTGTCTGACATTGGGTAGCTGTGTGGCCAGGATGCTTCTGTTTCTAAGTCTCCATTTGAAAACAGTCTGTAAAATGCTAAGTAAGGGGGTTGACTTACTGTATTAGCTGGCCATCAGGATTCTTACCAATTCTAAACACTTTGTGTATTTTTTCTCATCCGGGTCTGCTTAGGAACCAGGTTTATCTCCAGCATTAAAATATCAGAGTGGAGATCCACTTCCACTGCAGCAGCGTGAAGAGCTCATGGTCTGGCTCCCCAGTAAAATAAGCGTAACTGCCAAAATTATGTTTAAGAACACAATCATCTAAATCTCCGGAAATTGTTCCAAGAGCATACAGCAAAAGAAGAAGCTTTTGTTTGAGAAAATAGATTAAAACTTGGTAAAAACCATGAGAATCTGGCATTTGACCCATGACCCACTTCCTCTCTCCGTCCTCATCTCTCAACGTGATGGAATTCCACCCTAGGTGTGAACAGCCAAGCACAGGGGGGTTTCTCGCTTCTCAGCTCCCAGCTGAGGCCATGCGATCTCCCTCGGAGGGGAAGGCCACCTGAACGTCTCATCGCACGAACCCTGCCCACCAGCTGTGTGTTGCAGAGCCTAAACTCTAGACAAGCGCTTCTCAGAGGTCAGGGCACCTGTTTTCCACCTAGCCCCTGCTTATAGAACAGTCACCCTTCCTCAGGTGTGGCAAACCAAGAATACTACGGCTCTGATACCCTTGACCTAGTTTTCTTGTAGGGTGGAGTCTCCCTGGCTAAAGACAAAGGAGAAAAATCTTGAATATTATCCAGCCATAAAAAGGAATGAGATACTGATAGAAACTGCGACGTGGCGAACTTCGAAAACACTAGGCCATTTGAAAGGAGCCAGCCACAATAAGGTCACATCGTATGTGCATCGGTTATGTGACATGTACAAAGTTGTCAGCTAGAGACAACACAGAGGGATGGTTGCCAGGGGAGGGGAGTACTGCTCCAAGGGGATGGGCTTTATCTTGGGGTGAGGAAAACATTTGGAACAATATAGAGGTGGTGGTGTCACAGTGCTATAAATGCAGGAAGCGCCACGGAATTGTTCCCGTTAAAATGTATAGTTTTGTGTTACGTGCATTTCACCTCAATTTAAAAAATAAAGGAACTGCCTTCCAGAAGGAGGTAGATGGATATTTGGAAAAAGAAGACATATTCTAGAACTTAATTTTTTTTAATCCTAAGATTTTTTTCATCCTACAGAGTGGCAAATACAGCAATGATTTACTAAACTAGTATTTCTGTTTTTGAGAGCTAAACATTGTCATTTCGGGGTCAGAAATGTCATTTCCAAGTACTGTTTCTGGTTGTAAATAATTGACTAGCTTCAGTATCCCTGCCTGCAAAATGGGGATAATAACCATCATACCTGCTCTGCATGCTTCCCTGAGTAGTTTTAAAGGTCAGACGAGATGGGTAGTGGGGGAAGTTGCTCTGGGATGTACGGTGTGAACGCAGGGTGTCGCCAGTCCTGCCATGTGGTTCGGTTCCAGGGATTATCGTCTACGGAGGCTACTGCTAAGGCACACCTGCTCTTGTGCGCTGCCGCCAGCGTGGCCGTTGTTAGGTGGTATGCGATGCTTCACTTGAGCGCAGCTGTGGGCTTAGTAATCAGGAAACTTCTTGACTCCATTTTCATTTAGAAAACATGAGGGCACTTTGGAAAAATAATTTTTTAAAAGGACAGATATGAAGTTTTTCAGACCAACATTCCCTGCCCCCCTCCATCCTGGGAGCTTATCCTAAAGGATTCAACGCTGTTTTAGGACATAGTTTGGTGGCTTCTGCCTCAGCTTCTATTTTTTTTTAATTATTAAAAAAAATTTATTTATTTAATTTATTTATTTTTGGCTGCGTTGGGTCTTCGTTGCTGCACACGGGCTTTCTCTAGTTGCAGCGAGCAGGGGCTACTCTTCGTTGCAGTGTGTGGGCTTCTCATTGCGGTGGCTTCTTTTGTTGTAGAGCATGGGCTCCAGGCATGCGGACTTCAATAGTTGCAGCACGCGGGCTCAGTAGTTTCAGCATGCAGGCCCTAGAGTGCGTGGGCTTCAGTAGTTGCAGCACGCAGGCTCAGTAGTTGCGGTGCACAGGCTTCTCATTGCAGTGGCTTCTCTTGTTGTGGAGCACGGGCTCTAGGTGCGTGGGCTTCAGTAGTTGCAGCACACGGGCCCAGTAGTTGTGGCACACGGGCTCAGTAGTTGTGGTGCATGGGCTTAGTTGCTCCACGGCATGTGAGATCTTCCCGGACCAGGGCTCAAACCCGTGTCCCCTGCATTGGCAGGCAGATTCTTAACCACTGTGCCACCAGGGAAGCCCGGCTTCTTTTACTTTTATGGTTTCTACTACTTCTGCCACTAACAGGGTGAAGTATTCAGTAGATGTATTTCCTAGAATTACTCATCTTGATCTGTTTAATGCTCTTTTCTCCTTTTTAAGAGCGAATCTAGGAGAGAAACAACAGGCTTTTTGACCCCAGCTGTAAGTTTGATCTTGCCGGTGATGGGGTTAAGTTTCATGGGTGGGTTCAAGTTGTATTTTACCTTTTTGAAAAGCTCATGCCTCACAGTTCTTCATTCCCAGAGCTGCCGTAGGGTCAGCTGGAGTTGGTGTAAGGCCCTCTGCTTAGATGAGTACCTGGTCCCTCTCAGCTTGTGTGCGGAGGTCCACAGGAAGATCATACTAAGCCTGCCAAGCCAGGGTTATTTATCGACAGCTTAGCACTCAGAACAGCTTCCCCAGGAAGGTTAATCTACACCCACAACTCCTCAGTTTAAGCAATTCTGCATTTGATATGTGTCGTGTCTTGTTGATTGCACACAGGGTCTGCTCGCTTAGGTTACTTTAAAAATCTATTTGATTTCATTATAGAATTAATACATGTTCACTGTGGAAAATAAGAAAATACACATAAACTAATAAGATAATAAGATGCTCTGCCATTCAGAAGTAATTAGCAGCACGTTGGTGTACACACATAGCTATGCACACACTTACACTTAGACATTTCAAATTGGCACCATAACTGGGTTGTTTTGGAACATTCTTTTTAAATCCAAAATACATAATTGGCACCTTTCCACTCAATAAATGTTTCCAGGGTATCTTTTTTTTTAATTTATTTTTTATTGAAGCATAATTGATATACAGTGTTGTGTTAATTTCAGCTGTACAGCAAAGTGACTCAGTTATACACGTATATACATTCTTTTTTATATTCTTTTCCATTATGAATGGAAAAGAATATGGTTTATCCCAGGATATTGAATATAGTTCCCTGTGCTCTACAGTAGGACCTTGTTGTTTATCCAGCCTATGTATAAATAGTTTGCATCTGCTAATCCCAAACTCCCAATCCTTCCCTCCCCCACCCCACCCCCTTTGGCAACCGCAAGTCTGTTGTTCTCTGTCCGTTGAGTCTTCCCAGGGTTACCATTTTTAATGACTATGCAACATTCTGTTTTATGGATGTGAACATTTACTCCACCAATCCCCTATTTTTATATAGTTCGGTTATTTTCTTGGACAGCTTTTGAAAATGCAAACATTTATTTCATCCCAGGAATGATTTTATGATCAAAACATGCTTTTTAAAGAATTAGTTGCCATGGATGGTTTTAGTAGCTCTCTTCATTAAAAAATGGTGACACTTTACTTAAAGGGTCTTAAACTCCCTCTCCGAAGGCAGCTCTTCTTATACCTCATTATCCCTAACACATGCCCATTCTTTCTTTTCTGAGATTCATTTTTTTGCATAATCACCCCAAACCTGGTAATTATGTCTTGCTCTTTGTACCCATTCTGGGAAAATACCTCCTGAGCCTCCTGGTAAGAATTGGCTTTTAGAAGATTTAAAGACGTCTACTCAATGGGCTCATGCTTGAGAAACTGCATTTTATGGACTCAGGTGCTTTTGGAAAATTCATATTGCAAAGTCCTTTTCCCAAGGATAGTGAATGTGAATGGTTGCACGCACAATTTGTGGAGGGAATGGTTTGATCACTTCCCTTTTATTACAAAGATGCTCAAACCAATTCCCAGGAAAGGTGATTTGTGTTTTTTCTACTAGGACTTTCCTTGGAGGCATTAAAGCTTCATCTGTTCGGAAGCACACCGTCAGGTTAGTCTCCAAGCATGGGTACAAAGAGCTGAAGAAGAAGTTGGGAGGCCATGCCTTGGCTTTGGACACAGTGATAGAAGATCCGTAGCAGGTCAAGGGCTCGCACACTCAGGAGGATGGCAGAGACTGATGGTCGGCAAGGAAGTCAAGCCCAGATGTATTATTTCAAGGTCACATACACTAATTATAACTAATTTTACCTAAATCAGAATCACGGTTTTTATTTTCTGATTTCCAGTTGTTGTTTTTTTTTTCATAAAATCCAATTGTAGACGACCGTGCAATTCATATCACAGTAAAAGGTTGTTACATTTTCCAATTGCCTAGAAAGCCAAGGGGAGTTTCCAGAGGAAGTAAAGAATAATGGCCTTGGGCACTTATGTAATTGAGTGTGGACTCCAGAGCCATTAAGCTTTCCGATTCCAGAACCATCACTAGGTAGTTATGTGACCTTGGTGTCCTAGCAGCTTCTCTGTATCTCTGTTTCTCCTGCTCAGTAAAATGGAAAAAATAATAACGACAACAGTAATAAAAGCAATGCTGGGCTTCCCTGGTGGCGCAGTGGTTGAGAGTCCGCCTGCCGATGCAGGGGACGCGGGTTCGTGCCCCGGTCCGGGAAGATCCCACATGCCGCGGAGCGGCTGGTCCCATGAACCATGGCCGCTGAGCCTGCGCGTCCGGAGCCTGTGCTCCGCAACAGGAGAGACCACAGCAGTGAGAGGCCTGCGTATGGCAGAAAAAAAAAAAAAAAAGCAATGCTTACCTCATAAGGTTGTGAGGACTCAGTGACTTCAAGGCCTGAAAAATGTCTGGTCATTTATGTCACTGCCTGTCAGATGTGTCTGTGCCACCGTTTCTTTGCCGAGGTGGTAGACGTGGAATGGTCCGGGCTCGCACGGCCGTGGGCTCGTAACCCCGCTCCTCAGCTTACTAATTGAGTGATCTGGGGTAACTCACCAGTTTCTTTAAGCATCAAGTTTCTTCATCTACAAAATAAGCATAATAATATTATCTATATCACAGAGTTAATATGAGAATTAAATGATATACACCATGTAAAGTGTTTACCGAGTAACTGTCAGAGAGTCATTTCTCACTAATTATTTCCCACCCAGCCTTTGATCACTTCTTACTGATTTTTAGCCTTAAATTTTACCATCTGGTTGCTTGTGGAATGACAGTTGAAGGTCATGCATATTTGCCATGAGAAAAGAAGCTGAAATTAGGCCATGTGGTTGGCAGGTTATATTGGATTTCTCTCCAGATCACCTGCCTGCACAGAGTGCTGCAAGCACTAAGTGTAGAGAGCTGTTTTCTTTCTGAGGATGATGGTGCCTGTGATACTTTATGTTCATAGCCTTGCCACGGCGCTTCTGCATTTAGAGAAGACTTTACAATGGATGAGTAGGTCCAAGGTTGTTCTAATTTTAACAAATACTGGTATCCTGTCAGATGAATTCTGTAGCGCTAGAACAACCCTGGTCTTACTGTTAACTAAATGGGGCTGAAGCAATCAATGGCTTTAATTTGGCATGGCTCCTGTGCTCATGGCTTTCAGAGACGAAGCATCATCTTTCTCAGGATTTGAAGGACAAGAGCTACAAATTGACAAGTTTTCTCCTCTGATTCTCACGTTGCCCACTCGGACCCGTGGGGAGTGGATTGCTTCTGTGCCCTCCCTCCTACCTAATCTGAAATGTTCAAACATCAAAGGGTGAACAAGATGCTTTAAGCATTTCTGGTCACAAAGAATATGTCTGCTTGAAGCCCACTGTTGAGGCAGTTTTATCACCAGAATAATTAATGTCTTAGCTGGGCTACTCACTCTATGTTGCTTCTGGCTGTGAATTTTGATTAGATGTTAAGAGGAGAGAATTTCATTAGCAGCTCACCAGAGATGTTGTTATTCGATTGCTAGGAAACCAAATAAGGTGCTTTGAGGCTGAACGTGTTTGTTTTTCCCTCCTTTTGACCCAGCTGGTTGGTTGCTAGTATAATAAAAAATGGTGCCATTTGAGCTACTTCAGTAGCAGACACGGTTAGGCTGTGAAGGTTATAAGCTTACGTCATCAGATTTTCTTCTGGGCACTCTGCCTCTGGCCCTGGAATGGCTAATCGCATTACTGGGGAAGACTCTTCCCTTGATTTACCATTGCATGAAGACCACATCCCTTGGTTCCATTGCATGAGGACCACATCCCTTGGTTCCAAAAGAAGTTACCCATTATGGCTTGTTCTTTTCGTTTCCTTGAGCAAAAGATCAAAAGAGGGTCCCAGTAATGGCTGAGCAAGACTGAATTCTTGATCATCTTCCAGGTTATAACTTATTTCATTAAAACTATCGATTTGTAAAACTTTTCTGTATATATTTTTGATATATAAATTTATTTATTTATTTATTTATTTATGGCTGTGTTGGGTCTTTGTTCCTGTGTGAGGGCTTTCTCCAGTTGCAGCGAGTGGGGGCCACTCTTCATCGCGGTGCGTGGGCCTCTCACTCTCGCGGCCTCTCCCGTTGCGGAGCACAGGCTCCAGACGCGCAGGCTCAGCGGCCATGGCTCACGGGCCTAGTTGCTCCGCGGCATGTGGGATCTTCCCGGACCGGGGCACGAACCCGTGTCCCCTGCATCGGCAGGCAGATTCTCAACCACTGCGCAACGAGGGAAGCCCCAGAACTTTTCTATATTAAACTTTGGTTTATAACACTGCTTCAGCACACATGTAGAAAGTCCCGAGGGAGTGAAATTAGTTATTGTAAGCCCACACTCCACAAAAGTATATACTCTATAAAGAAGTGGGGGTAATATATTGTCTAACCTGGGTCTCTCTTCAGAGAAAGCTGTGTATAAAGATGGATTAGTGGGCTATACATTCATATCTGCAGGTATTTTATCTACATACATTTTGTTCATTGTCTACATTTACTTGTGCATATAACAGTGTATTTAGGTTGAACTATCATAGCTCAAAAATGGTTTTAAGATTTTTTCGTTTCTTAAGACTATATGGTACTTCTGCTTTATGAGAGCCACATTTTGAGTTCAGTTTTGTTTTTATTGGAAGATGATGGTAGGCAAGAAATGTGACAGAGGATGGCAGTTGATTTTTGTTGATATTCATTTCTACCTATAAAGAAAGTCAGAGCAGTGCATCTACTTAGCCATGCCAGTTAATCAGTGTGCTTTATATGACTAGCTCTAAAGTTCTGTGTCCAACTTGGCACATGAAAAGGCAAGATGAGTCTATCTATTCAGATTTGAGGAGCCTCAACTAATCTGGCGATCTGGAAGTTTCTATCAGCTTGATAAGAGAAAATACTGGAAGGAACAGATGGATAAAAAAGAACAGATGGAGAACAGATGGAGAAAGCTGTAAATAAATAATGATAATAGGTAAGTTTTGTGACGTGCCTACTGTGTGCCTACATTCTATCAGGTACGATGCTAAGCACTTACCCTGCATTTATCATCAGACCACACGATAAGCTGTCGGACAGGTTCAGCTTTACACCAGCACAGCTGGACCACATCGAGGGGATAACTGGCTCGCTCCATTCTGACCAGTGAACGTGGTCTGTCACGCCACTTGTTTAGATCTTCAACATCTCTGAGATGTTCTTTAGTTTTTCACGTAGAGAAGTTATAAAAATGCAGGGATTGGAAGGAGGTGGGAGCTGCCTTTCTTAGACCAGTTCTTTAAGCCTTAGCTGCAAGTTACTTTCAGTTTGTCACACACATCTGTGCCTCAGGGATCAGCTAGAGACAGTCTGAGCTCACACACAGAATTAAGGGTTCCCCTTCACCTCTATTTTGAGGTTTTCCTTTTGCTCTTCAGTGGACCTGGCCGCCCTGGCCCTTCTGGTCTGAAAAATGGTGAACTTCCTGTTGGGTTTGAGCTGCTGGACACTGACCCTGCTCCAACAGTGGCTGCCCTCAGGGTACCTCCGTGCCGGTTACTTAGTCCAAGTTTTGACTCCCTTCCACAACTTGTGTGCTTTTGTTCAGTCTCCAGAGCTCTCAGGTAGTTGTGTTTTGTATCCTGCCCAGCGTCTATTGCTGATTTTTGTTGGAGGATTGGTTTTTGTGCTTTTCTTCTCCAAGTAACACATGGAACTCTTTAGCTTGGTTTTGAATTTCTTTTCTCCCGAGATTAAAGTATTCAACATAACTTAACGCTATTCACGTCTAAGGATTTGTCAGGTATCACTTGACGTGTGTGTATGTGCATGTGTATATGTGCATGGATGTCTGGTGCATGTGTGTGCATGTGTATGTGTGCAGTGTGGTGTGTGTGTGCATGTATGCATATGTGTGCGCATGTGTGCGCGTGTGTGGTGTGTGTGCATGTGTATGTATGCATATGTGTGTGCGTGCATGTGTGTGTGCAGTGTGGTGCATGTGTGCATATGTGTGTGCGTGAGTGCATGTGTGTGCATGTGTGGTGTGTGTGCATGTGTGCGTGCAGTGTGGTGCATGTGCATATATGTGTGCGTGAGTGCATGTGTGTGCATGTGCGGTGTGTGTGCATGTGTGTGTGTGCATGTGTGCGTGCAGTGTGGTGCATGTGTGTGCGTGTGTGGTGTGTGCGCATGTGTATGTATGCATATGTGTGTGTGCGTGCATGTGTGTGTGCAGTGTGGTGCGTGTGTGCATTTGTGTGTGCGTGCGTGCATGTGTGTGCGCGTGTGTGCATGCATATGTGTGTGCGTGCATGTGTGTGCGTTGTGTGTGTGCATGTGTATGTATGCATGTGTGTGTGCGTGCGTGTGTGCGTGCAGTGTGGTGCATGTGCATATATGTGTGCGTGAGTGCATGTGTGTGCATGTGCGGTGTGTGTGCATGTGTGTGTGTGCATGTGTGCGTGCAGTGTGGTGCATGTGTGTGCGTGTGTGCATATGTGTGTGCATGAGTGCATGCACTGTGTTCTGTTGTCTCCTTCCTACTCAGTTCTGCCTTTGCCTCGGCAGCTTTGCTCTAGTCCAGGGCCAGGAATGGCGCAATGTGGTTGGTTTTTTGCTGTAGAAGGTGCCCTGTGAGGACAGCAGCTGGGTCTGGGGGTGGGGAGGGAACAGGGGTTTGCAGGCCCCTCAAATGCTTTGTGTAGGATGTGAGCAGGTTGCACACTTTCAGTCTCTTACCGCTTCTTTCCTATAAGATTCCCTTTAATTCGTTCGTATCAGCATTTATAGTCTGGATACCATAACGTCCTTCTTAAGAATATTCTAAATACAGGAAGCACAAGGACAAAGGGTTACCACTTTCTCTGTGGGGGAAACGCTGCTGACAGCTTGAGTGAGAAGACGTGGTGGATCTCCTGATGGTTCCAAGGGATGAAGCTCTCCTGTTGGAAAGCTGAAGGGGCCAGGTTGATGGGAAGAATATCTCCCTTTCTCTGCCTCTCCTCATTCCCATTTGGCTTGCTGTCAGTACAGAAGGCTTTGCCCCCTCTAATTATGTCGGCTAGATCAATAATTGAAATGAACGTGTTACTGCTTAAGTAATAAAGTTAATAACTGACTTAAGTTATTCAGTATCGATTCTCAGTTTCCTTATGTTTGACCATTTACATATGAAAGCTTGTTTCAGGAGAGTTAATATGGGCCCATAGCCAATTCTGAAATATAGCTTTTCGTGCACACATGCGTGTGTATGCATGTATATGCGTGTGCATATGTATGTATATGTATGCTAAAACATATGTGCGTTAGATATATTTACATTTATTTTTTTAATGTCTCCTCAAAGAAGGGTCTGTTATGGGAGAACAATCGTCTGGCTTTCCCTGCCTTGAGATGCTTGTTCTATGTGAGGTGAGATGTTTCTGCACTTTTCTGAGCCAGGAGAATAATCACACTGCATTCTTATGATGGAAACTCAGTGACATGAATGGGCGACATGACTCGTTTCTGTGCTGATCTGACCACACACAAGGATTCCTTTAGTAAATGATGCAAAGAGGGTGTGGATAGACTTGATGTATCAGAGGAGAGTAACCCGACGAGGGACAGAGCTCATTGCTCTGTCTCCAAGATTGCCGGGAACACACCTGTAGTAGAAAGTTCCGTTACTGACTGCTACAGCAAGATAGCACACAAACCAGGGGCATTTCAGCCAGAGGAAGGAAGGATGGGTATACTGCCGGGACTGGGCTTGTGCTGGGGAGTTGTGGGGAAGGCTTAAAGAAACAAGTGTTGATTCTGAATTAGGTGATGCGGAAAGCAGATGCAATTGAAGGATTGGGGTATCTTTCCCCCCCTTCCCTTGAATTTTTTAAAAAGTTGACAGATATAACTCACATAACGCACAATTCACCCAATGGGAAGTACACTATTAAATGGATTTTAGTATACTCACAGTGAAAGACTGAATAAGCAAATAGACAATGGCCAGAAACCTATAAAACCTATAAAAAACCAACCCCAAATGGCCAGGACTTGATTAATAACTGGCAGCTTCCCTGAATTTTGTCCTTGCTTCCAACCTAGGACCCAGCAGACAAAGCCCCAAATGCATCCCTGACCAATCACACAGGGCGCTTTCCTCCACCTCCTTACCTGCAGCTTCCTCACTCCAGTAGCCTTCAGCCAGGGCACAGCTAAACCCTTCTCTGTTTTCTGTTAGAAAGCTTTCTCACTCCTTTGACTACTTTGGAGTCTCTGCCAAACAGAAGGGACAGTGGCTGACCCCTTTGCTGCGTCAAGCTCTGAATGAGTAGACTTTGTTTTCGTTCAGTTGGTCTTCGTTAACTTCCCCCAACAGATGTGAGCATCCGTCACCACAATCGATTTCAGAGTTACCATTATCCCCAAAAGAAACCCTGTGCCCTTGGCTATCGCCCCCAGTCCCCAGTCTCTTCCCGGGACCTCAGCAACCACTAATCTACTCTCTGTATCTGCAAGTCTCCCAATTCTGGACTTTCTTACCATTGGAATCATATAGTATGTGGTCTTTCGTGTCTGGTTTCTTCCACGTATGTTTTCAAGGTTCATCCACATGGCAGCATGTATCAGTACCTCACTCGTTTTTGTGGCTGAATACGATTTCATTGTGTGGATAAACCACGTTTTGTTTACCCATTTGTCCTTAAATAGACATTTGGCTGGTTTATACCTCTCGGCTGTACGGAAAGATCAGGGTATCTTAATTTTGTAAAGATCTGCTGTTGTAAAGATCAGGGTATCTTAATTTTTACTTAGGATCCAGGTTGAATGAAGTGAGGCTAGAGTAGTCACTGATAAAGACGCAGTAGTCACTCAGGTTAGCAGGGAGAGAGGAGCGTCTGATTACTCGTGGTGCTAGGGCATCCTTGTCTTTGTTTTATGTTCAGACATGAATACAGAGAGGTCTTGTTTTTGTCTTTCTTTGTCATGGTAACAGTGGCCTGGTCTGTTTATTGTTGGATTGTTTGTGTTCATCATGGAAGGCTACAGCCCAGCTCCTGTCAGCTTCCAGGGAGGTTTTCTACTTTCTTTCTTGTTCTCAGAGGAAAGTGGTCTCACAAGCGTGATGTAAGGAATAGTTAAGGGGAATGTAGATGATATACTAGAAAGGAGGTCAGTGAAAAATGAACACAGAACCTGCATTGTGACAAAGAAATGACACAGAGCCTATTTGACTCTGAAGTATGTAACTAGAACCAATAAGATGGAAGCTGCAGGTGGCCGACTTCAGTTCAGTACCTGGCAGTTCTTAAATTTTTTTTTTTTCTTCTGCGGTACGCGGGCCTCTCACGGTTGTGGCCTCTCCCGTTGCGGAGCACAGGCTCCGGACACGCAGGCTCAGCAGCCATGGCTCACGGGCCCAGCCGCTCCGCGGCATGTGGGATCTTCCCGGACCGGGGCACGAACCCGTGTCCCCTGCATCGGCAGGCGGACTCTCAACCACTGCGCCACCAGGGAAGCCCTGTTTTTTAAAACTACTCCATATTTCCTCCTATAGCTTATAACAGATTTCTACTGAACACCTTAAGGTATTTAAAGAAACTCTTTATGTGTGAACTCATGCTAACCATACATTCTGCTGCTCTGAAGGGCAGATGGGGTATATAAGGAGAAGGGCAGTATTTATTCCATAAGTATTTCCCTTCAACAAGTTAAATGTTACAATGGAGTTGAAGAAACAAAAGACCAGACTAGGATGGTTTTGGAATTCTTTCCTTTAAAACAATTATCATTATCTCTTAGTCTCAGGTCACTAGATTTAATCCCCCAAGAAGATGTTTGCCAAATACATCAGCACAGATGCTTTTTTAAAAACCTTGTATTTGGAGACAGCATAATAAATATTTATGAATGTAGGTCATTTGACAGACACTGAGTTCGGTCTTTTGCCCTCTTTGTTTACTGGTATTCACTGTTCTTTTTCTCTGACGCTTTAGTTGATTGAGCCAAACCAGAAAACTATAAACTGTTTTTAACACTGGGCAAACTTCATCTTCGCTGCCTTCCACAGTTTTTTTGTCTTGCTGTGACCTTGAGTAGAAGGAAATATTTCCATGTATCAAGTAGGATGGGATAAAGGCATTTAATGATTACAGCCTCAGGGAAGAAAGTGCAAATCTGTGTCATACGATTGGAAAACAGATGCCTCAAAATAGTTTCCTACCTTATGATTTCCTGCTAATTAAAAGAAACGCTAATGTGTTGTAGTTCAGTTATAAAAGTTCACTTTTGTACAGGTTTAATTGTGATGAATAGAAACATATTTTTATCATGAAACTTAATATTGAATTTAAATATCATTAATCTCAGAGGGTGCTGAAGGGTGCCCTTCTCTGCAGGCGTGCTGCTTCCTATAAGTATGGAATTCTCATTAAATAATTTTCCTCCCTCCGCTCCGCATTTATTCCATCCCAAGGACAGTTGCTGTTGAAGCTGCGAGGTCCTGAGGCAGATTCACAAAGGAACATTTTGTTTCTGCCCTGACAGTGGCATTTCCTTCGGATGAACTGTTGTGCAGGGCACTCCACTTTGAAGACCCCAGTTTGCAGAAGGTGTTAACATCCACTGGAATATTTCGGAGAGTGAAGTCAGACTAGGCTAGTTGAAAATCCGAAGGAGAAAATGCAGAAAACTCAGGGAAGCCATTTCCTTCCACCTCTGGGCATTGTTCTTTCAGTCTTGTCAACTGGAGTGGAATAACTAAATCGTGAATATTAGCCAGCGAAGTGGAGTATCTGCCTCAGAGTATTAAAGCAGTGGTGAGTGCAACAGGACAGTTTCCTGAGAACTTCCGCGGGTCACTTTCCACGCGTGTATGAATATTACTCCGGTGTATTTTATAAACATGATCCACCTGAAAACACAAACATTTCACTTTCCACTGCACTTTGAGTCCAAGTTTGCTTGGCTTTCTCTCAGCCTTGCCTTTCACCACATTAGCAAACTGAAGACTCGGAAGCCAAGTCTCCTGGCATCTGGAGAACAGTGACGGATCGCGGCATGCTTGTGACACTCACCCGGGGAAGCGTCCATGGTGTGTCTTATTTTCCAAGGAAACTTTAACTTGCCAGTTGGTCTGTACTCTCCTGCAGGGAGGGAGTATTTGTTTGGTTAATATCTGTAGATTCAGAGGACTGCATTTCTTACAGCTACATTTGTCACTCAGGATTTGAATTAAGGCTTTAATTCTGTTTGTTTGTCTTCAGTTATTAGAGGCTAAAACCTCAGCGCCTGCAGGCCCCCCCGCCCCCGAGTATCCCACTGTTACTTGAATGTTGATGAAGAGGTCATCACATCTCATTGATTTCGTTCTCCCTGGCTTCCTCCACATGAGAAAATGGCACAGATGGGAGTCTTCAACTCATTAGAGGCAGCACTTTAAGTGACCTCATCAATCTAGTCTATTTTTATGTTAGAGACACTGTAAGAACTTCTGCCCCAGAGAGCTTACCTTTATAGTTCTGCTATGGTGTGTGCACCCAGTTGAGAAGTTTCTGAGCTAGTGAGGCAGAACTGGGAAATAGACGCGTCTTTGTGGGATGAATAGGAAGGTTTGAGGCACCACTAAGGATCGGAAAGCAGATTTATAACCTGCCTACAGTTATTTAAAAATACACACACAGCTCAGACAGATCGATATTCTTGAAATGCAACCTGGTCAGTGTTTGCTCTGCTAAAAAAGGAGGCTAGATGGATGGAGAACCCATTACTTCCAAATTTAATCACCTCAAGGCAATTAAAGCAATTTTGTGTTTTCTGCTTTAGTGCTCCCCTGAACCGACAGCATCTGGACAATTTTAATTACTGTTTCAATTCGGTAAAATGCACAGCAGTGGCGGGTTTGGGGACTAAGAGGGAGGCTTTTCCCTGCTGTTTGTCTCATTCCTCAATTGTGGGGTTTTTGCTGGGGGTGTGACTGCACATTTGAGGCTGCGCGTGCTCCCAGGGGATGTGCTCATGAGGACCCCGAGGGAAGGTCACCATGAAGAAGCCGGAACGATGGACGTTCAGGTGTTTGACGTACTCAGTGTTGTCCTTGGATTCTCTCTCTGACATGACTCTAATCCCCTGCTCGTGTTCACTCGGAGTTCACTGTAGGAAAGTAGTCCTGGGACGCAGCTAGACCTCGGTAGAGACTCAGTGCCTGACACTGGACATCAAGTGACAAGGTCACCGGGTGATGCTACTCACCTGTCATAAGGTTGGGTGAGCACAGCAGCAATCTATCACGTGTTGGAAATGGCATGTGATCGATCACGTGTAAGCAGGTCCAGGGGCGCCAGTGCATTACAGGAATAGTCATGCAGTAGGAGCTCAGACCCCGGGTCACAGCTTCTGCTCCACCTGTGTCTCTGTCAGCACACACCTGTGGTCCCTTGGAAGATTCCCTATGACCAGCTGATAGAGGATTAACAATTTCATGTTTAGTTCATGAATAAATTAGTTTGATAAATTGATGCGAGCAAAACTGGATTGTTGGTACATTCCATCCCACATACTAGAGCAGCCCTGAGAGACCGTGGATGGGGTACCTCCTCGCAATGGGCAGAACGCGGAGTGATAAACCCAGTCAGAAACTTGACATGGAGAGAGATACGTCTGATGTAAGGACTTAACAAGGCCTTCCGGGTACAGCTAATGACGTGGCTTGTTGCTCTGGGGACCGGAAGAGACAGTATTGGAGGGGTGCAGGCCAGGGAAACAGGGGAGAGGCAGGTGGATGAGTCCATGGGAGTGGTTCAAAGTGTGCACCTGTCAGTCAACACCTGCTGGAGAGCATCCACCTCAGAGGGGCGCTAAGCAACTGAGGAGATGGATGCTTTGTCCAAAGGATGAACTCCAGCCTCTGGAATTGAACACCTCCCTACTGGCCCAGTGGAGCTGTGTGTGCAGCGCTGCCACCAGGGCAGACATGGCGGCCGCGTGGGCTCCGTCTTCCCCAGGTCAGTCTAGCTGTTGCCACTGTTGAATTTATGAGCTGTCAGCAGAGATTAAAACTGAGACCTCAAGATGGTACCATCCTCCATCCTTGAAGGAAATCAGTGAGCTGCTTGGTGGCAGGTTGATCTCTGTTTTGGAGGAAGTGGTGGTTCGTCCATGCCGGGGCTGGGTTTGCCTCCTTTCCCACAGGGCCTCAGCTCACACTGTTTGAGGGTTCGTAGGCATTGTGAGTTACCAGCATGAGGTCCCACAGAACCGCAGGTGCGTGGTTACGGGACCGTTTACTGGTACAGGTTGTACCATTTATTGCATTACCTGGGGCTGCTGGCCTGATAGAGCGTTAGGATCGCCTCCTTAGGGCTGAGGTGTCACTTTGGAGATGATGCTACTTTGCTTTGGGCTCTGTCCTTTAGACATAGTCTACACTTCGAACCAGTAACCGTTATGCAGCGTCGTGTCCCTGGTGGGTGGAGAACCTGTATTCAGGAACAGAGGAATGGAAGTATGCCTCTTACCTGTCACTCAAAATTGACGGTGGGGAGTTTATGTGTCCTGTAGCTGTTGCTTTAATCTGTGTGGTATTTAGAAACCCTTGTTCCAGGTTTGAGTGGGGATGCTTCTACCAGGGACTATAGTAAGGTTTCCACTGAACCCAAAGCTGTGGGTCATCATTTTGGGCTTCTTACACCAGTGGACCAGCAGGCAGTGAAAGAAGTCGTGCTGTCAGGGGAAGTGAGCCTTTCCAATCGTGATCACGTACGCTTCCTGCTACCTAGTGCGGGTGGAATATGAAGGAACGTGGGTGATTCTGTGCAGCACTTCTTGGTGCTCCCATTCCCAGGAAAGCCCACAAATGGGCACTTGCCCCAATCCTCGCCTGACAAAGACATGGCAAGATGGATGGTGAAAGAGGGAAATGAGTATAAAGTATCGTCCAGGGAGCGGTTGTAGTAGCAGGGACGAGAATTCAGGGCAATTACCCCTTTGTGGTAAGTCATGCAAAACTTTCTTTGTTATCAGAAACTGTAACTGCCCAGTATATTGAAGAGTCAGGGACAGGACAAAATGACCTTAACATGGAACATGGGTGGACCTGGGCAGTATGGAGGTATACGGTGTGGATAGGTTTGGTGCCCCGCCAGAATCCCTTCAGCGTGTCCATTCCCATGGAAGCTTTCCTCCTGCCAGCACATCAGATTTCCTGACAGATATTCCTTGGTGAAGGGAACATATTTGACCTATACACAAGGCAGGTCAGAATTAAAGGAGTTCATAGTCTCAGATGCATCCTTTCATCAGCGACAAAAAGGAGTAGGTGTAAGAACGCTCTGGGTGTCTCCGTTTGCAAAAGGCCATCCCTTGGAGTATTCTGTGCTGTGTTCCAGAAGCTTTCCACGGGACTTAACCTCTAGATGCGGTAACCTGCTCAGTGATGATTCCTGTATTTCTTTCCCCGTTTCCTTTCATATTGCCCTATTAGTGCTTTTTGGGATCATGTTTCAAACAATGACTTACACTCAAATTTTTGCTTCATCGTGTGTTGCTAAGGGAACCCAACCCGAGGCCATCACTATGCCTCTTCCTGCCCAGCTTTCGACTGTCAGGCTCAGTGCTCCCTGCACTGACTGAGGAGTGTACGTGTTAATAGGGGCTGGTGACGGTCCAGCCACGTCACCGAATTCCACCTTATTCTCTGAATTTCTGTGTTGCCAAGCTCACCTGTCTTCAGCCCAAGTTCCATACCCTCCTACCTCACCAGGCTTCATCCCAGGCTCTCGAACTGCTTCCTATCCTCCTCCAGCTCCACAGTTGCCCTGATGGTGGTCTCCTCTTCTCTGAGACTGGAGTTCTTCTGTCTGTCTGTCTGCGCTGCTGGAACAAAGTACATAGCCTGAGTGGCTTATCGACAAAAGAGGTCTATTTCTCACAGTTCTGGAGGCTGAGAGTCTGAGATCAGGGTGCCAGTGTGGTTGGGCTCTGGTGAGGACTCTCTTCTGAGTTACGGACTGCTGACCTCTCGCTGTCTCCTCACGCGGGAGAAAGATGCCGATCTCTGGCCTCTTCTAAGGGCACTAATTCCATTCACCAGGGCTCCACTGTCACGACTTTACCCGAAGGCTCTACCTCCAGACACCATCCCACTGACAACTAGATTTCAACATAAGAATTCTGGGGGGTACAGACATTCAGTTCATAACACCTTCTCTGAAGCACCATCCGTGGGAGGCTCTGATGCCCTGTGCTACCAATGCCCATTTCCTCTCTGATGAATGTAGACTCACTCCTCTGACACCTGTGAGTGTGCCTTCAGGGTGGTGCTCGCTCTTCCACCTGACTCTGCCTGTCTCTCCTGCCCAAACACCTGGCCGTTGTCTTCTACCCTCCCCTGGATGTCCGGGCTCGCTCACGATGTCTGAAGTCGTTGCAAAAGTCAGCAGGTTCCCTACAGAGGGAGCTCTCCTTCTCTTACCTAGATACCCTGCAACTGGCCAGATCTCCTGTCTCTGTCCCATCCTGGTATTTAGTGACCAGCCCAGATTCTCTCTACTACTTGCCCATGTTTTACAAAGATAAATGGTAATTCTCCCATCGCTTTAAAGACCAGCATAAGAGCAACCCAAGAGAGTCACTCCTCACGAAGGCTTATAGTTCCTTTTCATCTAGAGGCAATTTCTCTCTCTTTTGCGTTGTTTACTATGCCTTGCATTGTTTTTGTGAAGTTTTTCCTTTATGCCTCAATTTGTAGTTATTTTTGTGTGAATCTTATTTCTTTTATTTTCTATAAATATTTACATTTAGTCCCATGATCCGTGTTGAGCAAATTTTCATGTTTGCCTTGAGTTAAGGGTTAATGTTATTTTTTACCCACAAAGGTATCCAGTAGCTCCTCCCCAGAGTTTGCTGAAAAGACTTTCCACGTTGAATTTCAGTGGCGTCTTCGTGGAAAATCATTTAACCCTAATGAATTGTCAGTCACTTCAAGGTGGAAGTTGTGTTAAAATTATATTTGTGTTCTTTCCAGCATCTAGCCCAATATCTTAAATGTAGAGTGGGCTCAAGAAAATAGAGTGTGTGCCAGAAACATCTGTCAAAATCATGTGCATCTGTGATGATTTCCCTTGGTGTTATACTCGGAACAGCCCATCTGATCATTCTCTATATCAGTGCTGCACTTTACTCAGATGGTCTGTGATCTGTCTCTGGACACCTTGACCACACCCAGAGCCACCATGTCTCATCCAGGAAGGTGTCCTTGACTGGAAGCATCTCAGCCCTTCACAGGGAAAAGCTGGCAGAGCTGAGTGGCCATAGTCGTCTGGTTTTTGGAAGGCTGCCGTGTCCTGGACTCCACCTTCGTTACTGTGTTTGAGAATATCATCCCCTGCATCTATATACATTTCCATACTGAAGCAAATCCGTTTCCTCTCATGCTTCTGACTTGAGTCTTTCCAAAACACTATTATTCATTGTTTTTTTCAGAATGAGTAATGACAGCTTTAAGGTACCACTGTTGGTGTCTTTCTAACCATGATGAAATGGCTGTAACTAAACTCACTGCTCTCTGAATACTCCCGAGACTGCTTTCTCTCTCTAAATTTGAACCATTTTACTCTAGAAAGCTGCTATAAGTAACAGTGGAGCAAAGTGATGGAGAAAATACTTAAAACTTATTTCATTTGCCTTTTCTCAGTTTGTGAGCTGTGTAATGAGAGACTATAAAAGTCATTTCATCAGTGGCACTGAATTAGACATAGTGAATTATCAGGTATTTATAAGTCCAGCAAATGTGGTGAACTGGAGTTAATTAACTGAACAGTGGAATTCTCAGCAGTGTCTGTAGTTTTCAGAGTGGAGGTTTTTAAGACTTTCATTCGTTGTTTTTCTAGACACCATTACAATGGAATTTGAAAATAGAATTGTTTGCTGCTAATAGAATATGCTATAATTAGTTTCTCTTTATTAACTTTGTATTCTGTGTCCTGCTAAATTTACTACTAGTTTCTTTAAGTGTTTTATTGATTTCTGAAGATTTTCTATGTAAACAAACATGTAATCTACAGAGAGATGCAGCCTTATATCTTATTTCCCAATCTTGATGATTTTTTTTTCTTGTCTTATTGTACTGGCTTGGAGTTTAGTGCAATGCTGAATAAAAATGCAGACAGTGGCCATTCCTAACTTGTTCCCAATCGTAAGGGGCAAATGTTCAATATTTCAACATTACTTATGATGAGACTAAAGACTTTTTTGGTATATGCTCTTTAGCAGATTAAGTTCCCTTCTATTCCTGTTTTTCTGAGGGAGGAAAATTCATGTTTACATGTGAATGCATGATTGAATTTGGTCACCCTTTCTCTGTATGTAGATTATTGTGTATTTTTCTCCTTTATTCCTGTTAATATGCTGAATTTATTAACCTTTGAATACTCAATCTTGCATTCCAAGTATAAACCCTACTTCATCATATTTTATCCATTATAAATATTTATGGATTTATTTTGCTGTGTTTGTTAAGAATTTTTATGATATGTTCATGAAGAGTATTAATCTCTAGTTTTGTCCCTTTCAGTTGTAACATTTGTTTGCATAAAATTGTTGATCCTTTTTTTCCTATTCTTTTAGTGTCTCTAGTAACTGTAGTGATCACCGCTCTTTCATTTCTAATATTGGCAATTTGTGTTTTCTCCCTGTCTCATTTTCTTCATCACTCTAGCTAGGTTGTCAATTTTGTCAGGCTTTTCAGAGAATCAGATTTTGGCTCTGTTAATTTTCTTTGCTGTTTGATTTTTCTTTTTACTTGATTTTAGCTCTTACTCTTATTACTTTCTTCCAGAGGTACCTGAGGCTCTGGGTTTCTTTTTAACATCATTTTTTTCCCTCTCTCTTATTTAGATGGGATAGTTTTTATTGATCTATCATCACGTTTATTGATTTTCCTTCTGTTCTTCTACTAAACACATTCAGTGAACTTTTTTCAGCTATTGTAGTCTTATGTTCTAAAACTCCCTCTGACTCTTTTAAAAATGGTTTTATTTCTCTTTTGAAAACATATACAATATATACGTGCTATAAAATATCTATGTGCTATACACGCATATATACGTGTATGCGTATGTGTGTGTACATAGCTATGTGTAGTTTTTACCTCATCAAGCATAGATATAATAGCTGCTTTAAAGGCTTTGTCTCATACACAGATGTAGAGAACGGGCGTATGGATAGCGGGGTGGGGGGGTAGAGGGGGTGGGATAAGCTGGGAGATTGGGATTGGCATGTATACACTACTATGTATAAAACAAATAAATAGGGCTTCCCTGGTGGCGCAGTGGTTGAGAGTCCGCCTGCTGATGCAGGGGACACGGGTTCGTGCCCCGGTCCGGGAAGATCCCACATGCCGCGGAGCGGCTGGACCCGTGAGCCATGGCCGCTGAGCCTGCACGTCCGGAGCCTGTGCTCTGCAACGGGAGAGGCCACAGCAGTGAGAGGCCCGCGTACTGCAAAAAAACAAAAACAAAAACAAATAACGAGAACCTACTGTATAGTACAGGGAACTCTACTCAATGCTCTGTGGTGACCTAAATGGGAAGGCAGTCCAAAAAAGAGGGGATATATGGATACATAGAGCTGATTCACTTTGCTCTGTAGCAGAAACTAACACAGCATTGTAAAGCAGCAGTACTCCAATAAAAATTAATTTAAAAAGGTTAAAAATTCAAAAAAAATAAAGTCTTTGTCTCATAATTACAACATCTGATTGATCTAGAGTTGGTATTAATTAGCTGACTTTTCTTATAAAGTTGGTTTATAATTTTCCATTATAAAATTATATTCACATACCAAGTCCTTCCAGATTGTATTCTTGATGGTATAAATATTATGCTATGGAAATTCTGTATTTTCTCACTGTTCTGAAGAATTTTGCCGTTCTGTTACACAAGGGAACTAACTCAGATGCAAACTGCACCTTGCACAGCTGTTCTGGGCTGCCCCTCAGCTCTCAGTTCAGTCTTCCTGCCTTAGCTGCAAATCACTTCCAGTTTTCCTACACACGCACAGTTAGGAATCTTGGAGGTTTGGGCTGAGTTTAAAACACATTTGGGCTTGACTTTCCCCCGATTCTCTCTGTTCTGAGGTTGCCACGTAAGACAGTGGCTTCTGTATTGGGATTTCAGACATCATTATGCTGCCGCCAGGGTGACAGTGTTGTCTTAAGGGCACAGCTGCAAAAAAACCAGGGGCTTGCTCCAAATTTAGACAGCCTCCAAATCTGCCTTTTTGAAGAATCGAAGTCCAGAGTCCTCGGGTAGTTGCTTTTCTGTATTCTGCTCAGAGGTTGAGCTGTTACTTGCAGAAGGACCAGTGAGACAGGCACATCTTCCATGGGACGAGGTTTCTACCAACTCGGATCCTCTTTGTTAGTGTCTCCTCCCAACAGGAGCTTCTCTGCCCTCGGTACCTTTCGTTGCGCCCCTGCCTGGAGCACTATTCTGTCTCTGCCGCTGCCTGCCTGCCAACCAGCCACCTTGCTGCAGGGATTCAGAGCCATTTGCATTTTCTAGAAAGAATGTACTCAGCCCTAATGAGAAGTATAAAATGTAAGAAAACAATTTGAAGATTCTACAGGTGAAATTGGGGGGTGTAAATATCATCAATTGCTTATTAAACATAACATCCCTCCCCTGATGTGCGTTCCCTCCCAATTCCCTGCCATTCCCCCTGCGCCCCCCCCCGCCCCCGCTTTCCCACCTTTCTCATTCCGATCTTTCCCACTCAGAGCTCTGTCTTCTAGCTTCTGAATGTTACTTTTGCCTCTCAACGCTTGCCTATTTCTAATGGAAAATACTCAGTATATACAAAAGTAGAGAGAACACTGCAAGGAAATCCATGTAAGCATCTTCCAGTGTCAACAGTTATTATTCATGGCCAGTCTTGTTTAATTTATAACCGCAATTACTTCCCTGCTTAGTTTGAGCAAAGTCAAGACATCATATCATTTTATTAGTAAAAATTTCAGTATGTTTCTTTAAATAATTTTTATAAAAAAATGACTGCAATACCATTCACAGCACAGAAAACAAACAGTAGTTCCTTTTTATCATCAAATACCCATTACTCGCTATTTAAAAGTCCCATTAATACTGAAAGTTCATCTTAAGATCTAAATAAGGTCTGTAGATTGCAATAAATTGGTATGTTTACTATTCTGTTTTGCTATTTGAAGTAGTTTGTAGTTTCATTCCAGTGTTTACCTCTATGTTCATATCTCCATTGAAACCACTGTCTTCTTCCTTTGCATGTACAGTCTATGGGTTTCATACTAAAAATTGATTTTAGTATTATTAAACTGTATTTAATAGTATTATTAAACTGATATTAACGCAAAACCTCATTTCTTCTCTTTCCCTGCCTCTTCTCCACCCTCCTCACAAATTCTTCCAAGCCCCGCTTCGGCAGTGGCTGTCTATCCAGTGCCCGATCGATAGAACCTTACTCAGTGTCTAATTCCAGTCCTGTTGAAATGTACAACTTCTGTGTACTGCTCCTTTCTGGTCCTGTATTCTAATTTCCAAGGCAGTCTGTCAGAGGACAAAGTTATGACTCTAAAAACAGTGTTTAAAGATAGTATCTTAATCCAGTACTTCTTAAACTGGAATCTGGCCACTGAATGCAGGTAAGTCATGGGATAAATATAGTCCTTCTTCATGAAGTGCTAAGATTACATCGTGATGAGTAATTTTTTAAATGACATTACATTTTGATAGGTTTATTGTATATTTATGGCTATGTTATAGAGCATCAGCTTCAATTCATATGAAATCTTAAGGTTAATCATGAAACCAAGAAGGAATTTATGCTAGTACTGGGCATCCTTTTCTGCCCCTAGGTGTGCTATTGTGGAGAATTTTGTCTTATTTATTTTTATTTCATTCCAGGTTTGCTGAGATGCAATTGACATATAGCAAAGTGCACAATGTGATGATTCAATATACACATATATTGTGAAATGATTATCAGTCATATTGGTTAACACATCCATCACCTCACAGAATTACAATTTTTTTGTGGTGAGAATATTTAAGATCTACTGTCTTAGCGACTCTCAAGTATGTGATACGTACAGTATTGTTAATTATGGTCACCATGCTGTACATTCCATACCAGAACTTACTCATCTTATAATGAAGTTTGTACCTTTGACCAGCATCCTCCCATTTCCCTCACTTTCCTGCCCCTGGAAACACCATTCTAGTCTCTGTTCCTATGCATTTGGCTTTTTAAAAAATATTCCACATATAAGTGAGCTCATACTGTGTTTGTCTTTCTCTGTCTATTTCGCTTAAGAGAAGTTTGTCTTAAAGGGTGACTGACTGTAAGAATTTCTCTCTCAGTGATGGGCTAGCCTGAAGAACTTTTGGCACACAGGGCTTTGTGGCGACTTTCAAATCACAGGGGATATATACTCTGTTTCTTTTGCATGTTATTAAACTCGAACTATTGGTCAACCACATCCAACACAGCTGACAAACATGTATGTATTTATGTGACAGTAAATTCAAACCTTTAAAATCCTAACAGTATTTAACTAAAGAATGCAAACTATCTGATGGTATATTCCCTGTGACCGTTTTATAACTTCACGTACACATCGAATTTGCTGATATTCATTAAAAATTAATGCGATTCTGACTAGATAAAAGGCATGTTATTCTTGGCTCCTTGACATTTAAGGACCTTTGTTTAAATTCAGGAAGTACTTTTCCTTCCTTTGAAGTCTCATCATCTGTGAATAGCTTCCTACATTCTGTTTTCCAGTCATACATGACTATATATCATTCATTTCTAGTCCTGTATGCCTCTTCTAATGTCTCTGTCTTTCATTCCTACACATTTTCAGCATATGGAAAATTTCAAGTCTGGAGCAAAAGTCACTTTCTCTGTATGGCTTTCCTTAGTTTCCCCCCAAGGAATGAACTGTTTGTGTTCTGTGCAGAAGCTGTTCATCCTGTTGGCCTAACAGTGTAGCACACGTGCTCTGGAATCATGCACATGAATCTCTGTGTTATCCCTCACTAGCTCTTTGATACTGATCCAATTACAAAACCTTTCTAAGTCTTTGTTTCCTCATATGTGACATGGAGATAATGATTTTATGTCGAACGTTTTATAGGGTTGTCGTGAGGCTTAAATGAGATAGCGTATGTAAATTGCTTATTCCAGCTCTTGACACAGTATATATATTTGGTGTGTGCTGGCTATCGTTGTTATTATTACGTTGGAATATGGTTAGTGATGCGTTTCTTCAGTATCCTCCCCAGATTATGAATTCTTTGGGAAGGGGACCATTTCTCATTCAATTGATCATAATCTTCTACAACATGCCATCCTGCACAAAGTTGGATAGTAGTTATTCAGTCAGTTTTTGCCAAATAAATTATTTAATAAACAACTCCATTGCCAGTTATCACTGTTTTATTCAACTTAGACCATTATTTTATTAAAGTAATTTTCTCAGCAACCATTGGCGACATCACAGAAATTATTTGGGTTTAATATACATATTTTATTCATGAATACCATTCTGACAGTTTAGGATTGCTATGAAACTGGAAAATAATTACATGGATTTGATTTTTTAAGTGCTTAAAAAGACTTAAATAAGAAAAAACAGTCCCAGGTGATTATAATTTCAACAAGAAAATGGACAGTGAGATTCAGTGTGCATGTCCTTACCCCAAACGTGTAGCACTGTGGGAGCAGAGGGTAGCTGAACATCATCAGTTCATGTCCATTTTTTCTACCATTTCTGGAATGCATCTCCTCGTTGTCACAACACCAAACCCCTAGTTCAAATGATTGTCCGCCTGGGCCTCTGTGCACGTCTTTTCACTGCGTACATACGTGTGCCAGAGTGAATTTTTCAATATGAAAATCTTATCACCTCACCTTTATGTTTAAAATAATCTGTTAATATATTTCCATTAAAAAATAAAATAAAAACATTTTGGATTGTAAAATTAACCCAAGCTATTAAAAACATGTACAAAATTAAAAAGGATAAAGATTCATAACAAAAAGGTCCATTGCTAAAGCCGTAGTAGTGTATGCACTTTTAGGCGTCTTTCTGTGTGTGCACCAACAGATGCATGCATTTGCAAATCAGGTGATTAGTTAACGTACTCCTCGGGAGAGTCAACCTAGTTTTTAAGCTTAATAATTTAGTATGGATATTTTCTATGTCAATAACTGATGGGACTGATATTACAGTGTTTGATGGCCGTGTACGTCGTTCTGTCAGATCATAGGGTCGTCTGCATTTCTGGTCACTTTGAACAGTACTTTGAGTAGCGTGTGTGAATGTGCAGAGTGATGAATGAACACTGTGTCGAGGACTTGTTGGTAATGTGTAGGTAATTTTATTATGTTTTATGGAAGATAGGATTAATATTGCTAAAACTAGAAAACTAATGGGATTCATCCCAAGGATACATGGATGGTTCAATACCTGCAGAACAGTCAGTGTCATACTCCTCATTAATAAATTGAAGAATAAAAATCATATGATCATCAGTAGATGACGAAAAAGATTTTGACAAAACTCAACATCTATTTATGATAAAAACTCTCAACAAAGTGGGTATAGAGGGATCCTGCCTCAACATAATAAGAGCCATATATGAAAATGGCCACATATGAAAAGCACACATCTAACATCACCCACAACAGTGAAAAGTTGAAAGCATTTTGTCTAAAATAAGGATCAAGACAAGGATGCCCACCACCTCCCTCTCACCACAGACTGTTCTTCCTGGGAAGCTGTTTTATTCCCAAGCTAAAATCCACACTCTAGCCTCTTATAACAGTCTCCTCTTTGACAGAGCATTTCAGAGTTGAAACTTTACATTGATTCATTATTTTATTAGTACCTATCTCCTCCACAAGACTCTGTGACAGCAGAAACCCAGTTTATTTTGCTCGTAATTTTGTCTCTAGAAGCTGGTACAGTGCTTGGTATGTAATAAGTTCTCAATAGATATTTGCGGAGCAAATAAATAAATGAAGGTAACAGTTGTCATCCTTCAATCCTCAGATTACACCAACTACTCCAATTTTGTTTAAATCTGGTCAGTAAACCAGGACAGTCTACAATAAAAGAGGAAGTCTAGACAAGTAAGTTGGCCTGTATTATTCAAGTCATTCTTAGAATTAATATAAAACACATTATCTGTTCTGCTTGGGAGAAGAGGGAGTAATGAGTTCTTGGTATTATTCACTGAGTTATTAGGTATGTTACAGTTACTCTTATGGGAAATTTAAATGCCTGTAATATGCTGAGCATTAGACATAGCATATAGAAGACAATTTGATGGTACATTAAGCACTCAGTTTTCTCTCCGCATCTTCTCTTATCAAAGCCCTTATGAACTCTTACCAGCGCTAAAATAAAGGGGTTGCTTATTTGGACTACTTCAAAACTGAAAAATTCATGAATTTTATCTTTGTGCCAGGGAATCGAAAGATACTAGAACTAGGAAGAACTTTACAGATAATCTAATACTCCTTCTTTAATTTACAAATGAGAAGGTTGAAGCTTAGACTGATAAATGATTAACTGAAGTCACGGAGCTGGGAACTTAAGCCCAAATTTCTAAAACCCATAAGAGACCTTATTCAATTATAACATGTTGCTACCATGGCATCTCTCAATGAATTCAACGTGTACTTATAAGAAGCTTATTTTCATTATGTTACAAGTAATGCTGCTGCTTCTGGTTTGCACCATGCTTCAGTGATGGATAGCAGATGTATCTTCCCACTGCAAGCAGCTATGAAACCACTGCGTTTAGGGATCGGATGAGATAGAGCATGACGCTGTGGTCCCGGGGGAAGGGACTCTCATGAGATGAGCTTCACATGCGCCCTGGTTTTCTTGCTGGGGGTACATTCCAACTGTGCCGTAGGGTAATGGAGCCCAGGTCCAGAATAAAGTTCAGGGCCACTCAGGCTGCTGGAATGTAAGGAACAGGGTGTAAGAGAAGAAGGCGCACAGAGGAGGAGCCCTGTATAGGAGTCCCCTGGAGTGTCTGCCCAAATACTGAGTTCTACAGACACAGGATGAAACTCCTTGAAGGCCGGCAAAGAGCAGCTACTAGGGGCTGTCGGGGTCACACAGTGTTGAGAGATGCTGGTGATCTGAGAAGCCATCGTGGGTACCGCAGGCATCCGACTGAGGCCCCAGCAAGGTCAGAGCACGGGGTGAGCTGGCCCTAGAGTATGGGGCTTAATCCTGCCTAACAAAGCCTAAACAGAAGCCCAAACAGAATAAAGCTAATTGGCCAGTAAATGAATAAGATGAAGCTCAGTATTCTTCTAAGAAAGTTAACATAAATCAGACTCCGCAACATGACATCTACAATTTTCAGAAATCCATGAAAATGAAAACCCGAGGGATGCTGGACTTGTTAGATAAGGGCTCGAATACAGCAGTGATAATTACGTTCAAGGACTTAAGGGCAAAGGGCACAAAAAGGATGACAAGATGGGGGACTCCATACAGAAATTGATTCTTTAGAAAAAGAACCAAATGAACATTCTGCATCTGCCAGACACAGTATCTGAATTGGAAATTTTATCTGATAGGCTCAGCAGCAGGTTAAGAGAAGAAGGTTTAGCGGGTTTTAAGATAGGGTGATGGGAGCGGAAATGCAGAGATAAAAATGACTGAAAAGGATAACAGAGCCTCCGGGCATGTGGTCTAATGCACATGTGACTGAACTGCCAGAAAAGGAAGAGAGGGAAGTTGGGCTAGAACTGCATATTTGAGGAAATAATGGCTGAAAATGTTCAGATTTCATGAAAAATATCAACGTACAGATTTAAAAAGCAGGACAAACACAACGCAAACGGCATCATTTTGGATTGATGCGAACCAAAGAGAAAGAGAAGATCTTAAAAGCAGTCAGAGGAAAGGAAGAACAATGATAAAAAAAAAAGTGCTGAACATTCATCAGAAATGAAGCAAGCCAGAAGAAAGCAGAAAGATACCTTTAAAAAGCTGAAAGAGAAAAGGAATTATGAGCCTAGAATTCACTATCTGGTGAAAATAACATTCAAAAGTAAAGGCAAAAATAAGAACATTTCAGATAAACAAAAGCTGAGATCATTTGTCCTTGGGAGCCTCCACTACGAGAAATCTAAAAAGACGTTTGCGGGTGAGGAAGATGCTCCGGCGGCTGGAGGACCAGTTTCAGGCTCCCGGCTCCCAGTTCTGCGTGATATTACATTATTATTCTGGGTGTGTGGGCTCTTTCTACCCCACTGGTTTTGCAACGTTAGTGCCCTGGTCCCTGCTGTGTAGAGGCAACGATGAGATATTTATGAGGTGAGTTATCCTCGCTAGACCCAGCAGTGAGGGACCTAATTTGTATTTGACCAGTGAATGTTTGAAATACGCAACTCAGTTAAGTGCAAGTGCTATTACATGGGGAAACTTCTGGAGCAGAGGTCCCAGAGGAAGATCCCTGTGAGCAGAGGCGTCCGGGCTTCTCCAGCCACATTTGTCGGTAGATGTTCCATCTGCTCGTAAAGCAGTCCTAACCCCGCTAGTCTAAACGTGGGGTCTTCACATTCGAGGCTAACACCCTTGCATTTCTACTCTTCCGTGTGGGTGCGGGGAGACGGAGGCCAGAGGTGCACCACCGGGACCTCAGAGCCCCGGGGTCCTCACGTGCTTGGCCCCGCTTACATGCCCCTTCATCACAAGGGCGCAGTAGTTCAACCCCAGAGGCATTTTGTGGGAAGCATAAGCAGTGCCTCTTGGGGTGGCCCTGACACTCACGATTCATCATGAAACTTCCATCTGGGGGAGGATGCGCCTGGCTGCCTGAACACTATAAACTAAATGAGCCGTAAACTGCAGTGCGGTCCTACAGAAAAATGACGGTGGCAGCACTTCAGGTGGAAATAGAAAGTACAGCTGCATGAAATGAAATATCAAGAAGACAAAGCAATCCCACTGGAGTCACATAGAGAAGACGTTAGACCCGGAGTCTGAGGACCTGAGCCTGACTCCTTGGCTGACTTGTGACAGGCTGCTTCCTTTTTCATCCTCACTTCCTTCATCTGCAAAGCAAGACGTTGGCCTAGACAACGTTTAAGCACTCCTTCAGCCTGTGCGGGAATGATTCAATGGAAGAGGTCATTTGACTTGTAAAAAGCTCAGCTCTATTTGACAGCAGTCAAAACAGTCACGTTAGGCGATGGTGGGAGGCCTGGGATGTTAGGGAAGTTTCATCTGTTTACTCAAGTTGGATTTAACACCTTAAAAGTGAGGGAATAAATTTCCAATTATGTTCATATCCAGGCAGTGTTTAGATTTTCTTTCTAACAAACATAAAGGATGTAGTCTTTTTCTCTACCCCTGAAAAAAATTCAGAAGGAGGGAAGGAGGGAGGAGGGTATTTTGCAAACCTTGAAACTCTGACTTCGGTTTTGGCATTGTGGGAATTTCTCCAGCCTGGGATGAGAATTGTTCAATGTGCGTAAGTCTCAGGTCACATTCCAGTACATGTGGCCGTGTCTCAGGAGCCTAACTGTACCTAGGCTCAGAGCTGCGCTGGAAGGAACCTGAGGTTCGTCCTCTCCTATGGGAAGACCCACGATTAGCCGCTTGGGGCTGGGCAGGCTTCCCAGCTTTGCACAGCTGCTGTGCAACTTCAGGGCAGTTGCTTGCGTGCTCTGGAGCTTCTCCGACCCTGCGGCCCTGGGTGCCCTTCGGCTTTTATGCGTGTGCAGCTATGGGGTCACCGTGGACTCACTGACTAACGGGTGGCACATACTGGTGGACAAGCTTTCCCCTTTCTTGACTCCAGGGAAGGCAACCCGACACATGTTTCAAACAGTCCCGCGTGACGGAGCAGCCCATGGCAGGAGCCAACTCCTTTGTGTGTCCCAGCGTTACCAGCGTTACCCCTTTCATATTTCAATCCCCTGTTCTTTATTCCTGCTCCCTGTGAATCACCTTCCTGAATAATTTCCACTTACAAAAGCCTTCCTCTTGGCATCTGCCTGTGTGGGAAATCAGCTAAGACAAACCTCAGTGTTATTAAAGATCTAAAATGTCAGTGAGCCAGGCACATTTGTCCAAGTATTCTCGCCGTCTGTCGAGAATTTTTGTTTTTACTTTGGCCTAGATAATGACAAGAAGTGAAACCCGTAGTCACCTGAGACAGTGGCATTCTGTGGTGGTCCTGGGGTTGGGGCAGGCCTTGGTGATGCAGGGAGGTGGGTCACCTCAAATGGAAGATAGAAACAGCTCGTGAGACGCAGAGACAGGATTGAGGCAGGGCGTGGAGTTAACCCACATTTACTTTTGCTGTTTTCTCCACTGGGGCGAACAGTATGACTGGTCACTGGAAGATCTGAAAAGGTTCCAGGAACAGTATTTTCAAATTGCAGAAAAGAACGCCCTTCCCCCTTCAGTTATCCTGTATCATCTTTATTCCCATGTTCATGTACTTGCTAAGTTAGTAGTTTCTTTTGTTATCTGAATGGATAAAATATCTCCCATTCACATTCCTTTGCTTGATTTTCCATCTTTTTTTTTTTTTTTTTTGTGGTACACGGGCCTCTCACTGTTGTGGCCTCTCCCGTTGCAGAGCACAGGCTCTGGACGCGCAGGCTCAGCGGCCATGGCTCACGGGCCCAGCCGCTCTGCGGCATGTGGGATCTTCCCGGACCGGGGCACGAACCCGTGTCCCCTGCATCGGCAGGTGGACTCTCAACCACTGCGCCACCAGGGAAGCCCTTGATTTTCCATCTTTTAATGCAGTTAAGTGACGGTCACTGTCTTAGTCATAAACTAACTGGAGTTGGAATGGAGACCTTTCTGAGGTCTTGCTACGCCTTCTTTTCAGGCTCTGAAGCTTGAGTGTCCCTATAGGTAGGAAGCAAACAGATTCCACTGTGGAAAACAAAGGCTAAGCTCAAATACTCAAAGGTTCATACTCAACCAAAATTAACAAATATTTCACAGTCTCCTAGGTTTTTAAGTAAAAGATAAAATATTGTAATTAAAGGAGTAAAAACATAATAGAATGATACAAATGTTATTAACTTATATAAATTTTGAGACTAAAAGACAAATGATAAATTATGTATTATATGGAGATATATATGTATATATGTGTGGAGATATATATATATATATGTAAGTCATGGTCTTTTAAAACAAGATAGATCAAAGCGAAAGATTCTGTTATTTTTCCCAAATAAATTTTCCCAAAATAAATGATAATTTTCTGCAATTGTCTCAGCTATATCTTATCTGTTATGGAACACTGGAATCCCTTTTCAGTGAATTCAGTAATTTAAAGAAAATCTTCATTTTGGTGGAGATTTTGTGGTCCTAGATAAAAGCTATTCAGTTATCTCAGGGAAAAATTTATATAAATACTGTACATATTTGTGCGTGTGTGTGTGTACGTTGTGTAATAGGAACTACGGGTCAGATCCAGCCTGCTGTCTGTTTTTGTACAAACCACAAAATAAGAATGGGTTTTACAGAAGCACCTTTGCAATCAATATGAATTAACTTTGAACTCCAATTAAATTAGCCGTCTCCCCACCCCCCAAAACATTCTTTTCATTGGTAGACAAAAAAACTGCTCTACTTATATATATTTGTGGAAATTTGTTTTCTCTCTTGTTACAAAATAAACTCTACATACAGCCTTAATTTTTTTTTTTTTTTTTTTTTACGGTACGTGGGCCTCTCACTGCTGTGGCCTCTCCTGTTGCGGAGCACAGGCTCAGTGGCCATGGCTCACAGGCCTAGCCGCTCCGCGGCATGTGGGATCTTCCTGGACCGGGGCACGAACCCGTGTCCTCTGCATCGGCAGGCGGACTCTCAACCACTGCGCCACCAGGGGAGCCCTACAGCCTTAATTTTGTCTTTTGGCTTTCAAAGTCTAAAACATTTACTTCCAGCCCTTTATTGAAACAGTTTGCCAATCCCTAGTGTAATACATCTTTTAAGATGAAGCATTTTCTGTATATTTGTGAAAAAAAATCACTGTACTGTTTGCAGTATTTGTAGTTAATATCTTTTGCACAATCAAAATACGTTGAGTAGAAACCTTATTTCCTCACCTTTGGATGTTATCTCCACCAAGATCTGGCCCGTGTAGCACCAGCCTCACTTATAATTCCAGGGAAATAAGTGCTTTGCTTCCATACAAATAAAACTTTCAAAGAAGCCACTGAATTCTATGCTGGATTTACTGAAATGAGTGTGTATACTTTTGTCCCTTTATAGCTGCAACCTACTGTTTTTGAGGATCCCAATGGGTCATGTGTACCAAGAATTGACAATATTAACTAATACTTGAAAGAATAAATAGTAATTTCATCTACGAAAGTGAAAATAGTTTCACCAATGACTTGCATCTTGTGAGATTCGGTGGTGGTTTTGGGGATCCCTTAACACCGATCTCATCTTTCCTGAAAGCCACTTGTTCCTTGGATTCCATGATGACCTGTCCTGTATTTCTCCGACTTCTCTGGCATTCCATTCTCTCAGCCTTCTTTCTTGGATTATCTGCTTTTACTAAATTTCCAAATGCTGTAGGCTCAGTCATTAGACCCCTTTCTCACTACACATTCTCCTTAGTTTATTTCAGTAACTTCCAGAGGCTTCAACTTCTGTTTGATAACTGCCAGATAAATGTCTCCTCTCTAGGTTTTCCCCTCTCACATCCAGACACTTAGAAGCTTTTCCGAAGCTCCAGCTGCTTAGGAGATGCCGCTCTCAGGAAGACACACAGGTCCCTCCGAACCTAACTCCTGACTTCATGTTCCAAACCCACGTCCTCTTTCTGATTCTGACTCAGTGGGACGCGCCATTGGTCACAGACTTGGGGACCACCCCGCACAGAGAGTCAAGGCCCAGGCCTACAGCCCCCTTTTGTCAACTGCTCTCAGCTTCACTTTATTTTCAGCCGAGTCTACACCACGACCGTATTATCCTCCTAGCTTACATCCCAGGCTCACATCTTAAGCTTTTCTAATCCTTTCCTCCACAAGCAGCTACGCGATTTAAAAAAGTCACCTAAAACAAATCTGACCATGCCGTTTCCATTACTCTGAAGTATGGGGAACTAGCGGGCCTGGTGTGCCCAAGAGGAAGGGGATTCCTACAGGTGAGTCTTTCAGTTTTAAAATCGGGACAGTCTTGGGGGAATTGTCCCCGTTTGCTTGGGACAGAGGTGTTTTCTGGGACGCAGAACTCTCAGTGCTGAAACCAGGAAAATCTAAGGCAAACTGGGGTGAGTTGGTCGCTCAAGTTTTAGGACAAATTTGCCGAAGTCCCTGAATGCCCTGCTCTGCTCCTCTTTCCTTCGTTCTCCAAGCTCCAGCCACATGGTGTCCTTTCTGCTCCACTTGCTGCCCCGGGGCCTTTGTACGTGCTCCTTCTGCTGCTCTGCGTTCTCTTTGAAACTGTCTCTTCCCACCCATCAGATTTTAGCTAAATATCATTTCCTCAGAGAAATTCCCCAACTCCCCAGACCAGGGCAGGTCTCCCTGTATATTCTTTCTTATTATTCCACCCTCCTTTTAGCACTTACAGGAATAGTAATTATGTTATTTAATGTCTGTCTCTTCCTGGGATGTGAGCCCAGGAGGGCAGCACCCCCTGAGGGTTCTCAAGGGCCTTCCAGTGCATAGGACGGTGCCTGCCGCAGAGCGAGTGTGAGTGAACAGTTGTTCTTTTATCATCCTCTTTATAATATCGATTTCCACGGTCAAAATATTTCCACAGCAAAATATTCAGGTGGCCCTATTTTCTGTAACTCATGTATTTAATGGAATCACGTTGCAAGTGCCTTCCCTCTGTTTGCAGTAAGATCATCTTTCAACAGGTGGAACTGGCTGGATGATGCAGTCCGATCTCCCGAGGGTTACGTTCAAGGGAAATTGGGGGCACAAATTGTCTGCACCCTCAGGACCCGGTGCCCCTCAGGCAGCCTCCCTCTTTGCCCTGACGCCATGGAGATGGGAGGGGGAGCAGAGGCACCTGCAAACCAGGAAGCGGGGACTCCATGGGTGATTCCGGGAGATGGCTCCCTCCTCCTCTAGGTGTCCCTTTCCACCCCTCCCGCTGCTGGCGGTGGCCTCTCAAATACTCCTTTGTTGTCCAGGACAACGCAGTATCCTCCCCTGGTCTGTGTAATTCCAACTACAAAGCAAAGCCCCACCGTGGGCCAAGGAGTCAGGCTCCGTCCCCCAACCACAGCCTCGGAAGGGTTCTTGTCATTTCCGTCCCGCATCTCTGGAAACTCACCTTCTCCACGGACAATACATAAGCCCACAAGGAGTCTTAAGGCAATAACTACATAATTAGGGAAGACAACAAGCGTCTACTAAGGAAAGATGGTAGAGAATTTGGGTTGTTATTTTCATCATTTAAAAAACTCATTTATACCATTTTTTTTTAGATTGCACATATAAGCAATAGCATATGATATTTTTCTTTCTGCCTGACTTACTTCACTTAGTATGATCAGCTCTAGGTCCATGCATGTTGCTGTAAATGGCATTAGTTCATTCTTTTTTGTGGCTGTGTAGTATTCCATCGTATATGTGTACCACATCTTCTTTATCCATCCCTCTGTCCCTGGACATACAGGTTGCTTCCATGTCCTGGCTATTGTGAATAGTGCTTCTGTGAACATTGGGGTGCATGTATCTTTTTGAATTATGGTTTTCTCCAGATTTTATTTACAAAACAGAAATAGAGTCACAGATGCAGAAAACAAACTTATGGTAACCAAGGGGGGGAGCGATAAATTAGGAGATTGGAATTAACATATACACAGTACTATATATATAAAATAGATAACTAATAAGGACCTACTGTATAGCACAGGGAATTCCGCTCAATATTCTATAATAACCTACATGGGAAGAGAATCTAAAAAAGAGTGGATATATGTATAAGCATAACTGATTCACTTTGCTGTACACCTGAAGCTAACACAACATTGTAAATCAACTATACTCCAATAAAAGAATTTTTTTTTAATGCCAATGGAAAAAAAAATTCAAGGGAAATTGTGCTGGAGTTTTGGCACTAAGATGTCAGTAGCAATTTCTCCGCTGAATGAGAGGCACGGTGATTTACCACCTGTCGCTGGGCGGAACCTCACCTCCCTGCACAGGTGGGCGCCGCGGAGGGTCGGTGCCAGCGGGTCAGTCTCCCTTTCTGTCCTCCTCTCTGTTGGCAGTTGTGCTTCAGGGGCTTCAGCTGGAGAGGGGGGGCTGCGTGGAGGGTGGGTGGGGGTTCCCAAGGCCCGGCTGAGCTAATGGGGCAAAGAGGGAGAGGAGCTGCTGAAGACGTAAGGAAACTGCACACGGACAGGGTGCAGCTCCGCAGAGCGTCTCCAAGGAGCGCGGTGCGCGGTGGACGGGAGTCCACGGCGGAGCAGAGCCTGCTCTTCCGGCGCTGTGACTGACAGAAAACAGCCCATATTGGGAGAATCCTAGGACCTGGTGGCGTGGGAGCTGCAAGGGAGCTGAGAATCATCTGCTCCCCTTCCTCCCCGCCCCCATGATGGAGCTCAGGCCTCCAGGGGTTTATGCGACTCGCTGACGGTCTCTGTGTAATTTGCAGATAATGAAAACCCCTGGTTTCTACTTGATTGGGACCCAATCTTGAATGCACTCATTCAGGAATGTCCCCTAATGTATGTGAATCTGTAGTCTGGAAAAGCAACATGGTTGATGGTGTCCATTTTTAAACGCAAAAATCAGGGCTAAGTGAATTTTAAAATGGAAGGTTGATTAAAAACACACTTAGTGGAAATACTTGTGTTTATCCCTCTGCCGTTAATGGCTTGGAACCGCAAAGTGGTTTCTAATCATTTATCTCTTTAATCAAGAGCGGGTTTTCATCAGTGCAGCGAGAGGGGCGATCTCCCTCCTGAGTGCACAGCAGTGATGCTCTTGGGTCTCCTAGCGGCACAGCCAGCCTGGGTCTCCGGGCCTCGTACTCTGAGAGCATCCTCTACACCCCTGTTGACATCCCATGCTTGTGATCAGAAGTCAGCTTTGTAAAGTCAGATTTGAAGGCTGGGGCATCCCTTTAAAACTGTGAGGGAGCAGGTTGATCCCAGGACATCCCACATCACAGGCCTCTGATCTTTCCCACTCTGTTGAAATCGGTCCACGCCCGGGCAGCTGTGCGGGAGCAGGCGAGGAGCGGGGCGCTGGGTGTGCCCCATTCAGGGCGGGGGGGTGGTTTATGCGAAGCGAATGTTCTCACAGAGCAGGACCATTTCTTCCTTCAAGGATCTCAATGGCCTGTAGCATTCTGCTGGCCGTGGGCTACTGGACCCCAGGCTACACCTCAGCGTGCTTCAGGGTTTATGTGGATTCCCTCATTCCGTCTTGGTAACGACGCTGCTGTGTCCTCACATGTGTAAATGCGGAGGGTTTACGTGTCGGAGCCAAGGCCTAGGGCTTCATACAGGGATGGTGATCTGCGCTACCATCATGAACCAGTCAAAAAGGGAAGCAGTTGGGGTCTTACTTTGTATTTACGGGGTAGGAGCTAGCAGGTAAAATTGTTTGGTTATTGGCAGAAGCTGAGGAAGACCATCTACGCTGGTTCATACTTTCTTTTTTCCTCAGAGACAGGAGTGTCTCTGGGGATGGCATCTTCACCAGTGACTCTGTACCGGCATCTGTCCCAGCTCGGCTGGGGAACCTGGGGTCAGGGTTCTAGGTTCTTCAGTGTAATGTCAGGAAACTAAGACTGATTTTCCAAACAAGCAGCTGGCCTTCATATCTCTAAAGATATCTTCAGCTTCCGTCTTGTGACCCCTTGATACTCTTTCCTTTGGCTCCGGGCCTCAGACACCTGGCTCACCTGCTAGGCGCCAGGAAGAAGAACCAGGTCTTTCGGCTTCAGGGACTGTGCTGTTTCACAGTCCTACAGTCCGTGTGCTGGAGTCTAATAATAATAATTGAGGTTGAAGAATGATGATGATCATTGAGATTGAATCTAGGTTTGAAGCAGGCTGTGCCACACACCAGCTGTGTAAATGGAGGCAAGTAACTCACCTTCTCTGTTTCCATTTCTCATACTTAAAATTCTAAATAAGGTCGTTGAGAGAATTAAATGAGAAATGTGAAAACTGGTGTGTACGCATAGAAGAATGATAAATGTTAGCCATGGTAGCTACTAATGCAGTTGCTGATATCGCTACTCCTGGTTTATATTCAGCAGAAGAGGGAGCCCATGGCTGAAATTCCCGAAACCTCGCTGGACGGTAAACAGAAAGCTGATGGAAAGTACCGAGTTCATCCTCCCTAAGAGAGGTGGACAGAAATCAATTCATCATCAGCTTTCTCCCTCAGCCCTGAGCAGTGTCACCAGCAAATGAAGTCAGTCAGAGGTGGAGGGAATGTGGGCTGGGCCGGTGGCTGTTTGTCTGGGCCACCCTCTGCTGGGAGCCTGGAGGAGTCGGCCACTGGGGAAGGAGAGCGGCTCCTGGGCAGGTGACCTGAGCGTCCTAATGTGAAGATGAGGACAGGAGGGGATCATAGGGCTTATTTGGAGAGAGGGGGGGAGGGGGGAGGGGGGAGGGAGAGAGCGAGAGTGAGAGCCCGAGCCCGAGCCCGAGCCCGAGCCCGAGCCCGACGCGGCATCCGGCACAGCCTGACCCTCCAGGTCAAGTCCGCACACTTCTGCATCCTGCCCTGTGTGGAGGCTGACCTCAGTGCATTACGTCAACCTGGCTTCTGTGCTCAACGCCAACAAAAGTGGTGACCAGGGAGCACTCGCTGGGAAGACCCGGGGTGGGGTCAGTAGGACCGGTGTGGGTCCCTTGTTTCGCTTTCACTCTAGAGCCGTGCACGGAGGTCTAGTGGGCTCGGCTGCCGTTAGGGAGGCCGCAGCGGTGGCGTCAGAGCTGCGTGATTAGGGAAGCGCGGATCCCTCCAGCTGCGATTAGGGCTGAACGAGGTGTGTGGGGAGGGCCAGCTTTGGGGGCCACGCCTGGAGGTTATTCAGGGTCCGTGGCCTTAAGAACAGGGCTGTAGCTGGTTTCCATGGAGCTCTGGAGGAGGTCGGCTGTTCTTCTTGAAGATCAGCCTGCAGGGATCAATCTACCTCTTCCTTGTCAACTTCTGGTTGCATTTGGACACCGAGGGGCACCAGCGAGAGACTGGAGAGGGGACAGGTAGAGGGGAGGGGGTGCCCCTTCCACCGCCACCCCCATCCTGACTGCGGCCAGGCCACGCCCCTTCCCTGCAGCCCCATCCTACAGCATCCTGCAGCAGAGCCTGTTCCCGGGCAGCCCCTCTCCCTCACCCCTGTGAGGGGGCTTCACCTCCCTCTCCTTAGGCCTGACCGAGCCCACACTTCTGTGAGCTGTCCTGACATTGACCTTTCTTCCGTCAGCCCCTGGAGGGGACCATCTGTTTCCTGCTGCAACCCTGCCTGGTGCAACATGGAAAGATATGTAATTTGTTTAAGATCTGAATGTGGCTCATTTTAGTCATTTAGATCTATATGGGCATCTCTAAAACATCACATTTTCTCAAATGTTCAAACTTATGATCTAAAGAGGAGAATATAAGAAAGAATTTGAATGGCTGTTAGAAAGATAAATGATTAAAAATACTCTCCTTTTTTCCCTTCTGTTTCAATATCCTAAGAGTGATTTTTAAAAAAACCTAAGTGTTGGGCTTCCCTGGTGGCGCAGTGGTTGAGAGTCCGCCTGCCGATGCAGGGGACACGGGTTCGTGCCCCGGTCCAGGAAGATCCCACATGCCGCGGAGCGGCTGGGCCCGTGAGCCATGGCCACTGAGCCTGCGCGTCCGGAGCCTGTGCTCCGCAACGGGAGAGACCACAACAGTGAGGGGCCCGCGTACCACAAAACAAAACCTGAGTGTTATTGGATTCCATAGCTTTGCCGGGTAATCAAGACAAATGTGGAAAGAGGAAAGTTCCACTATTAGAGAAAAATCTCTCAAAGGTTTCATTCCAAAAATGACTCATATTAGACTTATCACAATTCTTTGTTCTGTACAATGCTCTAAGCAAATACAAATAAAAATAGCCAAGGAAGAAGCTTATGGATAAGCTCTGGTCTTAGGGTTTTTCCACGGGAAATTGATTTATTCTTCACAAGTCTATAAATTCAGTTACCTCCTTGACTTCCTGTATTGATACAAATGCCGTGGATCCAGCGAGGGCTTAGGCAGACATGTCTGGTAAACACTGCCCATTTTTCTTTCGCAATTAGATGAGCTGAAATTGCATTACAGACTACTCTGCTCCGAGAGCCCATACGTATATCGAAAGCCACTGTCTGGAAGAACGTGAGCCTGTGCAGGCAGCTGCCCTTCTGACCTGCTGCGTGATGCCCTGGCATCTGCCAGCGAAGCCCCTTTTGTCCCCGTAGTCACTGTCAGCTGAGATCTGAAGAGACTGCCCTGGGTGTCTGTTTTCTCTGGATTAAGAAGTGGTTTAGGGACTTCTTTGGTGGTCCAGTGGTTGAGACTTCGCTGTCCAATGCAGGGAGTGTGGGTTCGATCCCTGGTCAGGGAGCTGGGATCCCACATGCCTTGTGGCCAAAAAACTGAAACATAAAACAGAGGCAGTATTGTACCAAATTCAATAAAGACTTGAAAAAAATGGTCCACATCAAAAAAATCTTAAAAAAGAAAAAAAAAAGTGGTTTATTTTTTATGCCCACTCACACTTTAAGAGTTTGGAGTGTGAATCTGAATAATGAAGCTTCCACTTGGTTCAACAGGCTTGGGGTAGCTGGATTTGCAAGCTGCTTCTGGAGAAATCATTCGTTCACTGTCAGTACTTGCGAACTTGTGTCTCCCCTTCATGTGACTGCAAAGGAAAGTAGAAAAGACAAGGTCGGGATGTATAATCCACTCCTAAACACTGAGAACATGCCGAACGTTGTACTCTGAGCTCTGCTGAGAAATAAGCGGTTCAGAAAGAAGCGAGGGCCACGTCTCCATCTGGAGGGGTTGGTATCCTGCGGGAGAGCAAAAGCTGAGAAAGATAATAAAATGCCACTAATCAAAATTTTGCCTTTCCCAGCAGACATATGAAATAATTCTTGGTGAATTTATTATTTGAAATTTCATGACTTTTCCTCTGGTCAATTGGAGAATTTCTAGAATTCCTGGTATTGCTGGTGAGCCCCCAGGCACCTCCCCCTCAGTCTTCCTGTGACGTGACCATCATCTGACTCTTACCTGGTGACAAGAGCGTGGCCTCCATGGGGTTGCCAACAGGATCTCATTGCAGCTCCTGAGGGGCCCCGTCCAAGGGAGTCTTTGAGAGGAGACAGGAGATCACAGCCCCGAAGAGCGCAGGTTCTAGAGCCAGGCTGTAACCGAGCAGAACCCTCTGGGTCCTTCCCCACATCGTCTGCGTTAGCTCCTCTCTGTAGTTCCTGGATAACAGTAGTTGATGCACACTCCTGAGCTGTTTTGCACATGTGAACTGCCCCCCCCCTCAAATGGAAGAACTACTTGATGACCATGAGCACACAGCCCCCGGCCTCCTGGAGCCTCAGGACTGATACTGTGATCCCCTGTGACATCACCCTGCTGCCTCACCATCAGCCAATCAGAGAATCGTGCACGAGCTAATCAGGTACCCTGCGACCCACCCCACCCCCAACTCCTGGCCTTTAAAAAGGCTTTGCTGAAACCCTTCGGGGAGTTCGGGGCTTTTAGGACAAGAGCCACCCGTCTCCTTGCGTGGACCTGCAATAAACCCTTCTCTGCTCCACACTCTGACGTTTCAGTGCGTTTGGCCTCTCTGTGCGCCCGGAGCTCGGACTTGCGCGAACAAGGCATCCTGGGTGTGGGGCGACGTCCATCACGTGGTAATCACGTGGGCCTTGGCAAGTTACTTGCCTTTTCTCAGATTCAGTTTGTTCACGTGGAAGATGTGAGTAGTAGCAGGTCCGATGCCTTAGCACGTGGGGCGCTTCATGCGGCACCAGCCGCAAGTGGTCGCGGCTTCTCAGCTGTGACTATTTCTCCTAACACTTCTGAGGCTGAAGGACCCTGAAGCCCGGCCCAGGTCTAATCAGGCCCCTGGTAAGCCTGCGAGGGGCCGGAACATCAGATGCTGCCGCTGAGTTCGCTTTATTTGCAAGGAGACGTCTCAACAAAGTGTCAGGAACACTTAAGAATATATTTGTCCCTATATAATCAAGAAGAAAAAACACAGTGCAATGAAACTGTTGTATTTTCCCCCAAATTGTCTGTCAGTGGAAAAAACAAGAGAGACAGTAGTCTGGAGTGGGAAACTGGAAAGGAACATTCATGGGACCTGACATGAGGGGGCTCAGGCAGGAGTGGTGTGAGGGCTCTTGCCCTCTCCGTAACAAGACTTTAGCACTGAAAGGTCCACATCCCAGGAAACCCTCCAGCAGCAGGCCAGCTGGGACTGTTGTGCACCCCGTGAGTCACAGCACTGCGGCCTCAGTCTCCTTTCTGGGAGCTCCTGTGGCTAGACTAGCCTTTGTTAGTGGCGAGAGCAGGTGATGTGCAGCTTCCCAGGTGGGCATGGGCAAGCCCCCCAGCCTGGCTCTCGTACTGGTGTCTGCTTTAAGTTGCATCTCACAAGCCTGCTCTCTGTTCTGACAAAAGCAAGAATTTCTTCTGTTTTCATTTCTGATTCATGCATCATTTTATGTATACTATTATACAGTCAAAACAAACCGTTATAAAATAGATGCTGGATCAGGGCCCCAAAATTTAACGGTTCGTCTTTTTGTGGAGATCTAAATATAGAACAATTACTGGTGGGATTTTACTAGAACTCTGAGATCTGGTGTAATCTAAACAAACTGACCAATGAATAAAGCCAGACTGCAAGTAATTCCAATTAATATTATGCAGTCAAATCCCAGAGTTACCCTCTAGCCGACTTCACAAAGCATATTGCTGTGAAGAAAGACCACACGCATGGTATCCTGAGGTACCTCAGCCCTTCAGTGTGCTAGGGAAGCTTTCCATCCCTAAGCTGCACGATTCCAGAAAGGTCTCCAACCTGACCCTAAAGCTGCAGGCACTGCCCCGGGGGCCTCTTCTGCAGACTGATGTTAATGAGGCTGCCGCCGGCCTCTGCAGGAAGCCCCAGGGAAATCAGCGTACACAGGAAGCTTCATCTGTTTAGATCATAATTTTACCTACTTAATGGGCTCCAACAATCCCTGTGCTTTCATAAACAAACTGAACTACGCTCTTAATCCAATTTGCCTCGAAAAATGTTAGATCACACAAGAAATTAGAACAAAACAATAAAAAATTCCCAAAGATGTTATGCTGCTCCCTGTTAGGAGACAGACCAGTCCTGCAAGCTGGACGTCCTTTCCTTCGGGATTGCTGGGCTGCGGAGGGGACGGCTGGGCAGTAGATGGTCCTCAGCCTCAGACCAGTCTCGCTGCTGATGAAGAGGCTTTGCCAAGTTTCTGGAAAAACGACTTATGCAGCCCTGGAATTACATTTCCCCACTGTAATCACATGCTCTAAATTCCGAGCCACCTTAATTGGGAGCAAATGCGATCGGTGTGTCTGAGAGCGCTGTGGGAACGCAGCATCTGGAGACAGCTTCTGGGTGAAGCAGCTGAATCTACACCCCCCCCACCCCCCATCCCCCCGAGCCTGGCCCAGCCACCTCCTGGAACATCCCTTCTCTTCAGTTTCAGGGCCGTCAGAGGTGGAGAAGTGGCTGAGAGGGGGACTCAGTCTCCCTGGGACCGAACACAAGCCTCCCCCGCTTATCTGCCTTTATAGGATGTTTCACGGTGGGACCCACCCTGGCTCATCTAGAAACCTGATGTCCCCTCCTGGTGCCATTCGCCCACTTTGGACTAATCTCTGGTTGGACTGAGGCCTGACTTTTGGGTTTATTTATGGAGTTTTCCTCTTGGGATCACCCTGGTTCCCTCCCACCAGCTGGGGACCGCTGGCCCGACTTTGGCTTTTCCCGCGTGTGTGAGGTATGGGGGCAGTTTGGTGGCCCGTGTGAGGAGTGATGGGAACCCTTAGTGTGTTGCCATGGCTGCGGGTGCGCAGACTGTGTCCGGATGGGTCCCGCCTCCCCTCTCAGCTCCAATGACCGTTTATCGCAGGAGGCTGGTCTACCCTGTGTGGGCCTGAGAGTCTATTTAAATAGTGTCTCCGGCTTTGGAGAAGTCATTTCCCACTCGTTTGTTTAAATTCTATTTGGATTCCCAAATTTATTGAGAAAACATGTAATTTTCATCATGAAGTCTGATGTAAGGTTTTTTTTTTGAAATTTACTTTTGTCAAATTGAGGAACTTTTCTTCTATTCCTAGTTTGCTGAGAAGTTGTATCATGAAAGGTATTGAATGTTGTCAGATACTTTTTCTGTCTCTATGTGATCTGAGGTCATAAGAGTTTCTTTTCAGCTCTGTTCTGTTTGAGGCAAGACATAGATGGGCCCCAAGCTAGGCATTTACAACTGGCCTCCCGTTTACATTTCATGGGGCAGGAAAAAGTGGGCTTCAGACACTTACAACTAGTCTCCTGTTTGCGTTAGGAGATAGATGGGCTCCAGGTTAGACAGTTAAAATCAGCCTCCTGTTTGCTCTCTGAAATGGAAGTAACAACAGAAACAGGGTAAGTAGCCAGGCTTCGTCTCTTGAGGACACTGTAAGATAACAGTCATGGCAGGGACAGAGAGGGGCTAAACCCTGTGAAAAGATCAAGAGATCATACGTTTCTCATCCTTGGAGCAAGGGAGACATTGCACATGCGCAGAAAGGCTCCTTGGGGGTCAAAAAGGAGGGGGCACCACCCCATAATAGGTGATGCTAAGGCCGTCCCGTAGGCCCCTGGGCTGTAATCCATCTTGGAAAAAAGTTGCACACGCATGTTGGGGAGGGTCTTAGGGCAGGGCAGGTGCGGAGAAAGAAACCAGATAATTGGCCAGAGATGAACAGAGACCCGGAAGAACTGCCCTGTATGAATGACGTCACCGCCCCTTTCCTGCGCTCCTCATCGTTGGGGGGACGCCCACACCCTTGCTCTCCCGTGTGCACCTCTGCCCTGCTTCTGTCCTAACTAAACAGACTGCTTCTCTGTGTGCTCTCCCACTTGTTGTTGTGCCGTGTCTCTAATAATAAACTTTGTACCTGTTTTTAGAGTTTTGCCTCCGTGAGAAATGCATTTTTCACGGGGGGCAAGAGCCAGGGGGTGTGGTGGCTGGGATTCCTGGTTTTCATCCGGGCTCCCCGGGTTCAATTCCTGGGCAGGGAATCAAGATCTCGCTGCACGCCACCACTCACTGCTGCCTCTCCGAGATCATGTTGACATAGTACACTTGGCCATGTGTACATTATCATGATTATTTTTTGATGAATTTGATTTCCCAATGTTTTGTTGAATATTCTTATGTCTGTATTTTTCTTTTGCGGTACGCTGGCCTCTCACTGTCGTGGCCTCTCCCGTTGCGGAGCACAGGCTCCGGACGCGCAGGCTCAGCGGCCATGGCTCACGGGCCCAGCCGCTCCGCGGCATGTGGGATCTTCCTGGACCGGGGCACGAACCCGCGTCCCCTTGCATCAGCAGGCGGACTCTCAACCACTGCGCCACCAGGGAGGTCCTTATGTCTGTATTTTTGTGAAGGATATTAACAATGCATTTCTCTTTTTGTAGTGACCTTGTCTGGTTTTCATATCACATTGGTAGTATTTTTCCCTGAAATGTTTGTTAAAACCTACTAGTGAAACACTCTTTGGCCTGACGTTCTTCACGGGAATGTTGTTTACTCAGTAGATTTCTTTAACAGACAGTGCTGTTAAGGTTTTCTATTTCTTTTTCTGTCAATTTTGGTTAATTCTTTCAAAGAACTTAATCTAACTTTTAACATTTATTTGAATAAAGTTTTCATAATATTTGCTTGCTTTCCATTTAATATATAGAGAATTTTTGTGATGTCTCCTTTTTTATTCTGATGGTAATAATTTGCTTCTCTTTTTCTTGGTCAGTTTTTCTAGAGGTTTCTTAACTTTATTGGTTTTTTGAAGAACTGAAGCAACCAACTTTAGATTTCATTTATTTTCTTTATTGTTTGTCTCTATTCTGTTTTCTTTATTTCCACTCATTGTTAGTATTCCCTGTCTTTTGCTGGTTTGGGGCTTAATTTCTCTTCTTTCCCTAATTTATTAAGGTAGAATCACATATTACTGACAAATTTTTGTTTATACCCATTTAAAGCCATCAATTTGTATTTAAACACTATTTTTTGCTGCATCCCACAAATGTTAATACGTTGTATATCCATTATCATTCAGTTAAAAATAGTTTCTAATTTACTTATAATTTTTTCTTTGACCCATGATTACTTGAAAATCTGTGCACGATTTCTAAAGGGGACTTTTCTGATACCTCTTTTTATTTTAATTCAGCCGTGGTCAGAGAACGGACTCTGTACTATTTTGATCTTTTGGGATTTACTGGTACCAGTTTAGTAACTACTGATACTTTTTAAAAGATTCCGGATGATTCTTATTTACGGTAGCAGTTGAGGACCACTGGGCTAGATGATCTTTGGAGGCCTTCCTAATCTAATAATCTATGGCTCTTTGCTTTCTTTTGTTAGAGAGAAGTTCTTAAATAATGGTTTTTCTGCTGACTTACGTGTTCCCTCTGCTCCACGGGAACTCGCCTTGGACACCTGTTTCCTGGGAGCTGGTGAGGCAGTGTATCGGCTGCCCCCAGGCCAGGCCCGGAGTCGTTTGTTCCAGGTTTATGGACAGGCTCCACTTATCTTGATTCATATCCTTTCTGTACGATGTGCTCCAACAAGAGCCAGAAACCAGCTCTGCTAACAGCTTTTCTGCAGAGACGCGACTTGTGCTATTAATAAAAGTAGAGCACTTAATGAGTTTGATTCATTTAGCAGCTTTGCAGGGTGACAGATCATCTGCAGAACATATTAATTGGGTGTATTGAGTAGTCTGGGATGAATACCGACGTTATTAAGGACCTTGTGTCAAAGTGACTTCCACTGCCAAGTCATAAAGCTAAGGCGTAGAAGGGAGAGGTTATGAATATAGATTGAACCCATCGCAGGCACTGCAGTGTGCGTTTCCTCCTTACTTTCATTATTTTGGAGTTAACTCTGCTGAAGCATCTATTTCAGCAGGAAAGCCATGAGCAGTCCTGGTGTGGCCCTTCTTTGACACTGCTAGTCAGAGCCAGAGAATGTGGGGAGGGAGATCTCACTGGAGTTTCTCATTCTAGCGAGATGACTCCTTAGGTCCTGTTCCATGGGAGGCTCTGTGATTCCTAAAATGACTTGCAAGTTATTTTCAAGGTGCCGATTTGCTTGTGCAAAATCTCAGTGGCCGGGCTCTTTGTCCTTTCCTTACTTTCCTGATTCACTGTCTAATGAACCCATTCTATCACAAGGCCTTAGGTGCCCGCGGTACAGCCTGCAGAAGGTGGAAAGGTGACGGGCACCAGCAGAGGTGCTGGTTGAAAGAAACAGTTTTCTTTTTCTTTTATTCTTCCAGGCACAGTTCAACATTTTCTTATATTTCCTTTCCTTTGTTCTGGACATACACCCTGAACAATTGATATTATGATACACACTTTTACAGATAAGGAAACCAAGGCTCAAAGAAATCAAACTGCCCACAGTCATGCTACAAGGTTTATCTGATGCTGAGCCCTGTATTTCCCCTTATGACTTTTAAAATCATACATATGACTCTTGGAACTTCTGATTTCTTAGTGGCCCTGGGGGATGGCTCATCTGAAGATTCTCCCCAGCATCCTTTTAGACTTTGTGTCACCCTGAATTTTCAAATTCTAGTTCTGGGACTGCTTCCAGAGAAAATATTGTCTAAAGTTCCATTCTCTCTAGGTACTACCTGGCCTGTTACACAATAATTTCACTTGAGTTAAGATTTTAGTGGCTGCCTTTCCCACACACAGTGACCCACAATGGCAGAGAAATTGCTCAGTGAATTTACAGAGATTGAGAGGTAATTAAGTTGGATACAGAAAAAAATAGGAATACACATAAGTCATGAGAGGAAGACATATAATTTAATAATTATATTCTTAGAGAAATACAATTTTTTGAAATTGAGTTTCTAATAATGCTGGTTTTAATTTTATTTGGAGCTAATTTTAAATGGTTTGTTCTAGAAGTTCTAGAAATATCTGTTGATTCAGGAATGGGAGAAATGAGTGGGATGGTATTTCAGATAAAGAATGGTGCCTCTATTTAGTCTTGACAAAATTAAACAAAACAAAAACACAGACAGGCAAAAACTTTTATAGGCTGAAAATGGCTTAATAGGTTATATTCCTTGATAACATTTTTAGGTTAACAGGGAGATTCAGTATCTCCAAACAAGGTAGTTAGCAATGTGAAAATCTCAGATGGCCAGGCATGACTTGCAAGGGAGATATATTTGGACAAATATAGGCTTGGGCACAAGATGCTTTGAAATGCCAGCATTAGAGGCAGGCTGAGGAGGAGAGCAAATCAAGTCTGAATAGGACAGGCCTTGAGGAGTTCATGTCAAATCTAGCTCTGCCACCAAAGCCCCCGGGCACATGCCGACTCTATAGAGATGTTCCCACACACGGGCACCCCTTCAAGACACGGATAGATAAATGTTTCACCTAATTTCATAGAGACAGAGAAAATTAAACAAAACGAGAACAGAGGAATATGTTTCAAATGAAAGAACAAGGAAAAAAACCTGAAAAAACAACTAATGAAATGGAGATAAATAAATCACCAGATAAAAAGTTTAAATTATTAGTAATAAAAATGCTAATTTAACTTGGGAAAAGAATAGATAAACTCAGAATTTTCACAAGGGACTAAAAAACAAAAACCCAGTCGGAGCTGAAAACTACAACTGAAATGAAAAACACACTAGAAGGAATTAACATGAGACTGGGTGATATAGAAGAATGCTTAAGCAATCTGGAAGATAGAATAATGGAAATCATGAATCAAAACAGCAAAAAGAAAGACAAATTCTAAAAAATGAGAATAAGGGATCTCTTAGACAAGATCAAGTAAACCAATATTTGCATCATAGGAATCCTAGAAGGAGAAAAGAGAGAGTACAGGATTGAAAATACATTTGATGACATTATAAATGGAAACTTCCTGAAGCTGAAGAAAGAAACAGATTTCCAGGTGCATGAAGCAAAGAGACTCCCAAACAAGGTGAGCCCAAAGAGACTCACACCAAGACATTTCATAATTAAAATGGCAAAAATTAAAGGTAAAGAGAGAACTTTAAAGACAGAAGAGAAAACAGAGCTACATACAAGGGAAGCCCCATAAGGTTGTCAGTGGATTTTCTGCAGAAACTCTGCAGGCCAGAGGGAGTGGCAGGATATATTTAAAGTGCTGAAAGGAAAAAACCTGCAACCTAGGATACACTACCAGCAAGTTTATCATTCAGAATTGAAGGAAAGGTAAGGAACTCCTCAGACAAGCAAAAACTAAAAGAATTCATCAATATTACACCAACCCCACAAGAAGTGTTAAAGAGTCTTCTCTAAGTGGAAAAGAAAAGGCTATAGCAAGAAATAAGTATCTATAGGAAAGGAAAAATTCCCTTAGTAAAGGCAAATATATAGTGAAGGCTGAGGATCAACTTAAGGTGGTACAAAGATTTAAAGATGAAAAATTGTAAAATCAAGTATAACTGCAGTAAGGGATATACACGAAGATGTATGATATGACATCAAAAACACAAAGTGTAGGGGAAGCGAGTAAAAACATGTAGATCTTCTAGAATGTGTTTGACCTTAAAGGACTAGCTACTTGAAACAAATAGATATAGTTACAGGTCAACATATATGAACCTCACGTTAACATAAATCAAAAACCTACAATAGAAACACAAAAATAAGAAAGAAAGGAACACAAACATACCACTAAAAACATCATCAGGGGCTTCACTGGTGGCACAGTGGTTGGGAGTCCGCCTGCCGATGCAGGGGACACAGGTTCGTGCCCCGGTCCGGGAAGATCCCACATGCCACGGAGCAGCTGGGCCCGCGAGCCATGGCCTCTGAGCCTGCGCGTCTGGAGCCTGTGCTCCGCAACTGGAGAGGCCACGGCAGTGAGAGGCCTGTGTACCGCAAAAAGAAACAACACCAAAAAAACACAAAAACAAACAAACAATCATCAAATCGCAGGGGAAGAAACTAAAAGAAGAAAAAGGAACAGGGAATAATGACAAAAACAACTGGAAAACACATAATACAATGGCAATAAGTACATACCTACCAATAATCACTTTAAATATCAATGGACTAAATGCTTCAATCAAAAGACATAAGGTGGTTGATTAGATTAAAAAACCAAACCAAAACAAGACCCATCTACATGATGCCTACAAGAGACTTACTTCAGAGCTAAAGACACACACAGACTGAAAATGAGGGGATGGAAAAAGATATCTTACGCAAACTGAAGTGAAAAAAAATTGGGGTAGCATTATTCAAAACAGACAAAGACTTTAAAACAAAGTCTATAACAAAAGACAAAGGGGACATGGTATAATGATAAAGGGATCAATATGAGAAGAGGATATAACAGTAATTAACATATATGTACCTAATATAGGAACACCTAAATATATAAAGCAGATATATAGGGAGAAATGAACAATAATACCATAATAGTAGGGGACTTTGACACCCCACTTCCATCAATGGATAGATCAGACAGAAAATCAATAAAGAAACTGGCCTTAAATGGTGCATTAGATCAATTGGAATTAATAGATATCTACAGGACACTGCACCCCAAAACAGCAGAATACACATTCTTTTCAAGACCACATGGAGTGTTCTCCAGGATAGATCACATGCCAGGCCACAAAACAAGTCTCAACAAATTTAAGAGGCTAGAAATTATATCCAGCATTTTTTTTTTTTTCTGACCACAATTGTATGAAACTAAAAATCAATTACAGGAAGAAAAGTGGGAAAATACAAACATGTGGAGACTAAACAGCATGCTTTTAAAAAACCAATGGGTCAATGAAGAAATCAAAGAGGAAATCAGAAAATACCTCGAGACAAATGAAAATGGAAATACAACTTCCCAAAACCTATGGAATGCAGCAAAAGCGGTTCTGAGATGAAAGTTTATAGTGATACAGGCCTTCCTCTAGAAACAAGGAAAATCTCAAATAAACAACCTTACATACCTTCTAAAGGAATTATAAACAGAAGAACAAACAAAGCCCAAAGTCAGCAGAAGGAAGGAAATAATAAAGATTACAGAGAAAATAAAGTAGAGACCAAAAAAAAAAATTAGAAAAGGTCAATGAACCTGAGCTGTTTTTTTTTTAAAAGGTAAAATCGATAAGGCTTTAGTCAAGCTCATTAAGAAAAAAAGAGAGAAGACTCAAATGAATCAAATAAGAAATTAAAGAGGAGAAATCACAGCTGATATCACAGAGATATAAAATGTCATAAGAGAATACTGTGAACAGTTATATGTCAACAAATTAAACAACCTGGAACAAATGGATAAATTTCTAGAAACTAACAATCTTCCAAGACTGAATCTGGAAGAAATAGGTAATCTAAACAGATTACTCATTAGTAGTGAAACTGAATTAGTAATCAAAAAATTCTCAGCAAACGAAAGTCCAGGACTGGATGGCTTCACATAGGAATCATATTGCAAATGATACAACTGATAAGGGCTTAATATCCAAAATACATCTCAGACAACGATATTGAAAAAATCTGATTGAAAATGGGCAGAAGACCTGAATAGACATTTTTTTCCAAAGAAGAAATACAGATGACCAACACCTCACACCTGTCAGAATGGTTATTGTCAAAAAGACCACAAATACCAAATGTTGGTGAGGATGTAGAGAAGAGTGAACCCTAGTACACTTGGTGGGATATAAGTTGGTCAAGTCACTGTGTAAAACAGTATGGATATTCCTCAGAAAACTAAAAATAGAACCACCATATGATCCAGCAATTCCACTCCTGAGTATATATCCAGAAAATATGAAAACACTAATTTGAAAAGATATGCACACCCCGGTGTTTATAGCAGCATTATTTACAATATCCAAGATACGGCAGCAACGTAAGTGTCTGTCAACAGATGACCGAACAAAGAAGAAATTATTTATATATATATATATGAGAGAGAGAGAGAGAGAGAGAGAGAGAGGGAACAATATATATTGTGTGTATACATACATACAATGGAATATTAGTCATAAAAAGAATGAAAAATTGCATTTGCAGTAACATGTATGATCTGGAGGGCATTATGCTTAGTGAAATAGGCCAGAGGAAGACAATACTGCGTTACCACTCATATGTGGAGTCTAAAAAATAAAACAAACAAATGAATAAAACAGAACTGAAACAGACTCACAGACATAGAGAATAGACTAGTGGTTACCAGGCGGGGAGAGAGAAGGGGGGAGACACAAGGTAGGGGTGGAGGATTAAGAGGTACAAACTACTATGTATAAAATATATAAGCAGCAAGGATATATTGTACGGCACAGGGAAATACAGCCGTTATTTTATAATGACTTTAAGTGGAGTATAAATATAAAAATATTGAATCACTGTGTTATCCACCTGAAACTAACATAATATTATAAATCAACTATACTTCAATATAGAAAGAAAGAAAGGAAGGGAGGAAGGAAGAAAGAAAGAAAGAGGTAGCTTCTTGGACTTCCTGTGTTGTAAAGTTATGCATTTTATTATTAAGGTATGTGATTCTTGTCCCACCTTAGATAGATGGCTGGCCCTTTCGTAAACAACGGGTGGATGATTAATTGTTAACTCTCTGAAACACACAGTACTATTAGCAAATAGTCCTCCTGGCTGCCTGCATTTATGACAGTCTCTTCTAGATAGGAGTAATCACAAGTAATATATGACCAATGTTAATTAAAGTTATGTTTGTAATTTAGGACGGGCAGCAGTGCATCCAAGCACAAGTAATTACCTCTATTAATTCCACTGAGTGGCATCAGCTAGGGTAGGGGAACTGGTCACATATAGCCCCCTGGGTCCCCTCCAGTCTGTTTGCTTCCCTGTCACTATTCGCCCTTCTGTACCGGTCTGCTCTGGCGACCACAACAAGGTACCATAGACTGGGTGGCTTAAATGACAGAAAGTTATCACAGTTCTGGAGCTGGGAGGTCCAGGATCACGGTGTGGCGAGGTAGGTTTCATTCTGTGGCCAGTCTCCTTGGCGTGTAAGTGGACACCCTCTCCCTGGGTGCCCACACGGCAGAGACAGAGAGCGAGCAAGCTCTTGGGAGTCTTCTCTTACAAAGACACTAATCCCATCGTGAGGGCCTCATCATCATGGCCTAATCACCCTGACCCAAAGACCATCACGTGGTAGACGAGGGCTTCAGCATATGGATTCTGGGGGCAGAAACATTCAGTCCACGGCACTAGCTGAGTGACCTGAATTATCACAGCATCAAAGGCTCATGCACTTGGACGAGGTGGGGAAAACAGCCAGCCTGTGTCAGTGTAAAGTCCAAGTTCTAGAAACTTTAAGGAATGCAGTTTAACATGCAATAACCAGCGTTATGTCCATCAGGAAACACCAGCTGGAGTGAGGCAGGTCGCTGTGTATTCCATGGCCTTGGAGTCACCCTGTCTTATCAAGCAGGTGAGATGTTTTTCATGCATCTCAACTATGTTATCGATCTGTTTAGTCACTGTAGTCATTCCTGGATACAACCATCACCTACTTCCTAACCATGAACTGAGAATAAGTATATTTCATCACTATCCTGTATTTCTACTTTCTGAGTGTATTCCCTCTTTTGGGACATTTAACTTGCCCTCATGCTGTAGATTATAAATATCAAATACAAAATAAGAATGAGATAGTGGATGACAAAACATTCTGTGGTCTCTCCAGTTAGACACATAAGGGCTTCTTGGTAGTTGGTCAGAGTATAATTCAAAATTTGACTTTGGCCTAGGAGCTCTTTTTAGTTTCAGTCTGTTACTAAGGCGTACGTGCTTTGTGATGCGTTCTCACCAAGTGAGGACTTCCTGTACATTTTTGGAACTTGTCCAGAATGCTACTTAGCGTTGAATTGAAGTATGCCGTTGATAAAGGCAGCTTCAAACGCTCTTAAGCATTAGTGCTTAAGCACTAGGTCAGCTGCCGTTCGTTGGGCAAATCATACTCTAACGTGGTTGTTGGAGGGCACGTTTCTAGTGGCCCATCATATATGAATGTAACATGTGCAGAAAGTACCCATCTTCTCTTCTAGGAAACTCCACAGCTTGTTATTTGGAAAACATAAGCAGATATGTATGGTTTTTTGTTTTTTCTTCTGCGGTACGCAGGCCTCTCACTGCTGTGGCCTCTCCCGTTGCGGAGCACAGGCTCCGGACGCGCAGGCTCAGCGGCCATGGCTCACGGGCCCAGCCGCTTTGCGGCATGTGGGATCCTCCTGGACCGGGGCACGAACCCGTGTCCCCTGCATCGGCAGGTGGACTCTGAACCATTGCGCCACCAGGGAAGCCCAATATGTATGTTTTTGATTACGTGACATAAGGAATCGTGTTTCCAATATTGTGACTCTGACAGGACAGGAGAGGGAATCTATTATTTATTGAAAACTTGCTATCTGCCCATGATTGTGCTGGGCTCCTTCACAAACTACGCTTCCAGGTTTTAGGGACAAGAAAATTGAGGTTTGGAGAAATGATTAAATTACCCCAAATCACAGCACAGGTTAGAGCAGACACAGATTTCAAGCCCAGGTGTTCTGAATGCAAAGTGAGAGCTTTCCTCTGCACAGCGGTTCTCAGCCTGGCTGCACGTTGGAAATACAGGGTGGGAGGAGCCCCTAGAAAGGTGACCACACCAGGCTCCACCCGCAGCAATTTTGATGTATTTGGCTTGGAGTGGGGCCTGGACACTGTCGTTTTAACAGAACGCCTCCCATCCAAGTGGTTCTGCCGTGTGTCTGGTGGAGATCCACCGCCCTCTCCCACTGCTGCTTCAGAACGAATAGTAGTATTTAACACCGTAAGCGGGTGAAATTTTCAGAAGGAAATGATGTTTAGCAATTTGAAAATGGGCTGGCAAATCATGATCAGAACGCTTCTGTACTTGTGTCCAGACCACCAGATACATAACTGGAGCCCCAGGTAACCCCAGAACTGACCTGCTGTGTCACAGGTGACAGAGAGCAAAGGTGCAGCCACTCTGGCCTTAAACCTCCGCGGAAGCAGGTCACGTGGAAGACACATGCTCAGAATCTGCCTCATGAAGGGGAAATTCTGTGTTTGGTTTCTGGACAAAACTGGAGCATACACATGGATTATAAAACAGGTTCATACAGTTATTCTGAAGATAACTGAAATAACAGGCATGAATGGACGTTGTGGACTACAGGACATTCTACAATAATTATTAATTTAATAAATCACAAAATATTAATGAAAGTAAGTTCATTTTTCCACGACATTCACTGATTTGTCTCAATCCTGTTATTAACGTCACCTACGAATTGGCACTCGCCATCTACCTCTACGAGGATTAAATCATGAGCCGCTGCAGCAGCTGACCTTCAACACGCCCTGCAAGGAGTTCAGGGTGGAGAGCAGGAATGAGGTCCTCTGTGCTCTGGGAAAAACTGGCAGAACAGGTCCTCAGATAGTTAAATATTTTCAGGAGACAATTTTATGAGCCCAATTCTTGTATCTCCTCCTATCTAGAAAAGCACTAAGATCCTTCGTGGTGACGTCTGTTCCTTGTGACTAGCAGCAACTTTCAAGAGACAGCAGAATCCCCCCTTCACAAAATCACACATACCCTGACCTTCCCCCTGCCTCTTTGGAGCAGTTCCTCAGAGCTATCTGTCTCCCCGGCCACAGTCCTCATTTTGCCCCAAATAAAACTTAACTCACAACTCTCATCTTGTGCGTTGTTTTTCAGTCGACATTAACTATTGTTTTTTAGGAAAGGAACGCAGTGCTTGGGGAGCAGCATGTTTGAATCTTGGAAGGGGGAAACGAGGAGGGAGGTCGTGGTCCCGGGGAAGCCAGGTCAGTCAGCTTTCGCTGCGTCCTCTAAACCTTCCAGCTCCAACTTAGAATGAAGATATTGCCAATGAATGACCTGAAAAATGCGTCTTTTACCATTAACAATTTGTTAATATTTCAGACATGAAAGATAATTATTCTAATCAGCTAATGAGCAAATCAACTGAGAAATGGAATATTTCCTGCCATATCAGTAAACAAAGGACGTCACAGTCATTGGAGATCGCAGCCACCTCTGATGGTGAGCTGGTGAGCCCTGAGGGAACTCAGGAAGGGAAAGAATACCTGCCACCTAGCAGCCGTCACACTGCAGCCACTCCCCAAGGTGAGCCCTGGGGAAACTCAAGATGGGAAAACCCTGAGGGAACTCAGGATGTGAAAGCACAGGACGGCCGCAGGTGGCTGAGGTGCACATCAAAGGAATGATTTCAGCGAGCCCAGACTCTTGTATCTTCCCATACATAGATATGCGCTATATTCCTTAACTTGAGATACCTGGTTTCCTTTAATTAACAATAATCTTTTGATGTTCTGACTACCTGCCCTTTGTTGCAAAACTTCTATATAACCTGGGTCCCCCCGTCTCTTCCTTCTCTAAGGGTTACTTGAGATGTTGCTTCCCGGGCTTGAAGTCCTAAGCATTCCCGCTGAATAAAGCATAACTCTCAACTTTTAGGTTGTGCATTTAGTTTTTTAGTCAATACAACTAAGGAACCCAAGTATAACAGATTTTTGAAGCCAAAGAAAAAAGGAAAATATTAAAAGCAAAAATCTGGAAAATCAGGCAAAATTAATGCCAATTTATTTGAATTAGCTAACTTTTTATCTCAGATATGAAGGCGGTAGTCCTAGATTTAAATATCTTTTAAATGAGATACTCAGAAGCAGAAAGAAATCCCATAAACTGGCTGAAGCAGTGAGTGTGATGTATGACATCAAGGGTGAGACAAAGCGAGGTAAGGTCAAAACTGACCTGGAAGAAAGTCATCTGATTAAATGGAGTTGGTGGCACGCATCTGCTTCGGCAGCAGGTCAGAATGTTTCCGTCTCCCAGTGCTGAGTTTTCTCCTGGCAGCCCTCTCGTACTGGCATTGTAATCCCGACAGTAAAGAATTGGCGATAAAACTATGGATTCCAGGCTGAGTATGCTGATTTCATAGTATGTTTAGGAAGGGAGCAGAAGGGAAGATTTATTTTCAAATTAGTTTTATAAAATAACTCAGGTTATCTTAGACGATCCCTAATACCTTTTCCCGCAGGAACATTCTTTGAAATTTCCTGAAATGTAACTCTATTCATTGCCTCCTTCAGAGAAGCTGTGCATATGGTCTCCCCTCATGCAACAGACTCAAACCCTTTTATCACCACAGGCAAACTCATGGGGAGTTTGCTTCTCAGATGACTGGAATAGATTTGAAAAAAGAAAACAAAAAAACCTTCCTGTCTGGGCACTTGCAGGAGATGTTTGCATTTTAGAAAGTTTTACAATCAGAGTACACGCTGTGTGTTTGCTGCATCAGCTGGTAACCTCCCTGGCACCTGGAGCTCCAGGTGGGGGATGGAGTACGAAGGAAACCAGCTGCGGCGTGAACTCCCAGAGGCAGCCGGCTTTCAGGGAGCTCCAGTCACCGTGGCCGAGCTTTACTGCAGTCCTCATCTTCCCTGATTTAGTTTGAAATGAGCAGAAAGGGGAAAGAAAAGAATCCTCATGAAAGTTTTCCAGAATCTGGGGACTGAGAATTATCCTAGCAGCGTTATTGGGGGCGAAGGGGTCAGAAATCAAAATGACGAGCGTGCTTTTGGGTAGCGCAAGCCGCGGTCATCTTTCGCACAGGTTGCCACGGGAAACAGGTTGAAAGCTTTGTTCGTGTGCAGGGAAGGGAAACAACTGCAGGGTCGTGGACATCTTTCTAAGTCGTGTTGAGCCAACGAAATTGTTTGAGGGAGAAACAGTGCTCAACTGGAAGCTGGAAGGACCAAATTTCCAAGGCATTGCAGGCTAATACTTTTTGTAAAATACAATGAAAAGAACTATTAGAAAAGAACAAACAGAAAGCCATAAAATATAAGCCTACTGATCTCATGCTTGGATGTCAGGGTTCAAATTGCTAGAAAAGCTTCTTAATGCCTACTCTCTGTTGTGTACTTTTCTCACCATGATAACTACAGCGATTGGCATGCGGGGGGTGGTCCTTGTTTTGAGGGGCACTGGCTTAGCTTCTCCACAACTTCTTCTCTTCCTTTAGGTCTCAGTTGAGATGTCCCTGCCCCAGAAGCCTTCCTCAGTGCCCCAAGACTGGCCTGGTCCCTCTCCTGTGTGCTTCCCTGGCAGGCTGTGCTTTTCCTAAACCTACAGGGATTATGTTTTATTTACCTTCCTATTTCCACGGCTGTTGAAACCTGGTGCACAGCTGATGCTCAGTAGATATCGAGTGGATGTATTTCTTTCAAGTCAGGAGAGAATTAAGGTGCATATTGTTCAGTGCCATCATTACCTGAACTTGGCGTAGGATCATTCCTGCCATTAACTAGATTTATTGCTCTGTTGAGAAGAATGCTTCCTTGGCAAGAAAGCAGAATGAATAAACAGCGGTATATTTAGACTCTGGGCAAGTCACATTCATAGAACTTACTCATCAAGTGGGTTTTATTCACGAGCTTCAGAAGAAAGATTGAAGGTTTAATCTGTATCCCTTTCTTAGAGGTGGATGTATACATCTTTGGAAGCTTTTCCTATCTTTAAAATGTATTGCGTTAGAAGATTTGTCTTTGACAAATCATGATTCTTTTGACTCGCAGAGTTGCTCAGAGTGTAAATTGATGTGTGCAACAGTTTCCCCCAAGGGATAAGGAAATGCCTCACCAAAAGAATAGCTAAGACCTTCCCTTCCTTCTCTCTTTCCCTTCAGGATAAAGGGGAAATGTGAAAATATGGTTTCTATTTTATGAATGGAGGTTTTGCACTTCCTTGGGGAGAAGAAAGGCTCCCTCCCACACACACTTAACAGAACAGGTCATTGTTTGGGTAATCAAAGGAAAGAAAACACAGTTCTCTTGAAAGATGATCAACTTGTTTTTCTCCCCTTGGTGGGGGGTCAGTTATTCCACAGCAATTCTGACCAAATCAACATTAAAGAAGCACCCGTGGGCCCCGCCCAGAGCACAGTGTCTCTGGGCTCTGCTCTGAGGGTGGAAGTGGCTTCCTGTCCTCTCCGGGATGTCCTCGCCAGGGACGTGGACCCTCAACTGGCCCCAGGGGCCTCTTGCAAAGCCACGGTCTTCCTTTGTTTGCAGAGGAGGGGAGAGCACTGAGGTGTCTTCATGACGCCGAGCATCTGGGGATAAAGCAGAAGTCTCCTGTACCAGTGGGAAATTAGTCCAGGCTAACCACATAGACCTGGAGAGCTGGAGACCTGGGAGTGGAAACCCTGGGGCCGTGGACGACGTGAAGCCGGGCGTCTGCCCCCGAAGTGTACGCCTTGCGCAACCTGGAGACCGAACACACAGCGTTTCTTCCCACATGCGGAGCGATTTCTAAGTGTGCAGAGACTGTCACGCTTAATAATTAAACACTTTAATCATTAATAATTAAACACTCTCAGAGGAACGACTGAGCACACCTCAAAATTTTCACCATGAAAATGCCACTGCTGCGATCGCGTGTGAGTCTGTGAAAAATGTGGAGATTACGAAGGGCCCCTGAGTGCCTGGGATTGGAAGCTGAGATGTGCACGGCCTGGCTTCTTCTCTGCACCCGCACAGGTGCGTGCAGGGCAGGGAGGGAGGGGCAGTCAGGTCACAGCAAGATCCAGGCATCCCTGGGTCTCCCCATCGAGATGCCATCACCACGCCTCCCTGACGACCGTGCCAGCTGTAACACCTACCATGGACAAGAGTCCGCATCAGAGAAAAGGAAGGGGGAGCGGCCGAGAGCGGGACGGACCTTTTCCCACCAGTGCTTGGAGTGGCCCCCAGGGAGGAGCTTCAGCCCCCACATCCGTCCTGCCGGAATAAAAAGTATAAGGGGGAGAAAGAGAAGGAGAAGAAGAGGCCTCACCATTTACGTTTTCAAGGTTAAGCCCGATTCAAAACTGACCCTCGCAGGCCACGCCTCCTCTTCCTGTGGCTGGATTCTTGCTAAGAGGTCGGGGAGGGTGACAGCACGGAGGGTCGGGGCTCGTGGGGCAGAGGCCTGGCCAGTCTTGTTCAGCTCTCCTGTCCCAAGAGCTGAACCCTGATCCTGACATGAGGGCGGCCCAGAGTTAATATTTGTTGCAATTTTGAGTGAATGAATGTCCTCTTTCTCCTGAAGGCCGACAGAGACCTCTGACCACAGATCGATTACTTGAGTTTTGCCTAATTTCCTTCACCCTGACTTGACGCCTTCCATTCACAGCACAAGTAAGGTTACTCATTCACGTTAAACACAAGAAAATTACAGAGCTGCAGATCAGCATCTCTGGAGAGATTCTAAACGATTCTGAGGATTCTAAACGCGATGGGAGTCTCTCTGCCCTGTATACATAGCAGATCCGTTGGTACAGTCCCCAGGCTGCTAGCAGGCATCAAATCCGATGTCACACGCACACACTTTTCCGTACAAGGGGTGTTTGCACAACAGTACCTGGAGGCAGGAAAAAGCAAATTCATTGTGTGACATGAAAGGTCCACTTCATATTCATCATTGCGTGTGTGTGCATGCATGTGTGTGTGTGTGCGTGTGCATGTGCGTGCATGTGCGTGCATGTGTGTGTGTGCATTGTGTGTGTGTGTGCGTGCATGTGTGTGCAGGTCGTCCACCTCACGAAGGTCTTGGTGAACAGAGTCATCTTGGGCCCCAGTCATGGGTACTGTGTTCCTGCCCCATTTACAGGGGTCACTTCCCCTCCTTTCACTATTTTTCCCTCTTTGCTTCTCATGTTCATGTTCCCTCTTTTCCTTTCATTTTAATTGTTCTTTCTCCTTTTTTCTATTCTGTTTCCCTTTCTTTTTACTTTGAGGTCTGGTCTGGAATTCCCTGTTTGCCCCCCTCTTCTGTAAACCCACACGGAGCTTGGCCGTGAGGGGGAGTCTCCACTGTACTTTGGTTTGAGCCCGTGAAGGGACAGGGATGTCCTCCCTGACGTTATGTCGAGATGGAGCTATTTGTTTATCATCGGTTCTTCCCACTGGCATTAGGAACTACACGGGCGCACTTTCTTGAGCTGTGCCTGATACGTGTAGAAACTGAAGAGTATTTGTGGAATAAATGAACAGACACTGAACGTCTGTGTAGGTAGACAGGGTACGTTTCACAACTTGATGTAAACAGATGTCTGCACTTGCGCCAACTGAAATGAGGACCCCAGGGGCTTTGCAAAGACGGGCTGAATCTCCTGAAAGCAAAAGCCTTACATTCCTTTCCACCCTACCCCCAGGGACTTGCTGGGATTTCTCCAAATCCACAGTGTGTTGTTGTGCCAGGCCCTGACTATTTACCTCTGTGATGAATACTTAATGCAAACGGCAAGCCATCACGAGGGCAGCTGGCGTCCATACCCACTGAGAAGGCCGGCAGTGGAGTGTGAAACACTGCTGTCAGAGGCCATTAACGCAAATGAGAGCAAACGCTGTTCATCAAGGTCTGATGTGTGTCTCCAGGTGGGCCGACCGCTGTGCCACCTGTTTACAGACGCGTGCTGCTAATCAGCCGGTAAAAGCCCGCGAATGTCTGTTTCTCTGTTAGATTCGTCTCAATTAGTAAAGCTAATGTGCGCAGGAATACTGAACATTTTATTTTAATGGAAAGCGTCCTGCTGGGTGAGAAGTACGGTTTCTATCTGGAGCCCCTTTTTTTTAGCACAAGCTGTTGGTTCCCTGTCTTGAAAGGTTAATCACAGGTTTATTGCAATCAAAACACTGATGTCTACTTTTTTTTTTTTTTTGCATTTCTTACAAATCGTGAAAAACCTTGATATTCATTTCCTCAGTGATGAAGCTTCATCAGGAAGGTAATGACCTAATTTGTGAGTGTGAATTTTATCTTGTCTTCTGTTGAAGCAACAGAAGGGAAGTTGCGTCCTCATGAATGTTTTCTATGGTGTGAATAGTTTCCATACAAATAAACAGGAAATACAACCAGGCAGCAGCGGTGATGGCCTCATACTCCCTGCTCTCTCCTTCCTGTACAGTTGGCTGTTTTATTGTTGTGCCTGCGGCCTGGTTTCGGGGGGAGGCCCTGTGTGATGGAACGCCAGTCGAATTCCAGCTCCCTGTGATTTAGCGGGCAGCTTTGTTCTCGAGAATAAACTGAGAGGCCTAGACACAGGTAATGAGAAACTGCATTTTATTTACCGGCTGATGTTCCTGTGTTGATTTTTACGGGGGTTTAGGTTTTCAGCCATCACTAAACTTCACAGAACTGGCGACCCATAACTTCACATCTTCCCAAGGGTCATCACAGTGAGAGGCTGACAGGCGGGATGTGACAGGTAGAAATACACGTCAAGTATATGGCCATCAAAAGAGAATATCTCAGTATTCAAGTTCAAGATAAAATTAAATTTAAAAAATCAAGATAAAATCAAATGTCATAAATCAAAGATAACCTTTTATTCTTATCCATCATATTATGAAAATAATAATGATTCCTGGTTGTGTTTATCAAAAAAAGATGTAAAAAGTGAAAAAAAGTAGTCTGATGCTGGAGCTCAGGAGGGCGTGCAAGAGAAGAGGGATGGGGTGAGCCCCCGGGCTCAGGGTTCCTGGACGTATTAGACCCCAATCCACTGCCCTTTGTCGATGGACGCACATTTCAGTTGTGGATTTGACTCCCTGACCTGTAAGCGTCTCTATTCATCGCCATACTACAGGGGACGCAGTGGGCAGCAAAGGACGTGTGACAGTGGGTCTCAACCGTGGTTCTCTGATTCTTACCAAGGTCCCCAGACTCATATGTTGAGACTATAATGGCCAGTGTGGTGGTGCTGGGAGATGTGGCCTTCGAGAGGTGAGTAGGTCACGAGGGAGGAGCTCTCCTGATGGGATCAGCGCCCTTGCAAGGAGGAGAGAGCTGGTTTTCTGCCTCTCTGGTCTCTGCCATGCGAGGACACAGAGAGAAGTGGGCAGTGTGCAAGCCGGGGAGAGAGCGCTCCCCTGAAGCCCAGTCTGCTAGCACCTGGGTCTTGAACTTCCAGCCCCCGGATCTGTCCTACAGCATTTGTTATGGCAGCCCTAGCTGACTGTGGGGTCCCACACCCCAGAAGCACCTGGCCTGGTAGAATCCTGCATGGCCCACAGCGGGTTCAGTTATGGGAGAGTTGGGGGTGAGTTTGCACACTTACCCGTGTGGTAAATGCTCGGTATGAGTGGAAAACACATGGTGTTATCCACCATGGACCCAGAGGTGGGAATGGCCCCTCTCACTGTCCTAGCTGTTAGCCCACTGGAAGAATGTTCGATTCCTTCCCACACCTTGGACTTTGTGTGTGTGTGTGTGTGTGTGTGTGTGTGTGTGTGTGTGTGTGTGTGTGTGTAGGATCTGATCCCTAGGGAGGAATCCGTCCACCCAGGAATATGACCGTCCTTTCCTTGAGCTGGAAGCTGAGACCATCTCCTGGCCGTTTTGGCTTCTTCGGCTATTGAACCAACAGAGAGAGAAGAGGGTGTGGCTGTGATGACTGCGGGGTCGATCTCAGTTACTGAAGGAAAGTTACGTTTCTGTTATACAGTTTACATGAGGAGGACCATGCCTGGGTCAGCGCTTTACTGGGGAGTCTCTTATTACTGTCTCGTCGAAAAGTGCTGGTCTGTGAAAACCTGCGGCCTACCCAAAAATCAGACCTGCAAGGATTCAAATACCAAAAGAATAAAGGTTTGATGTATCCTGCTGGGCAAACAGTCCCACACAGCTACAGTGCAGGAAAAGACAGGGAGGAAGGATTGGGTGTGAGAATACGGAGCTCTGCACCAACTTATGCTTCATGAGCAGCTATAGAATTGGGGCTCCCAGAGCTTTGTTTCCTGTTAATTAACTTTATTCCCCCCCTCTGTCCCCCTGCTACTAGTAGTGACTTTTAGATTTCAAATGTAAGTATGACAGAATCAACATTACCTCGAGAAACCCCTGTCAGCGTTGCTAGCTACCCCAGGGACTTTGCTGTACCTCAGGGTTTCCCTGCACCCTACCCACAGCCTTTAGATATTCGCTTACCTATGCTCTCCTAAAATTACCCAGTTTGAGTGTGTTGCATCTTTCCTGCTTGGATTTTAATTAATATACCCTTTAAATGAATAATTGAAGATTCTTTAAAAATTTTTTCTGATGCATGTTTCATCATAATTATATTCAGTACTTATGTAATGCGTTTTTACTACACAAAATATTTTATGCTCATTACCTCATGTGTAACACTCACACCAACATTTTGAGAAAGGTATTAATGTTACTGCTTCTTAGATTTAAAAAATGGGGGTAGAACTATCAAAATATTCACACTCACAGGCCTGAAGAAGCAGAGCTGGGGTTGAACATTCTCCCTCTGGATCCTTTCCATTATGCAATTACTGTTTCACAGACGACAGTGCACATGCTTTTTAAAAACTTATGTACAGGAAACTTTACTTCCTCTTGGTGTACAGTTACGTGAGGTTTAATACATGCATAGAACCATGTGACTTGCACCGCAATAAGGATAAGAAAATTTCCATCATTTCCCCAAATTCTCTTATATTTCTTCATCGTCAATCTGTCCACCATTGTTCATTTCTTAAAAAAAATTATCTTCCTCCATGAAATTGCCTTTTCAAGTTTGTCAGAAAACGATTGATCATCTTACCACGAATCTATCTTTGGACTCTATTCTGTGTCTGTGTTTTTGCTAATACCACACTCTGGTACTAGAATGGGAAAGGGGTGGGGGGAGGGGGAGGGGGAGGGTTGTGAGGGAATTGGGCGGGGCGTGTGACAGAAGCACGAGGTGTGGACCTCAGAGGCCTGCCTGGAAGAGGGAGCCTGCGCAAAGCATGTGAGCCAGGTGGGAGTGCGGGAGCACGGGTGGAAGAAACTGGGAGAGAGCGCAACTGAATGTGAGCGAGCGAGCTAGTGAGTACAGAGCTACAGCTGCCCGCTTGGGGGACTCTTCCAGTCCAGGCGCATCCCACTCCCAGATGTGGCTCCGCCCATATCACGTGTTGATTGCTGGTGGTGTACGTCCTCCAACTTTATTCTTCTTGGAAAAGATTTTTTTGGCTGTTCTATTATTTCCTTTTCTTTTCCATATCAGTTTAGAGTCAGCTTATGTATATTTAAAAAAATGCTGCTTGGATTTTGATCGCATCTGAGCTAACCTATGTATAACTTTGGGGAGAATCGATATATCATCTCTATTATCATAATTTTTCTAACCCATGAACACAGCATATCTCCCCAATTATTTAGGTCTTCTTTGACTTCTGTTATCAGTATTGCATAGTTTTTAGCATGTAAATTTTGTACATGTATTGTTTTATTTATTCCTAAGTATTTCCTTTTGGCGTTATTGTAAATGGAGCTGTTTTACTAATTTTAGTTTACTGTTGCTCAATTTATAATTGTTCAAGTGTATAGAAATATGGTTAAGTATTGTATGTTGGCTTTGTATCCTGCAGCCATGCTAAATTCATTTATTCTTGGAGATTTTTGTAGATTCCTTGAGAATTTCTACATAAACAGTTATGTTTCTGTGAATATGAACAGTTGTATTTCTTTTTCTTTCATTCTGTATGTCCTTTCTTCTTTTCTTTCCTTTTTCTTCCTTCCTTCCTTCCTTTCTTTCTCTTTCTTTCTCTCTTTCTCTCTTTCTTTCTTTCCTCTTTCTTTTTTCTCTCTCCCTCCCACCCTCCCTCCCTCCTTTCCTTCCTTCCTTCGCCAGAAATAACTATGTTGAATAGAAGTGACAAAAGTGCACAGTCTTGCCTCTTTCCTGAACTTAGGGGAAAAGCATTAAGTATGTTTTAAGCTGTAGGATTTTTGTAGATTTTCTTTATCAGATTAAAGCAGTTTCCTTCTATTCCTGGTCTGCTGGGGAATTTTTATTGTGAAAGAATATTTAATTTTCTCAAAAAATTTTTTCTGCATCTATTGAGATGATCATATGCTTTTTCTTTTCAGTCTGTTAATATGGCAGGTAACATAGATTTATTTTCTTAGTGAATTGACCCTTTTAACATTATGGAGTGTCTCTTGTTTTCCCTAGCACTCTTCCTAGCTCTGAAGTCTATGTTTTTTCACTTTAATATTGTTATTCTAGTTTTTTTTTTAATTAGTATTTTCATTGCATTTTTTTTTTTTAGTTTTTCTTTTATTTCAACATATCTATATCAATGACATTCCAAGTGGATTTCTGATAGTGTTTCTGGCATATGGTTGCATGTTTCCTTGGTTTTTAAAATTCAGTATGATTGATATTTTTAGAACATTTACACTTAATGTAATTATGAGCATGGTTGGATATAGTTCTACAATTTCATTATTTATCTTGTTTGATCCCTTTGTTTTTCTTCTATCTTCTTTGTCATGGTATCTTTTCTATTATTTGAATATTACTTAGTATTCCATTTGAATTTATCTATTGGCCATTTGTATCTTTTTGAACAATATGTTTAGTGGTTGAACGAGGGATTACAATATGCAACTTAACTTTTTTTTTTTTTTTTTTTGCGGTACGCGGGCCTCTCACTATTGTGGCCTCTCCCGTTGCAGCGGAGCACAGGCTCCGGGCGCGCAGGCTCAGCGGCCATGGCTCACGGGCCCAGCCGTTCCACGGCATGTGGGATCTTCCCGGACCGGGGCACGAACCCGCGTCCCCTGCATCGGCAGGCGGACTCTCAACCACTGCGCCACCAGGGAAGCCTGCAACTTAACTTGCACCCATATACGTCCATTCCTCCTCCCTTATAATTTACACATTTATTGTATCCACACACTTCGAAGATTCTACCCGACAGTCGTATAACTTCTGCTTTCAACTGACGTACATATTTTACGGAACTTAGGTGAAAAATCATCTCCTTTTGTTATATTTACCCGGATATATGCCATTTCTTTTGCTCTTCCTTTGTTCCTGAAGTATTAGATTCCTCTGATACCATTTCCACTTTGCCTAAAGAGCTTCTTTTACCATTAGTTTCGGTGCATGGGACTGACAACAGTTCCTTTTAGTTTTATTTTATTGAGAATACCTTTATTTCGTGTACATTCATGATGAATATTTTCATAGGGTTCTGGGTTGACATTTGTGTTTGTCCTAGTCTGTTGATAGGGATGCTATTGGCTAGCAATGCCTGGTGTACTCACCAGGGCAGTCACTCTCCAAGCGAGCCTCTACAGGCATTTTCCCCATCAGGGCCAGTTTTGTGCCTGGACCAGCCCTTGGTGTTCTTATAATGAATGCACAACACAATTCAGCAAAAATCGTTAGGGAACGTTGAGGACTAAATGTTATTACTCACAGGTCCTGAAGGGGACTTATTCTCAAGACTTGGAGCTTTTGGACAGTTTGATCTGATGAGTGAGTGACATAATCAGATCCGAATTTCTGAACGCTGTCTCTGCTAAGAGCCCAGGGTATAGATCTGAGAAAGTTGAGGCTGGAGAGAATGTCCCAGGTGCGTGGATGTGAGGTGGAAGTAAGTCAGTGGCGGGGATGGAGAAGCAGGGACGGGGGAGGAACCCAGGGCAGAAAGACCGAAGGGTCTTGGTGACTGCACGGTGAGTGGTGACCCAAGGCTCTGACTGGGGGCTTGGGTGGGCGTGGCTGCCATGCATTAGGAAAGACTATCCAGGGAGAGGTAACTCCACGAGCTCTGCTTTGAACAGGAAGTATCTGAGATGTCTGTGGAAGTTTTCAGTAGGAATAGAACTGAGAAATCTGGATTAAAAATCAGGATTTGAGGAATATTGTGGTGGATGCAGTGACCTAGTGAGGATAGTTACAAGGAAAAAGGGCAAAGGCAGAATCCGGTATTCAGGAAGCTCTGGGCGGGGAAGGGGCTTTCAAAGGAGGCCCCACAGCGCGGGGCGTAGGATGGACACAAAACTAGCAAGAGAGCCAGGAAATGGTGCTGTCGGGGGGCGCGAAGGGGGAGGGGCTGCGGGAACTGGGGCGGGCGCGGGTGGGTGGCAAAGTGCAGCCCCTGAGGAGGCGAAGTCCCCAGGAAGGCAAAGCCTGAATTTCAGGATGGTCAGATTTGGTTGAAAGGAGGCTGCTGGTGACCCCAGCGAGAGGCGTTCGCATGGCGTGTTGGGGCAAAAATGAGATTCTAACATCCAGGGCAGAGAGTTAGAGAAACAGAGCCAGGGCTGTGCGAACCTTTGGGGCTTCAGAGCGGAGGCGGAGGCGGAGACGAGGAGAGAGCTGGACTCCCCTCCCCCTGACCCCCAGCTGAGCAGGTACTCAGCAACCTCGCCCCTCCCCCCGTCCCAGTCCGTCCCCCCCTCCCCCCTGCCCCGTCCACCCTGTGGGACAGCATCACGTTGCTCTTTCTGCAACATCATCCTTAGGTTTGGGGGTGCGGTCCTGGGGCTTTCCTTTAACCTCTGTGGCCCTCAGATTCCCATCTCTAACAGGGATGTCAGGGGAGTATTTAATAAGTTAAAAATGTGTGAAGGGTGTAGCCCCGAATCTGGCTTAGAGTGATGGCTTAATAAATAGTAGTTATTTTTTAATTGGTGTTTTTGTTATTTTTTACAAGGAATAAATCTATTGGCTATTGTGGTCAGTGGATTATTATCTTGCTGCATGAAGTAAAACCCTAAACCTCCGAGCTGGCCAGTGGAAAGAGACTCCCTGGAGGAAGGGACAGTTAAGTGAAGCCCACTTTTCTTGTCCCCTGAGCTCACCGCCAGCACCACTTGGCCCCCGGCAGGAGCAGATTGAGGGATATCGCTTGTACCTTCAACACTTGCGCCAGGAGTGGATGCAGAAGTTCCTGATCCCTTTAGCAGAGACAGTATAACCTATGAAAACCTTTTCACCAGAGGAGTAACAGAGGGGAAATTATGAGAATTCCCCCTTAAGGGAACTTCTCCTTCCCCTAGGACTTCATGCTTCCTCAGCCAGGATCCTTCTATCAGTTTCTAGGCATCTTAAAGTCCTTTTATTTTCCATCGTAATCCACTGAAACCTTTGCACCTTCCGAAAATGCTTCCTCTGTTTAACTTTTGGTCCCTGGTTCTCCTTTAAGACTTTCTTTGTGTTTTTCTAGATTGGAACTTCGCTATGAACCCGCAGAGCCCGGCTTCTTTGAAAACCTTGTTCTCCCTCTTCCAGACTTTCTCTTTGAAGCCAAAACCTTCCCCTCATCATCCCTCTTCTTGTTGGGTAATCAGTAACGGACAGGACTTTCTGCAGCTCCCTCACTCCCTGAGGACTTAGCGCAGGGACTCCCAGCCTTCCTCTGATGCTCTACTCAGGCCTCCCGCTTCCAGAGCCGCGTTGCGCATGTTTAACAGCGCAGAACCTTGGCACGACTTTTTAGCCTTGGCATTTACATTGAAACAGTGTGCAGCCCAGTTGTTTTTCCAAACGCCAGCCTTTTCTGCCACCTGTCTGGGAACCATTCTTCTACTTGGAGGCTGCAAACACTGTGCAAACTTAAATGAACTAAAGTCACATCTCCAAAATGAACTTCCGTCTTATATCTGGAGATGTACATAATCTTCTCTCATAAGCAAAATAGGCTTAGTTTTACAGGTAGCTCCCAGAGAAACCCATCCCTACAGCCTGATGCTAACACTTAGGTGTCATAGTACCGCTTCCTGTTTTTTATACTAGTTTCATAATCTGTAGAGTAGAAAATGAAAACAACAACAGCAACCTAACCAAATACCTGTCCTCTCAGTCTGCCTATTACATTTGGGATCAGCAGGTATCAAAGATAATTAATATAGGCTGAAAGGTGATCGTCTGCACCTGCAAATTTTGAAAGCGACTTGAAGCCGTTTGCACAGCATAGGTATTCATGCTCACCGAAAGCTTTCCTCTGGAGAGTGTGTGTCTGTAGACTGTCTTTAAAAAACACACCCTGCAGAAGAAACCCCCTTTTGAAGAGAGTCCTTTTTTTGCTGCTCTGGAAGAGCAGAGTTCCAAATGTATCCCAGTGAAGCAGGGGGCTCCTTCCCCGAGCAGCTTGGCTTCTCCGCTCTGGGCTCCCTGGAGCTAAGATGCTGCTCTGGGCTCATGCAGCCCTAGTTTCTCTCCGTCCTGCTCCACTGCCCTCCTGTGGGCAGCGCTCACCCAGGGGTTTTGGCCTCCATCCTGGGAAGTTACAGAGGAGGACAGATAAGTCCATGTGCCATTTAAGTGTCTGTCCCCAGGCAGGGGATGAACTTATTAAGGGTTGGCTCTTTCGAAGGCCCCCCAGGGACAGCTCTCTGTCTCTCTGGCTTCTGTGCTCAGAATGTAACAGTCAGGCAGCCCCTATCAGCCAAGCTGCTGGCTGTGCTCAGTGTGTCCTCTGTTTCTGCCTACACAGCAGGTCTGCTGGGTGAAGTCTTAGGGATGGAGCCTGCTGCTCCGGCATCTATTCAGGCAGGTCCTTCTTCCTGCGACTGGCTGACGTCAGGGTGAGCAGAAGAAAAGCAAATTCAAGAAATTGTAAAGCAATGCAGTTCGGTGAAATGCTTAGAAGTAGAGACCTTAACCTTACCAACTCGAGTTAGAGTTTGGGGCTCTTTGGAGATTTTTGGTTAATATCCCGTCTCCTCCAGTGTCACTGCTTAGCGCTGTGGTAGATTTCTAGCAGTCACAGTGGGTATATTGTTGTGAGAAGCTCACGAAGCCATAAGCATATGAGTTTCAGCCGAAATATTGCATCACATTTTTTGAAATGAGTCAAGTGTCAAAAAATACATCCAGGGCTTCCCTGGTGGCGCAGTGGTTGAGAGTCCACCTGCCGATGCAGGGCACACGAGTTCGTGCCCCGGTCCAGGAGGATCCCACATGCCGCGGAGCGGCTGGGCCCATGAGCCATGGCCGCTGAGCCTGCGAGTCCGGAGCCTGTGCTCCACAACGGGAGAGGCCACAACCGTGAGAGGCCCGGGTACCGCAAAAAAAAAAAAATACATCCAGTATCATCATAACGGCAAAACTGGCCACAGAAGCAGCTAAATCCCGAATATTCTCTCCTTTTAGATTAATGTTTCAGGTTTTCAGTAAATTACCCTGTGGAAGGAAACATACTGTTGCCGTCCACGTTTTCGTTTACTGTCAAAAAGATGATAGTCTAAGACTTACAAATAACTAGAGGTTTTATCTTGATAGCTTTATCCTTATAGCTTTATCTGTTTGCATTACTTAGAAAATAAAATACAACAGCTTAATTGTACATATTGAAGTATTCATATATTTATAGTTATATATTTCTATGGTTTCTAGATGAGATTACAGTAGTAAAAGCTTTTGTGTATGATTCTTATAGCAAATTACATTTAACAAAAGAGTGGCATTTTAATATAGTAGAAAATTGATAGAGGACTAAAAATTAAGACTAGTCACAACCGAAGTGGCTGACGGAATTAAAAAGAAACTTGCAACTTCTATTTGTCAAATGGTAACTGACCACGTAATCTTTTTTTCTCATGATAATGATTTTATTTTTTGCTTTTATTTATTTTTGAAGTGAAATATGGTTGATTTACAATGTTGTGTTAGTTTCAGGTATACAACAAAGTGATTTAGTTATGTATCTTTACCTATATCTATATCTAATTTTTCAGATCATTTTCCATTATAGGTTATTACAAGGTATTGAATATAGTTCCCTGTGCTAGACATTGGGTCCTTGTTATTTATTTATTTTATATTTAGTAGTGTGTATCTGCTAATCCTAAAATCCTAACTATACTTCCCCGCCTTTTTCCTTTGGTAACCCTAAGTTTGTTTTCTAAGTCTGTTAGTCTATTTCTGTTTTGTAAATAAGTTCATTTGTATCATTTTTTTAAGATTCCACATATATATATATATATATATATATGTGATATCATGTGATATTCGTCTTTCTCTGTCTGACTTCACTAAGTATAATAATCTCTAGGTCCATCCATGTTGCTGCAAATGGCATTATTTCATTCTTTTTATGGCTGAGTAATATTCCGTTGTATAATGTACCACCTCTTCTTTATCCGTTCGTCTGTCCATGGACACTTAGGTTGCTTCCATGTCTTGGCTGTTGTAAATAGTGCTGCTATGAACGTTGGGGTGCATGTATCTTTTCTAATTAGGGTTTTGTTTTCAATCAAAACTGTGGGAAAGGAAGCTTAACTTTGCAGTTTGTTACAGAGATCAGGTTTAAGGGAAATGCAGATTTTGCCCAACAAGATGAATGTTTGTTGAACAGTAGGGAATTTCTAATGTTTGAGTAGGCGGACTCAGGAGTTGGTGAGGATCCTTCACTGGTATCTTTCAATGTGCTCTGAAGGACCACTTGGAAGGAGGCGTTAGGCAAGCATTACTGAGAGGTCCAGACGTTTTACGTGAGTCCTTCAGGATTCCAGTGGATCTCTTTTCCTGGGGGAAACTTGGAAGAGGAAAGCAGATGGTAGCAACTACAGCCCCACCACCGCACGTGGTTTCAGGGTCACAGCTAATGCTCATCGTTCCCCTTCTCTGCCAGCCATTCTAAGTTCCCTTCACCCAAATCAAGATACAGAACAGATCCATCACCACAAGGTACTCTTCCATTTCCATAATTCTTCAGTTCACAGAAAACACTGAATCTGAGATATTGGAAAGCAAATAATTTGAGTAGTTCTAGGATGAGTAATGAAGTACATCTGGACTGACGTGGAGGGGAGCTGTAGACTCATGTAGTTGTTAAATTCCATGCCAGAGAGATGCCCTAAAGAAAGGGACTTGGGGCCAAGACAGGTCAGTTAGCTCATTGAAGATCAAACAGGAGCAGAACCAGGAGTGGAGGGCTGCGTCTCCTAACGCCTTGGTTCAGGAGGTGGTAAAGGCTAGAAGGCACAAGCCCTAATGCGTTTTCAACGAATGTTGAAACTTGCTTTTACTTCAGACATCATTGCTTAAAAGTCTCTAATTTTTTCCGTAAATTAGGAGATAGAGTAAACTAAAGTGAATTTTAAAGTTTCTTTTAGCCATCTTTCTAAATAACTGTGATCTCAGAGTTATTTTGTAGATACTAGGTGTAAAAGGAATAGAAGACTGAATCAAATGTGCGTGAAGCAGACGCACACGTAGATGTTTTTAGTTTATACTATGTTTTAAAATCTCTAGTTCTTTCTGAAAAATGAAATGTGGGAAATACTTGCCAAACGTAGCATCATTTAATAGAAATTTTACTCTAAAAAGTAAAGTATACGAAAACAAAGTTGTTGTAAAATGAAAGCCTATGTAGGTCAGATTTTTTCCGAAGGCTAAATTGCAACTTACTGTTGATTAGCAGAAAATAGAGGCTGCAGCGTCCATTGTCTCTCTTCAAGCTCTGAGAACACAAACAAAGGTGGTGGGACTGTGATTGTCTTGCATGGATTCAACCCAGATTGTTCCCTGCACTTAAGTCATAGCTTATATTTTATGCCCTTGGCCATCTAGGCCAGGGACATTTTAACCTATATAGAGTATATGGTTTGCAATACTTTCTTGACTTGATGTCTTTAAATTTCATGTTAATTTTTATTGGTTTCCATCGGCAATCTTTCCCACTCACACCCAGGCATATACATTTATGGCCTTTGAAGTTCAGCTTTGGGTGGTATTTGAAGAACAAAATTTGCGTTTTCAATCTATAATTTTTATTACCTTGTAAAGCATTGTTTGAATCATGATGCTTTTTAATGGAATGATCAGAAATATAGAGAGCAACTAAATTAAAGAATTTTAAAATGACTTTTCCAAACCTGCACACCTCCTGTAGACTTTCTACTCCTTATTCTCGGTATAAAGTACTCTTGGGAAGTGGTATTGCCTGAAAGTCCCAGTATGAACAGAGGTCAGCTTTCCATAGGCTTCGCCACTCCTGGTTCAGCCATATTCACACGCGACCACAATTCAGTGCATTCGGAGCAGCGCTAAAATTCTGTTAAATTGGGTCCTTGAAAAGCCCAGTCGAGCAAGTATGATCTCTAGCTCAATATACTTTAAAGCATGACTCTCCTTTCTTCATCCCTAACTTAGAATCCATGCTTAAAACTAGTTGAATATGACAAGATTCAAAGTCAGAATGGTTCCCCAAGTAGCTAGATACGCTTTGTCACAATTTTCTCAGTTGGAGAGCTCTGTTTATAGTTCTATATCTTTGCATTTTTAAGGTGTGTTCTACTGTGTAGTCTCTTATGTATCCTGTAATTTCAGCCTAATGACAGGTAACTGTGAACCTCATTTGGGAAACTGAGGCCCCAGAGATTCAGAGACTCGGCCTGATCGCACAGCTGTTGAGACCCTCAGTCTAAGGCAGAGCTGCTATCAAAGCCACATGTGTCCTACTCTGTGGTCTCCCTCCTGTCTGCTGACCCCAAGTTATGCTGTGGTCCCTACCCGGGTTTCCAAATTAGGGTGTCATCAAAATTTAGAGATTTAAGAGACCTTAAAGATGATCTGAATCAGAAGCCTTAAAAGGACAAAACAGAGCCTGAGAGATTTCAGTGATTCTCCCAGCTACATCCATTTCAGGCCAGAAGCCAGGAGTTTGGTTCCTGTGCTGTGGCTCACTTCAGCTGCATTCACAGCACTATTAGGGGGTATTTCCAATTACTCCTTTCATTAAAACCCACTACTCTATCATCAGGCCTTTAGTCCTAACTAGTTTTTAACTACTTCTAGATTAAAAATTACTAAACCAACAGAGTATTTTGGCTTCAAAATACATACTGCAGTACTTCTTTTAAATAGGCAACCATGATTTTCCAACTAAAAATCAACATAAAATTTCCATACACTCTTTGACTTTAGGAAATATGAGTAACGTGAGATGGCTGTTTTCACTATTTTGGAGTTTTTCTTTAGACGATTGTATTAAAAAGGTAGAAATAATCATTTTTCATCACCCTGTAGCTCCCTGGATTTCTCTCACAATATCTGTCTTAGGAGAATGCTGATGGTCCAATTAAACTCTCTTAATACAATGGTCAAAGTGAAGATGGCAGATACAGCCTCCAGTATCATATTCTAAATTCTCTTTTCTAGCTCTTAATAATTTCCCCCATAGTATAGATTTGTGATAAAGCAAATATACATGCTGTCCAGAAATGTGTCCATGCGGCAGACCAAACTGATGTTATCTCAGTTGGCTAACAGTTTCCCACCAAAACTATTTTTCTTTTCTTCATTCATTCTTTCGGTGACTCGAGGCCCCTACTCCCTGTGTATACATCTGTAGGCACAAATGCTTATGACTAAGGTGTAAGGGGCAAAGGTTCTTCTGAGAGTTTATCTACTTATACTTTTGTAGACTCCTGAGGGAGTTAGATAAGAGATATGAAGTATATACTTGGAGCACAAAAAGAACCAGTTCATCGCCTAACGGTTGGCTGCATATCCTAAATCAACAATTATCAGTTACTGCCTTTTTAAAAGGCAGATCATCTTGATATTAACGGTATAGATATAATGTCTGTTGATTTCTCTGATTTAAAGAGAGACCTGGGTACAGTGATAGAACTTCTTTTCCAAGCAACATCATTCACGGTTTTTGGAGCTATGATATCGTATATTGCCCCAAGGTTTACGGGAGGGGCAGCATTTCCCTTTAGCGTTTTCGTGTGTGCCGGTAATGAGATGGTTCGCTTCAGTCCCGCTGCGTTACTTCTTGCAGCACCATTTATATCCCTTACAAGAGAGGCCCCAAAAGCCAAGCCTAGACAATGATGTCCTGAATCGCACCAGCACAGTTTAATACGGTACCATTACATTTAAAACATTTACACAGACAGTTGCAAATCTACTTATTTTAAGCGCAATTTATATAATACTTTGACAGACAAAAATATATGTTTAGAACTATTATATGTATCTGTCTGTTCAGTAGCAAACTTACAATAAATGATACATTATACCAGCGTAAACTTTCTTAAAGACTAAAAAGAAAAAGTCACATTTATGTTTAAAGTACAAATGCTACTTCATTATCTCCAAATAAAACAAGCTAACAGCCATTACATTAGATTCACTTATTTCAAGCTTACAGTCATTTGATAGTCACATCAAATTCACTACCTATAAGAGTAGCAGTGAAGTTGGATGTTAACATGGAGTGTTTGAAAGTTTGTTCCTAACACTTCAGTCCGGCTACAAGCTGGATATTTTGAAAAGCATGTGTGAAAAGAAACATTAAAATGACACAAGAAACATGTCACACTTATTGTAAAAGTATGAAAATAAAATATGTGTTTTAGGGGCTTCCCTGGTGGCGCAGTGGTTGAGAGTCCGCCTGCCGATGCAGGGGACGCGGGTTCGTGCCCCGGTCCGGGAAGATCCCACATGCCGCGGAGCGGCTGGGCCCGTGAGCTATGGCCGCTGACCCTGAGTGTCCGGAGCCTGTGCTCCGCAGCGGGAGAGGCCACAGCAGTGAGAGGCCTGCGTACCGCAAAAAAAAAAAAAAAAAAAAAAAAAATGTGTTTTCTTCTAACGCTTTATCCACAGGTATTGCCTCCAAAGGTTAATACACCCAGTGTCTGAGATGTTGCTGTTTTAGTTTCATTGAGAACGGGTTTTTGAAAATTAGGCCCACTGAGGAAAGACAAAAGACTACAAAGCCGTGCGCATCACCCATGATGTTGAGACGGAGCAAATGATGAGCATAAAGCGTCGTCTACCATGTTTCACAATTTTGTTCCTTCCTTAGAAACTGGGGGATTTGTGTGTAAATGATCCTAAATAAAGACCCTACGACTGTTGTTTCATTCCTTTTGACCCTCAACTTTTTTTTGTCCTTTTAAAAGAATCATCTTGCTAATATTTAGCCATTTACTGGTGTATTTTACCCTAACCTAGTTTTTTTTTTTTGTATATCTAGTTTGAGAGTAGGAAAGAAAGAGTAAGTTAAATAAACACAGAACATTATTTATTAGCTTAAATTATTTAAGTTTTCTAGTTTTTAATATCTTGGACAAGGTAAATGCTTTTCCCCCTTTATCTTTCTAGTATTACAAAATGAATGGAATGGAAGAAATTTTCACTATTAGTATTAATTCTTTTTCACTGGATTTAAATAGGGTCATTTGGACAACTGTTGCCCAACAAAATTGTAAACTATAATATCGGTAGAGACCATACTTCCCTGTGTCACTCTACTATAACATGGGTGATGTGTTTCTATGGAAGCATGTGCCTAAAGGGGTTGAAACAAAAATTTATGACGATGGAGCGGGTGAAAATAATTATTCAGGTAGCGTGCTGGAAAGAGGCACATCTGAAGTATCACACTTGCCAGGAGCTGCAGTCCCCATCAATTAACCACCTTCACCTGTCAAAAATTTCCACCTTTGTAGTTTTTAAAAAATGTGTTTCCTGCCCCCGTTTCTTCTCTCAACCCATGTCCGAGAAACTTGGGACTCCCACACTTACTGGTTCCAAAACTGCTCCTTTCCAAGCACTCCATTCTGAGCAAAGAGATGGGTACAAAAAAATTCCCTTTTCATTTAGCTTACAGACGATGTTTTACAAAGATTCTGAATGCAATGTCACATTTACCATCAAGCTTGGATAAAGCATTAAAAATATGGGACTGACAACATATAAAATTATTCCACATTTTAAAAATTACCCTGTAAATTTAATTCATGTTTAATAACAAAGGAGAGTATTACTTGATGCTTTTGGACAATTGCAATAAAAAAGGGAATTCTAGCTTCCCAAACACAACTTTTATACTTAATGTCGCACACTGAATTTTCACTTTGTCTATGAATCACAAAAAAAGAAATATTTTTTGGAAAAAGTGCTTTAGTTTGAATAATTCAGGCTGCCTTTCTTTAACTGGATCAAATGCTTAGATAATTTTTCCGCTGATCAGCTCACTCTGCTCTTGTCGACGCAGCTCCAGTTATTTCTATAATGTGACTGATGGGAAATCATTTAAAATTCGAAAATGGATACAAACCATTACATATAAATATACACATATTTTTTTAACTCCAGAAAAGGAGTAAAATAACATTTAATGACCAACCTCATGAAAGCTATGTAGACGCCAAATGTTACAATTAAGCCCTTCTTCCCTTTAGGACCTAATTTTACTTTCTCCTTTCTTCCGCATTTTAAAATTCACGATATACGATTTGTAGTGGTGATCTGTCCAGTACCTAAGACTGGTTTTTGCAAAAAAGGGCCACAGAGTAGCTCTCTTGACACTAAATCATCCTCATTAACTAGCATTCAAAATCGAGTGGTTTCGTTTTTCTAACCTTACTACTATAGGAGGTGTGGTTTGCCTCTCACTAAGCAGTTTAAGGTGTGTAGCTATCTCACCTTACAAACGGCTCAATTTCACTTCCAATACTAATACATAGCAAGTCAACAGATTACTTCTTTTCTCATGAAGCAAAATTTTCTAAACTTCAGATGAAGGTAGAAGTTCACTGTTGTTCCTGTCACTTTCTACTTAGTGGCCTTGATTTATTGCTGTAAGGTTGCCTAATAATCACGCCTTTCTCTCTGTAGGTACTTTCCCCAATGCATATGGTAGTTGTATGGTAGTTTTAGACACACCCGAAGGAACCAGGATCCTCTATCAGGACGGAATCTACTTTCCTATCATCTTGCATGTCAAGAAATGCCGCTACACAATATTTTTTTGTGTGTCTGCTTTGCCTGCACTCAGAATAATACATACCACTACTAAAAGAAAAACAAATTGCATATTCAGCGAATGTTATAATTAAGACCATGAAAGAAGGAATTACTCATCACATCAGGGAATCAGCTGATTAATTCGCTGCACCATTCACTGGAGTGATGGGGATTTATTCTCACAACTTCAGTGTGAGAGTTAAACTAGACTCACAGGGCATTCACAGACAAGGTCACGATCAAGGCTCCCCCGTCTCCTTGGCTTTCTCCCATCTACTTCCTTTTTCCGTAAGAAAGGTGAACACTCTTTTTGGCTCTCCATTCTTTGAGTGGGGTTTTATTCATGTTTGAATACCTAACAAAACTACTGAGAGTCGAAATCAAATGAGGATGAGATGTGTCCACGAGGGAGAGAGAGATGCTGCTTCAGGGGTGCTTCCTTCTGGCTTGTCTTGGATGTGCAGTTACACTATTATATGGAGTTTTGTCCTCCTGAACGATATCTTTAAACTATATTTTATATGCCGCAAACCACCCTTCCGGGACTAGCCTGCTATAGAGCTCCGTCTAGGAAAGCAGTGAGGATGTGTTTATTGTAAATTATCTTCAGTCCCAGAGCCCTCTGGGCTGGAGTCCATGTTGAGGAGGGCCTCCTGATTGGTGAAAGTCGAGCTGACGGTTATGCTCTGCCGCGGCTTCACAGGTGCAAGTTCATCTAGCTTAATATTTTCGTTTCTGACCAGAATTGTCCTATCCATGTTTTCTTCACTGTGCCTTGCAACGACAGCGTCAAATACATCTAATTTTGGTGGCAAGGTTCCACTTTCAAATAGGTATTTGGCTAAATAAGAGGCGCAAATGTTGGATAAGAATGAGGTCACCATGGCAAGGGTCTTAAACGGGAATCTCTGATTATATATGCCACTTTTATCAATGTAATAACCAGGGTAAAAGATCAAGGGCTGCAGGTTCAGGTACGGCTCCCCGCCGGTTACTCTCAGGAAAAGGCCAGAGATGTAACCTGCCACGGCCCCATACGTGTTGGTCCCCTTGATGAATAGCACGCAGAGCAGCTGCGGGAAGATGATGATGTACACGAGGTCAGAGCTGAGGTACCAGAGCCCGTACACCGTCTTCGTCAGCAAGGCCATGGTCATTGCGGAAGCTCCGAACACGAACACCGTGATGCGCATGACCCAGACGAGCTCCTTGTCGGAAGCCTGCAAGAAATCGACATCGAGTCAGTTTTTCTCAGGACGTGCTGGCTCCTCTAGGAGGAGAATGAGATGCCTTCCTGTGTTTTAAAGCTGCTCTAAAGAATCCGCCTGGTTCAGAAGGCTCAGTCTATGGGTGAAACCAGCCGAAACCACAGCATGTGAAGCGAGCAGTCTAGGCAGCCTCCCCGGGCGACCTCGCGAGAGGCTTCGCAGGAAGCAGAGCCCACTGGCTGAATGTCAGAGGGAGACGTGAGATGCGCGCTGGGTCCTCGGAGGGGAAGGATAACGCAAGGGAGGATTTCTTTACTTTCCACGTTAAGGAACAGTTTTTCATGTGGCAGTGAGAGGTTGTGGCCTATCTGTCTTCCTCTCTTCCTGGAGGGTAACTGCCTTAAAAAACAAGTGGGAGCATTTTGTTAACTATGACCTAGAAAACCTAGAGAAAGGCAAGCCTGAGTCAAGGAAGAAGGTGGAGGGGGGCTCTGGGCCCCTCCGTGAGCACGATCGTGCTGCTCTGCGTGCTGGCATTCAATAAGGAAAATCAAACTGAGACGCTGTTTTCTGACAAAGGAGGACTTGGGGTTCAAGTGAAGAGCAGACAGGTGTGAGACCAGCACCCATGGAATAATTACGCATTATCTTCTGCTCTGCCAGGGTTCCTGAATTTCTTATCGTATTTAGTTAAACTCAGAGTTTTTCTAAGTTATTTTAGGTTTCATTGCTCGTTCATTAGAAAGAGAAGACGTTTAAATTATTGCAATATGACTGTACCTCTTGGGAAATAGTTATATTGATTAGTGCCCTTCAGTATTAGCGTGAATGACAACATGCATTAAAAACCTCATATACAGCATAAATAAAGCGCTGAATCAAAGTAGGGTCAGATTTTCATGCAGACTATTAATAAGTATAGAGAAACACCTACATAGTAACTGCAAGGATGAGAACAAGAGCAATCGCGTTATGTTGAAATAACTGTTCTTACTACCGCAAAAAAAAAAAAAAAAGATAAAAGCAAAAACTGTTCTTACATTTTGTCTGAAGGAAAGCTGGTAGATGTTGCGAGCAAACATCGAACTTGCTGACAAGATGGAAGAATCTGCTGATGACATGACAGCAGCAGAAACGGCTCCAAGACCAAAGTAAGAAATGTACACAGGGCAGAGATACTTCAGGACGATCGGCAAGATCATGTCTGACTGTTGGTTGTCTTTGGGGTCGAGAGGCCCGTATCCGGTCTGGCTCCAGTCTGTGGATAGAAACAACAAACACAACAACCAAAGAGCCATCCATCCATCCATCTATCCATCCATCCATCCATCTGGGGTCATCCTATTTGCTAGGTAGCTTTCAAAATAAAATCAGAACCTATAAACTAGTCTAATCAGTGGGAAATCTAATTAGTCTAACAGGGCATGTTAGTTTAATTAGGTGGGAAGTCCATGTACTGGTCCAGTGAAATTGCCTCATATATTCCAGCTTCTAATGGGTTACAGTTAGTCTTATGCACAAGATCTGAACAGAATATGGTGGTGTGAAATATATATATATATATATATATATAAAATTAAATATATATTTAATATATATTTCTCATCTTCAATGTTACAGTGGTGTCTGAAATATAAGACAATTGGTTGACATATTACAAAGGTAGATATATGAACAGATGAGAAACCACTGACTGTGTGGGGGTGAGAGGGAACGTGGGGGAGGGAGGGCAGCTGAGGGGTAACTGGTGACTTGGATGAAGCCTGAGTGAGTCAGTGAAGCTGCAGGAGATTTACCTGTTGACGCGCCAATGGCTCCAATGAGTATGGCTGGCAGAGCCATCACCATGCAGCCAAAGGCTGCCAGGAAGGACAGCACTTGAGCGTAGGTGGCTGAGGATGAAGACAGGACCCTCTGGAAGTAGGCTTGCCACGGGATTCCACCCAGCATCTGCGTGGGAACCACGGGGACTCACAATGAATTGGAGGCAAATAGCATCTATTAGGTATTTTTAAAATGAGATTTTTTTTTAACAGTCACATTCAGAATGGTCACATGTATGGCTCTGAAGGGAAGAAAATGGTCCTACATGCCTCTTGTCTACACTGCTGTCACTAAGTCATCGTCATAGGTTCAGTCGTGCAGAATTTCTCAAGTTCTTTTCTCTCATAATTATTTATGCACAATATTTTCTTTTGCTTAATTTACCTACTTTAAGCTTCGTTATACACAACTACCCAGAAACCTTCAATTTGTTCTTATCTGGAAGTTTTAACAGCCACAAAATTATCTCAAAAAATTAAGATTCTGAAACCATGAAGTTTCATTTGATTCAAAACACCCAGTGAATATTTCTGGATTCCAATCACGTGCCAGGCAATGTAATGGCTGTCAGAGCCCAGAGATGAGTGAAACATTCCTGCCCTTGAGACCACTGTCCACTGGGAGGGTCGATGCATTATGGTGTTTTCTAGACGGGGGTGTGCAGAGGCTCAAGACAATATAGAGCATCAAGAAGATACTGGAATTTCTCTTTATATTCATTTCTACCTCATACCTAAATATTGTTGTTTCATTAAATGATTTCCACAATGTGCTAGTACATATAAGCAGTTTATAATTCCTATCCCTACCTTGGGGGTGTGCTTAACATTCTTATTGAGGATATACAACAAAAAAGTTTGGAGACACTGAACTTGCATGTAATTTGTTGACGCTATGAAGAGGTACATATGGGAACAATAATGAGAAACAATCATCTGGGGGTAACGGAGGGGAAAGGTGGGAGGAAGACAGAGGCATGGTAACCATGGTAACCATACAGAAAGAGCATTTGAGTCCCCTTAAGTATCAAGAGGGTGTCACTAGGTGGAGACGGAGAGGGAGGAGGGTTCTTGGGAAAGAACCCAATATGAAAAAGAAAAAGAAAAAAACAGAGAGGCAGCCATTAGACCGCCGTGTGTTTGGTATGGGTAGAGTCAGGGTGTGTGTGGGTGGTGAGAGAGGAGGCTGGAGCATCCTCTCACTGGCGTAGAGTCAGTGTTCAGTAAATATTTATCATGTGAGTGAGTGAATTGAGGAGGGAACTTCCCACATCACAGTGTACTGAAGTTGCTTCTTTGATTGTCTGTCTCTCTCACTGGCTCCGAGTTCTGGGATATCTGTCTTGTTTATTATTGTCACATCTGTGCCAATCACATATTGGCTCCAGAACAGTTTCCTTCTTATAAAAGCCATACAAGCTCAAATGCAGGACAAACAAACAAACAAAACAAAGGCAAAAGGAGAAATTCTAAAATTCTTCATCCCGTGCCTCAAATCTATATGCTTCCAAAACTTTTCCTTTTGTTTTGCAACCTGTAAATCAGTATATCGTCGACTTCTTCCAGGTCGATGAATATTTCGTCAGTAATTTCAATGACTATGTGAATTGATATATCATCATTTACATACCTGTGTCTATGGACATTTAGGTCAACCAGTTTGTAAGTCAGGTAAAATCTGGCCTCCACTGACAAACAGGAGCTCTGATGGAAAGGTAGAAATGGGCTTGGAGGGGTGGGATGTGGGTGGGCTGCCAGCGGGGAGACCAGTGAGGGGCTGTCACAATAGGGCCAGGTGATCCAGGAGCTCGACCTAGTGCTAATATAGGGACGGGGGAAGTTTAGGGTGGGACGGGCAGATGCCTCTAGATTACCATGAGCAGGACTTGGCAAGTCATTTCCATGGCAACTGGAAGATCAGAGACCATTGGTGAAACGTTTCAAGGCTCGCACCTACAGTTTATTTATTCAGTCAGTCATTCCGCATCTATTATTTCATTTCAATTTATCTTACAATTTGAAGGATGAACATGACTTAGTCATACAATTTTTTTGAGTTGGGAGAAATTGTAGCAATCGTTGGATATAATGCCTTATCTTGAAGATGAGTAAGTCCGAGGACTAAAGTGTGGTGTAGGAGAAAGGACTTTGGGGTCTTGGTTCTCTGTTTCAATCTATCACTCAGACGATGGTGTGATTGATAATCAAAGAATTGCCTAGTTTTGGGCTTCCCTGGTGGCGCAGCGGTTGAGAGTCCGCCTGCCGATGCAGGGGACGTGGGTTCGTGCGTTCGTGCCCCGGTCCGGGAAGATCCCACATGCCGCGGAGCAGCTGGGCCCGTGAGCCATGGCCGCTGAGCCTGCGCGTCCGGAGCCTGTGCTCCACAACGGGAGAGGCCACAACAGTGAGAGGCCCGCGTACCACAAAAAAAAAAAAAAAAAAAAAAAAAATTGCCTAGTTTTTCTAAGTCTCATCATCTCTCCCATATAACCATAAAATACACCAGCCATGAAGGTAAAATTACACATACATATAATATTTAATCGCCTTCTCCATTCAATTCATAATTGTAAACCATGCCCGAAAAATTTCAGCCAAATGCATTTCTTAACAATCGTTGGGGAAAAAGCCCTCCTCCCCCGCCACTGGAAACATTAGTTTACATGTTTCCCTGTCTTCTTACCAGTAAGTTCTTCACGGGGCAGACACACCTACTTTCAGTGTTAAAATTTAACAAAGTGCCACAGACACAAAATGAAATCACAAAATATTGTGAATCTTCTAAAAAGGGAACAAACATAAACCATTTCCCCTTAATTTGATAACAATTAATCTATTGCTTACTTTGAAATCAAATACATTGTTTTTTTTTAAAAATACAGAACCCCTCTAGCAAAATCACACAATCACAGAATCTCTGAGGGAGAGGTTCTCGGGTACTCCCTCCCCCTCAGTCTGTGATCCGCCTTGATTTCTTCCATGCCCACCCCTCAAGGCCACCACCTTCACCCACAGGTTCTGCACATTCCCAGCTGCCTGACCTCCCAGCCTTCTTTCTGGGCATCTGTCCTGGGTGACACCTCCCTTCCCTACGTATCTCGTGCACTTAAGGCCTTATGACACCACGAATTTAATTAGGGACTGAATGAGTTACTTATTTCAGAAGAAGTTGGATTTTAATGCCTTAATCCAAGATACAAAATAGAATTTTTAGATGGTGTGGCTCTCAGATTGGGGGAAGTATCCGGCAGTAGGGCGTGGTGTTCAGCACAAGTGTGGACACACCACACATAACCCCAGGGAAGTGATTGCTTTGACACTTGTCAGTGCCCCCATCCTTCTTCCAGCAGGAAGCAGTCAACCCAGAAACGGACAGGAGCGTGCATTTTAGTGTTACATAGAAACACTAAAGTCTTGGAAGTGCGTTTGACTTTAGGACAAGTGAGAGTGCATTCCTCGGGTAAGAGCATCACTTACCAACAACAGAAAGCTATCGAGCCACGTGTAGACTTCAAACGGCTCAATGGTCCCCAGCCAGGGCTTCTGGTACTTGGTGTGCACGGCCGTGAACCCGATGTCAGCAACCGCAGAATGTGACAGCGCGAAGGGGACGCTGACCCACTGCAACCAGAGCGCGGGAGAGCGTTAGGCCGTGGGACTGTCCGGGACGTGCAAGATGTAGTTTATTAGTTTTTTCTCGTAGAGGACACAGCTCAGTGTTCCTCGTGTTCAGGGAAGAACCTGCGAGCACGTTCTCTGTGGGACACCGTGCAACACTTAGGAGAGTTAGAGTAGCACCTAACTTCTGTGCTGACGATGCCGTTTCCCATTAGCCACAGAGCAGCCACCAGAGACCTTTGGGAAGAAAGCGCTGAATCTGAGAGCTTGACATATGTTTATACATAAACATTTTGTGTTTTCTTAGAATTGGAAGAAGATATCCATTCCTTAAAGTGACCGAGAAGATTTGATTGAAAAGAATTTCTATGTCCCATGAGCAGTTTCATGGATTAACCAAAACTAATATAAGGAAGGGTTAAGAGACAAATACAGATTAGTGTCAAGATTTAAATTTTAACTCTGAGGGAAGTTATTCAAGGAAGATCCCACCTGTGTTTCCATCAAGTGGAGGCATGAAGGAGGGGAAGCCCTAGACCCTACTAAGACTCAACTGAGGGCACTTTTCTGTCAAAATCTCACAACGTGACTAGAGGTTTTTCATCCAGTTGATCCACAGAGAAATGAAAAATTGCCAATAGTATACGACTTACTGTGTATTACTCATGATGGGAAAATAGCATTTCTGTTAATTTTTGCTGAGTTAGTATAAAATACCACATTATCTTTCACAAAAGGAGAAAGGAAGGAAAGAAGGAAGAAAAGAAGGGATAGAGAAGGAAAGGAAGAAGGGAAGGAAGGAAGAAGGAAAGTCTGTGAACGGCCCCACTTACCAGTCCCACGAAAATGCAGAAGAGCTGAACGACATCTGTGTAGGCCACGGAGTAGAGCCCGCCCACCAGGGTGTACAGCGTGGCGATAAGGGCGGAGACGATGACGGACACGCGCACATCGGCGCTAATGATCACGCTGATAGTGGCTCCTGGAAGGATTGGATGAGAACAGCCCAGGTGAAGTCTCACATTCAGATTCTTCCATCTCAGTAAACTGAATATGCACATGCATATCTGCATTTATATACGTACATATATATATACATACATATGTTTAAAAACCTTCTTTCTTTCTGAAATTAGTGCTTTGCTCACTTATTTGTGTGGGGACACCTGAAATTCACGATTTGATTACAGATCCATGACATATACTACACTAAATACTACTATAAGATCTTGCAGTAATGCCGCCAACTACCTGAAACTCTGACTTTGTTGAACACATGCAGTACATTTACTCACATCCATGAGAAAAATAAGCCTTTATGGTAAGCATAACACCCGTCTCCACATTTTACAGTCAGCATTCGTTTGCTCTTTTGCGTTAACTCTGACCTCAGCCAGCTTTTACTAGATGACACATGGTAAAAGGTACCAGGGTTTGAAACAAACTTGTAGGAGAAAATAATAAAGTTGGTAACTTGTTCCTTCCAACTTTTTCAACTTCGGGAAAGACGACTTATTTTATTTGTTTGCCTGAGAATTCCAGTTTTGCCCCGAGGACGCCAGTGCACTGAAGACTCGTAGATTTTAGCATCATGTTTTAAAGTAATTTTCATCATCAAAACTGTAACCCTGCCTTGGAAGTCAATCTATGCTTTTCTGACTTTCTGACTCTGTTTACTGTGTTTGTTGGTGTCTGTATTTCCAATAGAATGTTATGGTGTGGACGGCTGGACCGCTGCAGTTCTTGGACAGCCAGTTCAGAATTCACTTGCTGCCCTACACACCCTTTCCCTGTTCTTTTCAAAAGTGGTATAGTCCAGATTTCGTATTATTAAACGCAGCAATGATATTCCTGCCACGTTAACATACATGCAACAAATCTGTGATTTCTTTGAATCATGACTTGCAACCTTGCATTCTACTATCGCTTCTCAATGGCGCGCTAATAGCAGAGGCAGCCCACCCGAGATGAAAAATCCATTATCTAAAGAGCAGTATGTTTTGATCTAAGATAACAATGCAAAATATTTTTCAAGAAATTTTTTCTTAGTGCTTTGGCTTTGGTATCAAAATTGAATTACTTTCTTGCATAAAAACCGGTTGAGGAAAGGGCATGCCTAGTAAGGAATTGGGAGAGGAGGACAAGGGAAAGCGGCCAGTTATTTACAAGTGACTTTGGGTAACTGACTGAATTACTGTTGTACATGGATATTGAACAAGTTATTGTTTTTTCTCCTGAGATGATTTACTACATGTTGAAACTTCAGTCGCAATTCTTTGTCATTCATCTTTGGTCTAGTTCTCTACTTTAAGAACAACATTTTAGAGTCATACCCCATGAATTATGAAAAGTCCAATCATTACCCAACCTCTTTTGAATACTGTTTAATTTCCCACCCTTTTGTGAAACTTCTATTAATCCTACACATCCAAAAGGTAGGGAGGCTGTATGTTATAGAAGAGAGATCACTAGACGGGGAGCCGAAAGATTTAGGGTCCTAGTAAATGCGCCATTTGGCTGTAACTCAGTGGTTTTAAAGACGTCACCTACTTTCGTCCCACTATTAAGGTTGGGATGAATTTTTTCTCTAAATATTTTCTAAATCACCCCATCATTTGTCGTGAGTAAAATCAAAGTTATACTTCCAGATCTGTTGTGAAATATTAATTAACTCATGCAGCCGTAAAACTAAATATACTGCAAATAAAGTTATAAAAATTATCTGAATTGAGCCGTGAAAAGTGTAAATATACGTTTCTTTAAGCAGCTGTAAGGGTGTTGTCTGTTGATACCGAGAAGATAGTTTAAGATACTCCTAAGCTTTGGTGAGCTATGCTTATTCATACATATTCACAGTAAAAGGTGGTGGAAGATCTTGCCCCAAGTTATTTCTAATAAACACGAACTTTGAGTTACGTCCAACTATTATTTTCGAAGAAAATGGAGGTGTTAATTTAAAATTCACACACATTCTCTTTACCAGAGCACATATTTCAAGAATAGCAGTAATATTTCATAAATGTTGTTTGACATGTGTGTGGAGACAGACATTAATATATTTTACATGTGTGTTGACAGCAGACACAGATGTAGACACACGTGTTTATAAGAATAACTAATTGCAGCAAGGTTGAGTTTAGCTATTAAATTTCCAGAATACTTTAGAAATAATAGATTATTCATTCTGTTCTCCCTTCAGGGCTCTGTTATAGAAGTTGATCTTTATTCCGTGAGAGTGAACATTTTGTATTCTGTTAGATATTCAGCCCCCTCCTTTTTTGATATCTCAGCAGGAGTTTGTTCTTAAAGCCAACATTTTCTGGTGTTGAAACCAGTGACAAATAAACTACCATTGCTTCCTAGCTAATGAGAGCAAGGTGGGAAGGGAGCTGTGCTTTTATGTAAAATTTCCTTAGGATGTGGCAGTGGTGGCTGTGGAGTATGATTACTTAGTGCCAGCAAAGTGCAACATCTTCACTGAGTTATTGCAGCTTGTTTTTAAACTATCAAGTTCTCTTCATTTCTATCTACACCAAGTCATTCCTTCATTTTACAGTTGGAGACCAGGAAAATAAGATACGATTATACAAGAGTCTAGAGAGACAGGAATGAAAAGTGGTGTAAACTAATATCTGATATTACAGAGACCAGATCTGATGATAATACTGAGACCAGAAGACTAGCTTGTAGTCTAATATGCAACAGAGAAGGAAATTCATCTTATCTGACTTTTGTTTTGTCCACTTAAAGTTTGACTGTAGACATAAGCCCATTGTTTCCATTTGTAAGAGGAGATGGAGAATAACACAGCGTGTTCTGGGTATCACACATATACACGGCTCACTGAGGAAGGACAAGGAACGTCCAGCTCTGCTGGTCTTCAGGAAGGAACTCAACACTCAGTAGGATGGTGTAGGGTTCTCCTTGATGAACAGGGAGGGTACTGAACCTGAAGATCTCCCACTGAAAGCTCTCATTTTCTAGGTCGTATCAGTGGGCTGAGAATCCAAGAACCAAAGACAGGCTGTCCTCAGCACTGATGGATCTCGATAGTAAGTTAGACCCCAAAGAGTCTAAGTCCATTTCCCAAATCCCTGAATATGTCTACAACCCAACAGTCTAAGATGTAAGGGGATTACACTGAGAAAGGAAGGACTGTTGTTTTCCTTTTTCTCTTTTGAAAAACATGTAGCTATAGGTGATGCATTCATTCATTCATTTGTGATAGGACTGTAAGTGTTAATAAGACACAGGTCCTGCCTTCAGGAAATGGATAGTTCCTTCTGTGAGGTTGGAAATTGGGAAGTAGATAAATAGGCACGTAATCATACGAAGTGGTAAATTCAATGGAAACAGAATTCCTGGTGCTTCCGGAAGCCCGTAGGAGAGGCATCCAGCAGGTTCAAGATGACTGCCCTGAGGAAGTGACATCTCTAGCAGATCTGAAGAAACTACCTGGTTGGCTAGAAAGGAAAGAGGGGCGTAAGTCCTAAGCAGAGGGCAGTGTGCTTGCAAAGTGTCAGAACTGCCATTCTGGAGGAAGGGAGAAGGAAAAGCCCAAGTTGTAAGAAGCCTTCCTAGCCTGGTTCAAAGGCCTGGTTTTAAGCAGGAAAGGGACGTGATCAGATTCGGTCTTATGGGAGACAAGCAGGGGGGTGGTGGCATTAATCCAGGTGCTGGAGGTTGGGGGTGGCCTGGCCTGTGGCTGAAGAAAGTAAAGCTGTGTATCTGATGCTCATTCAACCAGAGATGCGCACAGAACGACGTTCTTTGGTCCTTACCTAAGGCAGAGAAAATGGCCGCAGCCCAGAACATTTCCCCCATCAGCGCGGGAATGAACAGGAGCCCTCCCATGCGCTTTCCATAGATCTGCTGAAAGGGGTCTAACATGGTCACATATCCCTTGGAACGCATGGGCTTGGCAAAGAACAGACCACCTAAAGGAAATTAAAGCAAGCGTTAATGAGAAAATGAAAAATCCCTAATACAATAGTCTTTGCCAACCTTTTACTATATATAATTTCTGAAGGGAAATGAATTTTTTAGAACACTCATACATGTTGAGGAACCTGTCTGCAAAATCCAGTGAGTACAGGACCAAGAAATATTTAGCAACAAAGCAGAAATTTCTTAATACGATTGTCGTTGTGTGCATCCAGGGCCACACATGGCATGGAAGAGGCTGTGGATTGAAACACACGGACCAGCAGTGCACTCGTCAAATGTCTTCATGTATTTGTGTCACCCAGCAGGGCATTCAGATATTTGATTAAGCACAGGATCCAACAAAAGTATTCTAAGTGCAAAAGGAATTGAGGAACCCTCTGTTATATAATATTCTTGACCTTTTATTAGTTTGATTTACAAAATGAAATGCAGGTACAATTCAAGTAGATTCATTTTTAACGATATGTCCACACTATTTTGGAAAGAAAAAGCATCATTATGTTAAGAAATTCACTGTTTTGATAGCAAAACAATCAAGGGAATTTTTTTAAACATATTCCATCATCAAGAGATCCAATCACCTAAACGTTAGTGTTACCACTTTCTGATAACAGCTACTTAGGGATTTCCGGTAGCATTTCCCACAACAGTTGTTCACATCGTTTGACTTATTTCACTTGTTATTTATACTCCTGATCTATATGCTTTACTGACTGAGTCGCTCAGGTGTAAACTTTTGCTTACCTAAGATCAGACTAAGGGAGTATCCAACTGGTGCCTGAGCCCACGCTAGACCGTAATCTGGAACGTACACGGCTTCGGCTGTCCCATTGATGTAACCTCCTCCGACCCAGGTGGCTGAAACAGAGTGAGAAGTGAGGGGAAGACGTGTCATACCTGTCATCCCTGAGACCCGCTCAGCCCCGCATGGCGGCCCTGAACATCGAGTGGCTGGTGACACAGCCACCGGAGACATGGCTTGTCTGACGTGTTGGAAGAATGCAAAGGGCACGTCGGATTTCAAAGACTTAGCATGGAAAGATAAATGTAAGGTTTCTCATTTTTGTTCTTGTAATGGTTACAGGGCAAAAGAAAAACATTTTCCATGTACTGCGTTCAGCAATTCTATTATTTACATTAATTCACCTATTTTTAAATGTTTTTTTGAAGTGATATGTAGAAGATTTCAGATTATATTTGTGGCTTACATCATATTTCCATTGAACAGTGTTGCCCCAGATATTTTCTAAATCCATTGTCATCAACATTTTAAAATGATATTATTATATCATAAAGTCTGAGACCATATACAATATATAATACTATATGACTACTCCTCAATAATACTATGACTTTCCCCCCAGCCTCCATAACATGGGGTCAAGTGTCTTCATTTCAAGGGCCTTTTGTTTTAATTGTATTGATCTTTCTCTTGATCATGACTGTTGTCTTCGAGGAGTGGGAGGGGTGTGTGTGTGTGCGTGTGCATGCGTGGTTGTGTGTGCGTGTGCTTTTCACCAATAGAGTCACTCTGTAAGCATGCTGGGTGCATAGGCTTCTGGCAAATCTATTCTGAATTATAACGAAGTTGTACTCACTCCCTTACGCTGTTAAGGGAGTGGGGAGGGAGGTGGGTGCCAGGTGCCCTAACGTGAGCTTAAATTACCTTTTCCTTCTCTGTCTTCCCAAGGACCCGACCTACACTTAGGGCTAGATCAGCCTTCAGGAGAATTTACAACCTTGGCTGCACGCCCATCTGCAGTTCTTTGTTCTGCTCCGGGTCTTTCAGTGAGATTCTTGATAGTTCATAAAGAATAATAAGAAATATGTCTTCTTCAGATGTTATTTAATAACATTTCTGTAGCGTCGTAGGTGAAGAGGGCCATGGAACCAAAGAAAAGACGTTTTGATTAAACAAGTTTGGGCCAAGAATGCTCTGTAAACGCTATCATTTTCTCTGAGAAGACACTAGACTAGTTGATTCTTGCTGAAAAGCCGAAGTTACTGGAACACTCAGATCTTTGCAGTTTGTATCCTTTTAAGAGTATAGTTAAAATAATCGCTAGGTGGAATTTGTGTCAAATTATGAGGAACAGAGGCTGGCATGAAGCTTATCAAATATGAGACTGAACTCTGGGCTGTACCATGCAGTGGGGAATAAAATTTGACTCTGAAAAGTCCCCTGAAATTTCACGGTTAGAATGTAAGTAAAATAAATAACATGTACATGAGACTGCCAAAGACAAGGGTTTCTATTGTGCTTCTCGCCAAAATTTATCTGGCGTTTAATCCAAATCCAAAGCAAAGAAGAGAGAACGTTCAAGGGTTAATCTTATTTTTAAAAGTCAACGTGAAAAGACCTTCCTGCCAAGGAAATTTAAGTACATTTAAGTGGGGAGTTTATATACAAAATCCTCAAGTGGACAAATGCAACCACCCCGTCTCCACCGGTAGCTTTTCCATGGTGTTGATATATAACAAAAGCTATGATGTGCTTTTCTCATCCTAAACCCTGCTGAAATTTTAAAGACTCCCCCTACCCCTCACTGGACGAGTAACCAGGGCCTGGAGCAGCGGATTCTCACAGGCACAGCCCCTGAGACCTCACCTTCCGCCTGGCACCTGGGACCCTTGACTCCGCACCAGCAATGTTTTGCTGCATTAAGTAAATATCTGATGGTCTTACAAGCACAACACTTACTAGTGATCATTTTTCATTGTGTAGGTCTCCTCTCCATTTCCAGAAAGAAAACTGGTGCCTGAATGATTGCAAATATTATAATATAGAAGTGCAGACTCGGTCACTTACGACTAGAGCCCGTCCATTCTTATCCATCTGGTCCTTTGCATGTTTGTATATTTCACGTCAGATTCATGAGTGAGAACAAGAATTCTTTTAAATTATATGCATTTTTATTTTCAATCTTTATTCTTTGTCGAATAATACAATCAATGAATCTGACAAGGTTTAGATAATATGGTTCAGATTTTAATTGAATTATGATATTGATCAGGGCTCTTTTCAGTTCTGAGAGAGAAAAAAAAGTCTTTAAAAGCTGAGCTCGAGCATGACACTTTATAAGAAATATCATAATACAAATTTTTTCTATACATTTTAATAGCCTATTAGATTAAAAATCACTCTAAATGATAAAAGATAAATTCTGAAATATTATCTTTACGGACATAATAAATGTACTATTAAATTAGAGTAATAGAACATGATCATAATTTACAATGAACAAAATACTTTGGTATACAACAGCTCATTTATTCTTTTCAACAGTTTGAGTGAAATCAAAAACTTCTGTCCTCCTATTTTGCTTTTCTTCTTATTTTCTTAGTCAGAGGAGAAATCTGAAGGACATATAATTACAATGCTTTAATGCGGTTCATACGGTATCATATGTGTATCTTTAGAGGAAAGAAGAAATGTTTGTGCTCTGATGAAAACTGAAAATGAAGGTATGAAGGTGTGTATTCATCAGCAGTTGGATACTAAGAGAAAAAACAAGAAAATCTACATGGACGTTTCAGTAAACATCTGCAGGTGGTAGGGAAGTGGGTGATTTTTATTCTTCATGTTTCTGTATTTTTCTAACTTTGTATGTTGTGCATCACAGAAAATATTTTGCAAAACATTTCTTTTCTGCATATGTGTGTACGTAGAAAAATTAGAAACAGAGGGTACAAGAGAGCTGTTTTTACCCTGGGTACCTTGACAAAGAAGTGGGGAGAGACCTGTGGAGGGCTGGGTGTGGTCACTGCAGGGGCCCCGGCATGGCTGCCAGACCTGGGTGTAGCCCTGGCTCTGGCCCTTACTAAGCATGGGAGGCTGGGTCCTGACGTAACCAGAGCCCTTCTGTAGTGACGTCATGAAGATTGAACGGAACCATGTACATGGTGAAGAGTTAAACAAACAAGATGTGAATATCTGAAAGGTAGAATCGATCGTCCATCAGTTATTCTACAACATTATAGGTTTCAGGTGGCCAAACAGGGATGCAGTCTTCCCAGACTGGCTTGGAAAACTCTGTGATAAACAGGGTGAATCAATTTTAACCAGCACTTCAGGAATGAAATTTGACGTCATCCCGATATGATTTGCAGTGGGGTACTTTTCCACTGAGCACTCCACTCACATTAATCCACTGAGAGTTCCTGTTAGTGTGGATTATGTCGCTAACATTTAAGAACTTACTGAGTCTAAAATGAAATGTGTGCTGTTAGTGAATACACATCAGGTGATAGTACAGGTATAATTTTAAATTGTTGTTTTTCCATATTATTTTCAACAACCGAGAAGAACACAAAAGAAAAACAAGCCACCACTTAATCAGAACCACCTCTGGGCAAAGGAGGAAAGACTGCTCCTAGCACAGAGAGGCTTGAATGGGCAAGAGCTGCAGCTGTAACTGAGGGATTCCTACTAGGACACACCCTGGCTTTTTTCGTTTCATATCAGTGTTCCTGGGAATGTTTTTCTCAGAGCCGTGGATTCAACATGTGATCGTCTTCCTGTGAGTAAATTATTTCATTACATGGGAGAATAAGGTTTCAAAACAGGACATCCATCAATTTGGAATTGGGCTGCCCCCATGTTGATTTATTCAGTTTTAACTAGTTAGTGAAAATCACTAGTTAGTGTTCATTGGCTAGTTAGTATTCATTAAGACAAGTCAAAGTCACAGCTTTATGCCTGTCTCCATGAACAGGAGGGGATGCTGCTTGTATCACATTAATGAACAGAAACACAACTTGTAAGGCTAAGGCACTTCTGCACATGCCTCCCCCCCTTTGTTTTTACTGCCTCCACCCTCTCAACAGCCCAGATAGCCCAGATTTGTTTCACTGATATTCTGTCCAGTAATTGATTATAAAAGCATTAGTTCCAGCGCTACTGAGTTGAAACCGTTTTAATTTTGTTCTAAATAAATGTAAAAAATTATTTTTTAAATATATAAGTAGTGAACACGGAGAATCCCCCAAGGACAAAGAACAAGATTTGCTCTGTGTCTGGAGCAGCTAGGGTGGATGGCTGCAGGGGTAGGCGCGTGGGCACCCACCTGTCATGGTGAATCCGCCCACCAGCAGCCCGATGTCGCGGCCGCCCACAATGATGGCCTCGCTGCGCTCCCCCGAGCTGCCACTGTTCTTGGTTCTCCACGCGGCCCATATTCCAACCAGCAATATGAGAAGGTAGAACACCACGATGGCTATCAGCCCTTCCACCTGGAAAGTGCTGGCTCCTGACATCCTCTGCCACTTAAAGAAGAAGTACATTGAAATCGCACGTTCACCTGTGGTTGCCAACAGGTGTCCTTTCCATCACTCTATTTCTATTCAACAACTGAACCTTGTTTTGGGTTTTCAAGAAACAGAAAAAATTGGAGATGCTGTTTAAGGAATAATCATTTTGTGTTAAATAAATCCGTGCAATGTAAAATTCACCTTGTCTTGTGTTTTAACTCAGTAACAGTCGAGAAATCACTTACAAACAGTGTGTCCGTATTTGCTTTTTGGAACTATGTACTTATTCAATCTAGAATTGCTCAGTAGTGTAAGTGTATCATAAAAGATTACTCTGAGAATTGACCCGTATTCGTTCATTCATTATCCTACCCCTCCTTTCAAACAACTTCAGGGAGTTGTTCCAGAAGTAATGTGACATGCAAGTATCTGGGGGAAAAATAACAACTTTAGGGAAATCCATTTCAGAACCACACGGCCTCCAATTTTCAAGTGAACTGCCCGAGGTTTAAGTTGCTGCAGCCACTGAAAGGTTGCGTTGTTTAAAGGGTCTCCCTCCCAGTCAACTGTCCCCACCCACTGTCCTCTGTTCCTCTGATCTGTCCTCCACCCCCTTAATGGCACATACAAGAAAACGATTTAAAATACAGAAATGCCTAAAACATAATGGAGCGCCAGAGGCACTAAAAACAAGACGCTTGGAAGAGACATGCCAAGTTCTAACGCCTTTACTTTCTGAATTCTCTTGTTCTCTCTTATCTTCCCCGCGTGACCGCGTCTGTTCATGCTCCCCAATTTACACAAACAAGTTTCTGGGGGAAAACTCAGATATCTGCGCACGCAAGTGAGTGACAGACGTAGGGCGAAAGAACCAGCCCCCCTGGGGTTCTGGGGAGGCGAAGGGAGCCCCGGCGGCGGGTGGGGAGGTGGGGTGGGTTTTGCCTTTGCAGCCAGAGCCGGGAGGGACGGCTGCCCCTCCCGCGTCCCCGCTGCCCCTCCCGCGCCCTCGGTGTCCCTCCTGCGCCCCGCTGCCCCTCCCGCGCCCCAGTGTCCCTCCTGCGCCCCCGGTGCCCCCGCGTCTCCGGCGCCCCTACTACGCCCCGACTTCACAGCCGCTCGCGCTCGCACCCGCACCAGAGGACCCGGCCTGCGGGACCCGCCCCGCCGGGCGTGCCCGCGGGAGGCCCAGAGCCGCGTCGGAGGGCTGGCCCCGACGCGCTCCTACCTGGAGAGGTCGCCGCGCAGGGAAGCGCTCCGCGGGTCCGGGCTCCTCTCGGGAACCGTGGAGGCTGAGGCTGCGCGGGACACGGGAGGGGTGGTCAGGGGCGCAGGGCGGCAGGGCCAGGAGGGTCAGGCGCCGGAGACTCCGCACCCCGGGTCTCCCGGAACGCGGCGCGCGCGGAGCTGACAGGTGTGGGCGCGGCGAAGTGGCGATCGATCCGGTATTGGCCACAGACCCCTTTATAAGGGCGGCAGGCGGGCGATCGTCAGAGCCGGGGAGGCGGACGTCAGAGGAAAGTGCCCCGCGAGCCGGCGGGCGTGGGGCGCAGGGCGCAGGGGACGCGCCGGAGCCACCAGGCCGGGCTGGGCTCTGGGCTCCCGGCCAGCGGCCCGGCGGGGTCCCGGCCTGACGACACGGGCGCGGCGCTGCCACTCCCGCCCCCCTCCTCCTGGAAGCAGGGCGTGATTCCCCAGGGTCATGTCCAATGCCTACTTCCCACGACTCTGGTTGGAAGCAGGGAATGGGGAGACGGGGAGGGTCTCAGGAAGTTGTTTTCAGGTGCAGCCGCTGGAGGTGCAGCAGAGAGGAGGGGTCGAGGTGTTTTGTTTGCCCAGACCTGCGGGAACGGTTTCTTGAGGGGCCTCTCACTGGTGCTCAGGGGCTGCCTCCCTCCCGGGCCTCTGCTGGAGGCTGATTCTGGCTTCCCTGCAAGGTGTTCTCTGAAGGAGATATTTTGGGAAGGTTTCGAGAGTCATTTTTAAATTCATACCCTTTCCTCTTAAAAATGGGATCAAAGTGAAAGACTGTAGGAGTCGCCCAAAACAGCAGTGGAGGTAGCAGGTAAGCCAGGCAAGGTTGAGCCGACATTGCTTGCCCACCGACGTACGCTATTCCAGAGCTGGGAAATTTTGCTGTATACGTTTTAAATATCTATCTACACCTAGACACCTATCTCTAACACCTACCTTATGTATCCACAGGTATAGTTGCTTATCTGTAGCTATATTTACATCTAGCTATGTATCTATATAGATAGATACAGATATCTGTGTGTATTTCTGTAAGTGTGTGAGTGTAGGGGATGGAGAGAGAGAGAGAGAGAGAGCGAGCGTGAGCATGCCATAGAGCTACAGCCCCTCTGGCCGCTCTCTCACTCGGTCCCACATTCCACCAGCTGTGTCAGTGAATTAAACAGTGATATATGAAAATCTAGTAAAAGATCGAATTAGTAAGAGTGTTCCTTAACTACTGTCCACCTCTCTCTGCGCAAGATTTCAGACCATCCCCCGTTTTCTTACACTGGATTTGGGAATGCACTTTCACACTTACCTCGTCTTCTTTGTTCTCTGTATATACAATGACAGCATCCAACCACCTTGGCTGAGATAAAGCCTACGGAGGTCAAACAGCTCAGACAGAGGAGAAGGGCCTGTGTGTGGTTACCTCGTCTGGTTTGTATGATTAGCTCACGGCTTTTCTGGAAAACAGTTGCATAGCCTGTCGATATAACTCCATTTTTACAGTTTTACATTTACATTAATTTAAGCAATTTTGAGAAACAGATTGAGGGAAGACAGTTGGAATTTCATATAATTACTCAAGTGCTTTTCGCAGAGATTCACTCATTCATTCGTTTTGTTTTTGACAGTTATAACTCAGTTTCTGCTTCTGGACATTGGCCACAGGTTAACTTCTGTCCTTCCTACCAGAATATACTTGAGGTGATGATGGCAGGAAGCGTGTGACCATAGCAGGCCCGGCATGGGCAATGGCGGTGTGTGAAGTAGTGTCCACTGCTAAGGTCAGGAGGCAGACTCAGATCCAGGAAGGGACGAAACAGGAGGCTGTCCTCAGAGAAATATCACCAGGGCTTCAAGGCATAAGCGTCGAGATGCAGCCAGGATGTGGGTTCTCCGTGGGGCCCACCTAATCCACTTTAAGAAGCTGGACTTGCCAGAGTCCAGATTCAGTGCCAGATCTGGGAGGTACAATGACCTTGAAGGTGGCCAGACCAATTCTGCCCTGGCAGAGGAGCTGTCCTTCATGACAAAGAACACCAGCTGAAAACAACAGCAGCTGACGTACTGTACTGAGTCTACTTCTGGGGAGACGTTTGCTCATTTGCCGCGTCCTTTGAGCTCCTCCGTCCGACCTCAGGATGACGCTGCTTGTGAATTTCTGCTCCAGGACGTGCTCTCCCTGACACCCATTCCTCTTTTGTCTTCAGTATGCATCATCCCTCTGTCCAAGCTCCAGAGAATACGTGATCACGCATGCAGTTAGAGAAATTCGTGTCAGTGGAAGATCAGTTGCAGCTTTGGTGGATAGAAAAGCAGGGATTGCCTTTCCAAATCCTTCATTTACTTAATACATTTCCTAAGTGTCTTTTATGTTCCAAGCACTGTCCTGAGTACAGAGAAACATGCAGACTGTTATATAGCCTCTGCTCTTATGCAATTTATCATTAGTGAAAGGAAAGAAGGAAACAAGCAAAAGCTGTCCTCCAGTATTTTCTTATAAACACTGGGAAAGATGTATCATCTATACACATGGATTTCAGGGAAAACACAAACGAAAGGCCTTAAACAGAACAGGGTGTTCTCCCTGGAGGAGGGGAGCATTCATTCCGCAAACACACGGTGAGCACCCACCATGCACCGGGAATTCTGCTCGGTGGTAGCTATATAGTCAAGTGACTTGAAGGAAAAGAGCCCTGTCCTCAGCGGGCTTACAGGCTGCGGCCTTGCTGCTCAAAGCGTGGTCCTCAAAGCAATGTCACCAGCATCACCTTTTCTTTTTTTTTTTTTTTTTTTTTTTTTTTTGCGGTACGCGGGCCTCTCACTGTCGTGGCCTCTGCCGTCGCGGAGCACAGGCTCCGGACGCGCAGGCTCAGCGGCCATGGCTCACGGGCCCAGCCGCTCCGTGGCATGTGGGATCCTCCCGGACCGGGACACGAACCCGTGTCCCCTGTATCGGCAGGCAGACTCTCAACCACTGCGCCACCAGGGAAGCCCCGGGCAATAAAGTATTTTTAATAAGGTGTCTATATTGTTTTTTAGATGCTTAGTTGGTTTTTTGCACACCTAATAGATTACAGTATGGAGTGAGCATAACTTATATGCCCTGGGAAACCCAAAAAATTGTGTGACTGCCTTTACTGCAATATTTGCTTTATTGAGGTGGTCTGGACCCAAACCTGCAGTATCTCTGAGATGTGCCGGTACTGGATTTTGACGTTGATAACTAACACGTTTCTTATTGTAAATATAATTAAAAGCGTAATAGAGATTCACTGTCCGTATCCTAGGTATCGTCAGTAAGAATTTCGGAAATGGCTGGCAGCACGGGCCAGTTTTAAGCATTGCAGTCAGCAAGAGGTTGTAAATGTCAACAACACGGAGAGGAAGCGAGCTCTCATGTAGGAGAACACAAACCAAACATCTACAGTTACCATCATTCCAATACGGGAAAAATCAACGTCATATATTTTTTCGATGAATTTTTATTTTAGAATATTTTTTTTTTTTTTTTTTTTTTTTGCGTTACGTGGGCCTCTCACTGTTGTGGCCTCTCCTGTTGCGGAGCACAGGCTCCGGACGCGCAGGCTTAGCGGCCATGGTCACGGGCCCAGCCGCTCTGCGGCATGTGGGATCTTCCCGGACCGGGGCACGAACCTGTGTCCCCTGCATCGGCAGGCGGACTCTCAACCACTGCGCCACCAGGGAAGCCCTATTTTAGAATATTTTTAAATGACAGGAAACTTGTGAATAGATAAAAGAGTTCCCACATATCCCACATTGCTTCCCCTATTGTCGATATTTTACATTAGTGTGGTAAGGTTGTTGCTCTGAACTAAAATACATTCTTGCTAACTCAAACCCATGCTTTATTCAGATACCCTTAGTCTCTACCCCTTCTGTCCAGGAGACTGTATGACGTCGAGTCCCCATGTTTCCTTAGATTCCTCTAGGCTGTGACAGTGTGTCAGACTTCTTCCTGTTTTTGGTGACCTTAACCATCTGAAAGGGCACTGATCAGGTAACTTATACAATGTGCTTCAGTTGCGTTTGTTTGACGTTTTTCTCATGATCAGATTGCGATTGCAGGTTTGGGGGAGGAAGATCACGGAGGTAAAATACCGTTCTTCTCGTATCGTATCAAGAATGCATGCTGTCAACCCACTGCTGGTGTGGACCTTAATTACTCGGTTGAGGTCGGGTTGTCACGTTATCTCCACTGAGAAGTTTCTCTCCCCTCCCCTCCTCTCCCCCTTTCCACACTATATTCTTTGGAAAATTTGCTATAGGAACCTACGTTTAAGGGGTGAGGAGTTATACTCTACCTCTTTTGGAGGGGAATAGCTACATACATTACTTGGAATTCTTCTGCATGGAAGATTTGTCTATTTTACCATATTTATATTAGTATATCTCAACTGAATTATTTATTTTGTTGCTTAAGTTGTTCCAGCTTTAGAATTAGGAACTTTACAGTTGTCTACTGTGCCCCTTTGATGTCCCCCATTGTGTGTATGCGTGTGTGTCTGTTAGCATTTCTTTACCTTCTACAACTACAAGATGTTCCCAACTCAATTTTGTATATCTCCCACCCCTGCTGTAGAATGAGCCCTTTTGCCAAAGAACCCTAGTTTGTTTTATGGACAATGGTCGTGGGTGAGCTCATTGTTTCTGGAATATCATTTCTTCTAGCTCCTTTCAGATAAAAGAGTTTGGAAATATGTATGAATACTAACCGCTGTTTATGAACATATCTATCAGTAGTCTATATAGGTCCGTCTGTAACGGTACATCCATCTGTAAGTGTTTTGAAACACCAGTTCATACTGATGCTCCCCAATCTAGTCCAGCTCCCGAGGGGTCATTTGAGCCTCTTCCCCTCACTTTTCTGCAGCCTCCAACTCCAACAGTGAGATACCTGATTTCCACCATCTTGCATCACTTGCTTAGTTGTTCACTTCCAGTACACGTGTATAGAGGTTTCAGAATTTCAACACCATATTTTAATGACAAAACAAAATTGTGTTAGCCCAGGAGATTCTTGAACGCTGTATATTTTTCTTTCTTCACATAAAGGATTCTGTACTAAGTACTCATAAGAAATATTTTATGCATTTAAGGAAATTGAAACCCAGTTAAGATGAATAATTGGGAATGGACTTTAGTTTTCCACCTGCTAGTCACATGAATTATTATTAGTATCAGTACTAATATTATTAGTATTATTAGTATTACTTAGAAGCGAAGAGGAAAATAGATAAGTCAATTCTTCATCCATCACTCTTGTTGCCAGAGAGAAATCACGCTCTCCTGTTAGGAGAAATTTGATCCAGCAGACACGAAGACCTACTCCTTAACCATGGAAGACAGTTTCTTTTTTTAAAAAAATTTTATTGAAATACTGTTGATTTACAATGTTGTATAAGACAATTTCTTTTATTCCCAGGTTCACCAAGCAGGCCTGATGTCATCTAAGATACATATGCTATCTTTTGGGGACTATTATGTTTAAAACTGTGGAATCCTAGATTTTTAGGGGATAAATATCATAAAAACTAGAAACTAAAGCTAGGTCTCTTTGCTAGCTTTTTTCTAATAATTATGTTGCTATTTTAGAGGTGAATAACTCTGTAAGCATCTAATACAATTTTACAGTGAGTCTGTGAATGTGAGTGTAACGGGCCATTGGGTGAATCTTCTCCGATTCATAGCAGTGAGACATTAATCATTCCTTAGTCACAGTGAGAATCGTCTGCACTGGGTGTCATGTTCTGCACTTTGTAACTGATTATTTTGATCGTTTACTCTGTTCATGTTGAATGTGAACACATTCTGTAAGTAAGTGCTTCTGACATTACTGCTCAGTAAGGAAGAAGACAAAAATGAACGTTATCTTTACCACTGTCCAACCCATGATTCAGCAACTTAATAGATGTGGATGTTCAGAAGATATTTGATATAAAAATGAACAGAAATTAACACTGTAATTATTTATATTACTGATTAACTCCTTAAATAAATAAATAGATTTCCAAATTTTATTAAGGATAAACTTTTTTTTTTTTTTTTTTTTTTTTTGCGCCGTACGTGGGCCTCTCACTGCTGTGGCCTCTCCCGTTGCGGAGCACAGGCTCCGGACGCGCAGGCTCAGCGGCCATGGCTCACGGGCCCAGCCGCTCCGCGGCATGTGGGATCTTCCCGGACTGGGGCACGAACCCGTGTCCCCTGCATCGGCAGGCGGACTCCCAACCACTGCGCCACCAGGAAAGCCCAAGGATAAACATTTTACCTATACTCTTAATGTAAAATAATTTTAGAGACACCCTGGATTATTAAAAGAAGATTTATTCTGTATGCAAATATTTCACCTTTGGTCCAAATAATAGTAAAGCAATTTAACCTATAATTTCTAGATTGTATATATTTTTATGTTTATATTCAAACTGAATTTTATTAGCTGCAATAAGTCTATAATTAATGGCTTTTAGATTGTTACATAAGCAGACCCAGTGGTATGTTCCTGTTAATTTTAGTTATAAATGTCTAAGACCCATATAAGCTCTTGTGCTGAACATGGTAAGAAAACAATCCATTCTTTCAACAAAAATATATTGATCGCCAACTGTATGCCAGGCTTATGTGCATAACTTTTTTTTTAAGAGTAACTTTTTAAAATAATATTTTTATATATTTTAAATATTTATTCATTTGGTTGTGCTGGACCTTAGTTGCGGCTCGCTGGCTCATTAGCTGTGGCTTGTGAACTCTCAGTTGCAGCATGCATGTGGGATCTAGTTCCTTGACCAGGGATCGAACATGGGCCCCCTGCATTGGGAGCGTGGAGTCCTAACTACTGCGCCACCAGGGAAGTCCCCATAATAGCTTTTTAATCCTTTTTTTTTTGCATGCCATGAAAGTTGAGTCATAAAAGTCACATTTTATTTAAAGACACATGTAATTATGCACTTGTGGTCCTCTCGGAATAAGCACTGGTTCACGCTGTGCTGGTATTGTGAGTAAGCAAGGCAAGGGATGTATTATTTTCCATCTCTCTCTTTCCTTGCTGACCCAGAGCTCCCTACGTACTCTTTTAGGTACTGTAGCACATAGACTGCAGAAAGTCCTGTTAACCGTGCTTTCCTAATCCTTGGCCTAATACTTGTAATTGCACTCTTCTTTTAATTTTTCTACTTAAGTATTTCAAATAAAAATAAATGTGGCATTATTATAGAAAGGATAGTATTTTATTTAAAAAAGTAAACAATTCAGTAACTTGATTCTTTTGCTTACTGAATGCTGTTGGGCTGTGGCTAAGGAGGTGAGAGCTTGAATTTCGACCCATTTGTCTGTTCTTTTCTTTTCTCCACCTCACCAAAGTAGGTCATTATATCTGGGGAATAAAATCTTGGGCAGGTGGATAGGATCTTTTTCTCTTTGCATCCCAATAATTTATACTAGTCTTGTGCACCTAAACCTGTATTACTAGTAGAGAGATAACGGTTTATTGTTACCATCGTTACTGGGATTGGTGACGTGTTTTCACTGAGCTTTCAGCTCCTACTTACTCAGCTGTCTGGCTCTCCCAGGAGCAGGGAGATGTTGCATGAGCCGGGTTCAGGCTGCAGGTCTGCTGTGTTTTAGTCACAGAATTCCGACATATCGGAACGCCTTAAAACCAGATTTCCCCCCAAATTCGGATTTCTCCTGAGAGCTGACAAGCTGGCCTGGCTTTGTGGGTTTCCCCAGGGAATGACATGATGGGCCGGGTCGAATGGTCGCCGCTCCCTTTTAGTGTGGAGCCACGGGCCTCACTGACTGCTCTTGCTTTCCCGAGACCGAGGGCAAGCGTCACTTTAATTCTACATCTTTACTTTGCATTTTAGAGTAAGAGTGAGGGTTTGGAGAAAAATGCACTGTTTATTGAATTAATATCTACCAAAAGTAGGAAAATAAAAGATAGACAGAGAGGGTCAATTGTTTCGCTCTTTCCCTCTCACTAATTGTACTATCTGCATATTTCAGTGGTGACCTCCACTGTACCTGAACATTACTTTGAATAAATGTGCACTTGGGTATGTATGTGTGCTGTGGGTTTCATTAGCTAGATTCAGTGCAGTGGACATTGAATTAATGAGAGCTCACGCACTCCATTAGGACCTGAGGACACAGAAATGAATGAGACGTGATATTTTTATAAAGGAGTTCGTGGTTCAGGCAACTACAGTGGAAATCCTTGATAATTGTTTCCTCATTCATTTTTCATCCTTTAAAAGGTACTCTTTTTGTGTGTGTTGCATGATAACCCCCTGAACTAGTGCTGAATTCCCCGTGTCATTAATTGTTAGTCCAAATATATACTAATCTTTAGAGGGTGGTCAAAATCTAAACTCACTTATTCAAAGGTACTCTTCATTTAAGTCTGCAAACAAATTTTCCAAAACTTACTGATAGTGTATGTAAAACAAACCCGGTAACTGATTTATTGAGGAGGTTAAGATTATTTCTATTGAGTAAAAAGTAATTCCTGGCAAGAATTATAAGATAATACCCAGAGAAAAGGAAAAACTCCATCAGAGAAAAAATTGATCAATTCATCTGTCATTACTTGACCATCAGTCCAATCCATGAACGGATTTATCATATTGTTTGGGAAAGAAAGTGAAAAAACTGTAAACATCTATAATTCCAGGCAGGCTTTACCATCACTAACTTTCAACACTTTCCTTATACACCCTGGGGATTCACAGAATGATGGGTTTCTATTTCTTAATCCTTCCACCTGGAAGAGCTCACGGGAGAGAAATCAGCTCGTAAGACTCAGTGGCAGTGGATTCCGCCGATGCTCTTACAGTTAAAGCCCTAAGTGATTGCTCTGCCGAGCGCGTGACCATCTCGACACTGAGGCTGAGGGGGTTGAAGGTGAGGCTAGAGATGCTCAAGATGAAACACAGTGGGGATCAAGAGAAACCCCACAGCTTGGTTCTGAGACTGGTCGCTAGGTAACAAGGGTGGAAGTTCGACAAATTCCCAGGGAAGCCATCAGAAAGTTGCCCTCCCTACAACACAGCTGTATTCTTGTTTCCTTTCTTCTCTTAAAACTATTCCTGTTTGTAATTTATCCCTCCCCCTTCCCCTTTGGTAACCATTAAATTTGTTTCCTATGTCTGTGGGTCTATTTCTGTTTGGTATGTAAGTTCATTAGTGATTAGGAGTTTGCGATGAACACATACACCTGCTATACATAAAATAGATAACCAACAGGGACCTACTGTAGAGCACAGGGAACTGTGCTCGATATTTTGTAATAAGCTGTACGGGAAAAGAATCTGGAAAAAAAAGTAGATGTATATGTATGTATAAATGAATCACTGTGCTGTACACCTGGAACTAACACAGCATTGTAAATCAACTATACTTCCATAAAAAATAAAAAACATAAAACCGAAAAAACCGTTCCTGTTCAAAAATGACTAAAGCAAAACCGTTGTAATAATTTAGGATCATGGGAGAAAAGCAAACATTTAATCTGATGTCCTTTGTGCCTCTGGAAGGAACTGGGCTCCGTATTTGAATGCTTTTTACCACCAACAGCACTTTCCTCTTTAGAATGCAGATCACATTAATACTTCCTGAAATAACACCACTGAAATATCGTTTCTCATGTCTGAAATTGGAAATATTAAAAATTTCGTCAAGATTTTCTAATTTACTGTGTAAAATCTTTTGGCCAGACTGCTTCTAACCACGCTGGGAATTGGTTTCTTTGTACTACTCTTCAAGCCAATGATCTTTGCAAGTAATTCTCATTTATACTCAGTTTCATCTATAAATTATTTTCATTTCATAGTAACATTAATTAAGTTATTATTAGACGTCTGGGTGATAAGCTAAAAGTACCACCTGAATAAAATATTATAGAAAAGGCTGCCTGCTTAAGCAATGCTCAAAGACAACACTCCTTAATAAATTTATTCTTTCCTGAGTAACATTACAAAACCCATTTAAGGCTCAATATCTTCTTGAATATCCATGTGTGTGATTTTGAAATCATTGCCACTGGATGAGATGATGGCCTGATTCCCAAACGATGTGAAGTAGCCCATGTATTCAACTTTCTGACCACTCCTCCTCCTACAGGCCTAGGACAAAAGGTGAAAAGGAATGAGAAGAAGAGAACTTACTACGTATCAGTTGCTTTATATTCATGAATTCTTTTAACCTTCCCAAAGCAATATGAGGTAGAGTGTAGAATGTAATCACATCGAGGAGGACTCGTACAGACCAATATTTAATTAGTAATAATAATAATAAATATAAGTACAGTAAAAAGAAATAGAGTTCAGTAGATGCCCATTGGTTGAAATTTGACAATGAGAAGTGAAGGCTTATGCCAGTTTTCCTCAAATTGATATGTGGCCGTGTATGTTTGGGAATTGCTTGTCCAATGATGTCTGAAGGGATTTCTTTAAGGAAGGATATCTAAGAGCCCTTGATATGCTAATGGTGAGAAGGCATTTCCTAAACCTGTAATGTTATGTTTTAATTTTTTTTGAGAACATGTTAAGAAACTGGCGTTCCCCAATGACTCTTTGGGAAACATTGGTTTATACTAACAAAAAGGGAAACCATCGACTTCTGTCCATCTTCTCCTTTGAGACACCGTAACATAGTAACTGAAAATTACAGCCTCTCCCTACCATCTCTCACTTGATTCCTGTGCAATTTGTGACCTTGCTCTGAAACTTGCTCACCATTTTTTAGAAGAAAGAACCTGGCAGGCCATCGACTGAAGTCTTCCTTAATGACCTGCCTTTTTACTACTTGCAGGAGTCTTCATTTTATTGGAAAGGCACCAAATAAAGGCAAGTCTCCCCTTCAGAGGTTGACATTGTCCCTCTAATGACTGCTTTGTGTTATCTGGACTAACTGTGATCCAGGCTAACATGACAGGTGATAAAATATTCTTGCTTGTTGAATAAGAATCGTCTGGGGCATGATGGCCTTGAAATTAAGCAGTTGAGGAAACCACAAAGCCTTGTCAGTAGCATCTCACCATCTTCCCAATAAGCGCTCTGACAATGGCTGGGAACATTTTTCTACTGATAAGAACAGAGTCTACAGAAGAGACTTGTTCAACATTGAAGACTGTCAGTAACAGACCCAGATTCAAGCTCTTCATCTTTACTTTTTACCAAAAAACTGTATTCACTGGCTTGAAGTTTTTATCAACATGTTTTCAGATGCTGGATATTGTTTAGAAAAGAGACATTTTCTTTGTTTTTGCAAATTACAAAATGCTGTTAATACAGCTATTCTAAATTTGGTTACCAACAACTGCTATCCACTAAGTATTAGACCATGTTGGTTTCTTATCAAGAGATAAGAAAAATTCTATGATTGATTTTTAAGGACCATTAGCAAAACAGTCACCAAATTAGTAATACAGGTCAAAAGGAAGTGTGCTACACTGAACTGTGTAATCAACTTGCTGGGATAACCTGGAAAATACATCCAACTGTTAGTTTCCTCAAATGTAGAGTGGGAATCTATAACTAGGTTAATTCTTAAGTCTGTTTTTGAGTGTTGAGATTTAGAATATGCAACTAAAATAAATCAGAGAAAATAAATCTGTTCATTGCAATAATTTTTTGAGCTAGTGGAGTGATTCATCTTGCTTTTATTTCTGATCCCTGAAACTAATTTTTAAGAAATTCAATTATTTTAAAATATTAACAGACACTATTGAAAGTGAGATAGAAAATTTTAAGTAATTAAAATTATGTAATTTTATAGTATGTATTTATTGACTGTAAAACTTGTTTTATTATAAAAGATAAAATCATATCCATGTTCAATGATGCATGAAAAACATAAGCAGAATAATTATTCACTCATATACTTATTTATTCATATACTTTAACCAATTTCATAGCTCTGTCTCTAAGACCAAATCATTGGTATTTATCTGAAGAATGTATTTTTATATAGTCTTATTATTTTTAAAATAAAAAAAAAGATTGCCTACAATCTTCTTCAAAACTGAATTTTATGAGATTGCCTACAGTCTTCTTCAAAACTGAATTTTATGATCAATAATTGTGAAAATGTTGACATTTGCAACTTACTTTTCTCTATAGAACATAATATTTTTAAAATTTATTTATTTATTTAGTTTTGGCTGCGTTGGGTCTTCGTTGCTGCCCGTGGGCTTTCTCTAGTTGTGGTGAGCAGGGGCTACTCTTCGTTGCGGTGCGTGGGCTTCTCATTGCGGTGGCTTTTGTTGCGGAGCACGGGCTCTAGGTGTGCGGGCTTCAGTAGTTGTGGCATGTGGGCTCAGTAGTTGTGGCTCACGAGCTCTAGAGCTCAGGCTCAGTAGTTGTCGTGCACGCGCTTAAATGCTTTGCGGCATGTGGGATCTTCCCAGACCAGGCCTTGAACCCGTGTCCCCTGCATTGGCAGGCGGATTCTTAACCACTGCACCACCAGGGAAGTCCTTAGAGCATAATATTTTTAATGGAGAAAATGTCGTCTTTACAGTTTGAATGATCTAGTAAGCACAGAGAAAATTCTGTTGAATAAAAGGATATTCTCAATGCTTTCTTTTATGTTAAAATTTGTAAATATTTCAAGCCTAGATATTTAACTTTTCCCCTTCCATTCAATAAAGCTATCTTTATGAGATAAAACTTTTAAATAATTCTCTATACTTTAAAAAAATATTCTATCAAATTTAGACACTGCAGAATCAACTGCATTCTTGATTTCATTTCATTCTAATACAAAATATGAACTTAACCAACAAAAATAGGCGCTCCATGAAAAAAGTCTTCACCGTAGTTGAAATATTGCAAATGATAGAATTTCTAAAATAAATGTTTAGCTTTTACCACTTAAAAAATGCTATAGCATTAATTGTATCATGACTTTGGTAACTAAATTTATGTATTGGAGTGTTTTAGAAATGTGATGCATTTCTAGATGATGTAGTCATAAAGCCACTTTTTCTTTGAAAGTTTTTAGTCACATACATTTTCCTGATACAGATAACTTCCAATCATCAGTCCCCAAGTAAGTAAGTATCTTGGAAATGACTGTCTTAATAATTTATTCAGTTATTATCTAATGGGAGTTTCATATCAGAAATGCAGGAGAAGAATATTTTAATGTGTGGACACTAAATTTGTGAATTATCCATTTGGAAGTTGAAATCAAAGAGACTCTATTTTCCCCTGTACCCCTATCTTAGGGGTGGTAGGAATGTAATATAGTGTTATTCTCAGCATTGGCTGACCACAAAATGATGAAGATACATGCAAAGCATCCAGCATCCCAAAGGGTTATTTCAGGGCTTCCCTGGTGGTGCAGTGGTTGAGAGTCCCCCTGCCGATGCAGGGGACGCGTGTTCGTGCCCCGGTCTGGGAGGATCCCACGTGCCGCTGAGCGGCTGGGCCCGTGAGCCGTGGCCGCTGAGCCTGCGCGTCCGGAGCCTGTGCTCCGCAGTGGGAGAGGCCACAGCATACGAAAAAAAAAAAAAAAAATTTCTTGACTATTTTACTTATTCTTTCAGATAAATCTTGAAACATTAAAGATCAACTTAAGACAAAACTTGTGGATTTGGGTAAGGTTTTGCTGAATAGATTAACTAGAGAAATATTGAAATATCTATAATTTCTATTCTCTCTTTTTCACTAATTTTTTATCATTTTTTAAAAATACCTTTCTTCTTGTGGGTTCTTGCAGGGTTCTCCCCAGTTTTTCTGATTTTCGCTTATTATGACTAGAGTTTTATTTTATCTTCTAATTTGGTATTATGGCATTGCTGACATATAAAAACCTTTCTTTTTAACAGGAATACTTGAATCTAAAGTAGCCATGCTTCAATAAGATTGCAAAGTCTTCTCCATATCATTTCAAAGGTGTCTTAAAAGGACAACAATATTTTAAATAATGCAGTGGCCCCTACAAAGGGCTCTGTTCTCTTTCCAGGCATCTACTATAACAAGATTAGAGTAAGGGTGGGCACTGGTCACAAGACACACTTGACCAACTAACTGTCCATTTGTATCACTTACCCGATTGTAAAATAGAGGCCCTTTTTGGCCCAGAAGTTGACTTTTAACCAGTTGTGGTACTCTATCTTTCAGTCTTATTTCATCCTTTTCATAGTTTCTGTCTTATAAACTATTTGAAATATCCTTTGCAATCTTCTAAAATTTCCTGCCTGTATATCTTTGTCCACACAATTATCCTACTTAGACACCCTCTTCCTTCTGTTTTCTTCTTATATCCAAATCCTAGCTATTTTTCAGGGATTAACTAAAATGCCAACTTATCCATGGAATCTTTTCTAATCGTTTTAACCAGAAATAACTCTCTTCCATGTTCTTAAACATTTTATCATTTTATCTCTAAAACTTTTTATCTCACTTCTCTGATTGTGTCAGTTAGGATGCTTTGGTTATGGGCAACAGACTCTGCTTCTAACTTAGGTCAAAATAGAAAGATTTAAGGTAGGTCATAGAATCAATGGAAAGGAAGAGTCGCACTGGGTAGCTAGGGAATAAGAAGAAAATGTGGGCATCTGCAGGGTGCTCCTTGGAGATACTCAAGGCCAATCGCTTTCTGAACTTGTGTTCATTCATTAAAATTTAAAACCTCTGGAGAGAGTGTGTGATTGAACTGGCTGAGAGCAAACCCCTCCCCTTGGGTGTCAAGGGCAGGTCTCGTGGTGGGTGGCCCAGCATGACTAGGAGTCCCACCAAAGCTACGGGAATGAGGAAAACAGGGTGTCTGGTTAACAGAATAAAGGGGAAGGAATGCTGGATTGTAGAAAACAGAAGATAGTCACTACACTTTTGTACTCCATTACTTTTGACCTCTTATTATAGATATATTGGGAAGTCTTACCTTCAACATTTTATTAATGTTTGGATCCTCTTCACACCCACCACAGATCTCACACACACACACACACACACACACACAGACACACAGACACACACACATACACGCACACACGCACACACGCACACACGCACACATACACACACACACACGCACACACGCACACATACACACACACACACACACACACACACACACGCACACACACGCACACACACTTATATGTACATAGTAAGTGTTAACTGAGTTCCTCACCTTATGTACATTCATATTACTCCCTTCTAGGGTATTTCCTTCTTCTTTTTAAAATCTTTACCTTTACTATATTCATACTTTGTTGTTCCTGGGTACTTTACTGTCTGTTCTCAAAACATTTCCTTCTGTAGAGCTTACTGGAGGTTAAAGGCGGAGCAGAGTCCTTCCCTAGCGTACGCATCTCCTCCTTCTTTTCCTCATGTCTGTGATGAATGGGAAAAAATTGGGAGAAGAGATTCATAATTTTTTGTTTAGATTGTGAATTTGGTTACTGGGGCCCTATGGACAACTTTTAGCTTATTCGTTTGAAGATTTTCATTGTTCAGTGATTAAAACTTTTGCAAGCCTCCCCCGTTCGAAACTGAGGCGCTCAGGTGGAGGACAGGGTCCCCGTGTGGTGAGCTTGCAGTCTGCGGGGGCTCGGTGCCGGGCTGGGCTGCCGTGTGTCGCCGTGATTGGGGCAGGCACGAGGCACAAGGTAAACGGGCAGGCACGTCTATTCCTACTGGGGATGGGAAGCAGAGACAGTGTCCTGGAGGTGGAGAATCGAGTCCTGAAGGTCACAGGGGAATCCGGCTACAGAAGGGGACAGAAAGTTTCAGGAAGAAGATGCAGGAGCAAACGCATGGGGCACGCAGGGCATGACGTATTTAGGAAATTGCACGTATTCAAGTTTTGATTTTATTTTATTAATTCATATAGAACTTAGTGTATGCCAGGCCTTGTTCTAAGAGTTTTATATGCTTTAATTCATTTAAGGTCCTTTAATTATGATTAGAATTAGGGTTGGCAAATTAACAACCTGCAAGCCACATCCAGATGATTATCCGTGTTGGTAAACACAGTCTTATCACAAACACTCGTGCTCACTGATTTAGGTACCATCTATAGCTGCTTTCATATGTAGATGGGAATAGTGAGAACCTGCAAGAGAGATCCCATCGCCCACGAGGCCTCAGATGTTTGCCATCGGGCCCTTTATTTTAAACGTTTGCCAGCCCCTAGCGTAACCTGAGAGGGGACACCTAGGCTAGAGAGAAGGGGAGAGGTCACAGAGGATGTTCCCTTAAGGAAGCAGATTCATCTACAGCATAGCAGGAGTGTAACTGTCCCCAAACAGGCATAATTAGCAGCGGCCCTCAAAGACTGCTCAGGGAGAGCAGCTAGGGTACCTGTCAGACCACAGCAATATCTCGTGGTCTGTGGTCTACCCAGTTTTGCATTAAGTGGGAAACTTCACGAAAGCTGTGTGTTTGCACCTGCTGCTGAGGCTCTGGTTGTCTCCTGAGCTGCAGCAAAACATTTCCATATTCACAGTCTAATACTGTAATAGACAAGATACTGCCTGGATCGCAGACGAGCGTCGTTTTAGTACAAAGATCTTAAGTATGTTTTTCAGCAACAATGATATTTAATATCTCATGCAAAGACCCTATTCATACATAGAACCTCATACGTAGGTCCTTACATACATAAGAGCTCATTCACAGGTCCATACTACTAATTCCTTGATAAATTATGTGACTCCTTTGAACCCCATTTCCTTCACCTTGCATCAAATAATGTTTTGAGGATTCAATGAGGTAATAAACGTATAGCCCTTAGTATAGAGCTTGGTACATAACGGGAGCTCAGTAAATAAAGTTTTTTATTATAGAAACCACAGAGCTTCAGAGACCTCTCTCTCTATCTCTTTAAAGTTCTTTTCTTGCAACCCATTTTTGGGGAAGAAAAGCTTACAGTTGGAAGTCAACAAAATTTACATCTCCTAAAAGCTCCACTGAGTAAACAGCTGGAAGGTTGATAACACAATCGAAGCACAAACAGATGATGATTATTGGATTTTGTTTTTCAAAATTAACCTGAGCACAAGGCAGAAATCATCTTTTCTGAGAAGAGGTCTGATTTCAATGAAGTCTGGAAATGTTTTCAGAGGAAATTGATATAGTGTTTTGGTTTTCAATTTTCCAGACTCAATAAAAATGGAGAAGAATGGGAGTGTGGTGCTGAGAAATTATGGAATTCAGGCCCCATGAAACACTCCCCCTAACCCTCAACTGTCTCCTCTAGTCCCGACTGGGAGAGTAAACCCATCCTCCATCTGAGCTCTGGATCCACCCAGAAAGCAGCTCAGTTTCCAGGTCTCCGAGCTTCCGTACTTCCTGCCCATCAGTCAGGTGTGGTTAGAACAGCAGGGGTTAGCCCTGGAGACCACAGCGTTAGAATCAGAGGAAGGGATGTTAGAGTTTCCACTCTTGATAATTAACAATCTAGAATATTGAACTGACAGAGGGGGAAAAGAAGGAGGGGAGCGAGAAAAAGCAGGGCATGGAGTCACGGGCTCCTGGTACCCACAGGTCCTGACCCAAGTGTTTTTGATAGGGACAGAGTAAAGGGACAAAGGAGGTGATTAAATAGTTAATCCCACTAGGGGATTGTAAGTCAAGAAAAATGCATGGGAGACCCCTGTAAGTTACTGATCACTCAAGAAAGCAGGTTTGCTTAACCACGAAACCAAGCAGGCTGACTTGGCAACAAAACCATGCAACAGAAGCATGAAACATGCCCCCAAACGATAAAACAACTGTGGCATGAGACCCACACCCTGCCCAGTGAGCTCAGTAAGTTAGTGACCCCTAGGACATGCTCCTCTGGGCACATTAAAAACCAAAGTATAAGGCAAGGGTGACATTATACTGAACCTGAGATGATTTACCATCTTTAGTATATGTTACCACCTTTTTGCTCATTTCCATTGCACCATGACATTCCCGGCTTGACCATGGAGGGACAAGAAAACTCCCCTACCCAACCTGAAGGAGGAGCTGGTGATGGAAGCGTGATGCCTACTCAAGAATGAGGAAGAAAGTCATCTTCACCCCTTCCCTGCTTTTCCTTTGATTATGAAACTGTAGCCGGCTAAGTTCTTGGGGTACGACACCTTCTCACCTGCCCCTTGTAAGCCTCACCAGCATCCTATTCTAATAAATCACTTCTTATCTATCACCGCCTCTCATTGGATTCTTTCTGCGCTGAGACATAAAGAACCGGAGCTCCTCGGAGCCCCCGAAACACCACCTAGCAGTTTCATTTCAGCAGAAGACTTTCCCATTTAACAGTCTGGGGTCGTCTTGGGAAAGGTTTTTCTCCTTGTTGAAACAAGCTCCTGGAGAACCCCAAGAGGTCCACAGTTTACATGCCCCACAGGCATGGAGTCCGGGAAATGGCCGTGTCCTGTCTTTTTAACTGAGAAATAGGAACTCAAAGGCTGATTCCTTGGCGTTTCTCTGCAGGTTTGTTTCCCCCTTGAACAGTGCCTGGTCGGATCTCTTTCCATGAGTTCACGAGCAGTCTGCACTGGTGGTGTTCCCAGGTCTCGGAGCTGAAGCTCATGCAAGCGTTCCTGTCATTTATCTACGGGAGAAGCTGCCTGTACCTGCTGGTTATACACGTGGGTGTCCTGCAGAAAACAGTGTACGGCAAGTCTCAGGACAGCTTTGCAGCTCACTTGTGATGCCATTTGTTCATCCAATTTCCTCTGACGACCGAGGATGAGAGCAGGGGAGCTCCCGGGTGACAGGCAGGGTCTTTCAAAGCTCTCTCATTACTTCCTCTGTCGAATTTGCCACTCTACAAACAGGAGAATAATCCCCATGTGAGAAATACAAAGTCTAGACAAGACAGTTGACTTTTGACAGAGAAAAGCATCTAGCCGTTCAGAAAATAGACAGTAGTAAGAACATACTGAACGGAGAACGTCCATTCGAATGAAGCAACTGTGTAAAGTCCATCTGCAAATGTTCAGATAAACCTTCAAGCTCTAGTTCTCTCCTGTATCCCACCTTCACAGTTTTGCCAGGATTATGAGTTTGGCTGGTGAAAGGTGCCAGAAACTTCCTCAGCAATTTTGAATAAAATTTAGAGCCTTATTCTACTCCCTCCTCTCTCTCTTCTTTAAGACTGTCCATAGACTTTATTTTTTAGAGCAGGTTAGCTCTGTAGAAAAACTACCCCTCTTCCCATCACTCAGTTTCCCCTATTACTATCTTCCTTTATCGTGGTATATTTGTTAGAACCAATCAACCAACATTTATGTGCTATTATTAACTGAATTCCATAATTCACGCGGGGGCTCACTCTTTCCGTTGTACGGTTCTGTGGGTTTTGTCATGTATCCTTCTACACAGTATCAGACAGAACACAAAACTTAATTTTAAGTAAATTAACGTTTACAGACCACAGGGTTTTCCTAGGGAAAATGGGTTAGGTAAGTAAAGTCTTTATTCCTCATTAAATGCCTTGAGAAACAAAAATCAGTTTAGGAAATAAGGTAGTTTATGGATTTAGAATAGTTTACCCCCCAAAGAGACATGGTGAAAACACTGTGCAGTTATAAAGTTCAAACTGACTAATTAAAAGTAGGCTGGAGGCAAATAACATGATTTAACTGATTAACCTAGATGAGAAATCAAGGAAAGTAATAGCCCTGGGTTCTCCAACTTGATTGAAGACTAAATTCTCAGCTAACTTAGCCTGCGAAGAAATCAGACCCTTTACAAAAGCAAGCTTTTTGATGTTAGTCCTGAAACATCATTTGCAAGAATTTCATATTAAATAATGTTTGTCAAGTCAGGCTAGGGGTTCCTTGGAATAGCTACAAACTACCTTCCACCCGTTAGCGTGTCCTGCATGACACACAGCCTGTCTCCGTATCTAGAAGGATACACGCATATGTTCTGTGACCTTACAAGCACCTCTGATTGCTTTTAAGGGTGATAAATGATCTATATTTTGTAATCAAGTGAATTCTGATTTTTCTGGCCACTTGTTCAAATTGTTTTGTTTGCAGGGGGAGAAGAAAAATGGTATCAGGGCGCCCTCTGCTGGTGAGGCCACATAAGAAATAAAAACGAGTCAAGATTTTGGAAGGATAAAATGACATATTTGGGGGCTCTCCACCCTCCCCACCCAGTCCTGTTAAAGCATTACAGGATCGGGACTCAGACACACGAGGGCTTGCACTTTGGGTCTGAAGGGTAGAACACAGAACGGGGTGGGAGAACGCAGCTCTTAAATACAGCGAGGTTGATAGCCGGGTTGTTTTCCAGATTTATTGACGTATAATAGACAATATTATAATGTGTTTAAAGTATACAACGTGATTATTTAATATACTTGTACACTGCATGGATTTCCGCCAGCAAGTTATTACCATATATCCATCACCTCATATACTTACCTTTTTAATTTATTGGTGAGAACATTTAAGTTCTCCTCTCAGCAAGTTTCAGTTATACAATATGATGTTATCAACTATAGTCACCGTGTTATACGTGAGATCCTCAGACCTTATTCAACTTATAACTGAAAGTTTGTGCCCTTTCACTAGCCTCTTCCTATTTCCCTCACCCCCAAGCCCCTGGCAACCACCACTTTACTCTCTGTTTCTACGAGTTCAACTTTTTTTTTTAAGATTCCACATGGTAGTGATACTGGACAGTATCAAAACTTTTCTGTCCGGCTTATTTCACTTAGCATAATGTCCTCCAGTTGCATCCCCGTTATCACAAAGGTTGGCAGGACTTTTTTTCCCTTTTAAGGCTGAATAGTGTTCCACTGTATGTGTATATATATCACAGTTTCCCTATGCATTCATCGGTCAGTGGACACTTAGGTTGTTTATATACCTTGGATATTGTGAATAATGCTGAAATGAACATGGTAATACAGATATCTCTTTGAGATAATGATTTCATTTCCTTTGCATATAAATCCAGAAGTGGGGTTGCTGGATGATACGGTAGCTCTATTTTTAATTTCTTGAGGAACCAGCATACTGCTTTCCATACAGGCTGTGCAGTTTATTCCCACCGATAGTGCACAAGGGTTCTCTTTCTCCACATTCTCAACGGCATTTATCCCTTACCTCTTTGATAAAAGACATTCTAACAGGTATGAGGTGACGTCTCATTGTGGTTTTTGTTTGTTTGTTTGTTTTTGTTTTTGTGTTTTTTGCGGTACGCGGGCCTCTCACCGCTGTGGCCTCTCCCGTTGCGGAGCACAGGCTCCGGACGCGCAGGCTCAGCGACCATGGCTCACGGGCCCAGCCGCTCCGCGGCACGTGGGATCTTCCCAGACCGGGGCACGAACCCGCGTCCCCTGCATCGGCAGGCGGACTCTCAACCACTGCACCACCAGGGAAGCCCTCACTGTGGTTGTGACTTGCATTTCCGTGATGATCAGTGATGTTGAGCACTTTTTCATGTACCTGTTGACCATTTGTATGTCCTCTTTGGAAAAATGTCTCTTCAGGTCCTTTGCCCATGTTTTAATTGGATTGTTTGATTTTTTGCTATTGGGTAGTATGGTTCCTTATTTTTTGGATATTAACCCCTTATCAAATATGTGGTTTGCAACTATTTTCTCCATTCCACAGATTCCTTTTTCATTTGTTGGTTGCCTCCTTTGCTGTGCAGAAGCGTTTTCTTTTGATGTACCTCCACACGTTTATTTTTGCCTTGGCGTCAGGTCCAAAAATTCACGGCCACTCGTCGAGTTTAACTGGCTCCTAGCTCAGCTTCCTCTCCTCCTGTGGCTTTGTTTTCATAGGTTCCCTTGGGTCCCGAGGAGCTTGGTAGAAAGGAGGGGACGCGATTATGTAGCTGGTCATTTAGATGGTGTAGACGACAGCCCATCTCTGTTCTGACACATCCCCCTGGGTTCTTGAAACACGTGTTATCTGTGTGTGAACTGCCTAGTTCTTGCCTCATAAAGCTTCTCGAGTCCTGAGATCCTGGATCAGAGATGTTCTACCAGCACAGACGGGCTTGGTAAAATTTCTAACTTCTTCTAGATTACTTTTAAAGACCTGATGATTTGTATTCGGAAACCGTCTCCACCAAAATAGAATTAATGCCCAAACTGAAACAACTACGAGCTTAAACTGCAAGATACTTTGACCTTTGGCAAACCCTGGGGGCTCGTGGTGTTCACTTCTCCCCAATTTAAAGTTTTAACAGGAGTTGCTTGTGTTCCTTCTGTTTTGTTGCTGTTGACTCACTAGAGGGGGGTAGAGGAAAAGGTTTCAAAGGAGCTGAGGCAGAAATCACACAGAAAACCCAGTACCCATTCAGGTTAGCGTCCGGCAGCTCTGTAAAAACAACTCGGGTCTAAATGTCAGATCCAATGGGGAAGCAAAGTAAGGCATCGTGCCCTCGCCTTGAGGATAGACTTATGATGGATAATTCAGTCAGTGCATTCTTTGGCTAGGAGTTGATGACTGATTGGATGTGATGTCTTCTGTTTCTATGTCAATTAAAAGCATTCACAAATAACATCTATTTTTCTTCTGCTCTCTCTTCCCTTGATTTTCGCTGGAAACAGCCTAATGAAATCATTTCCCTACTAGTCCTCCAAATTTCTCTTGCTTGTAGATTGTAGGATGGCATTTTAAAAGTTTTGACGTTGGTACTCGGCCATGAAGATTGCTGGGAATCAAAACAAAAATACAGTTTCGGTGCACTCACTATGTCTAATAATACGGCAACCTGCCAGTTACAGGTCTCCTCTTATCCCTTCTGGGGACTCGACTGTTTCAGAGGTTTTGCATGTGGTGGGATCTTTCTGGATACACATGTGTTTTTACCCAGAGGGCTAAAACTTCGCTGGCAACATTTTGTGTGCTGGGGCAAAACCACGGAGGAAGGTTCTCTGAGTCAAGTTTCTGAGACTGTGTGTCTAGTCGCTCTGTATCCAAACTCAGGTGAGGTTCAGTATTTTAGCGTGTCTCACTGTGGAATCACAGAAGTGAGTTGTTCTTGGTGAAATGATCTCTTCTTTTCCTTCCCACCCCCGGGCACTGGCAAAACTGTCTACAGAAGAAACCAAAATTGGCCCTTGGAGAGAGAAGTCACGTGGGCTTCTTGTATGCTCTCCCTGGGGTCGTGAGGCAAACATACCTGGCGTGAACTTTAAATAGCCTCCGACAGGTGTGTTTAAAGACACTTGTGGGAAAGTGAGCACAGCGCTGCCCCCTGCCTCGCAGCTTTAAAAGGAGAAGGAAAGAATTGTGGCCTCTCCCTGGGGTGAGGGTCCCTGCCAGGAAGCTGAGTATTAAACCCAAATTGCAGCGGTGGTGTCACGCCCCTCCTCCTGTTAATTACAGAGCAACTGCACTTCATTTCATTCTGAATGGAATACCGTTCCTATTTCACTAAGTATGTATGTTCCATAAAATACGGGTTCGCATATGGCTTTGCTGGTGATCAGTGCGTTGCAGACTTTCCAATCTGACCTAAATTATTCGTGTTGGTTTTATGACCTGGAAAGCAAATGTATGCATTCCAAAGACTCTTGCTAAGATGCTTTAAATTATTCCATTGTAATATGGAACAAATCCTTACATGTCAGCGCTGAAATAAAAGCAAGCCCGTTACACGGCAGAAATGAGTTAGCCATTAATTCAGGTAAGAGCCTGTGGCTCGATCACACAACTCCTCGTCATTTATTCAATGTTGCCTTCTCCTCCTGGTTTGAATCCTGTTCTCTCAGGCACTGTGACTTGTTGAAGGTTGGATGGCTTGATAGATTGTTACCTTTCCTAAACAAATGAGGTGGGGTTTGTTTAAAATACAAGTAAACTAATTGGTTCTGTGCAGAAATGATACCTGGAAACTTGAAAATGTATGGCTTTCAGTGAAGAAAAAAAGGCGTGCAAAGAGATAATGATAATTTATATAATCATAAACTGTTGCTAAATCTAGCACTGTGAGTTAATTTTTAAAACTAGTCAATGTAATCAGCGGTTTATTTTTTTGCTCTCACAGGAGAAAATGTGTTTCCTTTTCTAGAAGGTTTCTCGTTTTACTGGCTGTGTCTAGGTTTATTAAAATGTAACACATATTGGAAAGAGCCCACTTTCCCCACCTCTTGATAAACTAAAACTAAAATGTAAAATGCTGCTGAAGATTAAAAACACCATCTGCTATATGGAATTGTACCAAATCAAAAGTCATGCATCATTTCTTGGGGCACCGACTGAAAGGAATCCTAGGGCATAATTTTTATGGCTTTTATTAAAGAAATGAAAATTTTATTCCTGAATAGCATACAGAGAGAGTCCGCTTTCATGTAGGATACATATTCTCTACAGATGTATTTAGCTTTATTCATATTTAAAGACATTCTTCTCTTTATTACTTCCTTTAATGTTTATGTGCAATTAATATTTACATAAAGCTTTGCATTTACAAGACAGTTTCAAAATACATGATCTATTTAATCTTCATAATAACTTTAGAGGCAGGAGTCATAGCCCTGTTTTACAGATGGGAGCGCAGTCACTTGGAGAGATTAAATCCCTTCCCCAAACTCCCGTGGAGTAAGGGGCAACGTGGGACACGAATCGCAACTTCAAGTCCCTGGTTTCAAGTCTTAACCGCCCCAAGTGTCAGCTGACATTTAGACCCCTCCTGTCCAGAGCACCATGTGGTGACCCTGGTGTCTGCCCTTCCACTCAAGGACTATTGGCAGGTTTACAGGAAGCCCATGCATTCTTACTTTTTTCCTCCTTCTACATCTAGATAAAATTACCTACTTGCTATTGAGGTGAAATATAGAATTAGCACAATATTCCCATTTTGAAATCTTAGCAAGCGAGGTCCACGCTTGGCCCACACTCAGCTCTGGTGGCTTGTAGCGCTCATTAACATTGCTGTGCACTCACTGGGCTCCTTCACTAGAAGATAAACTCCTCGGGGGATACTCTTTGTTGTCACAACCTTTCCCGTGCTTAACCAAGGGACTTCATGTACAGCTGATGTTCAAAAAATGTTCCTCCATGATAATGCTTAAAAGGCGAAGGTAGTTTTGACTTGCATTTCTCTAATGATTAATGATGTTGAGCATTCTTTCATGTGTTTGTTGGATGGACCTAGAGTCTGTCATACAGAGTGAAGTAAGTCAGAAAGAGAGAGACAAATACCGTATGCTAACACATATATATGGAATCTAAGAAAAAAAAATGTCATGAAGAACCTAGGGGTAAGACGGGAATAAAGACACAGACCTCCTAGAGAATGGACTTGAGGATATGGGGAGGGGGAAGGGTAAGCTGTGACAAAGTGAGAGAGAGGCATGGACATATATACACTACCAAATGTAAGGTAGATAGCTAGTGGGAAGCAGCCGCATAGCACAGGGAGATCAGCTCGGTGCTTTGTGACCACCTTGAGGGGTGGGATAGGAAGGGTGGGAGGGAGGGAGACGCAAGAGAGAAGAGATATGGGAACATATGTATATGTATAACTGATTCACTTTGTTATAAAGCAGAAACTAACACACCATTGTAAAGCAATTATACTCCAATAAAGATGTAAAAAAAAAAAAAAGGCGAAGGTAAAGACCATCTTCCCTGGATGCTAAATTCTATTACAGTGAGTCTAAAATTTTATAGCAAATATACAAGAAATTTGAAATTAATGAAACTATATCATGGAACATAGATTCCTTTGACTGTATCTCACATTTATTACACAATTTATATGCTGATGAAATTACAGCTGAAGACAGTTTTGAAGATCTGTTTTGCTTATCTTTTCCCCTGGGATCATTAGAATTTGCGATGTCCGTGTTTACCTGAGGTTCTGCTAAGCAATGATTACTAACCAGCACACCTGCTGATGACATCAGAGCCCTGACCATTGTCTCCGGCATTTTGAGATTTGGGGAACATTGTCAGGTGCTCTCTGAAGCCCACGCTCAGGACACCTCAAGGCACTTTCTGAGAGTGAACTCTCTGGAGGTTACCTTTGCAGAGCTTGGATAGGAGATCTCAATTTAAAATGTCTTCTGTGTCCAAGAAAACTGGTGTCTAGATTTGAATTGTTACAGAGCAGTAATTGATGATTTGAACACTTCATTTAAAATGTTTTCTATAATTATTAACCTGAAAAATGGCTGTCTTCTCCTGTATTTTTCATCAACTGTTTCTTCTGTCTCCTAAATCTCTAATCTCTGTTTTTCTGCTGTGAGTCCACAGAGCTGTGGCTCGTCCTCAAAACTCTCCCCTCAGTCCTATTGCCACCTCGAGCAACTGTTCTGATCCCACCATGTCTACACTCTAAACTTTCTGTAGGAATAACTATTCCTCTTGCTTACTTACTCCACAGCCAAATCCCTTCATCCTGACATGCTTGCCTCCCGTTAATGTGGAAAGAATTTTAATAAGGTAGCTAATGTCTTTGGATCACCCGATCTAATCAGCAGTTCGACTTTTTACCTTACATTTCTATTAAATTTTAATAATGACATTTTACATATTTCTATACACATAGAAAGTATAGGAAGTACATAAAAATAATAAACACTTCCGCAAAAGAACTATGTAGAGTTTGTCTTATGTTAATACCTTCTCATATGTTCTTCAATAGTCCCCCTTTAAGAAATAAAATAGTTCAGTACATTTAAATACTCACCTCATCTTTTCAGTACTCCTCTGTCCACTTTTCTGCAGAATTGACCACCTTTCTTTCTACTGTCTTCCTGCCGGTACTGGTCCTGCCTGGGTGCTCCTCCTAGCACTGTGTCTGTTAACTTTCATCGCTGCTCCCCACTCTTCCTTCTCTACCTGCCCCGTACTTGTTGGAATTCCCACGTCTTGCATCTTGTTTCTGCCTTATGTCCCCAAACCTATGTTTCCAGCCGTGACTCTTTTTGAGCCCCGTGTTCCCGGGAGCACAAGACGTGCGTTTCTGGGTGTGGTACCACACCCACCCCTGCTGGTGCTTTGTGTGTCCACCAGCTCCCGCCCATGACACAGCAACCTCAGTCTCCTCCCGGCCCCATCCCTTCTCATCCGCTATGATCACCAAACATGGTAGGCGACCTCAGGAAGTCTCCCTAAATTCAGTCTCCTACCCATTGTGACTAGTGCTGCATCGATGTGCTTCCATATCACGTTATCTCTGCTTGACTCCAACATCCACCTTCTAAATGGCTCACCTCACTAGACGTTCATACTCCATGCCATCAGTTAGCTTATACACTGTCAGAGTTTGCTTCTAAAAAAGTGTCTGGTCATGCACTGCCAACGCTTAAAAATTTCCACTGACCTCCGGCCCTACGAGGGAAGAAAAGGCGTGGGTTTATTTTTGTGCCACGTGACGCCCTTGGCACCTACCTGTTCCTTGTCTGCCTCACTGCTTCAGGCCTGTGCAGCCCTGCCTTGCGCACCTGGTCTCTATGTGCCGGGGGTGTGCTCTTCCCCACATGCAAGCAGAGCACTGGGTCCTGATGGCAGACGAGACCGATGTGCAATGCTGCCTCTTACCTTCATTCTAAACACAGACAGGACCTAAGTCACAGCAATAGCAAAAATAATACAAAATAAAAGAAAATGCATAGCTGAGCTTAAAGGTAAGAAAGGGAAACCTCTAGGTGCCTGAGAAGGAGTGGACCGGCCATTAACCCGAAGGACTGGAAGTTGGTCTACATCTCCAGGTAGGGTTTTCACGTCCGTTCTACAGAGGCATGAGGGCTGCATTCCCTGTGCTCCGTGTGAAGTAGAACCAGGGTCCTTGAATAAGGGAGCTGAAAAGAGGTATTTATAAATGAATGGAAACGAAAATAAAATTGTGTTCACCACACCAGCGATGTCCCATACAGCACGCCATCTGCCTTGGACCACGGGCGTGGAAAGAGCTCCAGTAGTAAGATCCCCAAATGTGGGCTCTGCCGAAGTTTGGGATCCAAGCTTGACTTTTTTACATGGTGAGAAAATCATGCGCTAAGAAACCAGCCATAAATACTTGATTTGGGAGACCGGTGCCGTTCACAGTGCCTGGCGAGAGGCGCAGCTGCCCCGCGCTGAAGGCTCCACCACCAGCCCCCAGCAAAACTCCCGCGGAAAATGAGGCACCTTGGGCATAAGTTCGGAGTCTAAAGTAAGAGCAAAAATTAGACACAGAGAATTCACCAGCGATGAGCTGTGAGTTCAGAGTAACCTGAAAACATTTTCCAGGAGTGTGCTTCAGTTATTCAAAATGCACAAGGTAGGACTTGAATCCGCAAGGAAACTACGAAACGTTAGGAAAGAAATGGTGCAGCTAGATTTAGAGGGGAACTTAAATATGTGAGGACCCCCTTTCTGGCTCTGGGGGTGGGGTGTCCCTTGAGAGCAGGGAGATGGTAAGAATCCACACAGGCCTGGGGGAAAAAGTGGTCAGTTTTTCTCAGGAAGGAAAAGGGCCGAGCAGAGGGGCCCCCGCTCAGCCCTGGCTGCACCCCTGTCACCTGTACCTGCCCCCGAACACAACTGCGGCAGCCCTGCTTGGAATCGCACTGCTCTTCTCAGGAAGTCAAAACAGCAGCGTGGACAGCCCTACTGGGGGTTTCCTGGGAGCCCCCGGTTCTCCCCCCACCCCGGGGTGAAGCCCCCCACGGGGGACAATGACCCAAGTTGGGAGACACGCTGGATCGTCACACGGGGAGGGTGAGTGGCAGCGTCTGGTGGACAGAGGCCAGGGATGCCCTCCAGGGACCACACAGACCCTACGACAAGGATGCTGTGATCCGAGTGTCAGTCGTGCTGAGGTGGAGAAGCCCTGCTGTGGACGAAGCGAGACCTTAAATATCAATCGTCAGTGTCACACTGGCTTGGAGCCGCGTACTGACCGATGGGCCGGAGGTGAAGGGACTGGGTACGGGAGGGAGGGGAGCAGAGGTACTGTGAACACATGTCTATCTTACTGTGTGGAGAAGTGAAGGATTCTGCCCCAATTTAAGAAAACTCCAACGGCTAAAACTAAAACTCTTAGCTTTAGAAGATCAAATTATATGGAGATCAGATAAATAGAATATAAAATAATATAATATTTTTACAATAATGGAATAATATATAAATAATATAAAAATCGTGAGAAGGTGTGGGAGGGAGGTGGTAGAGGTGAGCTGAGCTTCTTGATCTATAGCACAGGCGTTAATTCAAATTTGACGGATCGGGAAACAAACATATTCCACGGCTGTATAGTGTTAATCAGCAGATGTGCTGGAAGCAGAGTTTATTGAAATACTGGGGCTCTTTGAATTTCTTCACGATGTGAACACGCTGTTTCTAAATTTAAAAGAACACAATTTTAACACCGAGCGTGAGCAAGAGTGGGATTGTGAATGTAAGTGGACCCATCTTTCTGGAGGGCATTTTGGCAAATACGTATCAAAAGCCCTACAACATTTTCGATCGTCCTACCCAGTAATTCTGCTTTGAAGTATTTATCCTAAGGAAATGATTAGAGATGCAAAGATAGATTTATATGCAAGAATATTAATTGAGGTTATGTTTTCTATAGAATTGTTAAAATTGTAATATTTGTAGTACCAGAGTAGAAATCAGCCAAGTGAAATATGGAATATGTCCAGACAAAGGGATACAAGGTTCTATTAAGATTGATGCTGTTCACTATTGTCCAGAGACACATACAAAAATGAACATAATATACGTGTCCGGGCGGGCGCGTATTTCAAGAGTGTGCTCCCAATTATATTAAATATATACTATTATCAAAGCGGCACCTCTGCACCTTTTCACACCCAACTTACTTTGTCCTAAGGGCAGAATGGGCTTAACGATCAGATTATCTGATATAAATTTTGCTCAGGAAGAATTAACATAAAGACTACGTTGATTCTCCCAAAGGCCTTCACAGAATAATGTTAAATAAAGGAAATGTACATTTTCCAAGAACGTATGGATTTTGATCATAAGTTTGTAAAAAAAAAAAAAAAGGCTGTTGGTTAAAAATAGAACAGACGAGGTTATGTGGAGGAAAAAAATAGGTATCTGTAAAAAAATACTTCAAAATATTAATGGAATATGCTTCTGGGTATTGGAGCAGTGGGTACTGTCAGATTTCCTCTTAATTTGTGTTCCAAATTCTCCAAAGAAGGGAAAAAGTGTTTTTTTTTGTGAGCGTCTGTTTTATTTCCCACAAAAAGGCATTTGCTCTTTCCGTTAACAGAGCCTTCCTTTTCCCATGGAAAGGTACCTGGTCTTCCACTCACAGACCATGTGGCTTTAGCGAGGCGTCTTAGCCAGGATCTAAGGGTGGAGCACAGGACCCTGGACAGTGCAGTCCCCTGACCACAGGGACTCGTGTGGGGAGAGGTATGTGAGCCAGACGTACGTAAGACCTAGAGATTTCTGAAAAGGACTCTTTCCTACCTTGGACGTGAACTTGGGTGGATGTAAGGTCTAGAGCTTCTATCTCAGAATCTGCAACAACCAGAGGAGAAACTGAGCTGACCCCAGAGGAGAGGGGAGCGTTGGGCTGTGCCCTGACGTCCCCTCCGGACTCTGCGGTTACGTGAGCTGATGCTGCCTTTATGCCTGAGGAAACTGGGCTGTGGTCTTCAGTCATTTGCAACCAAAATGACCCTGGTAAATTTTTATAGGATTTTTTGTTTGTTTTTGTTCATATCTTTGGTGTAGAGTTTATCTTAGAAGTTGTGTTCCAGCGGTCATAAATCTCTGGAAAGAATCATAAAAATTCATTTTGGAGAACGTTTTATTGTATTGGAGCTGTTTTTCTCCTTCAACTGTATAGAAATCAAGGTGCTCATTCATTCTCATTAAATGCAATACTTCAGTTTGTGGTGAGTCATTATATCTCTGTAATATCCCCCAGATAAACCTTAACTGAGAAAACAAAGGTAAGGTAAGCAAATTTTCTCTCTCAGTTAATCCAGGTCTTCTCTCGCGCACAGCAGTAAGTGATGCAACTTTCAATCAACTCAGGCAGGAAAATGGGTAAAGTCACTTTTGACCAAAAGTTTCTCTCCCCTTGGTACTCTATGACAAGAATGATGAAATAAGCCAGGGAAACCTCTAGAAATACCATGTCAAAAATTGGCTTCCAGCATTATCTTCAGGAAACAATGAAGATCCCCTCCGCTTCAGAGCTCTTCCCTTCATTCGGCACATGAATGGGTGCAGAGCAGACCCTGGCTGAGTGAACGCAAGCCTGGCGACCGCGTTCACTTAGTCCAGTCAGGGTCAGCATTGACGCTGTGCACCAGTAGATGAGCCATCTCAGCCTGAATTCTGAGCCCTCTGTCGGGGATAAGCGTGCGGGGTTAACCAATGAGAGAAGATATGAATGGACCAGTTCAAAATATTACAGAGCTATTAACTCTGGTATTTATCTAGTTTTGACAGTCCCAGAGGATAATGTCCTGATGTCTGTTGGTGTGAGTTTTACTTTTCACACTTTTAATCAAAGAGATTTTGCTCCCCTGGAAACTTTGTCTTCTGGCTGAAAACCACCAGAATTTTCTAATATTTTCTAGGAGTCATGTGACCCAGTTTCCATCTTCCCTGTGCGCTTGCCCAGGGCGGCTCAGGGCTTTTGAAATCACCGAGCGTTTCAGGCACAGGAGCGTAACTGGGAGCGCCCAGGGATGTGTCAGAATGAGGCCCACTGGGTTGTTCTTGGTTGGGCTGAGCTACAATCCGAACCTGATTTTAAAATGAAATCAGTCCTTTAAGAACCTAATGATCTTCCTTTTCATGTCTGAATAACGCAGCTTGAGGCCTGGCTCCCCGGTGTGACAGGAAAGTGAGGACAGGCTTGTGCTGATTCCCAGCGTGGGTCTACTTGATTTTTATTTCATGCCACGTCATTCCTGTTGCGGACGGAACTCTATTCTCTCTGTCTCTCTGTTCAGTTTTAACTACACTGCATATGATAATGCTAATTAACGAGCACGCATTTCAGAACAATCTGGGATACGATATTTGTGAATCAATAAAAATTAAGCCAAACGGGGAATTCCCTGGCAGGCCAGTGGTTAGGGCTCTGCGCTTTCACCGATGAGGGCCTGGGTTCCATCCCTGGTCGGGGAACTGAGATCCCGCAAGTGTTGCAGCACGGCCAAAAAAATAAATAAAATAAAATGCACATCTTTATGTAAAAAAAAATTAAGCCAAACGGAACTCAGTGCCCAGAAAAATCAGGTACAATCACTTGTAAACAACTGAGGGTATATATAAATATATATATATATATATATACATACTATAAATTAAGAAAAATATAATATATAAATTTAGAAAAATATAAATTAATAAAATATAAAACAGTTCAATTAATATGTGGAATATTGTGTAATTGAAAAAATTAAAATGTCCCTTGGCCATATGGAGTCTTGGGCCTTTATGACAATGTCAGGGGCGGGTGTGGAGACAGTCGCTAGGGACAGGGTGTGGAGACAGTCGCTAGGGACAGGGTGTGGAGACAGTCCCTAGGGACAGGGTGTGGAGACAGTCCCTAGGGACGGGTGTGGAGACAGTCCCTAGTGTGGGTCTGGCTGTGGAAGCTTTCAGCCTTGGGTGTCCTGATGGGGGGATAACAGTAGTGATGACGACAGTAGTGACGATCATTCCTGGTGAATTTTCTCTTCACTCATCACATCCCAAGTCACCCCTTCATCACTTTTGTTCCTACCATGAGCTGTCCCGTGTGCTTCAGTGGGCCGCTTCCCTGTCCAGTGACCATAAATGAATGAGCCAAACTTTTAGGATAATGTCAACCTTTTTAAGGCTTTTTGCAAATATAAGTTACTTGGGAGTGTATTTTCCCCCAGCTGGTTATGAGAGTACAAAACTTCAATGCATCAGAGCATCAGGTCATTTGAACACGAATACTTAAATGTGTAAAAGCCAGAGGAATGCCGATGAGAGTAGATATGATCTAAATTTTTTCCTGGACGCTGAGCACCTTCTACGTTTCAGGGGGCATCCAGAATCGCTGGTAACTTAGCCGCCGCGGTTAGTGCCTTTTGAGCCAGTGTGTGAGGCAGCTCAGGGGTACGAGGGCGCTGATCAGCAGCTGCCTCTGCTTCGCGACGTTAGCAGCAGAGTAAACGGCAGGCAGACTCTTTGTTGGGAATAATGTAGGCTACTAATCTGCAAAGAAAATACTATGAAAAATAATAGAAACAAATGAGAAATTTGCTTTAATCGAGAGCTAATGAGCTCAGGAAACTAGAAAACCTTTTCTAAATAGTAATTAAGCAATGTAACTGGGCAGATTTTGCCTTTTTGTAGGATTTGACTTAGAAATGAGGAGAGAGCCCTGTAAGACACCATCAAAATTTGCCTCGATCCCTACCATGGATGGGAGAATGCAAAGGGGAAAACTCTTACACTGACACAGTGAGACCCTGCGTTAGTGCTTGCCTTTCAAATCCCTGGCTTCTCCCACTAGGTACGGTAACTGTCATCACTGAAGGAAACATCTCAAAGCATCTTTAGTTGCAACAAGCAGTAAACATTTACAGAGTTGGGTACTTGTAAAATGTATTTTATATTGAAGAAGCAGTACGACATAATTCAGAAACAATCATTGTAAGCAAGACACCTTGATTAACCAATAAAGAATAAATAATCCAATTTTAATTGAATATGTAGTATGTCTATGTACTGCCCCATGAAACTGAAGATACAGTTATCTTGAGACAGAAGTCATCCCTGCCTTCCAATTGTTAACGGTCCAGCAGGAAGGACACACATGGGACAAATAATTACAAGTGTGATGAGTCTTAACACAATAGGGGGACAGTGTGGGTCAAAGAGCTTATAGCAGGGGAACATGACTCTCACCAAGGGCACAGGGAAGGCTCTATTAAGGGAATAACATTTAGGTAGAGACCTACAGGTGAGTAAATATTATGTGGTCAAAGACGTAAGGAGAGTAATCCAGGCCAAGAAAACAACACATGAAAGGCGTTTTGGAATGAGAGTGCATTTGAGGCATAGAAAATAAATACTCCTATGGCCAGACATAGAGAATTCAGGAAAGTGTTGAGTAAAATGAGGTTGGAGAGGTTGGCCATGGATTTGGAATTTTAGAAAATTAACAGGTAACCAGTGAAAGATTTTAAGCAAGGTTAGAGTTAAACACGGTTAGGTTAGCTTTTTATTTTTAAAAAATAAATTAAATTTATTTATTTTAAAAATTTTATTGGAGTATAGTTGACTTACAATGTTGTGTTAGTTTCAGGTGTTCAGCAAAATGAATGAGTTATACATGTACATATATCCCCTCTTTTTAAGATTCTTTTCCCCTATAGGTCATTACAGAGTACCGAGTAGAGTTCCCTGTGCTATGCGGTAGGTCCTTATTAGTTACCAATTTTATATACAGTAGTGTGTATATGTCAATCCCAATCTCCCAATTTATCCCTCCCACCCCCTAACCCCCTGGTAACCTAAGTTTGTTTTCTACATCTGTGTGGCTTAGATTTTAAAAAGAACCTAGTTTTATCCTAGTCGTGCAACAACGAACCTCTCTGTCCTTCAGTGGGTCCATCAGGGCAAAGAGGCCGGACATGCTGTTTGCAGACCCCTGCTGTGCTGAGTCAAGTGCAAATAAGGCAGACACAGAGGAACAAAATTGCTAATAGGGAGCAGGGAGGCGTGAATGTCCCGTCTTGACTAACCGGCCATTCATGCGTGCATGTGCCTGTGTGTGCATGTGTGTGTGTTTGTGTGTGTTTTCTACTGGGGGTGGTGAAGGTTACTTCTTATGCTGGTGCATGACTGAGTGACAAGTGTCTGCTGTTTTCTTCAATCAGCCCAGGCACATGTACCATATAGTTGTTGAAATTATTTACATGTGGGCTTTTAATGACACATTTAAAAATATTCATCCCATTTCCTGACTTAGGCAGACAACTTTTGCAAGTGTGGGCCAGTGTCATGGTTATTCCCAAGCTCCCGTTTATTTAAAGCACATCACCCCGGTTTTTATGCTCTCCCCACAGGAGAGAAAAGAGAATCCTGGTTCTTTGAATACTGACTCCACAGAACACCAAAACAAGATGAATGATAAAAAAAAATGCATAATAAGAGAGCCACTTCATTTTATCAACAAGGCAAGAAATAAAATAAGCTGATTTTCAAGTCGTATGCCTTGTGCTACTTTGTCCTAAAAGTTCTTACATTTATCAGTCCTTAGGGTAGGTTAAGGTTTTTATTATGATTATTTTTATTTATTTATTTTTGGCTGCATTGGGTCTTCGTTGCTGTGCACGGGCTTTCTCTAGTTGCGGTGAGCGGGGGCCACTCTTCTTTGTGGTGCACGGACTTCTCACTGCGGCGGCTTCTCTTGTGGCGGAGCACGGTCTCTAGGTGTGTGGGCTCAGTAGTTGTGGCATGCGGGCTCAGTAGTTGTGGCACGTGGGCTCAGTAGTTGTGGCTCACAGGCTCTAGAGTGTGGGCTCAGTAGCTGTGGTGCATTGGCTTAGTTGCTCTGCGGCATGTAGGATCTTCCTGGACCAGGGATCGAACGTGTGTCCCTGGCATTGGCAGGTGGATTCTTAACCACTGCGCCATCAGGGAAGCCCTATTATGATTATTTTTCAGGTCTCTTATCTAAAACCGAGCATGGATAGTGAAGTAGACGTTATGTTGGATGTGAACAGCATATAAGGTAAAGATATTATGTTGCTTCCCAATAGTCATTGGGGAATGTACCCATTGCATCTGGTCACCTACATTTTCTAGTCAAAAAGTGGGTCGTGAGATGGCATAGTGGCAGACTTCAGGCTGTAGAGACTTCCCGCTGGCCTGGAAGCAGCTATGATACCTGAGGACTTGGAGTGTGTAATTCAGGCTTAATTCCAAATTTAAATAAATTTAGAGAAGAGTACAGATTGGTATTAGTAGTGGCTATTACCTTTCCAACTTCCAGAAGATGGTGGTGTTGATATTAAACTTTTAATCTTTGAGAACGGTTTGGAGAAGAAAATCCAAACGAAAATGCATTTAAGAATTTGATTTTAAAAGTTATGTATCTTCTCTATATGTACCAGCACTTATTCTACGTTATTTTTATAAAATACATCTTGTAATTATTTTAGTGAGCCTTCTGCCCTGAATCCTATTCACAGAGTTTGTCATCATAGAATCATAAGAATATCATATGATCTTATGAGCTATAGAATCATGGGAATATCATATCATCTTATGAGCTATAGAATCATGGGAATATCATATGATCTTATGAGCTATAGAATCATGGGAATATCATATGATCTTATGAGCTATAGAATCATGGGAATATCATATGATCTTATGAGTTATAGGATCATGGGAATATCATATGATCTTATGAGCTATAGAATCATGGGAATATCAGAGAATCACTGATTACTTGCATCATATGGGGCCATGTTTTGCTTATGCTACATTTGTTTTTTTTCATTATGCTAATAGCATATGTATTCTACCCACAGTTCAAATTAGGACCTTTAATTGGAATTTACCGTGTTCATTTTATTTTTTTTATTTACTTTATAACATCTTTATTGGAGTATAATTGCTTTACAGTATTGGTTAGTTTCTGCTGTATAACAAAGTGAATCAGCTATATGTAGACATATATCCCCATATCCCCTCCCTCTTGCCTCTCCCCCCCTCCCCCATCCCTATCCCACCCCTCTAGGTGGTCACAAAGCACCGAGCTGATCTCCCTGTGCTATGCAGCTGCTTCCCACTAGCTATCTATTTTACGTTTGGTAGTGTATATATGTCCATGCCTCTCTCTCACTTCGTCCCAGCTTACCCTTCCCCCTCCCCGTGTCCTCAAGTCCATTCTCTACGTCTGCATCTTTATTCCTGTCCTGCCCCTAGGTTACCGTGTTTGTTTTAAATGAAAATTGGACCTGTTGAGTTGAGGCTAGAGACGCAGGGTAGGGCTTGACCACACGGAGTGATGGAGCCTGTGGCACTGTCGCTGAGTAGCTGCTGCTGCCTGAGATCAGATGGTGACAGGACTTCTGAGACTGAAGCTGAGGACGACCCAACCTATAGCACTCCAGGGAGAAGTGGAAATCAATAACCAGGAAGACGATAAAGCGAATGTAGCAACCCAATGGCCTCTTCAGAGGCTGCTGGCACTGGGCAGGGCAGGATGGAATGTTAGGGTATCAGAGTAGGCTGGAGTGTCAGGGACAGAGCTTGACTCTTCCTGCAGACACTACAGGGCAAGTCTGCATACTTATCCCCACTTGCAGAGGTAAGCACTGGCCCAGATTCCGGATACAGACCACTGCAGATTAAGAGCAGACACTTGTGGTCAGTGAGGGTGTGGGTAGCTTTGTGGATTGGGGTTGGTGGATATTCAGAGAGACTTAAAGTATTGTAGAATTTGTGGTCCTTGGTAGTGCCAGCTATTCTGCATCCTTTCTGGAGCTGTAGGGACCCCACTCCCACCCTCCAACATTGCCAACATCACCACGAACAAAGAGACTTAATAATCATTTGCACCAAGCTATTCAAAGGCTCTTTTGAACAAGCAGAGATCTAAGGACACTTTGAGTTTTGACCTTCCTTGTATCCAGAGGGTTGCTCCTTTGTGCTTTCTCCAGGAACAACTCATAAAGGAGACACTGCTCCTGGCCTTTGGCTGTTCTCGGCAACAAGAATCAGGAGAAGCATCTAAATTTCCTGGGATCTAGAAACTGGAAGGTTGTCAGAACAAGCTCCCGGGCAAGTAGGTGTCTACATAACTCAAAGTGTCACATTGTATAATGTAGGGAAATATAGCCCACACTGATCGGATTTGGGAGAATTCCCAGTGACACAAACTCTAAGAATCCCTGAAGATATCTTGGTAAGATAGTCACTAACAACATGGGGTGAAAGAGCACAAAAAGGAAAGAAAAGGAAAAATATCAAAGGATTATTTTAAGTCAAAACAAACAAGCAAACATTGCAAGATTCTCTCCTTGGACAGGTACAAAAATCATGTTTCCGTGATGACTTAAATGGAGTGTTTGAGACTCTTTGTTTAAGTGTTGATAAAAGAGATTAGATATATTCAGCTCTAGCGTTTACCCACTGGTGACACTGAAGCTAGATTTCCCAACTGGCAAATATCTGTTTTCAGAACATGAGAGCTAACAAAATGTGAACATAAAATATCGGACAGAACCTTTGCAGATATCTGAGTAATTTAAGATTATTTTGAGGCCTAAAATCGACTCCATCGCAGCAAAGCAAGGCCCAGCTTGGAGAGAAGATAGAATACCAGACATAACAGGTATTCAATCTCACCCAAAAGAGCACAGGTTTTCACATTACTCCTGAATAGGCTCCTATGGGTAATTCATTACAAAGAAGAAGAAACCTCTCATCCAGGTAATTGTTTTAAAGCACAAAGTCAAGTTTTTTATAGAACGACATATGGTAAAGTGAATGTAGTGTTTCTGAGAGGAAATTTCCTCCTAGTATTTCTCAGGGAATTCATGTTTTTTTCAGAATCCCAAGTTCTTGGAAAAAAAAATCAAGAAATGGGGGAAGTGGGAGAGAGTAGTATAAGTCTTCTATGAGAATTAAAAGTTAACCATCAACGCAGGGGCTAATTAATTAGTTGGTCTAAAGAATCCACTGACACAAAGTCAGCAGCTGAGGTGGGGTTGAAGGTTAAGGTCCATACTTCAGGAACAGAGGCAACCAGGCTCTGATCTGTGCGGATCGCTTGTGAGTGTTGACACGTGCAAAGCCCGGTCTGCCACTGGTGGCAACTCGTTCTTACAAACAAAACAAGTGGTAATAAGTTTATATGCAGAGTATGTTTTATGCTATGAGTGATATTCCAAGAATTGAGTATTGAAAGCCAAATGAGTCCTTAAATTGGCATTTTCAGCTCCTGAATCTGTGCTGCTAACTTTGCTAGGGGACCAGATGTTGTATTATTCAAATGCAACCCGAGTTTGCTGGTATTTTTCCAGTGCTAGACTACCTGGAAAGGCTTTTGTTCTTTAACAGAAGAAATGCAAAGAGAAGGTGGGACTGATGAGGAATACTGCAATGTGACAACAGAAACTGATCTAAAATCTGAATTAGCAGCGCAATGTCAATTCCAATGGCAAACCCACATGAGGGCAAGTAGACAAAAGTATCTTCATCTTTAAAAAGAAATAAATAAAACAAAAGAAATGCTTTCTTTTTCTTCTGGAATATTTGTCATGAAACAAGGTCAAAACTACAGAAAAATGAGGGTTTTTTTTTTTTGTCTATTCTAAGAATAACTTTAAAATAGTAAATATTTGTGGTATTATCTTTTAATTTTAAATGATTTTTATTAACATTCATTTTATGTTAATATTCTTTTCCTTTAATGTTTCATATTATCAAATCAGATATTTTTTACATATTAGTGAAATATATAATTTTGTCATATTATCTTATATTTTATATATTATTTGTTATATCTTTTTAATTGAAAACCTCTAAAATTTTACTTCCTTAGTTAAATTTATTCCTAGGTATTTTATTCTTTTTGATGCAGTTGTAAATGGGGTTTTTTCCTTCACTTCTCTTTTACCGTAGTTTGTTGTTAGTGTAGAGAAATGCAAGCTTTCTGTATATTAATTTTTCACCTTTGCGTGTAACGTCGGCTGTAGGTTTGTCATATGTGGCCTTTATAATGTTGAAGTATGTTCGCTCTCTATATTGTAGCTCCTTTGTTGAGAGTTTTTATCATACGTGGATGCTGGGTTTTTTCAAATGCTTTTTGAGATGAGCATATAATGTTCCTCTTTCATTTTGTTAATGTGATGACATATATTGAGTGTTCTGCAGCTACTGAACCATTCTTGAACCTGGGATAAATCCCACTTGATCATGGTATATGATTCTTTTAATGTATTGTTGATTTCAGTTTTTTTTTTTAATGTTTGAATTTATGTTTATCAAGGATATTGATCTCTAATTTTCTTTTCCGTAGTGTCTTTATCCGGTTTTGGTATCAAGATAATACTGGCCTCATAGCCCAAATCAGAACGATCATTCCTCTTCGACTTTTTGAAATAATTTGAGGAGAACAGGTTTTAGCTCTTCTTTGAAGATCTGACAGATTCACCTGTGAAGTTGTCTGGTCCTGGACGTTTTTTTTTTGCTGGGAGTGTTTTGATTCCTGATTCAATTTCACTACTAGTAATTGGTCTGTTCTGATTTTGTTTCTTCCTGATTCAGACTTGGGAGATTGTACGTTTCTAGGAATTTATCCATTTCTTCTAGGTTGTCCAATTTATTGGTATATAATTGTTATCAGTGAGCTCTTACGATCCTTTGTATTTCTGTGGTGTTGCTTGTAACTTCTCCTCTTTCATTTCTGATTATATTTATTTGAGCGCTCTCTCTATTTTTCTTAATGAATCTGGCTAAGGATTTATCAATTTTATTTATCTCTTTAAAGAACCAGCTCTTAGTTTCATTGATCTTTTCTATTGCTTTTTATTTATTTATTTATTTTTTTGCAGTACGCGGGCCTTTCACTGTTGTGGCCTCTCCTGTTGCGGAGCACAGGCTCCGGACGCGCAGGCTCAGTGACCATGGCTCACGGGCCTAGCTGCTCCGCGGCATGTGGGATCTTCCCGGACCGGGGCACGAACCTGCGTCCCCTGCATTGGCAGGCGGACTCTCAACCACTGCGCCACCAGGGAAACCCTCTATTGCTTTTTAGATCTGTATTTCATTTATTTTTGCTCTTATCTTCATAATTTCCTACCTTCTACTAAGTTTGGGCTTTTTTTTTCTAGTTCCTTTAGGTGTAAGGTTAGACTGCTTATTTGAAATTTTTCTTGTTTCCTGAGGTAGGCTTGTATCGATATAAACTTCCTTCTTAGAACAGCTTTTGCTGAAGCCTGTAGAGTTTGGAATGTTGTGTTTCCATTTTCACTTGTCTCAAGGTATTTTTTGATTTTCCTTTTGATTTCTTCAGTGATCAATTGGTTATTTAGTAGCATATTGTTTAGACATCCTGTGTTCGTATTATCTTCAGTTTTCTTCTTGTAATTGACTTCTAGTTTCGTACAGTTGTGGTTAGTAAAGATGGTTGATATGATTTCAATTTCCTTACGTTTCCTGAGACTTGTTTTTTTACCTAGCATGTACTCTATCCTGGGGAACGTTTCACGTGTTCACCCATTCTTTTCCTGAAGTGAGTAAGCACCTTTATGATATTATCTTGAATTATTTATTGGGTAGATTGCTTATCTCCTTTTCATCTAGTTCTTTTTCTGAGGTTTGGTTGTTCTTCCATGTGGAACATATTCCCACGTGTCCTCATCTTGCCTAATTCTCTGTGTTTATTTCTGTTTATTTGGTAGGTCTGTATGTCTCCCGATCTTGGAGAAGTGACCTTACGTAGGAGATGTTCTCTGGGGTCCAGCAGCATGCCTCCCTTTGGCCACCAGAGCTGGATGCTCCAGGGTCTTCCTACCGGGGCTGCATCCTCCCTTCTGTTGTGGTGGGGTCACTGCTGCAGGCACACTGGTGGGGGTGGCTCCTGGCTCGGCTGTCTCAGAACCCCTCCCTCGTGTGGTTGCTATGGGAATGCTGGTGGGTGGGGCCAGCCCCTGTGTCAACGCTGTAGATGGAGATCCTGAAAAGGGCTGCAGTGGGTGTCTGTGACCTTGAGGGGGAGTCCCAGCTCCCTCCTGCCTCTCCAGGTGGCTCCCCGGGATCAGTAAGTGGGTCTGACACGGGCACCTTTCAAACTGCTGCCTCTGGGCTGGGACACAGAGTGTGTGAGATTTTGTGCACCGCCTTTAAGAGTGGAGTCTTCGTTTCCTACAGCCCCCCAGGTCTCCTGCACATAAATTCTGCTATTTTCAAATCCTGACATTTTGGGAGTTCACCTTCCTGGTGCAGGGGAGCCTGATGTGGGGTCTAGACCCCTCGTTCCTTGGGGGAAATCTCTGTGGTTGTGATATTCCTCGTGCTTGTGAGTTGCCATGCTGGGGGTGTGAGTCCTGACTCCACTGCATTTCCATTCCTCCTGCCCACCTCGTTGTGGCTCCTTCTTTGTATCTTTGGTTGAGGAAAATGTTTTCTGCTAGTGTTCAGGTCGTCCTCAGAGATAGTTGCTCTGTACGTATCTGCAGTTTTGGCGTGCCCACGGGAGGGGGTGAGCTCAGGGTCTTCCTGCTCTGCCGTCCGGATCCCAGCTCCAGCGCGTGTCATTTAATTGTAGCACAGTCGTGTCCTGAGAGAACTTGGATGGTAGAAAATGTCCCTAATAAAACGGGTGGATCTGGTTATGGAGGTCTCCAGGCAGAATGTTGGAAAGGTTGGTTAAGTTCTTGTAGTCGCATGTGGTATGTTAACTGCGTGAAAGAGACACACTAAGAGGAAATTTTCCAGCTTGCAAAGAGGGTTTAGAGGAAACACAGTGTCTCTAATACTTGCTGAATTGGAAAATGATGAAAACTGTTTTTCATCCCCCGTTTCTCTAGTCTGCAAATGGTTCTCATCGTAAGACGTGGTCTCTGGATAAGGATCAAGGCCAAGGTGTGGCTGTAAGACCCTCATGTACAACAGTGGGTCTTGAACTCTACCATGCGTCAACATTGTCTGGAGGACTTGTGAAAATACAGGGTCCCTCCTCTCTCTTGAGGATTCTGAACTAGTCGTTTTAAGGTGGGGTCCACACGTCGCATTTCCAGCAAGTTCTAAGTGATGCTGCTGGTCAGGAGACCTTACTTTGTGAAGCATTGTCCTACAGAGATTTAAGTCTGTGACAGTCAGGCCTGCTAATCTAGACAAAAGGCTTCTAAGAATCTTACAGGTGCCACCCTGCCATAGCCCCAAATAGGAGGGATTAGTCTTGAAAAGAATTATGGGTGTGGTCTTTGGGGCATAGAGTCAACCCCAGTAAGATTCAAAAGAAACTCAGAAACAATAAAGAGAAGTGTATTGGTGAAAGTTCTAATTGGTTGAACTAAATGGGTAGAAGCACTTACAAATGGAAAGAGGTCTCCAGAGACTGGAATTTCTGTGGGCAGGAAGTGACTGAGAAAACTCTGCAGATGCAAGCGTAGATGATGATGATGATGATGATTTTTTAGGCAAGGAGGAATCTCAGAGGCTGAAGCCAAAGAACACAGGAGAACAGTGAATTAGGGAACCCCTCCCAGGGAGCAGAGCCAGGCACGTTCAAGGAACACTCCTGCCCCAGAGAAGCGGGCCCTGGGCCCCTGTCTGGGCTGCATTTCAGGACTCCACAGGCTCACGACAGCTCTGGGCCTCTTTCCTCCCTACTTTGAGCGTGAGTGTCTGCTCGAGTTTTCCTTTCCCCAGCTCCCCCTTGTACACGTGTGGAGAGCTGATGACTTGTCCTTTCGGTTCACGGTCTCTGGATCACTATGGGATGTATCCTAGGAGCTGCACCGGGGAGCTTCATCCACGTGCGAACCTGATGCAGGACGGAGATCCCCACCTTAGCCGAATGCTGCATTTGGGACGGGACTTATTGGGTCTCTGGGCTGATGTGAACATTGTGCAGACAGACGTAACAGAAATACTTTAGGACAGATGGCAGACAGTCATAGATTGCCAAATGTGACCAGAACTTCCTCTGATCCCTACACACCACGTCCCATTCAAGAGGGAGTCTGTTTCTCCACCTCCTTGGATCTGAGCTGAGCCTGTGTCTTGCTGGGACCCAAAGAATGAGCAGAGGAGGTGCTGTGAGGCTTCTCAGCTGAAGCCTGCAGAGGTTACGTCCTTCTCGTTGTCTTCATGGAATGTAGATGCCACGAGCCAGGACTGCGCTGGCTGTGGAGGAGTCTCAGGGGAAGATCCAGGCAATTTAGTTGTTTTTGAAGACTAGGAAAAAGGGGACCCACGTTACGCTGGTGCAGAACAAACTCTCTCCTGGTGCGATTAGATGATAGGGATTTAAATTGTACAATACTTTGGTACATACTTCTGTGGAACATGCCACGTCTATGTGCATGGTTAATAAAAGGTACAGAAATTCCAAGGCCAGAGTAATTCCCATCACACACAGTACTCAAAGTTTTCTTTGGAGAATAGAGCCTAGATTTTAAAAGCCAACAGAATTTCATCAAAAATAAAGTGGCCACGCCCAGAAGACAGGTGGTGTGTTGCCAGTGGTACCAGGTAGGCATAGTGTCTGACCGTACTTCCAATTTGGTGTAAGTGTAAACGAAGAGAAAAGGAGGGGCCTTTTCCATTTTTTATTCGCTTCGGCAAGTATCTGTTGACAACGTACTATGTGCAAAATGCTGTACTAGATGCTGTGGAAAAGGCAATAAACCAAGCAAACAGAAGTGCCTTCTGAAAGGAACTTAGGCTTGTGGTGGGGGAGAAAGACGGTGCATAAAACAGGTGAAATAAGGGTATGTGGGAAAGCAGTGAGCGCACAGGAGAAAATGTAAACTAGAGATGGCAGGTGGGACGTATCTTTGAGAGAGAGTGGCTGAAGCGTAGGTTGGTGCACGCCTTCAAGAGGGCCTCCCTTGAAGCTGATTTTCGTGTAAATACCTAAAAGGAAGGAAGGCAGGGCCATGAGGGTATTATTTTAATTGGAGTATAGCTGATTTACAGTGTTGTGTTAGTTTCAGGTGTACAGCAAAGTGATTCAGTGTGGGCAGTTTAAACAATGGGAAGCGAGGTTCTTGTAATTCTGGAGGCTAGAAGCCTAATATCAAGGTGTCGGCAGAGTTGGGTTGTTCTAGGGTCTCTCTTCTTGTCACGCAGATGGCTGTCTGGTCCCTGTGTCTTCACGTGGTCCTCCTCTGTGCCTGTACACTTGCGACCTCATTTTAGCTAAATGACCGCTTTAAAGACCTCCTCTCTGCATTCTGAGGTACCAGGGGTTAGAACTTCAACACGTGAATTCTGGGAGGACACAATTCAGCCCGTGACCTTAGCATATGTGGTATTTAAACACGAGACTGGACGAGATCATGCAGGATGGGTTTAGATAGACGATAGAAAATGTGCCAGGATGAGGCTTGAAGTCCGACAATATTCGGAGGCTGCAGAGATGAGACAGAACCAGCAAGGGAGCTGGGCCTCGTTAAACCGATCCTTTACCAAAGATATGAAGTGCTTCACAGTTTGCCAACATGGAGAGAGATTTTCTGAGACCCTCCGTCACTCCAGAAAAGCCTCCAAAACACCAGCCTCTTCTGGAATGCACATATGGGTTAGGTCCCCTCTTCGGGGACTTGGGATAGGAAACTGGGAAGATTGCCTAATGGGAACTCTTCATTTGAAAATGAATTAAAGTTCTGTGACTTCCAGCTGCGGCCGTGAAATCCGGGCTTCTATGCCTGAAACGGGAATGTGAGAAAAATCACGGTTGTGTCCAAGTTTGATATTTATTTGAGTTGACGCTGTCCTGCCACCGGTGCTAATTTTGAGCCTTTCTGAGTGTTCATTGCTGCTTCTCCTTTCAAGCCTCAGATAGACAGTACACCTGTGAGAGCAAGTGTTGATGGACCTGAAACCCAGCATCGGAACACTCCCTTCTCATACCGGCCTTTACTGAGCCTCCTCTCCAGGAAATATCCATTTTTTCTTTCCTTTTCTTTTGTGGTCAGTCATCATGGAAGCAGCACTGTGCCACTGTTACTCCTTTTAAATTAGTTTCACCACCGTCATCAGCTTTGAGACTAGATCTGCTTCTTGAACACCTGGTCTGACTTAAGAAATTATTTGCCATCTGGTCAAATACTGAGTAATTATAACAACTTGACGGCAGGAGGAAACACAGTTTGTTAAGAGACTTGATAGTCTTTTCAGAGTTAGGTGGCATTACATTAAGCTCTGCCATTAACTTAATAGATGTGCTCCCTTTACTGACGGTAAAGATGCTAGTTTTTAGGGCGTCCTTGGTGTTAGCCTTCCAGACATCGTGCTAGCGAGAGCTCAGGCGGGCAGGGGCGTTCCCTTCTCAGATTCACTGACATCACACTTACTCAACAATTTCCATCACATATGAAGCCACGAAGCAGCCCATGGCTTCTGGCTGACAAACGCAGACCTGAGACCACACTCGGTCCGCACTTCATTGCCAGGATCTTCAAGTCACCCGAAACCCCAAGTCTGTTCAGGACTGTGAGCCTCGCAGGGTGCGTTCAAAGCCGGGTACATTTTGACATTGGAAGCTGTTCGGCTGATTGGACAGGAGAGGCGTCCTCACGCCGTGCTTAAGGGCATGCAGTCCGGAGCCACCCTTCCTGAGGGGACACTTCTGCCACTTACTACCCTGAGTTCTAGGCCAAGATGTTATTCGTATCTGTCCTCTCATCTGTAAAGCAGGAATGATAACAGCAATTACCTGAGGGTTAGGAGAAAGGATGCACACAGTAGCATCTATTAAGTGCTCAGAACAGTGCCTAGCATGTAAGAAGTGCTGGGTCAGTGTTATTAAATAAACATGACTATAGAGAACTGTACATATGTAAAATGTAAGAAAGCAAATAGCCATTCTTGTTAAGAATTAGATGAGATTGTATGAGACTGGATAGATAAGGCTCTCGGTCTAGGACAGAAAGAAAAAGACACGCATCTCACAGGTCCCTAATCGCCTGAACTGCTGAGATAAACCTTTCCTTCAATGTTCAGATGGATTCCACTGCGTTTCCTCCCATACACAACACGTACAGTTTCAGGGCATTTAAGCTATGTTGAATTATCACTTGTCTACCCGGCAACCTCACTGTGCTCTTCTTCTAGTTTTGGCTTTTCGCTCACCTGTTTCTTTCTTTTATTATTATTATTTTTTAATTTTATTTATTTATTTTAAAAATATTTATTTTATATTGGAGTACAGTTGATTAACAACTGTTGTGTTAGTGTCAGGTGTACAGCAAAGTGATTCAGTTGTACATATACATGTATCTATTCTTTCTCAAATTCTTTTCCCATTTAGGTTATTACAGAATATTGAGCAGAGTTCCCTGTGCTCTACAGTAGGTCCTTGTTGGTTATCCATTTTAGATATAGCTGTGGGTACATGTCAATCCCAAACTCCCCATCTATCCTCCACCACCCTTTCCCTCCTGGTGACCATAAGTTGGTTCTCTCAGTCTGTGAGTCGGTTTCTGTTTTGTAAATGAGTTCATTTGTATCATTGTTTTAGATTCTGCATATAAGTGATATTATATAATATTTGTTTTTCTCTGTCTGACTTACTTCACTCAGTATGATAATCCCTAGGTCCATCCATGTTGCTGCAGACGGCATTATTTCATCCTTTTTAATGGCTGAGTAATATTCCACTGTATATATGCACCACATCTTCTTTATCCATTCCTCTGTCGATGGACATTTAGGTTGCTTCCATGTCTTGGCTATTGTGAATACTGCTGCTATGAACATTGGGGTGCATGTATCCTTTTTTTTTTTTTTTTTGCGGTACGCGGGCCTCCCACTGCTGTGGCCTCTCCCGCCGCAGAGCACAGGCTCCGGACGTGCAGGCTCAGTGGCCATGGCCCACGGGCCCAGCCGCTCCGCGGCATGTGGGATCCTCCCGGACCGGGGCACAAACCCATGTCCCCTGCATCGGCAGGCGGACTCCCAACCACTGCGCCACCAGGGAAGCCCCGCATGTAGCCTTTTGAACCATGTTTTCTCTAGATATGTGTTCACCAGCAGGATTGCTGGGCACACGGTGGCTCAGGGAAGCTGGGACAGGAGATGTGGGAAGAAAACCTGATAAAGTCCAGGACCAGCAGAGGCCCCTGGTGAGTAGTGGGGGGCGGAGACGAAGTTAGGGGAGCGGCGGGTTCTGCCCTGCTCCCTGGGGGCTGACACGCCCCTCCGTCTCCCTCAGCACCTCTACCCCAAGGCTGTCATGCTAACGGATTCTTTCAAGATCGTTGGAAAATGCGAAATAGAGTCTGACATGGTCACGGAAAGCTGTGACTCCTGTCCTGGAGAGGTTTCCGCTCTCCCCTCGCTCCTTGGTTCCCCGAGTTACCGAACCATGTCCTTCCCGCTCCTGTCTCTGCGTCACGCGCATGTACCTGTTACCTTCTCATGCAAAGAGGCTTAACTCTCTCCCCTGCAGCCCCAGGCAGGTTCTGGGCTTACTTTGCACTTTTAAAAATATAAGTCTTCTGCTAAATGAGGAGTTGTCTACTTGTAGCAACATAAAAAAATGGAGGTTTTGAAGTTACCATTTTTTCATTCTTACACATAGCCAGCACCAAACCGTTCTAAGCCCACTCCTGCAAGCAGAATACAAGACTTCCCCATTACTTAGAATGGACATCCAGGGGACATGCCTTTTTGTTCGTTTGCTCTCCTTTCGGATCTGTAGCTAAAGCTGGCTGTGTAAGGTGTGGTTTTACCTGTAGGTGATTAAACAAACCCTTATCCTTAAAGCTTCCCCCAGTGAGGCTCCGTAAGGATTAGGCTTCTCCACAGGAGACAAAACTTCCAGCAGGAATCACCTCTTCCTTCCCCCTTTCCATCTCAGAGCAGCATCGGACCACAAGCCTTCCTTCTCCCTTCTCCCTTCTTCCCACTCTCGTAGTCTTCTTCAAGAAGGAAGCCACTCGGCATCCTGACAGACAGACCAGAACCTCAGTGAGAGACACCAGCATTCTACTGGTGGCCTGGGAATCTAGGAGTACCGAAGTGTGCGAGCTACTCAGAGCTCTGGGGGCTCCTCCTTTCTGACCTAAACTTCACAGAGGAAGAAAACATTTCCTGTGATCAGGCTGCATGTGAAGGCAGCACTCCTGGGGGAGGGGATGTAACTGCCGTGATGATGACATGGCCCAACCACTCTGCTTGGCCTTCCAGTTTGCATGGGAAGCCTCCAGATGCTAGTTCCACGGCCCCGGTGACTGCTCAGACCCAGGAGCAGCCCTGATCCCGGAGCACGGGCAGCTGCCTCAGCATCCCAGATGGCTGCCTGTGCGCCTTCCCTCACACAGACCTCCCTCCTGCCCTTGCCCTTAGCTGTGCTCACACCATCAACGTCATTTCCGCAGGACAGCTGTCTCTGTGCAGGGGCGTTGCACCCCAGGACAGCTGTGAGCCCTTGGAGTCTGTCCCTGAGCTAAGGCTTTGGAGGCTTCTAGAAGCCAGCAAAAAGCCCAGCTCGCTCTGCATGTCTCTGTGTCAAGTACTGCTGTTTCATATTGGAGTCTAAGTGCCAGGAGCCCTGGTGAACACACAATTATTTATGTGTTATGTGTAAACCCAAGGCTTATTATTTCAGGAAGCTGCAAGCCGGAAATTTTTTTTAAGTAATACATACAAACACACCGCATCCTCACACATGCCTCTTGGAGGGGGTTAACGGCCGTCAGGATGAGTTATCCCCACCCAGACTTACCTGGCTTTATCAAGAATGTGGGTGGGGACTGTGTCGTCTGTATCTGGGAAATGATACAAAAGACACTTGTATCATTTGATACAATGATACAGCATTAAGAAGGGAAATGGCTCTGAATGACTAACTCAGCCAGCCTGTGACCCACTTTCTTCACAGGGACCCGTCTCAGTAGTGATCTTGGAACTACACACTGGAACATAAGGCAGGCTCCTGCTCTGACTAAAGTGAATGACATGCTGCCTATGACAGCGGCTGAGACAAGTGACCTGTAATTAGCACACTAGAAAGGAGTGTCCGTAAGTCAGCACACAGCTGGGTTTGAATACCACATCCACCTTCAGCTGTGTGGCTGGTCTGGGACGCAGCAGCGGGGTCTGACGGGCTGTGGCTGCACTGGGTGGGACCACGTGATGGATCCATGGCCCCAGTCCTGAAGACTATGCAGATCTCTGCTGAGCTGCAGCGAATGAACGGATCCGATTCCGTTTTATGGCCAAGTTGGTGTGCAATGGAATCCTCTCTGTTATCTTAAACTCACTTGGAGGCTGTTAATACCAAGTGACTAGAGCCCTTGACTATAGATTTCTGTATTTAAAGAAAACACGTGCTGTATTTGCCGAATTTCCACATTAGCAAATGCTTTCCATGTGAGCTTTACGTTAATTATCATGGGACCAGTATTTCATTTTTTTGACCTCCTTCCGTTTTGATAAGGCAAACTCAGGACTGGCGTGGGTGGTCAGGCCAGAGTGAATTCTTAGTGGTGAGGATGAAAGCAAACAGTTAATAAAGCGCTGGTGCTAGAAGAGAAATCATGACTTGATGATATAAACACAAATTTAGATGGATTGTTAAAAAAAATTACCCGGCAGGCACGACTGCTGATGAAACTCCTCCATGGCCGTGTCCAGCTTCTTTATGAGACGTAAACTCATTAGGGTTTTCTCCACAGAGTGTCAGGGAGTTATGATTTATGTTCATCCTTATCAGACTTCACAGAGGTTTCAGAATATTCATGAAAACAGAAGAATAGGTTCCAGTAACTTCCTAGAGCAAACCTCAAATCAAACTCCTCAATGAAGATGCACTAAACTTTTAAATGACTGTCTGACCGTCCTTGTGCAACGGAGGGGATCTGCTGACATCTGGCTCCTGGTGGGGATGGTGTTGGCAGCTTTCGGTTGCAGGGTCTGTCAGGGCAGCTGCTGAGAACACCCCAAATTTAATATCTTTAGTGACAGACATGCTGTATCCCTGGTGTACACAGCTCATCGGGAAAGTGAAATCTCTGAACAAGTGTTAAATAAAAGTACCTTGTTAAGGACAAAATGTGTCCCCAACAAATCCGTATGTTGAAACCCTAACCTCCAGTGTGATGGTGTTTGGAGAGGTGTGGGGCTTTGGGAGGTGACGAGGGCGAGATGAGGTCCTGGGGGTGGTGCCCATGATGGGATTAGTGCCCTTGTAAGAACAGACATCAGGGAGTTCGTTCTGTCTCTCTCTCCTCCCCTCTGTCTCTCCCCCTCTCTCTGTCTCCTTTCACTACATGTGGCCACAGAAAGAAGACAAACATCTCCAAGCCATGAAAATGGTCTCACCAGAGACCAAGTCAACAGGCACCTGGATCCTGGACTCCAGCCTCCAGACTGTGAGAAATAAGTGTCTGTTGTTTGAGCCCCCAGGTCTGTGGAGTTTTCTGACAGCAGCCAGAGCAGACTGAGACAGCCATGCTTTGTGCAGAATATCATGGTCTGTGATGTCGTTTGTAATGAAAACCAAGTCTGTCTTCACAGGCAGCGTGTGGCCCTTTGGAAGTAGCACTAGCCAGATGGACGGCGCTCAGGCTTTGTCCTCATGGACTGGCTTCAGGGAGCTGACCTTGAATCCCCATCTGTCTGTGTTCTGGCTGCTAGAATATCAATGGACAGATTCCCTGTGTGGGTTCACCTTCCACTGTGGTTTTTTTTTTTTTTTTCCACTATGGACGCCTGCCCATCGCAGAGAATATAACCAGTGAAATAAAGCAACTTAAATATGACGAGAATTAGCTTGTAGGTGGCAAAGGAAGCCTGAGGGTTTCCTTAAGGGTCTTGATGTTATTAACTGAGACAGTGGACCAGTGGCTAAGGGTGAGGGTTTCAGAGCCACATGGATTCAAGTCCTGGTTCTGCTATTTATCAGATGTGAAGCTGATGATTTTCTTACCTCTCTGTGCTCTTGTTTCCTTATTTGGAAAGTGAGGACGGTAATAGTACTTCCCTCTAAGGTGGTTGTGATCTTTGGCAGAGGTAAGATATATAAAGCACGGAGCTGGGAACATAGTAAGTGCTCAAGAAACATAAGCCTTTATTACCTCCTTATATTTTGTCTGTGTTTTATCATGGCCTGGATGGGAAAATAATTGTGCTGGAGAAAGCATGCTGCCATGGTGAGATATGGCCACTTGTAATTAGCTCTTGAATATAGCACCAACATTTGGTGGCCCACTTAGCACAGATCACAGACGGGCTGCACTTATATATAACAGTGCGTGAAATATAGCAGGAAGAATATTTTCTGGTGATAATGATGGCAATTAAAATTGCAGTGATGTACTAACCAGTGCAGTGTTTGTTAGAGCTGCCCAGACAGAGAAAAAAGACAGGGAGGAAGACGGATGCTTTGCAGGAAACAGAGAAGAAATACTGAAAAAAAGAAAATTCAGTTTAAGTCTCGGCAGTGGAGACTTGCCAAGGGCGAATTCCCAAGGCTTGCCCTTTCCCCTGAAGCTGAATCCGGCCTGTGTACCCTGACACGGAATTAAATCTCGGAGACAGTTTTGGGTGAAGTAGAAAAGAACAGCCTTATTGCTTTGCCAGGCAAAGGGGGCCACAGCGGGCTAGTGCCCTCAAAACTGTGTGTCGCCACCTGGAGGGGGTCGTGAGGAGTTTTATAGTAACGGTTCAAAGAGGGCGTGGTCAGCTCGTGGACACTCTTCTGATTGGCTGGTGGTGAGGTCATCGGGAGTCGGCATCATCAACCTTCTGGTTCCAATGGGTCTGGTGTCTCCACGCTTGTGAGCAGCAGACAGTTAACTTCTACCACCTGGAGGGGGTTTCAGTGTTTGCAAAACAGCTCAAGGATATTGTTCTGTGTATCCCTTGAGGGGAACCAGGACCCTGCTCCAAGGCTGCGCTATTGTTTCCTGACTGCTCCTCCCTGGTCTCTGCATCCCCTCCCTTCCCTGATTAGCATCTGTTTGAACCTGTCTGTTGGAACTCAGGGAAGGTCGTGGAGGCTGAATGAGGTCCATTTCCTGTAATGAAGAAATGGGGAACGCAGAAAGGCTTTTGTGCCCAGGAGCCCCACAGGGCCCTGCTCCGTATCACCCCTCCCACCTCAGCCCTCCAACATCACCTACGTTGCTAATAACTTATGAAGAATTTTCACCACAGTAAAAAGATACCAGGAATTAGAGAATGTAACAATTATGAGTCAAAACCATTGCCTAGAAGGAGGTAGGTTTCAGTCATGAACGTACCACTTACCACATCTTAACTTTGGGCAACTTGGTCTGACGCTTACCAGCTTATTGTGAACGTTTGACTTTGGTTTGTCCTGTGTACTAAAGGCTCTGGCTGGCCTTTGTCCTCTGTTCCTGGGCCCCTAAGTCCTTGACATTTCTTAAGTGACAGGAGCATCTTTGTTATTCATGACGGGCCCGAAGGTTTACGAGGTGAGGAGCACACTCAGGAGAGGCCACGTGTGCTGGGAGAACCAGGTGAGCAGAGCGCCGGGGAGATAGCAGCCCAGCCTCAGGGGAAGCGAAGGGGTTCAATCAGTCACGCTGACGCAATGAGCCCCAGGAACCACTGGGACTCGAAGCTCGGTGAGCTTCCTGGGTAACAGCCCACTGCACGTTGTGACACATGGCTGTGCTGGGAGATGGCGTGTCCTGATTCCATGGGATGAGGACCTCCAGACCACACTCTAAGCACCTCTTTTTGTGGATGGTCCTGGTTTATATCCTTCTCCCTCTAATAAAACCATGATCACGAGGACTGCACTTTCCTGAGATCCATGGGCCAGCCCAGAGCCTTATCGAACATAAAGGGGTAATGAGACCCCCGGATTTGTATCCCAGGTTGGCCTTGGGAACCCTGAGTCGTGGCTGGAGCCTGAAGTAGGGGCATCTTGTGGCGACGGTGACCCCAGCCTGTGCAGTGCTTAGTGTCGGAAGACATTTCAGCTGGGAGCTTCTCACTCTAGCATCCAAGACACATGGCGGGAATCCCATCATCAGTGTCGTCTAGCACGGTGGTTCTCCAAGTGTGGTTCCTGAGAAGCATGTCGGGCTCCTCAGGAAGCTGGTAGAAACCAGACTCTTGGGCGCCACCCAGGCCTGCTGGTCAGAGGCTCTGGAGGGGCCCAGCGCTCTGCTTTGAGAAGGCCTGCTGGTGTCTCTGATCCACTCGTAACCATGAGGACAACGCGCCAGCAGTTAGGGGCAGAACTCGGGTTGGGTCTCCTGGTTTGAAATCCCGTCCCACCATAGATTAGCTCTGTAACCCTGGGGAGGTTGCTTAACCTCTCTGGGCCTTGGCTTCTCATCTATAAAGGTGGAGGTGGTGATAGAATTCCCCCACAGGGATGTCGAGAGGGATAAATGAGTTACCACATATAAAGCAGTTCGCACTGGACGTGAAACTTCGAGGGCTTTTCCAAATGTTTGTCATCATCATGGATGAAACAAGAACACTGCTGCTTGTCCTGGGGTGGCGCTGAGAGCAGGTAAAGTATATCACATAATCCTTGATGCAAATGACGACGGACGATCCTTGGTGATCATTGTTTTTATTACCTACAACTTCAACTTATTTAGGCATGGAGCAAATACCACAATTATTTTCCTGAAGAGCAAGTGGACATTATAATTAAGCTGTTTGGAATTTCCTCAGAAGGACAGACTGTCCCATTCCTGACTCTTCACCAAGCCAAGGGCGTGTCCACAATATATGAGAAATTGGTGATTGTATTAGAAACGGCCCCCTCCCTGCGGGGGCTGACTTCAAGCTAACACTGAGGAGAAGACAACAATTTGTTCCTCCTCAGAGCTCAACTGGTTGTTCTAGATGGAGACCATCAAACTACTGATGGTTGTTCAATGGTTTCATCACCACTTAACGATTTTCTTTGTGACATCTCCAGATTATTTTAGGGCAATGGGCTCTGCTTAATTTATTGATTTTTTTAAATAAAAAAAGACATTTCAGTTTAATTTTCTGCACATAGAAATGCAATGTGTCTTAAAGACTATTCCAGAGATGTCTGTGTATCGAAATTGCCTGGGGAGCTTACAGTGAAAATAATTACACAACAAAACCCGAATTAAAACCTCAGTCATGGACATTGAAGTTTGAGAACCACTGTTTTCAGAAATAACAGAATAGTAGGAAATGAATCAAAATAAAAAACCCCTAAAGCGTCAAGAGGAGTTTAAGAGACTTAGAGGGGTCACGATGAAGACCTCAGATCAGAAGAGAGACAGGAAGGGACGTGAGGACCAGGAGGGAAGCGCATCAGAGCTTCTCAGACACCCGGACCCGTCCCTGCGGGGGTGGCACAGGCGGCCTTTTGTCGACCGGGTGATGGAACCACGTCCGTTCAGCTCTTGATTGAGCCGTGGCGAGTGTTGTCTGTCCTGTAGCACAAACTCCAATCCCTCTAATTCTCTCTGGGTAGAGCAAGGCCCCGTAGGGCCAGAGCTCGCCACTCCTGAGGGAAATATTAATCTTTTAATGGTGTTTTCTAAGAGCAACCACCTGCCATGTGCCCTGCCTGCCACTTTTTTTCCCCCTTCAGTCACTTTAGAAAGAGCACACAAAGGAACCTTCTTGTTTCTGCACATCTCCTGAATGCCAGGCATGTGTCTGCAATCCGGGGCAACAGCTGCTCTTCCGCCCCTTCATGCCCCCAAAGCAGAGATAATCTGCTTGCTATTCCAATGGATCCAGTGCTGAGATGCTTTTTCTTCTTGGACAGGTGCAGTGAACAAAACATCCTCAGAGAGACACACACAATGAGAGACTCATCTACGTGAAAGGGACTTAGTGATTTCTAAGTAAGTTAGAGCTAAAAATAGGGAAACCAGATGACTCGATCCTCAGGTTGTTCACAAAACTCCTGTTAGAGTTCTGCTACCGTGAAATCTTTTTACTGATCCTGTTAAAATGGGACTTGCCAATGCTTGTCTAATTCCCTTCCCCGCTGTGCCTCTGGAGGAGACGTCAGCGAGCTATAAAGTAGGAATATACACAAAAGAGGGAACTGTCCAGACAAGGCATGAGGTGGATGACTGGTCCCTGGATAAATAGAGATTATTTCTGGGATCGCTTGCCATCAGAAAACACAGAGTCAAAATGCAACAGTATGGGCCAGTTGTGTGTGTGTGTCTGTCTGAATGGTAGGACTCCTGTATATAGCAAGTTGGCCCGTTAGGTAATCTGAAACGTTCCTGCTACCCAGACACCTAGAAATGCCGGATAAAAGTTAGCAAGTATACTTTTGAGTGCAGAGGTGAATTTGTAAGAAAGTAAGAGAAATTGCCCAAGGCTGAAAGCAAGGAGAAAACTACAACTAACAGTGGTCGGTGGGTGCTGAACCACGTTGCCTTGGAGGTTTCACCAATCTCAGTAGCCAGGAAGCATGCATTTGATGGCCACAAAAAGTAAATCATGTACCTGATCAGGATGGGGGACTGGAACTGAGAACCCTGCATTTGGTCCAGGCCTTGAAAGGGAAAGCCTCTAGTGGAAGCCGTGAATACAGATGAATTGCTCGTTGGTGAGGGAGGAAGTGTGGAAGCTTGTTTATCATGATTAGAGTTTGGTGTGAAAAAATCCATAATCTCCCTGAGAGTTTGTAATCACTAGTGCCCCTTAGAGATGGGTTGAAAGTTTGAATTTATATTAATTTATAATCCCAAATATCCCAAACGAAAAATAACAGAGACCAGAAACATCGCTGAGGTGCGTACAAAGTCAAATGTATAATTTCTTTGGAGTAATACCTTCTTAATGCAGGTGGTATACTATTCCCACACACATAACCCTACTGAAAATGTATTCACAAACTAAAATTACAAAGCATAGGAAGACACAGAGAGAATGGGTGAGAATCAACACAAACCACAAATATCGAGACACTGGGACTTCCCTGGTGGTCTAGTTGTTAAGACTTTGCCTTCCAGTGCAGGCGACATGGGTTCGATCCCTGGTCGGGGAGCTGAGATCCCACATGCCTCAGGGCCAAAACACCAAAACATAAAACAGAAGCAATATTGTAACAAATTTAGTAAAGCCTTTAAAAATATGGTCTATGTCAAAAAAAAAAATCTTAAAGAAAAAGACAGTGCCCGCAGAGTTTCAAAAGTCATATAGACAGAAACTACAAAATACATATGTTTAAAAATAACAAATAAAAAATAAATAAGAAATGAGAAATAAACAACAAGTTACTGTCATCCAAGATGAGACACAGTTGAGAAGAAAAGAACGTTGAGGCCAGCAAATTGATTCTGAAATTCTCCCACCCTACCTTGGTGTCTTTGACTAAGTCAATTAATCTATTTTCGGTCTAAACCAACTGATCCGTAAGACGTCCTCTTGATTCTCCCGGCTAGGTGGAGACTAGGCTCCCTTCTTATTAATTTGAGAGATCAGTGATGCTTTGGCTCTCGGTACCCACCTCTCTTGGGTAGATAATTGACCAAGAAGGCAGCTGTGACAGCTGGGGGAATTTGGAGCCAAGTGGCTACATCCTTGTCTTTGATCATCATCACTCTGTAGACTAATGGGCCACCGGGCATTCTAGTGTGCGTCCCAGCAGCAAAAGGACCCACATCAGCTTGCTAGTTTATTATCCTCTTGTACAGATATTACCACTTTCAGCACGTGCATTTCATTTGTACAGATCAGAGTTCTTCGCTAAATATAGGATTAAAAATTAGCACAATGATGGGACTGAAATCTGTTTATCATAAAGCATGATTTTGGTGCAGATTAGGGTCAGAGTGGGGGCCAGCAGTGGTGGCAGGCAGAGTCCGCTGGCAGACTGATCACTGACCACACCTACAGCCATATGGATGACGCCTGTGTCTGCACGTTCTTCCCTCCGGGCATTTACCTGAAGGAAGGTATTGGAAATCAAAGCAAATCCAAGTAACTTCCATATGGGTGGAAATTAACCAGCAGTGACCCTGCAGACATACACTTCTTCCAGGACATCTTATTGTACCAATCATTCTGGGAAAAGGAAACAAGAAAATCATGTCCTTTCACCACCTGTCTGTAATTAAACCATTTAGTCCTGTGCTTGGGGACCAGCCACTATTAGCAGATTTCAAAAGAAAGGCTGTGAAATCGCACCACAGATAGGAAGCTCGTGCTGGATGACAGGATACCTTTTTCTCGCCTGAGAAAATGATGCTTCTCCGAAATGTGTAAAGACATGGATTGTCACAGGGAGTTACTTCCCGAGTAATTGCTGTCTGTAAAAGGTCAGCCTGAGCAACTTTGAACAGACTCAGCCGTGATGGAAGAAGATGGAGCGTAGAGGATTCAGATGAAATCAATGCAGTATTTTATGAAATGTGCTTGTTTTGGGCTTTTCAACAGTGAATTGCTGATTTGCATTAGCTGAGTTCCAAATAAAAGTGTGTGATGACAGGACATAGTGGATAAGGTGGGGAAAATGTCATCTTTCTTCGTATGGATGTCAGTGGACGCCCTTTGGAAGAGTGTTGCTATTTTTTTAAGATGCTGCATCTATATGTGGAATCTAAAAAAGATGACACAAATGAACTTAATTACAAAACAGAAACAGGCTCACAGATTTAGAGAACAAATTTATGGTTACCAGTGGGGGAAGTGTGGGGAGGGAGAGGGATAGACGGGGAGTCAGATTGACGTGTACACACGGCTATATTTAAAATAGATAACCAACAAGGACCTACTGTACAGCACAGGGAACTCTGCTCAATGCCCTGTAATGACCTATATGGGAAGAGAATTTGAAAAAGAATAGATACATATATATGTAGACCTGAATCACTTTGCTGTACACCTGACACTAACACACCATAGTTAATCAACTCTACTCCAATATAAAAGAAATTAAAAGAAGCTGCATGACTTTAAAAAATATCCCGGTTATCTGTCCCTCAATTTTGGATTTTATGTAGCCTTCAGCCTGTCTTACAGTGACCCAGACAAGAAAGTAAGTCTCGAAAAAATAATCCTTGCAATAAAGACATCAGCCCTTTCCTGTCTTTGGACTCCAGCTGAAACATCAGTTCTTCTTGAGTCTTGATCCTAAGGCCCTTCAGACTGGAACTTACACCAAGGGCTCTCCTGGGTCTAATCGTATAATCGCCTGAGCCAATTCCTTATAACGCATCTCTTTAGATATATATGTATCTTGCTGGTTCTGTTTCTCTGGGGAAGCCTGACTAACACAAGGCTGACTTCTGCCATCTTGTTATTTGTTTCCTATTTGTCTTACATCTTTTTGTTCCTCAATTTCTTCATCACTGTCCTCTTTTGTGTTAAATTGATTTTTTTTTCTAGTGTGCCATTTTGATCCCCTTCTAATTTCCTTCCCTGTATATTTTAAATTTATCTTCTTGGTGCCTTTCCTGGAGATTATAATACACATTCTAAATTTCTAATAATGTAGTCTGAATCCATAACCACTTAACTTTGGAAGCATACGCAACGTGGCTTCTTGTTGAAACATTTTTGTCATGGTTGCTTTAACATCCTTCTCATCCTCTGATTCGTCTCGCATCAGCTGATCATCTCTTCTCATTCATGTAATTTTCCTGGTTTTTGGTAAGACGAGCAGATTTTCAATGTGTTCGCATTCTTTGATTGTTGGCTTTTGAGAGTTCTTTATGTATTGTAGATACTAGTCCTTGTCACACAAGTAATTTGAACACACTGGATGTTACATTAAGAGAAGCCTGGTCCTCTGTGACACTCTTTTTCAGCTAGTGCCCCCCCCTCCCCCGCTCAGGTGCAGTGGGCATGTGTGTTCGGCTTCCTCTGGGTCTGGCTGACACCACCCTGCAGAAGGAGGGCTGCACGCCCCCTGCAGTGGAAGTGAGGAGCCTTAACCACTGGACCACCAGGGAAGTCCCTAGAACAGTGCCTTTTGGATGGTAATGGTAAATCTTTGATTAACACTTTGATTTCCTCTACTTTTATTAATCTATTTGGGTCCTTATTGCCTAAAGTTTTTCAAATTAACTTAATATTTACAATTTATGGTTAAGTTGTACATAGACTTCTCTTGTTAATTCTTAAATCCCTATTATATTTGAGGCTGTGCCCCACTTCCTGATATTTTCTTTATTTATATCTTTTTTTAATTTTCCTATCACACTTGCCAAAGTGTTTCTACTTTATTGATTTTTTACTAGCTCTGTGATCTTGGGCCCCTCACTTTAACTCCACATGCCTTGGTTTCCTCATTTTTAAGAAAGTTATAAAAATGGCATTTATTTTGTAGGGCTGTTAAAAGATTGATTCTGTTAATAAGCATAATGCTGAGAATAGTGCCTGGGAAACCCTGTATAAATGGTAACAATTGTTATTTATTTCAAAGGACCAACTTTTGCTTTGAATACCTATTTCTGCTTTTAAGAAAATTGCTATTTCTTTAAGTATCTACTCTTATTTTTTTAAATTATTTTTTCTACTTGATTTAAAGTTTCTTCTCCTAAATTTTTAAGTTTAAACTTTTGTTCAATTCTAATTCAACCTCACTTGTTTCCTAATAAATCAATATCAGGCTCGATATTTTCCTCAGTTACCTCTTTGCCATGTAGCCAATGTTAACGCCTCGTGGTCATATTGTTTTTTAGGTCTAAAAAGTCTGTACTGTCTGTATTGTTTCCTCACGTCGCCCTCATTGTTTCTCCTCTTTTCTTGTACAAGTCAGCTGAGAAGCCAGCCTGGCTGGTTCCATCTCCTCCAGGCATCTCGCGTCTGCTTCTTCACTCCACCTTCCGGTTGCTGCTTTCCTTCCCGCCGGCACCGTCTCTTTCTCTGGAGGATCCCACGGGCCTTGTAAAGTCTACCCTCCTCCAGTTTCTTCCCTTCCACTTCATCATCCATGCAGCTGCCGTGGTGACCATTATAAAAATGAAAATTTGACCATCTAATTCAGCAGCTTCCCATCAGCCACAGAAACGTGCTTATGCATCGCACCCAAAGGTTTTCACTACCTACTGCTTCTCCAACTTATTATTATTATCCTAATCTTCATCGTCATCATTTGGTACTTTCCTCTCTAAGTCCACTCTATTTTGGTTGGGCTAACTTATTTGCCGGTCCCAGAATAAAGCACGTGCTTTCACATCTATATATCTTTGCACACACTGTTTTCTTTTTCTGGCAAGTTCAAGTTATACCGTAAGTCTCAGGTCAAGGGCTGTCCTTCAGTGATGTTCCTGTGACCATTCCTTTCCTCATTTAGAGTTAGGTGTCCCTTCATGCCCTCTGTTCATTAGTTATAACACATCATATTATGGTAGGATTTATTCTTCATATGTTTTTCTCCTTGTGGGTAGAGACTGGATCTGATTATTTTTGTAGCTCCAGCACCTAGTACAACAGCCAGGCACATAGTGGGTGCTCAATAAATGTTTGTTGAAAATTATCAAAGAGGAACAAATGAGAGGACCGTATGTTTTTTTTTTTTTCTGTAAAAATTTCAAGTCATGCCAAATGTGAAATAGAGAGCTAGTGGGAAGCAGTGGCATTGCACAGGGAGATCAGCTCGGTGCTTTGTGACCACCTAGACGGGTGGGATAGGGAGGGTGGGAGGGAGATGCAAGAGGGAGGGGATATGGGGATATATGTATATGTATAGCTGATTCACTTCGTTATACAGCAGCAACTAACACAGCATTGTAAAGCAGTTATACGCCAATAAAGATGTTAAAAAAGGAATTTCAGGTAATGAATTGGATCCTTTGGCTGACTGAAGCGGGATTTACTGTAGCTAGGGAGTCAAGTCCTCATTCATAAAGAAAACTGACTGAATTGTGCCTTGGATAGGTCATTGCATTATTAGGTAAGACACAGGGGTGTGTTTATAAAGATGAGACTGTTTGACCTAGTCCATTTACCAAAAAAGTAATTCGCATCTCTTCCAATATCCCTTTATTAATAATATTTTCCTCATCATCTCTGATGATAATGAGACAATTTATTAAATGCAGGGATCGGGGGAGGTGACAGGATTGGATGTTCTTCTGCTTTTGTCTCACTGCTAGTGGTCAGGGTTTAAAAAAATTATATAAGCTTCGCTCTTGGTGTGTCCATGGTCAGTAGAAGATCTTTCATTTAGTGTCACCCAGTCCTTAGATTTGCTCATTCATACACTCCTTGTTCTGATGGCGTCCACCTGCTCTGAACCACCCCTTTGATGGAGTGAAAAATACATTTCATAACTGTATTTTTCCTGTTTTTGGCATTTCCCTTTAATAGCTTTACATTCAGGGAAATACCTGAAATCCATGCTGTTTTGACTTTGTTAACATGTGTGAAGTGGAGCACAGGGTGCTGGACGGTGAGCCTCGTTCAACAGCACAAGAGAAGTGGAAACAGAGACGCTTATGACTCATACATCCTGGGTGAAGCACAAGGAACATCTCAGGGGGCCCAAAGGAAGGTCCAGAGGGAGGGGAGAGAGAGAGAGAGAGAGAGAGAGAGAGAGAGAGAGAGAGAGAGAGAGAGCGAGAGAGGGAGAGAGAGAGAGGGAGAGAGAGAGGGAGAGAGAGTGGGAGAGAGAGAGAGGGAGAGAGAGAGAGAGAGAGGGAGAGAGAGAGAGAGGGAGAGAGAGAGAGAGGAGCAGGACCAAGGTACTTGCCTTTATTAGGACAGTGAGTGGAGAGTTTTGTGGTTCCTGGGCTAAGGCCGGATGGGTCAATTCAAGCCAAAAGAGCAGGAGTTTGGTAAGACCCATAGGGGTCTTATTTAAAGGGCACATAAGGGGAAGACCCTGAGAGGCAGGGAGACCGCTCATCACAAGGGCGGCTGGGGAATCGTGTCAGGAACATACACCTGCTCGTGACCCTGTGGGCTGTCACCTAGGGCACGTGCTGGCACCAGGGGTTGGTGTCCATCTAAGGCCCCCCCCAAGGCCCCTGCCTGGCCGTGCAGAACAGATGCTGAGGCAGCAGCACCACGGAGCAGCTGAGCTAAACTCTGGACACGCCTCCATTGAAACCAAGCCATAAGCACGTTGACCCAGTAGAAAAGGTTCCACTCTATGTTTTTTCCCTCAGTGGTATGTTTTCCATGCTTTTTTTTTTTTTTTTTTTACTGTATATATAGGTCACCTATTGTTTTTCCAAGAGGACCTCAGAATAGAAGACTTTTGTCATATTTTCTTAAGGACAGTGTCTTGTGAGGATGTCTTCTTCCCTTCCATGGTCAAATTACTTGAGTCTTCTTCTCAAGAGACAGCAGGATAGGAAAATGGAGCACATTCCAATAAGTTGGATTGCTACCTGGGTTCAAAGTCATTCATAAGGAAACCGCTGCCCGGTTACAAGAATTCAGAGCCTCAGGGAAGAGATGTGGTCTTGTAACCGAGCAGGGCCCTCTGGGGCCTTCCCCGTATCCTCTGCGTTAGCTCGTCTCTGAAGTTCCTGGATAACAGTAGTTGGTGCACACTCCTGAGCTGTTTTGCAGATGTGAACGGCCCCCCCCCCCCCGCAAATGGAAGAACTGCTTGATGACCATGAGCACACAGCCCCCGGCCTCCTGGAGCCTCAGGACTGACACTGGGATCCCCTGTGACATCACCCTGCTGCCTCACCATCAGCCAATCAGAGAATCGTGCACGAGCTGATCACGTACCCTGCGACCCCCTCCCCCCCCATCGCCAACTCCTGGCCTTTAAAAAGACTTTGCTGAAACCCTTCGGGGAGTTCAGGGCTTTTCAGGGCAAGCGCCACCTCGTGTCCTTGCGTGGCCCTGCAATAAACCCTTCTCTGCTCCGCACTCCGACGTTTCGGTTTGTTCGGCCTCACTACGCGTCTGGCACGCGAACTTGCACGAACAGTAACGCAACTTCTAGCCACTGCCTGGTACCTAGTACGAACTTAATATTATTTTAGCATCATATGGATAAATTAAAGCTACAGTCACTTAACTTGAATCAAAAAAGCTCTCTCAAAATTTTGTTGTTTATTTTCTGTAGGAATAAATGTGTCTTAAAAAATTGAAAAAAAAAAAGACCCCTCAGTAACAAGAGTCCTGTTTCTTGTTCCCTGACTCCGCACATGTGTGACATTTCTGTGGTCTAGGCTGATGGTGGGGGGGACAGATCTGCTGCCAGGCTGGAGGCTGGAAGGTCTCCCTCTCGGCTGTTATAAAATGTCAGAATTGACACGTCTCCAGAGGAAATTCTGAAGCAAATGCAAAAAACCTGCTTTTCAGTAGGGCTTCAAAAGTGCGTGGACTCTTGCATTCTTGCGTTTTTATAATTTTGAGATCCAAAATGGTTCATCATAAAATGTGATTTAGAATATTACTTGTTTGGTCAGAATATTTCCCCTCAGTCTTCAAACTCTTCCACAGGAGGATGAATCCATACCCTCGGGGGGTACAAGAGAAGTAGCTCAAAGAGGCCCTCTGCAAGTCGGAGATTATTTGGCCGTCTCATTTTTCATCTTAAAAATTCAGTTGAATGTAGTATTCTTTTCCCTAAAATACCCCGTCTGTTTTAGTAGTAATGTTTTAAATTACTTGTCATCAAATAAAATTGGGATCTTAAAAATGTCAGGTTTCTCCTGTGGTACCTTCCGGGAGGATGCTTACCCCAGAGTAATAAGCAGAAAAGAGCATGGAGAGCAGACTAGTGTAAGGACCGAGCTGTCTTGTAAAGTCCAGGAGATGACTCTGCGTTTCTACCAAGCTGACCTCTCGACCTGCCCCTGTGTCTGATGGCTTTGCCAAGGGTGCTCAAAAGTGAAGACCTGTCTTCAGAGTGTGCACAGACCCCCTCCATCCCGTCCCTCTGCCTTCCCACACATCCCCAGCCTGCAGACTGTCTGCCGCGTAACCACCTGTCATTCTCTCACGGTGAAGAGGAGAGAGGGTTGCATCTGGAGTCTGCGACGCCTCAGACCTTGTTCTGCCACCACCTCACCTCAGAGTAAAGCCTTGAGGGAACCACTTGCCTCCTTAGAGTCTACTTTTCTCTTTAATAAAATTAGAGTATGGGTTGCGATGAACATATAAGAGCCCCTTCCATGCCGAACTTCCTGTGATTTCCTCTCTCCTCACCTCAGAGTAAAGCCTTGAGGGAACCACTTGCCTCCTTAGAGTCTACTTTTCTCTGTAATAAAATTAGAGTATGGGTTGCGATGAACATATAAGAGCCCCTTCCATGCCGAACTGCCTGTGATTTCCTCTCTCTGGCTAATGACCCTGTAGCCTCAGACACTTCCGCAAACAAGCGCAAACAGCTGGGACTCTCACGTGCGCAAAGGGAAAAACTGAACTTAATAAACATAAGGACAGAGAACTGACTCAGTGAGCATCTAGCAGATTTACAAACAGAATGGAAACTAACAATATAGATACGGGAAAGGATACCCTCTCTGGAAGGCAAAGTCTGAAAACATGTTTTCTAGCAACACCATTTTTATTTCCCCTTTGGCATATAGAGTAATTTCAGATAGACGGCTTAAAAGGTATCCAGGACAAATTTGAAGGAAAAGGAATTCACCTGATCAGTGAACCGAAGTATTTTTCTGGGGACTATGGAAAATGCTAGTTGGAATATTTGGCAAAAGACGCCAGTGAAGGTGCTTGAAAAATGTGCATGTCACGTTCCTCTAAAGAGATCAGAGGAAGGGAGACAGGGGGAAACGGAGTGAACATTCCAGAAGCCAATGTCATCATATTCTCTCTCTGGGGCTTGGTGGTGTTTAGCTCGGTGGCATGATGTGATCTCAAATTATATCAAATTACTGTTAATTATTTATAAGAGAAACGATATAAAAACGAACATGGCATTTCTTAATTTGCCACAGATTTGTGACTGAAGTCAAAAGGTGCTGAATACCCCCCCATCCATCACATCTCCCATGTGTGAGGGCTCGGGAAGGATGAGAAGAAAGGAAATAAATTCTCCCCTGCCTTCTTGTCCTCTGCTCTAGGTCTTAGTGATCCTCACTGAATCTGTTTTCTTTCCAATTCCCATTCATCCTCGAAACCGAGCAGGAACGGGCAGGGTCGTCCCAGATACAAGCCCCTCTGGGTCCCCTGCTTCTTGTTTGTAGAAAAAGCTTCATCTCCTAGACCTTTCCTGAGTTCCAAAGAGCAGACTGAAACAGTGAATAATTAAAGAAGTGAGAAGATGCAGAAACAAAGGAAAAGCAGTCAGGCAAGAAAATTAATAACCGCTTGAACAATAGTCCATTGATAAAACAGTCACAGGACTCTTAGATCCTCTGAAGGGATACAGATAACAATTTGAAGCATACCCTTCGGTTTTATAGAAACCAGGACTCCACCAGATAGAAAATGCTGACCGCAACCATGAAGACCCCCGACTGCTTGGAAGGAGAAGGTTGAGCATTGAGATTCCCAAAATATCTCCCAGTTACGTCACCACCAACCAATCATAAGAATGTTCACGAACTGATCACACACCCGGCGACCCTCATCCCTAAAGTTGCCTTTAAAAATCCTTTGCCTGGGCTCCCCTGGTGGCGCAGTGCTTGAGAGTCCGCCTGCCGATGCAGGGGACGCGGGTTCGTGCCCCGGTCTGGGAGGATCCCACATGCCGCGGAGCGGCTGGGCCCATGAGCCATGGCCGCTGGGCCTGTGCGTCCGGAGCCTGTGCTCCGCAACGGGAGAGGCCACGACAGTGAGAGGCCCGCGTACTGAAAAAAAAAAAAGAAAAAAAAAAAAATCCTTTGCCTGATAGCCACTGGGGGTTCGGGTCTTTTGAGCATTAGTTGCCCATCTCCTTGCTTGGTGCCCTGCAAATAAATGCTGCACTTTCCTCCACCACAACTGGCGTCAGTAGACTGGCTTTGCTGCCTGTTGGGTGAGTGGACCCAAGGTTTGCTCGGTACCACACTTGCCTTGAACTCACTGACCCTATTGTTCTGTAGGTGCTTTTGCAGTCGCTCTTCCTTGGAACTCCAATCCACCTTGTCCTTGCTGCTCCCACTTTCCTGCAGATCCATCTCATCTTTCAGGTCTCAGCTCACAGGTCTTTTCCTCAGAGGGACCCTTGGCAACCCAGTGAATGTAGCCCCTGTGTTGCTTTCCATCACACTTCACAGGGCAGACTTGAATACACCTGGACCCTAATTTAGGGTTAAGAGTCTCTGAAAACTGTATATTAAGACTCTACCGTAAAGGCATCTCTGTCTGGGCTGACCCCTGACCTGGCCCTGGTGTTGGCTTGTGGACAGGTCTCTGCTCTGCCAGCCGTCTGCACCGACCCCGTCCGTCTCTGACCTCTCCTAAGCCAGCCTGGCTCCCCTGGGCTCTCCCCACACCTGGCCATGCCTCAGTCTGGCTCCTGGGCCCTGACTACCTGGCATTCCGCACACGCCTCCTTCACGTATGCTGAGCTCACCTGCTCAGAGGCCCAGCCACACCCAGGAGGTACATGACTCGGGCTTCATCAGGCAGATTTGTTCTGCTTCCCCAGGCAGTGGGTGTCACGATGACTTCTGAACTTGCTGTACGAGGGCAACCTACTACTCAGTTTCCTCCTTCTTTAATCATGATCATACTATAAGTGACTTCAGAACAGAACCAGAGCTGAGAAAGTGATGAAAACTCTTCCCCTAGCCCATGAGGATCTGGGTGGGGCAGAGTGGCTCCCTTCCTAGGCAGTGTTCTGTTTTAGCCAGAAAGTATTGCAGAATTATAAAACTTCCCGATGGTTAATTAATCACTGTTTCATCCACAGCTCTCAAAACAGTGGAGCTCATAGAATGCCCTGGCTTCCTCTCAGTAAAAAACAGCCCGTGACATTTATTACCTGCATTAACAGTAATTTACCCTTGATTAATCAGAGCAGTCAGCTACAGTACTTTTCAATCATGCATAATACTTACTTTACTAGTTGGCTGGAGTATTTTATTCATCCATTAGTCTCAGAGGCTCTGCAAACAGCTTGTAAATTTAGACAGGGCCCCAGATCCTGAAAGTGTAGCGCCCTTTTTATGGCTAATTTATGGCCCATGTTTATATTTGTGCCAACACTCAGGATTTCTCACTGATCAAGGTTTGAAATATGCCGTCGTAAACTCTACTTTTGTATTGGTCCATCGGATGGAAGGTATGTGTCCTGTTGTCCCCAGCTCTCCTCTTTATGGAGTTCTTATTCACAGCTGACTGCTGGTGATCACATCTAAAAAGTATCAACTCTAACCTTCCTGGGATCACTCACTCAATTTAATATACTACAAGGAGTCATCGTCTCTGTTTAGCTTATTTGTTCATTGAATTCCTATTGAAAAAATAAAAGGGGCATTTGTGAAGAAGCTGAAGACGTCTTTAATGCCTTGGCGTCATTTATGCACAGAAATTCATTTTCTTCACAAATTCATGTCCTCGTGCATATATTTTTATGGGCTTATCTGGTTTAACAACCAAATAACCAACATTTAAAAAAATGTATACTGAGAGCAGTATGTATACAATTACTGAGAAAATACTGTATACACTTTTGTAGAGATGTTGGCTTTGGAACTTGTGCCTCAAAGAGTTGCATTTCTTGTCACCATTTTATATTCTGAACGTGCATATTTGGTTATTTCGTCTGCTTTAGATTTTCTGTCTTATAGAGTTTGAAACTGCTCTGGGTCCCAGCGAGTCACTCTAATGCATATTAAGTTCGATTTCAGTGCAATCTCATGTGGTAAGACCAAAATGCAAACCAAAATGGTTTCTTTCCGTTTCTTCCAGTTCTGTTGCCTCTCCCCGATTGGTGCATTGGGGTTCTCAACTTTTCCGTGCAGAATTCAAATCAACGTAGAGCCTTGAATCCAAGAAAATTTCAAGAGCGAGTGAGGATCCTTGATATAACCTGTGCTAACGCAGAAGACTCAAGAAAGTCTTTCTTATTTAAAAATCCTTTGTGATCCCCTAAGTTCATTTGCAACAGCATCACTCATTAGTTTTAGTAAAGTGGCACTGGGCAGGGGAGGACTCTTACCTTTTTTTTGCTCAATAAACAATGTGAGGCATCTGGAGATTAGCGGCATGCAGTGTGCATATAATATGTAGGGGGAATCACACATGCAGGGAAGTTCCTCTAAGAGTGCAAAATTCACATTAATATATGAATCCTAGAGGGTGTTTGCCAACAAGTCTTTGTCTTTCTCTCTCTCTTTCTCCCCTTCTTTCCTTCCACGATGCATACCTCACGAGGGAAGCAATCGCTTCACAGAACTTTCTTTTGGGAAATGCCAACTTGCGTAAAAGTTTAAGGAAATCTTTTGCTCTTTTGGATGAGAATTTGGCCACCGATTAGCTCCCTCTCTTGTTCTCCCAGCAACCAGGTGCAATTGGATCATGCATTACAAGCAACATTTCTTGGGGTCCAAATGAGCCCCGACTGGCAAATGCACTTGGACTATAAATACCTTATGGGAAATCAGTGTTGGGCTTCCCTACTCTACACTCGGAACCGGGCACATTTCTTGCAGAGACCCTGGAGGTTACGCCCATGGAATTGTCACAAGAGTGTTGGCTCCTGTGCAGTTTGAGTCTTCTAGGCTGGAAAGCCCTGTGCTCGGTCAGTGTGAGGTGAGTCCTGTTTTCTGACAGGTGAGCCATCACCTGGAGAGCCGGGGAGAGCAGATTCCAGAGGGTTAAGTGGACTGTTGTGACGACTGCCCCACCGAGGAGGGTGCCTGGTGGGCTGGGCTTCCTGTCCTGTATCCCTCCGAATAGACAGGTTCCACGTGTGGTCAGTCAGAGTCTTGGGAGTTAAACTAGGAAGGCACCGAGTGGGGCGTGGCACCAGGTCTAAGAACCCGAAAGTCTTAACCACTGTGAAAAAATGGGTTTCGACCCATATAGCAAAGGGGTTTTCAAAGAAAATATTTTCCAAAGCATTTTTGACAATTTTTTTAGACTCTTTGTAGCGATGTGTCTGCGATCAGCACGTCTTTTTACAAAGATGGTAGGCAAGATTGTTCCCAGGTCCTGGAGATATCATTGAACCTCCAGTGACCTTCTTTGTTTTGCTGCAATTTTCTGTTCCTTTGGCTACATCCTGGATTCATAAAAATGGCCTATAATAGTGAACGGGTTTGTTTATTATGGTATGAAACATGCAGAGTCGGATCTTTGACATATCCTGCAATTTTATGAGTAAATGCAACAGCTAAAGCATGAAAAATTACTTGGGATTCGTTAGAAAAGAGGCAATTTTAGCTCTTCGTTCATAACTTGGAAAATGGAAACTGTTTCTTAATGAATCCAGATGGTGCATCACAGAACCTTCAGGAGAGATGTCCCCTAGGTGATGGGTAGAAGAACCAGGAATTTTGAGGCCTGACCTTGAATGGCTACTATCTTAACCTCTTCAGAAAATACAGTCTTAAACCCTCACCAACCTTTGATATTGCTTTTTGACAAAGTAGAGATGTAATTTTAAGTGGTTTAAGACAAAAAGCTATAAACAGGGATTTGGAAGAGACATAGAGACACGAGGCAAAGAGGATAAATCATGAAACAAGATTCAAAATGTTTCATAAAAGAACAGTCTGGTTCACTGAGATTGTTTCCATTCCCCTAGATGCCTCACAGCCTTTTTGATGGGTTTATTTAAGAAAGAGTTGAGAAAATCATAATTCAAAAAGACATGTACCTCAGTGTTCATTGCAGCATTATTTACAATAGCCAGGACATGGAAGCAACCTAAGTGTCCATCGACGGATGAATGGAGAAAGGAGATGTGGCACATGCATACAATGGAATGTTGCTCGGCCATAAAAAGAAACGAAATTGAGTTATTTGCAGTCAGGTGGATGAAACTAGAGTCTGTCATACAGAGCGAAGTAAGTCAGAAAGAGAAAAACAAATACCGTTCGCTAATGCATATATATGGAATCTAAAAAAAAAAGGTACTGATGAACCTAGTTGCAGGGCAGGAATAAAGAGGTAGACATAGAGAATGGACTTGAGGACACGGGGTGGAGGAAGGGTAAGCTGGGGTGAAGTGAGAGTAGCATCGACATGTATACACTACCAAATGTAAACTAGATAGCTAGGGGGAAGCAGCCGCATAGCACAGGGAGGTCAGCTCGGTGCTTTGTGACCACCTAGAGGGGTGGGATAGGGAGGGTGGGAGGGAGACGCAAGAGGGAGGGGATATGGGGACATGTGTATGCATATGGCTGATTGACTTTGGTGTGCAACAGAAACTAACAGGGTGTTATGAAGCAATTATACTCCAATAAAGATCTATTAAAAATAAAGTAAAAACTTTTAAAAAAAGAATGAAATATTGCCATTTGCAGCAACATGGATATCGTACTAAGTGAAGTAAGTCAGATGGAGAAAGACGACTATTATGTGATATTACTTATATGTGGACTCTAAAAAAATAATACAAATGAATTTATTTACGAAGCAGAAACAGACTAACAGACATAGAAAACAAACTTATGGTTACCAAAGGGGAAAGAGGAAGGGAGGGATAAATTAGGAGTATGGGATTAGGAGATACACACTATTATATATGAAACAGATAAACAACAAGGATTTGCTGTACAGCACAGGGAACTATATTCAATATCTTGTAATAAGCTATAATGGAAAAGAATCTGAAAACAAATACAACTGAATCACTGGGCTGTATACCTGAAACTAGCACGACATTGTAAATCACGTATACTTAAAAAAAAAAGAAAAGAAGAAAGAAAGAGTTGAGTGTGTAAAAGTGGAGTACGGGGCTTCCCTGGTGGCGCAGTGGTTGAGAGTCCGCCTGCCGATGCAGGGGACGCGGGTTCGTGCCCCGGTCCGGGAAGATCCCACATGCCGTGGAGCGGCTGGGCCCGTGAGCCATGGCCGCTGAGCCTGCGCGTCCGGAGCCTGTGCTCCGCGGCGGGAGAGGCCACAGCAGTGAGAGGCCCGCGTACCGCAAAAAAAAACAAAAAAACAAAAAACAAAACAACAACAAAAAAATGTGGAGTACGGATGAAGAAGTTACCTGTCATAAGGTTCCACGACACTCTCAGTTCTACTCCCAGGCACTTTATTGATATTTACTCTTTTTGCTTCTCCAAAATAATGTTAACTTAACATCCCCAGAACAGCTGTCTGAGCGCCACAGAGATGGATTTTGGACTCCTTGGATTTTGCTTCGTTTGTGATTTTCCTGTCTGTCCCCTACATTATTAAAGCACACACACGCAGCACCCCTAGCGTTTTGGTCTGGTTTACTCAACTGACATCTTCCAGAGCTTGCTGGGTGATGAGACCTTCCACGCAGCTCCGGTGCAAGTAAATTAAGCTCGTTGTTAACCCCAGACCTCAGGTCAGCTCAGGCTTCCTGCAGCTGTAAGTGAAACTGGAGCACTGACTCCTTAACCGATTTTGACAACACAGCTTCCTAAAGAACAAGAACTAAAGCAAAACTATGGTAGTGCCATATTAATAACTGCAGGAGGACTTCGTACTTATATTGATAGTTTTTCAAAAATATATATTTTTATAAGAAAGATTATTTTTTGATACAGTTTCAGGACATCCTGATTCTGCTCTGCACCAGGCATGCATCATGTTACAGAAGCATAACGTTATCCCCGAGGGTTTAACATGCTTGCTTTTTGCCGTAAGCAGTAATACTTCTTAAACAAAGAACCCAAACTCTGCAAAAAAAAAAAAAAAAAAAAAAAGAAAGGAAGAAATAGGAATCCTTAGAATTCCAATATTAATCTGTCTTCTACATTCTTTAGAAAAGGCTCTAATTGAATATTTTTGTTACTGCTATTAATTATGCTGATACATTTTGTATTTTCTCCCAATTCATTATAATCTATATTCAGCAGTGTTTCTGAATCTGTGGAAGGAAAGATTTTTATTGCAAAGATGAATTAGCTATTATTTTAAAAGCTGAAAAGTAAGCCTATTTTCTCTCAATCTGCTTATTCTCTTTTTAGAATATTAACTCATATGTTTCAAAGTCTTCAGAAATAAAGCAGGATGTCCGATAACATCCTTTGCCACAGTCCATCAGCCTCCTTCCTAAACTTCCTGAAGTGTAGTTCACTGGCAATTATGCTTACATGTGTTATAATTGTGACTATGTTTCGTTGTTTCAACAACACCGGCCTTAACTCTATTCAGTATTTTTCCTTGGACAGAATCATCAAGTTCTCGCCTCCTTCTCCAGGATGCTAACACCGCCCCTGTCCCATCCCGGGACTCCCAGGGTGGCTTTCTGTCCTCTTCCTTCCCCTCCACAATTTTCCTTTCTCAATTTCCACACAGTGTATTATTGCCCCAGTGACAGCATAAGTCATCGTTTCTCCCCAAGAGCTTTTACTTGTCCTTTCCTTGGGCCCTGAATAAATGTCTTCATCACCTTTTCAGGATTCATGAACTGAAATGTCAGTCAATCATCAAATATTTATTGAATTTTATTATGAGCTCGGCACCTTGCTGGAATTGTATAAGGATATAATAGTATCTCATCTAACCCCTGCTATTCACTTTATATCTCTGGGTGCTATTGTTATTTTTGTCTGATATTACAAGTGACTGCATTTCACAGGTCGAGTACTAAATACAGTGGAATAGACTTTCCCCTCAACCCTCAGTGTCATAGCTTCGAAAGCTTCCTGGTTTTCCTTTCCAAGTTTGTAGTCACTGCTCTTACACCGTTCCCATTTTCTCTTGTGTTTTCTGGCCACAAGTGAGGTTTCAGGTGCTCTCATCTCCACCGTAATATGACTTTTGGTCTTTGGACATTAATCATCTTCTGTCTTGAGCTTCTAAAATGCTCCTTTTTTGACAAGGCTGCTCTTTCAGAATTTTATTCCATGTCCAACTATGCTTTTCTAATTTTTCCTATGATCCTACCATTGTCATACTTGGAATGGAATTGGAAGAATTAGGCAAGGAATAAAATGTGTGTGTGTGTGTGTGTGTGAGAGAGAGAGAGAGAGAGAGAGAGAGAGAGAGAGAGAGAGAGAGATACAGACAGACAGAGAGACAGAGAGACAGAGAGAGAGACAGAGAGAGACAGAGATGGAAACAGAGAGACAGAGAGTCAGAGAGAGACAGAGACAAAGAGAGAGAGTGGAGAGTGATACAGAGAGAGGAAAGGGAGGGAAGGAGGAGGGAGGGAACCAGATGACAGCATGAGCTGATTTGACGTGTATTTGCTGCTCCTTTGAGACTCAGAATGGGTGTATCTGTAGTTTAGTCAATATTTTCGCATTTATGTGTTATTTAATCCAACAGTTACTTATAAGAACATTTTGTAGGCTAGGAGTTGTATTGGGCACCTCCCCCCAGGATGCACATGTAAATCCTTGCACTGTGTAGTAATAGGGACACACTGTAAGGAGGGGGAAAGGTAGGTGAAAATGCCACTAGGCTCTCCTACCATTTTCGTATTCCTCTTGGTTGCTGCAAACGGTGCTGTTTCCTGGAGCTCTGAAAAGTCGTTTCTGACCATTTCTTTCTGTCTTTTGATGCTTCGTGGGGATAAGAGCTTGGAGCTGCCCCTCTGCTACTTTGCTGAGTCACTGCTCTCACATACATTGAAGAAAGCCACTGATGTTTGCGGGGCAAGGTTGCCATAAAAAGAGGATTTATTAAAATTGCATTCTGTGGTTATAAAAACTTCAAAGGAGTTTTTATGCGTGAGGAAATGTCAGGTAAATCAAAATCAACTGCAGCGTGATGCAGCCTAAGAGAGGGGGCTCTGCTGACACTGGTGGGAATAACAGAGGAGGATGCAGAGGAAACTGAACTCCGGCACTGCAGTGTCTCCTGAAGAGATGCAGTAGCCCTATGACACAGACAGGTAAGCCCTGTGTTACTCGCCGTAACTACCATCATTCTCACACCGTAAATAGGCACTGCCTCTCCTGTAGAGCCCCGTGTTAGGTGCTGGTGATAAAAAGCAGGAAAAGATAAAGAATACATCTGCAGTGCTCCATCTTAACTGTACATTAGCTTCATCCTGCTTGTATTTTTTTGATATTGAAATATAGACATTGTCCCTAGAAAATGAGCTTATACAGGTTTAAACATTAAGGTGGGCAAAAGTGCTATAACCAATAGGGCCCCGATTTTGTGGCTTAATAAAGTTTATTTCATTCATACGGCAGCTCAAAGGTCTAGATCAGCCTGGGCGGGGGGTCGGTCCACGTGGATCCAGACTCTTTATCACGTGGCTAATCCACCTCCTAGAGCAGTGGTACTCAGAGAACTTCCTGCCGTGGTGGAAAGGTTCTGTATTCGTGTTCTCCAGTGATGGTGGCCACTCACCTTAGTGCTTGAACTATGGCGAGTGTGACGAAGAGCCAAGCTGTTAGCTTGATTTAATCCCTAATTTTAATTTAGTTCATTTACATCTAGATAGCCGCGTGTGGCTACTAGTTACGGTCGGATGAAGCCTCTTTAACCACCTGCATGATCAAGGGTAGACGTCTATGTCCAGGTACTGGTCAGCCAAGGAAAAGGTTGCCTAGATGAGGCACAGTGCGTGAAGGGACGGAGGTGACACGTGTCACTTCTGTCCACATTCCACTAGCTGGCTGCACTCACCTGGTTGCCAAAGAAGTCAGGGAAGTATATTCCCAGTTGTGCAGCATATCCTGACTGTAACTTCTGTGCAAGAAGAAGAGGACAGAGCCTGGGGAGTAACTAGCACAGATGCTCTGGGGTAGGGCTCAACGACCGTTTATTTCTTCAAAAACTTCCAACATGATTCTAATGTTCAGTCATAGTTGGAAACTCATAGTCTACGTGGAAGTAGCTAAAGATATCTTTTATTTAGCAGACCTGTTTCCATTAGACACACCCATATGTCAATGTTAACAGCACGCCCAATGCTGCATAGCGCGTGAGTGCTTTGTAAATGCTGTGTAACTTAGATGACAGGAAGCTCACGGCTCATGTCAATCAGACGCGCACGAATCAGAGCTCTTACCCAGTGTCAAGCCGCACTAATAATATCAAGAACTCAAGTAAATGCAAAACACAGATGAAGAATGGAGTCTGGGACCTTCAGAGCACCTTCTATTACTGTTTTGTTTTTGCAGAGTTATATCCTGCTCTGACTCAGACTGACATCTGAGGTCTCCAAGGGTTGTGTGAATTCACGTCACTCACACGTAACACATGTTTATGTTATGCTGAAGTCTTTTCAGACAGCTGCATAGCTACTTATATTCAGGGATATTCAGAGAGTTACATTTTAAAGGGAGCTATGTTTCCTAAACTCAGAGCTCCTTACCATGCGTGATCCTACACAGCCAGGTACCTCCTGATGAAAGCACCCCACAGACAAGGGCTCTCCGGCCAGCAAACACAGTTAATTCATTTGCTGGAAGATCCGTCAGTAGCCTTGTCCCAGGAAATGTGATGAGGTCACCTTCTTTCCTTCCTGCTGGCGTGTTGCTCCCACGTCAAAAGGAGAGAATGAATCACATTTAGTTCCCCACGCAGCTCAAGGTTTCCCATGCTCTCATTCTGCACTTCATCCAAAACGCGATTGAGCCTTTCCCACATGTGGGGCTTAAGCCATGTGGTGGCTTGTGTTCAAAGCCCAGTGACTCCACACTTGCCATGAGAGTTTTGAGGCTTTGCTTATAATCTGTTAAATGGGGATAATTACACCTGCTTCATAAGGCGGTTACAAGGGATTGCCCTAAAATAAGCCACATTGTAAACTTGTAGCAACTATTCTATGTCTTAGCTGTTAATTTATCATTGTTTTGTTAGTGACTATAATTTCTGAAGGAAGGACAGCACGTTCTCCTATTTCTCTGCTAGACATTAATATTCCTAAAGAAAAGAAATAACATTTTTTTCTAGATGCTATATGATGTGAAAATTTCCTTCACATATTCTGATCTCCCTACCCATTTTTACTTTTTTTAATTCTCCAATTAATAAAAAAAAAAACCTCACAGAATTCTACTGTATCTAAATATTGAGAAAACCAGAAACTCCAAGATCTGGGAATACCTACATAACTAAGAGAAGACTTTCCCTGTGAGTGATATCATGCTGCAGAATGGCGGTGCTCTGTTTAAGGTATGTGCAAAGGGCTGTGAGTGGAAAAGGCTGGGAAGAAAGCAGTTCTTTTCTGGCACATTTGAGGAGGATCCAGGTTGATGACTGTTTTCCAGGCAGAGAAATGGGAAGGCTTTGAAATCCTACGGCTCTCAGCAGAGTAACCTGCCCTGCTCACAGCAGAGGCTGAAAGTTGCCTCTTGATAATTTGTGAAGAGATCGCAGAGTCTCACATATAACAAGTTATTACAGACACACCTGATCCCGAGTCAGACTTTCAAAAAAAACCCTGAGACACTAGCTCTGTTTCGGCACTTCTGAATATCCCCTCAGCAGTTTCCAGATACGTCTGCCTCTGTTTCGATGCTGAAAAAATGTCACCTCTGGGCTGAATGAACTCACTGCTGGATGGAGCAGAAGACGCCTAGTTTACGCCTCTAGACCGGCAGCAGTGAATGACAAATGGTAGAACAGAATTCTGGAATCAGAATGACCGTAAAGGCTCTGTCTCAGATGGTTTAACGTATTTGCCACCAGCCAAATAACCCAATCCAGTCGAGTGATGGTTTCTAAAGCCTGTTGGAATAATGACCTGGTTAGGGCTGCAGTAGAGAGCAGCTCATTAAGACTCACAGAAGCCAACCGTCTTCGCTAGAGCGTCCTCCTTTTCACTTTTTACTCTCTAACCACTAAAAGGAAATTTAAGCATCGATATTAGTTTTACTTTCTGAAAGCACCTCTTCTTGTCAAAGAAAAAAATGACACCTCTAGCTTTTGTCGCACTGGAGCTTTTGTTTTGTTTTGCTTTTGTTGTTATTTTTAAAAAACTTTTTTTTGTTTTTTTTGGCCCCGCTGTGCAGCTTGCGGGGATCTTAGTTCCTGGACCAGGGACTGAACCTGGGCCCATGGCAGTGAAAGTGCTGAGTGCTAACCGCTGGACCGCCAGGGAATTCCCTGTTATCGTTTAAGGTTTTGTCCTTCCACCTCAGAGATTTAATATGTGTATCACCTTAACCATCATCTTAACAGTTTACCATTACACACACACACTGTATATGCAAATGTGTATGTATGTATATGTGTATATATTCATAATTCAGCGAGACCAAGAATTGTATGTTGGGGATGGTTAAATGAAGAGCACGTGGTCCAGGCCAGCAGAAACGCACACACACACACACACACACACACATATATATGCATTTTGTGAGACATGCATTCTGTTTGGGGAGCCGCCGCACCCTTCAACACCTCTGTGCTTGCTCTTCTCTGGTCCCATTGGTTCTGTTTTAATGGAGAATCTTGATGAAAACAGCATGTGATGAAATTTTAGTCCCAGTTACAAAGAACTCAGAGACAGAGGTTTGGGTTTGGAGCCCAGCTTTGCCCCTGACGATGTGGCCCTCAGCCAGTCCTCCTTGGTGAGCCTCAGTGATCTCACCTGTGTTTTGGGGTGAGATCACCAGCTCGTGAGTCTGTGAGGGTCAAGTGGGAGGATGTGCTACAGAATGTGGGAAACGTTCTTCAAGGATGTAACCAAGCTCGGAGACATGGTCGGTTTTACTTGACTGTAATCTGATTTCTTTTTTAAAAAATTTTATTGAAGTCCAGTTGAGTTACATTGTTGTGTTAATTTCTTCTGTACAGCAAAGTGACTCAGTTATATAATATATATATATATATATATATATATATATAATTTTCCAAAATATACAAACAGCTCACGAGTCTGATTCCTATTTCTCATTTCATGATGTTCATTTTTGGCCTTTCCAATGGGTTTTTGAAGCACTTCATGAATTCATAATTCCGTAAGACCAAGAATTGTCTGTTGAGGATAGTTTCAATGAACTATGTGGTCCAGGCCAGCAGAAATATAACATGAACCACATTAAGACAGCAAGAAGAAATAGGTAAAATTAATTTTTAAAATATGTTTTACGTAACCCAATACATCCCAAATATTATAATTTCAAGGGTAATAATACAAAAAAAGAATTAATGAGATATTTTCCTTTTTTTTTTCATACCATGTCTTCAAAGTCTAGTGTGCATTTTATATTCACAGTAGATCTCCTTTCGGACTGGCCACCTTTCACGTGCTCAGCTGCCACGTGGGGGGAATGACCATCGGACGGAAGAGGTCTGGGCTTCCCCAAAGGCAAATCCCATTGTCCTTGACTTTGCAGTAAGCACTACACCGTCTTCATTTGTGTATAATAAGGTGTAAACTTGTTTTAAAGTTCCATGTCAAATGACTAATTGTTTTTCCTACCATGAGAGGCAACCAGGGGGATGGGAGGGTCATACTCAAATATTACTGCTGCTTTGAACACTTCTGAATTAGAAGGAAAGAGAGGCAATATTTCTTCTTTCCTTTCTTCCCCCATATGCATATTGGATTTATTAATCCTCTCCATCACTCTGCCTAAATAATTGTGTCACTCCTTTTTAAAAATGCTGCAATTACTATGAAATTTTTGATTAAACTGTAATTTGATTTTGGATTTAACATGAAGCCCAGAGTATAATTCCTGTGTAATGGCCCTCTTTCCTGGTCATATGCTTTCATTTACAAAGAACAGCTATTCGACGTCTGTGTCATCACACATAAGTGACTATAATCGCTGCTGAAGTTCAGCAAATGGAAGAGTAATTTTTCACGTTCCATTTTAGCAAAGGCCGTTTCTGGGGAGTCATGCACTCTGAGGACAGTGCAGGGACTACCAATAACTGGAAGCTCCCCCCAGACCCGGCAGCTGAAGCGAGGCCTCTTTAAGTGTCCTCACTCTGTTTTCCAGCTAAGCTCAAGGTCATATTCAAAGAAATTCTAAGCACAGCATCTCTTGGCTTTATGGAAACGAGTGACCTGTCACCAAGGTGGCCAGAGCAGTAAACAGGGCTAAGACTCAGTTAGAAAGAGCCAAAGGGGAAACCAATCACTTTCTAATTCACTGGTTTACTTAACAAGAGTTTTCATAAACATTTACTACGTGTAAGCCAGCATTCTACAAAGCGACAGTGGAAGTCTGTTATCATATCATCGTCCACAGAACCTGAAACCGCCTAAGAGAAAAACGCGACACAAATAACTATAGTGCAGAGCAATATGAGAAATGTGTGAATAAGAACCAGGTTGTTCAGAGGAAGGAGAAAGCGTTACTTGCTTAGTAATCAGGGGAGGCTTCCAGGAGGAGGGGGCATCAGGAATGGAGGATTTGGATGGACAAAAATTGGAAAATGGCAATTCCAGTTTGGTTTGGCGATAGGGTTTAGCTAGAAGGATAGGTTTGTAACAGGTTAAAGGACGGGATGGGATGGTTGGGTACCAGACTCAGAGATTTGAGCCTCGTCTGGCAGAACGAGGACCCTGAGGCTGCAGCAGGTAGGTTGTTTTGTGCCGTGATTGGAATGGTGATCGAGGGATGTTTTTTCCAGCAGTGGCGTCCACTGGGAGGAGGGATGTCCGCAGCAGGGTTGGGGAGAGTTTACTGCAGCAGGCCAAGAATGCAGAAGCAGGGCCTGCGCTAAGTTGGTAGCAGCGGGAGCAGGGGCTGTAGCAGGAAGGTGTGATTGTGGGTCTGGACGTGAGCGTCGCACAGGAAGGGGAGGGGGAGGAGAGGCTGACCCAGGTCTCAAGCCAGGAGGCAGAAAGGCCTCGTAGAAGTACTGTCTTCACAATATGAGATTGTAGTGACATCGGTCACGTGCATTGAACTTGGGATGCTCAAAACTGCCCTCAGGGAAGGTTGGCAAAACAGCCCAAAGACGTCCACGTCCTAAGCCCTAGAACCTGTAAACGTTACTTTATATGGTTTAATAAAAAGATTCGCAGATGTCATTAAGTGTGAGATCTGGAGATCCCGGGTTTATCCCCAGTGGTCAGGGTGGGCTGTTACAGGTCCTTGTAAGACAGAGCAAAGGGAGAAGGGACACACAGAAGAGAGACGGCAGTGAGGCCAACCCCGCGGAGGGAGACGTAAAGATGCTGAGCTGTGGGCAGCTGCGGCGGAGGAGGGGCCCCCAATACGGGGAGTGCATCTCTGCATCTGGAAAGGCGAGGACACAGGTCCCCCAGGGGGTCTCAGGAGGGACTTTTGACCCAGGGAGACTGACTTCAGATTTCTAGTCCCCAGCACTGTAAGAGAACAAATTGGCATTCTTTTAGACCACCACGTTTGTGGTCGTTTGTTATAGCAGCCCTAGGAAACTATGACAGAAGACATCTTCAGAACGTGGGGAAGATGAGGGTGAAGCAAAAAAGACCAAGGCCAGAGGCCAAGAAGCAGGGAGGGTCTGTGGGCGTGGGGTGGAGGGGTGTGCAGGGGTGAAAGTGGGGAAGGGAGGGGAGAGCTCTGGGTCATCCACATTGGGGTCAGCGTGTGGGGAAAAGGGATCTGGCCATGACACGAGAAGCAGTTGTTGAAGACCTAAGAGGAAAGTAAGGTGGCCGAGATACTCACTCAGGATAAGATGATGTAGGTTTAAAAATAAGACAAAACAAAACAAAGGAGAAAAAGTAAAGAATTTCAGAGGTGGAGAACGTAGCAGGTGGAAATGCTAATGGACGTTCCTGGCGGGAATTCCCACGAGGCCCTTTCAGACCAGCTAAGGCTGAGGAGAGCATCCCTGTGACTGGAGAAGAACAGCCGGTCCAGGGTCGCTACAGCCGTGCTGCTTCAGAAAAAGCTCCGAGAGCTGAAGCACAGAGTTCTTTTTAGCTGTAAAACACTGGGTACCGACACAATAAAAGGAGAGACACTTTTAAAATTCAAAGTGAATTTTTAAGTAAAATTCATGCTTTTCAGGAATCAAGTGTTGGTGAATTCGAGCCCACGTTAAGATTTTCAGAGTAGAATTTGGCAAGTAAACGGATTCACTAACCCTAAACATTCTCCCTCGTTTCTTCCCTATTTCAGATTAAAATTTTCACCCTATTTATTTTAGAACATGTGATGGCCAACTTTAAATCTAGTGGGAGGTGATTCCAAAACATCATTTGCTTTGAACCAGAAATTTATTTTTCTCCAGAGAAATATTATTGTGAATAATGCTTGGGGAACCCAGACCAGCTCCCTCAAATCTCAGCACACGCAGTAAGATGACAGAGTGTTGATGTGAGTCCCAAGCTAGAGCGCCTGTGCGCTCTGAGCTCCCTTGAGCTGCAGGCCTGCATTCCTCCTCAACCTGATGGAAATTCCACACTGTCTGAGCTCTAAGCTCTGTCCCCTAAACCCTAGAGGACAAAGGAGTTGATTCAGGGCCTTGCAAACTCCCCTTGCCACAAAGTAGCATGCTGAAAAACAGAATCTTATTAAAAAAAGCAATACCTGGGGACTCCCCTGGACTCTGGCTGCAGGACCACTGGACAGCTGGTGGGACCAGGAGGTGGTGACCGTCACATACGTGGTCCCCAGGCCAGGCTGCACACGCAGTGCCTCCTGCACTTGCCGTCAGAGGAATTCTCAAGCCCAGACTGAGATCTGGGCCCAGGATCACAGGAAGGGGATGGAGGAAAAGAACAAGGATTCTACTGTACAGGAGAGCATTCGTTGTGACCGAGGTGGGCAGGATTTGTGGCCGAGCAGTAATGGCTGAGAGGGGCGACATCTGGGTGGGTAACTCTGTCTACCTCCACCTCTGTGTGCCCCTCACTCCGCCCTCCCTGCTCTGGGTCCTGGTGGCTGACCCTGCCTGGATTGTCCTGCCAGCTGGCCACCGGGAAGCAAGGGCCCGAGAACGGTGGCAGCTCCCTCCTCTTCACATCTCTTTGCACCGAGCCTGTGTCTCTGCCAGCAGCTCGGTCTTTCCTTGGTTACCTCTCCTGCCGGGCAGCCCTCACTCCCTGCTCCAGCTCCCACTGTGCCCACAGCTCCAGGGAGGGTAACTGCTGGTCCCCGGGTGCCCCAATATCCCTTGTTTTTCCTTGAACCAACTCACGTGTCCCTGTCTAGTATCTGATCGTTTTATTAGCGTCTCTTTGTTTGAACCATTTGGGCTGAATTAAGTTTCCTGCTGGGATACTCAAAACCTAAAGGTCAGAGAATGGTGTTCAGTCTTCCATCCTCCACTAGCCCACCCCACCAAAGGGAACCCTGAAGAGCCACCCCGGCGCCCCTTCTCCCCCCACCTCCTGAATGGGAGATACCCCTTCATGCCTAACAAAAGTTACTCTGAGCCACGTAACTGAGGAATAGAGAGAAATGGAGTAAGTTGGAAAGAGAGAGAAAAAAAGTGCTCCTGGGAGCTTAATTTGTAAAGCAAAGTAATGTCAGAGTGCGGGAGGAGAGGGTGGGGAAATAACGGACAATGTGGGGCTTCTGTAGACTCTGAAACTGCATACCCTTCATGGATTTTTAGAAAACCATACATGGATCTCCACTTATTTTGGTTGTTGATCTGTTTCTGTTTTTACTGATACGTAATTGACACATAATCTTATGTTAGTTTCAGGCGTACAACATGATCTGGTACTTGTATATACTGTAAAATGATCACCACGGACAGTCCAGCTAGCACCCATCACCACACATGGTTACAGTTTTTATTCTTGCAAGGAGAACTTTTAAGATTTACTCTCTTGGCAATTTTCAGATGTAGAGTGTTATTAACTCTAGTCATCGTGCCGTGCACTACATCCCCAGGACTTACTTTATGACTGGAAGCTTGTACCTTTTGACCACCTTCGCGCATTTCACCAGTATGGAGATTCCTCAAAAAGAACAGAGTAGAACTACCCTATCATCCACCAATGCCACGACTGGTTATTTGTTGGAAGGAAACGAAGACACTAATTTGAAAAGATATCTGCACCCCCATGCTCACTGCAGGATTATTTACAAAAGCCAAGACATGGAAATGGCCCAGATGTCCATCAGTGGATGAACAGATATATACAATGGAATGTTATTCCTCCATCAACAGAAGGGAGATCTTGCCGTTCGCTACAACATGGATGGACCTTGAAGGCATTATGCTAAGTGAAATAAGTCAAACAGAGAAAGATAAATACTGTAGGATCTGGTTTTTTGTCTAAATTTTTGATCTGTGGTTAAATCATGCAGGTTCTGGATGTGTAAGTGTTTCATTTTTGGATAACGACATTTTTCTCTCTCTAAAGAAGTGGAGCTTTTTTCTGAACAAAATGAGGTGTCTTGAAGCCCCCTCCGCACATCCAATCCACTATCCCACATCCTTCCCAGCACCTTTCTGAATCGACTGGGTGTGGGTGCAGCAGGTCTGTTTTTTCCAGCCTAGCTCGTGGGCTTCAGTGCCGGGCTTGCACTACCTGTTTAGCAAGGATGCCATGGCATTTCCCTGACAAAAACTGGAGACATTCACGTCATTAGTCATCTTTTCCACCAGTATCTTGGGTTTAATTTCAGGCTCATCCATTACCCAATGCTTTTTTCATTGCTTGATTTTTGACATCCATCAGGAAGGATGTTACCCATTCACTCGCCAAGGCAGGTATTTCCTGAGCTTTCACCGTTACGGACTCATCTAGGACTCTGGATGGCATCCTATAATTATCAACATCTGATGACTTAAGTATTTTTTGCTATTTCTTAATGTCTCTTTAAGAAATAGCACTCGTTTTGCATGCATTTCTCTTATTGTCATTTAATTTATGTTACAAATATAACTTTGGAGCTGAAAATAGCATTAAAGCTCATCTACTAACCCATCCACCCCCTCCCCTCAATTAGCATCAGACTCCCAGACTAGTTAAATGATTTTCACAGGGCAAGACGGCTAATTACCGAAAAATCAAAAGCTAGAACCTAGTCTTCCTATGTCTCAGGCCAAGATAACAGCACTTTACTAATGTTGGACACTTTTTCATTTCTTTCAGAGTCTGATTTATTATACCTGCATATATTCCTAAACAATACAAACAACAGGACGAAATCTGGGTATTAAACCTCTGGGAGTTTGATTTGTATTCAGAGCATGTTCTTGGATGTGTTCATTTCCTACGGACTAGATTTAGAGTAAAGATAAGCAGGTTGATACACTGTCTTGCCCGCCTCAGATAGAAATCAGAGATCACGTAAGTGATGGATTTGGGAACCCAAACTGACAGGATGTCTTAAATGTGTATGGAGAGTTTTGGTAAACAAGTCAGCCTGTAGGTATCTGTCGGCATCTTTGAGAGCTCTGTGTGGTGAGTGCAAAAGTGCTCTGTCGCTGGTGATACAGGTGGGAGAGGTCTGCTACGGTTCCGTCTCCTAGGAGCTTAGAGTCTAAAATAACGCCAAACGCTTATTATATCGTTTTGATACCCAAAAGGGAAAAAAGCACACACACACAAACAGCCTCAAAATGTAATAAATGTGAATAAATATATGTGAGGGATGATCGTTTATTTCTTCAAGACAGTAAGCTGTTCTATTTCAATGGTATCATAAAGAGAGAGCAAAGGGAAACAAAGATAGAATATTTAATAAATCTAGCTGTAGAAATATCACGGATATGTAGGTAGAGATATAAATGTACACCCACAATAATTGACATCTTCCTTTTGACCTTGCTTTGACCTAGACCTGGGCCCTAATCAGTCTGCAATTCACACTGCCTCATTGGAACGTAATGAGTCAGGTGCACATCCCTAGTTTTGTCCCTGGCTGCAGACAGCACCAACTTAATTTCCAAGTGGCGACCTGGATCTTTTTTTGAGCAGGTCTCAGTAAATCATAGAGAGAGAGATTGAACAGGTTTTTGTTAATACGATTATTTATGACACGCTGTTATCTGAGTGTAATTGCACCCAAAACTCAGGCGGTGGCAGGGACTCCAAAGGACCGAGCCCTGATCTCTGCCACACATCCTGTCACCGCCTGCTCGATCCTTAATGCTGTCCGTTTGCAAGGCTGCCTCTACGCTGTATGTACTTGCAAAGCCCCCTTTTTTAGCCTCTGCAGACCCGCCCCCCACCCACTGGCCCTCCCTGTCACTCTGGAAGGCTCACTGGTTGCACCACATCCCTGGGCTCCCTTCCAGGTTCTAGTTGATCCAACCTATGGAGAGTCAGCAGATCAGAGGATAAAGAGAGTCCGGACAGGATGCCTATTTCCCCAGGTCCAGCCCTGCAGGGCTGCCTGGGGCTGATGCGTCTTTCCACGGAGGTCACTGCCTCTCTCAAGATGGGACTCTCTGAAAACTCTCTCCACATATGCTCATCTGATTTCCAGTAACTTCTCCATCCTCTCAGCCCTTTGAGATGAGGTTGTGGTTACATTTCCATGGTTACTAGTTTCAAGCTACTGCACATCTCTAGAGCTATACCTGCTTCCCGCTCACACCATTGCAATTAGTTTCTTATTCAACCTACCTCGAATAACCCTAATTTGAGTATGTTACCTGTTTCCCGCTCTGGCCCTGGCTAATACGCCTCTCAAAGTATTGTAGCCCTCTGACAAAAAGTCATTGTTTCCCTCATTTTGTACTTTTGACAAATCCTTGAAAAGTTTAGAGAAAAATCTTTATGCTGGACGGCATTAGATGAGAAGTAGTGAATGTCTTTTCTGTTCTCCGTTCTCCTATTGGAGAATAACTCGAGGTGACCGCCATGGAGACACCACGAAGTCACTGTCACTCCAGACACCTGAGGGCAGAAAAGCGGTGATCCAGTTTTAGAAAGCACTAAATCTTGTACTAAAAGGGTGAAGTGAGTAGATACAGGCGAACAAACAAACAAACAAAAACCATTAAGAATATGTTCTCATTCTCTTTAAGCCTTTAGCTGGTTCAAGAGTTTAAAGGCAAGTCTTTAGAAATCACTCCGTTAATAAGTCAACAGGACTATATGGTGGACAAACACGGAATGACAAGCTGAGTGATGAGAAACCTATCAAGGTGACCGGTCCCTCTCTTCTGCAGCGTGCTTGCGCGAGTTCTGAGCAGTCTGTGTGGTCCTGTCATCTTGGCTATTTTCTCGAAGGTGAGGGGGCAGGATGAGCTGCAGTCAATAAGGACCCACTGTGGGGAATGATGAAGTACAGTGAATCTCATTTCAGTGAACTGGTACAAAACCATGATTGTTGCTGCTGAACTTTGAGGTAGTCTTGGTACCACCTTGAAAAGGAGTCTATCAAAGTCGGAGATGTTTATCCCCGGAAAGAATCCTGAAAAACATCAATGTGGCGTCTTGGTTAAGTTTTCCTGATTATTTGTCTTGAAGGAAATGATGACAGATTATGCCAGTTAACTGGGTATATAGTACAGTTTCTGAAATGTTTCCAAATCCAGAATTAATTGTGGTACACCAGAAATGTTGATTATCCATCGAATTCATGGAAGGAATTTGGCCAGGGCTGTATGACAACTATCTTCTGAAATAATAGCACTTTAAAAATAAAATAAGGCATTTTTTGCGGGTAAATACTGCTGACCTTTGAGTGGTTTGAATGTCAGATGCCTCTTCCACAGCAGTATAAAATATGTAAGTGTGAAAATCCATATTTATATGAAAATCCGCACCATTTAATTTGATTATACAAAGAAGCAGATCAAGGAGTTCTTCCAAATCAAAGTTTTCAGTGTGGGATTTGCATAGGCAAACAGTGCCATGTAACAGCATTTCTTGCCTCCCTTCCCTCCTTCCCTCCTTCCCTCCTTCCCCCCTTCCCTCCTTCCCCCCTTCCCTCCTTCCTTCCAACTGCAGTGCCCTTATAGTTGCTATGGTTTCTATCCATCCTCCAGCTCATATGAGATGTCCTTTCAGACTTTGTAGCTAACACTTTGATGGTCATAGCATTGGCGACCACGCTCTAAGGCGTGTTTTCTTCCGCTCTGCGCTGTGATACAGAGCTGTGTCCCTGGGCTGTATCTGCTCCTCTGTAACCCACTAGGGCAGAGCCCAGGAGAGCTCAGCGGGGCTGTGTGCAGCTTTGATCTTGGCTCTGAGCCCTCCTCCCTCTGCAGCTGGTTAATTTCTTTCCCACGGGGTTAATGCTACTAGTTAGAGGTGACTCTATTCCAACGATGGAATAACTCTGGCCTTCAAATGATTCTCAGATTCAGTAGGAAGCCCTGAAGACGACTAGCCTTGCTGGTCTTTAATTCCTTGTATCTTTGCTGTTGCACTGAGGAGATTAGAGAGACCTCTGTTTCCCAGGGTTTCACTGATATGTGCCTGTAATCTTACTCACCATTTTAGTCCAGTTCTCCCTGGATTGAGAATTATTAGTGCAATTTCTCCAGATTTCTGTCATATCCACTTCTCTCCTCATTCTGCTTGTGTCAGGGAGCGTCAGAGGAAAGTGGAGAGCTTCTAGGCTGTCCAGAGACATTGCATGCTGGAATCTTGCTTCTTTCTTTGGATACGATTTTTTTTAAGTGATGGTATGAGGTTATATCTAACTTCCTTGCTTGTTGCTGCTAATGAATTTTTGTTTTTGTTGGATACTTTACCGTTTTACTTTCCTCCTTTTATTCCCCTTTAATTAAATTAATTAATTAATTTTTGGCTGTGTTGGGTCTTCGTTGCGGTGCGGGGGCTTCTCATCATGGTGGCTGCTCTCGCTGCGGAGCACGGGCTCTAGGCGCGTGGGCTTCCGTAGTTGCAGCACGCGGGTTCAGTAGTTGCCGCACGTGGGCCCTAGAGCACGCGGGCTTCAGTAGTTGTGGCGCACGGGCTTAGTTACTCCACGGCATGTGGGATCTTCCCGGACCAGAGCGCGAACCCGTGTCCCCTGCATTGGCAGGCGGATTCTTAACCACTGCGCCACCAGGGAAGCCCTGTACGTGGCTCTTGTGTCTCTCACTTTATATGGGAAACACCAGCCTGGACCACGACACTGACATTGAACACGACCACATGTAGAAGTTCTTCCTACCTCCTGCTGCTGTCATGCACCAGACCTCAATCCTCTGGATACAGATGCTGGTTCAGATTGAGAGCCTTGGGTTGCCTTTCCTTCTTTGCACAGAGTGATGTGGGCTTTTGGCTTGAAGTCAGGTTCTATTGTTGAAATCTCTAGGTAGGATTCTACCTATTCCATACTTCGTATCCTTCTTTGCAAGTTCAGTACGGTTGCACTTCCCTTGAGAAAAAGCCCATTGGCGCATGAGCAGGAGATCTATGATCCCGACACAGCCGTCAGTGAATTTTTATATAAATAATGTAGCATTTTGACCTATCTTATGCTGGGACTTCTGACTATGGTAACAATTCCTGGGGTTTCCTGCCATGTATAATCAGGAATACCTGATGCAGGATGATGAGAAAAGCTGCGGCATTTCTGAGTCTTACTGTGATCAATTTGAGATTGACAGAGTTTTCTCAAGTTATTCTTCATCTTATAGAATCTGAAGGGCAGAGAACTGGTGGGACTGTCCAAAACAGCGGGAGCTGACCTGCTCAAATCGATCTGTGAATACGGAGAGGCGCAGTTTTCCAAGCTGGCAAAAACTCTCCACCTACCTACGATAGAAGATGGCTGCATTAAAATCCGTTTGTTTCACTTCTGTGAGGCGCAATGATGCAAGGGCAGAGTTTTACGCTACAAATGGTGGTTCCAAGAACAGAGGAGGGGTGTTGAGCGTCTCGGGTAATCAAGCTTTTCAACTCTGTGGCGTGGCATTGGAGAACCAGGGGACGATGTGTCCATTTTACTTTTAGGAGTAACGCATCCGCTTTGTGCACCATAAGGGGCCATTAAAACGTCCAGAAGCGCCAACACGGCTCGGAGGGGATGCGCAGTCGGGATGCCAGAGCCCCTTCCTTTAGACGGCTCTCTAGACAGGTAAAGGAATTAGGCTTTGCTAATATTCAGGGGTATTTCAGCCATGCAGTGAAAACTGCCTCATGAATCTTTGCCCTCAATTAAAATATACAAACTAAGATACAATTTGAATAATGTCCACCAATAATTTGCCTAATGGCAGCTCTGTTTTCCACTCCTGTAAAGGAGGCTGGCAAAAATCAAATCAGTAGAGAAAGTAGAAAAAACAAAAGGCACTCATCCAGGACTAACAGAATAAATCACTCAAGGGAACATTGAGTCCTAATTGGAGAAATAACACACAGTGATCACCCCTGGGGCGCCACCAGGGGACGGGTTTGCTGAAGGCATCCCGCAGCCTGGCACAAGGGAGAGAAAATACAGATGCAGCCGAAAGATCTAAGTCTCAGTGCAAAGGTGTACATTCAGAAGCCTAGGGGGGCGTATGGTTACATCATTTTGAACTTTATAACGGAGAGAAAACCCTGGCAACACAGCATTAGTGCTGCGAACGCAGGCGCCCTTAAAGGAGGCCATTCACCCTGGAAGGTCACCGAGCTCTCTTCTGGCTTCAGCTCAAAGGCATTCGACATAAGGCAAAGCTCAACTAGGAGCTTATAAATGTTTCCATTGACCTTCAGGTTGGGAGGCAAGCAATTTCAAATGATGGCCCTACCACTACCAGCTTCTCAGCTGAGCGGAATCGGCCCGTTATGACCACTGGTTCTCACTGGAGAAGCAACTTCAGCTTCTAAACTAAACAGCCTGAGCGATGAGAACCCGTGACAGGTCTGAGGTCTGGAGTCAGACGGACCCGTGTTTCTGTTCCGCTTCTACTGTGCACTGGACGGAAGGGGTCTCGATGCCCTGCCTCTCAAACGGGGACGCTGCTAGCCACAGGCAGGGTCGGTGTACGGATTTCTGGTAACGTACACGGAGATTCTAATATAATACATGGCTTCAGAAGAGAATAAGTGACAGGAATACCGTAGCCTCTGAGAACAATCTGCTGGTGCCTATGGGGGAGGGGAAGCTGGTGACTACAGGGAAAGAGCTCCCAGTCAAGCCTGATTCAGTGGCAGTCCCCTAAGCATTTTTGTGTGGCCTATCCATCCCTGGACAATTTTCTTACGTAGAACTCCAAGTGAATTAAAGCGTCCGTCAGCGCGATCAGTTCTAAATCGAAAAGTAAACTTAATTATAAAGAAAGGAAAACTCTTGTTGCTGCCCTAATGAAGTTCAGGGTTTTGAGGCTGACGAAGAGGAAGCTGTGCGGAAAGGTGCATCATTAAATGATGGGGTGAAATTATCACAGGATGTTTACTCTGCAATCTACGCTCAAATTTATTTATTTTCTTGCCTTCCAAAAATAAAGGCTAGAAAATTGAGCGCACAATTAAATTATACCTGTAGCTCCCCCAGTTAACCAAATCCTGGAACATTTCAATTCGTGTGATCCAGCTGTGTGCGTCAAAAATTGCACCTTAGGGGCTGGGAAATGCCTCCTTTAAGCTTGTTTCCGGGCACAGGATTTAAAAACCTGGCTGGTTAATAGCGCTCTGCACTCCTTCTAGCCCGGTCTTGCTGGCCCTGAAGGTCAAGCCAGAGGCTGCAAGGTCCATTCGCAAATGAGGTGTGAAATACAGACCTTGGACTTTGGTGAGGAGAGAGAAGGCGCTGGGGCTGAGGGGAGCTGCTCTGATGGGATTAGAGGATCCGCTGTGGTTAAAATGGTCAGCGTTCAGATGGCAGCAGAGTTTTCTCATTAGTAAATTGTTTTAAACATGCTTAGTTACCCACCGCTCAGATCAAACACATGTCAGCCTTCTGGCATATTTCGTTTAGTTTAGATACATGTATATGTAGAAATGAATCACTTTGCTGTACACCTGAAACTAACACAACATTGTGGATCCACTATACTCCAACAGAAAATAAAAATTTAAAAATAAATAAATGAGATATAATTAAAAATTTTTAGTTTAGCCTCCCACTTTACCTCCTTCCTTTACTCCTCCCTTTCTACTCAAAGTGCTATTCGTATATGAGGTTACCATGCATTTATAATATTTTAAGTACATATGTATGCATTCGTACCCATTCTGTAGTGCTTTCTTGTGTATAAATTCATTTCAATAAACAAAATGTTCCTGTATGGGCACACACAGACATATAAAGGTTGCTCATTGCAGCCTTGCTACTAATAGCTAAAAAATGGAAAATAACCATATTCTCACCTATAAAGGATTATTTATTCATTAGTTTATTCATACCACGAAATACATTATAACAGTTTAAATGAATGAACCAGATCTCTCTGTGTTAATATAAATATCTCTAAAATATAATTTTGAATGAAAAAACTTGCATTTGAGATTTTGAGTGAATAACGTCAGGACGAGAAGTGTGGATGGGAAAACCCCCAGGGTCCCTGTGTGTGAGAGGCAGGAAGAAGCTCAGCAAATGGGGCTCGTAGATGATGCTTCCCAGGTGTTCCCACAGCCAGGTGGGCCGAGTGACAGTTCTGGTCAGTGTCACGTTGGAGAGGTCCGGGTCACCTTTCCCGGGCCTGAGCCATTCAGGCGTCTCCCAGGAACCTTTCCCACTGCTGCCCGGATGCAGACGACCCCGTGGAGATGCTCAGCTCTGGGGGATGGTGGAGCCAGGAGCCTCGCCGGTAACACAGGCTGTGCTATGACATGGCCGAGAGGCACAGCTTCACTGTGTCAGGACACTGATGTTTGTGATTGTGGCTTCTCCTGACATGCTCACCTCTCCAGGAGCCTCTGTGATGCTGACCGTCAGTGAGCAGTTCGCAGGGCAAGAGCAGGAACGGCTGCGGATGGACCAGCCCCGCGTCTCCTCCACGCGGCTCAGCTCTGCTCCTGTGCTCACTTCCCACCATCCATCCTCCTTGGCTACATCCGAAGTGGGCGCCTGGCTTCCTGGGCCCCCGCCATAGTGCTCCAGGCCCTGCTGCTGGTGAGAAGTTAGAGCAGAATTTCACGCAATCACAGGCTTTTTAGTGCAGAGTCATCCTTTGTCTGGAGAGCATTTCTCTAAAAAACGTAGAAGGTACCCAGTATACTTGCCTTCTTCCCTATGCTAACAGCCATGTCGGAATACACACACATCTTCTTTAGTGATTTTCCTGTTTCCTTGTACCTTACTCTCAGTTCTTTGTGAAGGTTCCCTTAAGAATGCACATGGACTTGCATGGGAAAGCCAAAGGCTTAACCTAGTATTTGCCCTGGGTTACTTTAGCTGAGATTGTTTAATGGGCCATTTTCACGCAAATTGTTTGTTTTAAATAAAATCTTTGAAAAGGATCATTTTAGAATTACAGAAATGTTGGAAAAATAGTGAAGAGTTTCCATACAACCTTCACCCGGTTTCCCCCGATGCTAACTTCTTACCTAACCATAGCACAAGTATGGAAACTAGAAATTAACTTGGCCTTAATCTACAGAACCTTCTACGAGTTCATCAGTCGTCCCACTAGTGCCCTTTTTTTCTGAGCTGGGGTCCAGTCTGGGCTCGCATATCGTTACACGCAGGCGCCTGGTCCCCTTGGTCTGAACAAACCTGTGTTCTTCACGTTTTTTTGAATGACCTTCCACTTTTGAAGAGCACGTTCAACTACTCTGTAGAATGTCACCCAATGTGGATATATCTGATGTTTCCTCACGATTAGATCCAAGTCATATCTTTCTGGCAGGAATACATCAGAAGCAATGTGCTCTCCCCAACGCATTTCCAAGGGGTGTGGAGCGTAGGCTCAGCATCTCACTGCCAATGATGTTAATGTTCATCTTCATTGCTGTTAGGGTGGTATCTTCAGGCTTTCTCCACTGGAAAGTCACCATCTTTCCCTTCGTCATGAACCAGTATTTTGCAGGAGGTAGTTTGAGGCTAGGCAGGTACTCTATTTCTCATTGTACTTTCACTCACTAATGTTAGTATTTACGGATGACTTTTGTCTGCAGTAATTGCTACTGCAGTGCTGACGTCACGGGGATACTTCTACTCCTTCCAGTCGTTCTACATTTATTAATTGAAATTCTGCTGTGAGGATGAGCTGTCCTTTCTTCCTCAAATATTTATTTATATCAATACTGTATGTGGACATTTATTCCATCTGAGGATTATAATCGAACACTCAACTATTTACTTTGCTGCTCAGATTGTCCCAGCATTGAACACTGAGGGTTCCTTCAAGTTGTTTCTGTGTCCTTTTTACATGTCCTTGTTATTTGCTGAGGATTTCCTTACTTTCAGGAACCACAAGATGTTTGGGCTCATTTTGTATTTTCCTCGTCCAGAACCAGTCATTTCTCCAAGGAGCCCTGCTTTCCTTTATGCGAGAATCTTATTTAGAAACCGAGATCTGGGTTCTGGGTACACTCACTGCTTCTGGGGTGTCACTGCCTTTAGGTGTCCCCAGGGCACACAACTAGGAAGAGTATGTAGTTTTTGTAACACACATATGTACAGTCGTCTCTCGGTATCCGTGGTTGATTGGTTCCAGGAGTCCCTTATACAAATGGTGTAGTACAGTAAATACAGTCAGCCCTCTGTATTCCTGGGTTTTGCATCTGTAGCTGTGGATACAAAGGGTTGTGGTACAGGTTTTCCTCATTCCTAAGAAAACTTTTGTAAGCTGAAAAGGCACAAAGTAAACAAGCAATTAAAGAAGCAATTACGTGTTTTCATAAAAATGATATCCTCTTCTTTCCCTTAGTGAAAACAAGTACTAGTGTACGTCTTTTGTGAAAGCAAAGTGGCGTAAAGTGAACTTTTGAAAAGCTGGGGATCCCTGTACACATGTCAATCTATTCCAGTCGATATCTCTGCACATGTATTGAAACCATAAATTCATACCGGGACCTCTGATTCTAACCCAACACCACGCTGTCATTATAGTCTCCCCCCTTTCAGCGATTGTTTATATTTTAGTATTTCAGTACTTCTTTATATTTTAGTATTTCAGTACTGTGACTTTTTTCTACAATGAGATACCTGGTTTTCTTTTCCATATTTGCATAGTTCAGTACTAGTATGCACGTAAAACTAACCTTTGACAAATACGTTTATTAACTAGAATAAAATATTTGTGTATATTCCTTTTTGTCATAAGTCTTAGAGTATACAATCAAAATGGTGTTTTCCATAATTACTTAGGCTAGTTCGTTTCTTTTCTACGCCCTACATTGCAATTATGTAATTAAGCAATTTTTTCCCTAAAACAGATTCATTTGTTACAGCTGGTATTAAATTTGAGTTCCATTCACATCCTAGTTAATTTTAATTTAGTATTTTGAGTGTATATGAAGCTTTACCCTTGTTCTAAAAGTCAGAGCTATTCAGAGAAGCAGCTGTATTAAGAGCTCCATCATTCCTATTGTCTTACGGCCTTCTCCTCCCTCTGCAGGTAATCAGTCTCACTAACTTCTGTTCATCCTTCCTGTAATTCTTTTGCACACAGTGAGGAGACACATAAAAATGTTTGTGTACCCATCTCTCTTACGTGAAAGGTGACACAATACAGATACTCTTTTGGACTTTTCCTTTTTTCATTTATCAACATATCAAAGAAATCTCTATCACTGCGTAGGTCTTCCACGTTTCTTTACAGTTGCATGGTACTGGTACTCTGTTTTGTGGATGTGCCAGAGTTTATTTAATCATTCTTCAGTGTATGGGCATCTAGTCTCTTTCAAATATTTTGCAAGTACAAACACTGCCACAATGAATAATTTCGTGCATGTTTATTTTCATATTGTTGAAGATGCATCTTCAGTGTACATTCCTAGAAGTCATATTGCTGGGTCAAAATGTAAGTATATTTATAGTTTTACTAAATATTGCCAAATTCCTCTCCCCAAGGGTTGTGTTTGTTTGTATTTCTACCCAGCGATGTACAGAAGGTGTAATTCTTCACAGCCACACCCACAGGATGTATCGCCAGACTTTTTCATGGTCTCCAATCATCATTTCAAGGTGTCTGTGTTGTATTATTTTGCATTTATCTAATTGTGATTAACTTTGAATAGTTTTCAAGTGCTAAGAGCCATGTGTATATATATATATATATATGTATGTGTGTGTGCAAATTTTTTCACTCAATTTTTTAAGCAAACACAATAATAGTAGTACACTTTATTGATACATTTGACACATTATTAGTTGGCAGCTAGAGTGGTGAGATAATATAAAGGACGACAGTTATTCATGGAGTTTTAGTTTAGTGGGGGAGACCAGTTATGAAGCACTTTACTTTTTGTTAATCACATTTTTTATTTTGAGAAAACTGTAGGTTCACATACAATTATAAGATATAGAGAGATCATGGGTATCCTTTACACAGCTTCCCTGAATGGAAGCTGCAGTAATGGCTAAAAAAAACATAGAACAGCAAATGCTGGTGAACATGTGGATAAACTCAGTCCCTCACAGGCTGCTGGCAGGGACATAAAATGGTGAATCACTCTGGCAGTCAGTTCCGCAGTACTTCACCACTGCAGTACAATATACGACCGGGATACTGACGTCGATGTCCTCGAGACACAGAACAGCCCCATCATCGTGGGGTCCCTCTGTGCCTTTACAGCCCACCTGCTGTCCTTCTGTCCCTACTCCTTCCCTCACCCCTAAGTGGCCGCTCTTCTGTTCTCCGTTCCTATCATTTTGCCATTCCAGGAATGTTTTATAAATGGAATCACATAGTCTGCAACTTTGCGGGACTGGCTTTTCCTCTTCTAATAGTGTTCTGGAGGTTCATTCAGGTTCTTGCATGTATCAATAGTTATTTCTTTTGGTTGCTGGGTAGTATTCTATGGTAGGAATATTTTGCTCTCAATAGTTTATCTGACCATTCACCCATTGAAGGACATCACACTTGTTCTCAGCTTTCGACTATTACAAAGAAAGCTGCTGTGAACACTGGTGCAGAGGTTTTTGCATCATCTTGTTTTCATTTCTCTGGGATAAATGCCCAGGAGTGCAATTCTGGGTCATATGGTAGCTGCATGTTTAATTTTTGAAGACACTGCGGAACTGACTGATTCACCATTTTATATTCCTGCCAGCAGCCTGTGAGGGATTGAGTTTATCCACGTGTTCACCAGCATTTGCTGTTCTATTTTTGTTTTAGCCATTCTAATAGGTGTGTAAGAATATCTTGCTGCATTAGCTAATGGCTAGGGGCGTTAAGTATCTTTTAAGAGCTAGTTGACATCTGTATATCCTTTTTACTGAAATGTCTCTTCATGGATGTTGTCCATGTTTTAACTGGATTGCTTGTTTTTCAACTGCTCTGTTTTGAGATATGTACATGTTTACCTGTGTCTATAGATACAAATATTCTAGATACCAGTCCTTTGACATGTAGCTGGGGAATATTTTCTCCCACTTGATAGCTTGTCTTTTCATTTTCTTCATAGTATCTTTTACAATGTGAGATTTTGAATTTTGATGAGGTCCATTTTATCAAACTGTCCGTTGATTGATGACGGCTTTAATGTCAAGTCTGAGAATTCTTCACCTACTCCTAGTTTTCAAAGATTTTCTCCTACGTTGTTTTCTAAAAGTTTTATAGTTTTTTGTTTTACCATTAAGTCCATGATTTATTTGTGCACTTTGGGTTAATTATTGGATAAAGCGTGAGTCATAGGTCAAGATTCTTTTTAAAATTTTTGTCCAATTGCTCCAGCCCCATTTGTTGAAAAGTCTGTATTCTTCTGTTAAATGGCGTTGGCACTTTTTTGGAAAATCTTTCGGATTTATTTGTGTGGACCTGTTTTCTGGGTTCTCTGTTCTATCCCATTAATCTCTGTGTCTATACCACTGCCAATTCCATAGATATTATTATAACCATGTAATAAGTCTTAAAACCAGGTAGGCTGAATACTTCCACTTTATTCTTCTTTCTTAGAATTATGTTAGCCACTCTAGCTCCTTTGCCCCTTCATAGAGATTTTAGAATAATTTTGCCTATATTTACAAGAAATCTTTCTGGGATTTTGATAGGAAGTGTGTTACGTTTGTACATCAGTTTGTCAGGAGGTGGCTTCTTTACCATGTTGGATCTTCCGATTTTGAACATGGTCTGTCCCTCAATTCACTTAGTCCTTCTTGGACTTCTTTCATCAGTGTGGCTTTTAACACATAAGTTCTACACATGTTTGTTAGGTTTACATGTAAATAATTCATTTGTTGATTTTTGAGTGGTTATAAATAGTGTTTTTAAAAGTTTGGTGCCCACATGCTTATTGCTAATACATATATATGTAATAGAAATGTACAATATATGTAATATATTGTATATACATATTATTAATTCATATATAATATATGTCATATAAACATGTATATGAATTACATATATAACAATTTATAATTATAAGCATTATATTATATATAAATTATATACACACAATTGATTTTTGTTTTTTTTGCGGTACGCGGGCCTCTCACTGTTGTGGCCTCTCCTGTTGCAGAGCACAGGCTCCGGAAGAGCAGGCTCAGCGGCCATGGCTCACGGGCCCAGCCGCTCCGCGGCATGTGAGATCTTCCTGGACCGGGCACGAACCCGCGTCCCCTGCATCGGCGGGCAGACCCTCAACCACTGCGCCACCAGGGAAGCCCTGGCTATCTACTTTTTCCAGGACCATTTATTGAGAAGGCTTTCTTTTTCTCATTGAATTACTTTGACACCTGTTTTTTGTTCTCAGAATAACCTACGACACATGTGAGTTTATTTCTAGATTCTTCTCATTTCCGCTGATCTATATGTATATACTTCTGCAAATAGCACACGATCTTTATTACTGTTGCTTTGGAGTTAGCCTTGAAGTCAGGGAGTGCAAATGCTCTAATTTTGTTTAACTTCATGATTGTCTTGCTACTTGAGGTCATTTGTATTCCCATATAAATTCTGAAATTAACTTGCCAATTTCTAGTTTTTAAAAAAGACTGATATAATTTTTTTGGAGTTACATTGAACCTCTAGATCATTCTGGAAGAGAACTGACATTTTAACAATACAGAGCTTTTCAATGCTCCAACATGATTTATAGCTCCATTTATTTGAGCCTTTTAAAATTTCTTTCAGCGATGTTTTCTAGAAGTGTTGCCCATCTTTTGTTAAATGTGTTCCTAGGGGTTCTTTATGATGCTACTAACAATTCTGGCATTTTAAACCTCGTTCTCTAATTGTTTACTGCTAGTAGAAATACAATTAATATTTTATATTTTGATCTTTTAACCTGAGACCTTGCTAAATTCATCTGTTTGTTCTGGTATTTGTATATTCCCTCAGATTTTCTTTATACAAAATCATGTAACCTGCACATACAAAACCTTTACTCCTTACTTTCCAATCTTCCCACGTGTCTGTTTCTCTTTCTTTTTGTTTTTCTCTCTCCTTTTCTCAATCTCTCTGTCCATCTGTTTCTCTCTCTCTCCCTCCCCTTCTTCCTCCTTCCCCCCACCCCTCTCTCTTAATTGCCCAGGATGGGACCCATGGTACATTTCAAACAGAAATGGTAAAAGTAGATATTCTTGCCCTGTCCCCAACCTTAAAGGGAAAGGTTTGGTATTTACCCTTTAAGAATAACATTAGCTGCAGGTTTCCATAAGGACCCTTTACCTATGTATCTTTTAAAGCTTTGTATCCTCTCAACGTTTTATTTGTGAGATTCTTCCAAGTTGGTCGGTGTGTAACTGTGTCTTCTTTTCCACTGCTGTGTGATACGTCACTCTACAAAACTGTCACAACTTATTTATTCACTACTTAATAGATATTTGATGTTTCCACTGCTTAAAAAATGCCTAGAGCATCCCTTCTATAATTCCGCTACATGCCCTGTACGCTTGTGAATTTATTTTTGGCATCTTCCCAGACCTGGAAGGCACGTTCACTGTGGACCTTAATATTTTTAGACAAAATTCCTCTGCAAAATGTTTGTCCAATTTATCCTATGCTGCGTGCAAGAGTCTCTATCGCTTTACAGTCTTATGGACTCTTGTTATTATCAGACTATTTAATTTAATTTTTACCCATCTGATGAGTACGAAATTATATCTCCTTGGAATTTAGTTTCACTTCCCTGATTCATTGAGAGATGGTAAAAGTTAAAACTTTTAAGTTCATTTCTAAGGTTTCCTCTCCTGCTAATGTTGTCCCGTTTCCTGTCGCTGTTGTTTCTCTATTGTTTTGTAGATTTTAAAAATGCACACCAGACACTGATTCTTTGCCGAGACTATGTGACACACATGTATTGCAGCCAGTGTCTCCCCTCTTTGTCACTTGTCTGTCTCTGTCACACATGCTTTATGCTGTGTTGTGATAAGCAGAAGGGATGATTTTTGTGTGATCAAATTTATCCATTTTTAAATGATGTTGCATCTTGTTTTAAAAATCGACTCGAGATGACAGCAGTGTTAATCCTTCATTTTCTTTCGAAACCTTCAGGTCTGACGCTTCACATGAAACACATCTTAGTTTATTTTGTCAGCGAGGGATGCTCTCCTTCATTTGACTGTGTTTATAAACAGCTGTCGGGCACTGTCATGGAATGTTCCACCTTCTCTCCACAACGGGCAGGCCCGCTCTGCCACGTGACGAGAGTCATAAAAGTCTGCGTGTGTTTCCAGTCCCTCCGTCAGTTCCTGTGTTTCCACCCGTTCCTGCAAACGCACTCTCCTGTCCTACTTACTGTCACTTTTCTATGAGATTACACCTGCGGGACCGTCCCCGAACTGTGTGTTCATTCACATACATTTTGAAATTAGTATGTTAAGTTTCAGGAAGTTCAAGAAAAACTCTCTTGGAATTTTAATTGGGTTTACATTGAATTTTTTACACGAATTTGAGGAGAACTGACAATTTTAGGACACCTTTCGATTTCTAGATATGGCATTTTGCTCCATTTATTAGGCAGGCTTTAATTTATTTAAAAAAGACTCTGAAATTTTATCCAGCTGGGTTATATACTTCTCTTGAAAATTCATTCCATATATATATGGGATATTATTTTAAATGGTATCTTTTAAAAACTACATTTTGTTGTTGATGTATAGAAATGTCATTGATTTTTAATCTATATATTTTATATCCAGCAAAATTGCTAAATTCCCTTATTACGTCTATGTGTTCCCTAGTAATTCTCTTGGCTATTTTATAAGAAAACAGGATGATAGTCTTGTTTCTTTTCTTCCCATCCTAGTATATTTTGAATTTTGTTGCCTATTCAAAAAACCTGTCTGTGATGGTTGTGAGCTACAGAACGGTGAATCTGGGTAAGGAGATGTGCTGTGATTTTTTGGTACATGTGGGGAAATTTTTCTTAATTCCTTCTTGGTTCAGTTTAGGGTTTAAAGTTTTTATTTTGCTTTGTGTTTATCGTTACATTTTCCAGCATTTTATGTGTTTTATAGACAGATAAGTTTTCAAGATATCATGTTTTCCTGTTGCCAAAAGTGAGACTTAATTCAATATGTTTATTCAAATCCTATGATATATAGGATTACATCACAGTGTCTGCATTGAGGCAGGTGCAGAAAAAGCTCCAGTGTTGGTCATGAAGTAAGGTATTGTTAGGATAATCAGTCAGGATTTAGGCAAAGTAAGCTCACCCTGTTGATGGGTCAACACTTCGTTTGGAAGAGAGCTGAGACCCTCAGCTGACAGGACCAACTGGCGGAGGCCAATTGGTGGTAACTTCTCAAGGTATTGAGTATACTTTCTCTTCTGAGAGAGAGAGAGAGAAAGAGAGAGAGAGGGAGAAAGAGAGAGAGAGAGAGAGGAAGTTTAATAACAGGGAGACCATTGGAAGACCCCGATAAAACCTTATGAAGAGTTCAAGCAGACCTGAGACAGACTCCCTAGATTTGAATCATGGCTCCTACCATCACTACGTATGTGACCCCAGAAAAGCGACTTAAACTTTCTGTGCTTCAGTTTCTTCCCCTGTGCAATTGGGAAAATACGGTGCCTCTTTCAATGGGCTGTTATAAAGAATAGGTGAGTCAATACTTAGAACGGTCTGAGGTCTGTACTATGCAAAATGCTGTGGACGCAGTAATGAATGACGGTCCCTGCTCTCGGAGCGCTCAGTCTGCTCACTGTCTTGACAGGTACCAATGAGCCACTATATCCTCCATTTCTGATAGGTAAGAGGTGATCATCGAGGCATCCGTACATTAAACCATGTATAGAAGTAGCTCAGAGGATGAGTTGATGAATTCCTCCTCAAGGGGTGAAATGAGGTAGGAAAGAGGAGGACCGCATTTGGGAAGAACATGATAAATATACTTTGTTGTCTTGATAAATGTAACAGCTCTTGGAGATGACTGGCAGGCAGTTAGGAGGGAAGGTCTTGAGTTACTGAAGACAGCTGGAGTCCTTTGTGGGCTCCGGATTTCTGATTCAAATGTGTTTCCAGTCTTGGGTTTCTTTGACGCTTCTCTTATTGTGCAGAATTAATCACCAGGTGTTTGAGAAGGCTGATGAAGGCTAGACGGAGCCTAATGCTTGCTTCAAGACCCCGACAGATTGCCTGGAAAGGACAGTCCTTGCTTCTCTTATTTCCCTCCTATTTCCTATTCACCCCAATCCTGATGAGGGTGGAAAACGACTAATGTGTCATTGTCCTTCTGTTGAATACAGAGGACACGCGAATTTCTGTGAACATTAACTTTCTACTTCATAGGACTGAAGGCTTTGTGCTCAGGACCCGCTCAGGCTTGTCCTTTTAATGAAACACTTGGTCTGAACACTTTTATCATTAAAAAAGTAATAATGAATCCGTTACGAGGCCGCAGAAGGAGGGTGGAAAGTTAATGCATGTTATAGAACAGAAAACAATTGAGCCGCCGCAGCCGGTGAATACAAATTCCCTTTATTCTCCTTGAGTCATCCACTAAATTTTTAAACACTTTTCTCTTCTCTTCCTGACTCAGTTTTTACTCTGTCTTAAATGAGCAGAGTAAAAACTGACCCTTCAGCCAGAAATCATTATTACCTGCACAGCTACAGAAGTGATGATGAATGCTTCCAGCACTGACCCCAAAGTCTGTGAGATCTTCTTGAATCATCAAAGATTAAATTTCACTCAGTAGCATGTCCTTTATCCTATTCTGGTTCTTTGAAATCTGAAAATCAATTGCCATTATAAAGTGAAAAGGCAAATTCCACCAACCACTCACACAAATGCATTTCATCGCTGGATAGCCACATCTGACTCGTTATTGCTCTCCATTAATTAGAACACTTGATGGACTAAAATGATTTCATATCCTGGACAGGCTCAATAATGACATTTAATTTATATAGGAACTATTAATTTGGGTTTCCTATTTGCAGCCCTCAATTCCTTAATATGAATGGAACCACGGAATCAGAAAATACATCCAGCTTGCCACCTAAGGGGTAGTAAGGTGCCACCTGCTAATCTTATGGGACGGGCAGATGCTGGGACATACTGTGAAGTTATGGGCTTCCCCCAGGAGACAGGTTCTGGAAAGCTGCTTTTGGAGGACTTCCAATTTATTTCTCCTACAGACACACCCTAACTCAGTGGCGAGTCATAGATTTCTTGACTTATCTTGATTCTTGATTTATCAACTTTAGATAGTACCTGCTGGCTCTCCATTATGAAAGGTGATAAATTTTCCCCTGAAATTTATTCTTTTGGAAGCCCCCCCTTTTTTTTGCTTTATGATTTGTGCATTTGGAGCTTCATTTAGGAAGTCCTGCTTACATAGCCAAGACATGGAAGCAACCTAAATGTCCATCGACAGAGAATGGAGAAAGAAGATGTGGTACATATATACACAGTGGAGTATTACTCAGCCATGAAAAAGAATGAAATCATGTCATTTGCAGCAACCTACATGGACCTATAGATTGTTGTACTGAGTGAAGTAAGTCAGGCAGAGAAGGACAACTACCATATGATATTGCTTATATGTGGAATCTAAAAGAAGGGTAAAAATGAACTTATTTACAAACCAGAAATAGAGTCACAGATGGAGAAAACAAACTTTTGGTGACCAGGAGTGTAAGCGAGGGGAGGGATAAATTGGGAGATTGGGATTTACATATACATACTATTATATATAAAACAGATAATCAACAAGGACTTCCTGTAGAGCACAGGGAACTCTACTCAGTACTCTGTAATGACCTATATGGGAATAGAATCTGAAAAAGAGTGGATATATGTATATGTATAACTGATTCACATGACTGTACACCTGAAACTAACACAACATTGTACGTCAACTATACTCCCCCCAACTTTTTTAAAATGCAATTATTTCCCATACCTGCCCCCCCGCAAAGTACACATCCATGTTTACAACATTTGACATAAAATTTCATGGGAATTTGTTGAATTCCTGAAGTTCGTATAATGACCTCATGTTGAGAATTGTTGACACCCAACTGAGTGCGTTCTATATGCCAAAATACATGGGGGGTACAAATTGAATAGCGAGTGTTTTCTGCCTTCAAGGAACTTACAATCAATTAGAGGAGGCAAGCAGAGAATAAAAGATGCAACAGGAGTTCACTGGAAGGATACTTAGAATTATCCTGGGAGAGGGTTGAGAGAGTCGTCCCAGAGGCAGAATACCTCACTAACAGCTACATGAAGAATGGGTAGAAATTAGCCAAGCAAAATTGGTGAAGAAGTAGATGGAAGAGGATGTTCAGTGGTCCATTTGAGGCAAGAATGCACACAGAAGTGTTCAAAGAAATGAAAGTATCTAAAATAAGTAGAGTGTGATGCAGGATGGTCAAGGGATCAGGCTAGAGGAGGGAGCTGCCTTTCGTGCCTTATTAAGGGATTTGAATTTTCACCCTGCGGGCAAGAGAAAATGGTTTTAGTGTTCTAGGCTTAGGTGAAAAATACTTTGATGGGATAAGTTACACTGAGGTGTAAGAAAGAGCACAGACTCTACTGCCAGGTCACCTGGACTTACTCCTGGTTTCACCACTAAGCACTTAAATATCTAACCTTGTGCTCCGGTTTGCTCACCTGGAAAGTGGAGAAAATGACCCATCTACCCAGCCGAGCCATTGTGAGGACTGAAGGAGTTCATACGTGGAAAGTACTTGGCGTGTACGAGCCACATAAGTCCTGCCCATCACTGTCATCACCATCACGTGATCTTCAGCATCTCCAAGGTGCAGACGGCACAGTGTTTAAGGAAGTTTGTGGCTGTAAAAATAGAGGGAAGTGCGCTGACTGGGCAGGTGCCGTTGACAGAATATGGTGATTGGCTAGATGTGGGTGAGGAGGTGAATCTGGGTGGATTCCTGTGTTTCTACATTTAAGAATTAGAGGAAGTGTGTGGTCATCACCATGCAGACTGAAGAGTAGAGGACAATTGAAATGGATATAAATTTTCCCATTTTTAGATGTAGAACTCTATGCATCTCTACCAGATACTAAATCAAGGTTTCTAATGGTATAGTTCAAATCTCCTGTACCTCACCAAATTTTTGTCTGATAAAACCTTCATGTACTTATGTAAATGCATGAACATCTTCTGTTCAAATGGTGGATATAACAGTCTTGTAGCTACGTCAACGCTTATATATATACTAATTTTTATCATCCTAGTGATTCGAAAATTCTATCAGAACATATTTTCTTAAATTATTTTTTTGAAAATCTATTTTATCTGTTAGTGTAGACACCATCTTTCTTCTGATTAATTTTTTACTTGATTTGACTATTTCCATCCTTTTATTATGCTGGAATGTTAAACTTCACATCTAATTATCTTTATATTATAATGGACACATTTTGTCACAGAATATCTAATGCAGTTTATAAGATATACAGATTAAATTTCTGTAATAGTATGGGTGGTTTCTTTTTCTCTCTTTTAACATCATCTGTACGATTTCTCATCTCTGGCATACTTTTAGGACTGCATCATTTTATTCACATTTCTTTTCCCTTTGTCACTTTGGAAGTTGTATTCCCTGTTTCTATTCTTTTGGGAGTTGCTTTATAAATTTTAATAATTTTAACAGTGTCTCTGCCCAACTGAAAAATATATATTCTCAAGATGATTAGATCCTTCTCTCGGTCCACACTGCTATTGATATCTGGTATTGTACTTCAGCTGTTTTTATCCCCACTCTTTGAACACGGTTATTGTTTTATGGTCAGTTTATATCAAATTTACCCATGTGTTTAACCCTTTAACATTTCTTTGCTTTTGATTCCTTTCTGTATCTCAGACCTTCCATCAAATGTCATTTTCATTCTTCCTGAGGCATATCCTTTAGATGTTTCTTTAATGAGCTTCTTTCATATTTAATATCCCTCATTCTTTTGCTAAGTAGTATATGTTTTTGAGTCATATTAATTCATGCATGATAGTTTTTCTATATATGTAATTCCAGGTTGACAGTTAATTTCTCTCGTTACTTCATATGTATTATTTCATTGTCTCCTGGCATTCACTGCTGCTTTGAGAAGTCAGTGGCCATATGAATAGTTTCTTCTTCTTTTTGTATGTTGCGTTTAGGAATGGATTTTTGTTTGTTTGTTTGCATGAGGGACTTTCTAAACCTGTGAACTGGAGCCTCTTATCAGTTTTCAAAAATTCTCACCCATTATTTATTTTGCCCTATTCTCTCCTTCCTCACTTGTAGAATCCTATTCTAATAGGATTACAATGTTAGATCCATCCACCGAGCTTGTCTCTCTCATATTTCTATATTTCCATTTTTAGTCTCTCTGCGTTGCATTCTGCAATATTCCTTCAGATACATATTACAGCTCACTAATTTTCTTTCTTGCCATTTACAAAGTGTATTTTTTTCCATTGCGTTTACATATTAGAATTTTTATTTCTAAAAGCTCTAATTGATTCTTCCTCAAATCTTCCTAGCCACATCCTGTTTTTTATATATATATATATATATTTTTTTTTTGTGTGTGTGTGTGTGTGTGTGTGTTACGCGGGCCTCTCACTGTTGTGGCCTCTCCCGTTGCAGAGACGCGCAGACTCAGCAGCCATGGCTCACGGGCCCAGCCGCTCTGCGGCATGTGGGATCCTCCCGGACCGGGGCACGAACCCGCGTCCCCTGCATCGGCAGGCGGACTCTCAACCACTGCGCCACCAGGGAAGCCCATCCTGTTATATTTTTGAAAAATATGATTAAATATACATATTTTTTAATCTGTTGATTCTAATATCTGAAAAATATTTTATTCTAATTCTGTGTAAGGTATTTTCCTGACGTTTGCTCATCATTCTTAGTTCCTCAAGTGTTTTGTGATTTTTTTCCACACACTGATTTTCTTACATGTACCATTTGTGGGAATTATTTTGGACCCAGGTTCAGGGAGTGTCTTCTCAGAAATGGTTCGCTTCTGTCAGCCACTTAGCCGCCTTGAGGTACTGCAAACCTAACTTCAATTAAATTTGTGGCTAGAGTTATTTAGAGCCTCATAGGCAGTATTTATTCCAGCCTTATAGGCTATGAGGCCGAGCTTGTTGTCAGGAATTGCCAGAGAGGGCATTTTTCTCTCTCTCTCTTCCTCTCCTCTATCCAGAGTGGAGCTCAGGAAAGGAACATCTTTTATAATCTTATTCTGGAAGTAGAGTATATTTCCCTCCATCTACCAGCAGGACAAAGAGCCTTTCAGGGGTCTCAGTTGTAAGAGGAGGTCTCTGATATGAGCCCTCTCCCTGTGAAAACACCTAGCTTTGTCTTCTGCCTCTCTCCTTAAACCTCACCAAGGCTAGCAGAGATTTTATTTCTCTGTTCCAAACCTAAGGGAAGTGGGTAGATGAATGGAAAGCCTATTCAGTATAATATTTGCATTTTAATGGGGCTACACAGTAAGTCTGGGTCTCTCTTAACCTCAAAGTACTGATTTGGGGCAGCTGTTTTCTGTGATCATAGGCTTATCTCTTTGGCGGAATTTATTGCTTTCCACATTCACTAGGTATTGCTATCCACGGAGGACTATTATTAAGTCAGTTTTTCTGTTTATTTATAACATTTAACTTAATCTCGAAGCTGTATAGGGCATTGTCAGCTCACTGAAAAGCCATCCAGAGATGACAGTTGAGGACAGGATGGTATTACGAGAGATAAATACACTGTTGTGGACAGTTACCATTGCCATTTTCCACTGGCACAGAGATAAATGAAAGTTGAACATGAATTCTACATTGTAAGCCTGTTGGTGTTAAGAGCAAAGTAATAAATGAACATGAAACTCTATTTTCTCATCATGGTGTTACTACTAATCTGGAATTATTAATCATTAAGAATTAAAAATATTATTCACTGGCTAAACCTTTAAATTATTCATTTAAAGGTTTTTTAAAATGTCTTTATAAGTTAGAGGGGGTTTTTTTGTTGTTTTAATCAAACCTGAGAATTTAAAAAAATCAATTAAAAGCCTACATGGACTACGTATTAGTTTGCTAGGGTTTCCATAACACAATATCAGAGATTGGGCAGCTTAAACAACAGAAATTTATTTTCTCACAGTTCTGGAGAGCAGAGGTCCAAGATCAAGGTGCCAGCAGGGTTGGTTTCTCCTGAGGCCTCCCTCTTTGGCCTGCAATGATTGCCTTTTGCTGTGTCCTCCTGTGGCCTTTTCTCTGTGTCCTCTTCTTATGAGGACACCTATCTTATGAGATTAGGGCCCCATCCTTATGACTACATTTAATGTTAATTACCTCTGTCAGAGCCCAGTGTTCAAAGATTAGGGCTGCAACACATGAATTTTGTGAGGACACAATTCAGTCTATAACTGACTGAGATAATCGAAATAAACTTTATAAATATTTTGGTCTAAATGTTAAGGGGATGTGAAGATATGACAGGATTGTTACCAGACGTCTGAAGCTTTGCTACCCGAAGCTGTCTGTCTGTCTAGCAATCTCTTCTCTTCTGTAGTAGATACTGGGTTTATATTATGTATTCAGAAATAGTCAATCACATGAGTGATACCTGCTGTGCCTTTTCCATCAGAGATTAAGGTCATTCATTGCCCATTGGGAACACTAAGTCAAAGAAAACACATTTCCAAGACAACAAGGAATGACCTGCAGGTAACAGTAACCCCACCTCTCAGAACCTGACGAGGGGTGAGTACTGTTTTGAGTGTGTGTGGAGAGAGGAGAGTGAATCATCCTTTACAGACTACGGTCTGTAACCGCGTTTGCAAATCAAAGGAGTTCTGGACAGGGGCCAGGGTCTCATTTGCAGCTTTTTAAAGAGGTATGAATAATAGCAAAGCAATTCTATAGTGGACGTGGACATGAGATAGAGGTTTAATTACCGACTGAGCTTGTCTTAGGCGTGGTGCCCTTGGTTTTGTTTATTAAGAAATTAAACAAAGCTGCAAAAGCACCTTTTTGAAACTCACGTGCATCATCCACCATAGTGAATGCAGTTATAGCTTTTGAGATGCTCTGGGGAAGAAATGAAAATCTGCACAAACTGAAGGACTGCAGGAGCAGAGGTGCTGTGGAGCTCACAAGCCAGCATCTGTCCGAGGCACTCATGTCTGTCCCTGCATCTGGAGGCTGCAGAATCCAACCAGGCACGCGTGTTGCTAAAATCCTTAAGCCTCAAGTGGAGACATGCTGTATGGTCTCCTTCTCCTCATTTGTTATGGTCACAAAACCACCCTGCGGTTGACCATAGTTCACTGCAGCTGGTGGCCCTCAGGAAGGGCCAGGAACAGGAAGAGCAAGAGTTATGGGAGATGGTAGCATATTGATTATGTGTAATGTTAGTTTGGAGTCCAGTCAAACTGTTTGGAAATATATCAGCTTTTAAACGTACACCTTACCTTCTCTGCCTGGATTCCGGTAATATCCAACTTTTTACTGAAGTATAGTTGATGTACAACACAATAAGGTTACAGGTGCGCGATACACAATTTTTAAGAGTTATATTTCAACAATATCCAACTTTTAAAACTCAAGGAGTTAATTTCTTCATAGATCTACATGTATTCTTATGCATCATGCAGTGGAAATGGTAGACAAAACAGAGGACTCTTAAAGGGGGACCAGATCACCATCACAGAGATGAGTCCTCGAATCACAGCAATACACCAGGGTTCATTGGAACCACTTATTCCCTTAGCGTTGTGGTTTAGAAAAGCTAATTACCTTGAATTTATGGGCTGGAAGGAGCAGAAGGAACTTAACCACAGAAAAGCACTGTCAGCCTCACCTGGTTTCAGGACTGAAGGGTGTTTCCAGAACGGGACTGTTGATGAGGGACCCAGACTCTGGGAAGTCTTGCCTTTTTTAGTCATGTTTAGTGGGTTAAATCCTTTCTGTGACCCTGATGAACCCAGAATCCCAGAATTTCTGAGTTGCAATTTCTTGCTGTTTATAGTTGTGTAAACACTTAAAATTTATATAGCAAATTCCTTCTTAGTAGAATAACTGGACCCAATCTGTTCTGAAAGGGTTAATCAAACTCTAGAATGGCAAGAATTCTTTCCATGTTTATATAGAGGACTATACTCTTTACCACAGTATTACTATTCATTACTACTGGAGGTCTAGTCTGGTCCTGGACCACCCCAGAATATCTTAATGATGAATACAATGAATAAATGCACAGCAGGTCCCAGAGACGTACACATGAGTCTTGCTCTAAGAACAGCTGACCTGGAAATTCATTTAACTGCTATTAGGTTGGACAAAAATTCTGAGCAACGGATCTTCTAAGAGCCTCCTTTGAATTGTGTTTGAAAACAGTTGAGAGATGCCTCCCAGAAATAAGAAACCTGGAAATGTCTTAGGATACAGCTTCAAAACAAAGTTCTTCCTGGGTATATATCTATTATTCAAAGCGATATATCTATCTATCTATATCTCAACTGTTATATGTATACAACTTATATGTATAAAACTTAACTGCTGAACATGAGGGGATCAGAATGTGCCGCCCCAAAACAGGCCACCACTTTGGCGTGAAGGTTATTTTGAGCTGAAGATAACTGAGAATCAACAGATGCAGGAAGAGTCCTCTGCCTGCCCTCATCTGCCCGATGCAGGGCATAGCTTTCCCTTGATGAGGTTGTGGTTTATATAAACAGATCTTACTAAAATAATTTGCACCCTTCATCCATTCTCCCATATATTTCCTCGTCACTTCCATATGATTTATCATCCCTGAAAGCCCAAGCCCCCCCACTTTTTTTTTGTCAAAATGGCATATAAGACCCTGAATACAGCCACTTCCTTGAGTTTCACTTCTTTTCTGTGAACTCCCAGGCACGTAAATATTAATAATTGTGTGCCTTTTCTCCTGTTCATCTCTTCTCTTAGTTTAATTTGCAGGCTCCCAAGCAATAACCCAAGAGTGTGGAGGAAAAGTTTTTCCTTCCCGACAACAGCCTCTGGTAAATCGGAGTCTAGGGAGCCTGCCTACAAGATCCCAGGTTGACATTTGCACTGACACCCTCAGAGTGTTTCACTGACCGAAATTTTCCAAGAAGACAGGAAAACCAGCTCACATTTTTTGAGTGCCCACTTCTCGTCCATCACTGTGTTCCTAAATGTACCAAAGCCTTCACAATACGTCTCATTTTACAAAGTAGGTCTTCCTTTCTTAGTTTACACGTGAGGAGATGGAAGCTTAGAGAGTCTCAAGAAATTGCTGAAGGACACCCAGGCTTCCCTTTCTGCTTAGCTCCCGCTCTTTCTGTGGCCCCTCTTGTCCCCGTGACATACAAATATTGTCTTAAATTATACAATTAAAACGAAAACACTCCCAAGCCAAGTTCCTGCAGAATCTTCTCTTGGTTTGCATTTTGGCACCGTGAGTTTTTAATGCAACCGAAAAGTCTTCCATCTGCTTTCATTTAAGAAGCTGACTATCCTGTACTATGAATTTACATATCTGTTCCCTCTGTGATGTCATAACTTCCTAGTGAATAATGCATTAAGCCTGTGCAGTCTCCTGTGACTGCCGGATGAAACTCGCGATGCTGCCTTCATGTCCATTTCTCCTGTGATAGTGAGGGATATCCTATCCCCCATCCCCCCTCCAGAACAAATTTCTGGCTGGTGAAATAAAAAAAGAACACTCTCAAAAATCCACAGTACTTTCACACTGCTTGTCACAGCCGACAGACACCTGCCTGCCCGGCTATTAACTTTCTGCCACGGAACAGCAGTTCCATATATCCAGTTCTTTCTTGAATTATTTTTCCCCTGGGATAAGGTTTCTTGATAATAGTTGAAGACATAAGGACACACGAATCTTAGGTGCACTTGCGTGCATTGATTTCTCTGCTCATCAATCCCATTTCTGGCATTTCACCGTACAGCATATGCTTCTGTCTCAGAAATCTCTACAATTAAGGGGAACATACCTCTTCAAGAAGACATGACACATAAAACCTCACTTACTTAAATTTTTTATTTTATTTATTTTTGGTACGCGGGCCTCTCACTGTTGTGGCCTCTCCCGTTGCGGAGCACAGGCTCCGGACGCGCAGGCTCAGCGGCCATGGCTCACGGGCCCAGCCGCTCCGCGGCATGTGGGATCTTCCCGGACTGGGGCACGAACCCGTGTCCCCTGCATCGGCCACTGCGCCACCAGGGAAGCCCTCACTTACTTAAATTTTATCCACATAGCCAAAATATATTTTGGTTTAATTAGAGCTCCTTTGAAGGGTAGTAATAGATGTTAATTTAGCTGTATTTTTAGCTGCGGGTCATCATTAAATGTAACAGAATTTGGGAGAACTAACCAGCTTCAAGGAAAGAGTTTGGCATTGAAATGGTTCAGAGTTTCTATTGCATCAAGGTTGAGTATTCATGGCAGGTGGAGTGAGCCTGGGGATGCACTGAGACCCAAGCAAGGGGCGAGATCTGTGGGAACAGGTGCTGAGACAGGCCTGGCTGAAAGCACACGTTCAATGGGACGGCAAAGGCCTGGATTCTCCATGTGAGGCTCAGTTACAGCTCAGGCCATGGATTCTCCGAGATCAGACTGTGGAGGATGCTGCCCAGTCAGTGCAACGGAAGGACATCGGAAAAAATACAGCTACACGCCGGTGTTCAGGGTCTGTCACTGTAGAAGAAAAGCACGTGGGGTGTGTGTGTGTGTGTGACGTGTAGCGTGTGCTGTGTGCATGTGCATATGTAGGGGTGGTTTGGATATATGCACACGTAGTGTGTGGTGTGCACCTGTTAGTGAGGGAATCGTGTGTGAGGTGTGCATATGTGTGCGTGGTGGTGTGTGTGTAGTGTGTGGCGTGCAGTGTGGTGTGCATGAGTGTGTGTGGGGTATGTTGTGTGGAGTATATGTGTGTGAGTGTGGGGTATGCATGGGGTGTGTGTGTGTGTGTGTGTGTGTGTGTGTGTGTGAGCGAGAGAGAGAGGGAGAGAGAACGCCACCTTTAGAACTGGGCTAGTGAAGTGTCTGTATTTTAGGGCACCTTCGTTAAAATGTCTAAGTCACTGAAGTGTCCGGGACAAGCTATGGCTGGCAGTGCCAGCGGGCTAAGGCATTTCAAATTTGAAAAGAGACCGTGTCCCCATTTCTCCCCCTTGGGAGACTATCTCTTGCATAGGGTGAGCCAGATGCCCTCTGGGACTACACGTACGGGGTCATCTCAGAACCTTGTATCCAGCTTCTGATTCTAGGAGGTGGCCTGGTACACAGATTATTGTCACTGGTCAGGCAACATGTCTTTCACGGGATTGCATGATATTGGGCTGTTAAAATGGTGCTGACATGCCAACTTCGGGTGAGCCCAGTTGTCTCCGTGTCCAGGAAGCCCATCAAAAGAGGTTGCCAGGGGCCCTGCACTTCAGTGGCAGCCCCGGTGTGTGAGATTTTCAAAGGTTGAAAGGGAAGACCTACTGGATGGGGATATTTGAGTAAGATCAGGAGGAAGCGGTGGAGTAGATTATTCCAATACCTTGGGCAGAATGTCCAGGCAGAAGATAAAAACAGTGCAAAGGTCCTGAGGCGGGAGGATGCTTGGTGTATCTGAGTAAAAGCAGAGGCCAGCACAGCTGAGCAGGATGAAGGAGGGACATGGCAGCCGAGGGGACCGAGAGGCGGAGGAGGGGCCGGATCATTCAGGTCATTGTACTCTGAAGGAGCTGGGGAGGAATTTGGGGGCTTTGAGCAGAGGATTAATTTAATGTGACAACTTTTAAAGGGTGTTTTGAGGCCTATGGTTGTAAGAGATCTAAGGTGGGAACAGAGATCTATTGCAATAATTCACGTAAGGAAGGGTAATGGCCCAGAGCTGGGTGATAGTGGAGGGTCTGATGAGACATTGTCAGACTCTGGACGTTTGTGACAACAAAACAATTGTGTTTCGGTGGGCGGGAGATGGACAGGAAGGTTTTTGCTGCTCCAGAAACGTATTTATTAGGCAAGCCACTGCATTTCCTCATTAGTCAGATGTGGGCTAGGTTAGGACTGTTCCCAGCTGGTTTAGTGGTTCTGTAAATTTAGGCTTGATTTTATTAAGCATTCATAAATCAAGCAGTAATTAAGTGCTTATTGTGTGACAGGAAGTGTCCATATGCTGGGGCTCTAGAATAAAACAAGGCAGGAAAATTCTCAGGACAGAGCAGTTTGGTGGAAGAACCAAGAACAATAAGAGAATATAAGACCGAGGTGTGAACAGCTGCCGTCGAGCAGACTGGGGCAGCGATGAACAGGCGCAAGGGGCCCTCGGAGCATGCGCACCACGGCGCCTGGACCATGCCCTCCTCCCTCGCGCTCCGGCCCCGCCCACGTAGCTGCAAGAGGCCCTACGATTCCAGGTCCTGGATTTCAGTCCGATGAGGTAAGGGAAAATCACTATTTAAAACGAAAACAGACAGAGAATTTGCAGCCCGTTTTCACAGGGAGTAGGATGTCTGCCTGCTTTGGAAGTTGCCAGATACAGGTCACCGACCCTGTCAATTCTACCATTTCAAGAAAAGCCTATTCAACCTGAAATCTGGAGCTAATTTATACATTTGGGATGGAGAAAATATCCTTATATGCACTAGAATAACTCCTCAGTAAGATAACGTCACTGCAAATGTTTCCAGAGGATAAAATTAAGACCAGAAGCCCAGTTCTTGTCTTCCTGACAGTTCATCAGACTTACGTTGTTACCACAGGACTGGCTCAGGGCTAGTTAATTAGTGCGGAATATTTGGAGAGATGGATACACGCAAGTCCCACGTGGTGCAACTGCTCTCTCCACCGACGCCTCTGAGTTTCTATTCGCTGAGACAAGAGTGAGTACCTCACAGGGAGGCTGACTATGGCAGGAGGAGGAACCGGGTCTCACAGGGCAGCTGAGTGTCCCCTCCTGACACGATTGCCGTGTCCCAGAGCTTCCCAGGGCCACCAGGAGAACCAAGGTCTCTGGGACCTGTTACTTAGAAAACCACAGCTGCTCTCACGCACCGGTGTCAGAGGGGCTTTTGAAAGGAACATTGGATCAGAAAAAGGGAAGACAGCGACTTCCTAATGGACTAAATGCTGGAGCCGAGGGCAAACGCTCTCTGATGCTGCATCACTTCCATCGCCTCCGTCCTCACGAGACCAATGCTGCATGTCATGTTTCTTAATGAGGGGTTCGAACCGGCTCTGCTTCTGCTAGCTCAGCCGGAGCCCTCCACCCGGCCCCTGGGACCCCATCGTGTGCCGGTCACTGGGCATGCTCAGAAAACAGGACATTAGGGCGAATTAGGGCACGCTGCCTGGAGAAAGCCCAGACCTCCGAGGCAGCGTATGTTTTTTCACTGACTGCATCGCGCTGGGCTGCTGGACTCGTGAAGTTGCACATCCTCTTGCCCTTGCCTGCTCCGTGGGGAGATGCAGCGATGTCTCTGCAAAACAGACCTAGAAGCAATATGCATGAAATAAAAAGAGCGAGCGAGGTGGATTTGCCCGAGGCTAGAACAGAGCAGACACGCTCCGTGAAGGTGTCTGCTTCTGCATCAGGCAGCTGTCTGTTCAGCACCAAGTAATCACCTGACATTTTTATGCTGTGGTCACTTATGCCCGTGTGCTCGTCGGGGTTTCCTGAAAGAGCCAGGGACGGCAGGAGGTAAGAGAAACGAAAACAAGGGGCAGGAAAAATGAAACAAGTCTCAGGAAGCTACAGCAGGAACATCCGGAAGCAAGATGCTCAAGATGGGGAAATCACGTTAAAGTAGAAGTTGTCTCTTTCTGCCCTGACCGCAGAGCTGCTGGTTTCCCCTGCGCGCCTGCGTGCACACACACACGCACACACACAGCAAAACAACGTGCCAGGTTAACCCCATTCAGTTGTCTGCAGCACTCGTACATTTTAACGGAGGTCACTTGCTTGTCTGCAAGTTCAGGAACGTTGATTAGCATAATCAAGCTCTCATACACAGACAGCCTGAAAAAAGATAATAAAAACAGCACCTATTTCTTAATTGGAGAAGATAGTGCTGTGAGGGCAAAAAATAAACACTGTGCCTGTGACGGGTTTTGTGGGGCAGGAGGAAGGATGTGTTAGCTGTGAAGGTTTCTCTAGACCTTGGAAGTCACGGGTGGGGAGTTCAAGTATTAGCTCTTGGAACATGGGAGACGTCTACTTCGTCATGTTTCCAAGACAGAGATGTGAACATTTTCAGTGCTTGACTGTTGTTTGTCGTGTGTGTGTGTGTGTGTGTGTGTGTCCTTTATCAACACTTAGTAGTATTTTAGGGGAAGAGGGACAAACTGTTCAACATGGCACTCTGACTCTACTTCACTTAGAAATCTGGAAGTGTTTTTCTCAAATAGATTTTGTTTTCTGCAATGAATCTTTTCTTATCATCAGTGCAATTTCAGAGCTTCACTGGAAAGCCTTCCCAGAAAAGGAAGCAGCGTCACACCAGGACTGTTGCGTGGTCTCCTCTGTTGAGTGATGGCCGAGTGACTTAAGGCTGAGAGTTGGGGTCTCCGTCTTACCCTCCTTATTCTGCCCTTCAGAATGGAAAGTGGCGGTTATGAGTTCCGCGTGCAGTGCACATGTCTGCCTTTGTATCTGTGGCCCAGCCTTACCTACATCCACCCACCTCCGTCTTCAGGGGGTAAATCCACCAAACGATGGCTTCTCAGGCCCATTTTCTAATGTTCCCCAACTCAGGAAATAGGAAGAGAGGGTGACACATTTTCCAGTCAGAGAGCTAAGGCTTCTGTTCTACCAACACCGATCACCAAAGTTCCTCTTGAAATTCATGTAATGGGCTAGGCTTTTTCTACCCTTCATATTTACAACGTTGGTGGCATGAGTCCAGACATGAACAGTGGTTCTCAGTGAGGAGGTGGGCAAGACTTCACCCCCACGGTCAGGAGGTTTCAAAGCCACCTGGATGGCATTTCCTAAATTACACATCCTTTTACTGAAATGTTCATGTATTTCCTTGAGGCTACATCTCAGCCCTCCCCTCCCCAGGAAACAATCACTGTCTTCTTGGGAGCTATGCGTACTGGTGACGAGTGGTCCCCCCTCAGATAATAGACCCATGAGCAGTGAATACACACAAATGTCTCTAGAGTAGCAACCCCTGTGATTACATACGAGGCATTTAATGCTATAAATACGATTTAAACAACTTGTTCTCTTCATCAATAATGTGGCAATAATGATGTGTAACTTATAGGATTACTGCATTAAATGATACACTAAATATAGCGTGTTTGGCATGTAATGTGGTCAATACACATTAGCTATTTTTTTTTTTTTAGGAGAAAAGATGGAAACCCACAAATGTAAAAGAGCGTTGGGGTATATCATCTAGTTCAGGTCAGCAAATATTTACCAAGTAAGTGCCAGGTACTAGGGATACAAAGGTAAGATTTTGCTCACTTCCTCAAGGTCCTTGCATTCCGTGGGAGAGACCCTTGCACGGAAGGGTGGTCATAACTGAGTGTTACGTGGCACACGGGCTGCTAGAGGTACGCATAGGGTGCCCAGTAGCAAGAGGAGATGGGAATAATTCAGCTGGGGTGGAACTGTGGGTTTAGGAAAGATTTCTAGGTAGAGACAACATTTACTTCTGGTGTTAAAGCAGGTTGGAGGCTGAGTATTAAGGGGAGAGAGTTTGAACATCACATTGAAAGGAGACAAAACAGGCAGGCACACACTAGTATTGTACTCTTTTTAAAAAGAATTTATTGGAGTAGAGTTGATTTACAATACTGTGTTACTTTCAGGTGTACAGAAAAGTGATTCAGTATACATATATATATATATATATATTCACTCTTCTTCATATTCTTTACCCATATTTATTACAGAATACTGAGTAGAAATCCCTGTGCTGTATAGTAGTTCCTTGTTGGCTATCAATTTTATATATAGTAGTATGTGTGTGTTAATCCCAAGCTCCTAATTTATCCCGCCCCCGACGTTTCCCCTTTGGTAACCATAAGTTTGTTTTTGAAACCTGTGAGTGTGTTTCTGTTTTGTAAATAAGTTCATTTGTATCATATTTTTAAAATTAGATTCCACATATAAGTGATATCATGTGATACTTGTCTTTCGCTGTCTGACTTACTTCACTTAGTATGATCATCTCCAGGTCCATCCATGTTGCTGCAAATGGTATTATTTTGTTCTTTTTTATGGCTGAGTAATATTCCATTGTATATATGTACCATATCTTCTTTATCCATTCCTCTGTCGATGGACATTGTTTTTGTTTTGATCTGTGGTTTGAAGACTCAGGAGGCCAGCGTTTGTGAAGGGTGTAGAAGACCTTGTGGAGAGGAACTATTTTAACTGGAGAACCAGGAATCTGCATTTCGAGAACAAAGTGTGAAGGCTTTGCTAGCCTCTTTTTTTGCACTTAGCGCCTTAACATCGTCATATTTTCTCTGACGTCAAGTTGTCATCCTCAGTAATTTGGGGGAAACTCCTTTGGGAAAGCACCTTAAATGTCATCACCTTTTGAGTCTTTTGGAGCTATTCCATATTCCCGTTCTGAATTTCCACAATCTCTTCCGTGACCTCATCTTTCACTTTCCTGCTCTGCACTTGTGTGTCTCCGTCTTCCCCATTTCAATTCCGTGTACCCCAGCCAGGTAACCCCTGTCCAGATTTCATTTGCCTCTCCTCCTCTGGGTTGTAGGTAAGCCCTGTACTCATTGCCAGAGTAACGTCGTTGATTTTCTCACCACTTCTCCACAGCTTCCTACTGTTTGTTCCTTGCCGACCGTCAACCCTATATGATGCACACAGCCTACTTTCTTTGATGCTAGAATTCAAGGCACTGATGGTTGAAGGCACTAAACTAACCATTGGATTTGCCACAGATGTACCATGTGGTCCATTATTCTGCAGATACTTAACGCTGTGCATGATAAAATTTTACTTTTCTACTAATCTTATTTGACTGAAGATCTTCGTTTTTATCACTAGCTGAAAACCCATCAAAATATTTCTTAGTGGAAGCTGACAAAATCCTTGTACATCTGTTCACTGTCTTAACTTTAAGCCTATGTTAAATACATCTGCTCCCAATTTGCTAAGAGCCTTCATCCATTCCAGTGGATTCTTCCCTCTTTGCTGACCCCTGTCCTGTGCTACTTCCCACATACATATATAAGTATGTTCCAATGTCTTTTATTTTATTTTATTTATTTATTTTTTGCCGTATGCGGGCCTCTCACTGTTGTGGCCTCTCCCGTTGCGGAGCACAGGCTCCGGACGCGCAGGCTCAGCGGCCATGGCTCACGGGCCCAGCCGCTCCGCGGCATGTGGGATCTTCCCAGGCCAGGGCACGTGTCCCCTGCCTCGGCAGGCAGACTCTCAACCACTGTGCCACCAGGAAAGCCCCAAATGTCTTTTATCTTAAATACACGCACCTCCCTGTACCCCGATCGTGCTGAAGCCATCCCAAACTCTGTGTAATCTTCCAGCCTTTGCTCACGTGTCTCCCTTTGCCTGAAATTCAATTCCCTGCGTCATCTGGGTATTACATCATCAATCGTTTGAGATGCTGTCTCTTAGGTGAAGACTGTTTTTCCCCTCACTACTGGCGAGGTCAGGTGCTCCCACTGCATCCTCCCATAGCCCCTTGGGTTCACCTCCACGATAGCCGCTCTTTCCTAAGTGTTTGCTTTTGTGCATCTGCCCGTCTCGGAGCTGCTCCTCAGCTAACACGGTGTTTGCTGTCTACCCGTCATTGTCTAAAATAGCCTGGGGCATAGCAAGACTCCGTGGAGTGGAGGAGTGATGAATGCATACACGAATGAACCACAGGGCTGCTTACCTGTGCCCTTCCCCCCCCAAAGGCCTAAGTTCTTTGTTGAAAAGCCACGGGGGGAAGCACCAAGAAAGCGGTCCTTTTTTTCCCTTTCTTGCAAGAAGTAAGGAAATTGATTACATTAGCAGTAGGTTACAGTATAAGGACAAGCTACATAGATATATATACGCATACATCATCAATTTGGGAGCACTTACACTGCCACGTATGTCACGAGTTTGAGAGAAAATTCGTCGCCAGATTGAGAGAAAAAGCAACATCACCAACCTGGGAGAATTTGCATCACCAGGTTGGGAAAACAAGGAACATATAAAGAGATAGCGCATACATCACCAACTTAAGAGAACTTCATCCGGATGCAAGCGATGCTGAGAAGTCCCTGGAACAGCAATCTGGAATCCCAACTGGGAAGGTCCCGGGCGGTGCGTCCACTCCACGGGTGAGACTTCAGAGCGTCGCCCCAAGGAATCCTGCTTTTTCGCCAAGCCGCAAGCTGGTAATCACCAGCTTACGTGCGAACGTGCAGCTCTGGCTATTAAGTTAAATGCTTGTGTTTCTAATCATAAGTCTCAGAACGTTCGCGGATCCCTGGGAACTGGCCAGATTCCCAGGGCCCAGGAAGCTTCACGACTAACTCCCCTTGCTGGTTCTCAAGACCTGCTGGCTTACTCCCTTCTTTGTGAGTTGAGAAGAGCGGTCCTTTTGCAAAGGCTCTGGAGCAAGTGTTTCTCGACAGAGGCCGTAGGGTTTGGGCTGAGGAGGTTGGTTTCGCATAGCTATTGTATTCTCCTCTCTGGCCTGTTACCTGTTCACTCTAGCTGATGGGGAAGCATGAGGCTGCAAACTGAGAACGACTGTCAGCTTCAGTGATTTCGGAAAAGACTTCCTTCTTACTAAGCAATCTGTGCTTTTAATAATAACACAAGTACGTTTTATATGTGTGAGTGGCACAAAGTCTGCGGTTACTGAAAGGTGGTTTTAGCTGCACCCTATAACCACATTTGGAAGGGGGACAAAAAGTCATAATGATCTCCCAGCTGGGAAGCTTTCACCTTCTTATCTGAGACCTCAGTAGCAAAGTGGAGCTCGGAGAATTTATGTATGTTTCCAGGAAGAATGAAATGATGTTTAGCCTCGAAAAAATGTATCTTAGAACACCTTGAGAATTCAAGGACCCAAATAGATACTCACTAGCAGAAAGAATCTTGAGAAGCAGTTATGCTGCTTAAAAAGTAGAAAACCCTGGATTACAGTATGCAGTAAGTTGGAGAGTAAGTTTAACATTTTTAGGGTAATAAAAAGCCGATGTAGCTGCCGTTTGCACATGTCCAGGCTTTGTTTTCTGGATAGTGAGGTAATATCATCGTACCACAAAGCACAGGAAAGACCACAACAAAACTTCTGCATCAGGGGACACAAGAGATCTGGGGACCCATAACCAAAAAAGAGGGATGATTTGCAACATGAATATAAATTTTTAAAGCCCCAAACTGTGTATTGGGCAGTTAACTAAATACCCAAGGCATATATGATTATTTCTGTCAGTGTTTAATGCCAGGAAAATATTCACAGAGGTCAACAGAGAATTTTAACCATGAAAAATTAATGATACATATTTTTACATGACATAGCCTCTGAGGCTTTTGTAATATTGAGGGATTAGTAATCTGGGTAAGCAATGATATATTTCTAGCCACCCTTTTTTTTTTTTTTGGTGCGGTACGCGGGCCTCTCACTGCTGTGGCCTCTCCTGTTGCGGAGCACAGGCTCCGGACGCGCAGGCTCAGCGGCCATGGCTCACGGGCCCAGCCGCTCCGCGGCATGTGGGATCTTCCCGGACCGGGGCACGAACCCACGTCCCCTGCATCGGCAGGCGGACTCTCAACCACTGCGCCACCAGGGAAGCCCTAAGCTGCGGTGTTTGATACGTCAGGTGTATTAAATGCATTTCGCCTTAGGATATTTTCAACGTACGATGCGCTCATTGTGACATAAGCCTATCGGTCGAGGGAGATCCGTATTGTGGGGGTGGCCTGAATGCCTGGAAGAGAAGCAGCTGCCCACCAGGGTCAGCAGCCTGTGGGGGTTAGATGAGGGGAAAATAAAATTCTATCGTATTTGAGCCATTTGCATTTTGAGTCTGTTTATTAGAACTGTCTAGCCTCCATTAACTAATACAAGTGACCTGGGGACATCCAGTTTGCATCACTGGAGGAAGGGAGAGTGCGTCATGGGGAAGAGTGATGAACATTTTAAGCCCATTGAGTTGGGAACCAATTTTAAACACTGGATTTCCAGAACTTCTGATCCTGTCACACTTGAAAAAGTTTCTCTCTAGCAAAAGCTTGTGTCTGGACTTCAAAATTTAAAAAAAAAAAAAGTTGCTAACCAGTCTACTGCTCTGAGACGTAACTGTTCCCAAACTCGGGTTCAGCCTTCAATTATCCCTTCCACACAGAAGCTTCCCTTCTCCGCCTTTGCCCAAACTTGCTATCAAAGAACTCTTGCCTTACTTCAATATTTCTAATTAACCTTATCTCAGCGTTTCCCTGGGTGGTTTAATCTGTTGCTCAAATATTCTTCTTACAGAAATACAGTTAACCTGTGGCCACACAGCAATGTGACTGAGCAACTGTTGCCTGGCCTGACAACCTGAGGCGAGACTTGTCTGGAACGGAACTCAGACGGAAGACCGCTTGTCTGGATGGTTTGCGTAAACGCTTTGCTCCCAGAGGTACGTGGACTGAGATTTTTCTTATACTCTTTCCTCTGCTCGCAGTACAGGAATTTAATGCCTGTCCTGATGCAGGTCTGTTCACCATCTCTCATAGGTTTAGACATTTAGATCAACAAGAAAAAATGGTACAAAGAGCTTACTGCTGTTTTCAAAATCGAATAAACTGAATAATATTTTTATTCAAATAGTTTAAATGTTCTAGTGCATACACAGCAGAAAATGTGGTGCTTTAACTTTTGATGGAAATGAATTCATGCCACGCTATTAAGATGTGTTTCCAAAATAACCAATGTGCCACGGTAACTTCATGAACATACAGCTTCTAATGATCGCCTGTAGAATAAGACTATGTATTCTTTTACTACTGTGAGTTTTATTTGGGTGATGAGAGTAATTATTCTGGCTATCGTTAGATATGATCGTCCCATTTATTCTGGTATTCTTTGTTACTTTATTGAAATATCAAAAAAATTCTCCAGAAATGATCCAGAGAAGGGTAATAACATCTTTGATGTATGTCTACCCATCAGTCAACAGCTATGTACTGAGAGCTTTTTATGAGATGAACAGGAGGAGGATGTTTGAAGACCTCTGGGATGGATAATATATACCACTTAGAGGTTCAGGCAGAAGCAGATTTAATACATAAATTAGATGCTTGTAAGAGAGTTGAGATGATGAAATGATGAACGCTCCAGACTGAGCCTCCAGAATTTTACTACTAGAAAAATTCCCCAGACTGGCTTGCCAGTGGAGCCTCTGCCTCTGCCACAGGCAGGGGTCGGGGGGGCGTGGAACTGCTCCGGCAGCCTCCAGGATGATACAGCCTTACCTGAGTCCCAGGTAGAGCCAGTTGTGCGCCTCATGTCCCAGCACTCACCTTCCCACTGTTCTGAATTGTGGTCCCTATGCAGGTACATCTAACTGGGGAACCTAAACGTATCCAAGACACCTGGCCACAAGGAAGTATGAGAAGTGTAGATTTTAGCTTTCAAGCCTTTGCATAACAGGAAGGCACACTGAGGAAAGCTGAGACGCGCGTGACCAGCCAAGTTACAAAGCTATTGTACGGAATAAAGGTAAGTTAACTGTCAATTGAAATAGAACATAATATAGGAAATACAGATGCTGTGAAAACACCTAAGGGCAGCATCAAAACCGGACTTGGAAGGATGGCTGGTGAAGACTTCCTCTTAGAAGTGGTAGCTGAGCTAAGCCCTGACAAAAGAGAAAACTGAGTGTGCCCGGTGAATGGACCTTTAGCTGGTCCCATCCACTCGCCGGTTAAGGGGCTCAGGCAGGAACCTTGAAAAGAGCTAGTTAAGCAGAAGCCAGATTGCATTGGTCTTTGTAAGCCAAGTTAAGGAGTTTGCTCTTTTTGCTAATAAAATGAAGCATTCAAGAATTTAAGAAAGGGAATGACATATGCAGATTTCCGTTTTAAAAAGTCCACGTTGACAGTGAAATTTTCCAAACGGATTGGAGAGAGGCAACCCCGGAGTTAGGAATACAGGTTGGTTGCAGAGGCTGGAAGTAGGTTCACAGAATTGATGATGGAAAGAGTGGACAGGTTTGAGAGCTGTTAATAACCAATGTTTGGTATTTGGTTTTAGGTTAGTTGAGAGAATAAGAGAGAGCATTTCTATCTATTTATCTATATAAAATATGTTATACTATAACTATAAAATTGTAACACATTACACTATCATAAAATTGTGTACTGTATTACACATAAATAATACTGTAATATATAGTAATGTATATTATAATAAGTCATGGTACAGTATACTTTTTTGGCAAGACAGTGCATGCCAGTGCCATTTACTGAAAAAGGCAGCACCAGACATGACGTTTACGTGGGTACAATGATTTTATAAGGCTTATGGGGCATCCACGCAGACATCAAAGGAGAAGTGGAATGGAAGCTCAGGAGAACGTTCTCGAGTGGCCGCAGAGATTCAGGAGTTACCGTCGTATCAACGGCAGTTGTAGCAATAGGAGTGGATGGGTTGTGTAGGAAAGGCGCAGAATAGGAAGAGAAGAGAGACTAGGATAGAACCCAGAAGAACAGAGATGGTGAAAGGACTGGAAAAAAGTAGAAATTCCTTTAACAAATGAGATGCAGGTAACCGAAAAAGGAAGAGGAAAAGCTGCAATTGTGGTAATGGACATTATGGGAAGAAAACGTTTTAATGAGAGAGAAATAATGATTCAAATCTCCCGAGAGATTAAAAAACATGGTCCTTTGAGTTATCAACAAGGCAGCTCTTGGCAAGTTTGACGGGATAATGAGAGCAGAAATGGGCGTTCAGAGGGCTGAGGTGTGAGTGAAAAGAGGTGGCAACAGGACTTTTTGCCAATTATTTCGAGAGATTTGACAGAAAAGGGGAGAAAAGAATGAAGTAATTGGGGAGGTTAGGAGATGAAGGGGTTGTGTGTCATTTTATTTTAAGTTGAAAGAGATTTGAGAACATTTAAGTTTTATTGCAAAGTCGCCAATTGAGAACAATATATTGAAATTAAAAAAGATTTCCTGCTGCAGTTCTGACATATTGAGAGCTTAGAATTTGTCACTCCTACCCTTACAATAAGAAAAAATGAAACGAATTAGAAAGCAACGACTTTCTTGGATCCAACAAGAATTGAGATCTCAGGGCAGTCAACCTCCGCCCCCCCGCCCCCCGCCCCAAGTCTGGAGAGAGAGTTGAACCCAGAGTCCCAGTCAAGGTCTACTTACCTGGAACAGAAGCTGTTGGACCATAAACTGGCGGGAATACTTCCACAGCTGTTCTGCTGAATTGCCGGGCCTGCGTGTGGACTCGGGAAGTGAGAAGCTCACAGACCTCCATCTTGGGGGTCTCCCACACGTCCGTGGATTCCACCTCCAGGAACTTATCGGATTTTCATGGTGAAGGGCTGAGTAAGATCCCCTCCAGGCTTTGGCAGGAGGAGGAAGAGTTCTCCACAACAAGGACCTACTTTTGGGAAAAGACCTCACTGGAGCCTCACCTGCCCAGGGGATGGCATTTCTGACTCCAGACCTCTCTTCCTTCCCTTTCTCATCTCGGGTGGAGGGTGAGAGACACTTGTGAAGCCCACGGGACCAATTAAAATCTGAGGTTCATTCATAATGGAACAATTCCCCTCCCCACCCATTATCACCCCATCCACCATTCTCCAATATAAGAGTGGATTACAGCTGAAAAAGCTGCAAGATGCAGACTCAGCTAAGGAGGCCTTCTCACAGAAGCCCCCAAACGACACAGGAGAAGAAAACAAGATGCTTAAGGAATTGGAAGACTCTGGCACCTACAACTAAAAATACATTAAGTACAGCCCAACTCTTATCCAGATTAACATAAAACCTCATAACAGAGGACTGTTCATCTCAGTTTCTAGCTGGCTTTTCACAACAACAGCAACAAAAGCAGAAGGCATGATAAAATGCAAGTAAAAGCAGAGACTAAAGAGACAAAACAAGCATCAGAACCGAACTCAGACATGAAACAAATGATCATGCGGGGAATTTTAGAATAACTATGATGAATATATTAAGGACTCTAATGGAAAAATTAGACAACATGTAAGACCAGATGGATAGCACTAAGCAGAGAGATGGAAGTCCTAAGACAGAATCAAAAGGAAATGCTAGAAATTAATGAGAGAAAAAAAGCTTGAAGATAGGTCAATAAGAATGTCCCCAAATGAGATGGAAAGGGGAAAAAGAATGAATAAAACTGGAACAAAGTACTCAAGAACTGTGGAGTACTTTCAAAAGGTATAACAAATATATAATTGTAATACCAGAAAGAGATGAAAGAAAGTGTGGAAGAAAAGAGACATTGGCAGTGATAATGGCCAAGAATTTTCCAAAATCAATGACAGACACCAAACCAGAGATCCAGGAATCATGAATAACACCAAGCAGGATAAATACCAAGAAGAAGGGACGGAGAGAAGATAGAATGATTTCTGGACATGGCGGTGGGTGTGAACCAGATTACAGGGGAGGTCCTAGACATGAGCGTAAGTGTCAGTTCCCATTGTATTGGGGTTGGAGGACAAGACCCACGTGGATCCAGGAGTCGTGCTTAGTGTTGAAAAGTCCAGGTGATATCAGCCTGAGGCTGGGGCTCCCCCCCGCTGCTCCCCTTCCTCCTCTTCCTCCTTCTTTGGTAGCAGAAATAATTCTGACTATGTGGTCAGGCTTAGGAGAGAGAGAGGGAGTTTTCTGGTTCAAGAATTATGGGGAAGTTTTATTGAGTACTGAGGCTCCTTTGAAGGAGAAAACTTTATATTCATCATTCTGTGATCGCTATTGCTGGATGTCCGAGGTCTGTCTACAGTTGGATGGAGACACAGGACTTCAGGATTCATCAAGGGAGTTCTCGTCCGTCAAACAGCCCAGGTAGTGGCAGAAATTCTGTGTGAAACTGTCTCTTCACTTGCCACCCCCGTCTGCCCTGACCCCAGCCTTGTCCTCCTGGGCCTTTAGCATGTGTGCTCCCTCCTTTCATCCCTCGTAGTATTTATTCATTCTTCTCACGCAACACAGTTTACAGGATCCAGTTGCTTCTCATATCCTTTAGGAGAACAAAATATGGTGTAAAAATAAATGTACAAATAAATCAATAATACGCATGATTTACAATAACACTTGCCCGACTTGCATGCCTTCCCTCTCCTTCTGTACTGTAACCGTGGTGGTGCGTATAAAGTAACCGCCTGTGGACGGATGTGGAAATGTTATTTCATTTTCTGGTGTTGCCCCTCATCGTAAAGCCAGTCTTCTCACGTTTGGTAGCCAGCTGAAAAGGGACCAATGTAATAACGATCTAAGAAAGAAGACTTGCTTTGATACTTAGCGTCTAAGTTCAGAATAGGACTTACAGTGGGTGAGGATAGACTGGAAACGCAACACACACACACACACACACACACACACACACACACACACAGAACCCAGTGCACCACTGAATAATCCAGCCAGGGGTGCAGGAGGGCATTTTGGGGGAGAAGAATGCAGTTGGAAGCAGTAGGGGTAGGTACCCCCCTATGCTCATATCTTGACATGAGAGAGCTGAACAGCAAAATAGAACGCTGCCCAGTGCTTCGGAGAACCTAGGAGGGCAGGGGACTTGCCATCCGCCCTGCAGACCGCAGGCTCACAAATGTGACCGTCTAGCCACCAAGGCACAGAGCAGGCGCCAAAGCCCCAGAGCTTCCCTGGCTCCTTGGGAAGCCAGGGATGGAAGACAATCTGTAAACTTCCCTGGGGCCTCAGCAGAGCCCTGAGCCAGCTGAGAGACAGAAGTGTCTTACCAGGAGCTAAGATAAGGTCACCAGGTAGGAACATGAGAAAATGCATCCAAAAATGGGGCGCGAATGGCCTGTCAGGGACACAGGAGCAAAACTCATTACAACTTGAAGTAAAGGCAATGCTGCCTGCCAGGGAAACAAGGCAGGGGTGGTGGGGGTCAGACAGGCTGCAGAGCCACCTGGAAGGAGCCCGCCTGCCCCTGAGCGTAGAGTTCAGGCTGGCGGAGGGAGCCCCTCAGGGCACCAGGGAGGGAAGTCAGGCTCTGGTGATCTAATCGTGGAAGGAATATCCCCTAAACCCCGAGATGGTATATGAGTGAGAAGTCAGGCACTCAGAGGACGGGGTTACATGGGGAAGGGCCTGCAGCAGGAGGGTTCATTGGTTCCGTCTTGGGAGCTGCAGGCCACATCCTTTCATTCTGTACTTCAGCTGGATCTAACGTGGGTTTGTAAATCACTGCATCATAAAATAAAAGCTGATGATCTAATTAATTGTTTTTATGCACCGGCGATAGCGTAACCATATGCTGTAGAAAGGCTTTCTTTTACGTAGAGACAGGTAACTGTCATCCTCGGGAATTACCAGTATTGAGTGACTGTCATCCTCGGGAATTACCAACACTGAGCGCCTTTCTTCTATCTTTCCTGCTGGCTTCGCACAGTCCTCGGAGCCGATCACGCTTCTGTCAGGATGCTTCCAGAAACAGCTAAACATGGATGGACCTAGAGACTGTCATACTGAGCGACGTAAGTCAGACAGAGCTAGACAAATATCATACGATATCACTTATATGTGGAATCTAAAAAAGGGTACAAATGAACTTATCTACAAAACAGAAAGAGAGTCACAGATGTAGAAAACAAACTTATGGTGACCAGGGTTTAACCGGAGGGGGGGATAAATTGGGAGATGGGGACTGACATATACACACTGCCATATAGAAAAAGATAACTAATAAGGACCTACTGTACAGTACACGGAACTCTACTCAATACTCTGTAGTGACCTGTATGGGAAAAGAATCTAGAAGAGAGTGGATACATGTATATGCATAACTGATTCACTTTGCTGTACCCCTGAAACTAACACAACATTGTAAATCAACTGTATTCCAGGAAAAATTTAAAAACCAGCGAAACGACACAGCAAAAACCTTGCTTTCCTTTTCTTTAATAGGCAGCTCCTTCTCAGGACAGCATGTCAGAATTTCATGGCTCTTAAGTTTTCCTCAGTCTTCCTTTACCTGAGCTGATTCTTCACTTCTGCCTTTATGCGGTCAGGTTCAGATCTGCCCACAGTGTGATGATTAATGGCTACATAAAAGCGCAACCCGAGTGGGAATTTGCCTGAAAGTATTGTTCTGAAGTGGTTGCGAAACAAATCAGAATTGCCTCCAGGACTCTTAGAGGGAGGATGGATCAGGCCTGAGCAATGTTACCCTCACCTACCAGGTAAAAACCCCTTTATTTCAGGAAACCTGACTCTCGTTAATTCTTTAATTCTCTCCTCTCTCCCTTTCTCCCATTCACTCCTGCAGCTTTTGCTCTATTGGAAACATGCTTGTCTTCATTTGCTTATATCTTCCGGTCCCAGGAGCATAGTAGGTACATGCGTATTTGCTGTATGAATAAATGATGAATCTACCCATCCTTGATGACAGAGTCTTTTAATAATTTGTCACATCTACAAAGAAATTTGCAGCTTAGTCCAAAGGCAAACATGGCTAGTTAATAAAGATAATATCTGGCAGCACAGAAATACTATTAAATTAAAAATAAGCTTAGAATGATTTTTGTGATGAGTTACATTCTCGAAATTAGAATGCGTTTTGTAACTTCTCCTTTCCAACGACGTGAGCACTTTGGCTGAGTACCTCTAGTTCTGTTGAGTTTCGTTGCTACACGTTGTTCTTTAGAGAGTTTTTAATTAGTTTTAATTTGGAAAAAGAACATTTTTGTGTTCTGTGATGAAAACTGTCAAAATAATATGAATAAAGAATATACTTCATTTGTACTCACGTGGAAATTCATGATTACACTCATCTAATCTGTAAATAATTTTTCCCCTATGTCACTTTCTAATTATTTTGTACAAAGTTTTACTCACATTGGTAATGATTATGACACGTCACTTGCAAGTTTATTTGGCATCTTTACTGCGTGTTTTGCAGTGGACTCTCCTTCCCATCATATTAATTTATTTGGCGTAACAAAAGCATGTGGACGATTCCACCATCTTGTAACTTTGTGCTGTTGGGAGATTATTATGTAATGTATGTTATGAAAAATAATAACCTAATAATGTCTTAGGAGTTACTGCTGAGGTCAGGGCACACTTTTGACAAAAGGGAACTTGGGAGAGGAGGTGGAGCTTCTTTTCTCTTCCTGCTCTACTGACTTGCCTGCAATGCTGAAATTCATAAGGTGTCTTACAAGACTGTCCCGCGAGATTCGCAATCAGTTATTCTTGGTGTCAAGCAACGATCAGCTGGTAGCGTTGCCTTATATTTGCTCTCCCTCCTTCTCTGTCTCAGTCATCTTTGCTGTCCTTCTGCTTCCCCATAATTTCATTTCACAATATATTAGTAGCATATAAGCTTTTGTGCTTATATATATACAGAATTTTAAGAAAAAATTTTCTAAATTGCTTCTGGGGTTTCTGGAATCTGATTAGATTTAAAGACACTAATGACTCTATTTCCAGTAGTAACGAGAGCACCGATAGCTCATGGCATGGTCCGGCAACAGAGATACAAAGTATCACTGTTGAAGACTCTTAGTCAGACAGCCACAGGAAATAAGAATGTCATTGAACATGTATATGACACTTTTGAACATTTTTACCAAATTAACAAGTATAATGAGGTTGGCTAGTTACTCCTAAGGTCACTGGACAAAGTGGGGAAAGAAAGCGGTGGGGTGAGGTATTTGAATACCCAGCTCAAGTACCACAAAAAATGACCTGAAAGCGTCTGTGACTACCCTGAAAGAGACCTTCATCTCCTGTAGCTGCTGGGCTGGGATTATTGAAAATCAAACTCAGAATCTCATCCTGCAAAAGGCTGAATTACAATGCTAGTTGAGAAACCCCTGCATTCTCTCTGTAGCCTCCAGGGCAGGCACAGAATTCAGCAAACATCCCTTGAACAAAATGAAATATGTGTTCGAGGCTATTCAAGTTTCCCTTTTTTTTCCTCCAGTCCCATTTGGCTGCTTCAAGTTTTGTTTGTTTCCTTTCCCCCGACCTGGGGCTTTTCGGGACCTGCCTGATTCATACAGCTCCTGTCTACCACTGGCAAATGGCCCCGGATGGCAGGAGAGCTAGCAGCATCTCACTCACAGCTCCCCTGAGAAGGCTTCTCCTCTCTGGGATTGTATTTCGTCTTCTTCAATCCCGTCACTATCCCAAGCCTTTAAAATTAGACCATTTCTGTAAATTATCTGTTTTTTCCCTAAAGTTTGCAGAGGTGACCTTGCCTTGTGCAACCCACTCTAGGCTACCTAGAAGTGGAATCCTTCACTAAAACTTTTTTCTTAAGCTTTAACTAGATCAGGTCTCTGAATGCTGACTAGGAAAATAACTTTGGGGTACTATTAGCCTAGTTCTGAAAGTTTTCCTCTAAATATAACTTTCTTTTAAGTATTAAGGGCATCTATTAATAACCTATCTCTTCATTACCAAAATTATTAATTAGGTTTAGCCGGACAGATCCTTCTTTCCTGCTTTCTGCTGCTTCCATGCCAGTTTGGGCCTTTTATCATGGAAAACATACATGAAATAACTTCCTAACAACCCTCCTAGCCATTAACTTACGTCCCTTGTCGCCATGAGTTTTCAAACCCAGCTTTATATTTAGTTCAGCTGAAGACAGAAAGATTCATTAGGACACATTGGAGAAGAGAAAGATTTTTAGCCAAAAGAAAAGATGTTTCAATGTCATATATTTTCCAACATTTCAAGAAATGTTCTTGGAAGCTGTCGTACTGCTGAGTGCAAAATTTGGGGACCAATTGAAGGTAATCATGAGAAATAAAATTTCTGGTAATAATAATAATAATAGAGCTCTTAGGAGAAAGGAAACCTCCCAAAGAAGACCTCACAAGATGCTGATTCTGCCACGAAATGAAGCTTTGCACTCCTTGTTACCGGAATTGTTCCCTGAAGGTTAAACTGTCCATGTCACGTATGTGGCTTTGACTAGAGAGTCACACCAGTTAATCCCTAGGAATTTTTCCCATCTAATATTTTATGACTTAATTAGACACAGGGTAGTGCTAAAGAAAGACAAGGGATTGGACCAGTTGGTGGTGGGAAAGAAGGGAGCAGGGAGAAACAGAAGCCTCTTCAAAAATGCAGAGATTTGTTGAATATATAATACTTACATTTGTAAATATATATTTCATGTTTATTTAATATATACAAATATGTGTGAATGCAGGTGTATGTATGTGTGCGTATATATGAGCATGTATATCAACACACACATATATAACTGTACATATATACATACCTTACATTTTATTTTTATATGGAAAAGAGCTCGGGGTTTATACATTATTATGTAACCTGCTTTTCCCACTCAATACATAGTGTCTCCACGTCATTACATATTTTTCCATAACCTGATTTTAGTGGCCGTGAAATACTTTATTGTATTGAATTTGCCATAACTTATTAGACAAGCCTCCCTTAATTGGACATTTGGTTTATGTCTAATTTTTACTTTTTAAGGAAAGGTAAAAATTGATGGACTTTATAGAGATCTTTATCCATCCAGAAAGTTTGCTATTATAGTACAGAGTGTCATGTGCAAATGGCATTGCCCAAGTGGATAACAATGGAGTGTTTTTCACACCTCACTAGTAATTTTTTAAACAGATTATTTGAAAAAGGAATAATTCTTTTGAATAACACGTAAATGGCAGGCGCTGTGAGATCTGGTTCCCTCGAGACACACCAGATTGCGCACACAGTTGAGTGATTAAAGCGATGACGCGATAGCCTGTATGTTCCCTTCGGGAGGAAATGATACTCAGGGATGAAAAGTGTATGCTATTCTTCTACTCACTTAGCATTTACAAAAGCACTTGCTCTACGAAAAGATTTCTAAATGTAACTTATCTTACCTCATTCTCATGAAACTATATTATCACCAATGAAAACAGAGTTTCCTACAAACTTATTCCCCTGGCTTAACATGGCATGGAAGTGCTGATGAGTGAAAAGCTAAAAAAACTGTTCCTTTTTTGATTTGGTGCTTCCCTAGTACCTGCCTGATCTTCAGCAGTTTTGTTACTCTACAGATTCGATCACATAACCCTCCCTAAGGCTGATTAGCAGAGCTAAGATTGTTCTAAAGAAATTAAGAATTGAATCATAACTACAGTGCAGAAACCCATTGTCTTACTTCCCATTTCTTACAAACGGAATCCGAGGCAGGAATTCTTGAGTAAGCAATTTTGGACAGGGGGAGTGAGAGAAGCAAGAGAGGAAGAATAAATGTTAGGAGAATATGCTGTTAGCTGGAGACAAGCCTCCCACTTAGCCTCCGAAAGGCTGTGCAGAATTGGTCCAACCTTGAGTCAAGGTCAAGCACTGGCAAGTGGCTTCTTTAGGGATGAGGGAGGGGACAGAAACGTCACCAGTGAGGTGGCTCCTACTCAGCAGAAGAGGGCTTCCCAGAGCTATTAGCAGAGCCAGCCCACAAGCTTACCTGGATGGGGTACCAAGAGCGCCTACTATGGTCCAAAACTTGCATCACTTTGATCCACTTCCATCTGACATTGAGTTTATGTCGTCCAGATCCTGCCTCTTTAGGACTCTGGTTTGTCATAACTTTTGGAAAACTTAAACGAAGAGGATTGCTGGGACCATTACTGCACTCCTGAGGCCGTAATTCATATTCTTTATCAAATTCCTCTGCCACCTGTTCTGGGTTCCCTTCTCTGGCTAGTTGATCAGCGTGTCCCGCCTCGTGGACCCAAGCTTTCACTCCAGAGACGTCTGAGTCTGGATATACGTGCCCTCAGCAGTCCTTGTTCTTGTATTTGTCCGTTTACAGTTATAACAGGATACAGAAGTAACCACGTGAGCGATTCTATCATCTCCATGTTACCGGGGAGCCCAGCTCTGTCACAGCTTCTCCTCTCATCACCGCGTCCTACGGGGAGAACTACCCTTGAGCTCGCAGTGGACGGTGTTGGTGACTCACTCACCTGCACGTGTCCTGTTGCCTCTGGGAACTATTTAGGAAGAAAGTCACCTGGTAGGTGTTCTGAACTTACACCGTAGATCCGTTACAGCGTGCCTACTTTTTGGAGCATTTTGACTCCTTCTTCCACAGTTTTCCATGGTCTCCACGGAATATGGGCTATTGCTTCTTCCCCTACTGAGCCACCCAGGAGTGTATGAGACCCTTTTCCTGGGGAACTTGCCAGGTGTTAAGCCCTATGCCACAGTACAGGTCTCCACAGCGACACTCTTGTCCTTACCTAGATGGGCCTCTGGAACAGCCCCTCAGATCCACACCCAGGCCCTCTCCCCTGCTTCCTTCTGGAACGTGTTTTCCAGGGATCGCAGTGCTTTTGGTGCACGATTGCTCTCCCCCGTCAGCAAACAGGACAAACATTTTAAAAGATTAGTTTTATTGAGGTATAATTGACGAAAAATCGCATATTTTTAAAGAGGACAGTTGAATACGTTTTTTAAGGTAAGAAGCAGATTTAATAATATCACCTGTAAAGAGGTTGCAGGAAAATGGGTTGCGCGAGGATGGCCACATCCCAGGTCTCGGCGATTCCCGGGTTGGGCTGCCAAGGGAGGGTCCTTGGCTGCGTGCAGGAAAGAATGAAGCCACAGTAAAATGAAAGCAGAGAAGCACATTCCGTGGGCAGAATGTGGTCCATCTCAGAAGGGGAGAGCCCCGTTTAATAGGTTTTGACACCTAGATAAACCTGAGAAACCATCAGCACAGTTAAGATAGTGAACATATCAGCCACACTCAGAGGTATCCTCTCTCCTGACTGTGACCCCTGCCCCACATACTCCTGGGCTCCTAGGTCACCGCTGTCTGCTTTCTCTGACTGCAGTTTGTATGTTCTACAGTTTTACATAAACGGAACCATGTAACCTGTACTTCTTTTTGTCCGGCTTCTCTCACTCAGCGTAATTAGTTTCAGAATCATCTGTGTTGCCACGCGTATCAGAAGTTCATCCTTTTTTATTGTTGACTATTCAATGTATAACCACTGTCCACACACACGGAGTTCGTTCTATTTGTCCCCAAACTACCTCGTGCCTGTAATATAGGTTACCATTTGCATGTAGCAATAATCTCATTAGATATTACATAAACAGATGAAATTTAACAAAACAGAAGAATTTTTTTCTCTGAAAACAAATTATAACACCTTGGAAAGAATAGAGGAAAGAAAGTTGCCTTAAAATATTGCTTCTAAATTAGGAACGGGCAGAGGAACATAGCATGCAGGGAACAAAGTGTAGGTTTTAGGGTCTCCTCTGCACAGTCTCCTTTCAAGTCCAGGGGAGGCCCAACCAATGTGTTTTTGTAAAATGTGTGAAAGTAAAATATTTCAATTGCAATTGATGAAGGCCTGTGTGTTCCTCTCCACTTCACCTTCAGTGATGCCTCACCTGTAACTGCGGGGTGTTGGGATGGGCAGATACCAAGTTGCAGCTAAGGGGTTGTTGAGTGAGTTGGGGGTGCATTCGCTTGGGTTTCACGGAGCATATCTGTGTGGCTTGAAGTCAGGTTTCTTTTGTTATTGCGAAGTATCCTGCTGTAAGAGTGGCTTCCCAGAAGAGCAATACGGTCGTTGTGTGGACTCACCAGCCAGGAGCTGGTCTGTAGAAAGTCTTCCAAATCCTTGGACCTGACAAAACCCCACAATAACAAGAGCATACCAAAAATCTGGTTAATGTGTGTTGTCAATTCAGAGAATATTAAGATGAATCACTATTCCAGAAAACTCAAACGATCCGTCTGAATTTGAGAGCAAACCTAAAATGTTTATGTCATTACCAGTAAAGAACTGTAAAGCTAAAAGCTCAATAATAAAAACAAAGTTTCCATCAGTAATTCTAGAGGAAAGATAAAGTGATCTTTCTGTTCTCTTTGTAATCAGTGACATGACAATAGTTTTGTCATAAAGAAAAGCAATCAAAATTAGGCAGCCTAAAAGGGAACCAAGAATAGAGTTATGTCAAACAGTTGATTATTAAAAAATTATATTTGGACAATTTTGTGATTTTTGCGGTAGTTATTAGTTCTTTGAAAAATTTCATTTTGTTGTGATTACTTTTCTCCTTCTAAATAAATATTCACTTTCTTACCTAACTTTTTTTTCACAAATTTGTATTATTTTTCATAAATAGATCACACAATTATATCATTTTCAGAACCCCCAAACTTCCATTCACTCTGTGAACATGACAGCAGTAAATGTTTGGAGAGAAAAATTATAACATTTTGAAGCCACCTTTAGTTAGTGAACAGGTCTTTAAAATTCTCATTCCACTTTAGGTTTATACCATTTTGATCAGCAGTGACACTTAAAGAATAAGTCTTGACACCACAACATAAGATTGGAAATGAAGGTAAAGTAGTATCTTGTCATAAAACAAAATGTCTGAAGTTGTGAGTGTGTCATATTTAAAGATTCCCTGCTTTAACTAACATTAATTTATTGCTTCAACTGACGATCAATATCATCTTAGATAAGAGCACATCTACTACAATACAATCGTGGAGTATTTACCATGTGATCCTTCCCGGCCATTTGACATTCCCCTCTCCCCCAATCTCCATCCATCTCAACAAACTCCTAAATAATCTAGGTAACTGTAATCTAAACACACACACACACACACACACACACACACACACACACACACACAGTTCACATCAAGTGTGGAGCTTCTGCTATATAGAAATTTGGAAACCTCCATGGATTTCATTCCATTCCATTTTTATACAACTTACCCAAACTCAGGGTAGGTGGAAAACAGATGAGCTGGAATTCAATTCCAGGGCTGTCTAACCCAAACCCCATTCTACTCCTGAGGGTCTCCAGCCTTCTCCTAGTAACATCCATCAGTCACTCACCTTTCAGCATCCTTCTAACCTGTTCACCATGACTAGGTTTCATTCTTAAGCATGCGATGAGTTTGGTGGTTCTAGATAAGCTGTGTCTTAGTCAGCTGGGGCTCCCATAACGAAGTACCATAGACTCAGTGGCTTGCCAACAACAGACATTCACTTCTCACCGTTCTGGAGGCTGGAAGTCTGACATCAGCGTACCAGCATGGCTGGGCTCGGATGGAGACCCTTTTCCAAAAGGGTTTACACTGCTGACGTCTTGTACCCTCACCGGCAGAGAGCAGAGAGAGGGGTCCCAAGTCTCCTTTTTTTATAAAGGTACTAATCCCATTCATAAGGGCTCCATCCTCATGACCTAATTACCTCCCAAAGACCTCACCTCCAAATATCATCACGATGAGGATTAGGCTTCAAAATACTAATTTTTAGGGACAAAAATTTCCGTCCATATCAAGCCTTAACACCAAAATCGATAATGTAGTTGATAGCCTACCAATGAGCACCCTCTCCTATAGGTAAATGAGCTGCTGAGTTTTAGGGACGAACTTGTGTTTCAATGGAAAACTATGCAGGTTATCTTGATTCTAGCCTTTTATTGCCTTTGAACTATTTTACAACTCTGTAAGTTGTAGGTGACTGATAGCAACGCAACCTCTTGTCCATAAACATACAGATTCATTCTTCTTCCTTCCCCATCATGAAAAGGCTCCTTTTGTATCTACCAAATTTATTGCAACATCCCTTTACTCCATTTTCTCTTATTCTTTATGATCCTTTGAACTGGATGCAACATTTTATCAATCCCTTTATTACTGAATTAAATAAAACATGTGATATGTGTTCATTTTATATGAATCATGACTTCACTTCTCTTTGAAAATCATCCTTTAACAAAATATAATCTAACCTGTGTGTTTTAAAAAGAAATTTTATAAAATCTTCTTTCTGGCCTCTGAGTTCTCTCACACCCTTCCACCAGTCTGTATAATTTCTGTGCCTAAATGCAGGCCTTATTTTGCTCCCAGTTCTAACTCTTGGCTTGCACTGTCTCTCCTTTTTGTCAAAGTCCATGACTTTGTGACGGTTCTCTTTCCTGTTTGGAGAGGAGAACTTTTCAAATTTACTTTGTGGTAAACAGCTGGACTGTGTTATGCGCTATTTAGTTGTACGTAAATATATTTGATTACTCACATCTTGCATATTTTAAATTTCGTATTGTTCTTTCAGGTAAGAGCCACATAGAATATTTAAAAACCTTGGGGAATTCTGTTAGATCCAGGAATATGCTGTGTGGTGTGAGTGACATCTTGCTGCCTAACAATGGGAACAGTAAGATAGGTGTCAGACAGGAAGCAGTGAGAACAGTGGCAAAATTTAAGTTTGATTTAAGGAAATATAATGTGTCTTTGTTAACAGACTGGTAGTTATTTAAACCGATTTCCTTCAAAGGCTGACTAACCAACTGAAACAGAGAATGAAAACTGCACAAAGTGTCCTTTCTATAGAAGGGCTAAAGGTAGCTGAGAATGAAAGGAATTTCAATTCCCCCATATACACGCTTATTTTTGCTAATTGCCAGGGAAGAGCCTCTAAATGTATTATATTAGCAAGAACTACAGGTTTTTTTTCCCCCTGGCCAATTCCTGCTGCTTTTAAGGGGATGTCAGTGTTCCCCCTTTTGTTCCTTCTCTGTTGTGCAGGCTGTCCCCACCTTGTCCACACCCTATCACTGCTTCAACGAAAAAGGTTACCCAGCGTTTTTTTAAAAAATGATGTTGTAGAAAAGTTTCTTAATGAAGCAACTCTCTAACAGAAATAGACTTTAATACCTTGAGGCTTCGAGCCAAGAAGAGATGGTGAGATGTGTTTTCACGGCTGGTTGGTTTCTTTTTCTTCTTTTTTTTAGTCAGACGTGCCAGTAGGGGATTTAAAGTGTTCCTCTCGACGTAAAAGCCTACAGCAGAAGAAGCTATCCTACCTTGTGTGCAAGCCGTTTCTTTTTCTGAGAAGTCCGTAAAATCAGGCTGATAGCTCACTAAGCGCTCTGTTTAAACTGGAGTCTTCTGCTTTAAAGAACATCTTGTCCCAGAGACTAGTCTTACACTCTCTGAGTTCAGTGACAACCCCTCTTTTATCTCTGGTGTTTGTTAAATCACAAAAATTCAACCGAGTAAATTTTAAAGATCGAATTGGCCTTTTGGAACAATTCACGACTCGGGCATCATCCCACGTGGCAAGTAGGGAGGAGCTCCCAGAGCTGTAGCTTGTGTAGGCAGGAGGGGAGGGAAAAAGAGAGAGGGTTTACCTCCACGGCTCCGGGGGAGGGGAGGGGCCACATGGCCTATCACCTCACTGGTGCTGACCAGAAACTTCCGGACTGATGGTTAAGACTGCATTCCTGGGGGAGGTTTAAACTGCAATTAGCTTAGGTATTGAGTTTCAGTTGTGATGTGGGCTTAGCACAAGTGACTCCATTTTGGACCCGTTGTCTCTTTTTTAACCTGCATTTGTAAAGAACTCTGAGGTTGGTGTCCAAAATGTCCAGCCAGGTATCTGAGAATTTGACTTTTCCCCTATGGAGGTGAGAAATGGCTCATTGATTGGGTGCAGGTGAGAAAATAGCTGTTGAAAGAGAAGAAGGGAAGCTGCAGGTGGAGGGAGAGATGGGTCTGGTTCCGTGAGAGGAAGGATGCTCAAAGGAAACAGGCACACCTGTACGTTACATCACCAGTGTAAACAGTCAGGAATCAACCTCCGTTTTCCCTCACCGAAAGCACTGAAAGGTGACTTTTCTCCATTTCTGTGTCATCAAAAGCATCAAGAAATTTTATTTTTCAAAGGAAGCTAAAACAAGACACTAAAGTCTATGACCATATTTCATACGTATAATTTCATTTGTTCTATTTTTAAAATAACTTGTAATACACAAACCAGTTTTTGAAAAATGAAAAAAAACTCAACTCTGTGTTGTGAACAGGGTTTAACAGGGTAAATCCATTAAGATACCTCACTATAGACCACTGTTCCCCTGGAAAAGTTAAGTGATACCAATACGAAGAAGTTCTCCATTAGAAAATGACATGTTACATAGACATGGATAAAATTATGGATAAAAAAAATTCTGGATAAAATTCCAGAAGCAAAGGACAATATAGCAATTTAGGAAAGGTTGCTTATGACGCCCTGCAGGAAATGTTAACTGCCTCAGTACTGGACTTTAGTCTTAGCTTATCAGATTCACTCTTCCTGGACTTCCCTGGTGGCGCAGTGGTTGAGATTCCGCCTGCCAATGCAGGGGACATGGGTTCGAGCCCCGGTCCAGGAAGATCCCACATGCTGTGGAGCAACTAAGCCTGTGAGCCACAACTACTGAGCCTGTGCTCTAGAGCCCGCGTGCCACAACTACTGAAGCCCGCGCACCTAGAGCCCGTGCTTCGCAACAAGAGAAGCCACCGCAATGAGAAGCCCGCGCACCGCAACGAAGAGTGGCCCCTGCTCGCCACAGCTAGGGAAAGCCTGCACACAGCAACGAAGACCCAATACAGCCAAAAAAAAAGATTTACTCTTCCTTGCTTTTTCATTTTGCATCTGAACAGAACTTCAAGGGAAGTTAAAAGGCAGACACTTTTCACTGCATGTGGTTTGCTGTCCTCTGTATACAACAGTAGAGCTAAGACCTTTGCCTCCATTTTTTCCCAAAGAAGTGAGTATTTTTTGCTTTATCACTGGAGCTCGTAAACTGAGTCAGCCATCTGCTTTAGAGAATGGGAAATAAGACAGTGTTACAATTGAGCATTTTCTCCTATTTTCTGCTCAGCCACGTGGTGTTAGCTTGGAAATAGGGCTGCACCCAGATGGACCTCTGAGACCGTCTCCTAAACGTAATTGCTTGTGGATGTTGACTGTGTGCGTCACTAACCAACTCTGTGTTTAGAAACTGGAGTCTGCACCTTGAAATTGGCCGCGGTGAAAGTATTTATGCCGTAGACATTGACAAATGCTGCAGGTCAGAGATTACCCTCCCTGCAGTGGTTTCCCAACATACTACGGGCAGCAATCAGCTCTCTCTTTTAACGCAAGACGTATCTCAGGTGGAAATAGTCTATTTTATGCAAATAGGTTTCTATAAATCATAATAATTCTTTTTATAAAATTCTCTCTTTCCCTTTATTCAGAGGCATTACTTCTCTATTTCTTTTTGGCCCTTCCCACTTTTAGTCAGTTGGCTGTCTTTTCTTTTTGTTTACTTTAATCTCCAATAATCTTGCCTATTCAGACTTCAGCCATATGTTCCCATTTCAAAGGAAGTTAAAAACAAGGGTTCACACAAGTGGGAAACCAAGCTGTCCTTCTCAGAAGCTGGGAATTTTTTTATTTGGCATATGAAAATTGATCACTGTCATGCTTTCAACATCAAAAGCTTATGACATTGGTCTTTCCTCTTGCCTTTGGATAAGGCCAAACGAGAGACATTGGCTACTTTGACAGCCTTAAAGCAGACGCCAGGAATGTCACCAATAGCATGACCTCTGTGACCAAATCCAGCAACAAGATTGGAACAATTTGAAACAATGCTCTATCATTCTTAGTTACTTCTGCCCCAGTTGTGCAGAGAGAGAGACGTTAAGAACCGAGTTATGCAATTGTGAGGGCTAACAAATACAAAATCTAAAAAAGACCTTCCCAGGAACTTCTAGACTGGTGTTTGACAACGTATCTGGGGGCCGTGGCCAAGCTGACACTCGTAATTAACCATCACAGTAGCTACTGTTAGACTTTAAAGAAATACGTGTTGTATTTTAAATTTTCATTCCTCTCTCAAATACACGGACGACAGTCTTACTGCTGTGGGAAAGGAATGGTAAGCTGTTTGTCCTCTATAGAAGGTGCTCTGGGACCCAGAGCCGTCCAGTTCAGGTCTTTCCTGACTTATGTGGACTTTGCAGGGGTCACTTAACTTTCCTGTGCCCGAGCTTGCTGGCCACCCAAGTGGGCCTCGCTGAATGTGGTCTGGGGAAAAGAGAGAAACTGCTACTCGGGGGTTAACGGAGTCCATGATGTCTCTTCACACTCCTTTGAAGAAAGGGGCTATGAGAACACAAATGTGATTATTATGAGAGACTTAAGACTTCCATTTAGATAGAAACAGATATTTATGAATTTCTTCTGCGGGCATTCAAATTAAAAGCATCTCTGAGCTACTTGAAGTGCTGTGTTGGGAATAATTACTGAAGTTTTTCTTTAGCCAGCCGCTTATACACTCTCATAATTACTATCACTTTTCTGGCAAAAATTCACAATCCGATACTGAAAAAAAATACAGGACAAGATTTTTGATTAAGAAATAATAAGCTTGACAAATGTTACAACTAAATGTCTCCTTTTGTTTCTGATCCAATTTTTTTTTTAATGTGCTTTTTTTTTCAGACATGGAAGAATGATTAGGGGAAAAACGTTGAATCTTAAAATTTCATATGTTTGTGTTACTGACCATAGAAAATATAGTATTTAAGGCTTATTGTCATGGTTAACCTATCTAGTGACATTATTCATTTTATTATATACAGAATCCTATGTTGCTTCGTACCAGGAAAAGTGGCTAAAATAATTGTCTGAATAATTCTATAAAAACAGATACCTATTTTTTTTTCAAATTTCCCCAAGTATCTAGGGAGGTGGGGGAACTTGAGTTTAGAACCCACATTTTCAATGTGATTAATTATTCATGTAGACATAACTTAGTTTCTTCTTATGGCTAACCAATGTAGATATAGGCTTTTATTTCCCTGTGGTGAGAGATTTTAAATCTCATTCTTAAACAAGCTCTCATAAGAGCCTGTATTTATCTGACAGTCACTTCTGTTTCGTTCTATGGAGGAGACCGTGGAAAGTTAATTTCTCACTGCCATTAAGTACCAACATTAATCTGGTCTTAATTATACCTAATTTTGTATAGACGTTGAGAGATTTGATGATCAGTTTATACAATGAGCCTTCTTATATTTGATGCGTCCCTGAGATTTAGAAAAATGTCCTTCCATTCTTACAAATGCAAAGAAATGTGTAAAGTCTCCTCACTAATAAAAGTCGAAGTACCTTTGATGATTCTGTTTACTCCACGCTCACATAGATGATGACAAGATGATTGCTTTCAGTCTTGTCAAACGAATTCTCCTTACGGACTGTGAAGTATATTCCAGACTGTGAGCCAGTACATCTTGCTCCGTGGGCTTCTTACCGCTTCTCCTCCTACACTTATTCTCGTCATTTTCTAACTTCTCGTGCACATCCTGTATTACTCCACTCTACCGATTCTCACAACGGCTGACCTAAGACCTTTAACGTTCTTTTTCAGGATTTAGAAATAATTTTTAATGGAAATAAAAATTACCATAAAATCCACTCAGAATATGGAAATTAAAGCTATGGAAAGAATGTTATAGATATTTAACTCCATTATTTTAGAGTTAAAGGAACTGAGATCAGGAAATTTGTTAAAGATTTCTCCAAGGACAGATATTTAATGTCTCATTTATTTGGACCCATGTTCCAGTGCACCTGCTGCTATCCCACCGGGACGATAAGTAGATAGCTATTTATCAGTTACGAATCAATAATAGCTTACCACATTATAATCTATTCTGTTCAGCAATCTATTCTTATATTCAGTTGGAAAGTGAGTGTTTAAGGGAAAATGTTAGGGAGTGTTTGGGGGAAAAATATTAGAAGAATGAGACATTTAGTGTAGAAATTTGAATCTTGTGATTGAATAAATATATTTTATAAATAAATCAGACCAGGGATCAGATTCCAGCCTGACAGTGTGATGTGCTTTGCTGACTAACTCTCCAGTAAAACTGGTGAAAATTAGTTATTAGAAAGTCAGACTCTGGGACTGGTTCTAAATGCAAACAGAAAGTGAAGCAAAATTTATTCAAATATATCTGTGAAAATTTGTTAAGAAAGGCAAGAGTCTGCGGTGTTTGACCCAAGATTGCTCCCTCCCTGTCGTCTCTCCTCACCTCCGTGAAACAGAGACTCCATTCCAGACTGCTGTAGTCAGGAACCCAGGCTTCTCTCTCCTCCCAGATCCAGCTTGGAGGGCTTTCTTCCCAGAAGGAGTAGAACTTTAACTCTTCTCATCCTGTCCCCAGCCACCTGTTGCCGAATCTCAGTTCAGGGAAAGTGCAGTTGAGGGATAAGGGCATCCTTCCTCTGCCCTGCCCCACTCACTGGACAGAGGCTCTACCCTGAGTGCACCTGGGATCCTGGGGCCAAGCTGCACTTCCCCTGGCTTATGTGGTGGTGTTCCAGGAGACAAGATGAGAGGATCTCCAGCCGTTGCTCGCTCGCACTCTCGGCCACTGACCTGCAGCTCCTACCACAGGGGCGTCCCTCAGAGAGAAGTCTGCCATTGTCCTCGCACCAGCTCCAGACTCTTGGTTCAGACTTTGCCTTAAGGGCGCCAGGGAGCATCAGCCCAGAAAACAAATAGAATCTTTTCCCATCAGAACTGATCTCATTTACAACAGAGTGTGGAGAAGTTAGAACCTAAAGCACTGTCAAGAACGCTGGAGGCTGTGGTGAAAGACACATGAGGGGTTGTTGGTAGACTGAAGACGTACAACCTAGACTGTGCACTGGCTACTTCGGAGGATAGAACTAGGGAATGAAGAGCCCTCCTAGAGTCAGAACAAATATAGAAAATGGACCTGAGAAGTTAATCCCTTAAAGGTGCCGCAATTGGACTAGATTAGCTGGTAGAGCAGTTTAGGTCTCAGAGAATTTCTGGAAACACTAAAACAATCAGCAACAACTAGTGGAGTTCAGAAGAGCTCATGCTATACTTAGAACTTCCACCTTGTCCTGGTCTGTTGGGTGACCACTAATTTAAAAACAAAACCGATCTTAATCGGCCTTCCCTCCCTCTACATGACTCTCTCCAGAGGGCTTCCAGCACTGATACCAGTAGACCCCAGTGATGAAAACACAGAGGCGCTTCAGGGGAGTAAGAGAGCTCTCACAGTCACTTTTTACAGATGAAGGGTCAAGGGCTTCCTGTAAGTCACTCGGTTCTGACAATAAGTGGAGTACCCTGTGTCATGAATGAATTTTTGAGATAAAAGTAATGGGTCACTGCTTTCTAAATGAAAACCAAAAATATATTTCCAATGTCAGCTATCTTCTCCTTAGCAGGGCATTTTTTTCCTTCAGAAAAATTTCAGTTTTCCTTGAGTATTTAGGGCAACTGCAGGTGGGTCTTTTGCTAGTGTTGTTTATTGGTGAACATCGGTGAAAAGGAGCATAAAATAACAGAGCACTGCAATGCAGCGACGTGAGTGGCAGACGCTGAGCAATCCTTGTGCAACATAGGAATAGTTTTTGCTGCTGAGTTTATTTTATTTTTTAAATTTTTCTTTTTTTAACATCTTTATTGGAGTATAATTGCTTTACAGTGGTGTGTTAGTTTCTGCTGTATAACAAAGTGAATCAGCTATACATATACATACATCCCCATATCTCCTCCCTCTTGCGTCTCCCTCCCACCCTCCCTATCCCACCGCTCTAGGTGGTCACAAAGCACCGAGCTGATCTCCCTGTGCTATGCGGCTGCTTCCCACTAGCTATCTATTTTACATTTGGTAGTGTATATATGTCCATGCCACTCTCTCATTTTGTCCCAGCTTACCCTTCCCCCTCCCCATGTCCTCAAGTCCATTCTCTACATCTGCATCTTTATTCCTGTCCTGCCCCTAGGTTCTTCAGAACCTTTTTTTTTTTTTTAAGATTCCATATATATGTGTTAGCATACGGTATTTGTTTTTCTCTTTCTGACTTACTTCACTCTGTATGACAGACTCTAGGTCTATCCTTCTCACTGCAAATAACTCAATTTCATTTCTTTTTATGGCTGAGTAATATTCCATTGTATGTATGTGCCACATCTTCTCTATCCATTCATCCAATGATGGACACTTAGGTGGCTTCCATGTCCTGGCTATTGTAAATAGAGCTGCAATGAACATTTTGGTACATGATTCTTTTTGAATTATGGTTTCCTCAGGGTATATTCTCAGTAGTGGGATTGCTGGGTCATATGGTAGTTCTACTTTTAGTTTTTTAAGGAACCTCCATACTGTTCTGCACAGTGGCTGTATCAATTTACATTCCCACCAACAGTGCGAGAGGGTTCCCTTTTCCCCACACGCGCTCCAGCATTTATTGTTTGTAGATTTTTTGATGATGGCCATTCTGACTGATGTGAGGTGATATCACATTTTTTTTTTTTGCGGTACGCGGGCGTCTCACTGTTGTGGCCTCTCCCGTTGTGGAGCACAGGCTCCGGACGCACAGGCTCAGTGGCCATGGCTCACGGGCCCAGCCACTCCGCAGCATGTGGGATCTTCCCGGACCAGGGCACGAACCTGCGTCTCCTGCATCGGCAGGTGGACTCTCAACCACTGCGCCACCAGGGAAGCCCCTCATTGTAGTTTTGATTTGCATTTCTCTAATGATTAATGATGTTGAGCATTCTTTCATGTGTTTGTTGGCAATCTGTATATCTTCTTTGGAGAAATGTCTATTTAGGTCTTCTGCCCATTTTTGGATTGGGTTGTTTGTTTTTCTATTATTGAGCTGCATGAGCTGCTTGTATATTTTGGAGATTAATCCTTTGTCAGTTGCTTTGTTTGCAAATACTTTCTCCCATTCTGAGGGCTGTCTTTCATCTTGTTTATGGTTTCCTTTGCTGTGAAAAATCTTTTAGGTTTCATTAGGTCCCATTTGTTTATTGTTGTCTTTATTTCCATTTCTCTAGGAGGTGGGTCAAAATGGATCTAGCTGTGATTTATGTCAGAGTGGTCTGCCTATGTTTTCCTCTAAGAGTTTTATAGTGTCTGACCTTACATTTAGGTCTTTAATCCATTTGGAGTTTATTTTTGTGTATGGTGTTAGGGAGTGTTCTAATTTCATTCTTTTACATGTAGCTGTCCAGTTTTCCCAGCACCACTTATTGAAGAGGCTGTCTTTTCTTCACTGTATATTCTTGCCTCCTTTATCAAAGATAAGGTGACCATATGTGCGTGGGTTATCTCTGGGCTTTCTGTCCTGTTCCATTGATCTATATTTCTGTTTTTGTGCCAGCACCATACTGTCTTGATTACTGTTTTGCTGCTGATTTTAAAAACAAAACTTTCCTCCGGGTAAAATGAAGGGCATTCTCCCAAGTTGCTGTAAACACTTCGGAAAAGAACCGAAGGAAAGGAAGCAAATGTGGTGACTTTGCTTTAAACCCAGTGGCCTGAATGTCTCAGCCACGTGTCGTCCCCGCAACATGGGTATTTTCATATTCAGAGACGCAGGCTCAGTGCCAGATCACAAGTAAAGAGCCCGAGTCTCTTTGGCGCCCACTGTGTGCCAGGCGGGGTCCTAGGTGCCTGGTGTGCCCACCTGGACCTCCATCATGGCAGGTGCACAAAGGTGCCCCCTCTTCAGGTGAAGGGAGGAGCTTCTCAAGCGCACACAGCCGGGGAGCGTCGTGTTACTTCATTTGAATCCTAGTGAAAGCACTTCATGTAGTTGTTTCCATGTCATTTTATAGCTGAGGAGTCGTGTCAGGGAATTCAAGTGGCTCATCCACGGACAGGTTTCCAGCAAGTGGCGGAGCGAACGGCTGCACAGCGTCTGCGCGGTGACAGGTGCTCCGTGATGCTCTGCTCCTCAAGGGGTGTCCAGATGGGCAGCGAGGTCGCACCTGGGAGCATGTTAGGAATACAGAGTCCTGGGCCCTCCCCAGACCTGCTGCGTCCGGTCCTCATTTTAACAGCGCCCTCTCCGCCCACCCCCGACCCCCAGGGATTCTGCAGCACATGAACCTTTGAGAAGCAGTCCCGTCATCCTCTGCTCCCCTCAGATACACAGCCTGGAAGCACGTCGACTATTTCAGGGTTTCACCTGCTCTTTCCAGAAGCCCCCTGAGATTGATAGACACTCCTTCCCTGTCCCCAGCCACAGCCCTGCCGGCCCTGCCCCCAGCCCCCACCCAGACAGCACCCCCCCACTTCCCGTGTATAGAATCCCCGGCTCCAGGGAGAGATGAATTAAGTTGAAAGTTCTCTTTTCAACTTAACCGCGAGAAGCAGCATCGCCTGGTAAAAGCTACCGCTGGTTCCGCTGTGAGAGGCGATCACCCACTTCCTCCCGGAGATGCCCCCAAAGAGCTCTTCAGTTCCAGACGGCGTCGGCAGGGTGTATGTCTGGCCTGTTCCATTGATCTATATTTCTGCTTTTGAGCGTGTAGTCTGGTCCTCTGCGCTGTGCACCGGGAGGTTTGCTGGACAGAGTTTTTAGTGGAGGTCGCCCTTCTCTCAACCTCATTGTCTCGAAATGTGCTTCTTCTCATCTGGATGAGAACTGATTGCAAGGCTGCCTTCCGTTTCCTGTCGTTTTCTGTAATGTATATGATATACGTGTGAATATGATTGGGCGTGCCCTACCCCCCCCCCCCGCCCCATGTCTGATCAAACTGTGGAGAAACACGCGTGCTGCTGATGGGACGCGGGAAGCGCATCTCACAGGGGGCCCTGCGACGGCAGGGAGCACGTACACAGTGCAGTACACAGGTTATAACACTTTAAGGCCCTGCAGGATTTTTTTTTTTAGATATAAAGTAGTAAATTCTCCTTTAGCCCTTTGTACGGTGCAAAGAACTTTCTCATCGTCAGTTACAGCGTTCTTGCGATCTGTCTATCTTCATTATTCTAGGGGCAGCAAATGTCAAGCTGCCCTAAATACTCAGAGGCGAGCAACAGGAACTGGCTGTAGGTAGCGTGTGTTTGAAGCCATCTGTGTGTATGGAATAAAAGATAACTCTTGAGGTGTCACTTTCATCACTGTTGACGGGCAGGGTAGAATTTGTTCTTCCCGGGCATCTCCTCGCCTTGCATTTTCCATCAGTTCCCCCCATTCAGAGGATGATCCAATTCACGTCAGGGGTGGAGGGTTTGACAGCTTGCCGACACAGGTGTGCTGCACCCACTCTTCTTTCCTTTTTATTTTTCCTTCTATCTAAGGAAAGAGGAAGAGTGCATTTTCAATCATAGAGAAAAGAATCTGCCAGAATATTCTGATGTCTCTTTGGAAAAATAAAGCTTGGGGACACATAATTTTTAGCAGTACTTTAATTTTTAAGGCAAGTATTTATTTACAGATTCATTATCATTTCTACAATTATCATTATTGGCTAATCGGTTGAATGATACACGTGTCCTAGATACACATGATTTTTCTGCAAATGTATGTTGTACCAAGGATCAAAGATGAGTAAGACCTGTCTTTGACACCAAAGAGCTCACCGACCAGTGATGAAGACAGAACTCCATAAACAGCACATAACAAACATGTTTGGAAACGTAACAAACATCATAACATACGTACTATAGAAAACTGTGTATGATGTGCTAAGGAGGTAAGATGGGAGAAGCCGTGCGCTCTATCAAGGGTGCAGAAGAGGTGTTGCTTCGTGGAGATGGCATTTAGCTTGGCTGTGGTGCAGGTTCAGGTAGAGGAGGCTGGCACTGAAGATATTAAAAAACAGCTTGGGCAACACTGAGAGACACAGAAGGGCGTAACAGACTTAGGGCAGAGATTACTTTATTGAATCTAGGGCTGGGAACGGGTGAGAGGTAGGACTGCGAAGTCACATGAGCTGGTGGAGACAATTCTGTAACACGCTAAGCAATTCACATTTTCTATTGAAGGTAATGGAGAACCACCCAAGGTTTCTGAAACGCTATCTGAAAAGTTCTAGTTTAATAGAAAAGTGAATGCAAGTCAAGTGAGTTGTGGTAGTAGAGATTTGGGAACCTGGAGCTGGATAATGAGATACATCAATAGAGGACCATAGGTTTATTCTACAAAATACTTATTGAGCACCTCCTATGTGACAAATGCTGGGGATGACAAATGAATTTAACAAGGTTACTTCCCTTGAGGAAATCACAGCCCAGTGGAGAAGCTAGACTTTTAAATATGAATATAACAATACAACTTGGCAATTCCTTGTTGGGTTTTTCTAAAAATGCCGAATAGAGAGCCACTGATCGCTGTGAAGTGTCTGGGAAATGCAGCACAGGGGCTAATATTTAAATGCTCCAGGTCAAATAGAAGTTTCCAAGTGTAAAAGCCCTGGGGTGGGGGAAGTAGAGTGGGAGGTTGCAGTGCAGCCAGAGTGGACAACATGAAACATAAAACCAGAGATTCTGCCTTGAGAAACATGGCAGTAAATTTATGTTAGTTAAAAAGAATAAGAAAAGGATAAGACTTAACTGCAGCAGGAAATATTAGTGTTATATATGTAAGAAAGAGCTTCCTGGGAGTAAAAAGATATCCCACAAACTTACAAAATAAATAGTAGTAAATGGGAACTGAGTTGTAGCAAAAGGGCAAATGGACCATGATTTTTACCTGTGCCCTTGAAGAGTTAACTGAATCAGAAAGACAGAAAGAGAAGGAAGAGGTTGAGAAAGAAGAATGACTCACTGAAGAGGAATCCTTGGCTTCTGATCGTCTTTTCTGGGTCTTGATATAAACTTTGACGATATAGATTTGTAATTCCTTCAATAGGCAAAAGTTGTCAGTACACCTCATAATACATCCTTTGCATCACCTCCTGAGATGCCACTGTACTAAAAGATTGTGATTGTTTATATGCCAGTCTCCCGGCTAGACTGTAAATTCTTGAAGACAAGAAACATCTTCCTCACTCACATCTGCCATTGTAACTAGCTGCTCAACATAAGCTATCGGTAAATATTTGTTGGATGCAGGGAGGTGTTAATGAGTTAACTAATTAATTAAGCACTGAAACTATTATTCAGCTGGGTGATTTTGTGCGTACTGTCCACGATGTGTGTGTAAATGCACAGTGTGAATTCAGGATTTCAGTAAATTTAAGTTTATCAGGTGATGATTCATTAGAAGTCTTTTCCACTGTCATCCATCTCGGGGAGTAAAAAACCAAAGTCCTTTTGTTGTTCTCAAGAGTAGTTTTGGGAGGGGAGCTGTTCAAGGTCTCATTGTGCAAGAAAACAAAGTTATTAATTTTCTCCACGTACCCCTGCAATGATGTCGTTACTAAGGCTACGAAAAAAAATTAATCACCCACCAGGCATATCTTACACTTGTCTCCTTTGATTCTTTCCTGCCAAGTGTTTGATGTGAGAGTTCCATTTTGCCAATAAATGGTACCTATTACCCTGAGACGGAGTTAATGATATACTAGCCAGTTTAAAGCAAACTTCTCAGAGAAGGATGGAAATTTTATTGGAAGAATCTGTACCTAGAAAATTGAAAACTGAGAAACACATTGTCAGATTGAAGTTGGAACTTGCCTATGATAATTCCTGTTGGGGGAGGGTCGATAAGGCTGCTCTATGTGTGCAAATTCATAGTGAAAAAACAGCTACAGAAAATCACTTCAAAATTCCCATAATATCCCTCCTTAATGACTGGATTCTGCCATTAACGGTTCTCAGCACATGGAGAAGTAAACACTGTAACTGCATCTGACATGAATAGCCAACCAGCCTCAGAACGGGAGAGTCATTATCTAAATGTATTTTGCATCGGCTGGCAGAAGACCCTCAGTGACTCTAAGGGTCATGAATTCTAACTTGGTTAAAATCCAAGGCAACAGAGGCTCTGAAGGTGGTCCTCAAAGACTCCTGTAGGGTGTAGTCATGTCTTGAGAAGCAGAATTAGAGATTTTTGAGGTATAGATGAAGAAGAAACCCCAAAGTGAAGGTATTAAAATCCTTGCACCTTGGTGAAATCTTCGTTTCAATCCAGTAGTGTTCTCACGGTTTGGTAGTTGTTAGCTCTATAAAGGGGAGAAAATTGAATAAAATTCTTTTGCCTTCAGCATTACTGAATATATACTGTTAGTCTCTCCAGGATGAGAGACACTTCCTGCATGAAAAAACGTATTCATTTTCAAAATGAATGGGTCATGTGGAGGACACTGAAAACTGTGCTCTTCCCCCCAAAACTGTCAGTATGGTGACATGCTTCCTGGTGTTGATGTCATTTAGTTCAGACAAGTTTCTTGTTATAATTAGTAACACCGTACGTTTTCTGAAGAATTCACCTTACAAAACATTATCCCATGCATTGTTATGCTGAAACATAACCACAGTCCCAGCTGTTTTATACTCCATTTAGCACGTGAGGAGGAAAAGGGTTAAGACTGACCTACACCGTGTAGGATAGGAGAACTCTTAAGTGTGAGATCAGAGCCTCATCAGAAACATGCAGGGGCCCCCAGAGTCTATAGGACTTTTTCCTTCCTTGGTGTAATTTACCTGTTATATGTGTGTGGCTTGAAGACCAAGCAGAACAGGGAGAGGCTGGGCTTGCCTTTCAAACCTTCCTCCTGGTCCCTCTGTTCCTGAAAGTGGGGTCCGGCTGCTCGCCGCTCAAAAGCCAATACTCAAGAGGCAAGGTTGGTGGAAAGGAGAATTTGCTTTATTTGGAAGGCCAGCAACCTGGGGAGAAGGCAGACTCATGTCCAAAGGCCGACTCCCCCCTTGACAATCAGTGGGTAAGGGCTTTTAAAGGGGAGTTTCAGGGGTGTATAGACAGAGGGAGGGGGCTCCGTGCAGAAACAGCACAGGCGGCTCTGACAGGCATCCTGAACCTGGTCCTCGGTGGTCTGACCTGCATCCTCTTGATCGTTTCAGGTTCCGTTCATCTTCAGTTCCGGGGTCGGTTTGTTCCCATTTCTTTGGGGCCAGTTCTCGGAATTGTGGCAGCTTATGTCACGGCTACAGTCTGGTCATCATGTAGTTCACTTCTTCCACCGGGTGGAGGTTTCAGTATCTACAGGACAGCTCACAGGACATGGCTCAGAATATTATCTAGAGCCCTGGATTTTGCTTAATGACTACACTGTTATTGTTTTGTCCTGTTTGACGGTTTCCTTTTGCTTCTGCGTTTTCTCACTTCTCTGATTAAACTTACTCTTTGGCTAAAGTTTTTCTACAGCAAAAGACAGGCAGAGGACATGGGGTGGGGGAAGGGCCACAGCGTGCTGCTCCACTTCACCTCTGCTTTGACAGGCCATGAATTCATCCGCAACATGCGTGTTGAGAGCCCACCGGTGCACCCGACCCTCAGTTAGACCACCTGCCCTTCTCTCCTGGACCATTCTCACCAACAGCTCCCAACAGCAGCAGCCAGGATGAGCAAATCCCCAGACGCCCCTTGATCAGCCGCGTGCTGGACCACATGCCTGAGGAGGGTACAGAGAGCTACCAGAACAGACCTGATCACCTCTTGTACTGGTCGCTTGTTAGCTCTGTGGTCAAGGGCACTTACTTTACACCTCTGAGCTGTGGATTCCTGATTTGCAAAACAGAGATTAAAATGCTATGATGCAAGGTTTTTGTGTAGGTAAGAGAATAATAAAGCAAATCACCTGTGAGGTAGAAGACACGTATTGGTCTCTGCCCCAGTTCCTGGCACGGGAGCGCCTGAAGCCCTCATAATTGCCTAAGCGATAAAATCACTGCGAGCATCTTTTGTTTTACTATTTGGTCTTTGACCCCAGTTCCTGCCACAGGGCGCCTGAAACCCTTGGAATTTCCTGGGCGATAGAGTGTCTTTTGTCCTAATGAGGAGACTCTGGGTGGGCTTCTGGGGGGCTGATCACTGGAAAGACCAAGACATGATTAGAAGCTTGCAATTTTCAGCCCCACCCATTCTCTTGAGCAGAGAGAAAGGCTGAAAGTGGAGCAGTGACTGACCATGCCTACGTGATAAAGCCTTCTTAAAATTCCCAGAAGTATGCGGTTCAGGTTGGCAAACACACCCATGTACTAGGAGGGCGATGCAGCCCAGCCTCACGGGGACAGAAGCTCCAGGGCCCAGGACCCTCCCAAACCTCACCCTACGTATCTCTTCATCTGGCTGTTTATCTGTGTCCTTTGTCATATCCTTTAATAAACTGGTAAACCTAAGTGTTTCCCTGAGTTCTGTGAGCCACGGCTTGCGAACTAATTAAACCCCAAGTGGGGGTCATGGGAGCCTCTGATTTGTAGCCCATTTGTCAGACTCTCAGACGATAACCCAGACTCGCAGTTGACATCTGAAGTGGGTGAGAGCGGTTTTGAGGGACTGAGCCTTTACCTATGGGTGTGACGCTGTCTCCAGGTAGTGTCTGAATTGAATTAAATTGAGTTAAACTGTAGGACCTCCAGCTCATGTCACAGAATTGCTTGGTGTGGGAAAAATCCCACACGTTTGGTGACCAGAGTGTCAGAAGTGAAGTGTTTTGTGTGAAAGTAAAGGACACACAGGAGGAAGATTGCCTGGTTTTTCAACACATCGCCAAACCACCGCCCTTGCTCTGCCGTCTGAGATGCAGCCCGATTAATCTCTAACTAGAGACCATAGCTGATAAGGATCAAAAGGACGGCCTGCCTTCACTTGAGAAAGGAATCTTGAAGTCTTCAAAGAAATTTCAGGAGAATTTCACTCTCCGTGGTAGGACTGGGCACTCTGATTACGACTTCATTCCCCTTAAAAAAAAACATATTGGGCACCTACCGCCTGTGAGGTTTTGGGCTAAAGAATAAGATATGGAGGCTGATTTTGAAGAGTTCATTGCAGAATTTTTCACCCATCGGCCGAGGAGCGTGGAGAGCAGCTGTCCCCCAGCCTCAGCACCTGGTCCCTCCTCCTAGAACTCCGCCTCCTGCATTCTCATATGAGAGAGGTCGTCCTTTAAAGATCACCTGAGAACTCACCCTCTCCAAAAATATTCCATAACAGAAGCTTATGGGACGTAACCCCATCCCTACACCCCCTGCCCCAGAGCACACTGTGACTTAATTATACGCACTCTCGTTACCTTTGTGCATCTGCTTACGCGTTTGTGCCAGCCCTACTATGCGCTCACTGCTTCCTCACGTCACCCGGCATCGTGCTGTGCCCTCCCCGGTAGGAAGCACGCAATTTTTGTATTGAATTAAATTGAATTGGGCTACGTGAAGATGGGCGATATTTAACTAAGGTTTGAGACGTTTCTAGTAGGAAAAACTGTTGAGACTGACATTCAGATCAGGCCACATAATCTGGTCCCCTTGAGAAGAATCCACCTTGAGATGCTTTAGGCATGAAATGACACAGTAACATGGGACAAAGGTAGACAAGCTCGTGGTACACTTCTTACCTGTCCACCAGCCCCTGTTTATTATTGCCTTAACAGCAGGAAAACAGCTACAGATTCTGTCAGAGGCTGGAATCCTCAGACCTCAGTAATAGAGTCGGGTTTTTAAAGTATAGTTTTTGAAGTAGAGTTCATTTACAATGTTGTGTTAGTTTCAGGTATACAGCGAAGTGATTCAGTTATATGTATATGTACACTTTCCAGATTCTTTTCCCACATAGGTTATTACAAGGTATTGAGTAGAGCTCCTTGTGCTCTCCAGCAGGACCCTGCTGTCTACCTGATTTACACGTAGTAGCATATATATGTTAATCCCAAACTCCTAATTTATCTTCCCTTCCCGCACTATCCCATTTGGTAACCATAAATTTGTTTTCTACCTGTGTGAGTCTATTTCTGTTTTGTAAATGAGTTTATCTGTATCATTTTTTTAGATTCCATGTGTAAGTGATATCATATGATATTTGTCTTTCTCTGACTTACTTTATTTAGTATGATAATCTCTAGGTCCGTCCATGCTGCAAATGGCATTATTTCATTCTTTTTATGCTGAGTAATATTCCATTCTATCTATCTATCTATCTCACATCTTCTTTATCCATTCATTTTTTAAAGAAAAATTTTCCACTGTTATGAATATATTAGATAAAGCTACTGTTTTAGTAATATACTCAATAAGATAATTGCTTATCTGTGACTGTGAAAGGAGCAATTTTTCTAGCAACTTCTGCCTGACTCACCCTTCAAAAGATATGAGGTGCAAAGTTCAGGACCATCTTGCCCATTTCAGGTACTCGTTCACACCAGCCTTCTGAGTGCTACTGTGCTGTGAACAGATTTTGAAGAGAACCTTTAGGCATGTCTCTCATACCTAGTACATCTCTCTGCTTAATTAAGAGATCAAAATAAGAACGAGAAGATAATGAACTATTTTTTTTTAATTTTTCAGGAAAAAAATACCATAATGAGGTCTTGCCAAAGCGTGTCGTTGACAGCCTGGGTGCCTCACTGATAAAGTTATTTTCTTGTCTTTTCACAGCCTCTCGCTGATGAGGGTGTGTCTTGACCATTACAAACATGTTCTAGGCCATGCTGTTCATGTTGTATAATATTCTGAAAGATCAGAGAGAAGGTCTGCCTTAAATGAGGTCATGAAACATTGAGAGGAGACTCGGGAATGAGAACCCGGGGCATGGTGATGGTCACTGGGCAGAGAGAAGGTCTGCCTTAAATGAGGTCATGAAACATCGAGAGGAGACTCGGGAATGAGAGCCCAGGGCATGGTGATGGTCGCTGGGCAAGTGTGGCCAGCTGTGCACACCCACCGCTCTGTGACATCTGACCCTTTACAACTGCTTATGGACGTGCGTCTAAACAGAGTGGGTGTCTCAGAGACTACCCTTGAGTGTTCGAAAGAGGATACTCTCTTCCACTAAAATAAAAATAAGTCAGTGGAAGTCATTTCTATTTCATCATTCCCACGTGTTCCAAGTGTCTTTGAAGATGATGCCCTTGACAATGAGGCTCCTTTTGGTTAAATATAGCTACGTTTATCACACACTATAGGAAGATATTGCAGCAAATGACTCTGAGTGCCACTGAACGAGAAGTGAGTTCCATACCTCCACTCCTAAGCTTTATAAACCAAAGAGGAAAAACTTACCACAACTTTCTTGCAGTTTATTGTACTAGCTAATTTCACGTTCCTGAAATGCTTAAATCAGCGTGTCTGCTCTAATTTGCCTTTTTCCCCTGATGCTCGTAACTCACCTTGTACCTGGGTTCACCGTAATCAGACCATCAGCAAGTCTCACAGAACGTTAGTGATGGATGAATGAAAGTACCATACAAATCCGTCTCACTTCCAGCTTTACCTTTTTCTCTATCCATTTTTCACTCTGGTGTGCTCTTACCACACACAACTAGAGAAAGGTCAAATTAGAAACAAACAGGTCTTGAAGGAAGGGACTCAGAAACCGAACATATTTTAAATGAACAGGTTGAATTCGTTTTTTTCTATGGTGACTCACATTCTTAGGACAATGTGTATGAAAACGTATCTGTTACATTTGAATTTCAGATGAGAGATAATTACAAGACCAGAAAGGAGACGATTTTAAATCTAGGTTAGTGGGAAGGTGAAGGGGGTTCAAATGAAAATTATTTTTGGTTTGAAAATTAGATTAAGATTTAGTCTAGAAAAACATTAGCACTTAGCTTTGGGTATTAAGCTGATCAGATAGAACATAGGTTGTCTGATGAAATACAGAATGCCCAGTTAAATTTGAATTTTAGATAACTGTTTAGTATCCATCTGTCACAAATATTGCATGGGACTCACGTATAATTAACTTTTATTTGTTATTTATTTGAAAACCAAATTTATCTGGACTCCTGGTATTTCATTTGCTAAATCCGACAGCCCTAATTAACATACTGAGATTTAGGCAGCAAAAGGAAACAGGCTGAAAATGAATTCAAGGACTTAAATTTTTTTGTGGTTACTCAGTAAATATTTGGTGAATAAATTAACATATTTAAAATGTGCAGGAGACACCCTGAATTTCAGAGGAAAGATCAATAGCATTTAAAGTTCTTTCCTTACAGGAAAGGTTACTCTTGAAAGGTTACTCAAATAGGCTTTACTTCAGGGATTTCTAAAATTGGGACCATGCTCCCCTCCATGGGGGAGGGGTGAAGAGTCACCCTGGCAAAAAGCAATGGATGAGAAGCATTATAATAGAAGCGACATGACCGAAATAAGCCTGAAGGATGTGAGGGGTGAGATTCAAATGCCTCATGCTGAGTGGAGAAAACAGAGGGGATTCTGCTAAATAATTCAAGCCCAGGAGACTCCACTGACTATCCCTTACCAGAAGCCACTGACGTTTTAGACACATTTAGCCTCCACCTTCTTACTGAGACTTACGGGGCCGAGCTGGCCAAACAGACCCAGAGGTGACCAGAGACGCGGGGGGTCAGGGCACAGGGTCTCAGGCTGCAAAAGTCAATGCACGTTCCTAGCTCATCGAGGCCGGATGACGTGGAAAAAACAGCTAGGCAAGGAGTAGGACGTACCAGTCAACACACAGTCCCTGGAGCACCTTTTTTTAAAACAAACAAACAAACAAAACAAAACAAAGTGCAGAATTGAAGAGCCCACATTATTCTGTTTTAGAGTTGAAGGGCTGCAGTCCGGGTGTCCTAAACGCTGGTGGAGGTTGTGGACCCCACCCTCAGGGTCTGTGGCCCAGTCATTGTAGTCCACCTGTGACTCCAGGGAGTGTTCAGATACTGAAGCTTGTTCTCCTCTGTCCTGCCCTCGCTAGACCCTAAGAGGCATTACTGGCTTTTCCCAAAGTGACTGGTGTCCTTGCCACCCACGTAGAGAGCCGACCAAGGAAAATCATTTTGCTGTTTCCATTTCAACTCTTAACATTAGAGGGTTTTGTCCTTATGAGTTCCAGCAAGACGACTACTGAACAAAATGCCACAAGATAATGAATTCACAGTCTTAGCAGAATCCTTTATCATTAAAAATTTAAAATATCAGGGACCAAAACCAACCCTTAGGTACTGCTTTCTGGAGAGATGGGTAGTACTGAATATTCCATAGTTTAAAGTGTTCGTTTGAAAGGTTTGGAGAAAGTGAGATATTTCATTGCCCTCTGTGCTTTGTTGCTACCCCACTTAACAAACCCTAGTGTCAGTAAATCACAGAAAATCTCTAGTCCTCTACCTCTGAAAGGTATTGTACTGAGAGCAGAAATCCACAGAACAGTAATTATAGAGCAGTAGATGAAGTGGACTTTACGGGGGACTCTTTGGGTATCAGGATTAATAAGAAGAATAATGATAATGACAGCTAGCATTTATTGAGTGATGTTTATTGCAATCTATCAATGAGTACTTCCAACTATTCCTTAATGAAGTTACCTATTATCATTCCCGTTTACCTAAGAGAAAACAGGCTTACAGGGAGGAAATGCTTCACCCGTTTGCAGCTAGCCGAGACTCCAGACTGCGTGGTGGCCACCGTTCCCACTAGGTCCCAAAGATGAAAGAAATGCCACAGGAACATGCCAAAATGTTTATTGTTTGGTCTCCCCTGATGCTGACTTAGGAAATATTTTCCAAGATGGTTAAAGTCAATAACCAGTTCATGGAAAAAACGAAGGGAAAAGAAACCTTATTTTGACTTAAGTCCATTATATATGCAAGGATAGACAGGAATAAAAGCTAACTTTGTGGATATCGAGGCTGCTTTCGGCTTAAACCCAAAACAAGGCAACGCAAAACAAAAGCTGTCAGAGCCAGCAGTGAGTTGTGGGTAAGCTGCAGGGGATGGGACACAGAGGGAAGGCAGAGGTTAAAAGGCTCTGACAGGCGGAAAGCTGGTGTCAGCGCGAAGGTAGAGGGCTGTGAATCGATACTGAGTGAGAGGTTCCCACTGTGCAGCCCATGTCAGGGTCCTCTTGGCCCACTCGGTGCCGTGTACCTTTGCCAAGCTCACCTGCTCACCCTCTCATTTGCCCTGGGCTCTGCCAGCAAAGCAGGGTCCCTTAGACGTGGGGATGCTGATGAGAGAGCGGAGCAGAGACGCCACCCTCAGCAACACGAGGTCCTCGATGATCAGATGCTTCCGCGTGAACCTCTGTTCTCCCCAAATTGGCATGAATTCCAATGCAAAACCCTCTTGTTTATTAAAGATTGAAGGCAAATTCCTAGTCTCCTAAGAAGCTATAATTCTAATGACTTCACACCACTTTTACAAAGAGAATTCCCTGACAACCATACCTCGAGGGTTTCCTTGAGTTTTCTCTTTTCTGCCACCATTGCCGAAGCAAGAGCTGTTTTGAACTAGCTGGGGGCTCTTTTTTCCTTTTTTTCATCGCTTCTCACCATTTCACATCCCTGGGCTTAACGGAGACTTCCTTAAATTTAGATCTAACCTAGATCACTAGTGTCTATAACCTATATAACTCTTACACTGAGTTGAGCCATATGAAATTGACAATATTTGACTGTTTTTTACCTACAGAAATGGTAATAAGATTCAGGTTTCCCCTTTCTTTCACTTGCTAATTTCGACATCGCCAGGCTGCAGTTACATAAGTCAATGAGAAAGTCTCTGTCACCTTCCAAATCAATCCCTAAAATTCCCTAACATCCTCCCACAAAATCTTCAAGGACAAACTGCCCACCCACACTCCCTCTGTTCACATTTTAGGGAATTTATTTATTTTCAGTCATTCGAGGCAACTTTAACATTTGAGGCCACTGTGCCTGCAGCAGGAACCTGTACACCATGCGTGGGCACGAAGGTCAAGGCGAGTCGTGAGCTCCTCAGGGATGCCATTTCAATCTAAAGTGGAGACACGAGCTTTCTCCATGAAGCCAGATGTTGCATCCCAGCTCAGCATCTGCTAAGGAAGGAAGAGCTCCAATCGGTCCTGTTCTCGGAGAGTGTGCTGGGGAGCCTGTGCTGCTTTTCCTCTCAGCAACGTAGGCGGCAGTAGGATTTAAATGCAGGGCTGTGGCCGGGAGTCAGCAGCGCAGGACCTCGTGGGGGGACAGCCGGAGAACCTGTCCCAGAAAGCTGCACTTCATCCACGGTTCCGTTCATTTGCATCATCCTCTGGCACTGCCAGGGACATCCCACCCCAGCTTTCTCTTTACCCACTCGCCTCCTCCCAGCCAGAGTTTTGCTGCAGTAGCTTTTGGAGAGAAGCCAGTCTACGCTTCCGTAGGACTAGACAAAGCAGCCCGAGTTAGCAGCACCAACGGGACCGTCTCGGGCCTGTGTTCAGAGATAAGAGCAACACAGCTAGACAGGGAGAACCCACATAAATATCCTAAAAGACCCTGGTTATTCGGATGAACATTTTAGGGGTATATGAACAGAAGAGATTTTAAAACATTAATAAGAGCTGGACCTATGCTCCGCAATGGAAAACACAGGTTTGACTTCGATCCAGTTCAGACCCAATACCATAAGAACGTCACTGACCTCTCCTAGGTGGACTCTAATTTATTGACAAGGACAGAAAACTTCTAGATATGAAACAGCCTTCATGTAGGACTAGAAATATTCCAAACTGGATTTTTAAAAATAGGTATTTTAGGACACATTTGTCTGAGAAACAAGTCTTAAAATCTTAGAAGATACGGTACCCTTGGAAAGAGTTGTGCCACTGACTTAAAAGCTTAGGCTTTCTATTTCTTTTTGAGTCAATCTTGATGGGTTGTATATTTCTAGGACTTTATCCATTTTTTCTAGGTTGTCCAATTTGTCGTTGTATAATAGTAGTTCATAATAGTCCTTTATGAGCTGTTTTAAATTTCTGTGGCATCAGTTCCAAGGTGTCCTCTTTCATTTCTGATTATATTTATTTGAGTCTTCTCTCTTTTTCTTCAGTAGTCTAGCTAAAGGTTTGATGATTTTATTGATTTTTTTGTGAAAAATCAACTCAATATTGTCAATTTTCTATTTTATAGGTATTTTATTTCCTATCTAATTTTTATAATTTGCTTTCTTCTACTAACTTTGGGCTTAGTTGGTTCCTTTTCTAGTCTCTTGAGGTGTAAATTTAGATTGTTTATTTGAGATCTTTCTTCTTCTTAAATTTAGACATTTATCACCATAGACTTCCCCCTTAGTACTGTTTTTACTGCATCACGTAAGTTTGGTACATTGTGTTTCATCTTTATTTGTCTCAAGATATTTTCTCATTTCCCTTTAGACTTCTTCTTTGCAGTGGTTGTTGAAGAGTGCCTTGCTTGATTTCCATATATTTGCGAGTTTTCTCATTTTCCTTTTATTACTGATTTCTAGTTTGATTCCATTGTGGTTGAAAAAGATACTTGAAATGATTTCAATCTTAAATTTGATAAGCCTTGTTTTGTGACCTAGCATATAATCCAACCTGGAGAATGTTCTGTGTGCATCTGAGAAGAATGTGTATCGTGCTGCTGTTGGGTGGAATATTCTGTGTATGTCTTGTTGGTCCATTGGGCTAAAGTATTGTTCAAGCCTGTTGTTTCCTTATTGATTTTATGTCTGGAGGATCTATCCAATATTTAAAGTAGTGTATTGAAGTCTCTTAATATTACTGTATTGCTGTCTATTTCTCCTTTCAGATCTGTCAAGGTTTGGTTTATATATTTAGACAGTCTGATGTTGGGTGTAGATATAATCGTTATGTTTTCCTTTTAAGTTGATTGTTTTATCATTATTTGTCTCTTGTGACAGTTTTTGATCCCGTGATCTTCCTGGAACGTAATTCTTATCTCCAGGATTCCATCACCAGTCTTTTTCTCCAATTCCCCAGTTATCTCACCTGCTTCATGACTTCAAATGCCATCTACATACCAGTGACTCCTGAAGCTGAGTCTCTAGCTCTAATCACTTGTATCAAATGTATTGTTCTACCACATTTTGGCATAAAGTTTAACCCATTATATTTCACCACTTCTATCACCAGGAACAAAAATATTTTGCTTCCTATCTTGATTAATGATACTACCATCTACCCAGGTCTTCCCTTTATATGACTCTTGATATGCAGGTAGTCGGCCATCAGCCCTGTCCATTCAACATCCGAAACTTCTTCACTCTCATTTGTGCTGCCTGGTCGATTCCCCATCTACCCTTGCCTAGACTGTAACGAACCAGCCTCCTGAGCGACCTCCTGCCATTAGTACCCTGCACCACCATTTGACACACTACTGCCAGAGGTTCTGTCCACAACACCTGTCTGCTCATGCCATCTCTTCACCTAGGTGGCTCTGGAGAAGGTGAGAGGCCAAGGTGGTATCTGTATGGGCAGCTTTGATGTCTCCTTCCGCCACGCCAGGTCAAGAAACGTGTTTGAAGAAATTATTTTGAGTAGGAAAAAAAATCCCTTTTTTTCCTTTATGAGCCTTTAAAACACATAGAGCCTCTTTAGTAGAAGATTTGGTTTCAGCCATTGACGTTGGAATCCTCTCTCCCCAGGTCCTACTCTCAGGGTCCTTCGTCACCCAGCCCTCCCCCCTGTTAGGGACACTCCATCAGCCCCTCGTGATACTGGCGCCCAGACTGTAGTCTAAACCTACTACCCAAACTAGCAGGTACCAATACATGCTAGAGGAAAGAACATAATTGCTAAAAATTGTCACTAACATTGGAAATCACTATAGAGTCACGAATATTGCAAATATTTTCTACTACTCTGGGATAAATTGAGTATTTTTATGAAAGTAATAAAAAATAAAGCCAATTAAAGTCTTGGATACATGCAAACTTTCTAAAGAAGACTAAACCATCTAATACTTTGATAAGTAAAAAGAAGCTAATTACAAAAAGTAGAAAATATAATTCTAATTTTGTAAAACGAAAGAACATAGAGGGTGTATTTATGAGTCATTGACTAAAACAATATAAACAAAATCTTGAGAATAATTATCTCTGTGCGATAGGGTTATTATGGCGACTTTATTTTCTCTTTATTGTTTTGCTGATTTCTCTAAATGTTCTACAAAACTGTGGTAATTGCCTAATCTGTAAAAAAACCCCACAATTAATGTAAAAGAATAATACATTATCCTGTGTTACTGACACAGTGGTGATTTATGAGTAGTGGGGTTGTGGATGACTTAGACTTTCATTTTTATAATTTTGGTGGTGGTCTAATTTTAATTGTTTATGAAATAAGCTATTTATAATTCATGGAATAGATTTCACAATATGATTTAAATTTAAAGACATTAAATATTATTTTTATACAGAATGTGAGAAATGTGTCATTCAGGGTTTCACTGAAAGTTAATTTCCGGGCCAATGGGGCTACCTAACTTGCTAGCCACCTCTTCTATTCCCTTGGAATTTTCCCTCCAGATCAGTCCCTGGGAAAAAGCCGAGGAATGATGAACAGGAGGCAGAATGGCGAATGCGGGGCTGGCTGGGGAACACTGAGACCCCAGGGGGTGTCTAATATTTACCTTTTCTCATGCACCGTGCTCTTGCTGTGCTCCGATGCCTGAGGGCTCACTCCTGGAAACCGGAACGTGCGCAGCTGGCCATTCTACGACTGCTATTCCGTTCACCTGCCAAGGGCTCCTCTCTCTACCCTGCAGGATGAAGCAGCCTCTGGATGTTCCCTAGGCTCGGATTCCTCCCTTACGGCAGCACTGCCAGGTCGCAGGTGGGAGATGAGGCAGTATCCCAGCGCCATTCCTCATGGGAAGGACAGGCAGTGCTTTCTGCCTTGTGACCAGTGACCCAAGACACAAGTCTCATCCTTCGGCCCGTGGCGCCCTTTTCTCCTAATTGCTTTCAGGCTTGGCAGGGCATGTTCAGATCTTACACATAAATCTTCTCTTGGTCCAGGACACAGGGAAAGTGCTTCCCTTTGGTGCCTTATCCGGGCACATGGTCGTCCTAGCCTAGCTTCCCCATATCACTAAGCACGTTTGTCAACTATCTGCCCCAAATCTGAATTGTTGAGTGATCAAGGAATGCAAATCAGTCTTGCTGTCCAGTCTTAAAACGTAACTAGAAAGGTGAGTTGGAAAGTGCATCAATATATGCACACAACATATAGTCAAGGAATAACATGTCTTATGCAACATCATCAGAAAATTCACCCATTCTCATAGATTAATTTTCCTATACCTGAAGATAAAGACATTATGAGCGTGGAAACTTTCATCTTCAGCATTTTTGTTGACCAAAACACATTACCCTGTACCACAGAGCACAGAGAGGAAGTTAACCTTTTAATGGACATAAAAGCATCATGATGAACATCAATTCCTGGACTAAGCTGGGGTGCAATGTGCCTGCTTCATGGACTGTTGAAGAGGAAAGACTTTCACTTACCACCACCACAGGTTCTGGGGTTTCTCAGTCGCGTGTGTGGTTAGGGTGAAGCAGTGATGGCCATAAGCCCTGCTACGGGGATGCTTTACCGACTGGCCCTGATTGCACTGTGCTTTTGAGTCAGTGCTGACTAGGGTGTCCAGCCGTCCTGATTGGACTTCTCCTGCATTGTTTCCGTGGATACAGGACTTTCAGCGCCGAGACTGGGACATCCCAGGGGAAGGGGGAGCTTCGTCACCCAGTGCAGCCCAGTGATGCGGTGGGGGGATGGGGGGATGGCAAGTATCAGTGCTACTTGGTCCCATCACATAGGCTGTGGTAGTAGGTGACTGTAGTTAGTTAGTTGGTCAATTTCAGTGCTTTTCCTCCACTGCTCTCTTCCTCCACTGCCATGTCTTGCCATTGCTCTTCCCAACAGCTTAACCTACTCTCTCCTCTCCTACTCGCTTTCCCTTCTGCCCTCCATCACCTCTGCTCTGTCTCGCTTTTCCTTCTTCTCTTCCTGCCGCTTGTCCACACCCTCCCTCCTGGTCTTTCCTCACGATGGTCATTTTGTGTGTGTGTTTGTGATTTTGTGTCTTATTCCCTTAGTTCTTTTTTTAAAAATTTATTTATTTATTTTTGGCTGCGTTGGTTCTTTGTTGCTGCACGCGGGCTTTCTCTAGTTGTGGCGAGCGGAGGCTACTCTTCGTTGCGGTGCGCGGGCTTCCCATTGCAGTGGCTTCTCTTGTTGTGGAGCACGGGCTCTAGGCGCACGGGCTTCAGTAGTTGTGGCACGTGGGCTCTAGAGCGCAGGATCAGTAGTTGTGGTGCACGGGCTTAGTTGCTCCGCGACATGTGGGATCTTCTGGGACCAGGGCTCAAACCCATGTCCCCTGCATTGGCAGGCGGGTTCTTAGCCCCTGCGCCACCAGGGAAGCCCATGATGCTCATTTCTATCCGTGGGACTTCTGCTGTCTCAGCCTTCCCCGAAGTGAATCAATTTTATATTCCTTTCCTGCCAGAGAGATTCCTTTTTTCTTAACTTAGTGAAACTAACTCTGATGTCACATCATGTGTTCTTTCCCTTGCTGCTGTTTTTAACCTTAGTCACCACTTGAAGGCTCTCAGTTATGCTTCCAAGGGTGTTGCTGTTCCAGTGGTTGAGATTCTCAGGTCTGACCCCCAACGAGGGTGTTCTCCAACGTGCGGCCAATGACGCAACATTAATGTTTCATGAGTCCTTGTGGGTGTTACGGAGAAAAGTGCATACATCATTGAGTAGGTTTGGGAAGCATGAGATTAAGGGCATGGAAATGGGTGTGTTATGGGAAGTTTCTCGCCCCCGGGGTGTCCACTGTGGATCTCCAACCCGCATCGTGGCTCTTCCTGACGAGCAGCGGTGAAGGGCAGCATTGGACATCTCCAGGGCACGCTCACCTTGCAGTCACTGAACACAAAGGGTATTATGGAATTTTTCCTGGCAGAAGGCAATACAGGGCCCTGAGGAAGCAGCACCTTGTGCTAAATTGTGGAAAGTCTTTGAATCAGGTAGAGGTGGAACTAAAGCAGCATTTCCAAACTTCCTTTATTCAAGGAACATCTTACGCAGAGGTGTTAAACAGGCAATGTGGGCAGACCATGTGACATACACTCCCCACTCTCAGAGGGTCACAACGCACACAGTCTGTGTCACAGGTTCTGGGTGTTCTGCAAAGCCTCCCATTTCACTGGATCTGACCCTGTGCTTCCCAAGCCTGTTTTACTATGAAATACTGCTCTGTTTACTGTCTAATACTTCATTGCAATCTGTGGCATTAATGTCATTTGGGAAGCATTGGTTTAATATATTTTGCCGTCCTTCAAAGTTACTTTCTCTAAGCCCATTGTCTGCAAAATACCACCCTTTCTACTGCCTGGCAGCACTTCAGGACGCTTTGTTTTTGTACATAAGAAGACACATTTGCTCCTTACTGGAACAAAAAAATACTTTAAAAATTGATTAATTAATCTCTTTCCAGAATGATGTGAGAATAGTTCTGCCTGGTGTAGAGTTGTATTCGTTTTTATATCCAGATCTTTCCAAGTCCTTCTGTTTTATGGTGAGCTGCGTGGGAAACACTGGAGCCAATTGCTGAACAGAGTTTGTTTATGAATGTGATAGGCATCTATAATTATTGCAAGGAAAAACATGTCTCTTCAGAAATAATACTGTCTGAGAACACACAGGTGGAAAAGGTCTTGACTACACCGTGCAGCAGACGGGTCATCAATATTTCATAAAGTACTTTTCATATTCGAGACTTCAAATGCTTTGTAAGTATCAGTACTGTCTTCACAGCACCTCTCGTAGATAAAGCAAGTACGACTTAATAAGCCATTTCACAATTCGGAAAACTGAGCCACCGAAAAGCGTATTCTTTGACTCTTATTTGTTGAGAAAAATTAGTTGCAGAGATGAGCTCTGAACAGAAAGTGAGGTGCGGTCCATAAGGGAGAGGTGAAGAAGGTTCCAAAGATGGAGAACGCACACGCTCGGGAGAGAGTGAGGGCCCTCAAGGAGGCCTCAGGTCCCAGTCACCTGGGAGCTTGTGGAGATGAGGCACCTTTGATCGAACCACCAAGGACTGACTCACAGGTCTGGGCATCACCTAACAATCTGCTGATGAAACAAGCTATTCGTGTGACTCCCCAGCCTTCTGAAGTCTGAACACCCTGCAAGGGAGAAAGGGGTCGATGATCCTGGTGCTTCTGTTAAGTGTTGAACTGGGAGGATGACATGACGTGGCGTCACAACAGAAGAGCAGCAGAGGGACTTACCTGCGTTACCTGAGGTGATGACAGGCTAGGTTTTGGTGGGACCATTTCTTTCCTTCCACTTATAGAGCAGGAGGGGTAAGAACTAAGGACAGAGACACTCCTGGAGATGATCAAAATGGCTTTAATGTACATGTTGACATAAGGGCAAGACCATGAGCAGAAAGGAAAGGAGTCAATCTGTTGGATTTGGAGTCCATAGAAAGGTCGGCATCAGGGACATCTTCCAGTGAGGCCCGGTGAGGAATGTGGGCCCTTCAACCCCAGACGTGTTCCCCACTAGCTTAGCTTTTCCCAGTGTAAATAGTCATCCACGTGTTGCCTGGATGAACAACGTGTTAAAAATGAGAGTCTTGGGCTTCCCTGGTGGCGCAGTGGTTGAGAGTCCGCCTGCCGATGCAGGGGACGCGGGTTCGTGCCCCGGTCCGGGAAGATCCCACATGCCGCGGAGCGGCTGGGCCTGTGAGCCATGGCCGCTGAGCCTGCGTGTCCGGAGCCTGTGCTCCGCAACGGGAGAGGCCACAGCAGTGAGAGGCCCGCGTACCACACACACACAGAAATAATGAGAGTCTTTCTGAAGCAGCCAAGGTCCAAGTACACAACAGATGTGCTGCCTGGTACTCCATCATCTAAGGTGAAGTGTCAGGTCTTGTGAAAGAGATGGGTCTGTGACCTTCGGCCCAACACGTATTTCGAAGTATAAACTCAAGGACTGTTTTTTAGTTCTTAGAGCACCCTGCCTCAGATAAAGGAGAAGGGTTTTGCTCTGAGACCTGGACCCAGATTTCTTGAAGCCTTTGCTGGGGCAGAATCCTCAGCAGGGCAGAGTCTGGGGGGCGTGCTGTGCTGTGAGAACTGTTCTGAGGAAGCCGCGTGGACGGGGCAGCTGCCTTGGAAATGGGGTCTGCATTTTGCACAGATGGGTCAGTTCTTCCAGCCTCCGGGCTTTCTGCAAGATTCTCTCTTCTTGCTACATGCAGTACAGACAAAGCCACACGGCCTCCCCTGTGGGCCCTGAGTCAGGCCCGTGGGCTCCTGTGAGGTCAGTTCCCACCGAGATTCTTGACTGACTCCTTTCCTTCTTGTTTCTGGCACCTAAAAATATCTTTTTTCTTTTTTAACATTGGTATATATAAAAATACTATACACAGTTGTCGCTGAAGTTCAGACTCGGACTCTTATCATTCCTCTGCTGGATTCTTGTTGCTGACATTCACATGTAATATTCTGGACAACATAAAAATATCTCTGCACTTAAGTATTTTCATTGTGGGGTTACAATGACAGATCATTGCAAAGACAGTACAGAGAGTTCCTGACACCTCACATCCATTTTCCTTAAGTGTTAACACCTTACATTGGGATGGTACATTTGCCACCACTGATGAACCAGTATAGACGCATTGTTCTTAACCAAAGACCATATTTTATCCAGATTTCCTTAGTTTTAACCTAATATCCTTTCTCGGTCTCAGGATCCCACCCAGAGGACTGTGTAATGTTTAGTTTTATGTCTCCTGAAGCTCCGCTGGGCTGTGACAGTTTCTGAGATGTTCCTTGTGTTTGATGACCTTGACAGTTTTGGGGAGTACGGGCCCAGTATTCTGTAGACTGTCCCTCAGTTTGGGTTTTGTTGGATGTCTTTCTCATCGTTAGATTGGGGTTTGGGGAAGGAAGACCACAGGGGTAAAGTGCAGTTCATCACATCATATCAAGAGTACACGCTATCAGCATGACGTCACTGTTGACGTTGACCTTGATCCCCTGACTGAGGCCGTGTGTAATGTAATGTGGTGGCCTAGATGGGATTCCTGGACAGAAGAAGAACATTAGGTAAACATAAGGTAATCTGAATAGAGTATGGGCTTTAGTTAATAATAGTGTATCAATATTGGTTCATTAGTTGTGATAAATATACCATACATAAGTAAGATGTCAGTAATAGGGTGTGGGTATATTAGGTCTCTTCTGTATTATATTTGCCATTTTTCCTGTAACCCAAAACTATTTTAATTAAAATAAACGTTATTTATTTATTTACATAGTTAAGTAAGATCACGAAGGAAAAGGAAACCCCCTGAGCTTCATGTATTCAACACTTTGCCTTGACAAGCACTGATCTGTTTTCAACCTCCATGGTTTTGGTTTTATGAAATTTCACGTAGTTGGAAACACACAGTATGTCTCCTCCTCAGACTTGTTTGTTTCTTTCACTTAGAATGATGTGAATTTAAGATTCCTCCACTTTGTCGCATGGGTTGACAGTGTATCCTTTTTTTTTTTTTTTTTTTGCGGTACGCGGGCCTCTCACTGCTGTGGCCTCTCCCGCTGCGGAGCACAGGCTCCGGACGCGCAGGCTCAGCGGCCATGGCTCACGGGCCCAGCCGCTCCGCGGCATGTGGGATCTTCCCGGACTGGGGCACGAACCTGGTCCCCTGCATCGGCAGGCGGACTCTCAACCGCTGCGCCACCAGGGAAGCCCGACAGCGTATCCCTTTTAAAGCTAAATGATGTTCCATTGTACAGATTCTGCTTGTTCAGTTACTGAAGGGCATTTTGTCTGCTTCGAATTTTTGGTGATTATGATTATTGCTGCTATAAGTATTTGCATGGAGATTTTTGTGTGGACATACGTTCACAGTTGGATAATCAGTTGGATAAATACCGAGGAGCATAATTGTTGGATTGTATGATTATACAATGTTTACCTTTGTAAGAAACTGCCTTCTGAAGTGACTGTACCCTACTGCATTCCTACCATCAAGGAACATAAGTTCCTGTTGTTCCCCGTCCTCTCTAGCAATAGGTTTTTCGGGGGGATTTTAGCTCTTCTAGTAGGAGTGTAGTGTATTTCACTGTTATTTTCATCATAGACTTTTTGTGAGAATTAAATGCATGGTTGACATATAGTTTTGTATTGTTACTGTATTTTATCCACGATTTCTATGTGTTTTAGTGGACTGAGTCTTGTCCACCACGTACATGTTTCCTTCATGGAATTTTGTTTTTGCCATTTAGCACGAACTCAGGCAAGGCCATTTGTCACATCTCTCTACAAGTTATTGTTTCACTGACAGACATCCCCCAAATTAAACCTTGGGGATATTTTCTACTCACATGGTACCCAGTTCTCCAAAAGCTCATCAGTAAATGTTTGCTGAGCGATCCGGTTGGTGATCCGTTGTTTTCGTTCTTTAATTTACCCCGTCTTCTCTCCTCAGCTCTCTGTTTTGCACTAATTCGAAGGATTTAGGATTCTGAAGATTATTCAGGTGAATTACACACACGCAGATGAAGATTGCTGACGCCATCGATCTGCCTGCAGGCGTGCTGGCGCCGTGAATGTCGCCCTTGTCTTTCGCTAGTTTGTGGTGAGTCATCACCTGCCTCGTCATTACAGAATGACGAGTTTGTTAAATATGCCGTCTTGTCTCTGAAGTTTTGATTTATTGTAGCTAGTGCAATACATTACAATGCCTGCTCATCCCTTATCGAAACTGACATCAACACACTATCATATTCTTTTCTGTTTTTATTTAAAATGTTTTTATTTAAAATGCAACAATTATTAAAAAATGCTTTCTGTCAAGCAACGTTTCAATTAACCACTCCAGAGCTGAGAGTGGTAGAATTAAGATTTTTATCTACCTACATTAAAGAAATGGGAACAGGGCTTCCCTGGAGGTGCAGTGGTTGAGAGTCCGCCTGCCGATGCAGGGGACGCAGGTTCGTGCCCCGGTTTGGGAAGATCCCACATGCCGCGGAGCGGCTGGACCCGTGAGCCATGGCCGCTGAGCCTGCGCGTCCGGAGCCTGTGCTCCGCAGCGGGAGAGGCCACGACAGTGAGAGGCCTGCGTACCGCAAAAAAAAAAAAAAAAGAAAAAAAAGAAATGGGAACATTGTGACAATGTGAAGTCTTCAAGGTAAAACAGCACAGTGTCCAAATTTATTCAGCAAACAAGTATGAACATTCCTTATCCAAAATACGAGATGTCGAAGCAATAGCTAGATAACATTAGCGGCTGCTGTTAGCCCTGGCAAAGCAGTGGTGTGGGAAATTCTTGTTGATTTCTCACTGGGGAAAATCAGATGAAAGCAATGCTCTGATTCACTGTAGACAAATAAACTTGGAACATTTTGTGCGCTCCTATAGTTAGTGAGAAAGCTAGCGTTTCCTGCTATGTCAAGACAGACCTACAACAGGGAGTAAAGACTAAATCTAGAGTCTGCCGGGACTTTGTATCTGCAGGAATTCAAACCTTCTCTTCATTAAAGTCATAGAGATATGAGTTCTCACTGTTCCAAAGAACTTATAGAAAAGAGCAATAGAAAAACAGGATGGTTGAACTATGGGCATTACATCATGGGTGTTGGTAAAGCATTCCATCCCAGGTAAGGAGATGAGCTCCATGCTACTAGAAGACTGAAGCCGAGAGATAATCTAGTCAGAAACAGTGTATAAAGGAATTATCAGAAAACAAAAGACAAGCAACAAAACATCGATAGGACTACATCATCTGTTATCCACCTGAAACAGCACCAACTCACATAAACTTTTTAAAAGTGACTAGATCAAAAGCTGAAAATACAGAGGAAGTTTGTATTCCAAAGAATGGTGTAAGCTGGGATGGAAGAGATTAATCTATTATGTCTGAAGTAAGATCAAAAATAATTTTTTATACATGCACTTTCTGAATGAACTCTGATACTGCTGAGATATTAAAGAAATCTTTGAAGAAAGCAATCAACATTTCTGTGTTTAGTTCAGGTGACCTACTTTGGACCCAAGTACGTGTGTAACAAATGAAAAAAGACAATACATGAAGGCAGCCATACAGTAGAGATTTTGTACACACAAAACCCCAGAAAATCAAATTTAAGGTTCCCATGGCAACTGTAACTCTGCCGCACTGCACGTTATAGTAATCACTGCAGTGAGCTCTGTAGTTATAGTCGCAAGGTATTTTGGGCTGTAACTCTTTATTTTCCAATGCTTGCAATAATTTTTAGAAAAAATTCTCTTTCGGGGCTCTAACTTTTAAAGTTTGTCTCTACTGAACGGTGAATAATATTGGAAAGTTGTTGAAAGACTCCTGTGGAAGAGAAGCCTGGAAGTTTTCTTTTTCAAATGTTTATATACTATATACATATTAGTTTATATATAGACTATATATATATTCGTATATCTATATTTGTGTATATATACATATATAGATAGTGTTTGTGCCTTTTCCTTGCAAGGCACTGTGTGAGCACAAGTTAGGAGTATAAACAGTGTTGTCCCCCAGTAACACAGAGTTTATATATATGCTCATACAAGAAATACACAGAGGCATGCCCCTACACCTAGAACATGAAATATAGTAGGCAACTCCGTATGATTTTGCTGGAATAATAAACAAAGATAATTGCATACAAAAATGTCAGAGGAGCACAAAGAAAGATGGTTTTTATCTACATCTTTATAAAGAAACTGGATGTCATGTTTGGGAAGGGGGTGCTTGATTATGACGGTAGATTGCAGGCTTTACCACCAACTGGACTGCGAACTTGGCAACGCTATGGACACTGCCAGTTGCTTATCCATTGCCCGTCGTTTCCTCCCTAACAGGCACCAAATGTGTTTGGATCTCTGGCTTTCTCCAACGGATCCCAGAGGACAATTACTCACTCCCAGCACTAGGGGCGTATCCGTTTATCTGAGTCAGCCAAGCTATCCCTCAAGTGTGCCCTCAAGTGTGCTGGCCTTGGACACATGACCCAGTTGTGGTCAGTGAGAAATGAGGTCAATCTCAGGAGGAGTTTCTGGGAAAGGTTTCTTGACCCTAAGTCATGGGCCAGGAGGAGATGTCTTCGCCCTTACACTGGCCATTGTCAAGTCCAGCTGGACTGACTGAACCAGCCTGAACATCAAGGCAGAGGGTCCAGCCAACACCAAGAACGTCAGAGGAGAGAGGGAACGAGGAAGGGTGTTTAAACTCATCATGAGGGACACACACAGTTCTGAAACCTGATTTTCCCTTTGGTGTCCCCTTTACAAAAGATATTAAACTCCTTATTTTTAAGTCAACTGAAGTAAGGGGTTTCTATTATTGGCTGCCAAAATCATCCTTCTTGATACCATAAGTCATGAAATTCTCTGAGTCTTAATTTCCTCATTTATTAAACATCAAGAATAATATTTCCGTGTCTTCCAGGAAATCTGTACAAAATACTATGAATTGAAAGGCTTTCTACAACTAGGGGGCAATACCTTGGCACATACGTTATTTATATCCAGTGGCGTGCCAAAGGCAGCTGTACCAGCTCACGCAAGCCAATTTTCAAATTTTTAGGAATTTTGAAAGCTAGTTGACATCACATAGTTTAAATTCAGCTGTGATGGGCTATTTCTACTACAGGCAAATGCTACATATTAAGGCTCTTCTTTGTTTTATTTTTCTTTACTGCGGAGAGCCAGTTGTTAAAAATGTACCAATATGCCATTATTTATTTCTGTCTTGGAAACTAAAGGGCGACAATCTGGGATGTCTTGAGTATCCCAAAGAGAGTGAGAACTTCTAGTTTTAAACCATGCTTAGTTAAAGCGTAGTCCATTTCCTTTAGCATCTGTCCTCTGTTCAGAAGTCCCCTTTCTTTCTATTTTTCCCAGACCCTGTCTCCTAGATATCATGCCAGCCATTCATGCCTTAGCCCAAAAGGAAATAAAGGGGAATATTAACAATAATGACTATAGATAGTTCCCATCTTCATCTTCATTCATCCACCAAATATACACTGAGGTCCTCCTACAGAGGGCCCTGTAACAATGGGCTGAACATCTGGTGTAAGATAGAAAGTGTATGACACCTGTCCTCAAGGAACTCGCATTCCTACAGCAGAAGACACGTAATGCAGAAGTTTGCTTTAGGAACACAGATATTTCAGAAACCCAGCCAGAAATGGTCTGGAAGGCTTCCTGGAGGAAGAAGGGTTTAGTAGGTTAAGAATAAAGGAAAAGGGGAGAGAAAGCAAGCCATCTTCCATTCAAGAAATTCTAATTTATCAGCTGTCTAGTGACCTGGACACATATAACAGATGGTTGAGATAAGAGAAAACCAACAACAGGACAGGAGTGGCAAATAGAACCAAATTTCTCATACAGTATAATAAGCAGTGAAAATTATCTATGGGATTTATTACCTAGGGTGTCACCATTGATCTCAGAGCAGTTTGAGGGAAATCATGGGCATGAGAGTCTCATAGTCATGATGGATGGTCATGAATTAGACAGGGAGCTGCAGTCTGTGCATATCTATATATATATACACATATATACATGTGTGTATATATATATATATATATATATATATATATATATATAAAATCACAAACCGTACATATGTGTATGTGTATGTGAAAGAGAGAGACAGAGAGAGAGAGAGATGGACCCAGGAGATAAAGTGATGGAAGTAAGAGAAAATACTTCATAGGATAAGAAAAGGAAGTTTGAGCAGGCAGCAGGGATGTGAAAGGCTCAATCTTAAACAGAGAGAAGGATATCTTTTTCTCCAGGATGCAAAAGGAAATGGTAAATGTTTGCGTTGACATGGATATATTTGTGAATTAGGTGGGTAAGGTGTTGGGGAAACCAGAGATAAAATCACCTAGGAAAACATGTAAATCCTAGAGAACTAACATAAAACTGAATCAAATGCATAAAATGCGTCATTCACCTCACAGGCAAGGGGGCAAGCCTCTTTTTCTTCTTCTTTCCCTGTTTTATAGGATTGATTTTGTGTTTTGTTTTTATTTCATCCCTATCCCCTGACACACACATCCATTCACCCATATTCACTCTTTTGAAAACATACACACTCTATTTCTATCCTAGTGATTATCATGAAAATTTTTATCATCAAAATCTCATAGTTATTTCAAGTCTAAGCAGTATCTCCAACCTGCTCTAGAACAGTTAGATGTATTTTAGGACGTTTTAACTTTGGTCAAACCCTTTTCCCCTTACATTTATTGTTGACCAGTATTTTAGTTCTCTCTTGTTTATTTTTATTTTTTTAATTAATTTTTATTGGAGTACAGTTGCTTTACAATGTTGTGTTAGTTTCTGCTGTACAGCAAAGTGAATCAGCTCTATGTATACATATATCCCCTCTCTTTTGGATTTCCTTCCCATTTAGGTCACCATAGAGGACATGTTTATTTTTTAAAATAAATTTCACTGAGGTATAATTTACATACAGTTTAAGTGCACAGTTTGAGTCTTGACAATTATGCACAGCCATGTAACCACCAGCCCATCAAGATACAGAGAATCCCCATAAGCCTCTACCTTTGAGCCCCTCCCCAGGCAAACTCCACCCCATCCTTGGCCCCAGGTGACCACCGATCTGCTTTTTCTGAAACTTCACGTTAGATTTCCTTCTTAGACTTTATATAAATGGAACTCATTCTTCATACAGTACATACACATTTTTGTTTGACTTCTTTTATACACCATAATCACTGTAATGTTTTTGAGGGTGATCCACGTTTCTGCTTATAACAATAGCTTTTCCTGTTCGTTGCTAAGCAGAATTCAGTAGTATGGACGCACAGTAATTCGCTCATCCAGGCACCTGTTGATGGATATTTGGATATTGGATGTTGTTTCTAGTTTGGGGCTATTATGAATCAAGCTGCTATGAACTTTCATGTAAAAGTCTCTGCATGGACACATGTTCTCATTTCTTTTCAGTAAAAACTCATAACCTGCTGGGTCCTATTGCCAGTCTATGGTTAACTTAAAAGAGATTGCCAAACTGATCGCAAGATGATTGTACCTTTCATGCCCCCCCACCAACACACGAGCGCTCCCGTTTCTCTGTATCTATGCTCACACTTGGAATTTTAATTTTTAATTTTAGCCATTCTGCTGAATTATAGTGGTATCACATTTGGGTTTCTATTTGTGTTTTCCTAATGCTACTGAGCATATATTAACAAGTCCATTTGGCATTCAAATATCTTTGAATGTTCAAATCTTTTGCCTAATTTTTTATGGAGTTGCTTGTCTTCTTATTATTGAGTTGTGAGAGCTCTTTATGTATCCCTGATACAAGTCCTTTCTGAGATGATATATATTGCAAACATTTTCTCTCAGTCTCTGGCTTGACTTTTACTTTTTTAAATATAGTGTCTTTCAAAGAATAAATGTTTTAATTTTGATAAGGCTTATGTTATTGTTTTTCTTTTATCATTCATGACTTTTAAGTGTTGTCTATGAAATCTTTACATACCACAAAGTTACAAAGATTTGTTGTATTATTTCCACTATTGCAGTTTAACTTTTATGTGTAGGCGTATGATCCTTTTTAGTTAATTTTGGCATATGGCATGAGGTAAGGGTCAAGGCACACTTATTTATTGTCTGCACAGACGTCCAGTTGTTCCAGGACCACCTGTTGAACAGATGACCTTTCTCCACTGACTCATAGCACATAGCGAGGACCAAATGAGCTAACACATGTGAAGTGCTTAGACAATTGCCTGGTACATAGTAATTGCACAATAAACATTTACTACGGTCTTTGGTGTCTACATTCCGTCTTGTAAATTCGACGTTTTGTTTGTCCAGCGTTGCACACTGTTCTCCTGAAATACTTTCTTTACAAAGTCCTTTAGAGAAAGTCTTTTGATGATCTGTTTTCATTAGTCTAAAAATGTCTGTATTTCACCATTCTTGCAAGACTTACTGTGAATAGAATTTGAGGTTGACGGCTGCTTTCTCTCAGCACAATTGAAGATACCATCTCTCCATCATCTCAAGCATCTTCCAATATCTGACGAGAAGAGCAGCAAAGCCTTTCCTTTGTGGTGATCTGTCTTCTCTCCCTTGTTCTTTTATTCTCTCTCTGTCTTCCTTGTGTGGATTTATTTTTATCTGGAGTGATTAGACTTTCTGGGTCTGAAGATTAGGGTTTTTTTTCCTGCTTTTATCTTTTAAGTGCTTCCTCTCCGTTACTCTTTCCATTTTCTTTATCTAGATTCCATTTAGACGTATATCAAACCTACACACTTTATTTTCCATTTCTCTCTCATACTTTCTCTCTCTGCCTCTCTAACCTGCTTTATGGGGAAGTGCTTCACATCTAACTTTCAGTTTACTACTTCTTTTATCATCTATGTCTGATTTTAGGTGCACTCATCCATTGGGGATTTTATTCCGATGGAAATGTTCTGTTTCCAGAAGTTGTATTTGAATCTTTACCAAGTTGCCTTGGTTATTTGGGAGAATAAATTGTGCCTTTCTTATATATACTATTTTCTCTTTTATAGCTTCAAACACTTAATCCTACTTCTTTTATTTAGTATCACAGTGTTCCGAAGGCTGAATCTCTTAGCTAGTGAAGATCTGACTCCACGACTGTTTATTTCTTTTCTCACTCATGGTGGTTTGTTTCCTTGTGTGTGCACAAGTGTGTGTGTGTGTGTGTGTGTGTGTGTGTGTGAGAGAGAGAGAGAGAGAGAGAGAGAGATTTGATTAATTATTGATTAATAATTAATTTGATTAATATGAGTTCATCATATTCTGCCCACTATCTGTGAAGTGTCCTCTTGAGTTGGGCATGCAAATCTACTGAGGTTTTGCACCCTTCCAACCCAGGAACATGCTGTGATTAGAAGGCACGTCAGCTCAAAATTTAAAACCACATAAAGTAGTTGTGGTTATAAATGGATTCTCAGGTAGATTTTTCTCGCCAGAGCCAACCCAGATGGATCAATGCCATTTGAATCTCCCCACATTGGCAAGAAGATTTCTTTCTCGTCTATTTTTTCACAGAAGGTGTAGCTTATCAAAGTTCCTGGCTCTTTGGGTGAAGTTTCCTTTCTAAACCCCCATTTTTCTGTGTGTCATATTCCTGTCTCCTCTGACGTACGTGGACCTTAAAGCCCAGTCCCTTGGAACACAGAGATCCTCACACATTTGAGGGTAGCAGAAGCTTCAGTGTCATTTTGTGGCTTTTTTGTAGCAAAACAAATGTTCTCAATTTCCAAACTTGCTCTGCCCTTATTGCTCCAATCCAGTAAGTTGAGTAAAGCCTCCAGTGTACTGAGCCCAAGTACTAAAAATTATAACTGACTCACATCTAAGTGATAACAGCTAGTAGCTAGCCAACCTTTCCGGAAGCATTTGAATCGTAGACTAATAGTGTCTTAGCTTGAACCAAAAAAAAAGGTCTCTAATGAAGACTTTTCTATAGATACGTTTGAGGGGAAGGAGATTTCTGGAACCCACACATTTTACCAGCTAATCCTTGTTGTGCAAGGAATGTTCCACGGGAGCCGTCACGTTTCTTTCTCACACGTGCTGTGGCGGAGATCATGGCGCCTCTCCTTCAAATGTTAGTTTCTTCACTAATCTGTTCAATCAGTAAATATTTATCAGTGCCAGCTCTGGGCCAGGCACTGAGCTGGAATAATGATGAGAAAAGTAGTGCTTGGTCCTTGAAGACTGTGGCCTCGTCAAGAAACAAAGAACCTGATAATCACATAGATACGAAAAAATGTCAAAGGACCCCTGAGAGATGCTTTGAAGTAGACGAACCTGTGCTAGGAGAGCCGTGATGACAGATCCCAGGGTCAAAACCAGCTCCTTGGGAAGTGATGCCAGTGGCAACATGGAAAGAGTGAGGTCGTCTGGTGAGCGCGTAAAGAGGTGAGGGTGGCTGATGTGAAGGGAAAAGAAAGAGTGATGGAAACGACGCAGCCAAGGCAGCTGGGTCACGAGGGGAAGACGTTCCTCTATTTTCAGTCTCTTAATCAGGAGACAAGCATCGGGCTCTACACTAGAGGAAAGGGCGAAGGGAAAAAAACGTCATGGTTAATGTCACCAGGACTTTCTTGCCCGTGAAAATAATTTAGTTGCCTTAGTCATGTCTTAGCCATGGCTGTACCATGACACCCCGTCTTCCTCTCTTTTAAAATATTTAAAGAGGGGTTTCCCTGGTGGCGCAGTGGTTGGGAGTCCGTCTGCCGATGCAGGGGACGCGGGTTTGTGCCCTGGTCCGGGAAGATCCCACATGCCGCGGAGCGGCTGGGCCCGTGAGCCATGGCCGCTGAGCCTGCGCGTCCGGAGCCTGTGCTCCGCAATGGGAGAGGCCACAACAGTGAGAGGCCGCGTACTGCAAAAAAAAAAAAAAAAAAAAAAATTAAAAGATATTGTGAACCTAAAATTAAAGGAATCTGATCAGTCAGTCAAAATCCTTTCATATTTTCTCACATGCAAATTCTGCAAAAGCAGCCAACTGAGACTTTGCAGAGAAAAGCTACTTGGATCCATTTCATTCCTCAATGTGCAGTCAAAGGGTCTGTCTCTCATTCAGCATCACTCCTGGGCTAAACGGCTGACGAAACAGTTAATCAACTAGTCTACTGAAAAGAAAGTAACATTTAAGGATAAAGGAGCACCGATTCTACAATAATCGTGCATGTATCCATTCATTTAGTTAGTGAAACTTGTTCAGCAACTACTATGTGTCGGGCTCTATTCTCTATTCTAAAAAGGAAAGTTAAATAACTTCCAATAGTTTTATTTTTATTAGCCAATTTGTCAAGGTCTGCCAGAGCTGTCATCCCTCCAATAACAGCTTGTACCAAATTCCTTTCACCCCCGTTTAGTGAAACAGCAAACTAATGGACACCAAGAATACAGAAGCCAAAGCAGAGATGACTGCTCACGTCGAATTGCGTTATTCCGAGACAGAGCAGGGACATTTCAGGCCAGCACAGAGGTAATTAGTGGCTGGTCATGGACACCCGAGTACTGTATCAATCTGAGTTCTGTGCTTGTCTCACTTTTGGAAATGGCTCAGAAACAACCTGCATGCCTGTCAATGCTCTGTGAGCAGAATTTTGTACAGGGGAAGGGGAGAGAGTAAACGTCACGAAAGTGGTCACTTCCTGGTCCACAAATTTCAATAAGTTTCCTCCAGATGGACTCCAGCCTCCCCTTATTTCTGTACAAGAAATTAGCTGAAATTACTATATGGGCTGACAGTTCAGCTTAAAGTCAAAAGGAAGAGATCCCAGGAACAAACACTGGCTTAAAAACCAGAAAGAAACGGTTATGCCTCTACATGCCTGCTGCATTTTTCTGTTTTCTGTACCCAACCAAGACAAAGAAAGCGTGTGCATTACAGCATATTTGGATTTACCCACTTATTTTTCAGCTGTAAGTTGCCTAAATTCCAACATCTTCAATCCTGGCTAATTGATTGGGGCTGAATGGGCTTAGCTTTTATAAGGAGAAGTCATTTCTGTCCATGACAATCTTATGTTATCTTACAGTTAAATCTATCTACTATTATTTTTCCCCTTGGCAATAAAGAGAAATCATGAACACATCATTTCTTTTTTTTTTTTTTTTTTTTGCGGTACGCGGGCCTCTCACTGCTGTGGCCTCTCCCGTTGCGGAGCACAGGCTCCGGACGCGCAGGCTCAGCAGGCATGGCTCACGGGCCCAGCCGCTCCGCGGCATGTGGGGTCTTCCCGGACCGGGGCTCGAACCCACGTCCCCTGCATCGGCAGGCGGATTCTCAACCACTGCGCCACCAGGGAAGCCCAAACGCATCGTTTCTAATTGTCCTCAGGAAACGTGCATCTGACTGTTCCCTGGAAACATTTAAACAGAGAATGTTCTCATCTGCAGTGAATCGTTTCTGTGGAGTCATCCGTGGATGCAGGGGAAGGGCTTGGATGACCCCTTAAATCCCATCCAGCAGCAACCTTCCTGGTAAGTCTAATGGAAGCATCTTTCCTCTAAGCTGCTTTGTGAGAAAAGCAATAAGCCGTGACTCCTATGGTGATTCCAGAAGTGGAGCTGCTGCCCGCAGAGCACTGTTTCCTGTCTCTCTAGGGGTGTAGCCTCTCGCCTTTGCAGGAATTTGCAGTAATGCAGATAACTGCAAAGAGGCAAATGCTTACCAGGATTTTCCCTGCCACAAATCCCTGGACCTTGGCAAGATTATTTTCCTCCCACAGTGGTGAAATAGAGTATTAAAGGCATATCTCAAAATGAAAAATGCGATAACAGTCCCTTCTTAGCCGGCTGTCTAGAGAAACCATTCATTCTGGGTTCATTACTGAGCTTTTCTTTTTCTTTTAATTGAAGGCAGATAAAATTAGAGATGCATGAACCCATGGCAGAGAATGTCTCTTTCTGTGAAAAATGGGAGATCTAAAACTAATATCACACAGAAAGCACTTTCAGATCACAGATAACATCTCTTACCAATTTGTATCTCCGTAAGCTAAAAGAATGGCAGATATAATCACTTATAAATGATATTAACCAGTGGACAGAAATGTTATTAAAGAAAGACAAAGAAAAGAGGTTGGGAGAGATGGAGACACTTTTCGCTCTGTAGTTCGTATCTGACAAGAGTCTCTAATATAACGCTTGTGGGAGCAGAAAAGCAGAGCTGTTCAAGTGCCCTCCCCAGGGTAGGGCCCTGCTGAAGTTGCCTGCAGGGTGGCTCTCCCCATGGGCTAAGCAGCTGGTGTGAGTGGGTGCATGTGTGGATGAGAGAGTTGAGGCAAGTCACTTAGGATTCGTTTTAGGACTTTCAAAATATGGACCAGGCTTTGGGTTGTGTGTGTTTTGTTGGGTTTTTTTATTTTTTAAAGCCTTTAAAAGCCCAACAGAAGGTATTGCCAAGGGCCCTCTGCTCTTAACACCGGATAGGAGCAAGTTTACAAAGTAGCAAAAAACCAGAGCTGTGCTGGAGGTGACGGGGCTGGACCACCTCCCAAGGTGGCGACATGTCGACGTAGTCATTTGAAGTGTCCAGTCCTTGAGACGTGTAAACTCGCAGAGAAGCAGATTTTGGTAGGAGTTGTGGAGGAGTTAAAAAGCCAAAAGCTCAGTTTGGGGAGTTAATTTAGAGACGTCTATTAGCTACACAAGTGGAGTGGGCGTGGCTGGAAACAGGAGCTCTGGGGAGAGGGCGAGGCTGGGGATACAAATCTAGGAGTTGCTGGTGTGTAAAACGCACATAAAGGTGTGACCCTGAATGAAATCGTCTTAGGAAGGAGAGAGACTACTTAAGGGAGACGGGAGGTGGGGACATTTATCTCTGACATGAGGAGGAACTGGGGAAGGGGACCAAGAAGAGGCGTCAGCCTAGGGAGGGAAAGAACTAGGAGAGATGAGAGTCAAGACAAAAGGGTCTCAAGAAGCAAAGAGCGATCAGCTGTGCCATGTGCCGCTGAAGATGAGTGAAGGCGACCCTTGGCTTGGGAAAGGCAGGGCTGGCTAGTGGTCTTGCTGAGAAGGGTTTTTTCGCTGACACGCTGGGGACAATACCTGAAAGAACTGGAAGCGGAAGACAATAAAAGAAGAAAGATGGAGACGGTCGAGCACACGTGAACATTTCAAGGGGGGACCCAAGCAGGCAACCAGATGGACACACTGAGTTGGCCACAGATGAACTATTCTTGTAGAAAATTGGCCCATTGGTGATTCAGAGGTCCGTTTGATTTGAAGACGCAAATACTGTCCAAGAAGAAACGGGTGGAGAAGTTCTCAAAAGAATTATTCAGTATTATTGCATCTGAAACACAGCCATGGTGAAACCAGCCACAGACAATAGGGTCGAGTAGAGGGACTCAGACACCAGGATGTAATATTCAGATGCAGATAGACACTCAGCTGAAATGATACTAAAAATGAGTGAAAGCAGAGAAGTTAAGCAAGATGGCCAGGGGCAAAGTGAACTTGTCCTGAAAGAAATTTCAGTGGGGCTGAGCTCTAAAAATCAGGGCCAGATTTGTACTTCCAGTTCCATCAGTGTTAAGGAAACATGAATCAAAAAGTTAAAACTTGGTGTGATACTCCCTCTAAAAGGATAAGCCTATGTGGGGCTACAGAAAGCAGATGGCTATCCGATGAGGTTGAAGGTCGTAGGGCAAGATCCTGCCAACAAGATTTCCAGGGCACAGATCATAAACGTGAGCTTCGACTCGTTTATTTTTCTGGACCTTGAAGCACTTGCTGGAAGGGTTAATACCTTAACCTCTTACCAGGTAAAATCTGAGTGCTGGTTGGTCTTACTCTGGTGGGAACTTTTTGTAGCTGATACTAATTCCCTGGGAAGAGGTTAATCTGGAAGGAAAGAGAACAGAACCGGAGTCAGCCAGGTCTCAGCGTTGCTGAAGGCGGGTCCGTCCTCCAGCGGCTGCCCCCTCCTCCAGTGGCTGCCCCCTCCTCAAGGTTTGGATGTTTGGATGTAACGGGAAAGCAATGAAGCAGGTAGTCACCAGGGAAGCGGAGTCAGAGCACAACAAAGTCACCAGGGATTTCAGTGAAAAAGTACAGGAGAAGGAAATGTTGTTTGTTGTGTTGTGAGACTCACAGCCTTGCGTCTGGATATTCCCATGCTTTGAAACGAAGCTGGCAGGAAATAGTTAACCTTGCCTATCACTGAATTAGATGACTAGGGAATCTTCACAAAGAAGAAATAGAAGAATAATGTTGTTCATCCTTTTTTGTTTGTTTTGCTTTTTAAATTGTGATGGAATTTTATTTGAGACTTAGGAAGAAACCTTGAACCAGAAAGAGCTAGCATGCAGCAGGTATAACGCCTTTCAGAGAAAATCTAATATCCCATACCTCATAATAAACAAATACATCTTGCTTCTAAAGGGAAAAAAAAAACCCTGAATTGTTTATTTTGTCTATGGGGATGTTCTATCCATAGACCCTTTTTTCTTTGAGCATCTGTGTTTCCCATCACCTTCAACACCCACCTTGATTTTTCTTTTTGGCTTCAATGATTCTTCCTGGTTTTCCGTTACTATATCCAACTTTCACTTACTTTTCTGCATTCTGGTTTCACCCTAAACCTCTGATGCTACAACACCTCGTTACACTAACTGTAAGTTATGCTCCCTGCTCACAGCAGGAGCTGCAAATAACACTTCTATCTTGTTTATACTTATTTTGATCTATGAGGCAGGCAGTTTCATTACTTTGGATTGTATAGAGTGTCTATTAAATGCCTACAGTACTTAGATTCCTCTACTCTACCTTGATGAAAGCGCACTTTGGGGGTAATTCCTACCCATATGTTTCTTTCATTTTATGGGACTCTTTCTTCATATAGGAAAGATTAAATTTACATCAAAATGTGGGAGAAGCAAATCCTTTAAGAACAGCAAAAAACAAAGGCAAGACAGTATGTCTGGATCTTAGAAGAGTCAACTATTCCTATATTTTAATTTCACGTTTTGTTTTTTACCTAATATTTTGAAGGTAAAATGTACCCTCTAGCTTGGCACTCTAGTTTCCTTTACATTTTATGGTAATTTCTTCTGCTTCCACATTGCTTTCCACATTTTTCCTGATTTCTTCATCTTCTAAAAGGATGCATTTTACAGTTTTGTTATTTTAAAGGTTTCTCTGTGTTTGATAAGTTTTCTTTCAAGGTTATCATCTGTCTCTTCCATCTCGCTGGTTTCCTGTCTCTCTCTCAACACACATATTCTTGCAGGAGCTTTAGAGCCATAGTTGTACATTCTGTCTGGGCTTATTACTTGGACACCCAACAGGCTCGACGTAGCACGTCCGAATCATATCATCGTTTGACTCCCAATCTAGTCACTCACACTGATTTCCTTATATCTGTCAGCGGCCACACAGGGAGTATAGCTGGGCCAGTGCCGCCACCAATGAGATACACACCAATGAGATACACACACTGAAAGCAGCGTTTGCCTCTGGGGCAACGCAGGCTTCAGAAGTAGGAGCTCTTGGTCTGGGGGACGGTCTTAGGTAACGTCATGCCATGGGAGGGACGGGGAGACTCCCAACCTAGAACATAAACTCTAGGTGAATTCCAACTTAATTCCCATCCTACTGGTCTCCTGAAATCACCAAATGTGCCATTCTTCATGTGAATCTTCATTTCTTTCCAGGAATCCTTGCTGTAAATGAGAAAACAGATGACACCTAGGACTTTATCCACCTTAGACTGTTATCTACAGACATTTACACACAGGGATCAAAGCCTAAGAGAAAGACGTCAGAGAGAAAAAAACCTACAAAAACAAAATTAATAGAGTGGGAAAGAAAAACCTTGAAATAAGTAGTCCTCGTCAAAAAGTGAGATACAATCCATTAAAGAAGAATCTAAGGAGGGGGAAGAGCGGGGGGTAAGGGAAGAAGAGAAGGAAAAGAAGAAATCGATGGAACAGAAGTAGTGAATAGGGAGGAAAGAAATCTCTCAAGGGTTTTTGGAGCTCTAAAAGATTGCTGTGGAAACAAAAGACTAAAGATTTAGCGAGTGGATTATAAAGGGTCTTGGTGAGAAAATAATTTGTAAGGAGGAAACGTGTGTGAAGGAAATAAAAGGTGGGTATTGAAAAAAACATTGAAATATGGACGATAAATTTGTAAGTTCTAAATCCACCTCTAGGAGTTCTAAAAGCCGGGTAAAAAGGTATGTAAATGACGACAGCATCACAGAAACTTATAGAAACGTAAAATGAAACTTAAAAGTGCAGAGGAACGAAAGGGCCCACAGGGTGCAGAGCAGACTAACTCAATTCGCATCCTTTGTAGAGTCGAACTATATGGCAGGTAGTAGGATTATAAAACGTAAAACAGTTGCTAAGAAATTATTGCTGAGTACTTAGAGGCCTAATGTAAAAATAATTGTCATCTGGAACTAAAATTCCACTGGATTTTAAGAAAACACAGGAGGTGGCTAAGTTGGAAGGAAAAATAAAAGCATGTCAAAAATGAGTCTTTCAGTGTGAGTGTGGAGAGACACAAAGGAATATGTAACCAAAACATATTTTGTATAAAGCTTCTGAAAATAATAAACAAAAGAAAGACAACTCAGTAGAAAACAACCAGGCAAATGGTATAAAATCACAATTCACAAAAGTCCAAGGGCCAACGAACAAGTAATAAAAGAAACAAAAATCATATTAAAAGTGACGAAATAGTACTTTTTGTCCTCCAGATTTCAAAACTTACAAATTATACCGCTTAATGTGTATTAAGTGCTTACTGCGTACATGGTCCTGGAGTGAATGCTCCAAAGACATGACCTCACGCAGTGCCCATGCTAAGCCTGTGTTATTTATATTAACATCCCATCTGTGTGGATAGGAACATGGCAACTAAGACTGTGGAGATTTTCCACTCCTCCAGAAATCCTGTCACATCATCTGCACAGCTGAAGCTCTTGGAAAACAACTCAGAACGTGTTACAGCCACTTCCTCACCTCCTTTTTCTTCACTCATCAATTTACAGCAGTCTTTTCTCTACCTCCAGTGAAATTTTTATTTCCAAGCAAACCACTATTTTATTGATCTGATTCCTACGTTTCAGTCTCATCTTTATTGGCATCTCCAGATGTCTGACATTGTGTTTTTCTTGAAGGACCTTCCTCCCCGACTCTGTCCCAATGTTTGCACGTTTCTCTTGACCCTCTCTGCTCAAGCCCTCACCCCCACTTTCTCTCTTTGCCTTGTCCCCTACCTCCCAAGCTCCATGGTGCTCTCCAAGTATTAGTTTTAAACAACTTTCCTTAAAATATACAGACTCTTTCAGACAAACATATTATTACATCTAGATATAAAATGAATATGCACAGAAAACAATTACATTTCTTAAGATAAAAAAATCAGTATGGCAGCTATGACCTTAGCCCACAAAATCAGACTGTTTCGTATTACACTTGTTCATGTTCAAAAATTATACTCTTAACTATGGTGGTTGTTTTGGTATAAATGGGGCTAGAAAAAGAATACAGCACAGTAACTTCCTGACTTGCACCAGATAATAATCTAGTAAATACTCCAAGAGAAAGAAACTAAAAACCAGAAACAAGATTTTATCATTAAAATCATGAAACACTCAGTTTATCTCCATTTTTTTCAAAACTGGTCATGGAATTGAATCACAGTCTTTTTAAAGGAACGCCTCACTGGACCACCTACTACTATATAGTGCATCAAAAGTTCAGGAATAACGGAAGTAAAAACAATAAATCACCAAATAATAGTTAATAAAAGTTTACTGTGCACACACCAAAGAGACGGTGTGCATCCTGGGAGCATGCCAACCAAAACAAGGAAAGAAGCTCTGGGGTATATTGTGATAAAACAGCTTATATAGTGAAAAGCAGTGACTGCTTATTCCTCACAGTGATTGATTATAATATTAGAATTTTCTTAAATGATAGGAAATCAGTGTTATCTCATATCAACCTTGGGGAACACAAGTTTTCCTCATGACTTACAGAGGCATAAACAAGATATGACCCAGGTCAAGGTAGTCTTGCAAAGTAAGCTAAATGAAGCTTTGTTGGTATGACTAAAATGGTACTGTACGCTCAGGGAATTTTCAAGGCTGGTCGTCATTTGTTTTTTATTTTGACACCTGCAGTCAAGCATCCTTGAATGCTCTCTGTATAGGTAGCAAGCTTCAGAGACTTTAGAATCTTGTCATAAAGTGTTGACTTGCTTAGATCCATATAATTGAGATAAATAATATCTCAAAACAAACACAGCAAAGGGCAATCATTGTTTCTGTCATTGATCGAACCCCAGGTTAACGGTTGAAAAAAGTTCCGGAGGTGCCTATGATAAATAATTTTTTACCGTCAAACTGCAGATTCTATAACTCTATGTAGTGTTTTTAAATCCCCAGTATTAAGTATGAGGAGTCAAGAAAGAGAAATTAAAATTCCCAGAAATTCTTAACATTAAAAGTTACTCTTCATTTTTTGTAACTCTTTATTTTTGTATTTTAACATAACAAGTGACCGTGATGCTAAGCAGGACATCGTATTTCTGTGGCAGAATTTCACTAAACCTTTTAGAGGTTTTCTTTAAAAAAATTATAACTCTATATAGTATAATAAAAGCATGGCTTATTAACCAATATATTTTGATGTATTTAAAAGTAATAAAAACAGACATATTCAAAATATTCAAATAATAAAAATATTTGGAAATATAGAAATGATCTCTAATTGACAGAGACATTGTTTGGCAATAAAAGCGGTAATAGCAGGGAATATTGATACTAAAGGCAATTTTGTAAAAACTGAAAGATAATACTACAAATATTTAATATTAGAAGATTTTATTACCTTAAGTACAAAGGATTAATTGCCCTATCCTATAATGTTGATCTTTGTTTCATGACAAATATCCCAGATATAGAAAATGTCCCATTTTGTGTTGAAGTTGGTCTCATTGTTAAATGCGTCCCAGAGCATCTTCACATTGACCTTTGCTGTCTTGCTCTAATACTGGGTTTTTGGTTGACATCACTATCGCTTTTTAATTCAGATTTCAGATCAGTTTCTAACTCCATGTCACAATATTTCATAACATTATTATTTTTTTTAAAATCTCTTCTGTTCAGTTATTTACAGAGAACTGTAGCCTATAGCTAGCAAGGTTAATAGCACTCCACGGAATCTCCTAATGAAGTCGCCAAATTAAGGACTCTTTTTCTTGCTTCCAAAGCTTGCTCTTCGTTGGAACACTGCTCACAGGAGTCATACAAATGCATTAATATCTTTTATTTGCAAGAATGCTTCACCACTAGCATCACACAGAGCCAGAAAACACATAATATGGTGAAAACTACAAGAGAGACGAATTAGAGCAGGATGTCTTCTCTCTCCTGTTCCTGTTCTGGTCCACGGAAATGTTGACCTTCACCTTCAACTGAGTATCAGCTCTTGCTTTTGACTTGTTGTCAATAGATCCCCCTGAACAGGTAAAGTCTCTATGTCGCTTGTTAAGTTTTATTTCTTATATGAAAATTATACTGCATTTCCTGTTTTCCTGATTTATTGAAAGATTTCTCACAGGATTTCGGATTTGATAAAGCAAAATCCCAGAAAATTCTGGGAAGGAATTTGGACACAGAAGCATTTAACTATGTTTACTCATATGAGGACCATCTGTTTTATAACATAATATTTAACTTGAAAATGTTTATTGTAAAAGCCAATAGTCAGGCTTCCCTGGTGGCGCAGTGGTTGAGAGTCCGCCTGCTGATGCAGGGGACACGGGTTCGTGACCCGGTCCGGGAAGATCCCACATGCCGCGGAGCGGCTGGGCCCGTGAGCCATGGCCGCTGAGCCTGCGCGTCAGGAGTCTGTGCTCCGCAATGGGAGAGGCCACGGCAGTGAGAGACCCGCGTTCCGCAAAGAAAAAAAAAAAAGAAAAAAAAAGCCAATAGTCCTTTCTTCTTCTTTCTCGACAGGTATTTACCAAGTGCTTATATGTAGGAGACATTATCCTAAGTACTTAGATGAAGGAAGACGATAGAGTCGTATGGAGCTTTGAACTCTGGTGGCTCCAAAGAGGGAAGGTGACTTAGTAGTACATAAATTAGAACATAAATTAATATAAGAGCCTTAGCAAAGAAAGAAGTAGAGATAAAACATAATAGGATATCCGTGCAAGGTGAGTTACCACAGCTCGATCTATTCCATGTGGATCCAGTTATCTATTCCAAACGGCACCTTTAGATAAGTGATAGAAGTGCTTTAGAACAAGTTCTTAGCTCTCTCTGTCTCTCTTTCTCTTTCCAGTTCTAATCCATTTAATATTAACTCTTAAATGTCAGCCCTGGGTCTGCGTTTGTGTCTGCTATAGTAGCTTTTAGCAGACTAAACCTCCCAATAAAAACAATTAGAAAGCTCAGAAAGTCTCACTGAATCTCTGTCTATAATATTTTGTATAAATGTGTAAATATAGTACCATGTATTATACGTACTACTATATAACATACAATACTGTTTACAATATCGTATGTTATTACATAAATAATACAGTATATCATATATTATGTATTACTATATAATGTCATTAACTACGTATCTCCAGACTAGATGGAGGAAGATTGCTAAGAGACAAGCTCACAGTCCATGGTTAATTTTCTGTGGGGAACCTTTCCTGACTGTGAGGCTGGACCAAGCTTTGCCCAGGTAAAGGGTCACTACTTGGTAGTGGAAAAGCTAGGTAACTAGGCAGAGTTTGGGCAGTCATGAAACTGAAAAGGAATGAAAAGTGGAGAACTGTCTGGCTAAGATCCTGTTGACCAGAGAAGGGTGGAGAGCTAAGCTTGACACGAGACAAAAACAATTTTTCTATATAGTAGGAGCAGCCAGTTGGAAATGCCAAGCTTTAAATACCATTCTTAATAGTGTAAAAATCATAAACTACTTAGGAACACATTTTGCAAAAGATATATAAGAACTCTACCCTGAAAAAAATTTGAAAGAAGCATTGGTGAAAGAAATTAAAGACGATCCCAATAAAAGAGTAGCTGTATACTATCTGACTTCAGGACAATATAAAGCCGTAGTCATCAAGACAATGGGCCTTTCAGGCACGAAGAACAGATAAATTAATAGAACAGCTTAAACAGGACATAAAGCCCAGAAATAGAAACAAACTTAGTCATTTGCTTTTCAACCAAGGTGCCAGAGAAATCCAAAGGAAACCGAAAGTCCGTTTAAAGATGGTGATAGTAAATCTGCACGTCCACAGGAAATAAAAAACCCAGCGAACTTTGATCCATATGCTCCACCACGTACACAAGATTATTGTGAGCTTGGTTATACAACCTAAATATAAAAGCTGAAGTTATGAAACTTTAGAAGAAAACATAGGAGAACTTCTTCATGCCATGGAGGAGGAACAGTCTCTTGGCCAGGATACAGAAAGCCATAAACATTATGGGAAAACGGTGCTAAATTATACTTCATCAAAAGTAAAACACCAGCACATCAAAATACATCCTTAAAAATACACGGCATCCCATAGAAGGAGAAACTACTTTCAGAAAACATGTCTGACAAAGGAGTGGTATTTAGAATATATAAAAGGTTCTTATAATGCAACAAACAAGCAATTATAAAATCTTAACAAAAGACTTGGACAGACGCTTCATAAGGAAAGAAATACAAATATCCAATGACCATATGAAACATCAGAGAACATTAAGTAAAGGGGAATAAAAATTAAAGCCGTAGCAAGACTGTTTGCAGGAACGTGAATCGGTGCAGCCACTATGGAGAACAGTGTGGAGGTTTCTTAAAAAACTAAAAATAGAACTACCATGTGACCCAGCAATCCCACTACTGCGTATATACCCTGAGAAAACTGTAATTCCAAAAGAGACATGGGGCTTCCCTGGTGGCGCAGTGGTTGAGAGTCCGCCTGCCGATGCAGGGGACACGGGTTCGTGCCCCGGTCCGGGAGTATCCCACGTGCCGTGGAGCGGCTGGGCCCGTGAGCCATGGCCGCTGGGCCTGCGCGTCCGGAGCCTGTGCTCCGCGGCGGGAGAGTCCACAGCAGTGAGAGGCCCGCGTACCGCAAAAAAAAAATAAATAAATAAATAAAAAAAAAAGAGACATGGACCACAATGTTCATTGCAGCTCTATTTACAATAGCCAGGACATGGAAGCAACCTAAGTGTACACTGACAGATGAATGGATAAAGAAGACGGACGTGGCCCATATATACAGTGGAATATTAGCTATAAAAGGAAACAAAACTGAGTTATTTGTAGTGAGGTGGATGGACCTAGAGTCTGTCATACGGAGTGAAGTAAGTCAGAAAGAGGAAAACAAATACCGTATGCTAACACATGTATATGGAATCTAAAAAAAACGGTACTGATGTACCTAGTTGCAGGGCAGGCATAAAGATGTAGACATAGAGGATGGACTTGAGGACACAGGGTGGGAGGGGGAAGCTGGGGCGAAGTGAGAGTAGCGTGGACATGTATACACTACCGAATGTAAAATAGTTGGCTGGTGGGAAGCAACCGCGTAGCACAGGGAGATCAGCTCGGTGCTTTGTAATGACCTAGAGGGGTGGGATAGGGAGGGCGGGAGGCTCAAGAAGGAGACGACATGGGGACACGTTTGTGCGTATGGCTGATTCATTTTGTTATACAACAGAAACTAACACCGTATCGTGAAGCAATTATACTGCAATAAAGATCTATTAAAAAAATAAATAAATAAGTAAAATGGATAACCAACAAGGACCTACTGTATAGCACAGGGAACTCTGCTCAGTATTATGTAACAACCTAAACGGGAAAAGAATTTGAGAAAGAACAGGTACATTTATATGTATAACTGAATCACTTTGCTGTACACCTGAAACTATCACAACATTATTAATCAACATTTGCAGGGCAGGAATAGAGACACAGACGTAGAGGATGGACAAGTGGACACAGCAGGGGAAGGGGAGGGTGGGACGAATTGGGAAATTAGGCTTGACATATACACATACTACCATGTGTAAAACAGAGAGCTAGTGGGAACATGCCGTACAGCACAGGGCGCTCAGCTCAGTGCTCTGCGGTGACCTAGATGGGTGGGATGGCGCGGGGGTGTGGGTGGGAGGGAGGTCCAAGTGGGAGGGGATATAGGTATACATAGAGCTGATTCATGTCGTTGTACAGCAGAAACTAACACACCATGGTAAAGCAACTATACTCCAATAAAAAAAAAACTATACTCCAATATAAAATAAAAAGTTAAAAAAATAGCTCATGGTATGTGCTGATCTCGTCTCTTACATAACCTCTCTTCGTTTTCCCCATGGTGTCTATTTCATAGGGCTGTGGAGAAAATTAGATAAGATGCCTCATCCAATCTTAGGACAGGTGAACATGCACACGTGCTAAGATCACTGGGTACTAATACCATCTCCACGATCTCAGAGAGCTCTTCCGTGAAGACCAGCTCAAACTCTGCGGAATTCTTCATAAAGTGTCGATGGGGTTTATTAATGCTTGTCAAGCCAATGACCTCTTGACTCGATGGCAGTCCAAACCAAGGCTTGTCAAACGTGGGGACCGAACGTGGAAAACAGAAGAAAAAGCAGATCAGATGTAGCGTTTAGGCATCGCCTGGGTTTCAGAAAGTAAGAGCTCTTTCCAGGAGCCGCCCAGGGAATGCGGTGACCTTCTATTATTCGACATGGTACTTCATGGCGTCATTCCCGAGACTGGAGTCTCTAGTGACATTTCATTTAGAAAGCAAGTCGCCTGGGTTGAACCTCGTCCATATGCACGCGTCCGGTTTCAGAGAACGCGTCCCTTATGTACCCTTTCCCAGTGACTGAGCAGGTGGCCCAGCACAGGCCACGGAACGCCTGGAAGTTACAAAGCTGCCTGTGTCCCAGACAAAGGCGGCTGTCGAGAGGTCTCGGGTTTACGCAGACTCTCTGCCCCTGCCGGGCCTCCTCAGACAACATTTAGTAGGCCAAAGGTTGCCTCAGAGTAAGCACTGTTTTCACCCCCAGCAGTGAAGGACGGGACCCCCACGGGAGGCCAGCGCCAACAACGATGCTCTGTCTGAACCCAGGTCGCTCGGTAGAAGGTTGCAGTCAGGACTGGTGTGGGCTGACATTTCAACACGAGAGGCCCGAGACACAGCTCCCTTTCTTCCTTTGCAGAGTGTAACCAAAGTACACTCGCTCAGAACACTGCTCTGAAGACACCCAGCAGACATCTTCCCGTTCCTCCGGCGGTGGGACACGCTGATAAAGCGCCCCCCGCCCCGGTTCTGTGTGTGATCAGGTGTGATGATGATCAGGTTTCTGTCTGTGATCAGGGATCCGCCGCCGGTGTTTAGCCCTGTGCTGTGGGGACGCTCAGCGCTAGGCCTGTGTTCCTGCTGGGGGGAGGGGGAGGCCCTGGTGTGAACTCACCCATCCCCCCAGCCAGGCCTGTCCCTGCGGTGGGTGCTTGTAAGGACACCAGCCTCGGGAGGTAGGAGGGTGCTGCACGTCCAGGATGGGACACTTCTGTCAGCAGACTTTAAAGTAAAGATGAAGACACAGCAGGCCTGTCTGTCCACCGTCTCAGGAGAGGAGATAAAGCTGTCCCGTTCGTGGTTTAGTGGAAAATGTGTGACATTAACCGTTGGGGGTGTGATGAGGGCAGGCCCTAGAATGTTCTCTGCAAACCCTTTGGCCTTAGTACACACGTTCCCTCAGAGTCAGCGGTCCCAGGGGAGGTTGCTAACAAGACACGAAGACAGGTCGTACTCTGTCATCTACGGCTGGCAGACTCTGAGGTTACCTGGGTTATTTTCTGCAGGAGTTCTCAAAGCCTTGAAAATGCAAGTATAGGATGCGGCCGAAAGGCGGCTGTAGGGCATCCAGCGCCTCTGGTGACACACGCTTCTCCCCACAAAGCACCCCATGTGGCCCTCAAACAACGCTGTGGACACACAGCCTCGGGGGACCCTGAGAAGGTACATGTGGAGCAGCTGATACAGTCCCAGTACCAGACACAGGCTCCAGTCAGCCGGGACAATTGAAACCAGGCTTCAGGCTTATTCCCCAGATCCCAGGTGGGAGCCTGGCTCATAATCACGGGGGTGGGAAAAGCCAGTGTCCAGATGACTGTCCTCGGGGGGGAGTGAGGTCACGTCTCCCTGGGTGACCAGGGAGTTAAGCCTGCGGTCGCACCAAGCACACGGGTAAAAAGGAAAAGGAACTGGGTTCTGACCCGGTCCCTGAGCCTGCCCTGCCTTGCAGCTGCCCACAGGGCCCCAGGCCCATGGGTCCATGTCTGTCCTGATGGCAGGGATACTTCTGACTCCCTGGACAAAACGAAGTGCAGAGAAATGTTCAAAGGAGCCAGAGAAAATTAAATTCTCTCCTTGGACTTCCGTCTATGTGATGGGAAGGACTCCGGGCTTGGCCCTAGGAGACCTACATGGTCATTTCCTGATCATTATGATGAGAAGATCACCTAAGAGAACCTCCAGGCACCTTGAAGGTGAAAAGTCTAAAACTCTGTGTCTGTATCAGCCCACGTTTGCCTTGCCTACTCAACACCTCGTCGCTGTTTGTTGAGTGATAGTTACCCTGTGGTTCATTAGGAAAGGAGAAAAGGAAATAGAAAGCATGAGTTTTACAAGGAGTTTCTAAGCTTTTCTGTGCAGTGCACTGTTCAGAGAAAGAGCTACAGCGATGCTGGCATATTCCCAGAGGGCGCGACATGGGTTAGCACAGTGGTACTTACACCATCACCAACTCTTGTCTACAGCCATCGCCCTTTGGGGTGCTTAGGGAACAAGTAGGAGTTCCCCCCTCCCTCCCTCCCTCCCTTCCTACCTGCCTTCCTTCCTCCCTCCCTGACATAAAATGAATAAAATAAAGTAATAAAATAAACCTGTAATCAATTTCTTTCAGTGCATTATTATGGAATTTTTATGCTCTTGATTAAGGCTTGTGTCAGATTTCAATGCGAGTTGAAGCTTTGCACTTGATATAAGGCTCATGTTTCTTCATCTCATATACTGTAGAGAAATAGGAATTATTACCCTCTTGATATAACCAAAAGTACTGGACTGGGTCTTCTAGGATTAGATTTAAGTGTGGCAAACGGCACACAGCCTTACAGCTTCTTGGTAGCAGCCGTGTCCACAGAAACACACGATGACATTTACCCAAACACTGCTCTTAATGATAACGGATGCTGCTGCTAACAAAAGTTGGTGTTTCAGAATCACCTTTCATCTTGAGACTCAACTTCCCGTGAAATCTAAATTGCCCCTACACTCCCAAATGACATTAATGCAGCAGGATTAATACATCACGTGTTATCCTTCGCACTGTGTTGACAACAATGTTCTCGTGCAGTTGAATTGTTCATTTTGCTAGTTAATACAATTGTTATAACCTCCACAAATAGCGCATCTTACAGGGTGCTCTCACCACTTTCCATATTCAACCTTAATGGGTCTGACATTCTATTTTGTAAAGGGTTATTTCCAATTATTAGCAAAAGGAATTCTATTTAAGCATGTGATATCGTTGCTGGGATGTGCTTACGAGGTGATAACACAGGCATTCTATCCCCCCAACAGTCCCTGTGGGGATGTTCCGCAATGAGTCAGCCATTTCTGAGTGCGTGCGCTCTCCGAGTGGCTCCGTACACCCGGCTGACTTCAGAAAAGCAAACTGAATTCGATTCACTCGTGAGGGAACAATATTCTACAACCTGTCAGAGAATAACATGCTTGTAGGCGTTGGATTCTGTTGCCAGCATCCAAACATCAGGACTTAGCTGGTGGATGCGTGGAGAGAGCAGGTGTCACTTCTACGAGGGGACTTGAGGGACCCCCAGATGCTCCTGATGCCTCTAAAATAGCCGGGAAATAATAAAAACTCTAAAATGACGTCCACCGTTTGCTAGGGGATATGATCCCACATTAGAGGTTCGTTCTGTGGGATGAAGGTCTCACGCCTTTGGAAGGGGTATACTTACATCAGATCAGCCTGGGGTACCTGACGCTGAATGAGGTCAACTCTCCTGAGAAGAGCTTTTCCTGGAGGGAGCTCAGGAGAAGCATGGGGTTACTGGGGGGTATCTAAGGACCCAGAGCTCTCAGGCCTAAAGGGAAAGGCCACTCGCACCTTCTGACAGGATCCTACTCTCATCCAGGGCAGGCTTATCCGGGGCTTCCTCATGGCTGGAGAGAGAGGACCGTCCAGGGCTCCCGTGCCCATGAGGAGCTGCAGCTTTCCGTGACTCGCTGCTTTAATCTGACGGCTTAACAGCCCCATGGCAGGAGTGCCTTTTAATGCGAGCCACCCCAAAAGCACGTTAAAGACCCCTTTAGAATAAATACTATAGAACTGAAGTAGCACTCAGTGCACCCCGCACAGCCGCACGCACACACACACGCACACACGTTCACCATCGTCCCTACAATCAAACTGTAGTTGGCACACGGCTCTAATAAACGTGATATTTGTCTACGCCCACACAGCTTGGCTCCTGGCACACGGCTCTGACTCACCACTGCACCCCTGAGCCCACAGCACCCACGTTTGCTCTGCAACCTGGAGGTTAGGGTCTGGGTCAGGTGGGCGGCACCTTGGGATAAAGGAGCACCTTGTGATGTGAGGGTGGCGGAGGGGAGGTGTAAGAGGAGCAAATAACGGACCAGAAAACCTCCTTCTTGATTTCTGTTTGTTTGTTGGAAAGGAACCATGAGGAAACATTTTAGCTGGCTGACTTCAAAGGTAGATGTGGGAAGCCAAAGGCCACTCAACAAAGACGCAGAGTTCTAGACGAGTTAGAGAACACAGCTGCCCCTCCTTCCAGGTCTCCTCACCACCCTTCCTCCCTGGTCCCCACAACGCTCCTGGCTCCGGTCCAGGGCCCTGTGTCTGCTCCAGGTTACACCAGGCACGGCCAGTGGTGTTTCATGCCAGGGCCCTGGCTCTGCAGCCTTCGGCGAGCTGCCAGCGTCAGAGCACGTGACGTCTGTGCTGGATAGACGACACTGCTTCTCATCTCACTTCTTTCTCTCAGCTCTGACCTCTTGAGCCAGTGGTCTTTTAACCACGAGAAGCCCACCTGTCAAGTCAGAGCATCACCCAGGTGCCTGGCCTGGTTCTCAGAGCCGGGAGCTCAGGACAAGGAGGCCTGACCTTACCCCAGGTGACAGCCCACCTGCTGTCCACCGAGAAGGCAAGCACACCCGTCGCAAGCCTACCCTCAGCTCTGAACTCCTGGGGAGCACGAGGGATCCCCTGCAGCCTCTAATTTGGAGTCAAGGTGCTGAGAAGAAAAGACGGACAGGGAAGCATAAGCACATTGCTGTTCCTAAAAATGCAACCCAAAGTCTGTCTCCTGTGGATGGCGTGTCCTACTGAGGGATAATCTTGGCTGTGGTTAAAAGTAACGTGCACTTCCTAAGTCATTCCAGGAGGCAAACGTCATCCTGATACCAAAACCAAAGCCATTACAAGAAAGGGAAACTACAGGCTAATATCTTCCATGAGCATGGATACAAACGTCCTCAATAGACTTCTAGGAAAACAAATGATTAGAAAGAATTACACACCACAGCCAAGTGGGATTTACCCCAGATGTACAAGGCTGGCTTGGCCTCCTGAGATCAAGTATTGTCGTCCATCACGTCAACAGCCTGAAAAAGAAAAGTCACGGCTATGCATAGACGCAAGACATTAATAATAGGGAAAATGCAGTGGAGGAGGGGGAAACATTTGAAAATATAGGCTTTATAATAATTTAGATAAAGCAAGGCCAACAGACCAGGAGACGATTGCCAGTGGAGTCTGTGCAGAGGCCGGAGCTGCCAGCAAAGGGCTTATTACAATTTCCATACGAAGGAACAAGCGAGGCAGGGTAGGCAGGCTTAGAATCAGCTGGTCTCAGTGGTTCCGGTAGGCTCTGGGTCATGGGACTGTCCCTAGCTGTGCAGGACCTGCCGCGCTGTGATGAACTGTCCAGAGAGGGGAGCTCGGCGGAGGAGAAGGTGGGTCGGGGTGTGGACCCCGGACCGGGGGTTTGCATCTGGAAGGAGTCGTTTATTCTCCAGAACTGACCAACGCTGGTGGAGGGGGGCGGGGTCTCCAGGGTCAGCCAGGCCCCTGATATCACAGCATCAGATACAGGAAACAAGAGACGCAATCGTTAGAGGAACTCTCTGTACTTTCCACTCATTTCTCTGTAAACCTTAAATTGTTTTAAAAAACAAAAGTCTACTTTAAAAAAAAAGTAATGTACAACGAAAGACACATTTTTACAAATTAGTCTGGAATTTCCTATGTGTTTCGGAGCTAAAAGAGGCACGTCATTCCCCGGGCCTTTGGGTTTAGTTCCCTCTGCCACATCTCTTTAAAGGGCGGTTGCTAGACCATGTGCCAAAGCAGGAATCCACCCTACCCTCCCTCCAAACTACGTAGCAAGGACTGGAGGGGCCTTTGATCCTTTGAAAGATAGAAGCAAATAAAAGTGTGGGCCGAACTGGTTCATCTGTACCATTTTTCTGGATTCCACATGTATGCATTAATATAGGACATTTGTTTTTCTCTTTCTGACTTACTTCACTCTGTATGACAAGCTCTAGGTCCATCCATGTCTCTACAAATGACCCAGAAATAGAGACACAGGTATAGAGAACAAACGTATGGACACCAAGGGGGGAAAGTGGTGGTGGTGGGATGAATTGGGAGATTGGGATTGGCATGTATACACTAATATGTATAAAATAGAGAACTAATAAGAACCTGCTGTAGAGCACAGGGAACTCCACTTCGCTGTACACTAGAAACTAACACAACGTTGTAAAACAACTACACTCCAATAAAGAGAAAAGAGAAAAAAAAAGTGTGGACCGAGCGTGTGGTGTGGTAACAGGGCAGCACTCGGGCTGCGTCTAGAAGGGGTCTTCACTGGGATCTGTGATCAGAGAACCTCCGTGCAGCTCTTACAGGAAGGAGCGGAGGTGGGACACGGAGAGGATGCACCCCGTGCTGTCCCGGGTCTCCTAGACAAATGAGCGTCACGCTTCCTTCTCCAAGTCTTGCTAGTTGATACTTCAGGTAAAATATTCAGGTTCCTACACACTTTGCAACCTTAAGTATTTAGGCTTTCCCCTCTTCCCCTCCCCTGCAGAGAGAGACAGAGACAGAGAGACAGAGGATGGTATTTCTTTCCTGTGATTCTCGACTCTGGTTTCCCAGAGTTCTTAACATCTCCTAATCTCTTGACATTAACTTGGAAACACTTTGGCTTGCAGAGATCCCTTTTCCGACGCCTTTCACGTAGCTCTGCTAGCGAGGCAGGAAGAGGGGTTAAGAAGCTGGCTGACCGGCAGGTTCTGCTCTGCTGGGGTGCAATGTTTTTCCATTAGCTTGTTTTTGTTTTTAGAGACCATCACTGGGGCCCGTGAGTAAGACGGCTGTAATTCCTTCTTGGAAAACTACATCTTGCCGAAGGAAAGTGACGGAATCTACGCAAGCCTCGCTCCTTTCTGCTCAGAGGAGCCCATGTCCCTGAGGGAGGAAGATGTGGGTGTCTCTGAAGGGAACGAAGGAGGAACCTTTATCTACACTGCACCTTAAGGCAGGCTGTCTTCCTCCCAGTGGCTAGAGGGTCCTGAAAGCCTTTGTGTGTAAAAGGCCCTGAAGATACCGACAGTCTCCAGTACTGGAGGGATGATTAAGAGGAAAATTGAAATAGATATGGAAGGACAGGTGAGAAAAGTACAGGTCTCTTGTTAAAAACATCTTTTTAAAAGCTCAAGAAAAGAAGGGGTTCCAGGAATCAGGGCCCCCGGGAGGTGGGCTCTGGTCTCTTGCTGGGGCAGGAGAAGGTGCGGGGAGAGGCCCCTGGCGTTGTGCAGGTAGAGGGGTGCCGCTCCCTCCCCTGCCCTCCCCTCCAGTCCTGTCCATCCCACAGCAGGTGGAGGCATGCCCCGGCGCTGGAGATGTGTTTCCAAGGACACCCCAAGCTGCTAGGACGTGGGCTCCCTTTTCCCTGCGATGCATTCTCGGCAAAAGTTGCCTCCTGTAATCAGGAGCATTAGCTGTGCTCAGAATCCTATCAGATGGCAGCAGGCTCTTAATCCGTGTCTGAGGCTAAAGATTAATAACATTACAGACGCCTGTGTTACGGGCCCCCATTCGCTTTCCCTGCGTTTGCTTGTCACGCGAAGACCTCATGAGCAGCTTTCCTGCTCCAGGAAAGCTCAGACCCCAGTGCCGCAGGGCTGGGTGGTTTCTGGGTAGATGCTGCCGCCCAGAAACAGGTGGCGGCCACTCCTCACGCCTGCAGGGACCTTTCCTCTCCTTCCGGGAAGCTCTCCTCTCTCCTGGAGTCGTCTTCATAGGGTTAGATGCATTCTGCGCTCACCATTCATGAAATTCAGAAGGTGGAAGCCATCGCCGTGTCTTGGGCTACCCTGAAAGCAGAGGCGCTGTTGCTGGGAGACCAGGAACCCAATTCTTGGCTTCGCTGGTGGAAGGGGACACGGATGCCGTCCCGTGTACACGGGATGGAAAACAACCCACGAGAACATTGCAGAAGAGGACCCGGCCACGCGAGAGAGCTGGGACCAAGAAGTTTGCAGCAGGGCCCCGGGGGGCTCTCATCCTTTGATGGAAGAGAAGGATTTGAGAGAAGGGTAACTCCAGGAAGCTGCCTTAACAAACTCAAAACTGGAACCCTTTCCCAGGGAGTTACAAGACACTTCAGGAGTTCCTGCTTTCACTTTTATTTTTGCTTTTTTGACATTTAGTCTCATTTCAAAAGTGTTCAATTAAAATACTCGGCAAAGACATTCTGTTCACACATCCCATCCCCTGAGATGGCAGGTGCCAGCTTCAGACCTGCAAGCTGAATTTTTCAGCAACCATTTTGTCTCCTAACTGCATTTAGTTGCTTTTATCTCCTTACTTTTGATTAAAAAAAAGAATGTTTCTTTTCCACGTGAAATTTCATCTCACAGAAAAGACTGACGGCAGGTGTCGAATCTGGAAGCTCTTCCACCAAGAATGACAAAAATAAAGAGTGATGCTGGAGGCTGCACTGCATGAAATCCTCTCTCTGCCATCCTCTCCCCAAAGCCCTAACTGGCTCTAAAAAGATATTCTGAGAACAGAAATTGGGCATCGCACGGACAGCCTTTTATGCAACGATCAAGCGATACCTCACCTCCTGTGTTTTCCAAATAGACAGCAAGGCTGTTTTCTCCAAAGTGAAAGAAAATATTGGCAAAAATCTCACAGTATCTGGTCATTTTCAAGGTCACTCACAGCCCTATTATCTACTGCTTCCTAGTAGCCCAAGGGATGGGCTCAGAGGACAGGAAAATATCCTTTAAACTTGGTCTGTAAAGGCATATTGCTGGACCTGGCCAGGGTAGAGACAGGGAACACAGAGTTCTTTCTTGATGCAAATAAGAGGAGTCAGTCCCTTTGTTACCAGTTGGTAGCTGACGTTGGCATGTACAGCAGCAGGTAGGTGCTGGCACAGAGCAAACAAAATGGCCATTTGAAATGTTGTTGTCCGGTTGGGGCGCGTCCACAAATTGGAGTAGCGAAATCAAACCTCATGCACAGTAATGAGCCCGGAGGTTGAGTTTAGAGAGAACACCCACTTGTGTTCATGCAGACGGGCGGACACGGGAATGACCTTGGAAGCAACACAGAGATAGTGAGACAGAGAACAGTGGTGAGTGCAGGGGGCTCCTTCCAAAATGCTCTCAGCCACTGTGTGTCGCTGTCTGTGATGGAATGAAGGACAAGTCGGAACAACTGCCGGCATTTCTCTTTGCTCTGATTACTTTCACCAAGGACGGAGATAAATACGCTCATGGGAGACCTTGAGGGGCGGGGAAGACATCTCCTGATCGACACGGACGATGATTTCACAAATGGAGACCCTAAAATGTCCCCTGACAGTTGATAATTCCATGAAAGTCTGTTGTCCAGGAACCCTGAGACCGACCTGGACCTGTGGAGCCGATAATCTCACGTTCACATCAGAGTGTGACAGCGGCAAGGACGCATGCGTAATAGCCTGGTTTCCATAGTAATCGAGGATTGGCTTTCAGATCCTTAACTGAAAATAATAACGGCCAACAGTTATTGAGCCCTCACCGAGTGCCGGCTGCTATAACAGGTACCTTATGTATATCTAATATCACAACATGACCATGAAGAGTAACTATTTTTACCTTCATTTTAGAGAATAGGAAGCTGAGACCTGGGAGGATAAATAAACCACACAGCTAGAAAGTGGTGGAGAGAATTAGAAACCTAAGCAATTTCACTTTAAAACTCATGCTGTTAATCACTACGTTAAATTTGCTGTCATCACAACTTTACAAGCGTCCACAAATATAGCTAAAATTACACAAATTTGAAATGCTTTGACTTTGATTTTCCAGTATTACATTTTGATTTGATAAGTCTCCAGATATCTTTGTTACTTAATTTGACTACGTTGCGTTAGACATTCATGAAAATTGAAGAACGCTAGAACCTTGCGTTTCTTAAAAGAAACAAGTGACATCATCCTTATCCTTCCTGAGCATTGACTGAGCTGAAAATATTCTGCGTGCTGGTCATGAAGACCTCACAGACCCCTTGCTGATGGAGTTTATCCGCTTCTGATGTCACTTCAGGTGTGAAACTATGAAAAGTGTGACTCACACAATTGGAAGCAAGTTGCTAGAGACCAAGCTTTGGTGTGATTTGCGTGGCTGGAAAGAAGCAAAATGGAGACCGGAGCCGTAGCCGTGAATCGTAGTTGATCTTTTTACTGATGCTGGTGGCAGATTTGCAATTCTAGTTTCCATTCCATATAAGCTAAAATAAAGTTGCTATCAGGCGTCAGGCAGAGATGCTCACAGACAAACTGAGCTTGTCTTAGTGATTTTGTATTTTTCTTGCTATTTGCGGACCAAAAAGCAATATTTAAAAGAATATGCATAATATCTACTTAGCCAGGAATAAACATCACTGATTACTAATATTAAAAATAATTCAACGGAGGGACTTCCCTGGTTGGCACAGTGGTTAAACTCCAGGCTCCCGATGCAGGGTGCTGGGGTTCGATCCCTGGTCCGGGAACTAGATCCCACATGCATGCTGCAAGTAAGAGTTCACATGCCACAACTAAGGAGCCCATGAGCCTCAACTAAGGAGCCCACCTGCTGTGACTAAGACCCAAGGCAACCAAATAAATAAATATTTTTTTAAATGCTTTTTTGAAAAATAATTCAGCAGGTTACTACTTGGCAATAAGAAGGGGCAAATAGGTTGATGCATGTATTAGGCACCACTGTATCACACAACATAAGGGCATTCATTATGCCGAGTGAAAAGCTGATCTCTAAAGGTTACATGTTGAACGATAACGTTGTTACAACATCCTTGTAATGGCAGAACTGGAGGTGGAGAGTGGATCAGTGTGGCTGTGAGGGCAGGGATGGGGTGCGGTGGAGGATGTGATCAAGGGGGTAGGATGGCAAGCTTCTCTGTGCTTCTCTGCCTTGGTTGTAGGGATGGACGCACAGATCTGCACACGAGATCCAAGCACAGGACGGAATAGAACAGTAACCCGCACCTACCACACACACACAGTACGTGTGAAAACTGATGAGAACAGTGTAGGATCTGTAGTCTCGTCCACAGCATTATGCCAACGTCCATTTCCTGGGTTTAATATTATACTGCAGTTCTAGAAGATGTCACTTCTGGAGGAAGCTAGGTGAAGGACGTACAGGACTCCACAAACTAGTTTTGCAACCTCCTGTGCATCTCCATTCATTTCAAAGTAAAAAGTTTACAAAATTAAATAAAATACTCAAATCCAACTTGAAATGGAAATTGAAATCATGAGATGCTAATTTTACTTACCATGTGGGGAAAGTTTCGTAATAGTTCCTGTTGGGATCTGTTATGGCTGCATTGAGTCCCCACCACACGGTGAAGCCCTAACCCTCAGGACCTGCAAATGTGACCTTATTTGGAAACAGGTCCCTGCAGACGATCAAGGTAAGATGAGGCCACTAGGGTGGACCCTAGTCCAGTGGGACTGGCATTCTTTTAAAAAGGGGACATGTGACAAAGAGACATGTAAGGGGGAAAACACAGGGAGAAGACAGCCGTCTACAAGCCAAGGAATGTCCCAGGTTACTGGAGCTGGGAGTGGAGTCTGGAACAGACTGTCCGTCATAGCCATCAGACAGAACCAGCCCTGCCAATGCTGATCTCATACTTCTATCCTCCGGGGCTGTGAGGCAAGGCATTCATACCACGTAAGCCACCCAAATTGTGGCACTTTGTTACAGCAGCCCAGATAGCTAATACAGGAGGAGTACAAGGAAACAGACTCTTTCACATACTGCTAGTGAGAATATGACATTGGTGCAACTTCCTTGGAAGGGAATTTGGTGATATTTACCAAAAGGTAAAATCCCATGTCAACTGACTTTCATCTTCAAATCAATTCTACTTCTGGGACTTCATCCTAAGGATATATCCTCGTATTTCTCCAAAGATGCATTTTAAAAAATGTTCATTTCAATCCCGTATTTAATAATAAAATCCCTAAAATAACCTGAGTTCCATCCACAGGAAAATGGATCATAAATCCAGTGACTGCAAGTAGTGTGACACCATCTGTGTCAGCAATTCAAAAATCCCAACATTCTGGACACTGAAGTTTTAAAAAGAGTCTGCAGTGTACATATTTGTTGGTGAATCTGTTCTGTGCCGTTGATAGCTTTATTCATTCCAGTCAGTGTGAATATTCATTTGTTACACTGCAGATATATCAGTGTGGTTGAAACAGAAGTGCTTCCCCAGACCTTTCTGGGAATTCATTATAAAGAGTATTATCTTCCCAAACTTTGAAAGGTTGTGACTACTGAAATACATCTGACCCTAAGGACGCAGAACAGGGGACTGTGGGCTTGGGTTCACAGCAGTTGAAATTTATGTAATAAATATATGTGGGGTTGATGGGATATTATTACCTGATAAAAAGCAAGGATATAGAATAGTGTATATAAAAGTTCTTTGGGTAAATGCTTCTATGTGCATAAACATAACTGGAAAAATATATAAAAACCTAATTCTGATGTTTTACTCTGGGAATTGGGATGGATTCCGCCCTAATTCTCTGCCAGAGCTGCCCTCGTTAGCCACACACTGAAGTAAAGCAGGTACGTAGCTCCTTGGGCTCTGGCTTCGGCACGAGGCTTTTAGTGGCTGAGAAACTCGCTCCCTCTGCTTGACCGTGGCAAAACGTAACCCAATTTATCTGACAATACATACTTTCTAAAATAATGCCTCCCGGGTATTAATAAGTTGCCTTCTTTGGGGATTAATATACATTAAATAAGCTTCTCTAAAGAAGTTGATAAATAGTATTAACATGTAAAGGAAAACATATTAGCTTATTATGCTCAATATCACCAAAAAAATAGAATACTTAACAAATACTGCTAAAAGAGGAACGTTGACAATAGCAAATACACACACACACACACACACACACACACACACACACATGCACACACGCACACAGCCCAGGAGGTTGTAAGAGCCCATCAGTAGCAATGGAACATCATTTCTTATTATTCTGCCTTTACATGTAGTAGCTTGACAAGGACTCACTTTAATTGAATTGAGCCACTGAGCCCTTAGAGACAGTCCATGGGTTATTAAACAGGTGTAATGCGGGAATTCCCTGGTTAAGACTCTGCACTCTTGCTGCTGAGGGCCCAGGTTCGATCCCTGGTCAGGGAACTAAGATTCCACAAGCTGCGAGGTGTGGCCAAAACTAAACAAAAATAAAAAATAAAACAAACAGGTGTAAAGACGCAAATTCACTCTTGGAGGTTTAGATCTTAGAGATAACAGAGGTCAATCCTCTCAGCTTCAGGATGGGGAAACTGAGGCTCCCTTACAGAAGGACCCAGCGCCTCGCTCAACCCCTCCTTCCTGCACACCTGAGCTTTGGAAACCTGAGCAAGGTTCACAGCCGTGAAAAGCTTGCTGCCAGTGCCACCCAAGCCCACCTGTCACCAGGCACCAGGGCTCAGACGAGGACTCCCTCCCATCCCACTGCTGTGAGTGGACGGGCTCCCACCTCAGTGTCTGCAAATCCAAACAGGGATTGTGTGTGTTTGTTCATTTTAACTTGCAACTTCGTTCCGGGATCTGGGACGTTGCAGAGAGTGAGATTATGATCTTACGTGGAATAATATGATCTGGCTGATACAGAAAAAGAAGTCTTTCCCTCACTCTGACTCTTTTTGGATATAAACTAGCTATTGGCTGCAAGCCATCTTTCCCACTTCCTACTGGTCCTCTTCTTTATCCAGGAAGGTAATTATACTAATTATATTCCTATACTTACTCATGGTTTGGCTTTAAAAAGAGCCATTTCTATGCTATGTCGTTAAGATACTCTATGAATCCTTAATCCTTTCCTCACTGACTTTGATATCATGTCGTGTTACGTCCAGTTACGTGTTTGTTTTTTCTTGCTTTATTCTTTCTTTTTTTTTTTTTTTGGCGGTACGCAGGCCTCTCACTGTTGTGGCCTCTCCCGTTGCGGAGCACAGGTTCCGGACGCACAGGCTCAGCGGCCATGGGTCATGCGCCCAGCCGCTCCGCGGGACGTGGCATCCTCCCAGACCGGGGCACGAACCCGCATCCGCTGCATCAGCAGGCGGACTCTCAACCACTGCGCCACCAGGGAAGCCCTCTTGCTTTACTCTTTATTCTGGTCTTATGCACTCCCAGACCCATCTCCTGCCCCATGTGGTCAGCGCCTTCCCTCCCCCTTCCCTCCCATTTCTCTCCCTCCCCATCCACACCCGGCCCCAGTTACACCTGTGCCCCCAGGGCCCACCATGCCCTTGGCCCCGACCTTCCCTCTAGGAATTTATAAGGGAGACATTGACAGATCACAGCCTGTCCTCGCTCTGCTCCTTCTCCTGTTTCCCCGGTTAGTTATTTTACAAGCAGACTTCATAAAATCAGCTAAAAACTCGCCTTTATTCTTTCATAGATCACACAAAATTCCTAAGTCTCTGTATCATCCGAATGTTTGGATTTTCCTACAGTGTCACGTACTACTTTTCTGAAAGAACCAAACTGGCCTGTGAACTGTTTTAGGAACATTGCTGATCAAAGCATCATTGTGACCACGGGGATCACGTGAGCTCCCTGCCTCCAGCTAGTTCCCCCCGGACACGCCAGCATTTCCCCCAATTTTGTGAAAGTTGTATTTGAGAACCTGAACACTACACAGCATTACAGACACATCAGATGCTGTCCGTGCGTTGGGACTGTTCCTCCCTTTTCTCACAGCTGTGTGAGCAGCAGGAGCTGAGGGGCACTGCTGTCACCGCAGGATCCTGTCAGAAACACCGTGGTCCGAAGACAGCATTGCTCTTCCTTGGTTCCTCTTTGCCAGCTAGGGTCCTGTGGTCCCTGAGTGCAGCACAGCCCATGGGGCATCTGATCAGCACTCTGCCCAAGCTCTTTCTAAGAGGATCAGGCTACGTGGACTTAAAAGTCAAAACACTAGACTTTATATCCAGCCTGTCATTGTTTCTGTCTGGGCTCCCAGACTCTGCTGATGTCTGAGTTCCTGTGATTAGGCTTTTCTGCGCTAAAACCCACGGAGTCCCTAAATGAAAGGGCTGTCTTAGCTGTTGTAAATGAGAACCCCCAAGTTAAAGTGCCTAAGTCTTCTCCCCTGTTGCCTCCTCACCTATTTTCCCATCTCTTTGAAGAGCATCGGTATCTAGGCATTAAAGAGAAACCTGGAGAGAATGCAGACAAAAATGGTAAGTTTGCACGATTTGGGAAACGGGCCACATACAAAAGGAACTCAGGTAGATTAGCAACACCTGTACGAATTAATACGTGTAAGCATTTCAGCTTACGAGGAAATAAAGCTTATTCATGTGGCTGTAGGTTAAACATCATTGTAAAGGTATTTTGATGAAGTTGCTAATGTCTAATGTTGATGAACTTGGAAGGAAGCCTCAGATGTTCTTACACAGAGATTTTGGGGGATTTATCAGCTCCAAGGAATCTTGAGAAAGTCTGCTGGTCTTCAGCCCTTTTTGTCGAGGAGCGAACAGGCCATCCACAAGACATTGGGAAGTGTGTTCAGTGTGGCACGTGGCCTGCCATTCGTCTGATTAGCCCTTCTGGAGAATGGTCGTATACTCCGCTTCTTAATGTAAAATGGTAAGGTGGTATACAACATTAATTAATTTTGCAAACTTACAGATCTCCAGTGCAAAGTGAGCCCTCACTGCACTGGAACCTCAGGGACATTTCTGAAGAGTCTCTCTGGACTGACCAGAATGCCCAGTGCAGCCCCCTCTGCCCTGGACGGATCCTCACACATCCTGGGACATAGCCAGAGCAACTGTGACCGTGGACATGTCTGTCTCCTACTTAGACAGTTACTGGGGGGCTCTGCTTTATTCCCACTGTCTAATGCAGCGCCTGCCACGCTCGTGTAATTCCTTAAAATGAAGTGTTTACTGAATAAATGAAGAAACGCTTATTCCAGGCAAGTACCTCCTAGCAGGTCAATACCGCGGCTCAGCTCTTTAGGAATCGTGGGCACACAAATGAGGTACGTTCCTGGCTCAGCAGCTGTTACGTCCCTGGGTGCTTTGACAGAGATACCATTTCTCTGGTCCAGGCGACAAGATATGAGGGCTGGGGGCAAGTCAGTGCCACAGAAGCCACACACAGTCAGTGAAAGGCTGTGAAAATAAAACTGCAGCCAGGCCAGGCTTCTGGGGGCCTGCGGGGAGTCTGCTGGGAGGTCGTCGCCTCTTTTCTCAGTAATGGTTTATTACATAGAAAACATGCAGGAAGGAGCCCAGTTTTCAATCCTAGTGTAACCACTTCATAGATCTATCACCTCATAAGTCACTTAACCGCTCTGAGTCCCCAAATCCTTATATATTTTTTGTTTTTATAAATTTATTTATTTATTTATATTTTTGTCTGCGTTGGGTCTTCGTTGCTGCATGCGGGCTTTCTCTAGTTGCGGCGAGCGGGGGCTACTCTCTGTTGTGGCACGTGGGCTTCTCTTTGCAGTGGCTTCTCTTGTTGCAGAGCATGGGCTCTAGGTGCATGGGCTTCAGTAGTTGTGGCACGTGGGCTCAGTAGCTGTGGCTCGCAGGCTGTAGAGCGCAGGCTCAGTAGTTGTGGCGCACAGGCTTAGTTGCTCCCCCGCATGTGGGATCTTCCCGGACCAGGGCTCAAACCTGTGTCCCTTGAATCGGCAGGCGGACTCTTAACCACTGCACCACCAGGGAAGTTCTCCTTATTTGTTTAAAAAAAAAAAAGAAAAAAAATAGTAACTGCTTTATTTTTGTCATTAAAAAAATAAATTTCATAACTGATTGTTGTAAGGATTAAATTTCATGAAGTATGTGAACATTCCTAAAATACCGCCAGACATTTTTTCATTGCTCAGCCAATAGACATAAATAGAATCTGAATCTGAATGTTGTGTCTGGGGAATTTATAGTTTCTTTATAGGAATATAACGGCCTCAGGAAGGGCCGTAATAAAAATATGATTTGTTTGGAGGAAACATGCGTTATGAACAATTTAATGGAATGCGCCTTTTCTATAAAAAGCATCATTTACTGATTGTCCGCTACGCAAAAGAGGCACCTGTTTCTAAAACCACCTGTGCTTAGGAAAAGGAAGTAAGCTTTGCAAGATCACGTCAACTGGTGACCAAATCAGGAAAATAATTTGAGAGCCTGGGTCCGTGGACATATGCTCAGCTGTTTGATTTATCCTGGAGGTGAAGCTGGAGCCAGTGGGGATAAGATGGTTGATTCTACTTTCCTCAGCCCTGGAAGTGGATGCGGGGCTATGAAACACACCAGGGCTTGTCCTCTTTATTCATTGCCTTTTCCTTGTTTTGCTCCCTTTGAAACACTAAATCTGTAATTTTTTAAAGTTGTTATTATAATATGAATGAAATGCATTCTCTCTTCTCCATCTTCTGATTGGTTGAAACCACATAAAAGCAAGTGAATATGATGGGAATTAAGTCTTGGCAGTGGGTATTAGGTTGATGTGTTGATTTCAAGTTGCTATTAAGGAAATAATTAAACCATGATTTTGTTGGTGATTTTATTTGTCTGCTGTGTGTGAAGGACATTTATTTGCATTAGTAGAACATTAATTAATAAATTTCTATGCTGTTATATAAACTGGGGTCCATCTAAGCAAAAAAGGATAGATTTGCTTATCTAACTAGATACTACTAATTTAAGGGAAAAAACCCCAACAACAACAAAATTCCTAATCAGCAAATAATTCAAGCCAATGGGTTCTAAAAGGCCAAACATTTGCTTGTGTTTTCTTTCTTTCTTTCTTTTTAAAATAATTTCAGCATTTAAATGTTTTTCTTCTTTTGCTCTTACATCCTCATTGGAGTGTGTTTATTTTGTTATCATGGGGGCTGCAAATATTTATTTTTAATACTCTAGTCTTAGAATAAGAAATGATATTCAGCACCAAGGCAGGCACACTTACTTAGCATGAGAATGTGTTCTGCTTTAAAAGCAATTGGCTGGGAAACAACAGTGCCAGAGCTAGAACAATTTATATTGGGGAGAGTTGACTACATGAAGAAGACACTGAATGCTGACTTACCAGAATAATCCTGAGATCAGGACGGTGCCTTTCCTTCCTTCTCTGCCCTGGTCATGCTGAGGTCATATTTTGATGATTTTGAATTTTCAGCATCTTAGTGCATTTGCATTTTCCCTATTTTCAGGATAGAAATCGTGCTGAGTTATAAATACATTATAATGGTAATGTCAGGGTAAAGAAACCCCCCCTTTTTTTTAACCTTGACAAGATTTTTGTCTTTCAAGTGGGGGATGAAATAGTAAAGATGGATTATAATTCCTTTTCTTAAAATAATGAAGAACAGATTTTATAAATGGCATTTAGAGCTGCAAATTAGCATCTATAGCTACCATTTGTGTTTTTTTAATGTATTCAAAGTAGGATTTGGGGGAGAGGGTGAGAAAATCTTAAATATGGAATTAAAGAGTTCAGTGCAATTTCAAACTATAAAGAAGAACGTTCTTACTGTTTCCGAGAAAGATGACGTCATTTTCTCAAGATCCCACTTCTTTCCTGTACGCAGCTTCCCTCTAGTAAACTATTCTTTACACTTTCTCTTGGAGGATAATATTCATTATATCAGTGAGCATGTCTGTGTGACCAGCAACCAGGCACAGGACACAGCTGTGTCCCAGGAGTCCCTGTGAGCTCTAGCAGTCACTACCCTCCCCACAGTAACCACCACTGACCTCTATCAACAGCCTGGTCCACCTGCTTTCCTACTTTACATTCAAGGAGTCCCACAGTATCTACTTAGCACTGACTTTTTAAAAACTGAAGTATAGCTGCTTTACAATATTATATTAGCTTCAGGTGTACAGAATGGTGATTCAGTATTTGTATAGATTATACTCCATTATATGTTATTACAAGATAATGGCTATGATTCCCTGTGCTGTATCCTGGTTGCTTGTCTATTTTATACATAGTAGTCTGTATCTCTTCATCCCCTACCCCTATCTGGCCCCTGCCCCTTTCCTTCTCCCAACCGGTAACCACTCGTTTGTTCTCTATGTCTGTGAGTCTATTTCTGTTTTATTTTTTAGATTCCATATATAAGGGATATCATACAGTATTCGTCTTTCTCTGTCTGACTTATTTCACTAAGCATAATAATCTCTAGGTCCATCCACATTGCTGCAAATGGCAGAATTTTTTGGGTTTTATGGCTGAGTAATATTCCATTGTACATATGTACCACATCTTCTTTATCCATTCATCTGTCGGTGGACACTTGGGTAGCTTGCATATATTGACTATTGCAAATAATGCTGCTATGAACATTGGGGTGCATGTATCTTTTCAAATTAGTGTTTTCATTTTTTCCCTGTATATTCCCAGGAGTGGAATTGCTGGATCATATAGTAGTCCTATTTTTAATTTTTAGAGGAACCTCTATAACGTTTTCCATAGTGGCTGCACCAATTTACACTCCCACCAACAGTGAACAAGAGTTCCCTTTTCTCCACATCCTGGCCAACATTTGTTATTTGCAGACTTTTTGATGATGGCCACTCTGACGGGTGTGAGGCAATATCTCATTGGCGTTTTGCATCTTTTCACGTGCCTGTTTACTGTCTGGCTATCTTCTTTGGAAAAATGTCTCTTCAGGTCTTCTGGCCCACCTCCCACCCACTGTGCGAGCAGCAGCTCTCTGAAGCCCCTCCCCTCAGAGGCAGGATCCCCCTGTGAGCTGAGCCTCGCCCCTCACCGAGCAGCCGGAAGGTTTAACACCCGAAGGCGGCCAGGCTACTCGGCACTCCCCTCCATCCCTCCACTTACAGCCAGGGACGCCCAGAGGGAGGCGGGACCCGCTCACCTTCAGGGCACCAGCAGGGGGAGGGTTGGCGGGGGCAAGGTGTGAGGGCTGCGACTCGGTGAGGCTGCCATGCCCCCCGTCCTCCCCTGGCGTCAGCGGGCCCCACTGAGGAGCCCAGCGGCTGCCTCAATCCCGTAGCTAGAAAGAGTGTTTTCTGAGTCAGCCCTCAGCTTCCCGTCCCTGGCATCAGTGGGGGGCCCAGCGGGGAGTTGAGGACACACACCCACTGGGAGAAAACAAGCGATTCAAACAAGTGCTCACTTTCGCTGGGAAGGTTAGGCATCAGTGGGGCCCGTCTGTAAGAATTTGGACAAAAGATTGTATATCCCGAGTTAGATGACTGACATAGATTTTCTTAGATATAATGTGTTATTCCAATAATGTGTTGCATGTAGAAGTATTGTGACATTTCTTAGAAAGGCTATAATTCATTTAAAAATAGATATAATAGGGCTTCCCTGGTGGCGCAGTGATTGGGAGTCCGCCTGCCGATGCTGGGGACGCGAGTTTGTGCCCCGGTCCGGGAAGATCCCACATGCCGCGGAGCAGCTGGGCCTGTGAGCCGTGGCCGCTGAGCCTGCGCGTCCGGAGCCTGGGCTCCGCGGCGGGAGGGGCCACGGCAGTTTAGATATTAGATTGGCAATTTAATCCATGAGAATACATTAAGGTTGATTGAGGAAAAGGGCAAGGATGAAGGGCGTGACCCTTCAATAATGAAAGTAGAACAGGTATGAATATTATACCCCTCTGTAATATCATGTTTTATGAAAAAATTGTACGTATTTGACTTTTGGAGTTTTCTTTAGGGAAGAACAATTATTTCCTTTAGGAATTTTCACCTCATCCAACTTTCAGTTTGAGTTTAATTAATTCACTTTTGGAGACAATTCAAAGTAGAAAACAGAGAAAACTATACCATCAAATATGAAATATTGAATAGAAAACTCACAAAGGAAGATTCATAAATGTCCGATAAACACCCAGATCTTGATTTCTAAATATCATTCCCCAGTAAAATGAAAAAGGTTTCTTTAGATAAATGAGGCCATAGTTGGGACAGGGAAATTCTGAGATGATCCTGGGACATCTTATTGCACCAGAAAATGGAGAAATGCTGAAAGAATAGTGAGAGGAGGTCATAGGTCACAAGGTCACAGGTACTAACATGAACGGGTTTGTGTTGAACGTAACAATTTGAACGTAAAAATAAGCAATTATAGTAATGGATTAGCACCCACTGAATAATAAAAAGTCATTAATACATGACGATATAAACAAGGAAAACAAACAACCAGATATAAAAAATGAAGAACAGGGCTTCCCTGGTGGCGCAGTGGTTGAGAGTCCACCTGCGGATGCAGGGGACACGGGTTCGTGCCCCGGTCCGGGAAGCTCCCACATGCCGCGGAGTGGCTGGGCCCGTGAGCCATGGCCGCTGAGCCTGCGCGTCCGGAGCCTGTGCTCCGCAACGGGAGAGGCCACAACGGTGAGAGGCCCGCGTACAGCAAAAAAAAAAAAAAAAAGCGTGAGCAGATGGGTTTTTATGTGCTATCTGCTGCTTGTTATCTCTGTGGCTTTGGGCAAGTTACTTAACCTCTCTGGGCTTCAACCTCCTCATCTATAAAATGGACATCGCAGTATTTCCTACCTTACTAGGTGCTGGGAAGACCAAATGAGATAATCCAGAAGAAGTATTAAGTGAGCACAGGGTGTGGCATGGAGCAAGTAAACTGCTGGCATTCTTTCTTTCTTTTTTATTTATTTATCTATTTATTTATTTATTTTATTTTTGGCTGCATTGGGTCTTTGTTGCTGCGCGTGGGCTTTTCTCTAGTTGCAGCAAGCGGGGGCTACTCTTCATTGCGGTGCGTGGGCTTCTCATTGCGGTGGCTTCTCTTGTTGCAGAGCACAGGCTCTAGGCATGCCGGCTTCAGTAGTTATGGCGCACGGGCTTCAGTAGTTGTGACTCGCGGGCCCTAGAGCACAGGCTCAGTACTTGTGGCTCACTTTGGAAAAACACTTAGACAGTTCCTCAAAAATCCGACGTAGAATTACCATATGGATTAATTTCCCGGGGCTACCAGAGCAAAGTATTATGTTCTGCAACAACAGAACTGTATAGTCTTACAGTTGTGGAGGCTGGAGGTGTGAGACCAAGGCGTCCACAGAGTTGGTTCCTGCCTAGGGTTCTGGGGGAGGATCTGTTCCCTGCCTCTGTCCAGGCTTCTGGTGTTTGTTGCCATGGTTGGTGGTCCTTGGTTTGTAGACACATCCCTGCAATCTTTGCCTTCCTGTTCAGGTAGTGTGTCTGTGTGCAAATCTCCCCATTTTACATGGACACCAGGCCTACTCCAATGAAGATGACTTTATCTTAACTGATCACATCTGCAATGACCCTATTTCCAAATGAGGTTGCATGAGGGTTACAACTTCGACATATCAATTGGGTGTGGGGAGGTAAACAAAATTCAATCCCTGATACCACATGATCCAGCAATTTCACTCCTGGGCATATGCCACTCCAAAGCATATACCACTCCAAAGCATATACGCATATGCCACTCCAAAGAAGACATATGCTTATGTAATAACTTGCAAATGAATGCTTATAGCGGCATTATTCAGAATAGCCAAAAAATGGAAACAGTCTAAATGTCTATCAACTGATGGATAGAGAAACAAAACATGGCCTAACAATACAATTGAATATTATTCAACCATAAGAGAAATGAAGCCCTGATACATGCTACAATGTGGGTCCACCTTGAAAATACTTTCTAACTGTAAGAAGGCAGACACAAAAGGCCTCCTATTATGTTATTCCATTTTTATAAAATATTCAGAATAGGAAGATCCATGGAGATAGTAAATAAATTATTTTTTGCTACAAAAAATAATTTATTTTTTGTAGGGTGGATAGGTGAGTAGGGAGTGACAGTGACGAGTGTGGGTTCTTTGGGTGCTGAAAATGTCCTGGAATCAGACAACGCTGCTGGTTCCACAACCTTTGAATATATGAGAAACCAGTGAAATGAAAACTCCAACATGGTGAACTTTGTGGTACTAGAATGCTATCCCGATAAAAATAAATACATAAGGATCTTGATTCTGTATGATTCCCTTCCTTAGTGAAGTCCTTAGCAAATCCAGCTGTACCTACTGCCCTGTGTTTCAAGAGTATCCCCGCTTCTTTTAATATATTTCTCTTTTGCATAAAGTAGCTCATGAACATTGTTTTCTTTGCAACCCAATAATTTGTAATTAAGAATGGAATCTTGGGACATACGTTCAAGGCAGTTTGAAATGAGTAGCTGTGTGCCGTGGAAAACTATTAAAGTGTTTTGGGCAAGGTCCAGTGTGCCCAACCTGTCTTGTAGGAAGATTAATGTGGCACTGGTGTGGGGCGTGAATTAGAGACATGCCCTCCTTGCCCTTAAATTGCTCTGGGGGCTATTTGTCAAGTGCATTACTTTCCACAACTGCCATATGGAATTTTTCATCTGGAATAATCTCCAGGGATCTGAATATGGGCGACAGAAGAACTATCGACTTGTTTTGATAAAAGAAAATCCCTATCTTTCTTCAAATGTCATTTTTGCCGGATGGGAAATTCTGTCAGAATCACGGCATCAAGCTTTAGAGCAGGAAGGAAAAGTTTAGCTTAATTTTCTCATTTTCAGATAAGGAAAGTGAGGTCAGGGGCGGTTAAATGACTTTTTCAGAGTTATGAAATAAATTAATTATTTAATATTTAGCTTAGGAAAAAAAAACCTGTGAGAAACCTGTATATCTTCAACCCAATTTTATTTCCTCTTTATTTTCGACCTTCAGTGATTCTGAATAATTTATCTTCAACTTGATTTAATGTGCTTATACTTTATTTTTGCTCCTTGAATAAGTTTTATTTTTCTTTATAGATTATGATCTTTGAAGTTAGACCCCTTATACTTTACTCATTTATTATTTAATTCTTCACATTGTTTAGGATATTATTTTACCTGCAGTTACTGCTCAGTGAATGTGAATTAATGAGTGACTGGATATGATTCAAGTCACTGGATATAATTCAAGACGGTACAATTTCAGTGCCTAGACTAATTCCTTAATTTCCTGAAAGCTCTCCTAAGTGTCACACAGATGAGTGAAACACTGGAGAACGTGACGTGTTCCAGGTTCACAGTTCTTACAAGGGGAGTTCTGAGCTTAAATGTACGTGGACAGTAGCTGGACAGAATTCATCAGGTTTTCTGGTCCAGCATGGCAGTTTCTCAGAGCTTCCATACATCACAATCCGTCACGAAACTCCAAACATCACCGACCCGTCTTTGGCCACTTTTCACAGAACAGCTTCTGAAAGTCGTGCTTTATGCAACATACTTTTGGAAATGTTCATCTATCTTTTTTATCTTCATTTCCAGATTTCTGTATTTGTTAAGGATGATGGCAGCAGAGCAGATGTGTCTGTTTTTATCTTTTCTAGTCCCCGATGACACTATTCATTCATCTGGAAGGAGCAGAGCTTCCAACGAAGATTTTTTTTCATATTCTGAACTTTTCCATAAACGGTGCTGAGTGAAGTGTCAGCCCTTTAACTCAGTGATTTCTACGCAGTAATAAAACTACCCAGGCTATTTTGTATTAAGGTTTTCATCTCTCAAGTAAGAGCTTATGAAAGAAATCAGAAAAATACACTGCACTTCTCATAAAGCTAAACTCATTTAATTTAAAAATTATTTTTTTTTTAAATTAAAAAATTCTTATTCTGAGATCATGTGTTTTGTTGTTTGGTGTGTTAATTTTCCTCACTTGTTCTTTCTTACTTAGTAAAATCAAAAGTTGGTAATTTGGTTCAATTCCCTTGAAAGATTTTTCAAGGTGTTTCTGGTCTATGACTCCTCCAAGCTGGAAACCACCATGGTAGCTCATGACTGGGCATGTACTTTCCTGCCTTTCCTATTTGAATCTGTGGTCTTGTGAACATTTTAATATTTTTAAAATAATTTATGGTATTAAAACTTGAAGAAAAAAATTTCAGTCCAACTGACTGAATTTTTAAAGTGAATTTCTTAAAAGCATATTCAACTGACGTAATTGAAGAGACATGTAAGTTAGAAGGTCCCAGACTTAACTCTGGTACAGGAGTCATTCCTTTTCTTGCTTTCTTTCTCTCTCTTTCTTTCTTTCTTTCTTTTTCTTTTTTTCTTTTCTTCTTTCTTTCCTTCTTTCTTTCTTTCTTTCTTTCCTTCTTTCTTTCTTTATTTCTTTCCTTCCTTCCCTCTTTCCTTCTTTCTTTCTTTCCTTCCTTCCCTCTTTCCTTCTTTCCTTCCTTCCTTCCTTTCATTCCTTCTTCCTTAAATATTTATTGGCAGTTCCTAAATGGCTTGAAAGAGTTGGTGGAGTTAGATTTTTTTAAAGTTCTTTGTTTCTGAGAGAACCCATCTAAGTAAATTTTGGTCTTTATTTAACAAAAACATATTAATTGTGTTTCAAAACTCTTCAGACATTGTGATACTGAACTTCACTTTCTCCTTGTAGAGAGGAAGTCAAGAGAATGTCAACTTAGAAAAAGCTAAAATTTTATGGTTCAACATATTTCCCCGTTATATTAGTAGTGAAAACTGGGATGAGTATCATTTCCCCTGTCACACACCTACAGGTAATGAGAGGAAGACACATTCAGACAATGGGTGACAGTGAACTTTGAAACAGGTCATCCACCTGACCTCCCTGGTTGTAAACAGCAAGGGCAGCCATGGCCCTTGATGTCTCAGGAGACAAAAAGCCTTGGAATATGCAAACAAATGCTGATTCCAAGGTTCCAACAACAATGACTCTTATTCTTATTGAAAGGTGGAGAAATAAAATGGGATTTAATTGATTCACAAGTTATCAGAAATTTTACTTAAAGGTTACTCAGCAGGATTTGAAGAAAACATGGAAAATAGGGCAAAAGCCATCATCACCCCGGAGCTGGGCACATCATTGGTTTTCAAGAGACGATGGAAAGAAGATTCTGCTGACAGCAGCCCCGTGAGCCTGGTGATAGATGTGGAAAGGATTCTGAGTTATTTGTGAGTCTATTGACACAAAAGCAGAGACTACTAAAACAAAATACTGAATCAATAAAAAGTAAGGAAAGAAGAATTTGATTTCACTTACGGCTGGATTACTCAACTGATGGGAAAAAAATGGTGTCATGGACCCTGATGGCTTGACTACCAGATGCTGGGCATCTCAGAACTTCCCTGATGGCAGGAGAAGACTGAGAATCATTACACAGTTCACTGACAACGCTCTTTGAAGTTTGAAATAAAACATTAGCATTTGTCTCAATGTTTTTACCTTACCTGTTCCTCAATTTCCCATTTCTGTGTCCCATGACTTGTCACCTGGTACATGCCCACTCCATCCTTTCTCCTGCGTGGGAATGACAAGTTTTCTGTTGTTTCCATGTTGTGTGGTCTGCCTTGTTCATTGTATGCATTAAAAATTTAAGGATGCATTGGGGATATTTAATAACTCACCTTCCTACACTGGAAGAGAATCAAACCTTAAAAGTTCTCAGTTTTCACCAACCTTACATCTTTTCAGATCTTGTGTCTCAGTAAGTTTCTGTCAGAAAGAAGGATATTGTCAATGAGGTTTACCATGATTTTTGTCGCCCTACCTGCACTCTATCTCTGTAAGTCTTCAGCTGCGTGTTTGCCAGTGGCGGTGAGCGATGATGCCCCAGTAGGAGAAATTCTTGACATGGACATAGTTTCCTGGGAAAAAAATGAACAATCGCTGAGTGTTCAAAAGATCTTTGTTCTAGCACTGCATTATAATATGAGACAGAATGCCCAAAACTAAGCTAAAGAAGGAATTCAGGGGCTTCCCTGGTGGCGCCAGTGGTTGAGAGTCCGCCTGCCGATGCAGGGGACACGGGTTCGTGCCCCGGTCCGGGAAGATCCCACATGCCGCAGAGCGGCTGGGCCCGTGAGCCGTGGCCACTGAGCCTGCGTGTCTGGAGCCTGTGCTCTGCAACGGGAGAGGCCACGACAGTGAGAGGCATGCATACCGCAAAAAAAAAAAGAGAAGGAATTCAATTCCTTATAACGCACTGTCTAGATCAAATATGTCTGAGTACAAAGATCAACTATGTTAGGATATTTTAACTATTGGAATAAGACCCAAAGATTCAAGCTTTCAGGAATTAGATTAATTCAGTAGATGAGATTAGGGTCTGTATCTCTAAACCCCTCCCAACATGCAGGCGCGCGCGCACACACACACACACACACACACACACACACACACACTCCAGCTAAGTTTCTGTTTGCCTCTGATTTAGCTCATATGTACCTAGCAGTTCCCTCCACCAACAGGACCTACCATGAAAAAATTCACATCTGCTAACATTTGTCAATTAAATGCTATTGGGCAAATGAGCAAAGGAGTAGGAATTTCAATATGTAAGTGGAGAGCAGGCTATGGCATTGCTCCTGAATGCAACTAACTCAGAATGCAAATATTTTATTGAAATTCTTCGTGTCTCTTTCTCACATCACTATTTGAATTCTAGTCTAAAACAGTGAAAAGCATCACAGTGCGGCGAGGCAGAGGAGAATCGGCTCCTGGGAATTGCAGTGGTCCTGCTGGAGCCTTCTGTTCTGCTACCATGACTCAGGTAGTAGTAACTCTGACAAGCACTCACCCAAGTTCAACTCCACGTGGAAAGTAACATGGAAAAAGCTTGTCTGGGGCCAGAATTATGCCATTTGTTGCTTTCATGTTCTTTATTTTATTTTTTAAAAGTTTGTAAATTAATACAGGCAGATATTCAAAGATCAAACAGTACAAAAAGTTTATAAGTGAAAATTAGCAGTTTTTTTTCCCTACCACTTCCTACCTGCAAACCCACTCTTCAAATGATCACTTTAAGTTTTTTCCTTTTTTTTTTTCTGCTGGTATTGACTGTCATGTTTCTAAATACCGTGCTTCTCTGCTCTTTCTTGATTTTTGTTTTAGATGTCATCAGGTTCTGGAGAAATATTGCATGGGCGGCTCTAGGCTAGAGGTTAAAATCCATCCGTTCATTATCTATAGAAGCGATAATACCAATACCATGTAGTCAGTGAGATCATTAAATAAAATAACACATAAATAGTGTTTGGAACAAGCCTGGCATGTGGTAAGCCCTCAATACGTGTAAGTTGTTGATTTTGTCATTAATCACAATTTCACTGTTTTTCCAGTTGATTCACTTTACAGCAGATGATGACGTGTTGTCCTAACACTGCTCCCATCACGTCCTATCTATGAGGCACTATAGATAATTGCTTAGGCCTATGAGATTTTCAAGCGCTTATGTGTGAAACCTGAGAAAAAAAGGGTTCCAAAATGTAAGAAAACAACAAAAATAAAATTCATCACCACTTCGTTGTAAAATACAACATTTGTTAACTATTCATAATTATCTATAAGTTATAGGCAGTAAGGGTGCATTTCACTGTGTCATGATGTGAATGGGCTCTTCAAAAGCCATCTCACATTCTCCCAATAGTGCCACGTCACATCTTGTGATAACTAAGCAATAGTCTGTGTTCTTACTATTATCCCTGATAGCGATTGTGTGCCGTGAAATTTTTATACAGCATCTTCTTCACTATAGTAAACATCTGCCTAACTTTTTCAACTGCTTGCTTTTCCAGGTGACTTTTCTTTCCAATCTGCCCCATTAGGCCAGCTTTTCCCACAAGCGACCACCCCTGCAGAGGGGTCTGCCCCAGGCTCTCCCCCCACCCACTCGTGCAGACCACCCCTCAGGCTGGGGCACAGCTGCTGTCCCAGGACATCCCTGTATCCCTTATTGGGTTGAGCGGGTGCAGCCTCCAGTCCGTGTCTTCCTCTCCCTTGTTCGAGCCCCTCGTTTCTTTGAAAGCACATCTTTAAGCAACTTCTTAAGAAAGAGTAGTGGGAGGCGAACTTAAAAATGTAAATTTGAAAATGTCATGGCTTCACACTTCAGAAGAGATTCACTACATAAATTTCTAAGATAAAAATAATATTCCCTCGAAATTTGGGAGATATTTTCCCACGATTTTTACCACCTGGTAATTTTGCTGAAAAATTGACAGTCAGCCTGATCGTTTCCTTGTAGGTGATGTACTTAATTTTTTCTTGCAAGAAGGTTTTAGAACTATAGCTTCATCCTGGCTGTTCTGAAATTTCTTGATGAGATTTCTTTTACTCGGATTCAATTATAAATCATTCTCATTAACAGAGAGAAACAAACCCAAGCCCAAATGTGCTTGAACAATAAGGGAATTACGTGCTCCAGTAACAGAGACATGGGTGCCGACAAGGGCTCGGTTTCTCCCTGCATCTCCACTCAGCCTTCCAGCATCAAGCCAGGGGACCAGGTTGGCTGCCACTAGCTCCCAGCTTCCTTGTCTGGGAGCCAGCATTCCTCATTCAAATGGTTTATCTCTGCATTCCCAGAAAACCTGGGAGTCACCAATTGAAGCTGCATAAGTAGCCTGTCCACTTTTGAACCAATCTCTGTAGCCAGAGAGATGAAATAGACTACAGCATCCAGCCCTAGGGCTGGACGTGGAGTCTGCTTCTCGGGGACCACAGGTCCCCATCAGAGATAAAAGACTGTCGGGAAGGAGAGAGGGGAAATGGGGGCTGGGAAGCAATCAGCTAATTTCCATGAGAAGTTTCCGTTTCTCCCCTCCATTTTTACTCAGGACACTCAATGGAACCTTGTAATGTAGAAACTAAAAACGTTTCTTTTATTATTTCTTAGGAAAATCTGTCTGCTTCTTTTCCTCTCTTGTTTCCATTTGGAACTCTCATCAACTGTTTCTCATTGTTCTTCCCTCCTCACTTCTAATACTGTGTCCTTCAGTCCTTTTGTGGCTAAAGCAATAGCTCATCAAGGGTCCTGGGGGCTTCACGTCCACGTCTAAAACCCAGACAGGCGACCTGCCCAATGGATAGGAATTGAAACTATTTTTAGTCGAAGGGAGGGAACTGAATGTGTTTCATGCAAATAAGTACAAATTAGTTTGCTCCAAACAAACAAAATCACCGGATCTTAATAAAGATGTTAGCTGTTGTGATTCCAGGAAACACTCAGCACCCAGGCCCTTAGCTGAGACCTTGCTGATGCTCGGGTCATTGTTTCACATCTTGCTGTTGTCAGCTGGTAGCTCTGAAGGTCCGTGGAGGTGTCAGGGTCCCATTTTGGCTTCTACACATACTGGAAGTATTTTCTTTTTCCCGTAATAATGTCTAAGCTAGGTTTGCGGTGGTGGGGATTCTGATACCACCCATTCTGTCAATAGTATTATCTGGGTTCAGTCAGTAAAAATGTGGGTTCCCACCAACTTAACACACACTTGCTCTCCAGGCGAAAAAGATGAAAGTGATCGGAACTGCAGATGTGAGGGGCTCTGACAGTGAACGGGTGCGCTTCCCTCCTTCAGAGTATGGATCTAAACTTCACAAACTGATGTGTTTGTACTTTTCAACATTGTGTTTCAGAATATAAACTTGTTGAAGGAAGTCCATCCTTAACATTTATATAGGATATGCAGCTGTGAAGGTAACAGAAGGAGGTCCTGAGCCTGACTCTGGTTGGAAGGTCTGGCAGATGGGTCCCACATCTAGCCAGAGTGCTTGAATCATTGTGTGCCCAACTCAGTGGGCAAAGCTTCCAGCTGGCCAGTGTGATCTGCTTTGAGGCTAACCACCAAGTCCACGTTCTTCCAGAACTGCTACTGCCCCACCCCCAATTCACAGACCATCTATCCTGCTCTGAGCAGTGTTCCTGATGCCACCTGCAGCCCCAGGGACCCCGTCTCTCTCACACAGACTGTAGCTTATTCCTGCCGGTGGTTTCCCCCATGGTTAAGTCCTAAGTGAGATGGGGAAGAAGGGCAACAAAGCCGCCTAGAGAATCATTCCTTTCACTTCTAATTCTGCTTCCTCACTAGCCTTTGAGTGAAACAGGTTGCTTGGGGGGAGAGTTTGGGCACTAATTAGTGTTTTGAAATCCCATTCAAAACCAGGATAATAAGACTCTAAATTCCTAGCTTTGCCTCCGAACTAAATCCTTGAGATATTTTGAGTGTTTCCTTAAGTTCTTTGTTCCCCACTCCTCAGCATTCATTCAATCTCTTGGTCTAAATTTCTCCTTTTACTCCAGGATAGTTTTAGAATTAAGAAGGTGTCTCAGAAGATGTGACTGCGCAATTTTCAAGCAGGAAGAGACCCAGCTGACCTCACCTTTCATTTATCTCATAGCAACCTCCAATGAAAAAATTAATCTGCTTTTCATTAACGTTAAAGAAATGAGCAGGAAAGCATAGAGGCACTCCCACCCCTGCAGGGATGCGGATGGATTCACAGAGCAGGTCACAATTCTGTGCTCTGGTTTTCTCCAGCCCTCGAAGGAAATGATGTAGGTAGTACATTACCACCTGTATGTCTCCTAGAGGTAGATTGAATGATGATTTGAGTGCGGCCAGTGGTTGGGCACAAAAGTGCTCTAGAAAAGCAAAGTGGTATCTCTAAGCTTCTCCTCAACTTGCAGTTTATTCAGACATGCTCTTCTTGGGACAGAAACAATAGTTTAACCACGTCCAAGAGCATAGACGTTTTCCGTGGGCATTTGCATACCATCCAGCTCCTGTCTCCTGGCACCAATCTACAGAATTAGGTGCTATTAAATCTATTTTAAAAATAAGCAGAATGTATAGAAGGAGTTTGCAACATCACTTTATTAGACTTCTATTAAGTCTTCAAATTTCCATGTGATTATACTACTGATATAGATTAAGAAATACTCCCCAACCCCACATCCTTGCTGTGGTGACACCGTTAACTTGAGAACCGACAATCCCCCAGGCTTTCCCCACCAGGCAGCCCAGGGTAGACACAGCCAGCGATGCTCACTGGAAATCAGAAATACTCCCTGTAAATTCTTAGCACGTAGTATCTGTTTCATTATTTGGGGGAACAGAATATTCACTTGTATTACTTATTAATTACAAAGATTGTTTATTAATTAGGAATTAAAAAGGTACCTTTGCACTGGAGAGGTCTGACAGATACCCCACCTTTAACCAAGTTGTTCTACTGAATTTCACTAAGACTGGGACAGCTGATATCATGTTTTCAGATATGATACATTATCACCCACGTGATATTCTTGCCCAAAGTGTGTAACATGAATCTATACTTTAAAAAAAATTAGAGGACATTTAAAAAAATAACTGGCCTTGACTCCTTAAAAATGTCAGTGACATGGAAGATAAAAGAAGTAGGGAGACCGTCTTGGATTGAAAGATGTTAGATGTCAGGCAATGATTTGATCCTGGATCTGGGCCATAAAAAGCCATAAAGTGCCTTGCTGGGAACACTGGGGAAACAAGACTACTGACTGTGTATCATCTACTAGGATGCTACACATACTGTCACCTGTGGGTCTGTTGCCGGTGACGGTGCTGAGGTTATATAGGAGAACATCCTTGTCCTTAGGAGACACATTCTGGATCTGGAGTATTGATGAGAAAGGACCATGATATCTGCGACTCACCATCTGATCCTTCAGATGCACACGCGCACACACAGGTGGTAATACGTTAACAGTTATTAACGTATTAATAATTGTCGGATATGGACAGAGTGTATTTGAGTGTTTATTATACTAGTCTTTCAGTGTTTCTGTAGGTTTGAAAATTTTCAGAATAAAAGTTGGGGGAAACCTGTTACTGCCCCTGATAATTTCCTTGAGGAAATAAAAGGCTATATTTATTCAATTTCCCAAATCCTTAATCTTGCTTACAGGTCTTGTGGCAGACCATCACACTCTCGCAGGTAAAGACAAGAACGGCATTTGCTTAGTTAAAACAAATTAACAGTTTTATTGAGATATAAGTCACGTACCATACAATTCATCCTTCTGAAGTGTACAATTTTGTATTTTGGTTTCTTACTTTTAGTATATTTGCAGAGTTGTTTAACCTTCACCATTTTCTAATTTTAGAATACTTTTTCACTTGAGAAGAAAAATCTCATACACATTAGTAATCTTGCCCTGTCCTCTCCCTCCCCCGGTCCCCTGCAGCTCCTAAGCGACTTTGTCTCTGCGTATTTGCCTGTTGTGGAACTATAAATGGAAACAGTGTAGACTTTGGTGAATGTCTTTTCACCAAAGACTTTTCTCTCACTTAGCACGATGTTTTCAAGTTTCATCCATATTGTAGCATGCATGCAGCTTATTCTTTTAATTGCCAGTTATATTCCGCAGTATAGATACACCATATTTTGTTTATCTATTCCTCGGTAGATAGATATTTGGGTTGTTTTTATTTTTTATAAATTGGTAGTTGCCAGAGTCCAAGGGGTGGGGGAAGTGTCAGATGGTGATCAAAGGGCACAAATTCCCAGTTATAAGATGAATAAGTTCTAGGGATCTACTGTACAGCATGATGACTATGGTTAACAATACTGTATTATATACTTGAAAGTTGCTAAGAGAGATCTTAAATGATCTCACCACACACACACACACACACACACACACACACACTCACACACAAATGGTAACTATGCAATGGTTGTGTTAACTAACCTTACCGTGGTAATCATTTCATAATGTCAATACATATCAAACCATCACAGTGTATACCTTAAACTTACACAATGTTATATGTCAAATATATTTCCATTAAGGTAGACAAAATTAACAGAGGACTTGAATAGACATGTAACCAAAGAAGATCTATAAACGGCCAATAAGCACATGAAATAATACTCAAAGTCATTAGGGAAATGTTAATCAAAACCATGATGAGACAGCACTTCACATCCACTAGGATGAATAAAAAAGGCAAACAATAACAAAGGCTAGCAAGGACGTAAAGAAAATGGAACCCTTATACATTGTTGATGGGGTCGTAAAGGGGTGCAGCTGCTTTGGACAGCATTTTGGCTGGCATTCAAGATGTTAAACATAGAGCTTCCTGTATGACTCAGCAATTCCATTTCCAGACATACCTCAAAGTGAGGAGAACATACTTTCACTTAAAGTTTGCTTAATTTTGCATATAAATGTTTCCATAATTTTGTTGTATTAATATCAATCATGCAATATGTACGTGCGAGAATATTCAACCCTTTTAAAATAAGAATATTTTATTTGGGGATTTTTTTAAAAGTTCAGAGTTATTTAACTAGACAACAATAGATACTTAAAGAAGACTGCGCTGTGTGTGAAGAATAAAAGCAGACACAGTAGCTCACAGAAGAGACAGTATCACAACCAGCGGCTTCGTTATGTGTGCGTCAGGGACAGACATTGGGACCGATGAGATTGCAGGTCATGCCAGTAACCACAACTTGGAAACTGAATAATAGGATTGTTTATGAGGCATTTCTAGAAGAAAAAAATCAATTGAAAAATGCATTGCCTGCAAAATAACTAATGATAAAATAAACAAGTATACCTATTACTGAAGGGACCTTGTAGGAGAAGGAACAATAAAATGAAAGCATGAAACACAGTATATAATAAGACCAAAACAGTTGACCTTGAAAGACTGAAATGTGGACCCCTCACCCTCTCCTACCCCAACCCATACTGAGATGATCAGAGGGTGGTAGACCCAGGTGCTGTGGAGTGAATTGTGTCTCCCTGACCCACCCCCAAGACATTCATATGCAGAAGCCCTAATTCCCAGGAAGGTATTTGGAGGTGGGGCCTTTGGCAGATAATTAGATTAGGTTTAGAGGTCATGGGGGTGATGCCCATGATGGGACTAGTGTCCTTGTAGACGAAATACCAGAGCATCCGTCCTCCTTCCCCCCCTCTTTCCCTCCCTCCCTCTCCCTCTCTCCTGCCAGGTAAAAACACAGCAAGAAGACAGCCATCTGTACACCAGGGAGACAGCTCTCACCAAAATAAATGACCTGACCCCTTGATTTTGGACTTTCCAGCTTCCAGAACTGTGAGAAATAAATGTCTGTGGTATTTTGTTATCAAAGCCCAGGCTAAGACGCCAGATGAGGAAATGCTAGTGATATTTATGACAAATGCAAATATCAGTGTCTGGGAGACTTAGACCAAGTGGTAAACACTGTCTGTCTTTCATTCTCAGAGCGCATATTTGATTAAATGCATATTGAGTGGTTTTTAAAGTTGGACCTTCTATTGACAAAAGACCCTCAGGGAGTGTGTCTAATAAAGGCTCATTAAATACGACAGCAGCGCGCAGCAGCCTCCTAACACAAACACAAAGAGAGCATCGCAACACAGACACCGTGGTCAGGCTTAGATGTGGACAGGCCACTTAGAGACGGGGGCTCTTCTGTGTGGAAAGCAAAACAGTGACGGACACACCAGAGCAAGTTGGAGGGGGGGGCTGTCTAGTCCCAGGACGCTATCACTGTGGACTTCTAAGTGCTATTGGCCCAGAGAACTGAATGGAGAACCGTTGTTCTGCAAGCCCGGCACTCACAGTGAGGGGCCCCTACAGCTGTTGCTCTTGATACACACGCTGTCGTGCACTGCAGCCATGGCAACGTCTATATCCACGCCCATCGTAATCCATAACAGGGACCAGCATCAGACACCGCCCCTCCCACTGTGTAGTTTACACACATCGGGCGTTTATCGCTTCAGGCGAAAATCCATGTGGAACTTGATAAAGAAAACGGCGTTTTATTAACTGTAAAACTTTAGTTTTTAAAATTGTAAGAATAAAACACGTTGATTTTTAGAAAACATATGGAACTTGTAAAGAAAAAAGCACATACAATTCTCCAGCAATCTCAAGCACTATCAAAAATTCTTTAAAAATCTTTTTTCCAGCATGGATTATAAAGTTCAAACTTCACTAAACTCAGAAATCTGCTTGCATCAAAGCCGTATCACTCAGAATGATTATACTACACTGAATCATTGTTCTGTGCTCTCAAATGCCTCTTTAACAAGGAAGAGATCCGGGTGCACTTTTTTCTCCCCTTGCAGAGTTAAGCTTCTAAGCTCCCTGGTAGCTTCTCAGCGGTTCAGGGCATTAGCTCTCTTGAAAACACCTAAGGCCTGTAAGCCCTGGAGAAGGGAGCATCACCTCCGGCTGAAATGCTAAATCCCAGTGGGACAGACACCACATTAGTTCACTGTCTTCAGACTTTCCATGATTGTTTCAGCCCTGGAGCCAGAGCCTAGTGAACATATGAGGCAAATGGAATAAGTGCAACAAGGACCAACAATAATTTTTTCTAACATCTTTATTGGAATATGATTGCTTTATAATGGTGTGTTAGTTTTTGCTGTCTAACAAAGTGAATCAGCTATGCGTATACATATATCCCCATATCTCCTCCCTCTTGCGTCTCCCTCCCACCCTCCCTATCCCACCCCTCTAGGTGGTCACAAAGCACCGAGCTGATCTCCCTGTACTATGAGGCTGCTTCCCACTAGCTATGTATTTTACATCTGGTAGTGTATATATGTCCATGCTACTCTCTCACTTTGTCCCAGCTTCCCCTTCCCCTTGCCCTTGTCCTTTATTCCCGTCCTGCCCCTAGGTTCATCAGAACCATTTTTTTTTTTTTTAGATTCCATATATGTGTGTTAGCATATGGTATTTGTTTTTCTCTTTCTGACTTACTTCACTCTGTATGACAGACTCTAGGTCCATCCACCTCACTAAAAATAATTTCATTTCTTTTTATGGCTGAGTAATATTCCATTGTATATATGTGCCACATCTTCTTTATCCATTCATCTGTCGATGGACACTTAGGTTGCTACCATGTCCTGGCTATTGCAAACAGTGCTGCAATGAACAATGTGATACATGATTCTCTTTGTATTATGCTTTTTTCTAGGTATACGCCCAGTAGTGGGATTGCTTGGTGGTATGGTAGCTCTATTTTTAGTTTTTAAGGAACATCCATACTGTTCTCCTTAGTGGCTGTATCAATTTACATTCCCACCAACAGTGCAGGAGGGTTCCCTTTTCTCTACACCCTCTCCAGCATTTATTGTTTGTAGATTTTTTGATGATGGCCATTCTGACCGGCGTGAGGCGATACCTCATTGTGGTTTTGATTTGCATTTCTCTAATGATCAGTGACGTTGAGCATCCTTTCATGTGTTTGGCAATCTGTAATCTTCGGAGAAATGTCTACTTAGATCTTCTGCCCATTTTTCGTTGGGTTGTTTGTTTTTTTGATACTGAGCTGCATGAGCTGCTTGTATATTTTGGAGATTAATCCTTTGTCAGTTGCTTCGTTTGCAAATATTTTCTCCCATTCTGAGGGTTGTCTTTCTGTCTTGTTTATGGATGCCTTTGCTGTGCAAAAGCTTGTAAGTTTGCTTAGGTTCCATTTGTTTATTTTTTTTGTTTATCTTTATTTTTTGTGGTACACGGGCCTCTCACTGTTGTGGCCTCTCCCGTTGCAGAGCACAGGCTCCGGACGTGCAGGCTCAGTGGCCATGGCTCATGGGCCCAGCCGCTCCATGGCATGTGGGATCTTCCTGTACCGGGGCACGAACCTGTGTCCCCTGCATCGGCAGGCGGACTCTCAACCACTGCACCACCAGGGAAGCCCCCATTTGTTTATTTTTGTTTTTATTTCCATTACTCTAGGAGGTGGGTCAAATAGGATCTTGCTGTTATTTATGTCATAGAATGTTCTGCCTATGTTTTCCTCTAAGAGTTTTATAGTGTCTGGCCTTACATTTAGGTCTTTAATCCATTTGGAGTTATTTTTTGTGTATGGTGTTAGGAAGTGTTCTAATTTCATTCTTTTACATGTAGCTGTCCAGTTTTCCCAGCACCACTTATTGAAGAGGCTGTCTTTTCTCCATTATATATTCTTGCCTCCTTTTAAAAGATAAGGTGACCACATGTGTGTGGATTTATCTCTGGGCTTTCTATCCTGTTCCATTGATCTATATTTCTGTTTTTGTGCCAGTACCATACAGTCTTGATTACTGTAGCTTTGTAGTATAGTCTGATGTCAGGGAGCCTGATTCCTCCAGCTCCGTTTTTCTTTCTCAAGATTGCTTTGTCTATTCGGGGTCTTTTGTGTTTCCATACAAATTGTAAAGTTTTTTGTTCTAGTTCTGTTAAAAATGCCATTGGTAGTGTGATAGGGATTGCATTGAATCTGTAGATTGCTTTGGGTATTATAGTCATTTTCACAATGTTGATTTTTCCAGTCTAAGAACATGGTATATTTCTCCATCTGTTTGTATCACCTTTGATTTCTTTCATCAGTGTCTTATGGTTTTCTGCATACAGGTCTTTTGTCTCCTTGGGTAGGTTTATTCCTAGGTATTTTATTCTTTTTGTTGCAATGGTAAATAGGAGTGTTTCCTTAATTTCTCTTTCAGATTTTTCATCATTAGTGTATAGGAATGCCAGAGATTTCTGTGCCTTAATTTTGTATCCTGCTGCTTTTCCAAATTCACTGATTAGCTCTAGTAGTTTTCTGGTGGCATCTTTAGGATTCTCTATGTATAGTATCATGTCATCCGCAAACAGTGACAGTCTTACTTCTTCTTTTCCGATTTGGATTCCTTTTATTTCTTTTTCTTCTCTGATTGCTGTGGTTAAAACTTCCAAAACTATGTTGAATAATAGTGGTGAGAGTGGGCATCCTTGTTTTGTTCCTGATTTTAGAGGAAATGGTTTCAGTTTTTCACCACTGAGAACGATGTTGGCTGTGGGTTTGTCATAGATGGCTTTTATTATGCTGAGGTAAGTTCCCTCTATTTCTACTTTCTGGAGAGTTTTTATCATAAATGGGTGTTGAAAGTTTTTCTGCATCTATTGAGATGATCATATGGTTTGTATCCTTCAAATGGTTAATATGGTGTATCACATTGATTGATTTGCATACACTGAAGAATCCTTGCATTCCTGGGATAAACCCCACTTGATCATGGTGTATGATCCTTTTAATGTGCTGTTGGATTCTGTTTGCTAGTATTTTGTTGAGGATTTTTACATCTATGTTCATCAGTGATATTGGCCTGTAGTTCTCTTTCTTTGTGACATCTTTGTCTGGTTTTGGTATCAGGGTGATGGTGGCCTCGTAAAATGAGTTTGGGAGTGTTCCTCCCTCTGCTATATTTTGGAAGAGTTTGAGAAGGATAGGTGTTAGCTCTTCTCTAAATATTTGAAAGAAAGGATCGACAATATCTTAAACACAAGGTTCATTTGGTCTGAAAGCAGACTCCTCACATTCCACCCAGCATGTCTCACCACTCCCTGAAATCCAGTTTCCAGTCAGTGAATGTCAACACCCTCAAACACGTGAGCAGGATGGAGACAGGGAGGCTTCCTGTATGCCCCCTGCCCCCCCCCCATCCCCTCACGCAGAGACACCCACCACAACAAGTCGCCGTGTCTCCCGAGCATTACTCAGCTCCATCTTCTCTCCATCTCTGCCTTAGTCCAGACAGCATCCTGTCTCGCGGACTCTGCTCTCCTGACTACGTCTTAGAGCCATGTGGTCCCCTCTGCCTCCCATCTGTTTTGTGGGTTTTTTTAAAATTTTTATTGGAGTAGAGTTGATTTACCATGTTGTGTTAGTTTCAGGGGTACAGCAAAGTGAATCAGTTATAGATATACATATATCCACTCTTTTTTTTTAAGATTCTTTTCCCATATAGGTCATTACAGAGTATTGAGTAGAGTTCCCTGTGCTGTACAGCAGGCTATTATTAGTCATCTGTTTTATATATAGTAGTGTGTTCCCTGGTGGTCCATGGTCAGGACTCCGTGACTGCAGGTGTCACAGGTTCGCTCCCTGGCCAGAGAACTAAGATCCCACAAGCCTAACAGTGCAGCCAAAAATTTTTAAAAAGTTATCATTCTCTCCCATCTGTTGTTAACACCACAGCAGAGTGCTCTGTACAGAGGGTCCCAGCCCTACCCACGCCCCAGCCACACCTCCCTGTGCCTCTCATTACCTCCAGCATCAGGTACCTTCTCAGTTTCTTCACCTCCATGTTCTCTCCTCCTCCAGGGACATCCTGTTCCCTCTGTGATCTCCCCCCACATCTCAAATCCAGCAGCACAGCCCCTGGGAAGCCCACCCTGACCTCCCAGTCTGGGTCAACTCAGCTATTTAGTAGCCTCCTGAGAAGGAAGGAAATTTCCTTACCAGTGGTTGATACCGTTGTCATTATTCATTTATTTGTGTGAGAAACTAATTAATGTCTGTGTCCCCCACTGGTCTATACATTTCTTAAGAGAAAGGATAATCACTACTTTTTTTTTTCTCACCATAGTATCTAGACACCTAGAATATGGTAACAGCTTAGTATTGGTCTGATATTATGAGCGTATGAAGAGTTTGGTAAATAATAAGTCCGTAAGTAAATATGATGAGGTTTTTGTACATTGCTGAAATATGTGACTGATCCAGCATAAACAATCAATCCTTGGTAAAGTAATATTTCCAATGAACATTTTCATTCACTGATTTAGCCATTGATCCGTTTATTTCAAAAATACTTATTTGCAAAAGACAATGGCAAATCTTGGCTAAGGGTAAAAATAAAGCCTTCAATAAACATACAGTTGAGTAGGAAGGAGAAAGAATATCCTGATCCTATAAAAATGTCTATGATAAGAGGTAATTTGCAATGAGTTCCTAGTGATATACAGACTACATGCCTTAGGAGGTCAGAGGAAGAAAATAGCTTTATTCTTGCTTGGTTGGTCAAGGAAGGACTCACAAAGAAAGTCGCCTCTGAACTGGACCATGGAGGATGACTAGGTTTTCAACAGGTAACAGTGGAAGAGGAGTGAGTGACGTCATGCTTTGTCGGGGGGCTGGGGGTCCATGGACTTTTTAATTTTTTTCTACTTTTGGTGCAAAGAGTGACTTTCGAATATAGTTTTAATGCTCAAACACTGCAATTCTAACATTTGTTTAATTTTATGAGAATAAAGAGACAGAGTATTTGGTATCAGAACTATCTCAGAAAAATCTAGAAATTATGATTCATAGAAACAGAGGGCAAACCAGGGCAAGGGAGTAACACAGGAAACAAAAATGCAACTTAACAATGGAAAATCTGCTTATTTTTGCAACAGGGTGAGGGGTGGGGAGAGGGGGTGAAGGATGTGGGGTCCTGTTCCAGAAGGACCCAGTCATTAGCGGGAGGGGGTCATAGCACGCGGCTCCCGATGGCTGTGGCTGTAGCTGACGGGGTGGGAGTTTTTGTAGTAAGTGTCCTATGAGACCCTCTGGGCTGGAGGGATTTTCACAGAACTATGGGACCAGGAGCTGAAAGGAGGTAAACCTCACACCAGCCCTGGGGAGAGCTGAGCAGAGAGATAAGGACCCAGGAAATGGCAGAGAGAGGGCTTTTCATTTTTTCAGCACAGCCCTATTCTTGTCTCCTGTTTAGCATTTTGCAGTTTGTAATGACATATTTATCTTCTTGTTCATTGTCTGCCTCTCCTGCTGGACTGCTACCTACATAAAAGCTGGGATCCTGGTGTTTTATTAAACACTGGGTAGCTAGTAACCAGCCCAGGGCCCGGCATACAGATGATGCTGAAACATTTGTTGATGAGTGAATGGACAAAGGCAATGATTACCTGGCAATAGATAACGAAGGGGTTGTGCACGATGCCTTCCAAAAGAACCCTACTCAGGGAGGAGAAATGCCCCCCGAAGTCCTAGTCCCTGAAGTGAGTAGGTGTGGGTTTCATTTGGAAATCGATGGTCCACCTGCCCAGATTAGGAAGGACTGTTCGAGCATTGATCTAAGCCCGTCAGTCTCAAAATGTATTCAACGTGCAAAATGTCTGCATGCTATGTTGTCTTTTTAGCATAAAAACTGGTTTCTCTTTACGTTCTGGGACGATCGTTTTCGAGCAAAAATATATGGCTCTGTGTAATACGTATCTGTTCGTCTTAAACATTTTAACACATGAAATCTTTTTAAGAAGCCATGTTTAAAGGAAAGAAAAACGGCCCTTCGAGTTTTTTATAGCTCCTGCTGGAAAGCGGATGCTCAGAGGAAGACCCCGTGAGTTTTTAAATCATGGTAAATGGGAACTTAAAATTGAGAAATGTTTATCTCATGTTTCATTCCCTTGCAAACTTCAGTTAAAAACAAAAGTCGCCCTTGGATTTAACAGTTTAACAACGTGGCTTAGCTTGTTGAACGTGGATGTTCCTTGGGACGGCAGAGAGGGAGGAGCTCATCTACCTCTGTGGGTCCTGTGACCTTGACCTCGGCGGCGTCCCCCAGGACTGAGGAAGTGCACTCTGCCATCAGGGAATGAACCAAGGACGGGTCCATCTGGCCTTCCTGCTCTGATCTTCAGAGCAGGAAGGCAGGAAGGCTTCAGTTAGGAGGCCTACCTAGATCACAAGGACGAAACCTAAAGCCTCGGCCACACACGCGTTGACAGAACGTCCTTTGGCTGAAGCTGGAATTAACTTTCCTAACCTTGGGATTTTAACTAGGCTACTCTTTATGCCTTCTGCTCTTTACACATCACAGCCTTAACTTTTTAACTAGGTTCATATAAATGAAACTATAAATTATAGATGCTTCCAAAATATATTCTCAATCAATTTTGATTCTGTTGTCTCCATTAAAAAAAATAACCTATTGCGGCACACGGGCTTCAGGGGTTGTGGCTCGTGGTCTCTAGAGCGCGGGCTCAGGAGTTGTGGCGCATAAGCTTAGTTGCTCCGCGGCATGTGGGATCTTCCTTGACCAGGGATTGAACCCATGTCCCCTGCGTTGGCAGGTGGATTCTTAACCACTGCACCACCAGGGAAACCACCACAACAAGAAGCCCTGCACCATAATGAAGAGTAGCCTCCACTCACTGCAACTAGAAAAAGCCCGCATGCAGCAACGAAGATCCAACGCGACCATAAATAAATAAATAAATTAATTAATTAAAAAAATAAATAACCTGCGGATAAGCTATAAGCGCCTCCACCACTACTCACTTTGGTGCTCATTTAGATCTAAGTGACTTGTGATTCTCAAAGGCATATGGAGTCACAGGACATCTTTAATTTGGGAAAATCAATTAGAAGTGTTTTGTGTGTGTTAGAAAAATGCTTCTCAAACTGTGTGCCAAAATAAGTTTTTTTTTAAGTTTTCAACTTTCACAAAATATATAAAAATCAAATTATTAGAGAAATGAAAAATATATAAAATATATAAAGCCCCTAAATTTAAATATAAAATATATAAAGCCCCTAAATTTTTTATTAGATTAAACAGATATAAACTTACTATCAATGCTCAAATGACTATAAAAGTTTTTAAGGTCTGATTTTTTGCGTATCTTACCTCAGAATGGCGACTGCTTGCAGACCAGTCCACAGCACCACACCATAAGCAGCTGAAATAATTTCTAGAGTCAAAGGAAAACACTCTTAAGGAGAAAAGCTTGACTCTTTTTAAGAAAAAGCACTTAAAATTCATGACACCTTTTAGCTGTCAGAAAGAAACCCGTTTCCATATTTAATCCCTTATCTGGTTGCTTCTACATCTTACACCCAGATTCAGTTCCGCAAAATGTTTAGTGACTCATCAAGAGGAAAGATTTGGAGAGTTTTGTGTGAGCCAAAAGAAGATGTAACATTCATGGCAGAAAAAGTTCTAAATATTCCGATAGCTTTTTAGAAATTCCTTATACATTTTTTCTATGATTTGACAGTTGAGCAGAACATCAAATATTCTTAAAAGAAATAAATGGTATGAATATTTTGATCCAGATTTATTTTACCATACTTGCAAAAAATGATCCCAATTATCTTTTTTCAAATTTGTCTGTTCTGCAGGGGTATTTCCTGTCCAATAAAGACTGATTTCGTTTTTTTTTTAACGTGATGGATCTATATAGCCAATGCGAAGAAGAAGATTTTGAAATACGCTGCTAATTTCAGACAGTCTAAAATATAGTTTGAACAAATTCCTTTTTAGACTGAATAATGTTTAATAACTTTTGGGATTGAAAAACTGCTCAAATTTTAACCTCTTTTTTTCTTAGCTCTTTCGACCTGTCCCAAATGAGAACAAGTCAGGGACCACATCTGTATTGTGGACCAAGAATCCCAGGGAATATATCCAAAAAGGACAACTTGAACACGGCCACATCAGATGATAGAGTGACAGCAGACTTGTCTCCTTCTCCTGGTATTTCTATCAAATCCAGACGAGTGACAGATGCAGTTATGTCTGATACCCTTTATGGTGGTTACTAAATTTTCAGAGTCAGCACCGATCTCTACGGCAGCACATAAAATGTGTTCTTGCTAATTATGGTTGTGTATAGGGTTCACCAGAGAAAGAAATTTGCACACACACACACACACACACATTCTTAAAAGCCAGCAAATAATACCTGCCAGGCATTAAACTCCCAGAATGTTCTTCTTTCCTTCTCTCTCAGCCCTCACTCAGAGGTATCGGAGAGGTGATTGTGAGATGAGGGTTTAAATCTCAACCCCTTTCTGTGATGCACAAGACAGTGTCCCTGGCTGCCCCTTACCATGTCCTCATGTTCTCATGTGATGATTGAAAGTAGTCTTTGACCTTCAAGAATTTACCAAATATGACAACATTTAGGTGGGTCGTGACAGTAACATCTCACTTTGCTTCATACCCTGAAGATCGAATTTCTTCAAAATTCCTTTTTGAAAATTCTTCCTTCTGAAGCTCATAAAATACTTTTTAAAAAGGTGCATATACGTCTTTTACGGTAATAACCTATTGCGGAACCCAAGCTTTGGAGGCATGAATCATTCATACTAACATCATTCTAGAATTTTCCGTTTCTCTAACTACTTTCTATTGCTCGTGGAACTCAGTACTCTTGCATTATTTTGATTTCTCTTTTCCCTGCTCCTTTCCACATTCTGGATTAGTTTGGTTAACAATGGAGGCTGGTTTTCTACTTTTAAAAATTGGAAAACTCAACTGAAGTTTCATGGTGCAGACATCATTTTTCTCCCCATTTACCAGGAGGATGATGATGACGATTGATTTGCACAATCACCGCTCACTGCTTTTCCTGCTCATGGCTTCATCCAGATCCTTTTCACAGAACCCTATAGTTTTTCTTATGCAAGATCCCTACACGCTCCCAGCCCCAGAGGCTGTCCAGCAGTTATTCTTGTCTGTCAGCCCAGCATGTTGAGGTTATTACTTTATAACATGTTGACAGACGTAATTTCAGCTGTGCTTTAAGCAGACCCTCAGCCATAATCAGACCCCTGAATTCTTTTTACACTAAAGATCTACGGGTGAAGCATGAGTCCGAGAGGACCCCAAAGTCTAAAATAACTCAAGAACACCTACGTGTAAATACTTTGCTGATACACTGCATGAACGTAGAATCTATTATCCAAACCGGGACACCTCTGGGAGTGAAACGGTCACTATTAACCATTACACAGTGTCCACAAGTGTAAACACAGCCCGGGAATCTGTAGCATGAAAGAAGTCACCACACCACTCCCACTCAATTGATTATCTACTTTATTTACACATAGGCACCTTATACAGCTTGAAAAATCCCATTTCGTACAGTGTTTAAGTAACCAGATCATTTCAGTTGCTTTGAAGTCAAGAACTAAAGACTGTACTGTACACGGTAACAGACCTGGAAGGTTTCCCTGGACTAACTGCTGCTGCCTTTGCTCATCGTGGCTGTCACTACGCACTCACGTCATCCGCAGTTTGCTAGTTTTAGTCTTAGTTTGGCATTTTGTCGTTTCCCTGAGCTACTCTTATAATTACCGACTTAGGTTTTCAAACGTTTTGAAGTCTATTTCACCTGAGTTAGTGCTTCACAGAAAGCTCTCAAAAAGATAAAAGAGAAAGGAGGAAGGAAGGAAGGAAGGGAAAGGGGAGGGGAGGAGGGAGAGGAAGGGTATCCCTGGGTTTCACACAAACATCCACCTTGAAGGGCGCTCAGTGGAATGGTGGCCATCAGCAGGAGAACATAATGAAATAAAAATAAATTATAAATAAAATTTCCCTTTTTCATAAAGAAAGTACCTCTGTGGAAGACATTTAATAAGTTTTCTTTATTGTTTTTTTTTACCAAGTCACCATTAATTATTGAAATTTTTTTTGTTCTCAAATTTGTAAAGTAGCGTTAGGACTTAAGAAAAGGTAAGGTTTTTATTTACATATTATTAAATAAACATTGTATACATTTAAGTTGTACAGCATAATAATTTGATATACATATAAACAGTGAAAAGATTACTACGGTCAAGTTAATTAGCCTCACATAGTTATCATTGTGTACGATGAGTACACCTGACATCACTCTTTAGCATATTTTCAGTGTTCAGTGCTGTATTATAAAGTCCAGTCCTCATACGACACATTCAAGCTCTGAAATTATTCATCCTGTATAATTACAACTTTGTTCCCTTTGACGAACATCTCCGATTTCTCCCACCTCCCACCTCTTCGTACCACCAGGAGCCTCTTTGCTTCTATGAGTTTGACTTTTTGTTTGTTTGTTTCTATTCCACATATAAGCGAGATCATACAGTATTTTTCTTTCACTGTCAGGTTTGTTTCAATTAGCATAATGTCTTACGGTTCATCCATGTTGTAACTAAAGGCAGTGTTTCCTTATTTCTCGTGGATAAATAATATTCCATTGTATATAAATGTACACACAGCTCTTCTTTATCTATTCACCCATCGATGGGTTGTTTCCATACCTTGGCTACTGTGAATAATGCTGATAAGATTTTAAAATGGAAAATTTCCCCATAAACACCAAATAGAAAGGGAGGGGATCAAAAGACAAGGTCTGCATGACACAAAAGAATATTAATGAAGGGACAACGAAGGAGAGTGCTGTCTTTGTTTCCTGTAAGTTAGCAATCGTTATTTCTTCATCCGTTTCCTTCCATTTACTTTTTTTCTATTCTTCTTGAAAGAAAAACATTCTATAAACCACAGCACTTTTCCTTCTCTCCTCTGTATATCCTACATTTTCTACCTTTTTTCTTCCTTCCAAATGTCTCCAGGGCATGTCCACTAATCTGTCATTAACAATTTAGCCCGTTCATCAGAGTCTTTATTGCCATTGTTATAGTTGTTAAACCGAACGCATGACCTTTCTTCTTTATAACTGCGTGTTTCTCCTTCTGCTGCCCTTACCCCCTTTTACATCTTTGAGAGCATTTACTATGCTTATTCTCAATGTTTGATTTGGTTCATTGATTCTGCTTCTTCTATTTAAGATGATTACGTGAGTCATTTTATTCTGGTGTGTCCTTCAAATGCCCGAGCTCATCACTGCTGGGGGAACCAGACCCCCAGCCTAGGATGTGTGAGCAGAAGTGGCGGAGTCAGCCTCTGGCTGTAGTGTCCTGTGCGGTTGTGGGCTGAGTCCACTAACAGGAGGGAAAGGAGCTCCAGGGAGTCCCGAACCTTCCATTCTCAGCCACAACTACTCTCCCTTCAGCCCCAGCTACTTCTACAGTCTTTACTTTGGCTTTTCTAAGGGTATATTTTTTAAAAAAAGTGTTGGCATCTCGAAGGTAGTGTTTGGAGAGGATCCAGCAACAGGTGGGGAGTGTCCACAGTTTCAGGTGTCTCAGCCCAAGTCTCTTCGATTCCAGAAGCTTTCTTTTCCCAACATCACACCTGCTGTCCTGATAGTCCAGTACATTCTGACTCTGTTTCTTGAACTTTTCAGTAGAAAGGAAACCCCAAAGATGTGTCAGGGTAAAAGAGAGTATGCCCGAGTTATGTATGAAGGAAGAGACTCTAAAACTAAAACTACCTCCAAAGCTTCCAGGATAGAAATCGTAAGAATAACCCCATCCCCATTCCCAACTCTGTGCCCACTTACCTATGTAGCAGAAGTTATATTCAGTCCAATATCACATGTTAAGCATGTCAGTCACAGAATATTCAGAGTATATTCCCCTTCAGCCAGGGACTATACACGTTCTAACTCACACTCAATAACTGTGAGTTTGTTATACACCCTGGGTTAAACTCAGAAATCAGGGTTCCTGTCCTATAAGGGAGGTAAGAATGCTAGCAGACGTATACAGTATTAAGTAGCTCAGTCATTATTATTAATCAAATAATTACGAAAAGAACAAAATAGCAAGATGTTGGTAACATCCCTGCATTGGCTCTGGCCATGATGGAAAACCCAGGATCGAAGCTTCGTCAGCCCTGGGGGAGGAAGCTGAGGGCTCATTGGACAAGCAGTATCTCCACTGGCCACCTTTTCAACGTGTGACACCTGAGGAGAGACTTGCGTCCACTTCAGACACATCTGTTCACTGATTGTTCCTAAAGGCCCCCCCTCCCATGTCAGAGGGGCTTCTGAGGTCTTGATAATTCACGTGGAAAGAACGGATTATCCATCGCATCCATACTCTCAGTCCTTCATCTATTCCTGTGGCGACCAGAGAGCTGGTCCTCCCGCAATGACACGGCTCCACGCTGCACACACCTCACCACCTCCCTGACCCGCTCTGCATGAGCAGCCGCTGTACCCGCTGCTGATCGGTCGCCTCCACGTCTATAAACATTTATTGAAGTGACCGAAACAAAATTCAGGTGACTGAAGCTGGTTACTCCTTACAGGTCCTAGAGGGTAAAGAAAACGGCATCATCTAGTAATGCGAATTCTGTACAGATCATGCAATTAAACCTTTCAATACGGTATTTAGCACAGATTGCGTATTGTACGGATTTCTGGATGAAATCCTACAGACAGCTCTCTTGTAAAGACCTGGCCCCTCCCTATCTCCTGCACTTTTAAACTTCATAACGCCAAGCTGCCTCTGGAACCTGTCCTCTAGCTCCTCTCCGTCTCCCAGCCTCCGTTTTCCTCCTGGAATGCTTTGCTCAGTTCTTCCATCTGGTTAACACATTGTGGAAAACCCAGCCTAGGGCATCTCCTCCTCTGAAGCCTGTTCTGAACCTCCCAGCCAGGCTCCGTGAATTGCCTCTGACCTTCCCCAGAACCTGGACTAACCTCTCTACCTTCACTACATGGGATGGAAACCACCTGTCTATGTGACCGACTCTCAACCAGACCGCGAGCCTCTGCAGAGGAAGTGCCGTGCTTCTTCGTCTTTGTGTGACCCACTCGCAGCTCACGCACGCATGTCTCATCGGTGGTGCTCAGTGAGGGATTGTTGACCTGAACTAGAACTAACGGCAAGGGAGGAGTAGACGCTTCAACAACAGCCTTGAGTCCACCTTCACCTGCACTGGACCATCAGCCACGCACAGCAGCATCACCGTCCACATTGCTACCTTTGTAGATGCTGTACCTGCACCAACCACTCCAGGTCTCACAGGTGTGCCCCTTTCTCCTCCTTAAGAAATCTCAAATGTGACACAGAGGAGAAAGAGAATCTTATGAATCTCTGTGCCCAAGAGACACATCTGCTCCAGGATAAAATGTTCTTGGAACGACTGAAGGGCACTGACCTTTGCAAAACATCCTCTGAGACTAAGTTGATGTTTTACTAGAATGTAACCCTCCTGCAGATTCATACTTTTCTTTCCTCTTTCCAACACTCCAGTCTATCCTTGGGTACAAATCTTGTCAATCCCTTCTTATGCATATCCTAAAATATTCTTCAAGTTTCTTTGAGGCTCAATCCAGTTATTTAAAAAATCTGCTCTGCAAACTATTATATATAGGATGGATACCATATATATGTATTTGGTTCCCTGTTCTATATAGGTCCTACTATATAGCACAGGGAACCATATTTAATATCCTGGGATAAACCATAAAGGAAAAGAATATGAAAAAGAATGTATATATGTGTGTATGTGTAACCGAATCACTCTGCTATACAGCAGAAATTAACACAACATTGTAAATCGACTACACTTCAATAAAATAAATTTTTTAAAGCCTGCTCAAATGACTTAATAAATAATGGAGAAGACAGCTAATATACAGAGTTCTCACGTAATTGCAAATTTGTCCTAAGAGCTCTTGACCATTCCACCAAGAGAAGAGCCAGTTTCTAGTGAGCTGGGGTCCTCGACCAGCTCTCACCCTTTTCCCCTTCTTACTGGTTCAGTTTCTCCACCTTCATACATGTATCTATGGCGAATCTGATTATTTTAGCTCCTTTGCTGGCCAATAACTGCAATTCAATCATACGGTATTTGGTATTGATTTTAAAACAGGCAGAAACACTGACGGCTGTCCTTAATTTAAGATCACTTCATGCTTAAGGCCATAGTCAATACCTACTGAGATTCAAGGATTAAATGATTCACAAATGGGAGATTTCCAATAGTTCTACTATTTTCGGTGAATTTTTGAAAGTGTATAAAACATGTCATCATTAGGCTTTTACAGAGAAAAACTAATGAATGCTAACTAAATCCACGGAACACTCCAGGGAGGGTCCTGATCAAGAGCGTCCAACCAACTGAGAGCAGAAATACTGGAAAATGCCAAAGCCATGATATACTTTTGACCTAATCTTTCTACTTATTTTTTCCCTAGATATTGAGATTTTGAGACAAACATTAGGGTGGTACAAAATACCAGCCTTCTCTCCATCTTTCCTTGCCCGAACAAACCTTCTCTGACTCCCTTGGAGGCATTTTGATAGCATTTAGGCTTCGTAGAGTCATGAAACTGAATCGCACAAAGGCGTAGGAAAGCCATTTCTTTCTTTTTGGTGTCGATCAGCTATTTTCCCAGAAGTACTAGCGAGTTCCTTCACTACATGTCTGGATGACTGGAAGCAAAATGTTCTTCCCTTTTCTTTCTCTTTGGGGACCGGCACTCAGAATGAGCTTGGCCTCCTTATGCTGCGAACTGGCAGCCAGAGTCCATTGTTCTCCCTCAGGCACCGGCCAAGAGCTTTTTGAACATCTTCTCCAAATGGCGCGTGACTAGTTCACCTTCTCCTTCCTGCTTGTGCACCACATGCACCTATACCTTGTGCAGTATACGGGGGAATCTTCTCCTTCTTATAATTATTTTAACAAAATAAATAATTCAGACTCTGTAAATTAAAAAGTTCTTAACTAAAACAATGGTGATAATGCAGAAAGAAGGATAGTTGGGACGGTGTGTGAGTCACTTTCTGTGAAATAACAGAAGAATGAATAATATCTGGTAATCACTTTCAGACACGTCAGCTGAGTACTCGTGAGGTACATAGTTTGCAATGAGGTTAGTTATAAAAATTCAGATCAGAATTCTTGTATGAAATTGCATTGCTGTGAAATCTCTAGAGAACTGAATCGGGGAATAATTCTGGCTTGACGTATATTTGTAGAGAATGTATGTAAATTCATTAGGGGAGCCCCTAGAAAATATCACCTGTGAGGATTATGTAATTGCCAATTAAAACGCGACCCATGACCTGGCCCCATAATCACCACCTAGTCCCCCTTTTCTCTGTGCTCTTTGTACAGAAGAGAATTGCAAGCTGCATTTCCCTGAATCCCATGAAGCTTGGTCTACTAATTAGATGCATTCTTTCAAGATTTAGAAGCTAGAAGCTGGGTACGAGGAAATTTCCTTTATTTTTGGTAGTTGTTGCTGGCAAGACTGGTTTTGGAGATGCTGGGGTTTTCTGAGCAGTATCCCAGGGCCCCTTGCTCCCTCCTTGTAAGTCAAAGGGCAGCTGTGACCAGAGAACTTCCTGATCCTTGCTTCCCGGTGACGCCGGAGTGTTCTTTTAATCACCGGTTCCAGTGGCCACTCCTCACTGCCCTCCTTCCTGTTAAAGTCGCTGGTTTACCCGCAGTGGGCCAGCTTTACGGTGCAGTTCTGAGTCTGTCCTAGAGGCAGCCTAGTGCACAGGCCTCTGGTCCACTTTGTCAATTTCCATTTCTTGCAAATGAACCCTAACTGATACACAAAAGTAATACAATAGGAAATACAAAACTTACATGCTTTTAAAAGAAACACCCACCCACATACCACATGAAGGTGTTCAATGGGACAAATGATAGAAAACAAAGGAGAATTAAAATAGAAAATATAAGACAAAATTTTAGAACAAATATCAGCTATCTGTTCTGCAAATATAAAGGAGATAAAATTATCTCTTTAAGGAAAAACACACATATCGGGTCAAAAAACATTGTACATAAGAAATATCAACAAAACCTACTGACTCAAGGTTTACGGAAGGAAAGGGCATTAAAACATCATATCAAAATAGTAACAAAATGAAGTTTTATCAAACAAGGCTGATTTAAAGAGAGAAATTGCTCAAAAAAATAAAAAGTCACCAATTAATGATAAAGAGTAGAGACACTGGATAAAAGATGTATCTTTATGCATCAAAATTTTAGGTTTCGATTTCTTGTAGCTGCTATTTATCCAACTAACTTTCACTCCATTTCTAGTTTATTTAAAACTTTTATGATAATTGGGTGTTGAATTTTGTCACGTCTTTTTTCTGCACCTCTTAAGATAGGTATAGGAACTTTTCCTTAGTTACATTAATGTGATGAGTTATACTGGTTATTTTTTGAATGTTGTACCAACTTTGTATTCTTGGTCCAAACCTCATTTGGTCATGAGGCATTATCCATTCTACATATGCTTGAATTTAAGGTGCTAACATTTTATTGAGATATTTGTATTAGGTTTGGACCAGCTTCATAAAGTGAGTTGGTAAGCATTCTTTACCTATCAAATTTCTATAAGAATTTGAATAAGACTGGTATTATATTTTCTTAATTTGTATAAGACTGATATTATATTTTTCTGTTGGCAGAATTCAGCATTGAAAAAATCTGCTCCTAGAATTTTTTGGGGAAAAGTTATCGATTAAAAATTCAATTTCTTTTATAGATACAGGGACATTCAGGTATTCTCCTGTGTCCATTTTATAAAATTACTTTTTAAAGAACTTTGTTCATTTTTTTAAGTTTCAGACTTTATTGGCATAAAGTTTTATAATATTCCTTATTGTCATTTTAACATATATAGTGATATGACCTTTTTATTTCCTGATATTTATAACTTGTAGCTTCTGTTTCTTAATTTTAAACATGGCAGAGATTTTTATTAATTCTTTCCAAGAACAACGTTACTTTTACTTCTTTGCCATTGCATGGTTTCAGCTCTAAACTATATTATGTACTCTATTCTACTTAATTTACGATTAATTTGCTCTTCTTTTTATATTTTTTTAGAGTAGAAACTTAAAATCATTGATTTTAAACCTTTATTCATTACTGATGTAGGTATTTAAATGATATTTTTCCCCACTACACAATGCTTTGCTAATATCCCACAAATTTTGATATGTTGAATTTTTTTTTTTTTTTTTTTTTTTTTTGCCGTTCGCGGGCCTCTCACTGTTGTGGCCTCTCCCGTTGTGGAGCACAGGCTCCGGACGCGCAGGCTCACGGGCCCAGCTGCTCCGCGGCATGTGGGATCTTCCCGGACCGGGGCATGAACCCGTGTCCCCTGCATCGGCAGGCGGACTCTCAACTACTGCGCCCAAACATAATATATTTTTAAAATTTATTTATTTAGTTAGTTTTGGCTGCGTTGGGTCTTCGTTGCTGCCCGCGGGCTTTCTCTAGTTGTGGCGTGCAGGGGCTACTCTTCGTTGCAGTGCGTGGGCTTCTCATTGTGGTGGCTTTGTATTTTGCTTTGTATTTTTTGAGAATCTGTTACTAGATACATACAAAGTTAGTATTGCTATGTCTTCCTCTTCTTGTTGAATCATGCTGTATCTTTGTTAGTAAAGATAACTAACACTTTATCACTTTATCTTTGTTAGTACTTCCTGTCTGATTGATATTATCAGTTATATCAATACTAACAGTAATGGCAGTATTGTCTGCTACATTTTTCTTTTTTATTGAAATATAGTTGGTTTACTATATTATATTAGTTTCAGGTGTACAATACAACAGAGTTATTTAATATTTTTATAGGATTATAGTCCACTTAGAGCTATTACAAGATAATGGCTATATTCCCAGTGCTGCACAATATATCCTTGTAGTTTATTTTATGCATAGAAGTTTGTGCCTCTTGATCCCATATCCTTATCTTCCCCCTCCCCTCTTCCCTCTCCCCCCTGACAACCACTAGTTTGTTCTCTGTGTCTGTATGTTTCTGTTGTATTATATTTGTTTGTTCTAATTTTTAGATTCCACATGTAAGTGATAACATAGAGTATTTGTCTTTCTCTGCCTGATTTATTTCATTTAGCATAATACCCTCTAGGTCCATCCACGTTGCTGCAAATGGCAAGATTTCACTCATTTTTATGGCTGAGTAACGTTCCATTGTATATATACACCGCATCTTCTTCATCCATTCATCTGTTGATGGGCACGTGAGTTGCTTCCATATCTTGGGTATTATAAAAAATGCTGCTGTGAACACTGAGGTGCCTGATCTTTTCAAATTAGTGGTTACATTTCCTTCAGATATACACCCAGGTGTGGAATTTCTGGGTCATATGGTAGCTCTATTTTTATTTTTTTTAATAACCTCCATACTGTTTTCCGTAGTGGCTGCACCAATTTACATTGCCACCAACAGTGTACAAGAGTTGTTTCCCTAAAAATAGAACTACCATCTGACCCAGCAATCCTACTACTGGGCATATACCCTGTGAAAACCATAATTCAAAAAGACACATGTACCCCAATGTTCATTGCAGCACTATCTACAATAGCCAGGTCATGGAAGCAACCTAAATGCCCATCGACAGACGAATGGATAAAGAAGATGTGGTACATATATACAATGGAATATTAGCCATAAAAAGGAACGAAACTGTGTCATTCGTAGAGACGTGGTTGGATCTAGAGACTGTCATACAGAGTGAAGTAAGTCTGAAAGAGAAAAACAAATATCGTATATTAACGCATATATGTGGAACCTAGAAAAATGGTACAGATGAACCGGTTTGCAGGGTAGAAATAGAGACACAGATGTAGAGAACAAACACAGATAGAGACACAGATGTAGAGAACAAACATATGGGGAAAGTGGCGGGGGGTGGGGTGGGATGAACTGGGAGATTGGGATTGACATATATACACTAATATGTATAAAATGGATAACTATTAAGAACCCGCTGTATAAAAAAATAAATAAAATTAAATTTAAAATTTAAAAAAAAGAGTTGTTTCTCTGCATCCTCATCAACATTTTGTTGTTTGTGTTCTTTTTGATGATAGCCATTCTGGCAGGTGTGAGGTGATATCTCATTTTGGTTTTGATTTGCATTTCTCTGATGGTTAGTGATGTGGGGCATATTTTCATCTGTCTCTTGGCCATCTGTATGTCTTCTTTGGGAAAATGTCTACTCAGGTCTTCTGCCCATTTTTTAATTGGGTTCTTTGCTTTTGTGACGTTGAGTTGTATGAGCTGTTTAAGTATTTTGGATATTAACCTTTATAGGTCACATCATTTGCAAATATTTTCTCCTATTCTGTAGGTTGTCTTTTCATTTTGTTGCTATTTTCCTTTGCTGTGCAAAAGCTTTTAAGTTCCATTAGGTCCCATTTCTTTATAGTTTGATATTAATATAGCCATACTAGCTTGCTTTAACTTCTCCTCTACGCGTATGATTTGTTCTTTCCCAGTCTCCTACTTTCAACATATTCGGGTCTTCATATCCGTTTTACATCTATTGCGGGCAGCCCAGAGTTAAATATTACTTCTTTCTCCAGTCAGATATTATGTATGTTTTAATTGGAATGTTTAATTTATTTACATTTCAAGTAAAGATGGATATGGTTTAGGTCTTCCATCTTCATGTTTATTTTTACTTGTCCCTTCTGCTTTTCTCTCTCTCGCTCTCTTTTTTCTTTTCTTTTCTTTCTTTTTGGTCTCTGTTCCTCTTTTCTAGCCGCCTTTGTAGTTAATAACAATTTTTGTCTCTCATTTTATTTTCTTTCTTGTTTTTTTAAACTATACTCCCTTTTATTAATTTTTAGAGGATGTTCTATGAACTAAACCATGCATTCTTAGGTTATCACCATCTGTTTAAAATTAATATTATAAATTTTAAACTTCACAAGGTATAATTACATGTAACCATCCTATGTGATAATGTTGTTATATATTGTACTTCTGCATAAATTATGAATTCCGTCTTATGTAATAATATTTGTATTTTAATATCCATTTGTCTTTTAAGGAAATTAACTTAACTTGTACTCAAAAGTTGATGATGTTGAAGGAAACTTGATTTATGTTCTAATATTCCTGGGAAAGTGGCACATGGAATTTTATCCAGAGTAAGTCATAAAAAGGGCCAGAGTCTGTATTAAAAGTGATCTTTATAAAGAAGGACCTAGAAGCACATGGCAGGAATGGGTATCCATGCGGGGAAGAGGATAAAGGCTGTTTTTCTAACTGTCGCTTTCCTTATAATTTTACTAGGACGGAACCTACTTTGGTACTTGGCTCCCTTTGTTTTATGTGTACGTTTTTAGTATTTTAATATCAGATTTTGAGAACTACATAAGCAATATAATCAGACACTTTTGTGAGAAAATATATATTATAAGAAAGTTAGCTGTTCTGCAAGCAGAGTTAATGCTGATGAACAATATTGCAATTTCCTAAAATGGAAATAAACATCAAAAAGCAAACCTTTATTCTGTTCTTCCAGAGCTCCCTGTGGTTCGCCCAACAGAGACACAGCCCATCTTCATTTCTTGAGAAAACGACAGGCAGAAAAGCTGTAAAACTTAGTACTAATAATTGTTGCTATACACAAATCCAGATGTTAGCGCAAATTACGATTATTTAGCGTTAACAGGGCCTCTGGGTGTACAGACATCAGCACTTTGTATATATTTCTCTTTTATCTAAAGAGCTGTCTGGAATGAGAAGGTCAGGTCATTTTTCTACTAAACCAGGCTGAGCAGGTATGTATGGAATTGTGGGCATCCTCGAACACCAAGATGGGATCTCTTTGCTCCTTGTTACAAACCCCATAGTTAGATGATATTTTGCAATGTTAATAGAAAGAAAATATTGTGTTTAGAATTCTTTATGGGCTGGAAAGAGAAAAAGTAGAAGCTTTCATAAGATTACATAGTCAGGGATTTTCAAATTTTAGTGTGATTAGTATCTGCCAGGAAATGTATTTAAAATGCGTAAACTAAACATTCCCAGAGCTTCTGTTACAGTCTACCCACCTCCAGTGGGAGCCAGGAGTCCACATGTTTAAGAAGCATCCGAGGGTTTCGGTCGTGTGTTGTTCTACTATCACGCTTGCAGAAACACATTCTTGAAGACTTCTGAGCAGAGATGGTGGGGTGCGGCCAGATCACAGCGCCCCCTGCCGGGAACTCAATGAAACAGCAACTGCCATGTTTTAAAACATGCCACCAGCACCCAAACAAGGAGCGTGGATGGTGTCCTGTAGCAAACTTCCAAAGGGGGCAGCTAAGGAAAGAAAGAAACAAAATTTGAGAATGATGACTGATTTCCAAGTCTAGTAAGGTAGTCTAAAGTAAACTTGCAGAACTCAGGAAAGACCCTCTTGTTTTTAATTTTCTTAATGGGACAGTGAGAATGCTGCACGGCGTGGTGGCTGCCTCACTCTTAAAGGAGCAAAGGCTTTAGGACCATTTGGATTCGGGGAACGATTCAAAGCTAGTAGGTATCTTTATTTGAAAATAAAATACACACTCCACTTGATGAGTGAACCCCGCCACACTTACCAGCATCCCAGAAGGAAGTATGGAGCCCCGATTTCTAATAATGACTCTGCATGGTCTTCTCTGTGCCCCATAACCATATCCGCTCCCCGCCCCGAGTGTCCCAGCTGAGGCCTCAACAAAACAGATGAAACAGCAAATAGCTGGCTTAAAATCAGACGTATGAGCCGGAGGATGAATTAACATGCATGCAGTTAGAGAAAATAGAAAGTCTGGGCAGGGGAGCCTGTTTCAGGGCTCAGTCAGGATGCAAAGAAATGTGAGGGCACACCTGCTCACGCTGTGTGAAGAGAAGGAACGAGAAGGGGAGGGGAGGGTGGAAAGCATGCAGGACATGGGTCAAGAATCTGGGCTGGAAAAAATAAGAGAAGAAAAGGAAGTACTTCTTGAGTTTTTTATGTTCAAGAAGAACTTAATAAGTTCTTGATATCATGAAAACCGGAGCTCAAAGGAGAGATGGTTCAACAACTGGATGATATTAAAGGGAGATTGTGAAGAATTTTAAGGACTTAATACTAATCCTTTTATAACACTAATTGCATACCTTAGGAGCAGCTAGACAGAATAGAGTCATCAAAATTCTAATCTGTTAAGACAGAAGAAAGGTTAAGGTAATCATGGTGATTTCAAAAGAAAATAAAAAGGAGCAGTTCAGAGGAATGAGGAAAGTAAAAGAAAACATGATTATATGTAAACGGATCATTCGTGTTGAGAATGGAGAAAATGGTCAAATGAATAACAGAATAAAAAAGTGTTGAAGGAAAGATCTGTTTGATTTAGAAAATATTCTAGGGAAAATATTGAAGAACGACTTATGTAGTACTTATTCTAGTTAAGTTCTGAATTTCAAGAAGAAAAAACAGTTTGAGGCACCTAGGAAACAAAAATAACACCTTTACCCACAGGTGTAGGTAGTTACAATGTCCAAACCTACTGCTTCTGTCCCAGCCTCCTGACAGTGAGGTGAGGCCAAGTGACAAGTTTGCATAAATGACAAGAGATAAGTGACGTGTGTCACCGGAGAGCCCAGGCAGGTGAGTGATTGTGAATTTTCCACTTTCTCTCTTGCCCTGTATTACAGAGGAACCAGGCACACGGACTGGGCCCTCCGTAGTCATGGTCTTGGAGCGACGGGGTAGAGCAGAAAGAAGCCTTTGCTGGGGTTAGACACTAAGATTTCGAGGTTCGTTTGTCTCTGCAGCGTAACCTTTGTCCTATTAACATGACCCAGTTTTCTTACCAAGGTGTCCCAGAATAAAGGCAGCCTCCAGATGCTCTCCAGCATGAAAACCTCCAAGAGCATCCCAGTGAGAACTTTTTGACAAAACAGCTACATGATGAGGTCCGTTTAGGGGATGCATCAACATAACTCAAGAGTGGAAAATGCGTAATAGCACAGCTGGATGGAGAGATTCGAATCAATTTGAATGTAGAATTATATTGAACAACTGTAGGCAGTATAGTTACAGAACAGATGAAAAGTGCTATAAACCTTGACAGATTAAAAAACATAATCTTATCTAATGAAAAAGCAAACAAGAAAGCCAGGAAGCAGAGGAAAGAGAGTTAGGAAGAAGTATGAGAGTGCTGATTTTTCCTCATGAGCAGCAGGTAAACAGTGATCATCTGTTTTTGAGAATGACCCTAACATCTAAATATTATTTTAAATATTTTCTCTATGTTAAAGAGAACTTTTAAGAATCAATATTTCTACTGATCAAGAAATATTTCTTTCAGTTTCATTTTAGTTTTCATGTTATTTTTCCCTCCATTAAACTTAAGAAAAATGAATCTGACTTTAAAATGTAATATACAGCATGACTAGAAAGAGTCCATCTTAATAAAATTATTTTATCCAGGGTTTGAGCCATTCTTTCTCCCTCTCTTTTTTATATTTGCTGCATAGACTGAATTATTTTATATCGAATGTGTGCTAATTTTATTGCAAAAATTCTAAAGTCATTGACAGAGAAGGAGGAGACAAATAGAGGAAAAGAGAGTAAGTTAAATTATAAATTTATGCAAACCCAAGGAAAAAATACTATCAGATATTTTTAAATTCTGAAGCTAGAGAAGTTGACAATAAAGTTCATTTGGAAGAGCAGGGAAGCAAAAGTAGCCAGGAAGCTTTGAATAAGAAGGCGAGTGCTACTAGACATAATATAATATACAAACTCTGTAATTAAAGGTGCCGAAAGCACATGAATAAACAGAAAGACCAAGGGAACAAAATCCAAAATCCAAGAGAAGATGCAGCTGCACCTAGAAATGTCTGTAATATGATATGAAAGGGCTGCATTTTAAATCAGTAAAGGAAAGATGGACTGCTGAAAAAAACAGTGTTTGGATGACTGGAAACAATGTGGAAAAAGATAAAATTGGATCCATTTCTCACAAAAAAGCATGATAAACCAAATGGTTCAAAGAGTTAAACAAAAAATGAATGAACTAATGAACAAACAAATAAATAACACCTTAAAAGCATTAGAAGAAACAGGGGTGAATCTCTTAAAAACCTGGGAATGGGAAATCTTTCCCATCTATAACTCACAAATCAGAAGTAATAAGAAGGAAAAGGATAAATGCTACTACAAAAACAAATCCCAAGCGCCTCTACCTGAAAAAAATCAAAATAAACAATGTAATAAAATATGAAAAAATGTAGTTGTAATCCGTATCACAAAGCATTGTTAGTCCAAGAAAGTTTCCAAAAGTAGACCAGAGAACTATACAAGTAGAAAAAAAATGGGTAGAAAAAGGAACAAGAGATGAGATCAGATAATTCACAAATAAAGAAAGGCAAATGGCCTTTAAATATTAAAAGATGTTCAGTCTAACTCATTACTGGAGAAACCAGAGTGCAAAACTGTGGAAGAGAAACTTAAATCGACCCCAGCTTCCTCCCTTGGAAGAGTCTTGCTGACAATCGCCTCCTTGGCGGAATCCTGCCGTTGACAATCTCCAGAACACTAACTAGACCCCTGGAGACCAGAGCCTCACCCCTTCTCAGAATAATGCTCCAAATAATGCTTTAATTGCTTATGCTGGTTTCTTATTATTTCTATCAAATATTCATGCTGGCAACATAAAACAGGGAACCTGATGAGAAGGATAAAATGCCATGTCTCCATCATATTTTTATATATTTTAGGAAAATCTCAAATTCTCTATATCCAATCACATCTCATCACATCAAATTGTTATATGAATACTGTTTGTTTAAAGTCAGTGGACAAACTCCTGGAACACCGGTTTTTAAAGATGTTTCCCCCTTTTATGAACAGATATTCTTTGGCTGACTCAAAGCTTTCTACATTTGAAACAAGATTCACATTAACTTAATATTTCAATAAATAGAGTAGGAGTTAGAACTAATGTATATGTCTCACAAATTGGTAACGGTCTCCCAAACCACTTATTCTTTCAAGGCTGCCTCTTTACCTAAAATTGGGTGGCCCACAATGTCACATGCAGGTTGAAGGGCATCTCTCCCTTTGCCCTAAGGGAAAGCAAACTGTCACCTGCCTTCACTCGTGGGGCAGGGCGCTCACATCCAGACAGGGCGCCTTAGGTACCAGCCCCTCCAGTGACACAGGCTCAGTTGAGTGAACACTAAGCCCGGGAATCGGGTAAGGATTAAAAAGTAAGCCCAGCAAATGTTCTAAAATTGCTGAAGGAAAAAGCGAGCTCTGGCAGACACACGTCCTCTGTGAGGAGCCCCGTCAGACTCAGCGGCGGTCTCCTTCACCTGAAGCAGGGGGGCGGTGGAGACACCTCCATCGACTTGTTTGCAAACGTGGTGAATCGGGGCAATGCTGCTCTGTTTCTCTGTTTAAAATGAACGAGACAGAGGCTTCTGAAAGCAGGATGTTGGGGAGATGCACGCACAGAAGAGAAACACAGAAAGGAAAGCAAGTAGGTCTTGTCCAAAATGGCTAATGAAGGGCTGTGTCTGCTTGTGGCTGTTTTAAGCATTTCTTCCTGCACAGCAACATCCACAATGATGAGAAAGCTTCACTCACGTACGGAACAGAGATTATATTCGCTGTCAGCTGCCTACCAAACAGGGCCGTTGAGAGGATTAATGAGGACCCGGTGCTACACTGATCGTTGCCATGGAAATGCGTAGATAAGCAGGGCAGTATAAAAGACGTGCCAAGTGCAATACTTTTTATCCCATGGCTGATAATAATGGGAAGGCAGAATGTCTCTGCATTAAGGAACCCAACGGATTAGCACATCCACGACCCCTGTGCTCCCGCCACCCGCTGTGGTGTGTTTGTGACTTTTAGACCCAGGCTGTCAGTTTGGGTGTAAAGGGGCACTGGCAGAATTGACACCGCCCGACAGATCAGTGTATTTCACTGACCTCTAGCAACCTTATGGCTCAGCAAATGACTGGGGCATGACATATTCACCTCGGCCCACACAGGGTCTTCCTAAACAATGTGCTGTTTACTCTGCTTCTAGTTTTCCTGACTTACAGTGGTGTGTGGAGACTTTTTCTTACCTTGTCTACTATTTTCTCTTTTGGAAAATAAACTCAAGACCCTGCTTTTTCATCCAATATCCATGTAAGTCCATTCTACACCTACCGCAAATCCTACGCCTATGTCTCCTGGTTTTAAAACAGCAGGAGTCACACCAGCCCAGGAAGAAAGAGGAGTGTTCAAGGAGTGGGAAAATGGCCACCACCCTGTCTCAGGACTCTGTGGCTTGGACTATTCTCCCCACCCAGACTATACCTGCATCTTAGGACTAGGGTGATGTGGTTGTCTGGGAGTGCCCAGGAGAGCGGGGAGACGACCCAGCAGCAAGGGTGGGGTCTGCGGAGTGCTTTTCAGAGGGAGAGCTGAGCAAGCGCATCTCTCCCAGAGCCTCATGCTGGGGTCACAGAGCTGCTTTGGGCTTGAATTATCTGCATCCAATTTAGAGCAGCAACAGCGGCATTTTAGTGTGGGTGTGTGGGTGGGGCAGGCAATGCACATATCAGGTGTGGGAGTGGAGGGGATGCAGCCAGTGCTGTCGACAGCAGAGGCAAAGTCGTAGCCATGAGCAGGGAGAACAAGGATGGGGTTGGGAGATCCCCCCTTTCGGGTCAGAGGTGAGTGAAGGCTGCTGTCTGAAGACCACTGTGGAGCCTGTAGGCAAGGTGAGCGCTCAAAGTCTCTCCAGCTCAATGAAAGAAAGCCCATCTGGTGATGCTGTGCAGACTCAAAAGAGGCTGCACTTCCCCTGGATGTTTCGTTCCCCATCAGCTAACACTTTCTTTTAGTAAACATATGGATCTCTGACAGCTATGACAGCCCCCTGGAGTTGTGCAGTGCACAGCCTGCACGACCCGACATGGCGGCATGGAGTGGTCGTTGGGCTATGGCTGCTCCAGGGACACAGTTTCTTTGGGGACACCTACGTGACAGAGCCAGTTTGTCAGGAGGAACCAGACACCAGCATCATTGTTCAGAAGCAGGTGGGCCAGAGACAGGATTACCCAAGTGACACCAAGCAAGTCTGGCTGCCAGGATTTTCATTGGCCTAAATCAGCCCAGAGGATCTTCACTGGCTTAAATCAGCCCCGAGGAGGATCTGTTGGGTCCTTCGAGGATCCAGGCCCACCTGTGTGAGCATTTGGAGGTGACAGGACAGACTCGAGAATTAAAGAACATGGCTGTGGAGAACGCATGGGCTCCCCAAATGCCAATCTTAGGATAAAAGGAGAGTTTGAAAGTAATGAGCTTACCATTAGTTTCAAGGATTTAGTAAAAGAATGGCCAAATAACCCCAAGATAAGGTGAAAGAGGAAATAATAAAGAAGAATCCAACCCCGTCAGGAAGAGTGTGTTTGTTGGGTCAACCAAGGTTCCAGCAGGAAGACTGTGTTTCTCTCGTTGTTATCACTGTCTCTGTCCCTGTCTCTCTAAAGCACACGATCTCTATCTCAGAAACACACACGCACACGCACACGCACACGCACACAGGCAAGGGCTCTCTGGAAACCTGTCCCTTGCTTAAGGTGGAAATTTGCACTTCTGATCTAACTGTCAAGATTTAAAAGCATAAAAATAGAAATGTCCAGAAACGTTGCACCAAGGAAATTTTGACGACTGACTGTTTAAGTGCGTATTTGCTCTGTTCGAGCCAAGACTCACCGTGGCCTTTGAGCCACTGCACACGGCCGAGCACCGTCAGCCCGCACACTTCATGCCCCGAGCGAAGGCTGTAGCCTTTGCCGTCTGGGCAGCGTGGGTGGTGCACCTCAAGTCTGGTGCTTATGCTTCTGGAAACAGAAATATAACCATCAGGTTGGTTGAGCTTTCCTCATGTTTTGTACTAGAAAGAGAGACAGTAGATTACAGGAGACAACAATTATGGGACAATTTCTATGGGCACTGCAATTCCACACCGTATGATAACACATTGATTTCAATGTTCCCCTCTGCAAATAGCTTCTCATGTTGCTAAGGGTAAATGCAAACTATCCAGTCCATCTAGGCAAAAATAAAGTCCCTTAAGTGGAAGAAAAACCACTCAAACGGAACTGGCCTCGTGTAGAAATGGCTCAAGAGTCAGGTGAGGAAGTGCACACTGAAATGAGGATTATGAGGAAATTGCTTTCACTTAACCAGGGTCCAGATGCGCTGAAGTCGGAACACGGTGCCCTGATTTGCATAACGTCTTGTGCTCTGAGCCACAGGAAAGGGCTGTTCCAGCATCCGAGGAAGGCCACGGAATTCAAACCCTCATTCTTATGACCTGCAGCCAATCCCTCAGCCTCACACAGACGCCTCCCTTCATGTATATGGAAGGAATAATCCTATCACCCAAGCTCAGATGTTCACTTGGGGAATTAACGAACATTTTAAAAGCTCTGCTTATAACAGCCATGCCACGCAAAAGGAAATTGGCTTATCCATTTTATATAGCAGCTCATGAAAGGAGTCTCCGCCGTGTCGTGGAAAGAATGCTCTCCTAGGAGGTGGGCAATTGTTTCCAGTCCTGTCGCCCACATTTAGCAACACAACCTTGAATGCAGCACAAAAACACTTGAGCATTTGCAGCAACATGGATGGACCCAGAGATGATCACACTAAGTGAAGCAAGCCAGACAGAGACAAATATCATATGCATCGCTTATATACGGAATCTTAAAGTGATACAAATGAACTTATACACAAAAGAGAAATAGACCCACAGACAGAGAAAACAAACTTATAGTTACCAAAGGG